>NC_090379.1:10175297-11465297 GCF_036365525.1 Heterodontus francisci
GGAAACTAAAAAGTTGGGATAGATGGCTGTAGTTCGGATTAGAGAAGGGTTGGAAAGGTTGTAAGTGACATATCCCAGAGGTTGGTGCTGGATTCACTTTTGTTCTTGGTATATATATCAATGATTTGGACATGGCTACAGGGAAGGTAATCTTGGGAATTTGTTGATTGTAAAATGCTTCAGGAGGATGTAGGTAGGTTAGCAAAATGAGCAGACAGGTGACAGATACAATTTAATATGTATAATTAGGAGATGAGGAATTTTGGGAGGAAAAACAAGGGATTGGGAGTATACACTCAAAGGTACCAAAAGTAGTGGATCATAGAGAAATGGACAATTCTCCTAAAGTGGGAGTGCAGGTAGATAAAACCTTTAAAAAAAAAGTCAACAGCATTTTGAATTTAATAAATAGGGGCATAGATTAGAAGAGTAAAAACATAATGATGCATTTGTACAAAAGGTTGGCTAGGTCACAGTTAGTGAGTACTGTGTGCAGTTTTGGATATATTTAATATAGGATATTAAAGCTATAGACAGCATATATAGTGGTCAGCACAGGCTAAGAGGAGATGTAATAGATTTGGACAGGGAATCTTTATTCCCTCTTATTGGCAAATTAGCATTGAGAGGTCATCAATTTGAAATTGCCATTAAGAGGTGAAAGATTCAGTGAAAGTTCTTCGCATAGAGACCGGGAATTTATTTGAGATTCTCCCGATTGGTTATCTCATAACTTCAGCTGAAGAGCAGCAGGAACCCTGGATTAATGCATGAGCGAGGCTTTCTGCAGAAGTTAGTGCATCTGTTTGGAGGAAATCCCCAGGAAATTCCCAGTGGGAGGATTGTTAGAATGCTTTGCCACATCGAGTGGTTGAGGCAGAGACCATTGTATCTTCTACGGGAAGTGTGGACTAATGTTTAAAGCAAAAGTAGAGGCTTTATGGGGGGAGCAGTGAGATTCATTTGGGCAATATAAACAAAAGCAAAATACTGCAGATGCTGGAAATCTGAAATAAAAACAAAAAGTGCTGGAAATACTCAGCAGGACAGGCAGCAACTGTGGAGAGAGAAGCAAAGTTAACATTTCAGGCCTGTGATCTTTCATCAGGTGAAAGGTCACAGACCTGAAACGTTAACTCTGGGATTCATTTGGGATTGCTTTAGCAAAAAAACAACAGCCAGCCACGGTGTTACAAGTAAAAGACTTGCATTTATATATCACCTTTCACAACCTCAGAACATCCCAAAGTGCTTTATAGAAAATGAGATTTAATCACTACTGAAATGTAAGAAACACAGCAAGATCCCACAAACAGCTTTGAGATAAATGAGCAGATAATTTCTTTTTGTGATGCTGAATAAGGAATGAATATTAGCCAGCACACTGAAAATAACTCCCCTGCTCGTCTTCAAAATAGTGCCATGGGATCCTTTACATCTACTTGAGAGAACAGATGGGGCCTTGATTTTAACGTCTCATCAGAAAGACAACACCTCCCTCAGTATTGCCCCTCCGACAGTGCAGCACTCTCTCAGTACTGGCCCTTCAACAGTGCAGTACTCTCTCAGTACTGCCCCTCCGACAGTGCAGCAGTCCCCCAGTACTGCCCTCTGACAGCGCAGCACTCCCCCAGTATCGCCCCTGTGACAGCGCAGCACTTCCCCAGTACCGCCCCTGTGACAGCGCAGCACTCCCCCAGTACCGCCCCTCTGACAGCGCAGCACTCCCCCAGTACCGCCCCTCTGACAGCGCAGCACTCCCCCAGTACTGCCCCTCTGACAGCGCAGCACTCCCCCAGTACTGCCCTTGTGACAGCGCAGCACTCCCCCAGTACTGCCCCTCTGACAGCGCAGCACTCCCTCAGTACTGCCCTTGTGACAGCGCAGCACTCCCCCAGTACTGCCCCTCTGACAGCGCAGCACTCCCCCAGTACCGCCCCTGTGACAGCGCAGCACTCCCCCAATACCGCCTCTCTGACAGCGCAGCACTCCCCCAGTACTGCCCTCTGACAGCGCAGCACTCCCCCAGTACTGCCCCTCTGACAGCGCAGCTATCCCCCAGTACCGCCCCTCTGACAGTGCAGCACTCCCTCAGTACCGCCCCTCTGACAGCGCAGCATTCCCTCAGTACTGCCCCTCTGACAGCGCAGCACTCCCCCAGTACCGCCCCTCTGACAGCGCAGCACTCCCTCAGTACTCCCCTAGCCGTGTCAGCTTGAATTTTGTGTGCAATTCTCTGGGGTGGGACTTAAACCTTCTGGCTCAGAGTGAGTGTCTAAATTTATGTAGAATGTCAGGAATTCACCAACCATGAGACTATTTATCAAGTGTTAAGGTATTGTTCGGGATGGAGAGAAACTGCAAGTCAAAGTGGTCAGTGCTGGGTCCATTTTTGTTCTTGGTATCTCGATAATTTGGATATGGTCGTAGGGAGCAGAAACTTGGGAATTTTCTGGTGGCCTAAGAAGAAAGATTTTGGTAAATAACACAGAGGACTTCAAAAGCCTCTGAGTTACAAGCAGCTTTTACTCAGTAGGCCACGGAGGGAGTATTCTTTCCCTGAATAATTTCTGTATCCAAGAGCATTGGACAATAGTTAACCTTCTGCATCTGCAGTTAGTACTCAGAACGTTGTCTCCAGATCGTATGTTGCTGGGCACTTATGAGATCACTTTTTCTTTCTTTGGCTGACCGAAGTTGATTTTTATCAGAAGCCTTCCTACTGCCAGATGGTTTCGCTGCTCCGGAAACTTATTATTCTCCATTTACTGCCTTTAGGATCATTTAATAAATATAGAATGACACATACCCGAGAGTCTGTTACAAGGCTGTAATTTAATCGAGGGGTTTCTAAGGCAATGTCATAAGCAGCAATAACACGCCTCAAGCAATTTCTGGGCCATCCCATGACCCTTACTGTTAAACAACGGACTGGTGTGTTAGTCACTTTAAAAGTGGATTTCTCTTATGAATACCACTGTCGTTTTCTTGAGGGCTGTTCAGTGGCCCCCACATTACCTGTTTGTTAGCCCGCAGGAGGAGGGTACAGACTGCCCAGTACCTTCCCCATTCCAGTTAGAGGTGATTGCGGTCATGTACTGGTTCTGGTGCGCTGGAAAATTGTGAAATGTCTAGTAATTTGGGGGCTGGCACCAGTTGGAAACAACCACGAAAGCTCCCGGGATTATCGTTAAGAACCCAACTGATTCATTAATGTCCTTCAGGGAAGAGAACCTGCATCCTCTATGCCCGACTCCAGTTCCACACGACCTGGTTGAATTTTAATGCCTTTTGATGTAGCTAGACAAACTACCACCTTCTCAGGGCAACTGGGGATTGTCAGAGCAATCCAAGAGCAAATAATAACAATATTTTTAAAAATCGCATGGTCTGTGAGTGAACGAAACAGAAATGAAGAACTTTCATTTCTATTGTGCATTCCACAAACTCAGAACATCCCAAAGTGCTTCACAGCCAATGAAGTACTTTTGAAGCATTGTCACTGCTGTAATGTAGGACACACGTCAGCCAATTTGCACACAGCAAGATCCAAAAGCAGCAATGTGACAATGACCAGTCTTTTAACAACATTGGTCAAAGGATAAATCTTGTCCATGACACTGGGGAATAATCTCTTTTATGGATCATGCCATGAGATCCTTTATGCCCACCTGAGAGGGAAGTTAGGGCCTCTGTTTTACATCTCATCTGAAAGGAGGCATCGATGAAAGTCAGAGTTCTGGTCTCCACTCGCTGAGTCTGTTTGGAGTGGGGTGTAAAACATCTTCTGACTCCGAGGTAGGAAGGTGACTATTGAAGCAAATCCTACAGCAAAAAAGATCAAATCATGTGTTTTGATTAGTTGGCAATTGTTGTTTCAGGACACTGGGAGAACACTCAGCTTTCATTCAAGCAGTGACGTGGCCCTTTCACATCCAGGGACAGAAACCTGGTTTAACATCACATCTGAAAGACAGCACCTTCAACAATGCTGCCCCCCCCCTTTTACTGCAGCCTAAATTATGTTCTCAAGTGGGACTTGAAAACATAGTTTTCTGACTCAGAGGATCCATCACTGTCACTGAGCCAAGTTGACATTTATGAGGAAGGGCCAATGGGTCAAAGGCACAGAAAGAGTCAGCACCTTCAGGACAGGAGGCAAAACGAGGATACAAAAGAAAATGTATATCGTGACCTCTCTGCTATATCCCTTTAATAAATGCTCCTGTCCTATCCTGTATTGACATTCAGATAACCTCCTGGTCCCCAATCAGGATAATTTGGGCTCTGCTTTCATCTCTCATTAGCTTGATTTTCATTTTTATTAAAACCATAATATGTAATAAAAAAATTACAGATGATTGGGAGCAAGCAGCAAGAGTGTAATATAATCTCTGGGTATAGATGACAGCCATTAACCAATTGAGTTTCAGACCTTGTGGTTTGCGATATCATCTAAATTCTTCAATTAAATCAAAGCTTCATTATTTAATCTTCATCAGCCCAACTCTGCTGGAATTGACCAGCCAACACCACCCCCCCCCCCCTCCTCCCCTCTGCCCCCTCCATTTACTTTTCTATATTCCCTTGATGTTTATTATTTTCTATGCTTACTTTGCTGTGGAGATGCTGTGTGCAAATTACCTGCCATATTTCCTACATTATGGCAGCAACTACACTTCAAAATTATTTAATTGTCTGTAAAGCGCTTTTGGGATGTCCTGAGGTCATGAAAGGTGCTATATAAATGCAAGTCCCTTCTTTCTTAACCGTAATCCGCTTACAACTTTGGTCACTCGCCTGAGAGTCCCAGTAAATGTTGTATGTACCGGGCTCCCTTTTGTTGAGGGTGCCTTTGAAATTCAGGACAGAATGAGAAATAGCCACTCAGGTGCTCACTCTCCCTGCCACTGTGACTTCACCGCAAGTGTAGCAGATATCCAACTTAAGTGTGTAAATGGGGAATGGGGCACGTTTACAACAGTGGATCAGGAACACTCCCAGGAAATCCGTCCCCGCCCCCAAATACAAACGTACAATGACAGACAGGAAAAGACCCCTAAGGTCCAACCAGCCTGTCCCACATCAACTGCAGTTCCTTATGCATCACAAGACCGATACTCCTCACCACTCCTCCCCCACCCCCGACATCACCCAAAAGAAGTCATGTGATCTGAGAGAGGCAAAAAGAAAGAGATTAAAGAAAACCCAGGCCAATTTGGGAAATAAAATCTGGGAAAATTCCTCCCCTTTGGCAATCGGAACTAGTCCGACAGATCACTGTGGCCCTGATAATTCTGTGCAGTATGAGGTGATCTCCACCACAGCTCGAAAAACGGTCCAGCTCTTGCTGAAAGGAATCCAGCAAATTGTCACAAGAGCCAAGAGGCTCACTTTGTATGGTTGTTCTATCTGGAACTTCATTCCCACACCTCCTTTTGACTCCTTCAGTGAGGGAATGCGGAAAGTTCTGGCTCGGTCCTCTCCTGTAAAAATATCAGAGCACTGCTGTTAACATCACTCTCTCCCTCAACAGATCCACACCCTGCTCCTTTATTAATTTCTATGAATTATAAATCAATTACCTACTCTGGGATTCTGTAGATCATTCTATTACATAGAATGTACAGGCCCAACTGATCTATGCCAATGTTTCTGCTCCACAGTAGCCTCCTCCCACCCTTCTTCATCTTACACTATCAGACTAACCTTCCATTCCTGATATCGAAATCCTTATTTTAACTTGGAGGGTTGTTTGGCTGACATGAGACCCAGGCTCTAGTCCTCTGTAAGGTTTAGAAGCATGGAACCATGACGTTTGCAATTAGTGGCCTCAGCTCAATATGTAGCCTTTTTGCTTCTAAGTGGGGAGATCAAGCCCCACTCCAGGCAGTGAGCCTTGTAATCCAGGCTGAAACTTCAGTACTGAGAGAATGTTGCACTGAACAAAGAACAAAGAACAGTACAGCACAGGAACAGGCCATTCGGCCCTCCAAGCCTGCGCCGATCTTGATGCCTGCCTAAACTAAAACCTTCTGCACTTCCGGGGTCCGTATCCCTCTATTCCCATCCTATTCATGTATTTGTCAAGATGCCTCTTAAATGTCTCTATAGTACCTGCTTCCACCACCTCCCCTGGCAACAAGTTCCAGGCACTCACCACCCTCTGTGTAAAGAACTTGCCTCGCACATCCCCTCTAAACTTTGCCCCTCTCACCTTAAACCTATGTCCCCTAGTAACTGACTCTTCCACCCTGGGAAAAAGCTTCTGACTATCCACTCTGTCCATGCCGCTCATAACTTTGTAAACCTCTATCATGTCGTCCCACCACCTCCGTCGTTCCAGTGAAAACAATCCGAGTTTATCCAACCTCTCCTCATAGCTAATGCCCTCCAGACCAGGCAACATCCTGGTAAACCTCTTCTGTACCCTCTCCAAAGCCTCCACATCCTTCTGGTTGTGTGGTGACCAGAATTGCACGCAATATTCTAAGTGTGGCCTAACTAAAGTTCTGTACAGCTGCAGCATGACTTGCCTATTTTTGTACTCTATGCCCCGACCAATGAAGGCAAGCATGCCGTATGCCTTCTTGACTACCTTATCCACCTGTGTTGCCACTTTCAGTGACCTGTGGACCTGTACGCCCAGATCTCTCTGCCTGTCAATACTCCTAAGGGTTCTGCCATTTACTGTATACCTCCCACCTGCATTAGACCTTCCAAAATGCATTACCTCACATTTGTCCGGATTAAACTCCATCTGCCATTTCTCCGCCCAAGTCTCCAACCGATCTATATCCTGCTGTATCCTCTAATAATCCTCATTACTATCCACAACTCCACCAACCTTTGTGTCGTCCGCAAACTTACTAATCAGACCAGCTACATTTTCCTCCAAATCATTTATTATATACAACAAACAGCAAAGGTCCCAGCACTGATCCCTGCGAAACACCACTAGTCACATCCCTCCATTCAGAAAAGCACCCTTCCACTGCTACCCTCTGTCTTCTATGACCGAGCCAGTTCTGTACTCATCTTGCCAGCTCCCCTCTGATCCCGTGTAACTTCACCTTTTGTACCAGTCTGCCATGAGGGACCTTGTCAAAGGCTTTACTGAAGTCCATATAGATAACATCCACTGCCCTTCCTTCATCAATCATCTTCATCACTTCCTCAAAAAACTCAATCAAATTAGTGAGACATGACCTCCCCTTCACAAAACCGTGCTGCCTCTCGCTAATAAGTCCATTTGTTTCCAAATGGGAGTAAATCCTGTCCCGAAAAATCCTCTCTAATAATTTCCCTACCACTGATGTAAGGCTCACCGGCCTATAATTTCCTGGATTATCCTTGCTACCCCTTCTTAAACAAAGGAACAACATTGGATATTCTCCAGTCCTCTGGGACCTCACCTGTGGCCAATGAGGATGCAAAGATTTCTGTCAAGGTCCCAGCAATTTCTTCCCTTGCCTCCCTCAGTATTCTGGGGTAGATCCCATCAGGCCCTGGGGACTTATCTACCTTAATGCTTTGCAAGACACCCAACACCTCCTCCTTTTTGATAATGAGATGACTGAGACTATGTACACTCCCTTCCCTAGGCTCATCATCCACCAAGTCCTTCTCTTTGGTGAATACTGATGCAAAGTACTCATTTAGTACCTCGCGCATTTCCTCTGGCTCCACACATAGATTCCCATCTCTGTCCTTGAGTGGGCCAACCCTTTCCCTGGCTACCCTCTTGCTCTTTATATACGTATAAAAAGCCTTGGGATTTTCCGTAATCCTGGTGGAAGCCTTATCCTTTGGATGAACCGTACTGTTTGAGAGAAGAGCAGGGGTAGTTTCCTGGTGTCCTGGCTAACAGTTCTCCCCCAACCAAAAATCAGGTTAAATGGTCATGCATTTCCTTTGCTATTGTGGGATTTTGCTGTGAATTTTCCTACCTTGCTTGCCAGCAGAGCAATAGTGATTGTACTTTAAAAACAGCTAACTGGATCTGAAGTGCTTCGAGACGTCCTAAGGTGCTAGATAAAGCCAAGTGTTTTCGTCTAGTGTTATGCTTGTTCTCCAAGTGAAACAGCCCATTGGGGAAAGGGCAGTAGATTTTTCAATCGCTCCGATGTATTTGACTGGCCGGTGTTGCCAAATGAGTTAGTTTCTCCTACGCTGACTGCAGTGAAAGGACTCTGTTCATCTGGTATCACTGGACTTCCCCTGGCGCCTTTACACAATACGGACATGTTTTCCATTACGAAACTCAGTCCAGGATAATGAGGACTGAGAAAGCCAAGAGGGAGAAGAAAGAAAATAAAAGGAGTTGTGACTGTGCAGCATATTGTACGATCATCTTAAGTGCAATCCTGCCCCAGAGAATGACATTCGTTGTGCATTTTGGAATTTCTTTTCTCCAGTTCTTTCCCCTACTCTTGATCTTACTGGGTACTGGGCTCCCCCATCCAGCACAAAGCACAACAAACCATTTTTATGGCATTATGAAGAGTTTTTATACAGTGAATAGGGAAAGACTAGTTTCTCTGGTGGTTGATCAATGGGCTGTTGTTCAACTTAAAATCATTACAAACAGAATGACAACAGAGGTTCGTTAGGAGAAATTTCCCTCCACCTGTTAAAGCTTGGAATACTTTTCCATTGAGAATGGTTGAGGCACAGCCCATTGCGTCTTCTGAAAAAAAGTTGGAAATATGTTGAAGTAGAGAAAGATACAGGACTATGCAGAGAGAACAAAGCAGTGGGATTAATCTGGGGTTGATATAGGGCTATGGGGAGAGAATGGGGCAGTGGGATTAGTTTGGGATTGATACATGGCTATGAGGAGAGAGCGTGGGGCAGTGGGATTAGTTGAGATTGATACAGTACTATAGGAAGAGAGTGTGGGCAGTGGGATTAGTTTGGGGTTGATACAGGGCTATAGGGAGAGCGTGGGGCAGTGGGATTAGTTTAGGATTGATACAGGACTATAGGAAGAGAGTGTGGGCAGTGGGATAAGTTTGGGGTTGATACAGGGCTATAGGGAGAGCGTGGGGCAGTGGGATTAGTTTAGGATTGATACAGGACTATAGGGAGAGAGTGGGGCAGTGGGATAAGTTTGGGATTGATACAGGACTATAGGGAGAGCGTGGGGCAGTGGGATTAGTTTAGGATTGATCCAGGACTATAGGGAGAGAGTGGGGCAGTGGGATTAGTTTAGGATTGATACAGGACTATAGGGAGAGAGTGGGGCAGTGGGATTAGTTTAGGATTGATACAGGACAATGGGGAGAGAGTGGGGCAGTGGGATTAGTTTGGGATTGATACAGGACTATGGGAGAGCGTGGGGCAGTGGGATTAGTTTAGGATTGATACAGGACTATGGGGAGAGCGTGGGGCAGTGGGATTAGTTTAGGATTGATACAGGACTATGGGGAGAGCGTGGGGCAGTGGGATTAGTTTGGGATTGATACAGGACTATGGGAGAGCGTGGGGCAGTGGGATTAGTTTAGGATTGATACAGGACTATGGGGAGAGCGTGGGGCAGTGGGATTAGTTTGGGATTGATACAGGACTATGGGAGAGTATGGGGCAGTGGGATTAGTTTAGGATTGATACAGGACTATGGGGAGAGCGTGGGGCAGTGGGATTAGTTTGGGATTGATACAGGACTATGGGGAGAGAGTGGGGCAGTGGGATTAGTTTAGGATTGATACAGGACTATGGGGAGAGAGTGGGGCAGTGGGATTAGTTTAGGATTGATACAGGACTATGGGGAGAGAGTGGGGCAGTGAGACTCTTCTGGGATAGATGCAGGGCTATGGAGAGAGGGCAGGAGATTGGGATTATTTTTCGATTGCTCTCAGAGAACCATCACGGACATGATAGGCCGAGTGACCTACTTCTAATCTGTTCAGAGACCCAGGGTCCTCCCCAGGCCTTAATTCCCAAGCTTGCCCCCTCCCTCAACTCCTACTAATGCTAAGAGTAAAACCCTTCTTCCTTGGAAGTTTAAGGAGTGATTTAATTGATGTTTTTAGGATTTTGAAAGGAGTTGATAGGGTAGAGAAACTTTTTCTGCTGGTGGGGGGCATCTACAACAAAATCAGAGCCAGACCATTCAGGAGATAAGTTAGGAAATAGTTCATAGAATCACAGAATTGTTCCAGAGGAGAAGGAGGCCATTCGGCCCATTGTGTCTGCACAACCTCTCCGAACGAGCAATTCACCTAATGCTATTCCCCGCCTTCTCCCCGTAACCTGGTACATTCTTGCTTTTCATATAACAGTCTAACATAGTTTTGAATGCTTCAGTTGAACCTGCCTCCACCACACTCTCAGGCAGCGCATTCCAGATCCTAACCGCTTTGCTTGAAGAAGTTTTTTCTCATGTCGCCATTGTTTCTTTTGCCAGTTGCTAAATCTGTGCCCTCTCGTTCTTGATCCTTGAATGAGTGGAAACAGTTTTCCCCTATCCACTCTGTCCAGACCCCTCATGATTTTGAATACGTCCATCAAATCACTTCTCAGCCTTCTCTTCTCCAAGGAAAACAGTCCCAATCTCTCCAACCTATCTTCATAAGTGAAGTTCCTCGTCCTTGGAATCATTCTTGTGAATCTTTTCTGTACTCTCTCCAATACCTTCACATCTTCCCTAAAGTGTGGTGCCCAGAACTGGTCACAATACTCCAGTTCAGGCCAAAGCAGTGTTTTATACAAGTGTAAATAACCTCCTTGCTCTTGTACTCCATGCCCCTATTAATAAAGTCTAGGATACTGTATGCTTTATTAACCGATCTTTCAACCTGTCCTGTCACTTTCAGTGACTTATCCATATATGCGCCCAGGTCCCTCTGCTCCTGCATCCCCTTTACAGTTGTACCCTCTATTGTAAGGAACTCTGTCCCACAAAAAATAGTAGATGCTAGCTCATGCAATTTTAAATCTGAGATTAATCGTTTTTTGCTCGACAAGAGTGTTCAGAATGGAGCCAAGGTGGGTAAATGGAGTTAGGAGACAGACCAGCCATGATCACATTGAATGGCAGAACAGGCTTGAGAGAACATAAGAAATAGGAGCAGGAGTAGGCCATTCGGCCCCTCAAGCCTGCCCCAGCATTCAATAAGATCATGGCTGATCTGTCCCAGACCTTTCGGACCCCCAGGACACTCAGCTAAGAGCATCACGGGAGCGCCGAGAGGCAGGGGCTGGGACAGGTGGTAGCTCGCCTCGTGGTGGACTGCCAGCTGAATAGCCTCCTCCTGTTCCCCTGTTCCTTGCTGGTACACGGATCTCCTAAGTATCCTTGACCTTTCAGGACTCCAGTGGGACAACGCAGACTTGGAACGTGCAGACATCTGAACAAATTTCAAGTGAATATTTGAATCGCACTCAGTCTCCATACCAGCCAGACTGAACACTCTGTCTAGTAGTGATGGTGAAATGATTGGTCCTGCACTTCGCATTAATCAAGACAAGCAGCAACAATCAGGCAATCGACATTATATATAAACTCAACAAATGCAAGGTAAATAAGCAGAAACACACAGGGCATAATTATCCCCCGCCCAGATTTAATGGCAGTGGATTTATTTTAAGCTGTTTATTTCTCAGGTTGCCAACGTTTCCTGATCCTTGACCTCTTACTGCCGTAACCACAAGCCCTGATGTGATCTGAGTGCTGGTTGTCCAACTGAATCTTGTAACCCTTCAAATGCCGACACCTTTTGAAACACACACCTTGCCTTATTGCCACATGCACTGAAAGAAAGGACTTGCCTTTGTATAGTGCCTCCCACAACCTCAGGTGCATTACTGCCGTTGAAGTACTTTTTCAACAGTGTAGTCCCTGCTGTAATGTACGGAACATGACTGTCAGTTTGCACAAAGCTAGATCCCACAAACAGCAATGAGATAAAGGACCAGATAAACTGTTCTTTAGTGATGATGGTTGAGATATAGATATTAGCCAGGACACCAGGGACAAATCTCCAATTCCACTTCGAATATAGATTATATGGAATATCGAGCATAGAAATAGGCCAGTTGGCCCAACCAGTCTATTTACTGGGCAGGGGATAATTATGCCCTGTGTGTTTCCATAACTCTGTAAGATTTAAGGCAGTTATGGAAAAGGACAAAGATGGACCGGAAATAAAGGTACTGAATTGGGGGAAGGCTGATTTCAATATGATAAAACAGGATCTGGCCAAAGTGGACTGGGAGCAGCTACTTGTAGGAAAGTCTACATCAGTAGGAAGTCAAAGAGGAAATAGTGAGAGTTCAGAGCCAACATGTTCCCGTTAAGGCGAAGGGTAGGACCAAGAAGTCCAGGGAACCCTGGATATCAAGGGATATAGAGGATTGGATAAGGAAAAAAAAGGAGGCTTATGGCAGATTCAGAGCGCTGAAAACAGTGGAGGCCCTCGAGGAGTATAGAAAGTGTAGGGCGATATTTAAAAAGTAATTGGGAGAGTGAAGAAGGGACATAAAAAAACACTGGCGGGCAAGATAAAGGAAAATCCCAAGGTGTTTTATTAGTATATTAAGGGCAAGAGGATAACCAGGGAAAGAGTAGGGCCCATTGAGGACCAAAGCGGCAATCTGTGTGTGGAGCCGGAGGACATAAGTGAGGTTTTAAATGATTACTTTTCATCTGTGTTCACTATGGAGAAGGATGATGTAGGTGTAGAGATCAGGGAGGGGGATTGTGATATACTTGAACATATTGGCATTGAAAGGGAGGATGTATTAGCTGTTTTAGCAGGCTTAAAAGTGGATAAATCCCCAGGCCCAGATGAGATATCCCAGGCTGTTATGTGAGGCAAGGGAGGAGATAGCAGGGGCTCTGATACAAATTTTCAAATCCTCTCTGGCCACAGGAGAGGTACCAGAGGATTGGAGGACAGCGAATGCAGTACCATTATTCAAGAAGGGTAGCAGGGATAAACCAGGTAATTACAGGCTGGTGAGTCTAACACCAGTGTTTGGGAAACTATTGGCAAAAATTCTGAAGGACAGGATTAATCTCCACTTGGAGAGGCAGGGATTAATCAGGGATAATCAGCATGGCTTTGTCAGGGGGAGATCATGTCCAACAAACTTGATTGAATTTTTTGAGGTGGTGACTAGATGTGTAGATGAGGGTAAAGCAGTTGATGTAGTCTACACGGACTTCAGTAAGGCTATTGATAAGGTCCCACATGGGAGATTGGTTAAGAAGGTAAGAGCTCATAGGATCCAGGGCAATTTGGCAAATTGGATCCAAAATTGGCTTCGTGGCAGGAGGCAGAGGGTGATAGTAGAGGGTTGTTTTTGCGAGTGGAAGCCTGTGACCAGTGGTGTACCGCAGGAATCGGTGCTGGGACGCTTGCTGTTTGCAGTGTACATTAATGATTTAGACGTGAATATAGGAGGTATGATCAGTACGTTCACAGATGACACGAAAATTGGTGGTGTTGTAAATAGTGAGGAGGAAAGCCTTAGATTACAAGATGATATAGATGGGCTGATAAGATGGATGGAGCAGTGGCAAATGGAATTTAATCCTGAGAAGTGAGAGGTGATGCATTTTGGGAGGACTAACAAGGCAAGGGAATTATACAATGGATGGTAGGACCCTAGGAAGTACAGAGGGTCAGAGGGACCTTGGTGTGCTTATCCATAGATCACTGAAGGCAGCAGCACAGGCAGATAAGGTGGTTAGGAAGGCATACAGGATACTTGCCTTTATTAGCCAAGGCATAGAATATAAGAGCAGGGAGGTTATGGTGAAGCTGTATAAAACGCTAGTTAGGCCACAGCTGGAGTACTAGGTACAGTTCTGGTCACCGCACTACAGGAAGGATTTGATTGCACTGGAGAGGGTGCAGAGCAGATTCACCAGGATGTTGCCTGGGCTGGAGCATTTCAGCTTTGAAGAGAGACTGAAAAGGCTAGGGTTGTTTTCCTTAGAGCAGAGAAGGCTGAGGGGGCACCTGATTGAGGTATGCAAAGTTTTGAAGGGCACTGATAGGTTAGATAGGAAGAAACTTTTTCCCTTAACGGAGGTGTCAATAACCAGGGGGCATAGATTTAAGGTAAAGGGCAGGAGGTTTAGAGGGGATTTGAAAAAAAAAAATTTCACCCAGAGGGTGTTTTGAATCTGGAACGCACTGCCTGAAGAGGTGGGAGAGGCAGGAACCATCACAACATTTAAGAAGTATTTTGATGAGCACTTGAAGCGCCATAGTAAACAAGGCCAAGGGCCAAGTGCTGGAAAATGGGATTAGAATAGATAGGTGCTTGATGGCCGGCACAGACACGATGGGCCAAAGGGCCTGTTTCTATGCTGTATAACTCTATGACTCTACGACTGTATGACCAGACCATTAATATCCTCCTGCAGCCTACAGCTATCTTCCTCGCTATCTACCACACGGGGCCGAAGGCCGAACTCTATGACACCATGACTTATGCTCCACTCGAGACTTGAGTTCAAAACCCAGACTTGACACTCCGGTGAGCACTGAGGAAGTGCTGCACTGTCGGAGGTGCTATCTTTCGGATGAGGCTTTAAACCGAGACCCTGTCTGCCCAAACAGTTGGACGTAAAAGATCATATTGCACTATTTCAAAGAAGAGCAGGGGAGTTCTTCCTGTCCTGACCAATATTTATCCTTCAGGCAACATTAAAAAGAACAGTTTATCTGATCATTAATCTCATTGCTATTTGTGGGAGCTTGCTGTGCATAAATTGGTTGCCACGCCTCCTATATTACAAAGTAATTCCACTTCAAAAGTACTTCAGGCTTTAAAGCACTTTTGGATGTTCTATGGCTATGAAAGGTGCTTTATAAATGCAAGTTATTTATTTTCTTTCTAACTTGTCCAAGAATGGAGCTCAAAAACATTGAACTGAGGAGCAGCAGAATTGTAAAAAGGATAAAGGTAAAAAAACCAAAGGAAGCTAATTCAAACCTTTCAATTTGAAAAAAACATTTTGATTCAAGCGTCATCATTTGGAGAATGACTCCCACTCAGATAAATGAGATGAGCTCCAAAGTCATCTCCACATCTTGCCACGGAACTATTTTTTTTCTCCTCTGATGAAAACAGTGTGCCTTTAAAAACTAAGAGGCACAGTGTGCCAGCTGCACCTGTTTCCTAGGCCACAGCAGGAGACTGAGGAGGTCACATGCTGTATTGTAACTTTTGACTGTGTGTAAAAACCAACTTCAACTGGTTTGAACTCGATAGACACCAGTGAAGCGTGCTTGCCTTGAAGGAAGAGAATTATCTCAGCAGAAATTCTACAATGAGCGACAGGCTATGTTAATTACCTGAGGAGAAAAAAAACCCTTTGAAGAGAACATTTGTTTAGATAGAGGTAGCAAAATTCTTTTTCTTTACTTCCAATCTAAGAAGTCTTTGTTTCAAGATTGACTCTCTCTTGACTGATTGTGTTTTCTGGAATTCACAGGAAAGTTTTGTCTGAAAGACTGCCAATTTTAAAATCCAAATATACTCGTGTTGAAAGAACTGTGTGATGCCTGCTGCAACCGAAGTGCTTTGAATGCCTATCTATTGAAGGACTGTTCCATCGAATTTGCATGGAGAATTTGAGTGGCATCTGATTGTTCTAATCTGGACACCTCATCAACCAGGAGCATAACTCACAAAGACCAGTAATTTATTCATTCTTAAGAAACAGCTAATTTTTAAAAACACTATTTTCAAAACCGGTTAACCATTGATTTTTGAATGTGTGTGTGAATTGGGGAGTTAGGATAAATAAGAAGTTATAAGATCTTTAGACATAAACTTATCTTAATAGTGTATAAGATTTAGTTTATGAATAAATAGTTAATTTGTTGTTGTCTAAAGATACCTGGTTTGGTGTGTTTTATTCTGGGAGTTACTAAAGTGTTTAATTTGGCTAATTTTTCAGTAGGTGGGAAAACTTTAATAATACGCTGCGACCTGTGGAGTATTGGGACTGAATTGACAGTGCATTACTCCTGCCTCTCCAGTCTCACACATTGGGCAATGTTTGGATCTGACTCTCGTGGGCGATGGTTGGATGTTCTGGGGATTTATATGTTTCCATGAACAGCAATGTGATAACCATGGAATTATCTATTTTAATGATGTTAATTGAGAGATAAATATTGGCCAGTGCACTGAGATCTCCTCTACTCTTCTATGAACTAGGGCCATGGGATCTTTTATGTTCACCTGAGAGGGAAAACGGGACCTCAATTTAATGTCTCATCTGAAAGACAGCGGCACAGTGGCACAGTGGTTAGCACTGCAGCCTCACAGCTCCAGGGACCCGGGTTCGATTCCGGGTACTGCCTGTGTGGAGTTTGCAAGTTCTCCCTGTGTCTGCGTGGGTTTTCTCTGGGTGCTCCGGTTTCCTCCCACAAGCCAAAAGACTTGCAGGTTGGTAGGTAAATTGGCCATTATAAATTGTCACTAGTATAGGTAGGTGGTAGGGAAATATAGGGACAGGTGGGGATGTTTGATAGGAATATGGGATTAGTGTAGGATTAGTATAAACGGGTGGTTGATGGTCGGCACTGACTTGGTGGGCCGAAGGGCCTGTTTCAGTGCTGTATCTCTAATCTAAAAAAACCTCTGATAGTGTAGCACTCCTTCGGTAATGCACTGGGAGTGTCAGTCTAGATTATGGCTCAAGTCTCTGGTGGCAGAGTGATAATGTCACTGAGCGAGTAATCCAGTGGCCCAGGCTAATGCCCTGGGGACATGGGTTCAAATCCTGCCATGGCAGCTGGTGGAGTTTAAATTCAATTAATTAATACAGAAGTCTGGAATTGAAAGCTAGTCTCAGTAATGGTTCCATGAAACTATCATCTTAGGGAAGGAAATCTGCTGTCCTTACCTGGTCTGGCCTAAAGGCTGGAGACCTGACCCGAACCCAATGGGACCCGATGACATGTGTCGGGTTCGGGTTGTGTTGCACTTTCGGGCTTGGGTCGGGCTGGGTCGGACACGCTCTATCACAGGTAAGTGGCTCTTAATATTTGGACTATAAAGGTGGTTTTGTTACAGTTATTTTAAGCTTGTGCAGATCAGCAACAAAGTGAAAAACGGAAGTTAAGTTAACTGATGGTCGGGTCGGGTGCGGGAAAAAATGGAAGGACTCGGGCCGGGTCGGGTCTCATTTGCAGACCTGAGCAGGCCTTTAGTCTGGCCTACATGTGACTCCAGATCCACTGCAATGTTGTTGACTCTTAACTGCCCTCTGAAATGACCTAGCAAGCCACTCAGCTCTCAAGAACAATTAGTGATGGGCAACAAATGCTGGCCTTGTCAGTGACACCCACATCTCACGACAGTATTAAAAAAAAAGAGAATGTGTTTTGTGGAGGACCCCGTTGACATGCAGCAACTTGTTGTTCAGGAGTCATTGCCTGTTTCTGTGGTCAGCAAAATAGAGCCCCCTCCAACCTATAGTGTTTTGAGAATTGCATTGTACATATTGTTCACTTGAGGCTGCCACGCACACATGAGCCAGCAGAGGGAGCTGAAAGAGAGAGTGGAAGTAAAACAGAATCAAGAAGACTCCATTATATTGAACAGCATGCTGTCTCCGTCTCTGCCTCATATTTCTTAATAAACTCGGCTGAACCTTGCTTTAGTCTCAAGAACATCACACCACCATCCCCGTATCCCACCACCCAACAGTCAAGAAATATCCAGGCACAGTCATTCCCGTCAGTAAAAGCTGCCAACAAGTTAGACGGAGTTCTCACTTGGAACAACTTGTCAGGCCTAGTTGCTCTGCTACTTGGCTTTGGTGAAAATACTTCATAAAATCTACCAATTCTGACAGTGTTATCCTGTGGATTTTGAAACCCAGAAGCCCCGACTGTGTGGGAAGCAGTCACTCAGTGATTTTCCCGAATTGACCAATTAAGGTCTAAGAGGGTGGGCTTCCCTACTGAAGGCCCAATAGGAGGCCTTCCAGCTTGACAGCGGCAGCGGGATACAAGGCAGGCAAGTGAGAGAGAGGGCACCCTAAAATGGAGGTGGTCTCTCCCCAACATTTTCAAATTTAAACCAAAAAAAGACCTTTACAGCTCCCTCTGCAGGACGGCCTACAATTGCTGCTGCACCCTGGCAGGCAGGAAGGGCTCCTAAGCCTGCCTGGAGTACTGGCCCCCTGTCTGCCACCGGGAGGCTGCATTTGGGCACCTGTGGGGACCCGGAGGCCACCTGGAAAATGCTAGTTGGCCTCTGACAATAGGCCTTAATAGGCCTTTAATTACTTCAATTGGTGGCCAGCTACTTGCGGGCAGGTAGCCCTGCTGTCACCCCACCACCACACCGCCCCCTCAATCCTCCTTCCAGGAAAATGGCCTGGGGCAGGGGTGGAGCCGGGAAACTGGCACACAGTGTGGTGGCGTGAAATTCCATGCCCGCCCACCTTCCTTCTTGGCGGGGGTTAAAAATCAAGCCCAGTGTCACGGGGAGCTCGTGTGAGTGTTGGGGATAGTTAACTAGGAAGGCTCATTGAGGTCTTGTAGCTATACTAGGGTCCCTGGTATAGATTTGTTTTTTCTTTTTTTCATTTCCCCCGTGCTTCTTGATGGCACTGTCACCCCTCTGATACCTTGTCTGAATATCCAATCTCCCATGTGTGAGGTTGGGCAGTGAGGGTTAATAGGCCATTCCCTCTGGGTATTGGGCCTATCAGAGCCTGATCTAATCCTGGCCTTTCCAGCATTGGTCACTCTATAGGAATCGAGAGAAGAAAGCCGAGCTGAAACTTCCTCTCATTAATCCCCTACACTCTCATCATTGGTTGCTGTCCACAGTGCCCCAGCTTCCCACAGCCGATTGAAAAGTGAATAAACTCTTTGTTACAACAACAATTTGTATTTGTGTAGCACCTTTAACATAATTATATGTCCTTAGGCGCTTTACATAGAGAGAGATACAACACTGAAACAGACCCTTTGGCCCACCAAGTCTGTGCCGACCAACAACCACCCATTTATACTAATCCTACATTAATCCCATATTCCTACCACATCCACACCTTCCCTCAATTCTCCTACCACCTACCTACACTAGGGGCAATTTACAATGGCCAATTTACCTATCAACCTGCAAGTCTTTGGCTGTGGGAGGAAACCAGAGCACCCGGCGGAAACCCACACGGTCACAGGGAGAACTTGCAAACTCCGCACAGGCAGTACCCAGAACTGAACATGGGTCGCTGGAGCTGTGAGGCTGCGGTGCTAACCATTGCACCACTGTGCAGGAACCTCATAAAATAAAATGTGCTATGGAGCCAAATATAAGGAGATATTAGGGCAGATGACCAACAGCCTGGCCAAGGAGAAAGGTTTTAAGGAGTGCCTTAAAGGAGGAAGACAAGGTAGAGAGATGGCGAGGTTAAGTGAGGGAATTCCAGAGATTAGGGCCTAGGCAACTGAAGGCACGGCCAGCAGTAGTGAGCAATTAACATCGGAGGTCACAATTTGAGAGTCCAGATATCTCGCAGGGTTGTAGGGCTGAAGGAGGTTAGATAGATGGGGAGGGGCAAGGCCATGGAAGGATTTGAAAACAAGGATGAGAATTTTAAAATCGAGGCATTGCTTAACCCAGAGTTAATGTAGTTCAGTGATCATAGCTGTGAACAGGACATGGTGTGAGTTAGAATGCAAGATAGAATATGGGAGGCCAGCCAGGGGTGCATTGGAATAGTCAAGTCCAGAGGTAACAAAGGCATGAATGAGGGTTTCAGCAGCAGATGAGCTGGATGAACTAGGACAGGGGTGAAGTTAGGCGATATTACGGAGGTGGAAATGGGTGATTCTAGTGGTGGAGCGGATTTATGGTCAGAAGTTCATTCTGGGATCAAATATAACACTCAGGTCCTGATTAGATGATTCTTGACTTTTAGCCAAACAACCCTTTTTTGCCCACCTCCAATATTTTAGTAACTAATAAATTAAAGCGTTCAAATAAAATGAAAAAAACACATTTTAAAAAAATGATTTCTCAAAGCAGTGTCCGAGAAATTAATCTTTCATTCCTGGAGAATCCAAGACATTCCTGGAGTGTTGGCAGCCTCCCTTCTGCTTTGGCCTCCTTGTCTCGAGAGACAATGGGTAAGCGCCTAGAGGTGGTCAGTGGTTTATGGAGCAGTGCCTGGAATGGCGAGAAAGGCAGAGTGACAGACTCTTCCACAGGCGCTGCAGATAAAATTGGTTGTCAGGGCTGTTACACAGTTGGCTCTCCCCTTGCGCTTCTGTCTCTTTTCCTGCCAACTGCTAAGCCTCTTCGATTCGCCACTCTTTAGCCCCACCTTTATGGCTGTCCGCCAGCTCTGGCGATCACTGGCAACTGACTCCCACAACTTGTGATCAATGTCACAGGACTTCATGTCACGTTTGCAGATGTCTTTAAAGCGGAAACATGGACAGCCAGTGGGTCTGATACCAGTGACGGGCTCAATGTACAATGTGTCCTTGGGGATCCTGCCATCTTCCATGTGGCTCACATGGCCAAGCCATCTCAAGCGTCGCTGGCTCAGTAGGGTGTATATGCTGAGGATGTTGGCCGCCTCGAGGACTTCTGTGTTGGAGATATGGTCCTGCCACCTGATGCCAAGAATTCTCCGGAGGCAGCGAAGATGGAATGAATTGAGATGTCGCTCTTGGCTGACATACGTTGTCCAGGCCTCGCTGCCGCAGAGCAAGGTACTGAGGACACAGGCTTGATACACTCGGACTTATGTGTTCCGTGTCAGTGCACCATTTTCCCACACTCTCTTGGCCAGTCTGGACATAGCAGTGGACGCCTTTCCCATGCGCTTGTTGATTTCTGCATCGAGAGACAGGTTACTGGTGATAGTTGAGCCTAGGTAGGTGAACTCTTGAACCACTTCCAGAGCGTGGTCGCCGATATTGATGGATGGAGCATTTCTGACATCCTGTCCCATGATGGTCGTTTTCTTGAGGCTGACGGTTCGGCCAAATTCATTGCAGGCAGCCGCAATCCTGTCGATGAGTCTCTGCAGACACTCTTCAGTGTGAGATGTTAATGCAGCATCGTCAGCAAAGAGGAGTTCCCTGATGAGGACTTTCCGTACTTTGGTCTTCGCTCTAAGACGGGCAAGGTTGAACAAACTGCCATCTGATCTCGTGTGGAAGAAAATTCCTTCTTCTGAAGACTTGAACGCATGTGAGAGCAGCAGGGAGAAGAAGATCCCAAACAGTGTAGGTGCGAGAACACAGCCCTGTTTCACGCCACTCAGGATAGGAAAGGGGTCTGATGAGGTGCCGCTATGCTGAATTGAGCCTTTCATATTGTCATGGAATGAGGTGATGATACTTAGTAGCTTTGGTGGACATCCGATCTTTGCTAGTAGTCTGAAGAGACCGCGTCTGCTGACGAGGTCAAAGGCTTTGGTGAGATCTATGGAAAGCAACGTAGAGGGGCATCTGTTGTTCGCGGCATTTCTCCTGTAGCTGGCAAAGGGAGAACAGCATCTCAATGGTGGATCTCTCTGCTCGAAAGCCACACTGTGCCTCAGGGTAGACATGCTCAGCCAGCTTCTGGAGTCTGTTTAAAATGACTCAAATGAAGACTTTGCCCACTATGCTGAGCTGGGAGATTCCGCGGTAGTTATTGCAGCCACCGTGGTCACCCTTGTTCTTATAGAGGGTGATGATATTGGCATCGTGCATGTCCCATGTCCTGTGGTACTGCTCCCTCATCCCAGCACAGGCAAAACAGTTCATGGAGTGCTGAGAGTATAGCAGGCTTGGCACTCTTGATTATTTTAGGGATAATGCTGTCATTTCCAGGGGCTTTTCCACTGGCTAGAGAATCAATGGCATCACTGAGTCCCGATTTTGTTGGTTGTTCGTCCAGCTCATCCATGACTGGCAGAGACTGGGCTGCATTGAGGGCGGTATCAGTGACAACATTTTCCCTGGAGTACAGTTCCAGGTAGTGCTCCACCCTGTGGTCCATTTGCTTGCGTGGATCAGTGATCGTGTCCCCTGATTTAGACTTGAGTGGGGCGATCTTCTTGATGGTTGGCCCAAAAGCTCTCTTAATGCCATCAGATGTTCCTCTGATGTTTCCGGTGTCGGAGGCCAGCTGAATACAACTGCATAGGTGTTGCCAGTAGTCATTTGCACAGCGCCTGGCTGTTCTTTGTCCAGCGCTTCTGGCTACTTTAAGTGCTACTCGCTGGGGGCTTTCTTGTAGTTCAACAGTGCAATGCGCTTAGCGGCTATGACAGGTTCCAGCTCTTCAAAGTGAGATTGAAACCAGTCTGCATTCTGCTTCACACGTTTGCCTCCACACCCCAGCAAATGGGAAAAGAGAATTGAATGGGATGTAAAACATGGAAGTCTGGCTTTCTATCATCTGTGCTGTGCTGGATCAATTTCACTCTCTGCCCTCTGAGCATTGAAGGGACATTAACTGGCAGCATGTTCGCTCTGCCTTTGGGTTGTGAATGTCCTTCCTTCTGTCCTTCCCTCTCCTACCCCTATCTAGAGTGGAGATGGGGAGACATTTTTTAACGCAGCCAGTTGTTATGAACTGAAACTCACCGTGAAGTTCTGACAGGCTGATGTTAGCAGTCAACATCACATCGTAAAACTAACACAAAAACTTTTTGGCAAAGAAGAGAATGATTTCAACTCTTTCATTGTGTAGCTTTAGCTCCTATATCTTTTATTTTAAAAATAGACCCCAATTGCTTCACACAGGTGGCCAAGGTATGACTGCCCCATTCCCTTCCCCCCACACCCCAGTAACCCTGCCTCCTTCTTCCTAACCCTACATCTGCAATTATTGACAAGAGTGCAGCCTGCTCCTGGACAAAGGACCTGCTGTTGACACAGAGCAGATTCCCTCTAATCGGTTCATTGTCCAATTAATTATCAAGGCTGCTTAGCAGCTTTCTGGTCAAGCCAAGGATTACACAGCTCAATGGCCCTTCTCCAGTACAATGGCTGGGTAGGAAATGGATGGTGCTGCTTGGGCCATCTTCCACAAGCTCCCTACCCAGGTGGTCTCCCGGGGGCTTAAAACTATTAGAAGACCTGCAGGAAGAGAAATAGACTTTGCAGTCCTTTAGTGTAAAAGAAAGCTCGTTACAGGCTAAGTAATGAATTAGCAGCTCATCAATATGTAGACTAAGAGAAAGAGATTAGCTGATTTTCCAATTTTTCTCTCCATCTCTCCTGGTGTCGCTAACTCATGCAGGGAGCTTCAAGGTATATATTAAGTGGGATGATATATAGAGAATTGATGCAAAAGCAAGATACTGTGGATGATGTTTGGAGATATGATGTGTAGGCAGATAAATAAAGAGAAAGATAGATAGTCAGGGAGATAGAAAGATATAATCATATAGATATAGGTAGTTAGATAGGCAGATAGATACATAGAAAAATGTAATGATTTATTATTTAATATGTACACTAACTCTAATTATATCCTGTACACAATTATATGGCAGACCTATCTTTAATATAATGAAAATGTTATTCTTGCATGCATTTCCTGAGTTCAGAACCTTCTGTTTTCACATTTTCGTCACACTTTTGTGTCAATTTAATTCGTGTATAATCCACATTTATAATGGGAAAAAAACTTATGTAAAAGTGTCACACTGCAATCACATACTCCCACCAGTGGTGACACTAACACTTCGATTTTGTGGCACTCAGCTCCTCAGTCTGTACTGCAAAGAAGCTCCTCTGCCAGGGACATAGGAACAGGACGAGGCCATTCAGCCCCTTGTGCTTGCTCTGCTATTCAATTAGATCATGGTTGATCAGTACCTAACTCCATTTACCCACCTTTGTTCCATATCCCTTGATATTCTTACCTAACAATCTATCGATCTCAGCCTGGAAGACTCCAACTGTCCCAGCATTTTCTGAGTCTTTAGAGCAACATAAGGAAAAATCGATTCTACCTGTGAAGAATATATTAGGAAGGGTCTGAAAGCTTGGCCAAAGAGGTAGAAGGACAGTCTTGAAGGAGGACTGGGAAGTGAAGATGCAGTTTAGGTAACAAAACCCCATGTGGTACACAAGACTAGACAGAAGAATGATGAGAAAGGAGCAAGTGGTGATTTTAGGGCTGGAAGAGGTTACAGAGATAGGGAGGAGTGAGCCCATGTACATTGAGAAACTGGGATCCAATGTAGATCAGAGAGTACAGGGGTAATTGGGAAGCTGGCTTTGGAAGAGCTGACATTTCTAGTGGGTGTAAGATGTAAGGGTGGCCAAGAAAGCATTGGAATAATCGAGTCTAAGAGATGACAATAGCACTGATGAGGGTTCCAGCAGCAGATGGCTGAGGTTGGATTGGAGAGGGGCAATGTTACAGAGAGGGAAGAAGGCGGTCTTTGTAATGGCAATGTGGGGACAGAATAGGATGGCAAGTTGAGATCAGTCAGGTTTAGCCCGAGACAATGGCCAGGATGAGGTTGGAGGCAGGTTATGGAGTTTGTGGCGGGGTTTTGAAGAGCGGGAACAAAGACAATGACTTACATCTTCCCAACATTTAACTGGAGGAAATTACAACTCATCCAGGACTGTATGTCGAACAAGCCATCTGACAACATAGGGAGAGTGGAGGGTTGGTAGAGGTGCTTTGCATTTTCCTTTATTACAACAGGAAGCAAAGGAAGCCCAAGGAAGAGCTGAGTGGACAATATCAAAAGGGACGTGTCACAGAAAGGGACGCAGGTGACTGAAGTGGCCCAGTTAGTTCAGAACCAACAACAGTGGAGTGACGTCGTTCAACCCCATCATCGCTGCTAAGCTGTTTGACCGGTGTTATGCAGGCACCGCACCTGCCAAGAATGAGGCCTATTAATTTTGCATATTAAGAGTGTCTGCAGAGACTCATCGACAGGATTGCAGATGCCTGCAACAAATTTGGCCTAACCATCAGCCTCAAGAAAACGAACATCATGGGACAGTGAAAATGAAGGATAGAAATGGCAAGATTAGGGAACCATGGATGACAGGTGAAATTGTGAGACTAGCTAAGAGGAAAAAGGAAGCATGCATAAGGTCTAGGCGGCTGATGAAAGACGAAGCTTTGAAAGAATATCGGGAATGTAGGACCAATCTGAAACGAGGAATTAAGAGGGCTAAAAGGGGTCATGAAATATCTTTAGCAAACAGGGTTAAAGAAAATCCCAAAGCCTTTTATTCATATATAAGGAGAAAGAGGGTAACTAGAGAAAGGATTGGCCCACTAAGGGACAAAGGAGGAATGTTATGCTTGGACTCAGAGAAAATGGGTGAGATTCTTAACGAGTACTTTGCATCGGTATTCACCGAGGAGAGGGACATGACGGATGTTGAGGTTAGGAACAGATGTTTGATTACACTAGGTCAAGTCGGCATAAGGAGGGAGGAAGTGTTGGGTATTCTAAAGGGCATTAAGGTGGACAAGTTCCCAGGTCCGGATGGGATCTATCCCAGGTTACTGAGGGAAGCGAGAGAGGAAATAGCTGGGGCCTTAACAGATATCTTTGCAGCATCCTTAAACACGAGTGAGGTCCCGGAGGACTGGAGAATTGCTAATGTTGTCCCCTTGTTTAAGAAGGGTAGCAGGGATAATCCAGGTAATTATAGACCGGTGAGCCTGACGTCAGTGGTAGGGAAGCTGCTGGAGAAGATACTGAGGGATAGGATCTATTCCCATTTGGAAGAAAATGGGCTTATCAGTGATAGGCAACATGGTTTTGTGCGGGGAAGGTCATGTCTTACCAACTTAATAGAATTCTTTGAGGAAGTGACAAAGTTGATTGATGAGGGAAGGGCTGTCGATGTCATATACATGGACTTCAGTAAGGCGTTTGATAAGGTTCCCCATGGTAGGCTGATGGAGAAAGTGAAGGTGCATGGGGTCCAAGGTGTACTAGCTAGATGGATAAAGAACTGGCTGGGCAACAGGAGACAGAGAGTAGCAGTGGAAGGGAGTTTCTCAAAATGGAGACGTATGACCAGTGGTGTTCCACAGGGATCCGTGCTGGGACCACTGTTGTTTGTGATATACATTAATGATTTGGAGGAAAGTATAGGTGGACTGATTAGCAAGTTTGCAGACGACACTAAGATTGTGAAGGGGACTGTCAGAGAATACAGCAGAATATAGATAGATTGGAGAGTTGGGCAGAGAAATGGCAGATGGAGTTCAATCATGGCAAATGTGAGGTGATGCATTTTGGAAGATCCAATTCAAGAGTGAACTATACAGTAAATGGAAAAGTCCTGGGGAAAATTGATGTCCAGAGAGATTTGGGTGTTCAGGTCCACTGTTCCCTGAAGGTGGCAACGCAGGTAAATAGAGTGGTCAAGAAGGCATACGGCATGCTTTCCTTCATCGGACGGGGTATTGAGTACAAGAGTTGGCAGGTCATGTTACAGTTGTATAGGACTTTGGTTCGGCCACATTTGGAATACTGCGTACAGTTCTGGTCGCCACATTACCAAAAGGATGTGGATGCTTTGGAGAGGGTGCAGAGGAGGTTCACCAGGATGTTGCCTGGTATGGAGGGCGCTAGCTATGAAGAGAGGTTGAGTAGATTAGGATTATTTTCATTAGAAAGACGGAGGTTGAGGGGGGACCTGATTGAGGTGTACAAAATCATGAGAGGTATAGACAGGGTGGATAACAAGAGGCTTTTTCCCAGAGTGGGGGATTCAATTACTAGAGGACACGAGTTCAAAGTGAAAGGGGAAAAGTTTAGGGGGGATATGCGTGGAAAGTTCTTTACGCAGAGGGTGGTGGGTGCCTGGAACGCATTGCCAGCGGAGGTGGTAGATGCGGGCACGATGGCGTCTTTTAAGATGTATCTAGACAGATACATGAATGGGCAGGAAGAAAAGAGATACAGAACCTTAGAAAATAGGCGACATGTTTAGAGAGAGGATCTGGATCGGCGCAGGCTTGGAGGGCCGAAGGGCCTGTTCCTGTGCTGTAATTATCTTTGACAGGACGTCAGAAATGCTCCATCCATCAATATCGGCGACCATGCTCTGGAAGTGGTTCAAGAGTTGACTTACCTAGGCTCAACTATCACCAGTAACCTGTCTCTCGATGCAGAAATCAACAAGCGCATGGGAAAGGCGTCTGCTGCTATGTCCAGACTCGCCAAGAGAGTGTGGGAAAATGGCACACTGACACAGAACACAAACGTCCGAGTGTATCAAGCCTGTGTCCTCAGTACCTTGCTCTACGGCAGTGAGGCCTGGACAATGTATGTCAGCCAAGAGCGACATCTCAACTCATTCCATCTTCGCTGTCTCTGAAGAATCCTTGGCATCAGGTGGTAGGACCATAACTCCAACACAGAAGTCCTCGAGGTGGCCAACATCCCCAGCATATACACCCTACTGAGCCAGCGGCGCTTGAGATGGCTTGGCCATGTGAGCCGCATGGAAGTTGGCAGGATCCACAAGGACACATTGTGCAGCGAGCTCGTCACTGGTATCAGACCCACCGGCCATCCATGTCTCCGCTTTAAAGACGTCTGCAAACGCGACATGAAGTCCTGTGACATTGACCTCAAGTCGTGGGAGTCAGTTGCCAGTGATCGCCAGAGCTGGCGGACAGCCATAAAGGTGGGGCTAAAGAGTGGCGAATCGAAGAGACTTAGCAGTTGGCAGGAAAAAAGACAGAAGCGCAAGGTGAGAGCCAACTGTGTACCAGCCCCGACAACCAATTTTATCTGCAGCACCTATGGAAGAGTCTGTCACTCTAGAATTGGCCTTTATAGCCACTCCAGGTGCTGCTTCACAAACCACTGACCACCTCTAGTCACTTACCCATTGTCTCTCAAGACAAGGAGGCCAAAGAAGAATTTTGCCATACGAGCATTGATTTTAAACTGTTGCTGGAGGGAAGAAATGACTTGTTAAAGAGATCACCAGACATTTGGGCTGGAAGGACATTTGCATACTAAGAGATGCTGCTTGTGGAGACAAAGGACTATTCCCTGATCCAATTAACCCAAATGGATTTTGATCACCAGATATTGAAGGTGTGAGGAAGTGCATTCCCGGGCCTGCTAAGATAATACAATCCACAAACCTCGCAGGAGAGACTGTTCCAAGTAAGGAGTTAGTCACATGACTAACCTGCTGGGCAACCTGGGGATTTTTAAATTGTGCCACACAGAAAGGAACAGAAGGCAGTTTTGCAACTGAAGCTGGAAAAAGAAAGCCACTGTCCTGTTTGTCTCTCTCTCGCCTTGTCCCAAGCACTGGACCCACAGAAGACACGTAAACTTCAAGAGAGAAAAGACTCAGACATCGAAACAAGTTGAAGCGTGAACTGGGCCCCAATGAATAGCAGTACTTACCAGCAACCAAAGACTCCACATTGAACTCAAAGGACAGTAAATAACTAACAGATATTGCCTCAGACTTTTCCCCTTTACTCTTTCTACTTTTTCTGTCTCTATCTGCATTTGTGTTTATCGTGTATGCATGCTAACGTGATCGCGTCACATATTCGTAATCGTTAACTGGATTAGAGTTTAAGATTAATAAACTTCTACTTTTCTCGTTTAAATCTAAGGAAACCTGTCTGATTTCTGTGCCTTACAATTGGAGCAGTGAACAAGGATTCACTGAAGGGGGAGCTAAAAACACCTTTTCTAAAATTAAACCCTGTTATGGTTAATTCAGGCAAAGGCTGAGAGAGAACCCCTAGATCCCTTCTCACCTGGTCGAGAAATTTGGGGGCTAGTGTCCTGGATTTGACCCACAGACAAACGAGAGAAATGGGAAGCTAAAATGTTCCCAATCAAAAAAGAGAAAAGACTTCAATACAGATTTTCTTGTGATTGTGTGTGCTAGAATACTAACATGTCTGTGACTGAAGTTAGTAACTCCCCAAGCCAGGGTGAAATAACTTGGGATAAGTTAAAAGCACTGTCTATGGAGGAGTTGAGGAAAATGGCTGAGCAGTGTGGGATCACTGTACGTGCCAAGGCTAGGAAGTATGAACTCCTAAGGCTAGTGGCTAACCATCTTTCCCTTGAATCTGAAGAAGCAGAAACAGGGTTAGAAACAGCCTCTGACAGGGTATTGCTAGCAAAGATATAGTTGGAACAGAGGAAACTTGAATTAGAAGACAGGGAAAGAGAGAGAGAAAAAGAGAGACAGAAGTAAGAGAAAGAAAGAGAAGAGAAGGAACGAGAGAGACCGCAGGAGATCAGAGAGACAGAGCAGTGACAGGAGACGGTCCCCTGCAGTTTCCCTGAATGTGTAATGAATCAGGCCATGATCAAACCAGCTCCCCCAGAGGAGACTGAATTGGCACTGCAGGCAGATGACCATGAGGTCTGTCTGTCTGAGACTTACTTTGGAAAGTTAGAAGACCCAGGGAATGAGTTAAATAAATTTTCCCTAGCTGAGGCTCAGTGAGCCAACCCAGTATTGAGAGAGTTAGCACAGTCTGCCCAGTGTGAAAATGAAGCAGAGGGAGTCCCTGATTGCTAGTATTTAAAGAATGAGGTACTGATGAGGAAATGGACTTCTCCTGACAGACCTGAGAACAAGGAGTGGACGGTGGTTCACAGGTTAGTGGTGCCGCAGAGGTACCGGAGAGAAATAGTAAGAATGGCTTATAAGATTGCAGTGGCTGTACATGTTGGTATACGAAAAACCAAAGACCACATAAGACAGCAGTTTGACTGGCCAAAACTCCACAAAGATGTGGTGGAGTACTGTAGGAGTTGCCACATGTGCCAGGTTGAGGGGAAACCCCAACCTACAGTGAAATCTGCACCCCGAAGTCCTGTATCGGTATTTGGAGGACCCTCCAGCAGAGGGCTGGTGAACTGTAAGGAACCGCCGCCAAGAACAAAAGGGGACAGGCAGGCACAAGGCTGGCAACAGGTCAGAAAGGAACGGGGAAAAAGGGATCAAGTGGGCAAATTCAAGGAAATCCTAGAGAAATCCTAAATGGAAACCCTTACTTTCCAGTCAGCCAACCCCGAAATATTTGAATAATTAGACCCCGCATCCTCCTATGTAAATGAAGACACTAGAATCACCCTACCAAAGTGGTTAACAGCATTTACAGGAACCTGCAGAAACAAAGTTCTCAAGTGAGCAGAGAAACCATGAGGGTGATACCTCACCTAGTCGAAGTGCCTCAGGGGAGTGCAGCAGAATCTGGACAAATACCTGCAAGCAGGAGTGTCCCAGAGGATAAAGGGAAGATTAGCAAAGAATGCACCCCCACAGTCTGGAAAAAGGGAACCACCCATCCCCTGAGGTGAAAAGCTCTTGCATTACTCATCAAAGCACTTGAAAGAGAGTTCAGATTGGAACTGCCCATTGCCGCCACCCCTGAGCAGAACTCCAACCTAGGGCTAATTGAACCTAACCCTCCCCCTGCAGACCTCAACAAGAACAAAGACATCTTAGGCAGTCATGGAAATGTGCAATCTGGAAAAGCTCCCCCAAAAACCACATGTTTAGTGGAATGCCAAAAAGGCCATTTAAAGTAGCACTGCTACCAAGGAAAGACAGGCTGTAACAATTGTTATGGTTCTGAATGAATGGGAGAGATGCATGTATGTGTTCCAGTCCTTATTTTCTCTCTAGTGCCTTTTAATTAAATGCTCTTTTTAAAAAATTGCATTTCATTCCGCTGGGTGTGAAGGTGTCATGCAGACCCCCACCTGCCAAGAATGAGGCATATTAATTTTGCCATGTGAATATTGATTTTAAACTGTTGCTGGAGTGAAGAAACGACTTGTTAAAGAGATCACCAGACATTTGGGCAGGAAGGATATTTGCATACTAAGAGACATTGCTTGTGGAGACAAAGGACTATTCCCTGATCCAATTAACCCAAATGGATTTTGATCACCAGACATTGAAGGTGTAAGGAAGTGCATTCCAGGGCCTGCTAAGAAAATATAATCCACAGACCTCACAGGAGAGACTGTTCCAAATAAGGAGCTAGTCACATGACTAACCTGCTGGGCAACCTGGGGTTTTTGAATTGTGCCACACAGAAAGGAACAGAAGGCAGTTTTGCAACTGAAGCTGGAACAAGGAAGCCTCTCTCCTGGCTGTCCCTCTCTCGCCTTCTCCCAAGCCACTGGGCCCATGGAAGACAAGCACACCTCAAGATAGAAAAGACTCTGACATCGACACAAGTTGAAGTCTGAACTGGGCCCCAATGAATAGCAGGGCTTACCAGCAACCAAAGACTCCACATTGAACTCAAAGGACAATAAATAACTAACAGAATAAAATAAAAGCAAAATACTGCGGATGCTGGAAATCTGAAACAAAAACAAGAAATGCTGGATTCACTCAGCAGGTCTGGCAGCATCTGTAGAAAGAGAAGCAGAGTTAACGTTTCGGGTCAGTGACCCGCAGAACTTCTTCAAGGTAGGCATTCCTGGAAGAGAAGTGGCAGTGAATTAAACACTAAAATAAAAGCAAAATACTGCGGATGCTGGAAATCTGAAACAAAAACAAGAAATGCTGGATTCACTCAGCAGGTCTGGCAGCATCTGTAGAAAGAGAAGCAGAGTTAACGTTTCGGGTCAGTGACCCGAAACGTTAACTCTGCTTCTCTTTCTACAGATGCTGCCAAATAACTAACAGATATTGCCTCAAACTTTTCCCCTTTATTCTTTCGACTTTTTCTGTCTCTATCTGCGTTTGTGTTTATCACATATGCATGCTAGCATGGCCGCGTCGCATATTCGTAGTCGTTAACCGGATTAGAGTTTAAGATTGATAAACTTCTACCTTTCTTGTTTAAATCAAAGGAAACCTGTCTGATTTCCTTGCCTTACAATTGGAGCAGTGAACAAGGTGGAGCTAAAAACACGGTGGCTGGAATTTTACGCTGCCCCAGCGGTTCAGATGGCGGCGTGGGGGTGCCATAAAATTGAGTGGCAGGCTCTGGGAGGCCTACCCGCCCCACTTCCGCATCCGGACAAGTTTGCAGCAGTCAGGCGGGGAGGGGGTGGTGGGGGGATGGGAAATCGCCCTCCCACCCGAGGCCAATCAAGACCCTTAAGTGGCCACTTAAGGGCCCTCGCCTACCTCCCCAGGTATTTTACCCATGGCAAGCAGGTGTGCTGGGGACGTGAAAGGCCGCCCAGCGATAGCTGCCAGCCTTTCCGTGCCCCGGGCAGGGGCATGGCAGTCAGGCACAGGGTGCCCAATTGAGGGCCGCCCCCTAATCCACCCCGGGACCCAAGATGCCCCCCCTCCCCCCAAATGACCACTCCAGCCTCACCAGGGAAGGACCAATCCCCCTGGTGAGGCATGCCCCTACTTACCTTTCCTCCTCGATCCGTGGCATCGGCTGGGCTGCAGCTCACTGAGGCGGGACCTCCTCCGTCAAGTGGGTGGAAGTCCCGCCTTGGGAGAATTAAAGCCCAGGGACCCGTAAAATACGGGACGGATCCCCGGGCTAGGCGGAAGCAGGTTCACCACCCTCTTTCACGTCGGAGTCTGGCTCCCATCCATCCACTGTAAAATTCCGGCTAGTGTCTCTAAAATTAAACCCTGTTACGGTTAAACCAGGCAAAGGCTGAGAGGGAACCCCTAGACCCCTTCTCACCTGGTCGTAACAACTGGGTTTAGAATTAGTAATAGGGATACATTATATTGTGGCTCTACTCTGGAACAGTTCCTACAGATTGGAGGGTAGCTAATGTAACCTCACTATTTAAAAAGGGAGGTACAGAGAAAGCAGGGAATTATAGACCAGTCAGCCTGACGTTGGTAGTGGGGAAAATTCTAGAGTCCATTATCAAAGATTTTATAGCAGAGCACTTGGAGAACAGTGGTAGAATCGGACAGAGTCAGCATGGATTTACGAAAGGGAAATCATGCTTGACAAATCTACTAGAATTCTTCGAGGATATAACTCGTAGAGTTGATGAGGGGGAGCCATTGAATGTTGTTTATTTGGCCTTTCAGAGGCTTTTGACAAAGTCCCACATAAGAGATTAGCGTGTAAAATTAAAGCGCGTGGGATTGGGGGTAGTGTATTGCGATGGATGGAAAATTGGTTGGCGGACAGGAAACAAAGAGTAGGGATAAATGGGTCTTTTTCCGAATGGCAGGCAGTGACTAGTGGGGTACTGCAGGGATCAGTGCTAGGACTCCAGCTATTCACAATATATATTAATGATTTAGATGAGGGAACTAAATGTAATATCTCCAAATTTGCAGATGACACAAAAGTGGGTGAGAGGGTGAGTTGTGAAGAGGATGCACGGAAGCTTCAGGGTGATTTGGGCAAGTTGAGTGAGTGGGCTAATGCATGGCAGATGCAGTATAATGTGGATAAATGTGAGGTTATCCACTTTGGTAGCAAAAAGAGGAAGTCAGATTATTATCTGAATGGCTATAAACTGAGAGAGGGGAATATGCAATGAGACCTGAGTGTTCCCGTACAGGGAAGCATGCAGGTGCAACAGGCGGTAAAAAAGGCAAATGGTATGTTGGCCTTCATAGCGAGAGGATTCGAGTACAGAAGCAGGGATGTCTTGCTGCAATTATACAGGGCCTTGGTGAGGCCACACCTGGAATATTGTGTGCAGTTTTGGTCTCCTTATCTGAGGAAGGATGTTCTTGCTATAGAGGGAGTGCAGCGAAGGTTTACCAGACTGATTCCTGGGATGGCGGGACTGACATATAAGCAGAGATTGAGTCAGTTAGGATTATCTTCGCTGGCGTTCAGAAGAGTGAGGGGGGATCTCATAGAAACCTATAAAATTCTAACAGGACTTGACAGGGTAGATGCAGGAAGGATGTTCCCGATGGTGGGGGAGTCCAGAACCAGGGATCATATTCTAAGGGTAGAGGGTAAACCTTTCAGGACTGAGATGAGGAGAAAGTTCTTCACCCAGAGAGTGGTGAACCTGTGGAATTCACTACCACAGAAAGCAGTTGAGGCCAAAACGTTGTATGTTTTCATAAAGGAGTTACTTATAGCTCTTGGGTCTAAAGGGATCAAAGGGTATGGGGTGAAAGCAGGAACAGGATACTCAGTTGGATGATCAGCCATGATCATAATGAATGGCAGAGCAGGCTCAAAGGGCCAAATGGCCTACTCCTGCTCCTATTTTCTATGTTTCTATGTTACTTATTTCTAGTAAGTGTCTACAGGTCATAATTCCATTAATTTGGTTAATAATGTCACAATAATTTTACTGCTCTGTGTCAAAAACAAACATAGGCAGAATCGACCATCAATATCTTCACCACATGGGTAGCCACAGTGACTACACTTCAAAAGTACTTCATTGACTATCAAGCACTTTGGGACCTCCTGAGGTTGTGAAAGGTGCGATAGAAATGCAATTTTTCTTTCTTCTCACCTATCACCTTCCATTGGAGAACAGTGTATCGTAGTGGAAGGATTCGCAAGCTGATTAATAGTCTAGCCTCCATGGCATGAACACTCCTTCCATGACAGTTAACCATCTTTATACTATTGGATAGAAGTGGTCAGTCCTGGATGGAGGGAGGGTTTTATGGGCTCCCACAATCCACACGGTGAGGGGCAGGGGGAGGATGTGTTGGCCTATGCATAATTAATAGAAAAGATTGTTACTACAAATGACAGCAGGAATCAGGGATGGGTGGGCAGGACACCCCATGGAAAGAAAAACATGAAAGTCGTAGAAACTGGCAACAAAAGGTATGGAGAATCCAAAGTCTCTCTTACCCATGGAATAAAAGTAGGGACATGCTGAAAAGTCTCCTTTTGGCCATCAGATGGGAGAGGTGCTGGTGACAGGCTTGTGGCTATCAATGATTGGGGAAAGTTTGGGTCAGACTCGATGGACCAGTGAATTTTGTTGTCCGTCATTTTTGTTTGTTTGTGTATCAGTGAGAAGGAGACTTTCCTCCAATCAGTCTTTTGAACTCAGAACCCTAGTGATAAAAGGACATTGTATTAACTGACCATACCACATAATCAAGAGAAATAACTCTAAATTAGTCATATTTTTGTTCTCAAGTAATAAGGAAAGTAATTATCCAATTTTTCCTAGATGGGTTGTAATAGCAGAGAGGAAGCTCGATGAAGACCTCTGTAAAATAGAGGTTAACAAAATAAATGAAGCTTTCAATATATATTTTGTGTTTTTTGAGTAGCTGGGCCATTCAGTCCAGAAAGTTTCAGGTTTAATACCCTGATTTGGCTGATCTCATCCTGGGCTCTATAATTAGTTTCAAGTTTCCCTGGATTGTAAAACTGGCTAGCGTATATGCCATTGATAAACTGTTCAGTGACCTCCTGCTGTGATATGGGGTATGGGCCAAGAATCACTCTCGTCTATGATACTCTCTCATTTGCTGCCTGTGGGGAGTTGAAGAATTGTCCAATCTGAGATACTGGGGAGCCTCTGGTGCCCATGGAATCATAGCCAGAGGGAAAGGATTGAAAATTTTAGGTGCCAAAATTGAAAGAAAATCATTCTAATTGTTGGCATTCATTTTTGGGATGTGGATGTCATTGGCAAGGCTGGCATTTATTGTCCATCCCTAATTACGCTGGGTTCTTCTTCGTGAAGTGCTGAAGCTCCATGTGGTGAAGGTGCTCCCACAGTGCTGTCAGGCAGTGAGTTTCAGGAATTTGACTCAGTGACGATGAAGGAACGGCTGGTATATTTCTAAGTTAGGATGGTGTGTGACTTAGAGGAGAGCTCGGAGGTGATGGTGTTCCCATGCGCCTGCTAATTTTGTCTTTCTAGGTGGTGGAGGTCATGGGTATGTGAGGTTACTACCGAAGAAGAGAGAGAGAGCAGCGGGAGTGGAGATTTAAAAAGCACGCCAAAGAGTCGGAGGCCGGAGAGAGAGAGAGAGAGAGAGAGCAGCGGAAGTGAAGATTTAAAAAGCACGCCAAAGAGTCGGAGGCCGGAGAGAGAGAGAGAGAGCAGCGGGAGTGAAGATTTAAAAAGCACGCCAAAGAGTCGGAGGCCGGAGAGAAAGAGAGAGAGAGAGAGAGAGCAGCGGGAGTGGAGATTTAAAAAGCACACCAAAGAGTCGGAGGCCGGAGAGAGAGAGAGAGAGAGAGAGAGAGAGCAGCGGAAGTGGGGTGAAAAATTGAAAAGTGACATCAGAGTGATGTCACAGTCAACAGAGTATAACGGGTAAGTATAACAATAAGCTTTTAAATTAATTTAATCGAAACCAATCAAATATAAAATAAGACTTGATCGATTCATTAGTATATAAACTAGAAACGAAAGCGGATTTTATCATTTATAATACAGAATGAGAGAGAGAGACCAGCAGGGAGTGTATTAGTTCAAATTAGGACAACTTACTACATAAGCTGTATTAAGTATTATTAGCGTTTATCAGTATTTATAAGGTTTATGAATAGTAGTAAGGTTTATTAGTATTGACAAAGCTTTATTAGCATTGGTAAGGTCTATTACCAATAGGAAGCTCTACATATCTGTGTAATCAAGAAAAGTATAACTTTTCTTGTATGTGGTACTAGCATTCAATAAGCACAGTACATTCTACTATTCGTAAGAATTATTTTAAGTTAATTAAGAAAGGAATTAAAGTGAATTAACTAATAGCATAAGTAACAATGGTAGGACAGGTGTTATGTTGCAGCTGTGGTATGTGCGAGCTCCTGGATAGCTTCTGGATGCCAAGGCGATCCAGGGCAAACTTGTCAGCAGAAAGTGTGAGCAGCTAGAGGAATTCCGGATCAGGATTATTGATCTGGAAGCCGAACTGCAAACACTGTGCAACATAAGGGAGGGGGAGGAATACCTGGGCACTTTGTTCTGGAAGACAGTCACACCTCTTAGAACAGGGTCAAATGTTTTGGTCTGCAGTGAGGGACAGGAGGATATGACTGTGAGTGAGGTAGGTAAAGGGACTGAGCAGACAGTAGTGGAGGAGCCTCAAACATTGCAATTGTCAAACAGGTTTGAGGTGCTCTCAATCTGTGTGGATGAAAGCAAGGTCTGCAAGATGGATGGGCAGACTGGTGATGGCACTGTGGTACAGGAAGCCATTCAAGTGGGGGGAGCAAAAAAGAATGAAATAGCAGTAGGGGATAGTATAGTGAGGGGGGTTGACACTGTCCTGTGCAGCCGAGAGCGTGAGTCCAGAAGGCTGTGTTGCCTACCCGGTGCCAGGGTTCGGGACATCTGCTCAGGGCTGGACAGGAACTTGGACTGGGAGGGGGAGGATCCCGTTGTCATGGTCCATGTAGGTACTAATGACATAGGTAGGACTAAGAACAAACAAAGAACAAAGAACAGTACAGCACAGGAACAGGCCATTCGGCCCTCCAAGCCTGCGCCGATCTTGATGCCTGCCTAAACTAACACCTTCTGCACTTCCGGGGACTGTATCCCGCTATTCCCATCCTATTCATTTATTTGTCAAGATGCCTCTTAAACGTCACTTTCGGACCTGCTTCCACCACCTCCCCCGGCAGCAGGTTCCAGGCACTCACCACCCTCTGTGTAAAGAACTTGCCCCGCACATCCCCTCTAAACTTTGCCCCTCGCACCTTAAACCTATGTCCCCTAGTAACTGACTCTTCCACCCTGGCAAAAAGCTTCTGACTATCCACTCTGTCCATGCCACTCATAACTTTATAAACCTCTATCATGTCGCCCCACCACCTCCGTCATTCCAGTGAAAACAATCCGAGTTTATCCAACCTCTCCTCATAGCTATTGCCCTCCAGACCAGGCAACATCCTAGTAAACCTCTTCTGTACCCTCTCCAAAGCCTCCACATCCTTCTGGTAGTGTGGCAACCAGAATTGCATGCAATATTCTAAGTGTGGCCTAACTAAAGTTCTGTACAGCTGCAACATGACTTGCCAATTTTTATACTCTATGCCCCGACCGATGAAGGCAAGCATGTCGTATGCCTTCTTGACTACCTTATCCACCTGCGTTGCCATTTTAAGTGACCTGTGGACCTGTACGCCCAGATCTCTCTGCCTGTCAATACTCCTAAGGGTTCTGCCATTTACTGTATACTTCCCACCTGTATTAGATCTTCCAAAATGCATTACCTCACATTTGTCCGGATTAAACTCCATCTGCCATTTCTCCGCCCAAGTCTCCAACCAATCTCTCCTGCTGTATCCTCTGACAATCCTCATCATTATCCGCAACTCCACCAACCTTTGTGTCGTCCGCAAACTTACTAATCAAACCAGCTACATTTCCTCCAAATCATTTATATATAATACAAAGAGCAAAGGTCCCAGCACTGATCCCTGTGGAACACCACTAGTTACAGTCCTCCATTCAGAAAAGCACCCTTCCACTGCTACCCTCTGTCTTCTACGACTGAGCCAGTTCTGTATCCATCTTGCCAGCTCACCTCTGATCCCGTGTGACTTCACCTTTTGTACCAGTCTTCCATGAGGGACCTTGTCAAAGGCTTTACTGAAGTCCATATAGACAACATCCACTGCCCTTCCTTCAACAATCATCTTCGTCACTTCCTCAAAAAACTCAATCAAGTTAGTGAGACACGACCTCCCCTTCACAAAACCAGGTTGCCTCTCGCTAATAAGTCCATTTGTTTCCAAATGGGAGTAAATCCTGTCCCGAAGAATCCTCTCTAATAATTTCCCTACCACTGACATAAGGCTCACAGGCCTATAATTTCCTGGATTATCCTTGCTACCCTTCTTAAACAAAGGAACAGCATTGGCTATTCTCCAGTCCTCTGGGACCTCACCTGTAGCCAATGAGGATACAAAGATTTCTGTCAAGGCCCCAGCAATTTCTTCCCTTGCCTCCCTCAGCATTCTGGGGTAGATCCCATCAGGCCCTGGGGACTTATCTACCTTAATGCTTTGCAAGACGCCCAACACCTCCTCCTTTTTGGTAATGACATGACCCAGACTATCTACACTCCCTTCCCTAGACTCATCATCCACCAAGTCCTTCTCTGTGGTGAATATTGATGCAAAGTACTCATTTAGTACCTCGCCCATTTCCTCTGGCTCCACACATAGTACTGAGAAAACTGATGGATCTGCGGGCTGACAAGTCCTTGGGCTCTAATGGACTTCATCCTAGGGTCTTAAAAGAGGTGGCTAATGAGGTAGTAGATGCGTTGGTGTTAATTTTTCAAAATTCGCTAGATTCTGGAAAGGTTCCATCAGACTGGAATGTAGCAAATCTAACCCCTCTATTCAAGAAGGGGGGAGGCAGAAAACAGGTAACTATAGGCCAGTTAGCTTGACGTCTGTCGTGGGGAAGATGTTAGAATTGATCATTAAGGAGGTTGTAGTTGGGCACTTAGAAAAACTCAAGGTAATCAGGAATAGTCAGCATGGTTTTGTGAAAGGGAAATCACATTTAACCAATTTGTTAGAGTTCTTTGAAGGAGTGACATGTGCTGTGGATAAAATGGAGCCTGTTGACATACTGTACCTGGATTTTCAGGAGGCATTTGACAAGGTGCCACATAAAAGGTTATTGCACAAAGTAGGAGCTCATGCTGTAGGGGGTAACATATTAACATGGATAGAAGATGGGTTGGCTGGCAGAAAACAGAGAGTATGCATAAATGGGTCCTTTTCTGATTGGCAGGATATGACGAGTGGAGTCCCACAGGGGTCTGTGCTGGGGCCTCAACTTTTTACAATTTATATGACTTAGATGAGGGGAGCGATGGCATGGAAGCTAAATTGGAAGATGATACAAAAATAGGTAGGCAAGTATGTTGTGAATAAAGAGGTTGCAGACCGATATAGCTAGGTTGAGTAAGTGGGCAAAAATCTGGCAGATGGAGTACAATGTGGGAAAATGGGAAGTTGTTCACTTTGGCAGGAAGAATAAAAAAGCAGAGTATTACTTAAACAGAGAATGACTGCAAAATTCCGAGGTGCAGAGGGATCTAGGTGTTCGTGTGCAGGAGTCACAAAAAGTTAATATGCAGGTACAGCAGGTAAAAAAAGAAGGCTAATGGAATGCTATCCTTTATTATGAGAGCAATTGAAAATAAAAGTAAGGATGTTATGCTTCAGTTATACAGGGCATCGGTGAGACCACATCTTGAATACTGTGCGCAGTTTTGGTCTCCTTATTTAAGGAAGGATGCAGTTTAGGGGAGGTTTACCAAATTGATACCTGGAAATAGCGGGTTGTCTTATGAGGAAAGGTTGGACAGACTGAGCTTGTTTTCACTGGAGTTTAGAAGAATGAGGGGAGACTTGATTGAAGTTTATAAGATCCTGAACAGTCTTGACAAGGTGGATGTGGAAAGGATGTTTCCTCTTGTGGGTGAGTCCAGAACTAGGGGGCATTGTTTTAAAATTAGGGGTCACCCTTTTCGGACAGAGATGAGGAGAATCCTTTCTCTCAGAGGGTTGTGCGACTTTGGAACTCTCTGCCTCAGAAGGTGGTGGAGGCGGGGTCATTGAATATTTTTAAGCTGGCGGTTGATAGATTCTTGTTAGGCAAGGGAATTAAGGAGTATCGGGGGTAGATGGAAGTTTGGAATTCGAAATATAAACACATCAGCCATGATCTTATGGAATGGTAGAGCAGGCTAGAGGGGCCAAATGGCCTATTCTGCTCTTAATTCTTATGTTCATATGTTCGTATGAAGCTTTGGTGACTTGCTGAAGAGCGTCCTGCAGGTAGTACACAGTGCATTGACACAGGAAATACAGGTTAGAGCAAGAGGCAGTCATCCTCGCAGTCTGAGCTCGATTAGTCCTAGAAGTGAAAGGGTAGTGTGTTAACCAACTATGTAATCCAGTCCCACATAAAAATTATTGCAAATGTTGGCTCTAAAGCAGCAAGTAAGGAAACCATTTTTCTAAAATGAGAATTCAATAGCGCTAAGGGAATTAACTGGGGCTCAAGAGCTAATCTCCTTCTCAGTGAAGCTGGCACTGGTCTCTGTGAGATGAAGTTTGACAGAAAAAAATAAAATATGAATATATATGGCAGAATTCATGCAGCTCATATTGATGGAGATTTATGTGGGAACTGTTAGGATAAATGCAAATGTCGGATTTTTAATGCGTGCCTTTGTCTTAACTGGAGTTTGATAGATGAGAGTTAGAGGCATTTAACACACATCTGTCAATCAACAGCTTAGCCAATTAGTGTACAGGGGGAGAAAAAAAACCCCCGCAGAGGTCAAAGGGTAAGGACTGGACAGGAAAAGGAAATTCTATTTTCTATTTTGACCTTTATCTTTCTATCCCTGGATCAGGTTGCCAACTCTGAATGAATATATTCCAGGAGGTTTCATCACATGATCTCCAGCTACACCCTACCCCCACCCACGCTTACACCATTGGTCCCCAACACATCCACCTTGCCAGAGCACTGCCTTCCCGCAACAAAAACTTGCATTTATATAGCACCTTCAATGAAGTAAAACGTCTCAAGATGCTTGACAGGAGTGTTAGCAAACAAAATTTGACACCGAACCACATAAAGTGATCGGACAGAAGATCAAAAGCTTGGCCAAAGAGGTAGGTTTTAAGGAGTGTCTTAAAATGGAAAGCAAAGTGGAGAGGCAGAGAGGTTTGGGAAGGGAATTCCAGAGCTTAGGACCTTAGCAGCTGAAGGCACAACTGCTAATTGTGGAGTGATTAAAATCAGGGATACTCAAGAGGCCAGAACTGGATGCAGAGCCATAGAGTCACTATGATGCAGAAGGCATAACTCGATGGGCTAACTGGCTCTCTACAGAGCAGAGATCCTGGAGACTTGTAGATTGGAGTAGTTTATAGAGCTGGGAAGGGGCGAGGCCTTCGAAGGATTTGAAAACAAGGATAAGAATTTTAAAATCAAGGCCTTGTTTAACTGGGAGCCCATGTATTTCAGCGAACACAAGGTTGATAAGTAAACGGGACTTGGTATGAGTTAGGATATGGGCAGCAGGGTTTTGGATGAGGTTAAGTTTATAAAGGGTGGGGAATGGGAAGCCAGCCAGGAGCGCGTTGGAATAGCTTGCCATCATCTAATCTGTTCGTCTTCCTTACTTCACCACTTTCCCAGCCTTGTTGATGTCCTTGGGCCTTTAACCTAAGCGTCTCAGAAAAGAAAGAAGGAACTTGCATTTCTATAGCGCCTTTCCGGACCTCAGAATGCCTCAAAGCGTTTTACAGCCAATTAAATACTTTTGAAGAGTAGTCACTGCTGTAATTTAGGAAAAGCAGCAACTAATTTGTGCACAGCAAGATCCCACAGACAGTAATGTGATAGATCATCTGTTTTCAGGTGTTGGTTGAGAGGTAAGTATTGGCCAGGCCACCAAGGAGAACTCTTCTTCTGAATAGTGGGTAGACAGGGCCTTGGCTTAACATTTCATCTGACTGACTGCACCTTTGACAGTGCAGCAACTCCCTCAGTACTGCACTGGGAGTGGATTATGTGGTCATGTCCCTGGAGTGGGTCTCTGAACCTACTACCTTCTCGTACTCAGAGATGAGAGTGCTACCCACCAAGCTGCAACTGAGACAGCTGAAAAAGGCTGGTCTGAATCATCTGGCCGGCAGTTTACTTGCTCGGCCCTTATGGGCTGTAAACCTGATTTAACACCTCGCAGTGTGTCACCCAATACTGTGTTAGATATTTCCTGTATTGTTCTGCTGTATATAAATCTGCTGAGATTCATAACTCTATGGGAATACTAATACAGACGGCAGTTAATGATTTAATGCATCACGTGAGGTATAGGCAGCAACTCCAACATCCCACAGATGAAGATGTTGTATGAAAGTTTCTGGTAAGTTAATCTTTTAGTGGCTCAGTGGGTAACTGCCCTGTTGGCTGAGGTGCTCAACCATCAGCCAGCTATAGCTCAGGTCGGGTACAGCACGCGTCAGGTACATTACACGCCAGGTATAGCCCAGGGGTCAGATACAGGAAATATCAGGTATAACACACATCAGTTACAGCACACATCAGATATAGCCCAGGTCAGATATAGCCCAGGTCAGATATAGCCCAGGTCAGATACAGCACACATCAGACACAGCACATGTCAGGTATAGCCCAGGGGTCAGATACAGGAAATATCAGGTATAACACACATCATATACAGCACAAGTCAGACACAGCACACATCAGATACAGCACATGTCAGATACATTACACGTCAGGTACAGCAAACGTCAGGTACAGCACATGTCAGGTATAGCCCAGGGGTCAGATACAGGAAATATCAGGTATAACACACATCAGATACAGCACACGTCAGACACAGCACACATCAGATACAGCACATGTCGGATACATTACACGCCAGGTACAGCAAACATCAGGTACAGCACATGTCAGGTATAGCCCAGGGGTCAGATACAGGAAATATCAGGTATAACACACATCAGTTACAGCACACGTCAGATATAGCCCAGTTCAGATATAGCCCAGGTCAGATACAGCACACATCAGATACAGCCCAGATTGGACTGAATAGGCTGGGCTTCCTTCCTCTAAAAAAGAGAAAAACTGAGACAAGTCCTGAGAGGAGTCTTTAAAATGCTGAAGGGGTTTGATAGGGTGAATGTAGAGGAGATGTGTCCTCTGTGGAGCAGTAGAAAACTAGGGGCCATGAATATAAGATTGTAATTAGGAAATGCAATAAGGAAATCAGGAGAAACTTCTTCATGAGTGAGTGGTGAGATGTGGCACTCACTACTACATGGAATGGTTGAGGTGAATTGCATACATGCACTCTAGGAGAAGCTAGAGATGATAATAAGAGAGTTATCAGACAAAAATTGACACAGAAGCAAATATTATGGTGGATGAACAAATGCTTGGTCTAACAGGTATTAAGGAACAACTTAAAGGAGAAGAGAGAGGTGGAGAGGTTAAGGGAGAGATTAAGGGAGAGAATTCCAAAGTGACAGTGCCCAGGCAGCTGAAGGCATGGCTGCCAATGGTGGAGTGATTAAAATTGGGGCTGCACAAGATAAAGGAATAGCAGGGTATGAGATAAAGCGGAGAATGCTCGTCTACAGCACGAATACTGGCATAGACCTGTTGGGTCAAAGTGACCTGTTTCTGTGCTGTACATTCTGTGTAAAAACACCAGGGATAAGCTCCTTGGTTGGTACAGAATGAATTCAGCTTGAGCTGTTTGTCTCTGCAAACTCACACAGAGCATCTGAGATTGGCGCAGGTCAGGGAAGAAATCAGCCCGTGTTCCTACGTCCAATCACTAGACACGTGGCTCAGAGCTCTGATTGGTGAGGTTCAACACTCTTGTGCTGCATTGGGTGCTATGGATAAGCAGACATTGACCTGTCCTCCTGATTCCCGCAGGTTGGGCTCAGCATGTGATAAGTGGCTGGACCACCCCCATCGCCCTCACAAGCAGTTGTGGGTTCAAATCCTACTTCAGATCCAGAATGACACTCTAATGCAATACTGAGGGAGTGCTGCACTGCCAGAGGTGTCATATCTTTCAGATGGGATGTTAAACTGTTAAACCTATCTGCCCTCTTGGCTAGATGTAAAAAATCCCAGGCCACTATTCAAGAAGAACAGGGTTGTTCTCCCCAGTGTCCTGAAGCTAATATTTATCCCTCTGCTAACATCAACAAAACAGATGATGTGGTCATTATCTCATTGGTGTGTGTGGGAGCTTGCTGCGTGCAAATTGGCTGCTGTGTTTGTATCATTAAAACAGTGACTACACTTCAGAAGTACTTCATTGGCTTTAAAGCCCTTTGGGACATCCTGAGGTATGAAAGGCGCTACATAAATGCAAGTCCTCTCTTTCTTGAAAGACGGAACTGAGCAGAAGCATCCTTTATTCATTTTGTTCCGCAAAAACTCAGTGAAACATTGTGCACGGAAACCCCTTTCTACAGAGGAAGAAGAAATCCTTCATCAAAACGCTTGCCTTGGTCACCGTACAAAGCAAACTCGGCGTACTTGGGTTTCCCCTGAGTTTAAGGAGAGTGCCTCTCTTTAACGCAGCTGTTTGCCTTAAGAAAAAAGCATAGATTTGATTCTATGCTGGGTCTGTTAAATTAATAGGGTTTGCATGTCAAGTTCTTCTGTAGATACTGAAACTGTATACACAGGAAGAGAATTCGTAACAGAGGTTTGGGGGATTTCATCGCTGATTTAATAAATGAAACAGGATGGATTTGAGGAGCTATAGCATAAATCTTCCCTTCCTCTAATTGGAAGGAAATTAACCTAAATCCAGCTCAGAGTTTTCTTCGCTTTCTCTCCAAATATATAAATCTCTCCGTTTACATACATATAATACTCCAAAAGACTCCAGCAAGCACTGACCAGGCTTTTTGTGGGGAGCATTAATTTAATTAGTCACAGAAAATTCTTACCTGATCCTGTCAGCATTGTACAGGAAGAAAGTTTACTGAGGGTAAGAAGAGGTATTTGCAGAGACTCCTGCTTCTGGCCTGTGCTGCTATTGAGACCTAAGTTAGGAGGCTTTTTCTCTCTTACAGGCCCTTACTTACTTGCAGGTTTTCTATCGGGGTTTCCACGACTCTTGTCAGGGCCCAACTTTCAGGGGTTTGCTCCCGAGGCCTGGTGAGCAACATAAGAAAGTACAGTCCTGTTGCCTTACTGGCCCCAAACATGAATACCTGTCAATCACACGCACCTGGCCTTTCCAATTCTCTTTTAAACCTTTTCATGCTATCTCTCTGAGCAGTACGGTTGTCAACACTAGATGAACAAATACTACTAGCCTTCATCACATGACCTTCTGTCTTCAAACAACCTGCCTCCACCATCCTGCCATTGGTCACTGAGTTGGAAAGCCAACAAACTCTTCATCACCAGATTGGATGATTCTTGACTGCCAGTTAGAAAACCTTTCTGTTCCATCTTTGATATTTTTGTAACTAATGAGCAAAAGTGTTCAAAGAAAATGTAAAAGAAGGCACAATTTTTTTTAATACCTGCACTGATTTTTCTCCTTGGTTGCTCACAGCACTGTCACCTATCACACACACTGTTCCCATTAACTGATGGTGCGGGATTAGGGGACACAGATTGAGATTTTGGGCAAAAGATGCAGAGGGAATGTGAGAAAGAACTTTTTTATACAGGGGGTGGATCTCACTGCCCACGAGGGTGGTGGAAGCAGAGTCAATCAAAATGATTTTAAAAGGAAATTGGATGGGCACTTGAAGGAAAGAAACTTGCAGGGCTGGGGGAGTGAGACTGACTGAATTGCTCTACAGAGAGCTGGCATGGACTCGATGGGCTGAATGGCCTCCTTCTGTGCCATAAATGATTCTATGACTATATGTCCAGGAGATGAATCTTTAACTCCTGGAGGATCCAGGGCACAATGGGGGAATTGGCAACCATACTGGGTAATCTATTCCATACACATTGCATAGAGTAATTCAATCTGAACAGTATGGGCATAATCCTTTTTTAAGGTTAGGTTAATTGGTCCTCATTTCACCCATTTTATAGATGCAAATTGGGTGCAAAAAGGACCATTTTCGGGGCTCAACATCCTGGGCCCTGTAGAAGCTTGAAATATGTCACACTCGAAATTGGAGTGAGGTATTTTTCAGACATTCGTAACAGCCATCTAAAAAAGCTAGGTGTTAGGCCCCTTAGGAACATAGGAATAGGCAAGGCCATTTAGCTTCTCAAACCTGTTCCAGATAATCTGCGACCTTGCCCCATATTGTTAATGCAATCGGTTAACAAAAATCCATCAATCTCAGATTAAAAATTGTCAATTGACCCAGCATCAACCACCAGTTGTGGAACAGAGTTCCAAACTTTGATGATCCTTATGAAGACGTGTTTCCTAATTTCATTCCTGAAATGCTTGTCTCTAATCTGTAGACTATGTCCCCAGTACTAGATTTCCCACCTACCCTATCAGTTTCCCTTAATATCTTGAAAACCTTAATCAAATCACCCCTTAATCTTCTAAGTTCCAGGCAATACAACTCTAGTTGCTGATGAGGGATCTAATGCCTATTTAAGGACCCTTACCTTGATTAGATGTATTGCTGGAGGTTTCAAGCATGACTTTCTGTCTCTATACAGCCTCCCCACCACCGCACCCCCCCCCCCAATCCACCCGCCCTGACCCACCCCCCCGCTCCCCTAGTTATAACTAATTAACAAAAGTATTCAGAGAAAATGAAATAAAGCACAAAATATTTGAACGCGTCTGCGATTTTCCAAATGCTTGCTCCAGGGGACTCCTGGTGGATTGGCAACCCCTCTCATTTATCAGGAATTTGGTTGCTGTGAGTGGCCCAGGGCCTCAGCTTTTCGGGAGATGAATGCGGCCAAGCCAAGACATTAATTCCTTTCTGTTTTCAGATTTCTGCCAAGCCAGGAGGAGCAGCGAGCAGCCATGATCGGCCTCCGTCCTCAGCCAATGGGAAGGAAATTCAGGTGGTTAATTGCTAACGATAGTTTATCGCTCGACGGTGACATTTAAAATCTATCCTGAGTCTGCAGCCTGCACCAGATATTTATAACGCTATGCCTGTTTCTGTCAATTTGTAGCTGGGCCAATATATGTGAAATATAATTATCTGAGGTGCCCTCCATTACAATCATTGCAAGCCTGAGGGTAAAGCAATATGAAATGGTGTGCTGGAGCGTAACCGCAAACTCTGGATGGGTGAAGTGAGGGGAACTCACTTCCATTATGTTTTTGCTTATGTACAAACCCTGATCCAGTCAAAGAAAAAACTTGCATTACTGTAGAGCCTATCAAAACGTCAGGACACTTCAGAGCCAATGAAGTCCTTTCTGAAGTGTAACGTTTTTGTAATGTAGGGAACATGGCAGCTACTGAGTGCACAGCAAGATCCCATACGTAACATTGCGGTGAATGACACAATCAGCTGTTTTTGGTAGTGTTGGCTGAGATGAATATTGGGCAGGACTCAAGGGAGAAATCCCCACTCTTCTGCATCTACCTGGGAGGGTGGATAGGGCTTCAGATTATCAACATATCTGAAAAACAGCACACACTCACCACACTACTGGAAGCATCAACCTAATTTTAATGCTCAAACCCACCAAGATGGGACTTGAACCCACAACATTCTGACTTTGAGGTAAGAGTGCTACCCACTGAATCACAGGTAACATCAGAAAAGGAACAGCTCAGGTGTACCTCTGCCATTTCAGAATTCATGCTGGCCCTCAGGCAAGAATTTCTCAGCTCAATCTAACGATGTAGGGAAATTCCTCTATGACTGTCACATACATGTCAACTGCCCCTGTGCTCGAATAAAGGATGCTTTTCTATAACTCTTGCAGAGTAACTTATTTCCACCACCTTCGCTGGAAAAGCTCAGAGACTGAGCTTTTTTAATTCATTCATGAGATATGGGCATCGCTGAGAAGGTGGTGGTGAGCTGCCTTCTTGAACCGCTGCAGTCCATGTGGGGTAGGTACACCCACAGTGCTGTTAGGAAGGGAGTTCCAGGATTTTGACCCAGTGACAGTGAAGGAACAGCGATATAGTTCCAAGTCAGGATGGTGTGTGACTTATTATTTTTAAAACATTTTTATTTAGAGATACAGCACTGAAACAGGCCCTTCGGCCCACCGAGACTGTGCCGACCAACAACCACCCATTTATACTAAACCTACATGAATCCCATATTCCCTACCACATCCCCACAATTCTCCTACCACCTCCCTACACTAGGGGCAATTTACAATGGCCAATTTACCTATGAACCTGCAATGTCTTTGGAGGTGGGAGGAAACCAGAGCACCCGGTGGAAACCCACGCAGACACAGGGAGAACTTGCAAACTCCGCACAGGCTGTACCCAGAATCGAACCCGGGTCCCTGGAGCTGTGAGGCTGCGGTGCTAACCACTGCACCACTGTGCAGGTAGTGCAGGTAGTGGTGTTCCCATGCATCTGCTGCCCTTGTCCTTCTACGTGGTAGAGGTTGGGAGTTTGGAAGGTGCCGTTGAAGGAGCCATGGTGCATTGCTGCAGTGCGTCTTGTAGATGGTACACACTTCTGCCACTGCATCAGTGGTGAAGGAAGTGAATGTTTAAGGTGGTGCCAATCAAGCGGGCTGCTTTGTCCTGGATGGTGTTGAGCTTCTTGAGTGTTGTTGGAGCTGAACTCATCCAGGCAAGTGGTGAGTATTCCATCACATTCCTGACTTGTGCCTTGTAGATGATGGGCAGCTTTGAGGAGTTAGGAGGCGGGTTACTCACCACTGAATTCTCAGCCTCTGACAGGCTCTTGGAGCCACAGTATTTATATGGCTGGCGCAGTTCAGTTTCTGGTCAATGGTAACCCCCAGGATGTTGAAAGGGAGGGATTCAGTGATCGTAATGCCGTTGAATCTCAGTGGGAGATGGTTAGATTCTTTCTTGTTGGTGATGGTCATTGCCTGGCACTTGTGTGACGCAAATGTTCATTTATTTATTTAGAGATACAGCACTGAAACAGGCCCTTCGGCCCACCGAGTCTGTGCCGACCAACAACCACCCATTTACACTAACCCTACAGTAATCCCATATTCCCTACCACCTACCTACACTAGGGGCAATTTATAATGGCCAATTTACCTATCACCTGCAAGTCTTTGGCTGTGGGAGGAAACCGGAGCACCCGACGAAAACCCACACGGTCACAGGGAAAACTTGCAAACTCCGCACAGGCAGTACCCAGAATCGAACTAGTTTAGTTTAGTTTAGAGATACAGCACTGAAACAGGCCCTTCGGCCCACCGAGTCTGTGCCGACCATCAACCACCCATTTATATTAATGCTACACTAATCCCATATTCCTACCATATCCCCACCTGTCCCTATATTTCCCTACCACCTACCTACACTAGGGGCAATTGCTAATGGCCAATTTACCTATCAACCTGCAAGTCTTTGGCACGTGGGAGGAAACCAGAGCACCCAGAGGAAACCCACGCAAACACAGGGAGAACTTGCAAACTCCACACAGGCAGTACCCAGATTTGAACCCGGGTCACTGGAGCTGTGAGGCTGCAGTGCTAACCACTGCGCCACTGTGCCGCCCACTTCTTTTTTTATATTCAATCAATCAGAATTTATTAATATATATTTAACAATAGGCAATGAGCAATGACTGTCCATGGGTCCTTGCTTTCCTGAAACTATCAGACTCTAGGCAACTGTTATGAAAGTGCTTCTACTTTTTAATATTTTTTGAGGACTCGTTTTAGAAATGTGGAGATGGATTCAATGGAGGACTGAAGTGATTCCATAGATGCTGGACTTTTTGTTTTTGCCATTTATCAGCCTAAGCCTGCATGTTGTTCAGGACTTGGTGCATGTAATCATGGACTGCTTCAGTATCTGAGGAGTCGCGAATGGTGCTGAACATTGTGCAATCATCAGTGAACATTCCCACTTTTGACCTTATATTGGAGGGAAGGTCATTGATGAAGCAGCTGAAGATTGTTGGGCCTAGGACACTACCCTGAGGAACTCCTGCAGTGATGTCCTGGAGCTCAGATGATTGACCTCCAACAACCACAACCATCTTCTTTTGTGTGAGGTATGACTTCAATCAGTGGAGCATTTTCCCCCTGATTCCCATTGACTTCAATTTGGCTCGGCCTCCTTGATGCCATACTCAGTCAAATGCTGCCTTGATGTCTCCCCTTTCCTCACCTCTTGAATTCAGCTTTCAATGGCTGGGGAGTCCAGAACCAGGGGTCACGGTCTCAGGATACGGGGTATCCTATTTAGAACCGAGATGAGGAGAAATTTCTTCACTCAGAGGGCGGTGAACCTGTGGAATTCTCTACCGCAGAAGGCAGTGGAGGACAAGTCATTAAATATATTCAAGAAGGAGATAGATATATTTCTTAATGCCAAAGGGATCAAGGGATATGAGGAGAAAGTGGGAACAGGGTACTGAATTAGACGATCAGCCATGATCTTTTTTGAATTGCCGAGCAGGCCCGAAAGGCCGAATAGCCTACTCCTGCTCCTATTTTCTCTGTTTCTATGTTTTGTCCTTGTTTGACCCAAGGCTGTAATGAGGTCAGGAACTGAGTGGTCCTGGCAGAACCCAAATGGAGTATCAGTGAGCAGGTTGTTGCTGAGTAACTGCTGCTTGATAGCATTGTTGACGACCTTTCCAGCACTTTACTGATGATCGAGAGTAGACTGATGGGGCGGTAATTGGCCGGATTGGATTTGTCCTGCTTTTTATGTACAGGGCATACCTGGGCAATTTTCCACACTGTCGGGTAGATGCCAGTGTTGAGGCTTTACTGGAACAGCTTGGCTAGTTGTGTCCTCCAGTTTGATATCACTCTGCAGGTATAGTATTACAATCTGGCGCCTTGCTACTGGAGAGAGACATTAAAATCTTAACAGTCTCAGGCAAAGAAGGCTCTTCAGCAAGAGATACTACAATCGGACTTCGAGGTAGTTGATGTATGATTTTATTTTCTATACTGGACTTTTGTAGATTCTTCACATGGTTACTCACTCACCCACCCGAGATTTGGGTCTTGTTGGTGAACATGCACAATACGCATTCGGGGATTGGTGCCTCCAGACAGGGCATAGTTCCTCACAGAACCTCTTTGTTCATCTGGATTTCCTCAGCTTTGCCACTCCACCACTTTTCATGTGTTTGAAGCTCATCTGCCACGTACTGTTGCGTGCAGCTTTCTTTGATGTCAATGAGGCGTCCATCAGCACTGCTTGACGAAGTGGCTGCTTCTCCAAGAGCAATTTTCATGGGCTCCGATTCAATCTCATCCAACCAGTCTTCTAAGAACATTGGAACAGGAAGAGGCCATTCAGTCCCTCGATCCTGTTCGGCCATACAATTAGATCATGGCTGATCTTTATTTTAACACTTTGGTTGCATATCACATAATACCTAACAACAATATCAACTTATTTTTGCAGAGTCCTTTATCATAATAAAATGTCCCAAGGTGCTTCAAGGGCAAAATTAGCAAAATTAGCAAAAGTAAAATGAGACATCAAGTCACATAAGGTGATATAAGGGCAGATGGCCAAAAACTTGGTCAAAGAAGTAGGTCTTAAGGAGCATCTTAAAGGAAGAAAGAGAGGCCAAGAGTCGGAGAGGTTTAGGGAGGAAATTAGAGAGCTGAGGTCCCAGGTAGCTGAAGGGACAGCCATCAATGGTGGAGCAATTAAAAATCAGGGATGCAAAAGAAGCCGGAATTAGATGAGCACAGATATCAGGGAGGGTTGTGGGGATGGTAGCGAATACAGAGATAGGGAGGGGTGAGGCCATGGAGTGACTTGAAAACAGAGACATATAGTCATTTACAGCACAGAAGGAAGCCATTTGGCCCATCGAGTCTATGCTGGCTCTCCATGGAGTAATCCACTCAGTCCCATTCCCCCGCTTGATCCCCATAGCTCTTCAAGTTTTTTTCCTTCAAGTGACCAGCCAATTTCCTTTTGAAATCATTGATTGTCTCCGCTTTCACCAACTTCATGGGCAGCGAGTTCCAGGTCATTACCACTCGCTGTGTAAGAAATTTCTTCGTCACTTTCCCCCTGCATCTCTTGCCCAAAACCTTCAATCTGTGTCCCCTAGTCCTTGTACCATTAATTAATAGGAACAGGTTTTCCTTGTTTAACTTATCTAAGCCTCTCATAATCCTGTACACCTCTATCAAATCTTCCCTCAATCTCCTTTGCTCCAGGGAGAACAACTTCAGCTTTTCCAACCTAACCTTGTAATTAAAATCCCCCATCCCTGCAACCATTCTGGTAAATCTCCTCTGCACCCTCTCAAGGACCCTCGCATCCTTCCTGATGTGTGGTGACCAGAGCTGGATGCAATACTCCAGTTGGAGACTAACTAGAGCTTTATAAAGGTTCAGCATAACTTCCCTGCTTTTGTACTCAATGCCTTTATTTATGAAGCCCAAGATCACATATGCTTTGCTAACCACTCTCTCAATACGGCAGGACCCATCTTCAAAGACCGATTCACATGCACCCCCAGATCCCTCTGTCCCTGCACACTCTTTAGAACTGCACCATTAAGTGTGCATTGTCTCATCGAAGCATAGAAAATAGGAGCAGGAGTAGGCCATTCGGCCCTTCGGCCATTCGGCCCTTCGAGCCTGCTCCGCCATTCATTATGATCATGGCTGATCATCCAACTCAATAGCCTGTTCCCGGTTTCGGCTGATACCCTTTGATCCCTTTAGACCCAAGAGCTATATCTAACTCCTTCTTGAAAACCCTATGTCTTCTGCCAAAATGCATCACCTCACACTTGGCTGTATTAAATTCCATCTGCCACTTGTCTGCCCATTCTGCTAGCCTATCTATGTCCTGTTGCAGGCGATTCGTAACATCCTCACTGTTTGCCACTCCTCCAAGTTTGGTATCATCGGCAAATTTTGGCATTGTACTTTGTATTCTAAGATCCAAGGCAATTATGTATTGCAAATAGAGCAGTGGCCCGAGCACTGACCCTTGGAGAACACCACTGTCTACCATCTTCCAGTCTGAAAAACAACATTTAGCATGGCTTGCAGTTTTCTACCCTTCAGACAATTTTTTATCCCATTGGACGCTGACCCTCCAATTCATGAGTCTCAGTTTTGTTAACCAGCCTCTTATGTGGCCTCTTTATCAAACGCTTTTCTAAAATCCAGATAAACAACATCCACCACATTGCCTACATCAACCTGTTCTGTTACTTCATCAAAAAATTCAATTAGATTAGTCAAGCATGATCTGTCTTTTACAAATCCATGCTGGCTATCCTTAATTAACTCAAACTTCCCCAAGTGTCTGTTGATTTTTTCCCTGATTATCGTTTCGAAAACCTTACCCACCACTGATGTTAAACTGGTCAGCCTGTAGTTACTAGGACTGTCCTTACACCTTTTCTTGAATATGGGTGTCACATTTGCAACTCTTCAAATCTCTGGCACCTCCCCCATATCTGGGGAAGATTGGAAGATTATGATAAGCCCTTCTGCTATCTCCACCCCTACTTCCTTTAGCAACCTGGGCTGCAAGCCATCCAGACCAGGTGACTTATCTACCCTAAGCATAGCAAGACTTTGCAGTACCTCCTCCCTCTCAATTTTTATCCTATCCATTGCCTCTACTCTCTGCTTCTACCGATATTTTGTCAGATTTCTCTTCATAAGTAAACACCGATACAAAGTATTCATTAAGTATTCTAACCTTGCCCTGTGCCTCTAAGCATGTATCACCCTCTTTGTCCCTAAAAGGCCCCACTTCACCTCTTACTACCTGTGTACTATTTACATGCCAATAGAAGATTATTGGGTTCCCTTTATGTTGACTGCCATTCTAATCTCATATTCTCTCTTTGTCAATCTCTATTTTCTTCTTCATCTCCCCTCTTAACTTACTGTATTTGGCCTGGTTTACACTTGAAGAATTCACCTGACATGTATCATACACCCTCTTTTTTTATTTCATATCTCTACCTCCCTCATCATCCAAGGAGCCCTGTTTTTGGTTCCCCTACCTTTTTTCCTTGTTGGAATCTCCCTAGCCTGTACCTGAAACATCTCTTCCTTAAAGATAACCCATTGTTACATTACAGTTTTTCCTTTTAATCTTTGGTTGCATTTTATCCTGGCTAGATCCCTTCTCATCGCATTGAAATGAGCTCTGTTCCAATCTAGCTCTTCAACCTTATATCGTTCCTTGCCTTTCTGCATTACGTGTCTAAACCTTATGATACGCTGATCACTCTTACCGAAGTGCTACCCACAGACACTTGGTCCACTTGACACACCTCATTTCCCAGCACCAGATCCAGCAATGCCTCCTTTCTAGTTGGGCTGAGAACATACTGATCAAGGAAGTTCTCCTGAACACAATTCAGAAATTCCTGCCCCCTCCCTACCCTTTACACTAATGTTATCCCAGTCGGTATTTGGATAATTAAAGTCCCCCAGTATCATCACTCTACAGTTCTTGCACATCTCTGTGATTTCCGTGCAGATTTACTCCTCTATCTCTCTCTCTCATTATTTGGAGGCCTGTAGAATATCCCCAGTAGTGTGATCATATCCTTTTTGGTTCTCAACTCTAACCAAATGGATTCTGTCCTTGTCCCCTCAAGATATCCTCTCTTTCCAACATTACAATATCTTCCCTAATCAGTACTGGCACTCCACATCACTTTAGACTCCTCTATCTTTTCTGAACACTTTATATCCTTGTATATTAAGTACCCAGTCCTCACTATTTTTATTGCCACTAACATATTCCCATACTGCTATTTGTGGCTCACCAACCTTATTCACCGCACTTTGCACATTTACATACATGCAACTGGATTTTGTGGATGAGGCAAGGCTCCCGATACCGAACTGAAGAAGTGGTTGGACCTCGCCTAGGCCTTTCATGCGCCCCCAGGTGCAATCTTCCATTGTTCCAGAGGTGAAGTTTCCGGCACCGGGATCTCCATCTCTTTGAAGATGGGTACCCCACCTCCAAGAGCTGCTGGCCAATCACAGGGTGGCAGCTCATCAGTATCGGCAGTACCACTAGGAGCAGTGGTCACTGCTGGTACTGCAGAGGCCTTTGACCCAGGCCCAGGGCCGGAAATCCAGACCTCAAGTAAGTGAGGTGGGGTTGCCGGGGCCAGTCCGGAAGGCACTGGGAAGGGGGGGGGTGATGGGTGGTCATAAAGTCCAGGGGAGGGGTTCCTGGGAGGTGCATTGTTTTCCAGCTGGGGTATTCCATGGGCCACAAATTACTAAAGAGGAGGGACCACCCCCTCTCCCCCGCAAGCCAACAGGGTGGATGCCTTGTTTTACAAGGCACCCTCCCTGCGTGGCGGAAGCCGCCTCCCACCCCGCTGCTAGGTAGATCCCAATAGCAGGGGGAAGGGCCCTTAAGTGGCCATTAATAGTCCACTTAAGGGCCTCAATTGGCCTCTGGGTGGGAACACCTTCATTGGACTATACCGCTCCAAGCGGGGAAAATCGCTTGTCCAAAGGCCCTCCCACCGCCCCCACCCCCCGCCACCTGTTGCAATTCTATGGGCTCCTCTGCCTCCGACCCCACCTTCGGGGGAGCCCATAAAATCCAGCCCATGTATTATAATCATGTCTTTGCATTCCTCATTGCCCTTCTCAGTCTGCTGCTATCTAATATGGTTCTACTCCCTTGTCTAGTACCATCTAACACTCTCACATTATGCACCTTATTCCTCTTTTATGCTTCCATATGCTGGTGACCAACTCCCTGCAAATTTAGTTTAAACCCTCCTCAAACACACGAGTGAACCTCCCCGTGAGGACATTAGTCCCAGTCCCATTGAGATGCAACTTGTCCCTTTTGAATAGGTGCCTTCTGCCCCAGAACTGGTCCCAATGCCCCAAGAATCTGAATTCCTCCCTCCTGCACCATGATTCAAGCCATACATTGATCCTCTCTATCTTCCTATTTCTACTCTCGCTTGCATGTGGCACTGGGAGTAATCCTCGGGGACCTACTCTTTAACATCCTCCCTAGCTCATGAAAATCTGACTGTAGGACCTCAATAGTTGCCCTTGCCATGTCATCGATACTGGTGTGCACCACAACTTCTGGCTCACTCCCTTCCCCCTGCAGAATATCCTGCACCCTCTCCATGACATCCTTTACCGTGGCACCAGCAAGGCAACACGCCAAGCAGGACCCATGATGACGGTTACAGAAATACTTGTCTGTCCCCCCTTACTATGGAATCTCCTGTGACAACTGCATTTCTACACTTTGCTGCTCTCTCCTGTGCAGTCTCTTGCCCATTGGTGCCATGGTCTGGACTGCACTTCTTCCGGGTATCATCTCTCCCAGCAGTCTCCAATGCTGAGTACCTGTTTGAGAGAGGCACACACCGCGAAGACTGCTGCACTTCCTGCCTCTTCCTAGTCTTCCAGATGGACACCCATCTAGTATCCTGAACTCTTACTACCTGTGGGATGACCACCTCCTGGAAAGTATGATCCAGGAAACTCCAGAAACTCCAGAAAACAAGGATGAGAATTTTAAAATCGAGGCATTGCTTGACTGGGAGCCAATGTGGGTCAGCGGTGACGGGACTTGGTGTGGATAAGGACACAGATGGCAGAGATTTGGACGACCTCAGGTTTACAGATGGTAGAATATAGGAGGCTGGCCAGGAGTGCATTGGAATAATCAAGTCTAGAGGTAGAAAAGACATGAATGAGGGTTTCAGCAGCGAATGATCTAAGACAGAGATGAATTTGGGCAATGTTACAGAGGTGGAAAGAGGTGGTCTTGGTGCAGCTTTGTGGTCGGAAGCTCATCTTGAGGTCAAGTATGACACCAAGGTTGTTAACAGTCTGGTTTAGTCTCAGACACCTACCAGGGAGAGAGATGGAGTCAGTGGTGAGGGAAAGGAGTTTGGAACGGGTACCAAGGGCAAAGGATTCAGTCTTCTCAATATTGAATTAGAGAAAATTTCTGCTCATCTAGTACTGGATGCTAGAGAACAAGTCTGGTAATTTAGCAACAGTGGAGGTGTCTATCAATCTCAATTTTGAAATGTTCCATTGACCCCCAGCCTCAGTAGTTTCTTGGGGGAGAGAGTTCCAGATTTCCACATTCCCTTTGTGTAAAGAAATGCTTCCTAACATCACTTCCCACTCTAATTTTAGCTTTATGTCCCCTTGTTCTGGTTTCTGCTATCAGAGGAAATAGTTTCTGTCTATCTAGCCTATCAATTCCTTTAATCATCGTAGCCACCACCTTGGTGAGTCGATCTGGTGTGTGAAACAGTAATACCTGCTCCCATGTGAAGAAATGGAACTGATTGGCCATGAAATGTCATGACCATTAATGATGTGTCAAACCCAGCCTGGCAAATATCACTTCAGACAGCAATCCAGCTGTTAATTATATCCGGGTTGATTCAAGTGATAGAAATAATAATTATTACTATAATTACAGGCTTATTGAGAAAGAACCAGGAAGGTCCAAAGAAATTGGCTTCCATTTGAAAGGTCATGAGGGGTATTTCTGGGCAGCAGCTCTGGGACGTTAACTCCACATCTGTTTATCTTCCTGTCAGGGCTCCATGGGAGCTGGAAACTTGCCACCAGCACTCGATCAGCGAAAGGAATTTGAAAAGGATTATATGATTGTGTTCCTCTGAATGGATTGTAGCTCATATAGCAGTAGTGCCCAGACACTGCAACTGGCCTCAGTGGCCCTAGCCCAGGGAGGGACAGACTTGCTGGCAGTCCTGCTAAGTGAATACACTGAGGTGCATTTGCACTTCAATATCAGCAGGTAATGGATGGTAGAAAATCTATCTCACACTCTATACCTGTGTGCATCTGTGTGTGTTTGTATGTGCCTGTCTTTCTGTATGTGTGTGCCTGTGTGCATATGGCTGTGTGTGTTTCTGCCTCTGTGTGTATGTCTTTCTATGTGCATTTGTCTGTCTATGTAATTGTATCTGCCTGTCTGTGTGTGTGTGTCTATTTGTATGTGTCTGTCTGTGTGTTTGTGTGTCTATGTGTTTGTGTGTCTGTCTGTTTGTCTGTCTGTGTGTCTGTCTGTGAGTCTGTCTGTTTGTCTGTCTGTGTGTTTGTGTGTCTGTATGTCTGTATGTCTGTTTGTCTGTGTCTGTGTGTGTGTGTCTGTCTGTTTTTCTGTGTATGTGTCTGTTTGTCTGTCTATCTGTGTGTCTGTGTATGTGTCTGTGTGTCTGTGTATGTGTCTGTCTGTCTGTTTGTCTGTGTGTCTTTGTGTCTGTCTGTTTGTCTGTCTGTGTATGTGTCTGTGTGTGTGTGTGCCTGTCTGTGTGTCTGTCTGCCGTGTGTCTGTCTGTGTGTCTGTCTGTCTGTGTGTCTGTGTCTGTGTGTCTTTGTGTCTGTCTGTGTGTCTGTCTGCCGTGTGTCTGTGTGTCTGTCTGTGTCTGTGTGTCTGTGTATGGTGGGGGAAGGGTAGGGAAGAAGATGGCACCCCAATAACAGAACTCTGTCTCTTCAATCAACACAGGTCTGTATTCATCGCTCAGGATATAAAAAACAGCACACTACAGAATATTGAGGGAAAGAAATGATTTTTGATATATTTATTGCAGCTGATAAACTCAAACTTATTTTTTGAAATAAGAAAGTTGAGGTGCCAAGAACAACATATTTAAAGAGCTTGATTTAACATTGAGTGGTTTTATGGGCCCAGCTAAAGGTTGCCAAGTGCTTCAAGAACTGAAGCTCTTTCACGCCACAAGAAATGGAGACATGTCCAAAGTGTCACAGTGAAGCTTCGAAATACTTGCAGGTGGTTTCCTGCTTTCACACGTACCAAAGTAACAAGTTCCATTCCCCCTGCTGGCCTCTTCCCTGAGCCTCCCTACCCAACTCTTCCCCCACAACCGGCCTCTCCCATTCAGCTGGTTCTAGTGAGCCAAGATACCTCTTCTGTCGGTTTGGATGACTGTTTGGAACAGTATTGAGAAGACAGAAGCCATTGCCTTCGGTCACTGCTCCAAACACCTTCCCTTAGCGACCGACTCCATCCCCCTCCCTGGCAACAGTCTGAGACTAAAGCAGACCGTTTACAAACTTGGTGTCATATTTGACCCCAAGATCCGCCGATGGCCTTATATTTGGGCCATCACTACGACCACCTATTTCCACCTCCATAACATTGTACAACTAGGCCCTGTCTATGTTCGTCTGCTACTGAAACTCTCATTCATGCCTTTGTTATCTCTAGACTTGACAATATCAACACACTCCTGGTTGGTCTCCCACATTCTACCCTCCATAAACTTGAGGTCATCCAAAACTCTACTACCCGTGTCTTAACTTGCAACAAGTCCCATTCACTTACCACCCCTGTGTTCACAGATCTACATTGGCTCCTGGTCAAGCAGCGCATTGATTTTAAAATTCACACCCTTGTTTTCAAATCCCTCCATGGCCTCGCCCTCCCTATTTCTGTAATCCCCTCCAGTCTCACAGTCCTGCAAGATATCTGCGCTCATCTAATTCTGGCCTCTTGAATATCCCTAATTTTAATTGCTCCAGCATTGGTGGCCATGCCTTTAGTTGCCTACACCCTAAACTCTGGAATTCCTTCGTAAACCTCCTCGCCTTGCTACCTCTTTTTCCTCCTTTAAGATATTCCTTAAAACTCACTTTGACCAAGCTTTTGGTCATCTGCCCTTATCTCTCCTTATGTGGCTCGGTGTCATATTTTGTTTTATAAAGCTCCTGTAAAACACCTGCAGACGTTTTCTTGTGTTAATGGTGCTATGCAAATGTACAAATATAAGTTCATGACAGGAGTCAATACAGGAGTGGGTGCAGCTAACTCCTTAGATACTGGCACCCTGAATCAAAAACTGAATCAGTTGACAGAGGGACTCAGGGATCTCCTGAAGAGGTCCAACCGGGCACAGGACCAGCGAGAGACTGATGAACAGGCAGATAGAGCGGAGATTGCTTGACAGTGATAGAGTGACAGATTGATTGATAGTAATAGAGAGAGAGATTGATAGTGAGATTAAGTGAGACTGATAGTGACATAAAATAATAGATTGATTGATGGTGATATAGAGAGTATGACAGTGAGATAGAATGAGAGATTGATTGGAAGTGAGACAGAGAGATTGATTGACAGTGAGATAGAGCAAGACATTGATTGACAGTGGGATAGAGTGAGAGATTCATCAATAGTGAGATTGATTGACAGTGAGTTTGAGTGAGAGATTCATCAGCAGTGACATACAGCGAGAGATTAATTGAAATAGAGATTGATTAACAGTGAGATTTGTTTTTAGAGATACAGCACTGAAACAGGCCCTTTGGCCCACCGAGTCTGTGCCGACCAACAACCACCCATTTATACTAACCCTACAGTAATCCCATATTCCCTACCAACACTAGGGGCAATTTACAACAGCCAATTTACCTGTCACCTGCAAGTCTTTGGCTGTGGGAGGAAACCGGAGCACCCAGCGAAAACCCATGCAGTCACAGGGAGAACTTACAAACTCCGCACAGGCAGTACCCAGAATCGAACCCAGGTCCCTGGAGCTGTGAGGCTGCGGTGCTAACCACTGCACCACTGTGCCGCCCAGTGGTGAGAGATTGATTGACAGTAAAATAGAGCGAGAGATTGGTAGTGCGATAGTGCGAGAGATTGATTGACAGTGAGATATATCGAGAGATTGATTGACAGTGAGATAGAGCAAATAGTTGGATGGCATTCGGAGTCTTTCCACGCCAGGTTGATAAACAGTCTGTTTTGGGTAGACGTTCAAAGAAATTCAACTGCAGAAGGCTTCACATAGGTCTTCCATCAGATGTGCAGCAACAGAGTTGTCAGTTCTTACAACTTCGATGCAAAGTCCTTGTTAAAGATGCAAAGTTTCTTGAAGCATTCATGATGTCTTCAAAAATACAGGAGGCAACAGTATAACTTCACAGAAGCTTTTGCTTTTCAAGAGCAAGGATTCTGCAAAGAGAGCTAACAGTTTTCTTCTGAACTCCTGGCAGGTCCATATCAAATTCCAAATGCCTGCGTTTAGTCCAAAAACCAGCATCTTTTAACAATTCAAAGTGAAACTAAATTTTTTCCAGGCAAGTCTCATGGTAGTCATAAATTGTCTCTTGTCACAACAAAGAATAGCTCTTAGATCAAAACCTCCTGCTGCGTTTACTGGAAATCACATGCTTTCCAGAAAAACTTGTTTACTGGTCAACTTTCTTTTTAAAAAAACACCCACAGGTCAGCCTCTTCAGTTTAAAAATATAGATTCCAAGTTTTAACAAAAATATATGGAAATTCCATAACAATTATTAGTGGGATAAAGTGAGAGATTGATTGATAGTAAGATAGAGCGAGAGATTGATTGAAAGTGAGATTAGAGCAAGGGAGTGAGTGAAAGTGATATACAGCGAGAGACTGTTTGACAGTGAAATAGTGAGAGAGATGATCGATAGTGAGATATAGCGAGAGATTGATCAACAGTAAGATAGAGTGAGCGATTGATTGGCAGTGAGATCAAGTGAGATATTGACAGTGAGACAGTGTGAGAAATTGCTTGACAGTGAGATAGAGTGAGAGACTATTCAACAGTGAGTTAGAGTGAGAGATTGATGAACAGGGAGATAGAGCAGAGATTGATTGATAGTGAGATAGAGTGAGAGATTGTTTGATAGTAAGTTAGGGTGAGAGATTGCTTAAAGTGAGATAGAATGAGAGATTGATCGGCAGTGAGATTGAGTGTGAGATTGATTGGGAGTGAGTTTGAATGAGAGATTGCTTGAGAGTCAGATAGTGCTAGAGATTGATTGATCGTGATATTATTATGACCAAGACTGGAGGTGTGCACTGTTAATTCAGTCCCACTTCTCCACAGGTCACAACATCTATTTAATTTTTCCACTTACCAATACAGTGAACAATATACTCTATTTTTCCCAGAATAAAACACACCAACCAGGTTTCTTTAATAAACAACAAAATTATCAGTTTATTATAAAACAAGTCTTAACCAATCATGAAGTAACACATACACACACAAATTGAAATATTAAAGCCCCTTATTTATCTTAGCCCCTCACACATGCACACATGTGCACATACATACATTGGTTAACCAGAAAAATAAAAAACAAAGAAAACAGAAAAAAAACCCACTCAGGCTGAATACTTGAGCTTGGTTTTGGTTTGGCGTCCCAAATGCGTGTGGATGGCTGTCACTGCGATCTTCCTAGAACAGCTCTTTTCAGTGATGTTGAAGATCAGTTTGGGTAGGCTTTCCAAGAAAGCTAGAAAGGCTTCATATAGGTCTTACTGTAGTAATGGAGCAACAAGGGCTTCAGTTCCCACACATTCGATATGCAGGGCTTCTTCAAATACAGTTGGAAATAGGAAACTGACACACTGTATGCAGGATTTCTTTTCAAAAGAGAGAGAGAGATGGGTCTTCTTTGACAGGCATAAACCAACTGTCTTTTTGTCACAATTCAAAGTGAAACTAAAAACATTCTAGAAGTCAAGCCTCCTGACATCTATAAATCTTGGCCTGTCACTTCTTTGTAAGCATTTTCCCAAGTCAAAAGCAACCCCTGCTGGGTGATTATCCACAGACAAATACCTTCCAGTAAGACTTTGTTTAGAAGCCAAGTCCAGAAACCTTCTGGTGACTTCTTTAAAAAGCACGAAGTTCAGCAATTTTTCAAGATTCCAGATGATTTAGTGTCCATAATTCAACTATAAGTCCTTAAAACATATTTTTAAAAAACAGAAGCACTCTCGTAACACCTATACCCTTGGAGAAATGAAACACCATTTTTAAACGCGTTTCATTACAGAGTGTAAAAAAAAATGAAAACATTTTAAAAAACATTTTCACACTCATCCCCATTCACCCTTTACCTGTAGTTAATACAATTTTGCTTTGTATCATCCTTGCATTCATATAACTCAAACAATTTAAATTCTCGATAAAGCATCTGCAATAACATTATTTTTGCCCACAATGTGGATAATGTTTAATTGGTAGGGCTGTAATAGTCAACTTAGCATCAAAACAGCCTGGCATTCTGGTTTTTTCCACAAAGCTTATCACCAAATCAGCCAACTGCAACCTTCCAAACAGAGCCCTTCAGTTGTTCCAAGTGGTCCTTCCAAGTGTCACTGTAGAACAGCAGATCATCAAGGTAAACCACACAGTTAGGAACACTGGCTTCCACTTGGTTCACTAGTCTCTGAAAAGTGGCTTGGGCAACCCCTAGCCTGTATGGCATCACTCGGCACTGGCAAAAAACGTCCAGTTTGACAAAAGCCAATATTTCTTTAGCTCATGGATGTTAAAGGAACTTGCCAGTATCCCTTTAACAAATTTATTTTTGTAAGAAAAGTGGCATTGCCCACTCTGTCAATACAGTCTTCCAAGCAAAGGATTGGGTAGAAGTCTGCATTTGTTACTGCATTAACTTTTCTGTAGTCCATATAAAGTTGAACCGTGTGGTTTAGACATTAATACTGCTGGTGAATTCCTGCTGCTTTGACTGCGTTCTATTAGATGGTTTCCCAGCATCTATTGGATTTCTGCTTTTACCTGGGCCTGTTTCTCTGGACTTAAGTGATAAGGATGCTGTTTTATAGGAAAGGATTCCCCTACATCCACATCATGTGTAGCTAAGGTTGTACATCCTGACTTATCCCTATAGACTCTTTTAAATGCTGTGAGTTGCCTTGTTAGGTCTTCTCATTGTTCTGCATCTAAATATGAGAGCATGGTGTCCAATCTTCCTCACCATTCAGTATTAGCTAACTAGATAGTAGGAGGTTCAGTTTAAGAACTGTCTAGGCCTCCTTCTGCCTCATCCTCACTATCCCTTTCATCCTTCACTGTCCCTATTACCTGACATAACTGTACTTGCTTATCATCCTCCTGGAGATAATGCTGTTTTAACATATTGATGTGACACAGCAGATTCGTTTTGCGGCAATCTGCGGCATCAATCAAATAAGATTCTTTTTGCGGCAATCTGGGCCATCAATCAAATAATTTATATTGCCAGTTTTCTTGACCATCTTATATCGACCACTGAACTGTGCTTTCAACGGTTCACCCTGTAAAGGCAGTAATACCTCATCCCCTGGTTGAAATGTTCGGGTCTTGGCATGCTTGTCTGCCCATTTCTTCATTGTTGTTTGGGAAGCTTTAAGTTGTTCCTGAGCCACTTTGAAAGCTCTCATGAGCTGTTTTCGGAACACAGATACATAATCTGGTACAGAATATTCACTCCTTTGTTCTAAAAACCTTTCTTTAATTAGTGTTAGAGGACCTCTTATCTCATGTCTGTAAACTAATTCAAAAGGACTAAAACCTGTAGACTCATTAGGTGAATCCCTCGTGGCAAACAAAAGAAATTCTAACCCTTTATCCCAATCATGGGGATATTAATGACAGTATGCCCTGATCATCATTTTGAGGGTCTGATGGTACCTTTCTAAAGCCCCTTGTGTCTGTGGGTAGTATGCTGAAGACTTTAACTGTGTTTTATCCAAATTATGCATAACTTCCTGAAATATTCTAGACATAAAACTGGAACCTTGATCCGACTGAATCTCAATCAGTAATCCATATCGAGTGAAGAACTGGTTACCTTCTCTACCACTACCTTAGCAGAAATAGTTCTCAAGGGAATGGCCTCTGGGAACCGAGTAGACCTATCCATGATAGTGAGTAGATATTGTTGTCCTGCTTTTGCTTTCGATAAGGGCCCAATGCAGTCTACAAACACCCTACTAAATGGTTTCCTAATAACTGGTATGGGAATTAGAAGTGCCGGTTTTATGGCAGGTTACGGTTTTCCTATAATCTGGCATGTATGGCGTGTTTTACAAAACGTCCTTGGAAAGTCCTGGCCAGTAATAATGTTGACTTATATGTGATTTGGTCTGCTGGATCCCGCTATAGGAATTTCATGTGCTATCCTTAATAGTTCCTGGCAATATTTAGGCGGTACCACTATCTGATGAAGTACCATCCATTCTTCGTTCGCAGGTCTGTGAGGAGATGTCCACTTGCTCATCAGAATCTCATTTTTAAAACAATAGCTTTCTGGAACTCCTTTTGCCTCAGCTTCTGTTAGAGCTGATTGTGCCACTTTGTTTAACTCTGGATCAGCTTGCTGAACCGTGATTAGAGAAGACTTATCCAAAATTATCCAAATCCCCAAAGAAAGTTTCAGATATTCAGCTATCTGTTTGTGATGCCAATTTTACCTCTGACAATGGAACTTGTTTAGCCATTGTTCAGGTTATTACACAGGAAGGAAAAATTTCTGGAGCCTATATCGGTAACAGTTCTGTCTCTTTAACATCACTTGGTTTTTCTGTTACTACTGGAGAAGCTACTACTTCCGATCCGACCAAATCACCCCCCAGGAGTAGGTCAACTCAATCTACTGGCAATCTATGGACAACTCCTACAGTTACTGTTCCAGACATTAAGTCACACTCTAAGTGCACCTGATACAAAGGTATGGGTATATATTCCCTGCCGATACCATTCACTAAAACTTTAGCATTCAGTGCGCTTTCTGGTGGAAATGTTATGCCCTTCCCCAGCAAAAGAGTTTGGGTGGCTCCTGTATCCCTGAGTATAACTATAGGTTTGCCTGCCTCACTTGAGGGATAAGGAGTTACTTTTCCTTTCGACTAGAATTCCCTATAACTCTCAGGTATCTTATTTACAACCCCCACATTCATATTGGTTTTTGTATTTGGCTTTACAGCTACAGTCAGAGCTGCAGCCTAATCTGCTGTACTCTTGGTCAGGGTCCTTTTCTCTGCATTGGCTTTGTATAGCCCAATAAGTCCTATGGGTTTACCTCGCAACTTCCAGCATTCTGCACAAAGATGTACCACCATGTAACAATGGTAACATTTAGGCTTACAAACCTCACTTCTACCCTCAGCATCTTCCTTTCTGGCCTGAGGAGGAGATCCTGGAGTATTCCCAGCTGTCCCTTCTTGCCCCAGGCTACTTGCCTTCCTTTCACTCTCCCACTTTCTATCCTTCTCGGGTTTGTGGGGGTGATGGACAAAGGGTTTGGGCTTATACAAAGCTTATAATCATCAGCAATTTTCGCTGCCTATCTGGCTGTTGAAATCTTCTGGTTTTCTCCATAGGTTCTTACTAATGGAAAAAGTGAATTTTTAAATTCTTCCAGGAGAATTACTTCCCTAAGATTCTCATACTTGGCTTTCACCTTTAGTATCCAATGGTCAAAATTAATTTGCTTTACCCTCTCAAATTCTATATAAGTCTGCCCAGAAGAGAACCTGGAGGTTCCGAAATTTCTGTCGGTAAGCTTCAGGGACTAACTCATACTCAGCGAGAATAGCCTTTTCTGCCATTTCATAATCTGCAGAAGCCTCCTCAGAAAGCATGGCATAAAATTCATGAGCTCTGCCCATCAACCTGCTTTGCATAAGCAGTGTCCAGATTTCCTTTGCTACTTCATCTGTTTGGCTAACTTTTCAAAAGAAATGAAAAATGCCTCTATGTCCCTTTCCTCAAGCTTAGGGAAGGCTTATATAAATTTAAACAGCTCTCTACTGGGTCCTGGGCTAGAGTCAGATCGTTCCTCACCAGAATCTCCACTGGAGTCAACACCACTCTGTTGTCTTAGTTCCAGCTTTTTAACTTCACGTTCCTTTCCTTCTCTTTCTCTTTCTCTCTGCAATTCTATTTCAAGTTTTTTTATTGTCAAACTAACACACTGTATACAGGATTTCTTTGCAAGAGAGAGAGAGAGCTGGGTCTTCTTTGGCAGGGAAAAACCAACTGTCTTTTTGTCGCAATTCAAAGTGAAACTAAAATCTTTTCAGAAGTCAAGCCTCCTGACATCTATAAATCTTGGCCTGCCACTTCCTTATAAACATCTCCCCAAGTCAAAAACAACACCTGCTGGGTGATTATCCACAGGCAGGTACCTTTCAGTAAGCCTTGTTTACAAGCCAAGTCTAGGAACCTTTTGATGACTTCTTTTTTTAAAAAACACAAATTTCAGCATCTCTTCAAGACTCCAGATGAGTCAATGTCCACAATACAATGATAAGTCCTTTATAAAAAACAGAAGCACTCACGTAATAATATGGAGAGAGAGTTTGATAGTGAGATAGAGCTCCCCGGCTCAACTCCACCAACACCTCCCCCCCCACCCCGACCTGTCGGCCACTCACTCCCCGCCTTGCCACTTCTTTCCCCCTCTGCTCCCTGCTCCCTCCTGCAATCGGCATCTCTCCTCCCCACATGGAGGAAGTGGAAGAGAGAGAGAGTGACAAGATAGGCAGGTGGGTGAGGGAGACTGCGAGCGGGATGGAGTGGGGAGCAGAAGCGGGAGGAAGCAAGGAGCAGAGCAGAGAGGAGGAAGCAGCGAGGCAAATGGGGGAAAAGCGGTGAGTGCCTGAGTTGGGGCGGGGAGAAGTGGTGAGGTGGGAAGCAAGCAGCGAGCAGATGGGCGTGGGAGGCAGCAGCGAAGAGAAGTGCAGGAGTGGGGTACTGTTGGGGTGGTATGGAGGCAGCATTAGCAGCTACAGGGGATTTGAGTTTCATCTGTTTTTATGATAAATTGAGCAGCGCCATCTTTACTACTGGCAGCTGTCAAAAATGTCACAGACAGTGACGTTTCAGTGCATGAGGCTGCATCTGCACATGTGCAAGTACTGCGTCACCTCGTGGTTGCATTGTCAGCAAACGCAGCCGAGTTAAATAGAGAGACTGACTGACAGTGAAATAGAGCGAGGGATTGATCGATAGTGAGATAGAGTGAAAGATTGATCGATAGTGAGAAAGAGTGAGAGAGTGATCGACAGTGAGATAGAGCAAGAGATTGATTGACAGAGATAGAGCAAGAGATTGATTGACAGTGAGATAGAGCGAGAGATTGATTGACAGTGAGATAGAGCGAGAGATTGATTGACAGAGATAGAGCAAGAGATTGATAGACAGTGAGATAGAGCGAGAGATTGATTGACAGAGATAGAGCAAGAGATTGATTGACAGAGATAGAGTGAGAGATGATTGACAGTGAGATAGAGCGAGAGATTGATTGACAGTGAGATAGAGCGAGAGATTGATTGACAGTGAGATAGAGCGAGAGATTGATTGACAGAGATAGAGCAAGAGATTGATAGACAGTGAGATAGAGCGAGAGATTGATCAATAGTGAGATAGAGCGAGAGATTGATTGACAGAGATAGAGCAAGAGTTGATTGACAGTGAGATAGAGCGAGAGATTGATTGACAGAGATAGAGCAAGAGATTGATAGGCAGTGAGATAGAGCGAGAGATTGATCAATAGTGAGATAGGGCGAGAGATTGATTGACAGAGATAGAGCAAGAGATTGATTGACAGAGATAGAGCAAGAGATTGATAGACAGTGAGATAGGGTGAGAGAGTGACCGACAGAAGAGGTACAGCCAGAGACTGAGTAACAGTGAGATAGGAGGAGAGATTGATCGATAGTGATTTAGAACAAGAGATTGATTGAGAGTGATATAGAGAGAGAGATTGATAGTGAGGTAGAGTGAGAGATTGTTTGATAGTGAGATGGAGCGAGCGACTGGGTGACATTAAGAGAAAGCACGAGATTGATTGACAGTGAGATAGAGTGAGACAGGCATTTAGAGTGGAGACTTTGCCTAAGTGAGATGTAGTCATAATGTGAAAGTGAGAATTTGGTTCATGTGCTAAGTTCTGCTAAGTTCTTCTCAAGTTCAATTGAGATTAAGAGTTAATCTTTGACATCAAACTTCCAGATTTCAAGTTAGTTAAATTGCCTTGTTTAATAGACAGCTACCCGACAGTTGACAGCTGAAATTGTTGGTTCAATAGATGTTAATTACTGTGGCAGGAAGCTTAACTAGCTAGCAAGTGACTCATCTGAGGCTCCATAAAGGTAGTCATGAATACAAACTGCACAGAGAGAGGGGCACATGGAGCTGTAGTCAGCATATGAAGGTGGGAATTTGGTGCATGTGGGAATCTGCAGCAAGGGGAGAATGAGAAATTGTCATTGCTGTCCCAACATAGAAGGTAAGTGATTGCTTGGTGAACATTTTCTCTTTTTCTCTTGTTTAGACTAAGGAATTTTATTTGGGGTTAGTATAACATTAATTGGAATAGTCACTATAAGAATCTCCTGAGACTTGGGTGATTTATTAGTAAGATTTTATTGATTGTAGTAAGGTTTACCAGCAGTAGTAAAGCTTATGAGAAGTGGGATTTATTAATTATAAATTAATTCAGAAAAATAAATTAATTAGCACATAATAAAGATGTCAGGACAGGTGAAGTGTTGTGGCTGCAGTATGTGGGAGCTGGTGGATGCCAGTGTGATCCACAGCAAACACATCTGCAGTGTCTAGCATCAGGAACTTTGGTTCAGTGTCAGTGAGCTGGAGGCTGAGCTACAAACACTATGATGCATGAGGGAGGGAGGGAGGGAGGGGGGGAATGTTACCTGGACATTTTGTTCCAGAAGGCAATCACACCCCTTTGGATAGGGTCTTCTGACTTGGACAGTGGCCAGGTGCAGGAGGGTGTGACTGTGAGTCAGGCAGGTAAGGGGATTGAGGAGGTGGGAGTGGAGGAGCCTCAGTCCTTGCAATTGAGCAACAAGTTCGAGCTCCTTGCAGCTTGTATGGACAAGAGTGAGGGCTGTAGTGTAGATGAGCAGACTGACCATGGCACCATGGTCATAGTGAAGGAAGCCATTCAAATGAGGGGAGTTAAAAAAATGTAGTGGTAGTATGGGGCAGTATAATCAGGGGGATAGACACTAATCTCTGCAGCTGAAAGCAAGAATCCAGAGGCTGTGCTGTCTGCCCAGTGCCAGGGTTTGTGACATCTGCTCAGGGCTGGAGAGGAACTTGCAGTGTGAGGGGGAGGACCCAGTTGTCCTGGTCCATGTAGGTGCCAATGACTTAGATATGATGAGGAAAATTGTTCTGTATGAAGAGCTAGGCACTAAATTAAAAAGCAGAACCCCAAAGGTAGTAATCTCTGGATTACTACCTGAGCCATGTGCAAATAGGCATAGGGCAAATAAGACGAGAGAGATGAATGTATGGCTCAAAGACTGGTGTGGGAGAAGTGGATTTCCGATTCATTGGGCACTCGCACCAGTACTGGGGAAAGTGGGAACTGTACATAGAACATAGAACATTACAGCGCAGTACAGGCCCTTCGGTCCTCGATGTTGCGCCGACCTGTGAAACCATCTGACCTACATTATTCCATTTTCATCCATATCTCTATCCAATGACCACTTAAATGCCCTTAAAGTTGGCGAGTCTACTACTGTTGCAGGCAGGGCGTTCCACGCCCCTACTACTCTCTGAGTAAAGAAACTACCTCTGACATCTGTCCTATATCTATCACCCCTCAACTTAAAGCTATATCCCCTCGTGTTTGCCATCACCATCTGAGGAAAAAGACTCTCACTATCCACCCTATCTAACCCTCTGATTATCTTATATGTCTCTATTAAGTCACCACTCCTCCTTCTCTCTAACGAAAACAACCTCAAGTCCCTCAGCCTTTCCTCGTAAGACCTTCCCTCCATACCAGGCGACATCTTAGTAAATCTCCTCTGCACCCTTTCCAAAGCTTCCACATCCTTCCTATAATGCGGTGACCAGAACTGCACGCAATACACCAGGTGCGGCCGCACCAGAGTTTTGTACAGCTGCAGCATGACCTCGTGGCTCCGAAACTCGATTCCCCCTACTAATAAAAGCTAACACACCATATGCCTTCTTAACAGTCCTATTAACCTGGGTGGCAACTTTCAGGGAGTTATGTACCTGGACACCAAGATCTCTCTGCTCATCTACATTAACAAGAATCTTCCCATTAGCCCAGTATTCTGCATTCCTGTTACTCCTTCCGAAGTGAATCACCTCACACTTTTCTGCATTAAACTCCATTTGCCATCTCTCAGCCCAGCTCTGCAGCCTATCTATGTCCCTCTGTAACCTACAACATCCTTCGGTACTATCCACAACTCCACCGACCTTCGTGTCATCCGCAAATTTACTAACCCACCCTTCTACACCCTCATCCAGGTCATTTATAAAAATGACAAACAGCAGTGGCCCCAAAACAGATCCTTGCGGTACACCACTAGTAACTAAACTCCAGGATGAACATTTGCCATCAACCACCACCCTCTGTCTTCTTTCAGCTAGCTAATTTCTGATCCAAAGCACTAAATCACCTTCAATCCCATACTTCCATATTTTCTGCAATAGCCTACCGTGGGGAACCTTATCAAACGCCTTACTGAAATCCATATACACCACATCCACGGCTTTACCCTCATCCACCTGTTTGGTCACCTTCTCAAAAAACTCAATAAGGTTTGTGAGGCGCGACCTACCCTTCACAAAACCGTGCTGACTATCTCTAATGAACTTATTCTTTTCAAGATGATTATAAATCCTATCTTTTATAACCTTTTCCAACATTTTACCCACAACCGAAGTAAGGCTCGCAGGTCTATAATTACCAGGGCTGTCTCTACTCCCCTTCTTGAACAAGGGGACAACATTTGCTATCCTCCAGTCTTCCGGCACTATTCCTGTCGACAATGACGACATAAAGATCAAGGTCAAAGGCTCTGCAATCTCCTCCCTGGCTTCCCAGAGAATCCTAGGATAAATCCCATCTGGCCCAGGGGACTTATCTATTTTCACACTTTCCAAAATTGCTAACACCTCCTTGTGAACCTCAATCCCATCTAGCCTAGTAGTCTGTATCTCAGTATTCTCCTTGACAACATTTTCTTTCTCTACTGTAAATACTGACGAAAAATATTCATTTAACGCTTCCCCTATCTCCTCTGATTCCACACACAACTTCCCACTACTATCCTTGATTGGCCCTAATCTAACTCTAGTCATTCTTTTATTCCTGATATACCTATAGAAAGCCTTAGGGTTTTCCTTGATCCTATCCGCCAATGACTTCTCGTGTCCTCTCCTCGCTCTTCTTAGCTCTCCCTTTAGATCCTTCCTGGCTAGCTTGTAACTCTCAAGCGCCCTAACTGAGCCTTCACGTCTCATCCTAACATAAGTCGCCTTCTTCCTCTTGACAAGTGCTTCAACTTCTTTAGTAAACCATGGATCCCTCGCTTGACAACTTCCTCCCTGCCTGACAGGTACATACTTATCAAGGACACGCAGTAGCTGCTCCCTGAATAAGCTCCACATTTCAATTGTGCCCATCCCCTGCAGTTTCCTTCCCCATCCTACGCATCCTAAATCTTGCCTAATCGCATCATAATTTATTTTCCCCCAGCTATAATTCTTGCCCTATTGGGATAGACTTCACCTGAACCATGCTGGGACCAGTGTTCTAGTGAGTTTTACAAATAGGGAAGTCGAGAGGGCTTTAAGCTAATGGTGGAGGGGGTGGGGGGGTGGGTGTCATGTAGGGGATGAGTGAGTAGATTAAAGGGAAATGACAAGGCTATAGATCAAGGTAGTGTCAAGTAAACCCTATGTGCCAAATGAGAAATATTAAGCCATTTGTTTGGAAACTTACATTAGACTTTTAATGGAGAAAATATTGCTGTTAACTTAAAAACTGGCAACCAAGATGGCCACTGCAATTTACATCTGACACACCTTTGCACATTACAAGACCCCAATTGGGGCCAGAAGTCTAACAAGAAGCCCAGCCAGAACAATGCTTTGGCACACTGCGTAGATTATCCAGATCATCCTCATTAGTGGGACATTCAAAGCCGTCTGGAGACATTCATAATTGGAGACGTCCCTCCAATGGGTAAGCACTGACACAACACCACCTGAGAGCTTTTTGGTTTTAGACTTTGAACCTCGTTAAAAACAAAAGGGATTGAGAACCATGTGACTGTCTGTCCATCTCTGGGGGAAAAAAAATGGGAGTTTTGTTGCACACAGAAGAGACTAGCAGTAACTGAGTATGCAGCAGCAGAGCTGTCTCTCTGTCTCTCTGTCTCTCTGGAAAACAGCAACCTCTTTCTTGTTTAAACTCCAAAAACCTGTCTGGTTGGTTCTTTTAAGATCACAGTAAAGGAAAAAGGTAAAACACACTCAGAGGTGGTAAGCACAACTACTGTTTGAAATAAATAAACCCTGTTGCAGTAAAGAAAAGAGGGGAGCCTTAGACCCCATCCTCACCTGGCCGTAAAAGTAGCAATAAGGTAATGATAATCAGAGTATGGCAGGAAGGGGCAGTGATTACAAAAACAGTAATAGAATTAAGGCTCTATCCGAATGCCCACAGCATGTGCAATAAAACAGATATTGTCAGTTCAAATACAAATTCATATGTATGACCTGATAGCCATTACAGAGATGTGGCTACAAGGAAACCAAAGCCGGGTCCTAAATATTCGAGGGTATCTGACATTCAGGAAGGACAGGAAGCTGGGAAAAGGTGGTGGGGTAGCTCTGTTAATTAAAGAAGGCTGTAGTGAGAGATGACCTTGGTTCTAAAGATCAAGATGGAGAATCAGTTTGGGTGGAACTAAGAAACAGAAGGAGGCAGAAAAAATTGGAGGGAGTTGTTTATAGGCCACCAAACAACAGTGGTAATGTAAATCACAGTATAAATCAGGAAATTAGAAGTGTGTGTAACAAGGGTAATACAATAATCATGGGGGATTTCAATCTACATAGACTGGGTAAACCTAATTAGTACTAATGTTGTGAAGGATGACTTCTTGGAATTGTTACCACTAGGTGAGGAATGTGTCTAGGGGTCTTTTACAGTCTTTACCTGGTCTTCTTGTAGCAGGGTTTTATTTTTAAACACTGTGTTTTGAGCTCCCCCCTCTTGTGAATCCTTGTTCAAAACTTTCCAATTATAAGGCAAATAAATGAGCCCAACTAGGTTTTCTCAGGTTTAAAGGAGAAAAGTGAAATTTATTAAACTTACTCAAACTCTAATACAGTTCATGCCTATGGATATATGATGCGCCCACGCTAGCATGCATATGCGAGATACACGTGCAGATAGGGACAGAAAAGCTAAAGTGGAACAGTTTGAGGCAATATCTTGTTACTGTGCTTCGGGCTTGCTGTAGTCCTTGATTGAAGATATGGTCTTGCGTTTCATTGGGGCCCAGTATTCTTCTTAAACCTTGTTCACGTAGGAGACTTTACTCTCTTTGAGTTTACATGCCTTCAATGGTTTCCGAAGCTGGTGGGAGCGAGATGAGGGCAGACAGGAGAAGAGGCAATTCTTGCTTCAGTTCCAGGAGCACACGGCGTTCTGAGTTCAAATTCTGTTTATCCAGTTTAAAACTCCCCTAGTTGGCCAGCAGGTGGTCACAAGACCGACTGGTTTGACCAGATCTCTTCTGTATATTGGGACAAGGACTGGTTCCTTTGTTTCAACACTGTCTGGTACTATGCAAATGTCCTTCCAGCCAGGGACTTGCAATTTTAAGTTTTAATGTTCATGTGGCATGAGATAGAGCAAGCGGTTGAGTGACAGTGAGGTCGATGGAGTGATTAACAGTGAAATAAAGTGAGCTTGATTAATAGTGAGATAAAGCAATAGATTGACAGAGCGAGAGATTGACAGTGAGATGGAGTGTGGGATCGATTCATAGTGAGAGATTGATTGACAGTGAAATAGAGCGAGAGATTGATTGGCAGTGAGATAGTGCAGGAGACTGACAGTCAGATAGAAGGAGAGATTGAGTGACACAGTCAAGGATTCATAGAAATTATTTATTTTATTTGTTCCTGTAATGTGGGCATCGCTGGCTAGGCCAGCATTTATTGCCAATTCCTAATTGCCCTTGAAAAGGTAGTGGTGAGCTGCCTTCTTGAACTGCTGCAGTTCATGTGGGGTAGGTACATCTACAGTGCTGTTAGGAAGGGAGTTCCAGGATTTTGACCCAGCAACAATAAAGGAATGGTGATATAGTTCCAAGCCAGGATGGTGTGTAGCTTGGAGGGGAACTTGCAGGTGGTGGTGTTCCCCTGCATCTGCTGCCCTTGTCCTTCTAGGTGGTAGAGGTCATGGATTTGCCCTGGTGCAATGCTGCAGTACATCTTGTAGATTGTACACACTGCTGCCACTGTGCGTTGGTAGTGGAGGGAGTCTCTGTTTGTGAATGGGGTGCTGATCAAGACTTTGGGGAGTCAGGAGGTGTGTTTCGCGCCACAGGATTCCTAGCCTCTGACCTGCTCTTGTAGCCACAGTATTCATATGGCGACTCCAGTTCAGTTTCTGGTCAATGATAACCCCCAGGATGTTGATAGTGGGGGATTCAGCAATCGTAATGCCATTGAATGTCAAGGGGAGATAGTTAGATTCTCTCTAATGGTCATTGCCTGGCACTTGTGTGACACGAATTTTACTTGCCACTTATCAGCCCAAGTCTGCATGTTGTCCAGGTCTTGCTGCAGGCTGTTTCAGTATCTGAAGTCGTGAATGGTGCTGTGCATTGTGCAATCATCAGTGAACATCCCCACTTCTGACCTTATGATTGAAGGAAGGTCATTGATGAAGCAGCTGAAGATGGTTGGACCTAGGACACTACCTTGAGGAACTCCTGCAGTGATGTCCTGGAGCTCAGATGATTGACCTGCAACAACCACAACCATCTTCCTTTGCGCTAGGTATGACTCAAACTCAGCGGAGAGTTTTCACCCTGATTCCCATTCACTCCAGTTTTGCTAGGGCTCCTTGATGCCGTACTTGGTCAAGTGCTGCCTTGATGTCAAGGGCACTCACTCACTCCTCACCTCATTTAGCCTATCATGTCTTTGCCAGTTGCTAATCAGCCATCCAGCCTAATTCCACTTTCCAGCTCTTGGTCCGTAGCCTGACGTTTACCGCACTTCAGTGTATATCCAAGTATGTTTTTGATGTGATGACGGTTTCTGCATCTACCATCCATTCAGGCAGTGAGTTCCAGACCCCACTGTAGTATAATGTAATATAGGATTGTTAGTAGGTAGAATATGTAAATAGCCTGTGAGTGTCATCACAGGATGTGATGTAACAGAACTTGTACAGGACCTCATATGGAGTGAAAGCCATAGGTATCAGACGTATGTAAATAAAGTCCTGTTCCTGTAATCGTCAATCTCTCCGGTATTCTGTTCTGAGACTTACTGTCATCAGAATATTTAATGGTGGCAACAGTAAACTGAAAAAGAAATAGAAAAATCGCTGCCCCTACCAGAAAACTTTGAGGAAGTAGCTAGGCAGAACCAAGCAGAGGCATGGCCAAAATGGGTCTGAAGATTTGCTCGGTACCATACTGCATCGGGTCTCATGCAGAAGCCAGACAAGGAGCAGGTCAGTACGTTATTTTAAGCCATGGGGGTGCGAGCAGACATCATCCTTATAACACTGGGCATAAACGAAGACAAAGCAATGTACGAGGAGGCAACTAACAAGAAAAAACGTGATCATCAAGTGTGTCAAATTCAATAAGTTTTCTCAGCAGAGAGGAGAAGGTATTGATTCTTTTATCGATTTTTATAAGCTCGCTGAATACAGCAGTTTGTGGGAAGAGTTAATTCGAGATGGGATCATGGTCAGAGTAGCAGACGACGATATCTCCGGTCATCCGCAGTTGAGATGATAGAGTTGAAAATGATTGAGTTACCAGGGAAAATAAATTCCTGATATATTATATATTAGTAAAAGTTAGAGCGGGAAATAGCGAGAGAAAGAACAGGGCATAAGAGCCCAGGGAGTGAGTGAGTGAGCGAGAGAGAGTTCATTGAAAAAGCAGGAGAGGAGTGGGGCATAAAGAGCCCAGGGAGAGAGAAAGTTCGCTGAGAGCAGGAAACAGCGGGAGAGATGCAGGGCATCACATCACAATAAGGGCAGTTGCAGAACCATTGTTTATATACACTGAGAAGTTCCACTCACTCTGGGAGGAAGTTAAGAAAGAAATGGAATTAATAATCAAACATGGAGTCATTTCACCTGTTGCAAAACCTACAGGACAATGGTCAGGTATGGTTCCAGTGAAGAAACCAAATGGGTCTGTTCAAATTTGTGTCGACCTTACACAATTACATAAGGCAGTAGGGAGAAATCTATTCAATGTCATCAGTGGATGAGAGTTTGGCAATGCTAGGGAAAAGCACAATTTATTAAACTAGATGCGAACAGCAGATTTTGGCAAGTTCATTTGGATGAAGAATCTAAACTATTCACGACTTTATAACATCATTTTGAAGATTCTGTTTTAACAGATTACCATTCGGAATTATGTCAGCACTGGAACTTTTCCAAAGAATGATGTCCAGAATCCTGGAAGGCTTAGATGGGATCATCTGCCACATGGACAACATGTCGATCCACAGTGCAAATCAGCAGGAACACAATGCGAGAGTGCGAGTAGTGTTGCAGAAATTTCAGGAAGCAGGTCTAATGTTGAATGAGAAATGTGTCTTTTCACAACAAATGGTGAGATTTCTAGTCATATTATTGATGGGTCCGGCATCAGAGCGGATCCTCAAAAGACAAAAGTCATAAAAGACTTTCCTGAGCCTAAAATCATCAGAGTTGCAAAGGTTTATGGGCATGGTCAATCAGATGGGGAAGTTTCTTCTGAATCTAGCCATGATAAATGAGCCATTATGGCAGTTTAAAAAATGGCAAAATTTGGTGTTAGAGCAAGGTCCAACAAAAATCTTTTGAAAAGGTCAAGAAGATGTTACTTACTTCAGATGTTTTAACACATTATGACCCAAAGTTACCAGCTATCATAGCAGTGGATGCATCAGCAATAGGGTTAGGTGCATTCTTGTCAGGTACAAAGAGATGGGAGATGCAGACCTGTATATTTTGCATCTCGTTCATTAGCAGAAGCAGAGATACGCAGTCATAGAAAAGGAAGCATTAGCAGCAACTTGGGCATGTGAAAAATTTTCTGACTATGTGCTAGGTCTTCAATTTAAGATTGAAACAGATCACAAGCTATTAGTTACTTTATTAAATAGAAAAGAACTAGCAAAGTTACCTCCAACAGTACAGAGGTTTCAATTGAGATTAATGAGATTTGACGCTAAAACCAAATGTTTCTAGGAAACAGCCAATAGCAGCAGATGCGTTATCACTTATTACATCAGCAGGACCTGAAGAAGGTGATATTTTATTTCTTGAAGTGGAAATGTTTGCACTGACAACAACAGAGTAATTAGATTAGATTAGAGATACAGCACTGAAACAGGCCCTTCGGCCCACCGAGTCTGTGCCGACCATCAACCACCCATTTATACTAATCCTACACTAATCCCATATTCCTACCAAACATCCCCACCTGTCCCTATATTTCCCTACCACCTACCTATACTAGTGACAATTTATAATGGCCAATTTACCTATCAACCTGCAAGTCTTTTTGGCTTGTGGGAGGAAACCAGAGCACCCGGAGAAAACCCACACAGACACAGGGAGAACTTGCAAACTCCACACAGGCAGTACCCGGAATCGAACCCGGGTTGCTGGAGCTGTGAGGCTGCAGTGCTAACCACTGTGCCGCTACAACCCAGAAATTGACTGAAATCAGCAAGACTCAAAAAGATGAAGTATGTGCAGAGAATATAGTTTACAGGGATGGCCAGCGTACATGCCACACAACCAGCATGAAGGCAATATTATGAGCAGTGAGGTCATTTGTGTCTTATCGATGATTTATTGATCGATGAAAAATTACTACTATTACAGGATACTAAGATTAGAGATCTTGCACCAAGGACATTTAGGAATAACCAAGTGCAGAGCCAAGGCAAGCCAGTCAGTACGGTGATATGATATCGAGGTGCATCACGTGTGCTATCAATCGCCATGAGATGAAGGAGGCACTCACATCATCATTTCTGTCTAGGTATGGATCTTTTCTAGCCTAAGAGTACGATATTCTTAATTGTTGTTGACTACTGTTCGAGGTTGGTCAAAGTGAAGCAGATACCACATCAGAGTTCAGAAGCTGTAATCATATCCTTGAGAGAAATCTTTGCTACACGTGGAATCCCACACATCTGACAATGGGCCACAATACGCGCATGAATGCTTCAGAGTTCACAGAAGCATACGGTTATTCACACATCACTAGTTCTCTCGGGTATCCTCAGACTAATGGTGAAGCAGAGAGTGGTGTAAGGACTGTGAAATCTTTACTAAAAATAAATGAAGATTTTCAATTCGCATTTCTAAGTTATTAAGTGACACCACTTCAGAATGGTTTAGCCCCATGCAAATTGTTGATGGGATGAAGGTTAAGAACACAACTGCCTGAACTTTCAAAAACATTTAAGCTATAGGTGAGTGTAGAAGACTTGGAAAAAGTGGGAGAGAGGATAGAGAAAGATCTAACCAATCAGAGAATTATGATAGATGTCATCAAACCAAAAACATGGCAAATATACAACCTGGAGAATCAGTTTGTGTTAGAGATCAGAGAAGGTATAGAGAAGTGATCGAACAATCATCATATCCACAATCGTACATTGTCCTAACTGACCAAGGGATGATAAGAAGAAACAGAAAGTCATTGGTGGTGATACTAAAGCAGCAGCAAATGCAAGAGGAGCAATCATCTCAAGAAACTGATGAATTCGGAGCTGCAATCAGCCAACAACCCAGAGTACAACCCGAGTGAAGAACTTGAGTCATCAAATAGTTCGACTGAAGTACAAAAGAACGAGAGGAAGAAATAAAAGAATCAAAACCTTTTAAAGAGGAGAATGCATTATGGCAGACTTGTAAAAGTGCCACAGCAGTTAACATTCTAAGAAGTCAGAGACTTGGGGGGAGATGTAGTGTAAGGTAATATAGGGTTGTTACTGGGCAGAATATGTAAATTTAAATGTCATCACAGGACGTAACAGAACTTGTACAGAAGCTTGTGTAGAGTGATGTGGAAGCCATAGATATCAGGTACATGTAAATAAACTCCTGTTCCTATAACCGTCAATTAAAGGCCTGCTACCCAACCTGAACCCAATGGGACCTGACGACATGTCAGGTTTGGGTCGGGTCGCACTTCCGGGTCCAGCATTCGGGCTCTGGTTGGGTCAGGCTGGATCTGAGATGCTCCCTCACAACTTCAGGTAAGTGACTCTAATGTTAATTTACTTTTTGGACTTTAAAGGTGGTTTTGGTACAGTTATTTTAAGCTTGTGCAGGTAAGGAACAAAGTGAAAAATGGAAGCTAAGATGGTTGGGTCGGACGCGGGGAAAAAATGGAACGGCTCGGGGTCAGATGGGTTTCTGCTGGGGTCGGGTCTCATTTGCAGACCTCTACCACCTAGAAGGACAAGGGCAGCAATTGCACGGGAACACCACCTACAAGTTCCCCTCCAAGCCACACACCATCCTGACTTGGAACTATATCGCCGTTCCTTCACTGTCGCTGGGTCAAAATCCTGAAACTCCCTTCCTAACAGCACTGTGGGTGTATCTACACCCACATAGATGACGGCAGCTCACCACCACCTTCTCAAGGCTAATTAGGGATGGACAATAAATGCTGGCCTAGCCAGCGATGCCCACATCCCCATGAATGAATAAAAAAAAAACTTACCAGCATCAAAATATTACACCCACCACCCTCTGAATGAAAATAATTCTCCTCAACTCCCCTCTAATCCTTCTCCCAATTACATTAAACCTATGCCCCCTGGTTATTGACCTCTTTACTAAGAGAAATAGGTTCTTTCCACCCACTCTATCTAGGCCCCATTATTTTTTTTACACCTCAATTAAATCTCCCCTCAACCTGCTCTGTTCTGAAGAATACACCCCTAGCCTATCCAATTGTTTCTCACTGTTAAAATTCTTCAGTCCTGGCAATATCCTCTTAAATCTTCTCTCTACCCTCTTGTTATTGAGTTTTTCGAGAAGGTGACCAAACAGGTGGATGAGGGTAAAGCCGTGGATGTGGTGTATATGGATTTCAGTAAGGCGTTTGATAAGGTTCCCCACGGTAGGCTATTGCAGAAAATACGGAAGTATGGGGTTGAAGGTGATTTAGAGCTTTGGATCAGAAATTGGCTAGCTGAAAGAAGACAGAGGGTGGTGGTTGATGGCAAATGTTCATCCTGGAGTTTAGTTACTAGTGGTGTACCGCAAGGATCTGTTTTGGGGCCACTGCTGTTTGTCATTTTTATAAATGACCTGGAAGAGGGTGTAAAAGGGTGGGTTAGTAAATTTGCAGATGACACTAAGGTCGGTGGAGTTGTGGATAGTGCCGAAGGATGTTGTAGGGTTCAGAGGGTCATAGATAGGCTGCAGAGCTGGGCTGAGAGATGGCAAATGGAGTTTAATGCGGAGAAGTGTGAGGTGATTCACTTTGGAAGGAGTAACAGCAATGCAGAGTACTGGGCTAATGGGAAGATTCTTGGTAGTGTAGATGAGCAGAGAGATCTTGGTGTCCAGGTACATAAATTCCTGAAAGTTGCTACCCAGGTTAATAGGGCTGTTAAGACGGCATATGGTGTGTTAGCTTTTATTAGTAGGGGGATCGAGTTTCGGAGCCACAAGGTCATGATGCAGCTGTACAAAACTCTGGTGAGGCCGCACCTGGAGTATTGCGTGCAGTTCTGGTCACCGCATTATAGGTAGGATGTGGAAGCTTTGGAAAGGGTGCAGAGGAGATTTACTAGGATGTTGCCTGGTATGGAGGGAAGGTCTTACGAGGAAAGGCTGAGGGACTTGAGGTTGTTTTCGTTGGAGAGAAGGAGGAGGAGAGGTGACTTAATAGAGACATACAAGATAATCAGAGGGTTAGATAGGGTGGATAGTGAGAGTCTTTTTCCTCGGATGATGATGGCAAACACGAGGGGACATAGCTTTAAGTTGAGGGGTGAAAGATATAGGACAGATGTCAGAGGTAGTTTCTTTACTCAGAGTAATAGGGGCGTGGAACGCCCTGCCTGCAACAGTAGTAGACTCGCCAACTTTAAGGGCATTTAAGTGGTCATTGGATAGAGATATGGATGAAAATGGAATAGTGTAGGTCAGATGGTCGGCGCAACATCGAGGGCCGAAGGGCCTGTACTGCGCTGTAATGTTCTAATTCTAAAAAAATTCTAATTGTGTGCGATCACATCCTTCCTACAATGCAGTTATCAGAACTATACTCAGTACTCAAGCCGTGGCTTATACAATTCCAGCATACCCTCTGTACTTTTATATGCTATGCCTTGGCCAATCAAGGAATGTATCCTGTATGCCTTCCTAACTGCCTTATCTACTTTCTATGCTATCTTCAGTGATCTGTGGGCATGTACTCCAAGGTCCCTCTCTTTCGCTATACTCAGTATCTTAACATTTATTTTGTATTCCCTTGCCTTGTTTGTTTTACCCAAATGTATTACCTCACACTTCTCTGATTTAATTCCATTTGCCACCTGACATGCAGAGGAGAAAGCTGGTCAAGTCCCTGGCTCCTCATGTTGCCGTTGGTTTTCACAAAGGGATCTCTGGCTATGAGCGAGCCCCAAGCGCCCAAGAAATTGTTTTGGATATGCCTTTGTGGCCATACTGTCCATTAAGCACCACAAGAAGAGAACATCCATAATCTTTATTGCTCCTTTTATGATATGGAGTTTAATCCACAGTGGAGCGTATATCTTCGCCAGCAACGCGTTACAGCTGGTATACTGCCAGTCATCTTGGCCAGTACATGCCAGTGGATAAGGTGCATTAGCCAAGAGACAGCATCTTGTCTCATGCGCTAACCTTGTTATTCTTAGCTCACCTGCGCAGACAGTTATCTTGTTAGCCTCACCTGCCTGTGATTCATTAACTGAAGAAGTCCTGTTAGTTCAGGCAGCCAGAGTGTGGTGGCCATTTGCATGTAGAAGTGACTGTGCAGCTGCTCTAGGTGACCAAATGGCTTTATTTAGGGATGGGCTGCTTGCCCCCTGCAGGGGACAACCCACTAAAAGAGCCAGGCTTCACCCCTTACATTTCCTGACAAAAAGTATTGTTTTGCAAGTTTGAATGTCCGAACCCTAAGACAATATGAGATGCTTCACTCCTTTTTTAAGATAGAACACAAACCAGTATGAATATCAGTGTTGCAGCATGTACACAGGTACTGGTTCACTCCATGAAAATGACTACACCTTCTACTGGTCTGGGAAGTTTGATGGGACAAGGTGTGAGCATGCAGTAGGTTTTGTCATATGAAACAAACTGGTTGAGACAATTGATGAACCCGAGTGTACCTCAAAGACCAATAAATCCAACAGGTTTTGGCACCTTGATCATTTCTTATGCTCCAGCGACGTCGTATGAGTTAGAGAAAAAGGAGAGATTTTATGATGAACTTGACCAAATGTACCAGAAAGTGATGAATTTTTTTTTTAAGGAGACTTCAAAGCATGCTTTGAAAAAGACTTTGATTCATGGCCATCTGTACTTGGGTACCATGATCTTGAAGCTATGAATTCAAATGGACAGCTGTTAGAATTCTGTAGCAATTACATCACCAACACATTGTTTCCTATGAAAGGTAAATGGAAAGTGATGTGGTAACACCCTGGTTGAATGAATGAATTTAAAAAAAATTGCACCACAGCAACTCACCAAGACTTCTTAGACAGCACCATCCGAACCCACAATCTCTACCACCTAGAAGGACAAGGGCAGCAGATGCAAGGGAACACCACCACCTGTAAGTTCCCCTCCAAGCCGCACACCATCCTGACTTGGAAATATATTGCCGTTCCTTCACTGTTGCTGGGTTAAAATCCTGGAACTACCTTCCTTACAATACTGTGGTTGTACCTACACCCCAAGGTCTGCAGTGGTTCAAGAAGGTGGCTCACCACCACCTTCTCAAGGGCAACTAGGGATGGTCAATAAATGCTGGCTGAGCCAATAAAGCTCACATCCCTTTAGTGCATAAAAAAAAATGTGTGGGCAATGGAGTGAGAGAATGAAATTATGAGCAAGAGACACAGTGTGAGTGAGAAAGTGAGTGTTGGAGAGAAATAAGTGAGAGAAGGAGTGCAAATAACAGACAGAGGAACATGTTTTCATGCCAATGGAGGCTCTTTTTCCTATAGTGCCAAGCAATATGGACTAAGCCCTATCTATGGTACATGCCAATTAGTACCAAAGAACACAGTGCTCTGCACGGGCTGGAGCCCCTGAATATACTGACAAGCTCTATTCCAGTAGAAAGGACTTTGTCTTTGTCAGGTCCCTTCATATCCTTGAAAACTTCAGTCTTTCAGAGCTCCTCTTTTGCAAAAGGAACTCGCTCGACACCTGCTTATATTCAAATCCTTTCATCGTTTCCTACGTTATAATACTGACTACACTTCAAAGGTGCTTCATTGGTGGTGACCGATTTGGGACACCTGTGGTCGTGAAAAGTGCTCTATAAATGTACATTCTTTCTTTATATTTTTCTTTCTTTATTTCATTTTTTGTTATTTCTTTTCTCTCCCCATCAGCCCATCCTTTCCTAAGCCATAGGCCAACTTCCTGGTCATAGAGGTACTGCCCAGAGCAGTAAAACATCGTCTGGTGTTCAAAGTTGGATGGAAGGCATGGCAGACGTAAGCCTGACCTCCCACTGATCCTCCCTTTCCAGGAATGGACAGATTGCAGCACAGGCTGCAAGGACATTGCGGTCAACACTGGAATTGGTGCATCTTTGCAGCTGCAGAATGTGAGGGATTGGGGGAGGAGGTGCGGGGGGCACAGAGTATGGGTTGCAGGAAGGGATAGAAATCAAAATAATTGAAATAACACAGGGAAGTAAATTTACAAAAATCACATCTAAATTAAAAAAAAAATTAGGAAACAATCTTCCTTCTGAACTCGGGTCTCTTCCACCAAATGGCCCCAGTACAACTCTTGCTGTAGTCTCCTGATACACCTTGGTAAATCCTCCTGCACACTCTCATTCAGATGATACCCTGCTCATATCCCAGATCTGTGCCGCGTCTCCAAAATTAAACAGCAACAGTGTGCCCATTGTGGTTCCACACAAGCTACATCTGCGAATTAACAATCTTTAATACCCACTGTTGACAAGATGGAATTAACTGCATATTTTTGTTCAGAAAAAAAAAAATTCAACCTTGTACCCTCCAGTATGAGTCAGTCTTAATCCCATCCTTAACTTTGCTGTAAGTGGCTATACTTGGGAATTAGTCCTATTTCTGTTAGGCCGCAGGGGCTGAGTGGCACAGATGGGGGAGGGAAGGGTTGGGGAGGTTAGCACCATCTGTTTATGTAGAATGGAGATGCCTTTGGTTAGCCCGGCAAGCGTACTCTTGCCAATAAAAGCTTTCAAAAGCCCAGGAATCAATACAGAATTATAGTTAAGCCTCAGAATAATTATCCTCATTAGGTGTAACTGGAGCGCAGCAGGGATGAATCCAGTTATATATAAAAAAATTAATACTGTACACTATACCTTGCAGGAAGTATGATATATGTAATTTAATGACATTGGAATTTATGCTATCAAACTTTGACTTAAGTTCACTTTAACTCGTTAAGTCCTGAACTGTCTCCTGTCCTGTTTCTTTTTATGCTGTGTTAGGGATAGAATTAGGATTAGGGTTAGAGTTAGTGTTGGTATTAGGGTTAGGGTTCTGTTGCCATTTTCAGCTCCTCTAGGCTCATCTTTTGTTGCTTAACTTATCCCATGACCACCCCCTTCTGCCCTGCATCATGAAAACTTTTTGTCATTTAATCGCTCCTGCCTTCCCCCCACCCATCACAGACCTTCCCATTTGTTCTTTCCCCCTCCCCCTTTCCCTGCCTTTGCATTTGCTTAAGAATTATTATATCTCTGATATTTTCCAGTTTTGACAAAAGGTCACCAGCCTGTAAAGTTAACTCTGTGCCCTTCTGTCCGCAGATGCTGCTTTTGACCTGTTGAGTATTTCCAGCATTTTCTGCTCTTATTTCAGGACTCCAGGTGCTACCTAAGTTGACCATGGCACAACTTCAGCCTGACTTTTGGAGATTTGATCTCCACTGACTTTGTAGCAAAATCCAGCATCTTGTTCCATTTACTCATTGCTGCCTTGTGCTGTTTTGCAATGTGAGCAACAAGTCAGCCAGGGTCCCTCTCAATTAAGAGCAGGAACCCTGGCTGATTTGATTTCCGAGCAGTGGAAAATTGCTTGGTGTGTATATAAAAATAATATAGAACATAAAAACCACAAAAAATTGCTTTATATCACAATCAAGCATGTGCAGCAGCCAAGGACTGCTAATATCAACTTCTAGAATGAGGTCACTGAAATCACATTACAGCATACAAAATTCTCTCGTGAAAAGCAGCTCTGCCAAAGTATCATCTTTCTCAAAAAAACACAACTCCGAACCATCATTCCCAATTTTCCTCTTGATTATGATGAAGTAATTTGCTTCAAACATCAGCGGTAAACAAAACCTCACTGCCATGGCACAATCTGCATTCCTAACCACCCATCCTTTATTAGATAAACTCGATGTTGATCCTGGTAATTATGCACTTAGGGGCATGAATTACCAGCCAATTAAGCGCGGCAGAATTTACTTTGGCTCAGATCGAGGTGAGGTATTTAATCTTGATGTTTCTCTTAGTCCAACTCCATCACTGCTGGAACAGTTGTTGCACAGCGACTGACGGATTTGAAAGAGATTAATTCAAATCAGCAGGCTCTTATGAATGATTTAAGCAATTTTGTTTTACTTCTGGGCTCCTTGATGGAGTTAGGCAGGAATGGAGCCAGGGTTTTATTTTTCTGAAAGTGGTTTTAGTGGGCGGGGGCTAGGAGGACCAAAGTTCAAAGAATCTGGTAAAGTAACATTAAATCTCTGAGTTTGCAAAGTTTGTGCCTGCTCACTCTCCCCGGTTCTTCCCTATTCCATGGTGTCAGCTGTGGCTCTGTGGGTAGCACTCTATCCTCCAGGGTAGGAGCTTATGGGTTCAAGAGGTGAACACAAAATCTGACACTCCAGTGCAGCACTGAGAGAGCCCTGCACTGCCGGAGGAAATGTCAAACTGAGTCACTTAGCTGGATTTCAGCTACTGATCCACCTAACCACACCCTCGCCTCCACCTTTGGTGCCCTCTTTTTCATTAAAACCATTACTTTCTCTCTCTCACCCTGGCCATTTGATCTGGTACAGCCCTCATCTCAGCTCCCTTATGTCCAAGGGATGCAGCCTTGAAAGGATATGGCGGACAATTGGTTTAGCCATTCAGTACCAGATCTGGTTGGACCACATAAAGCACTATTGGGTCCTGCTCTCATCTGCCAAAACTGCTCAATATTCCAGGATCATCCTGGAATGCAAAGATAACCCTACTGCAAACCGTCTCCTTAAACCCCTCTCCCCTGTCCCCTCCACCCTCACCTCCAACAATAAATTCAAGGAGCTCATCAACTTCCTTGTCACCAAGATTGATCAGCTACCTCTGCCATTTCCGTCCCTTCTCCTAGCCCACCGGATCAAACTTCCTCTAATGCTCCCCTTTGTCCCAGTCCTGAACTCACATCTTTCCCTACTTTCTCTCCTATCTCCCCTCATGCCCTCTCTGAGCCCATCTTGTCCATGAGACCCACCTCCTGTTCCCTCGACCCTGTTCCCATTAAACTGCTGACCACCCAACATCCCCTCCTGGTCCCCATGTTGACTTTCCTCAGGTACTGCCTCTCTCTCTCCTCCAAATCTGCCATCATCATGCCTCTCCTCCAAGAAACAACACTGAACTAATCTGTCTTTACAAACTACCTTGCTTTCCTCTCAAGTCCTCGTTGTCACCTAGTTGACATGGTGTCACCTTCCAAATCCATGTCCACCTTTCCCAGAATCCCATGTTTGAATCCCTCCAATCAGGTTGCCACCCTGCAACAGTACCAAAATGACTCTTATCAAACTCACTGACCTGAGTATTTCCAGCATTTCTTGTTAACTGTGACAAAGGTAAACTTTCCCTCCTCGTCCTTCTCGACCTGTCTGCAGCCTTTGACGCGCTTGACCACACCGTCCTCCTCCAAAGCCTCTCCACTGTCGTCCAGCTGGGTGAGACTGCATTCACCTGGTTCCATTCTTATCTATCCAATCAAAGCTGGAAAATCACCTGCAGTGGCTTCTCTTCCTGTTCCCACACTGTAACCTCTGGTGTCCTCCAAGGATCTCTCCTTGGCTCCATCCTACTTCTCATCTACATGCTGCCCCTTGGTGACATCATCCAAAAAACATGCCATTAGTTTCCACATGTACACTAATGACACCAGCTCTACCTCACTACAACCTCTCCTGGCCTCTCCACACTCTCTAAATTGTCAGATTGATTCTTCAACATCCAGTACTGGTAGAGCAGAAATTTCATCCAAGTAAATATTGGGAAGACTGAAGCCACTGTCTTTAGCACCCACCCACCCCCCACCCCCTGCCCCGACAATCTCTTCCCTAGCCACTGATTCAATCCCTCTCCCTGGCAATTGTCTGAAGCTGAATCAAACTGTTCTCAACCTTGGTGTCATATTTGACCTCGAGATGAGCTCCTGAACACATATCTGCGCTGTTATTAAGAATGCCTATTTCCACCTCCCCAACATCACCCGACTCCATCTCTGCCTCAGCTCATCTGCTGCTGAAACCCTCGTCCATACCTTTGTTACCTCCAGACTTGAATATTCTAATGCTGGCCAACCTCCCACATTCTACCCTCTGTAAACTTGAGGTCTTCCAAAACTGCTGCTTGTGTCCTAACTCACAACAAATCCTGATTCCTGATCCTCCTGGTGCTCGTTGACCTACACTGGATCCCGGTTAAGCAATGCCTGATTTTACAATTCTCATCCTTGTTTTCAAATCCCTCCATGGCCTCTCTCCTCTCTATCTCTGTAATCTCCTCCAGCCCCACAACCCTCCGAGATCTCTGCACTCCTCTAATTCCGGCCTCTTGAGCATCCCCGATTTTAAACGCTCCGCCATTGGTGACCGTGTCTTCAGCTGCCTGGGCCCTAAAGTCTGGAATTTCCTCTCTAAAGCTCTCCACCTCTCTACCCCTTTAAGACACTCCTTAAAACCTACCTCTTTGACCAAGCTTTGGTCATCTGTCCTAATATTTCCTCAAGTGGTTCAGTGTCATATTTTGTTTCTTAATGCTTCTGTGACGGGCCTTGCGACATTTTATTCCATTAAATGTGCTATATAAATGCAAGTTGTTGTTGTTTACAATTCTATTATCCAAGATTGTGGGGAAGGGGCCTGGGAGATCAGCTGGTCTTACACAGCCAGCCAAAACGAGTTCCTTATTTTGTAACTGTTCCTCTTAAATGCCTCCATTTAAAATAAAAGTTCCTAAAATGAATATTTCACTAAGGCAGTTTTAGTGAAGGCAAGAATATGTGGTTGGAAGCTTATCTCAGGGTCAAATATGGACTGTTCCCTCCGAGACACCCTGGTCCACTCCTCCATTACACCCGACACCTCGTCCCCTTCCCACGGCACCTTCCCCTGCAATCGCAGGAGGTGTAATACCTGCCCATTTACCTCCTCTTTCCTCACTATCCAAGGCCCCAAACACTCCTTCCAGGTGAAGCAGCGATTTACTTGTACTTCTTTCAATTTAGTATACTGTATTCGCTGTTCACAATGCTGTTGCCTCTACACTGGGGAGACCAAGCGCAGATTGGATGACTGCTTTGTGGAATACCTCTGCTCAGTCCGCAAGCATAACTCCGAGCTTCCGGATGCTTGCCATTTTAACTCAGCCCCTTGCTCTCATGCCCTCATTCCTGTCCTCGGCCTGCTGCAGTGTTCCAGTGAAGCTCAACGCAAGCTCGAGGAACAGCATCTCATCTTCTGATTGGGCACTCTACAGCCCTCTGGACTCAATATTGAGTTCAATAATTTCAGACCATGACTGCCTTTTCGATTTTATTTTTACCATGTGCTGGTCTTAAACTTGTTTTTCAATTTTTTGCTTTTGGACAAAGCTGTTCATTATTCTGCCATTAACACTTTGTGTGGAATAATGCTTTGTTTTTTAGTACAATTTCCTCTGACTTTTAGTCCATGACATCTTTGTCATTTAATCTCTCCCACCCTGTATCCTATCACAGACCATATCTTTTGTTCTTCCTCCCGCTCCCCCCTTTCAGCAGCATAAAATCCATCATATTTCTACCATCCTTCAGTTCTGAAGAAGTCATACCTGACTCAAAACGTTAACTCTGTTTCTCTCTCCACAGATGCTGCCAGACCTGCTGAGTATTTCCATCACTTTCTGTTTTTGTTGCAAATAGACAGATTTGGTTTCAGGGAGAGAAGTGGAATCTATAGCTAGGGAACAGAGTTTGTGCCAAGGTCCAAAGACAATGGCTTCAGTCTTCCCGATATTTAATTGGAGGAAATTTCTTCTCATCCAGTACTGGATGTCAGACAAGCAGTCTGATAGTTTAGCAACAGTGGAGGAGTTGAGCGAGGTGGTGGTGAGGTAGAGCTGAGTGTCATCAGCGTACATGTGGAAACTGACACTGTGTTTTCAGATGATATCACCGAGGGGCAGCCTGTAGATGAGAAATGGGGGTGGGGGGTGCGGGTGCAAGGATAGACCTTTGGGGACACCAGCGTTAATGGTTCAGGACCGGGAAGAGGAGCCATTTTTCTTTGACACTTACCTTTTTTTTGAAAAAAAAAAGAAATGTACCAGAAGAGTAAGGGGACAGACCAAAGTGGTTTGGTTATACGAGCCACACGGTCACTGCGATAGTCTGGGGAGGCAAGTGGTGAAAGGTATTGCTGGGTGGGGAGACTTCATAAGAAATAGGAGCTGGGGGAGACATCATGTCATTCATGGTTGACCTTCTGCCTCAACTCCCCTTTCCTGCCTGCTCACCATATCCCTAGATTCCCTGAGAGATCAAAAATCTATCTCAGCCTTGAATATACTCAATGATGGGGTAGAGAACTTCAAAGATTCGCAACCCTTTGAGTGAAGAAATTTCTCCTTATCTCAGTCCTAAAAGATCAGCCCCTTATCCTGAGACTGTACTCTCATTGTTTTAGATTCCTCAGCCAGGCAACCAATCTCTCAGTGTCTACCCTATCCAGCCCCTTCAGAATCTTATATGTTTCAATGAGATTACCTCTCATTCTTCTAAACTGTAGAAATGAGAGGCCCAATTTACTCAGCCTCTCACATAGGACAACTCTCTCATCTCAGGAACCAATCTAGTGAACCTTTGTTATATCACCTCCATGACAAGTATATCCTTCCTTAATTATGGAGATCAAAACAGTATTCCAAGTGTGGTCTCACCAAAACCCTATACAATTGTGGCAATACTTCCTTATTCTTGTACGGCAGTTAAGGGGGAGGAATTCAATCCAGAGTAATACTGCATTTGGGGAGGGCAAGTAAAGCGAGGAATACACAATAAATGAGAGGATATTGAGAGGGGTAGAAGAAGTGAGAGACCTTGGAGTGCATGTCCACAGGTCCCTAAAGGTGGCAGGACAGGTAGATAGAGTGGTGAAGAAGGCATATGGATTGCTTCCCTTTATTAGCCGAGATATAGAATACAAAAGCAGGGATGTGATGCCGGAACTGTATAAAACGTTGGTTAGGCCACAACTGGAGTATTGCGTACAGTTCTGGTTACATCACAGGAAGGACATAATTGCCCTGGAGAGAGTACAGAGGAGATTTACAAGAATGTTGCCAGGGCTTGAAAGTTGCAACTATGAAGAAAGATTGGATAGGCTGGGGTTGTTTTCCCTGGAACTGAGGAGGCTGAGGGGTGGGACCTGTTTCCCCTGGCGGGGGAGGTCAGTTACCGGCACAGATTTAAGATGATTGGTACAAAGTACAAAGAACAGTACAGCACAGGAACAGGCCATTCGGCCCTCCAAGCCTGCGCCGATCTTGATGCCTGCCGAAACTAACACCTTCTGCACTTCCGGGGCCCATATCCCTCTATTCCCTTCCTATTCATATATTTGTCAAGATGTCTCTTAAACGTCGCTATCGTATCTGCTTCCACCACCTCCCCTGGCAGCAAGTTCCAGGCACTCACCACCCTCTCTGTAAAAGACTTGCCTTGCACATCCCCTCTAAACTCTGCCCCTCGCACCTTAAACCTATGTCCCCTAGTAACTGACTCTTCCACCCTGGGAAAAAGCTTCTGACTATCCACTCTGTCCATGCCGCTCATAACTTTGTAAACCTCTATCAGGTCGCCCCTCCACCTCTGTCGTTCCAGTGAAAACAACTCGAGTTTTTCCAACCTCTCCTAATAGCTAATGCCCTCCAGACCAGGCAACATGCTAGTAAACCTCCTCTGTACCCTCTCCAAAGCCTCCACGTCCTTCTGGTAGTGTGGCGACCAGAATTGCACGCAATATTCTAAGTGTGGCCTAACTAAAGTTCTGTACAGCTGCAACATGACTTGCCAATTTTTATACTCTATGCCCCGACCGATGAAGGCAAGCATGCTGTATGCCTTCTTGACTACCTTATCCACCTGCGTTGCCACTTTCAGTGACCTGTGGACCTGTGCGCCCAGATCTCTCTGCCTGTCAATACTCCTAAGGGTTCTGCCATTTACTGTATACCTCCCACCTGCATTAGACCTTCCAAAATGCATTACCTCACATTTGTCCGGATTAAACTCCATCAGCCATTTCTCCACCCAAGTCTCCAACCGATCTATATCCTGCTGTATCCTCTGACAATCCTCATCATTATCCGCAACTCCACCAACCTTTGTGTCGTCCGCAAACTTACTAATCAGACCAGCTACATTTTCCTTCAAATCAGTTATATATACAACAAACAGCAAAGGTCCCAGCACTGATCCCTGCGGAACACCACTAGTCACATCCCTCCATTCAGAAAAACACCCATCCACTGTTACCCTCTGTCTTCTGTGACTGAGCCAGTTCTGTATCCATCTTGCCAGCTCACCTCTGATCCCATGTGACTTCACCTTTTGCACTAGTCTGCCATGCGAGACCTTGTCAAAGGCTTTACTAAAGTCCATATAGACAACATCCACCGCCCTTCCCTCATCAATCATCTTCGTCACTTCCTCAAAAAGCTCAATCAATTTAGTGAGACACGACCTCTCCTTCACAAAACCATGCTGTCTCTCGATAATAAGTTCATTTGTTTCCAAATGGGAGTAAATCCTGTCCCGAAGAATCCTCTCTAATAATTTCCCTACCACTGACGTAAGGCTCACCGGCCTATAATTTCCTGGATTATCCTTACCACCCTTCTTAAACAAAGGAACAACATTGGCTATTCTCCAGTCCTCTGGGACCTCACCTGTAACCAATGAGGATGCAAAGATTTCTGTCAAGGATTAGAGGGGACATGAGGGGAAATTTTTTCACCCAGAGGGTGGTGGGTGTCTGGAATTCGCTGCCAGGAATCGTGGTGGAGGCAGAAACCCTCAATTCTTTTAAAAGGTGCCTGGACACGTACCTGAGATGCTGTAACCTGCAACCTGTAACCTGCAGGGCTATGGACCAGGTGCTGGAAGGTGGGATTATTTTGAGTGGATAGTTTATTCGGCCACGTAGACACAATGGTCTGAAAGGCCTCCTTCTGTGCTGTACTTTTCTATGGTTCTGTGGTGTCGTGGCCTCTCAGCCAGGTTTCCTCAGGACCATGATGGCAATACAATCAGTTACAATAAGGAGTACTGAAGGTTCGGGAGTAGGGGTTTGGGAAGGCAGGGCACCTGAGAGGGGAGAAATGAAAGGAGGCAATGATGACAGAAGAGGAAGGTCTCGGAGGGACAGAGAGAAAAGAAGTGAAAAGGGAGGTGAAAATAATCAAGTGGAAATAGAAAAAATAGGGTTTTTGGCTTGGCAGCCAAAGTGCACACATGAAAGGACGGGGGGGAAACTCAAGTTATGTAGCATTAAGTAGGATCCATATATGCTAGTAGTGAACAGAGAAAGAGAGAGGACCAATAGGAGAGAGTCCAGAGTTCAAGTCATAAGTCCAGCAGTTGGATAAGGTTGACTTGGTATGTGGAGTCAGTGTGGAACATCGACAAACTATTACCCAAGTTCGGTTACAGGCGCAGTGGCAAATGACGTTCAGAAGCTAAGTGAAGGGTAGAGTATCAGAGGATGCATTGATGGAGGTATTTCCATTGAAATGAAGATACAGGAGGCATGCACAATCAACAGAATGGGTCATGGAACTCTGTTGTATATATGTTCTTACCATTTAATTTTCATATGAGAGCATCACAAATCTCTTCATGTGAATAACTCAATTTGGGAAATCTATATCACTTATGTAGCATTTCCAAAATGGTTTTGGAGCAACTGTGTGACTGCAGTTTTTATTTTTAAAAACATTGATTTTTTTTTAAATGGGATGCAGTGAGAGGAGAGGTTGGAGATAATTTTGCCTCAACAGGGTTCTAGTTTCTTTTGGGTTTTAAAGCTGAATTTGGCAATGATAGCACCTTTCACAACCACCAGATGTCCCAAAGCACTTTACAGCTAACAAAGTGCTTTCTGAAGTGTCATCGCTGTTCTGATGTAGCCAATTTGTGCACAGCAAGCTCCCACAAACAGCAATGTGAGAATAACCAGATAATCTGCTTTCATTGATATTGACTGAGGGATGAATACTGGCCAGGACACAAGAGAACACTGCACTATTCTTCTTTGAAATACTGCCATGGGATCTTTCATATCCATCTGATAGAGCAGGCAGGACCTCAGTTTAATTTCTCATCAGAAAGATGGCACCTCTGACAGTGCAGCACTCCCTCAGCACTACACTGGAGTGTCTACCTTGAGGTTTGTGCTCAAATCCTAGAGTAGGACTTGAATGCGGAAGCTTGTGACTCAAAGGTGATAGTGTAACAAACTGAGCCACAGCTGGCAGCAGGTAGAAAAGGTCACGGGGGAGCTGGTGGTTCGAGATTGCTGTTTGAATCCTATCCTGCCCCTCTCCTGCTTTTGACAGTTGTCAGTACAGTTAGATATAGGAAAACCATCTGGGTTAATGGGATTCAGTCGTGCCATTGTAAAATCTGGGCCAATTGTCTCAGGAGCTCCCCAGATGGTCTGGTAATTGAAGGTGTGGCCTGGTGTCATCTCACTGACCACCAAGATTCCTATTCTGCACTGACACTTGAACAGGCCACGAATGTTCAATGTCTAGGACGTGAAGGGTGATTCAGATACAAGAGAAAAGGGAGAGCAAACTTACATTTCCACATTGTCTTTCACAACCTAGAACGTGCCAAAGCACTTGACAGCCAGAAAGGGTGGTGTCAGTTGTGAGATAGGAGACAGTAGCAGCCAATTTGTGCACAGAAAGATCCCACAAACAGCAATGAGTTAAACAAGAAGATAGCCTGTTTTAGCGATGCTGGTTTTGGGATAAATATCGGCCAGCACACTGGGAGAATTCCCCTGTTCTTCTGCACCTAATGCCAATGGGATCTTTTACATCCTCCTGAGGGAGCAGACAGGGCCTCAGTTTAACATCTTATCAAAAAGCAGTGCTCCCTCAGTACTGCTCTGGGAGCATCAGCTGGGACTTGGTGCTCAAGTCTCTGGCGTGGGACTTGACCCCGCAACTTTCCTATTGTAGAGACAAGAGCTCTACCCACAGAACCACAGCTGACACCATGACCTAGACTGGTACTGAGACCTTTTTAGCACTGAGGTTGCACGTTCAGTCCCTCTCTGCCCTGTTAGCTCATCTCAGCTGGGGTGACACCAGGGACATTACAATTAGTTACAGGCTCCCAGGTTAGGAAATAGAAAGATAAATGGGTTAGGACACTGATATCTGAGTGTGTTCCAGTGATCCCTGCTGAGAAGTAAATCTGTGAGGAAGTGGCGGTTAACCTGGGCCATGCTGCCTCCACTGTCAAATAGCACATGCGTATTCACAGTCTGGGCACACACAAAGAATGAGTGAGGCATGAGTGAGTGGTTGAAAGAGGAAGAAACATAATAACCAGCTGGGAGGCAGTGAGAAGTTTTAATTACCAGTGGTATTGCACTACTACCTGCTTAACAGTCAACCCTGAGCCAGTCTATTATGTAATGTAATGTTCAGCCAAATAGATTATTTATACAGCAGGAAACAAGTGTATTTAGTGTTTGCTAGTGAGACCGCACAGTTATACAAAATTAGTCATTTATGGATATTTAACTTACTCCCAGATTTTTATAGCCTGTCTCACTCAGTCATGTTCCTGCTGGTCAAAAGTTAACTTGAGAGCGTCATAAAACCTGCTGGGAGATTTATAACACCAGGAAACTCCACTCCCTCTCACTGCAAAGGAGAAACCCCTGCCTTGTTAATGGTCAAAGTGTGTGGGATGTTCGGGAAATCACTATTTTCACAAAGGGTGTTGTGAGACGCTGGAGGCAGAGAGGGAGAGAAACTATGGTAGCCGCCTTGCCTCTGAGTCATAAAGTACTGAGTTCAGTCTCCATTCTGGAGATTTGAGCATATAATCACGACTGACACTTCAGTGCAATACAAAGGGAGTGCTGCACTGTCGGAGATGCCATTTCCAACATTACAACAGTGACTAACTTTAAAGGTAGTTTGTTTACTGATGTACGATTCTGATGAAAGGTCACAAACCTGAAACATTAACTCTGTTTCTCTCTCCACAGATGCTGCCAGACCTGCTGAGTATTTGCAGTATTTTCTGCTTTTTTTATTTCAGAGTTCCAGTATCTGTAGTATTTCACTTTTGTTCAAAGGTATTTAATTCGCTGTAAAGTGCTTTGGGACATCCCGAAGTCATAAAAGACATTATATAAATGCAAGTACTTTCTTTCTTAAAGAGAAGGGAGGGTGGAGGAGTGGTCTTTCAACTGACCCTTGCTGGAAAGTGTACGTGGCTGGACATTGTGTGGGGGCAAGACTGAGCTGATTGTAAAGCCCTCCCCAGTCTGAAGGACCTGAAATTCTCACTGTCTAGTTCACATGGGATGATTCGGTGGAGTCCAGGAGATGTAAACCTGCCAAGGGGACATATCGCCCACCATGAAGCAACACTTTAATCAAGGAGGAGGGCAAAAGGGTAGGAAGAGCAATTGAGAGTCAGAAGAGAGACTATATTCTCTCCCCACTCCCATCACCATGCTGTTTTCAGAAACTAATGGCATGTTTTTCTCTACAATCACTGCACGTCAAATGTAATTTATTATGGCAAGGGTTTTAAGACTGGAAATACAGCAAAAAAAGACCTGCATTTATGTAGAGCCTTTCGCAACCTCAGAGCATCACAAAGCACTAAACAACCAATGAAGTACTTTTTGAAGTGTAGTCACTGTTGGACTGTAGGAAACATGACAACCAATTTGCACACAGCAAGCTCCCACAAACAGCAATGTGATAATGACCAGATCATCTGTTTTATTGATGTTGATTGAGGGATAAATATTTGCCCGGACGCCCATGGGAACTAATGCCTTGGGATCTTTTACACCCTGAGAGTACAAACATTTTATGTCCCATCTGAAGAACAACACCTCTGGCAGTGCAGCACTCCCTCTGTACTGCACTGACTGTGTGAGCCTAGATTGTTTATGCACCCAAGTCTCTGGAGGGGGGCATAAACACACAATCTTTGGGGTCAGAAGTGAGAACAGATCAATGGAAGTTATTCTTCTCCTAAAGCCTAACCTCAGAGCCTTGACAATGAGTGTCAGTGGACTCTTCAATTGCAGAGGAAATTACAGCTGATTTCCTCATTCAAGAATCTTCACAGGTAAATTTATAGACAACACCAAATTAGGGAGTGGAAGGTGATGAAAGTTAATACTGAGGTGGACTGCAATAAATGCAGTGAAGGGTGACCTAATAGAGATCTTAAAATAATGAAGGTGTTTGATAGGGTAGTCGTGGAGGAGTTTCCACTTTTGGAAGAATCCAAAACTAGCAGCCGTAAATATAAGATAGTCACCAATAAATCCAATAGGGAATTCAGGAGAAACCTCTTTATCCAAAGAGTGGTTAGAATGAGAAAGAAGACATTAATAAACACACAGGGCTAAACTTTATAAGCCCCCCGATGTCGGGGGTCATGGCGGGGGGACCCGGAAAATACTTCTGGGAGAAGCCCACCACACTCCCCGTCGCTGGGAAGGCCCCACCCCATTTTACCGGCAGCGGCAAGGCCTTGGGGTGGCAATCCCCCACCCCCAACACCGCTCGGCAGAAAAAAAATGCATTAACATATTTAACTACATGACAATAAAGGAATAATCACCCACCTTTCCACAATGGGAATCCCATGCCGATATTCCAGCCAGTGGCCGGATGTCACACGCCTTCGGATCTTCGATAGATCCGAGGCAGAACACGGGTGCTGAGGGGGGCGGAGTGCAATTTTCAGGGCAGTGGTGGGGGGAGCGGGGAAAACTATTTCAATTGGCTGAGGGGATGGTGTGAAGGAGTTAAAGGGCAAAGATCTGTACGTTTAGGGGTGAAAGGTCAGGACAGGCAAAACACAGTTTTCTGGGCGGGGGGGGGGGAAGGGAAATGAAAACCTTGTTAGGTGATTGGGTGGGGTGGAAAAGGGGCTTCACTCGTTTTTTGATTGTGCAAATTCACAACATAGTTGCATCGCACTTTAAAAAGTTAAATGTCTTCTAAGAGCTTGCAGCCCTTTAAAAATGGCACTGGTGCCTGCGTGGTGGTGTTGGACGCCATTACCGGGAGCAGAGTGCCCGCCTCTATGCTAATAAGCCGCCACGTGAAATATCGCGGCGTCTCTGCGGCTCATGTCTCGTGCCGAGAACAGCAGTGAGTTATATAAAACTCAGCCCACAGAATGGGCGTGTAATTGGTAAATTAATTTCTATATGGATAAGTGTGGAGTGGTGCAATTTGGTAGAAGGAATAAGGAGGCCACATACTCCTTGGATATTAAGAGTCTAAATTGGATCGAGGAGAAGTGGGATCAAGGACTACATGTATGCAAATTATTAAAAGTGACACAAGTTAATAAGGCCTTAAAAAAGGAAACTAAGCATTGCTCATTGCTAGAGGAATAGAATTGAAAAACAGAAAATATGCAAAACTTGCATCGATCCTCGGTTAGACCACACTTAGAGTATTATGCACAGTTCTTGTCTCCATATTATAAAAAGGGTATAGTTATCAGGATAAGCTGAACAGGCTGGGAAAAAGAAGGCTCGGGGTGATTTGTTAGAGATATTTAAAATTATGAAGGGGTTTGGCAGATAAGAACATCATCATCAGATGCAGGGCGCTCACGTTGTTACTGTATGTCCCACAGGTCTGGCCCATACCCCACCCCTGTGCTATGGTGGTCACCCGAGCCATCTTTCGCTTTGTCTGGAGATCAAAAATGGATCGGGTCCACAGGGACACAATGTTCAAACCTGTAGATAAAGGGGGGAAAAACATCTGCGGCTGCATCAAGCTGTGCGTAGAACCCCAGTACGCAAACAGCAAGTGTCACTCGGGGCTGATGTTCTATCTATCCCCGGTGTTATGAAGGATAGGTCTGGTTACATTGCTGCGGAACGCTCTATTCAGTTGGACAGTGCCGTACCACCTATCCTTCGTGGAAAAGTTTGTGCGGAAAAGCACCTTTGACCACAAATCCATCAGGCAGTGGTCTGCACAGAATGTCCTCAAGCCCCTACAGGAAAAGGAGATGGTGGATCCTGTCGGATAGTTCCCCGAGCAGACTGTCAAAGTCATTTGGCAGAATGCCTCATCTACAGAGCTTTCAAACAAAACGTAGCTTGGCTGGTGGTGAGAAGTGCCCTCCCCATCAAATCCTTCCTGCACGCCCAGAGTCTCTCTGCCTCTGCACACTGCCCTCGAGGTGGCTGTGGTGGGGAAGAGACCATCGTCTACCTCATTCTGGAATGTGCCTTTGCAAAGCAGGTGTGGAAAGAGATGCAGTGGTTTTTGTCGAGGTTCATCCCGAGCCGCTCTGTTACATAGGAGTCTGCTCCACGGGCACGCACACCGAGATAAACATCAACTGCTGCTGGAGGACCGTCAACTCGGTGAAAGACGCTCTTTGGTCTGCCCGAAACTTGCTGGTCTTCAAGTGCAAAGAGTTGTCCACGACCGAATGTTGCAGACTGGCACATTCCAAGGTCCAGGACTACGTGCTGAGGGACGCACTAAAGCTTGGGGCAGCCACAGCAAAGGCTCAATGGGGAAAGACCACTGTGTAAGGTCCCGCCACCAAAGTGAACCGAGGGGCTGGAACCCGTGTAAAACCCCTCAGGCTGTAGGCACCAACAATGTTTTTTCTGTGTAATGCAAATGTACATTGCATATAAAATGCTATGGAAAGAGTTGTGAGGCAACTCGTTCTGTATTGAAGGAATCTAATCACCATTGTGCTTTCTGAAATGTCAAATTTGAACTGTTTTGAACTGTGTTGTAATGTATTTTTTTTTACAAATTTTTATGAATAATGTATGTTTTGAGGGAAAAAATGAAGGGGTTTGATTGGTTAGATGTAGAGAAGATGTTTCCATTTGTAGGGGAGACTAGAACTAGGGGGCCATCAATATAAGACACTCACTAATAAATCCAATAGGGAATTCAGGAGATGTTAAAATGATACCTGGACTCCAAGGGTTAAGCTACCAGGAGACATTCAACAAACAGGGTTGTATTTCCTGGAATTTAGAAGGTTAAGGGGTGATTTGATCAAAGTTTTCAACATATTAAGGGGAACAGATAGGGTAGATAGAGAGAAACTATTTCCAGTGCTTGGTGAACCTGGAACTAGGGGGCATAGTCGAAACATTAGAGCCAGAACTTTCAGGAGTGAAATGAGGAAATGCTTCTTCACACAAAGGGTGGTAGAAGTTTGTAACTCCCTTCCACAAATGGCGATTGATGTTCAATCAATTACTAAATTTAAAATTGAGACTGTTCCCATTGGTGGAAGGGTGGAGAACCAGAGGACACCAATTTAAGGTGAAGGGCAAAAGAACTAAAGGTGACACGAGGAAAAACAGTTTTTGTAACGAGTGGCTAAGATCTGGAATGCACTGCCCGAGAGTGTGATGGAGTCAGATTCAATTGTGGCTTTCAAAAGGGAATTGGATAATTACCTGAAGAGAAAAATTTTGCAGGGTTACAGGAAAAAGGTGGGGGAGTGAGACTAGCTGAGTTGTTCTTGCAGAGAGCTGACATGGACACGATGGGCCAAATGGCCTCCTTCTGTGCTATAACCATTCTATGATTCTATATTTGTTATCCAATTATATTAAGGGATATGGGTCAAAGGCGGGTGTAGGGAGTTAGGGTGCAGATCAACCATGATCTAATTGAATGGCAGAACAGGGTCGAGGGGCTGAATGGCCTCTTCCTGTTCCAATGTTCCTAGAAATGTCTTTACCCAGAGAGTGATAAGAATGTGGAATTCACTCCCATAAGGAGTAGTTGAGGCAAATAGCATCGATGCATTTAAGGAGATGTTAGATGAAGACATGAGGGAGAAAAGAATTGAACGATATGCTGAAAGGGTGAGATGAAGTAAAGTGGGAGGAGGCTCATGTAGAGCAAAAGTGCCAGTATTGACGAGTTGGGCGGAATGGCCTGTTTCTGTGCTGCAAATTTGATGTAGTTTCAAAAATCCTTCACTAGCTATAGATCAGGAGCTAGAAAACTGGCTGATGTTCCTTTATAACAGCTTTGATTTGTAGATGGATTTTATCTGGAGCTCGGCTTGACAGTGACACAAGCCAGAGTCCAGCCTTCCATACTCATTATTAATATCAATGCAGAGAAGGCCCTCTGATCTCAGTGCACTACTGAATATTTAGCACAGTTTACAATTCCTCATTGGTAAGACACGATATGATATTTGATCTTAAAACTCATCAAAACCTACAGCCATCAAAAGGAACAGAATTACATAAATTCCTGGACAGGATCAAACTGTTCCCTTTTTTGGGTCTTCACCTCTGACTCAACTATAGGTAACTACTGGCTCTTAACGTGGATGAAATAAATCCGTTTCTTTTGGAATTGACTATATACAGTCCTCTCTGTCGACATTGTTTTCCTGAATCAAGCCAACATCAAAGGCATTTTACAATTCTGAGAGACAGCAATACACATATAAAGAAATGGAAGAACAGAGAGAAAAAGAGTGAGAAAGAGAGTGAAAGAACCTGAGGAACAGAGAAGAAGAATGGGACTGAGGAATAGTAGTGGGTAATATATTGGCTTTGGAAGAGGACCAGAGGAGAATGATTCCAAGCTTAAAGAACCACAGCTACACAGATAGGTAAGGGCTTTAGAGCAGCATAGATTGAGAGGTGATCTAATAGAAATCTATAAAATAATTAAAGGGTTGGCTAGCGTCCCTATTAGTAGAATCTAACCACCTGTCCCGGACATACAATGGTATGACCATTGCCAAATCCCCCACCATCAGCATCTTGGGGGTCACCATTGACCAGAAACTAAACTGGACCAGCCGTATAAATACTGTGGCTACAAGAGCAGGTCAGAGGCTGGGAATTCTGTGGCGAGTAACTCACCTCCTGATTCCCTAAACCCTTTCCACAACCTACAAGGCACAAGTCAAGAGTGTGATGGAATACTCTCCACTTGCCTAGATGGGTGCAGCTCTAACAACACTCAAGAAACTCGACACCATCTAGAACAAAGTAGCCCACTTGATTGGCACCCCATCCACCACCTTCAACATTCACTCCCTCTACCACTGGCGCACAGTGGCAGCAGTGTGTACCATATACACGATGCACAGCCGCAACTCACCAAGGTTCCTTTGACAGCACCTTCCAAACCCACGACCTCTACTACCTAAAAAAAACAAGGGCAGCAGACACATGGGAACACCACAATCTTCAAGTTTCCCTTCAAATCACATACTGTCGCTGGGTCAAAATCCTGGAACTCCCTTTCTAACAGCACTGTCATCATGCTGCAGCCATCATAGTGTGGGGCAAGCTTGATGGGCCAGAAGGTCTTTTCCTGTCTGTCAATTTTGTATGTTTGTAACAGGGATTACCAAAGAGATTAGGACACAGGGAGTATAAAAGACGCTAGCTGTCTCTTAAATGAGTCCAGTCACCAGACCCTACCCAACCTTCCTAGTAACCAGTTCCCTCCAAATCTTTCCTAAACTGGCCAATAATAACCTTAGCCCGTGTCCTCTTGTCCAGATGCCCTGCCGTATCTGAAAGAATGGTTTTCCATTTCCCCTCTCTATCCTGTTAGGTATCCTATGTTCCCAAGTCTATAAGATCCTCTTTGCGATGCCACTTTAGGTTGAAAGACCTTATCCTCATAGACACTGGGATCAGCCTTACTGATCTATTCCCCATTGCATTGCCTGTAAACCCAGAAGGCTCTGTATGTTGCAAACTGTACACAGGCCACCCTAACTAGGGAGTTGTATCAATTTTTTTTTATTCATGGGCTATGGGTGTCGCTGGCAAGGTCAGCATTTGTTGCCCATCCCTAATTGCCCTTGGGAAGGTGGTGGTGAGCTGACTTCTTGAACCACTGTAGTCCATCTGCTGTTAGGGAGGGAGTTCCAGGATTTTGATCCAGCTCTAGGGATTAAAAGATTGAGGAACACAAAGAAACAAAGATACAAAGGGACTGAGATAAGCAAACAGACTGGGTAAATAATCTCATTCTGCAGCTCTCACCATGGGATGGCTTGTTTGAATACTATTTGCCTCATTTATTTACTGCCCACCCATCACCCCTGTGCTCACTGACCTACATCAGTATTCAGTCCATCAATGCTTCTCATTTAAAATTCTCATCCTTGTGTTTATGTCTCTTCACAATCTTGTCCCTCCCTATCTCTGTAACCTCCAGCAGTCCTAACCAACTCCTTCCTCTGGCTCTGACCTGCTGCACATCCCTTAACATTTCACCCCACCATTGGCAAACGTGCCTTCAGTTGCCGAGGCGTCAGTTTCTAGCATACTCTCCCTAAACCTCTCCACCTCTCTCTCCACCTTTAAGATTATCCTTGAAACAGACCTCTTTGACCAAACCTTTGGTCATCCCGCCTAGTGCCTCCTTCTCTATCTCAGTGTCCATTTGGTTACATGCCTGTGAAGCAATTTGAAACCATTTTCTTTAATAATAAGGCACTTACATAAAGCAGGTTGTTGCTATACAAAAGTCATCATAGCCCTGTATAGATCATTAACTTGGTCTATAATTCAAGCAGAGCGAACATATCAATACGACATAAGAACTGTGTATTCCATGGCTACATGCACCACTGTTTGCAATTCTCTCTGCCAGTTGTCCAGCTTTGTGGTTACTGGGCAACTTCAAATGATATAGAATTGGACCACACATGAGGTCATTCATCCCATCATGCCTGTGCTGGCTTTCTACATTCTTTCCTTTTCAAAGGCCATCTCAAACTATTAAGAGTCAAAAACACTGCTGTGGGTCTGGAGTCACATATAGACCAGACCAGACAAAGAAGGCAGATTTCCTTCCCTAAAGGACAGTAGTGAACCAGATGGAGTTTTATGATAATGTCACCATTACTGATACTAGCTTTTTAATTGCAGATTTATTTAATGAACAAGATTTAAATTCCCCAGCAGCCATATTGGGATATACACTCATATCTCTGGATCATTAGTCCAGGCCTCTACGATTACTAGGCCAATAACATAACCACTATGTTACCATAGTGTCACTCTAGTATTGCCTTTACAGCCACTCCACAAACTACTGACCACCTCTAGGCGCTTACCCATTGTCTCCCGAGACAAGGAGACCAAAGAAGAAGATGTTACCATACCATCCCTTACATAGCTTCTGGGTAAAAACAATTTTGGCTAACACCTCCCTGCACTCTTTCATGACAATTTTAAATAAATGTCCTCTAGTTACTGATTCACCAAGCATATGTTCTTATATACTGTGTGACAGAATCCCCAAATGCCAAATGGAAATATTAATTTCATCATGTGGAACTTTGCCTGAGACTTTTACTGGACGTTGTTACAAATAACTTTTAAAACAAAACAGCTAGCAAAGATGGCCAAGCAAAATTTGCATATGAAAAACCCAAAGGATCAGGCTGGAGACAGATCTGATTAACTCAGCCTAGCCAGAACAGTGGGGTGCTTTCTGATTCACTTATCTGAGATAGCCTTTGCCAATAGTGGTTGTCAAAAGCCATCAACACCCATTGACTTTGAAAGAGGCAACACCCCCTTCCCTGCCTCACTCCACCAAGTATGTCTGAACAGCTTGAGGGGACAGCCATTGAATTTCAGAGACCATTCCAGAAGATTCTGATTCAAACGCAAAGAGGTAGTCATGTCATGTGACCGGTTGTACAACTCTGGGAGTTTGTGAATTATGACTCAGAAGGCAGACAGTAACTGAGAACCAGGAAGGAAACATCTCTCTCTCTCTTCTGTCCCTCTCCCCAGTAAAGCCTAGGCTGCAGCTGCTAAGATCCAAGTCTACAGATCCTTACAGTCAACAACTAGGGGACATGGATAAAAGCCCCTCTTCTACATTCTGGAACCTGAGAAGCAAGCCTGAACCATGCACGTGGCCCAGTGAGGACTTCAGGACTACAATTTCAACTAAGAACTCTGCAACTGAGATTCAGTACTTAAATTCCATTTATTACGGGCTCTACTCCAACCACCCAACTCTGTTTTTCCCTCTGTAATCTATCTGTGTGTATGTGTATGGCTCTTGTGTGAATGTGGGGCTTGGATGCAAATATATTTTAGTAATTTTAACCGGTTTAGTGTGATAAGGATAATAAACTTACATCTTTCTTGTTTAACCTCAAGAAAACCTGTCTGATTGGCTCATTTGCAATTATGTTAGAGGAACAGGAGCAAATGCTCACTGAGGTGGTAAGTTAAATCACTGTGTTAAAAGAATAAACCCTGTTCTGGTAAAACCAGAGAAGGGGTGAAAGGGGAGCCTGAGACCCCTTCCTCACCTAGTTGTAACAATGGTGTCATGAAGGTGCTTCCATTATTAATATTGTTTTGAGGAATCATGTTTCAAAGATTGTGAAAATTGGTTCATTTGAAAGACTGAGGAGATGCCTGCATTTGTTTTGTTTAAAAGGTTACTGGAAGGACACTTTGGAATGAAAATAAAACACTTACTGGAAGAGACAATGAAGTGCTAACTAAACATAAGGAGCCTTGCTGGCTATTGGAGTTGTTTACAGAGAAGTCACATGTCTAGGTTTATGGTTGTCAGGAGTTTGTTTTAGCTTTCTGATTTGGGGCTGGACTATTTGAATGATCAGTTGGTGTGTATCTTGCTAAGGGACATGCCACCCAACTCATCCTTTTCCACCTGTGTTTAAAAATCTTCTGAGAATCCAGTGTGATAGCTGAAACCACTGATGCAGTAATTCTCCTGAAAAGCCTTCAAGACTACTCCTCGACATCTCCTGAACAGAACTGCTCCAGAAAGATCCCAGTGACAGCTGTCTGCGTGTACCCGGAAGTCAGACCAAAGGCTATCAGGAACATTCCATATTTTATCCCTTTTCTTCAACAATTCACAATAACTTGGCCAAAGTATTTTCTTAAAAAGTTGATCTCTGCCGAACCAGTTTTTCATTTTTCTTTATTTTTTTCTTTATCCGGTGTGTGTGCGTGTATGTTTGGATAGTTTAGAAGGGTAGATTTTTATACTTTCATATTTCAAACTGTGTGTTAATAAGCTTTGTATCATTATTGAATAAATCTTGTTTTATGATAAATCAATAATTTTGTTGTTGATTAAAGAAACCTGGTTGGCAGATTTTTAATGTGAAACTAATATAAAGTATATAATTCGCCGTATCAGTAACTGGGTAAAACATTTATATATATGTTGTGACCAGTGCAGTAGTGGAACTAGAGAAAGATAATACATTCCTCCCACCTCAGTCGTAACAATGGGCATAGTGTAGGAAGGTAGAAGATCAGCCATGGTCTTGTTGAATGGTGGAGCAGGCTCGATGGGCCAAATGGCCTACAGCAGCTCCAATTTTTTATGTTCTTCTGTTCCATGGAGTTTATCGTATCAAAACCCTTCATCATTTTGAACATCTTTTGTGAACTGAACATCAGTCTTGGCTCAGTGGGTAGCACTTTTACTTCTGCATCAGAAGGTTGTGGATTCATGTCTCACTCCGGAGACCCAGACACCTAATCTAGGTTACAGTGCAGTACTGAGGGAGTGCTGCATTGACGAAGGTGCGTCTTTGATCTGAGATGTTAAACCAAGGCCCCATCTTCCATCCCATGTAAAAGAGCAGCAGATTTCTCCTCGGTGTCCGAGCCAATATTTACCGGTCAACCAACATCACCACAAAACTGATAATCGTCATTTATTTTGTGGGATCTTGCTGTTTGCAAATTGACTGCCACGTTTCCTACATTACAACAATGCCCACTTCAAAAGTACTTCATTGGCTGCAAAGCACTTTGGTATATCCTGAGGGTATGAAAAGGATCTCCTATATCCATCTGAGAGGACAGTCGGGGTTTAACATTGCATCCAAAAGGTCAATATCTGATCATTTATCAGGCTTTGTAAACTCCTTTCGATTTGCTAACCTCTTGTTCTCACTCTCACTCTCTCGCTATTACTTTCTCGTTCTTACTCTCACTCTCTCACTCTCAGTGCCACATGCAAGGGTTGATGTCAATGAAACCCAGGAACTGGAATTGAAGCTTGGGTGGATGAATTTTTGAATTATAGGCTGACTGCTCTTCTACAGATAATGAGTGAGATAGGCTTTTAATGCAGTGTTTACATATCAAAAGACTATTGAGCAATTTCTGTCAGAATTATACATGAGGTTAAACATCAGCTGCAATTTCTTTAAATACTAGTTGAAGGGAATAAAATCTGAAATGGCAGCTCTCTCCTGATTCGTGGGACACTGCTCTTAGCATCACACATAAGAAGCCTCACTCATTCCGTCATATTGGTTTGACAATAAAATGATAGGACTTTTATCCCCTCCCCCCACCTCCGCTTAGTTTTATAGGAATAGGAAGAGGCCATTTAGACCTTTGAACCTGTTTTGCCATTCAGTCAGATCATGACAGCTCAGTATCTCGGCTCTCTTTACCTGCCTTTGCTCCATATCCCTTGATCCGCTTACCAACAAAAATATATCAATCTCCGTCTCGAAAGCTCCAATCGTCCCCCCAGCATCCACAGCCTTTTTGTGGAGAGAGTTCCAAATTTCCATTACCATTTATGTGATTAAAGTGCTTCCTGAATGGCCTAGATCTAATTTTAAGGTTGTTCCCCTTGCTCCGAAGTCCATCTCTCCAGATGCTAGGCTAGTCTACCACTGTTGCTGGGGAGGCTCAGTTACCTTACACACATATGGCCCACCTTCATGTGTGAGTCTAAATTGACCCAGTCTTCTTGATTGGCAGCCCATCCACCATATACACCAACAGTGCACAGCAGAAGCAGTGTGTACCATCTATAAGATGCACTTCAGCAACTCACCAAGGATCATTCAACAGCAACTTGCAAACCCACGACCTCTTCCACCTAGAAGGACAAGGTCAGTCGACGCATGGGAACACCACCATCTGCAAGTTCCTCTCCAAGCCACACACCATCCTGACTTGGGACTATATTGTCGTTCCTTCACTGTTGCTGGGTCAAAATCCTGGAGCTCCCTTTCTAACAACACTGTGGGTGTACCCATCCCACATGGAGAGCAGCGGTTCAAGAAGGCAACTCACCAACACCTTGGGCAATTAGGGATGGGCAATAAATGTCACCCTTGCGAGTGACTTCATATCCCATATCCCACATTGAGAACAGCAAATGCAGTATACTGAATTGAAAGAAGTACATGTAAATCCTTGTTTCATTTGGAAGGAGTGTTTGGGGCTCTGGATGGTGAGATAGGAGGAGGTAAAAGGGCAGGTGTTGCATCTCCTGTGCTTGTATGGAAAGGTGCCTTGGGAAAGGGGGGAGGTGTTGGGGGTTACTGAGGAGTGGACCAGGGCGTCGCGAATAGAATGGTCCCTTCGGAATGCTGAAAGGGGAGGGGAGGAGAAGATGTGTTCGGTGGTGGCATCATGCTGGAAGGTGGCTGAAATGACAAAGAATGATCCGGTGAATACGGAGGCTGGTGAGCTGGAAGATGAGGACAAGGGGCACCCTATCGTGATTCTGGAAGGGAAGGGAGGGGAAGGGGTGAGGGCAGAAGTGTGTGAAATAGATCAGACACGGTCGAGAGTCCTGACAACCATACTGTGGGAGGAATCCTCAGTTAAAGGAAAAGGAAGACTTATCGAAAGTGCTGGTGGGGATTGATTAGACAATCCTTCAAGGACGAAGCAGAGAGACCTCAGACTGTCTTGCTGGGGGATAGAGGTACAGAGAGATTTGATATCCATGGTAAAATGAAGATGATAATGACCAGGAATCTGGAAACTGTTAATGTGACAGAGCGCATTGGAAAAGTCACGGATGTAGATGGGAAGAGATTGGACAAGGGGAGAAAAAAAGTCTCTCTCTCTCTCTCTCACATTTAATGAGTCTCTATCCCACATACATTTAGCTGATTCTCTTTCACTTCCTCACACCTGTAACTGCTAATCTCTCTCTCTCTCACATCTGTAAATCACTGTCTCTCTCTCTCTCTCTCTCTCACCCTCACACCTGTAACTGACTCTCTCCCTCTCTCTCCCTCACACCTGTAACTAAGTCTCTTTCTCTCCCTCACACCTTTTCTTTCATTCATTCCTGGAATGTGGGCATCGCTGGCAAGGCCAGCATTTATTGCCCATCCCTAATTGCCCTTGAGAAGATAGTGGTGAGCTGCTTTCTTGACTTTCTCACTGCAATCCATGTGAGGTAGGTGCTGTTAGGAAGGGCGTTCCAAGATTTTGACCCAGCGACAGTGAAGGAACGGCGATATAGTTCCAAGTCAGGATGGTGTGTGACTTGGAGGGGAACTTGCAGGTGGTGGTGTTCCCATGCATTTGCTGCCCTTGTCCGTCGAGGTGGTAGAGGTCACAAGTTTGGAATATGCTGTCTAAGGAGCCTTGGTGCGTTGCTGCAGTGCATCTTGTAGATGGTACACACTGCTGCCACTGTACGTCGGTGGTGGAGGGAGTGAATGTTTGTAGATGGGGTGCCAATCAAGCGGGCTGCTTTGTTCTGGATGGTGTCGAGCATCTTGAGTGTTGTTGGAGCTGCACCCATCCAGGCAAGTGGAGAGTATTCCATCACACTCCTGACTTGTGCCTTGTAGATGGTGGACAGGCTTTGGGGAGTCAGGAGGTGAGTTACTCGCCGGAGGATTTCTAGCCTCTGACCTGCTGCTGCAGCCATGGTATTTATATGGCTATTCCAGTTCAGTTTCTGGTCAATGATAACCCCCCCGGATATTGATAGTGGGGGATTCAGCGATGGTAATGCCACTGAATGTCAAGGGGAGATGGTTAGATTCCCTCTTGTTGGAGATGGTCATTGCCTGGCACTTGTGTGGCACAAATGTTACATGCCACTTATCAGCCCAAGCCTGACTGGCTGTCTCCCTCTCTCTCTCCCTCACACCTATAACTGACTCTTCTTCTCTCCCTCCCTCACACCTGTAACTAACACCCTCTCTCTCCCTCACACCTGTACCTGACTCTCTCTCTCTCTCTCTCTCCCTCACACCTGTACCTGACTCTCTCTCTCTCTCTCTCCCTCACACCTGTACCTGACTCTCTCTCCCTCCAACCTGTACCTGGCTCTCTCTCTCTCTCTCCCTCACACCTATATCTGAATCTCTCTCTCTCTCACACCTGTAACTGTCTCTCTCTCCCTCTTCCCCTCACACCTGTAACTGTCTCTCTCTCTCCCTCATACCTGTGACTGACTCTCTCTCTCTCCCTCACACCTGTAACTGACTCTCTCTCTCTCTCCCTCACACCTGTAACTGACTCTCTCTCTCTCCCTCACACCTGTAACTGACTCTCTCTCTCTCTCTCTCCCTCACACCTGTAACTGACTCTCTCTCTCTCTCTCCCTCACACCTGTAACTGACTCTCCCGCTCTCTCTCCCTCACACCTGTAACTGACTCTCCCTCTCTCTCTCCCTCACATCGGTAACTGACTCTCCCTTTCTCTCTCCCTCACACCTGTACCTGACTCTCTCTGTCTCCCTCACACCTGCAACTGACTCTCTCTCCCTCACATCTGCAACTGACACTCCCTCAAACCTGTAACTGAGTGTCTCTCTCTCCCTCACACCTGTAACTGACTCGCCCTCTCTCTCTCCCTCACACCTGTAACTGACTCTCTCTCTCTCTCTCTCTCTCTCTCTCACACCTGTAACTGACTCTCCCTCTCTCTCTCTCTCCCACACACCTGTAACTGACTCTCTCTCCCTCACACCTATAACTGACTCTCCCTCTCCCTCTCTCTCTCCCTCACACCTGTAACTGACTCTCTCTCTCTCCCTCACACCTGTAACTGACTCTCCCTCCCTCTCTCTCGCTCTCCCTCACACCTGTAACTGACTCTCTCTCTCTCTCACACGTGTTACTGACTCTCTCTCTCTCCCTCACACCTGTAACTGACTCTCCCTCCCTCTCTCTCCCTCACACCTGTAACAGACTCTCTCTCCCTCACACCTGTAACTGACTCTCTCTCTCTCCCTCACACCTGTAACTGACTCTCTCTCTCCCTCACACCTGTAACTGAATCTCTCTCCCTTCCTCACACCTGTTACTGACTCTCCCACTCTCTCACTCTCTCTCTCACACCTGTAACTGACTCTCCCTCTCTCCCTCCCTCACACCTGTAACTAACACCCTCTCTCTCCCTCACACCTGTACCTGACTCTCTCTCTCTCTCTCTCTCCCTCACACCTGTACCTGACTCTCTCTCTCTCTCTCTCTCCCTCACACCTGTACCTGACTCTCTCTCCCTCCAACCTGTACCTGGCTCTCTCTCTCTCTCTCCCTCACACCTATATCTGAATCTCTCTCTCTCTCACACCTGTAACTGTCTCTCTCTCCCTCTTCCCCTCACACCTGTAACTGTCTCTCTCTCTCCCTCATACCTGTGACTGACTCTCTCTCTCTCCCTCACACCTGTAACTGACTCTCTCTCTCTCTCCCTCACACCTGTAACTGACTCTCTCTCTCTCCCTCACACCTGTAACTGACTCTCTCTCTCTCTCTCTCCCTCACACCTGTAACTGACTCTCTCTCTCTCTCTCCCTCACACCTGTAACTGACTCTCTCTCTCTCTCTCTCTCCCTCACACCTGTAACTGACTCTCTCTCTCTCTCTCCCTCACACCTGTAACTGACTCTCCCGCGCTCTCTCTCCCTCACACCTGTAACTGACTCTCCCTCTCTCTCTCCCTCACATCGGTAACTGACTTTCCCTTTCTCTCTCCCTCACACCTGTACCTGACTCTCTCTGTCTCCCTCACACCTGCAACTGACTCTCTCTCCCTCACATCTGCAACTGACTCTCCCTCAAACCTGTAACTGAGTGTCTCTCTCTCCCTCACACCTGTAACTGACTCGCCCTCTCTCTCTCCCTCACACCTGTAACTGACTCTCTCTCTCTCCCTCACACCTGTAACTGACTCTCTCTCTCTCTCTCTCTCTCTCACACCTGTAACTGACTCTCCCTCTCTCTCTCTCTCCCACACACCTGTAACTGACTCTCTCTCCCTCACACCTATAACTGACTCTCCCTCTCCCTCTCTCTCTCCCTCACACCTGTAACTGACTCTCTCTCTCTCCCTCACACCTGTAACTGACTCTCCCTCCCTCTCTCTCGCTCTCCCTCACACCTGTAACTGACTCTCTCTCTCTCTCACACGTGTTACTGACTCTCTCTCTCTCCCTCACACCTGTAACTGACTCTCCCTCCCTCTCTCTCCCTCACACCTGTAACAGACTCTCTCTCCCTCACACCTGTAACTGACTCTCTCTCTCTCCCTCACACCTGTAACTGACTCTCTCTCTCCCTCACACCTGTAACTGAATCTCTCTCCCTTCCTCACACCTGTTACTGACTCTCCCACTCTCTCACTCTCTCTCTCACACCTGTAACTGACTCTCCCTCTCTCCCTCCCTCACACCTGTAACTAACACCCTCTCTCTCCCTCACACCTGTACCTGACTCTCTCTCTCTCTCTCTCTCCCTCACACCTGTACCTGACTCTCTCTCTCTCTCTCTCTCCCTCACACCTGTACCTGACTCTCTCTCCCTCCAACCTGTACCTGGCTCTCTCTCTCTCTCTCCCTCACACCTATATCTGAATCTCTCTCTCTCTCACACCTGTAACTGTCTCTCTCTCCCTCTTCCCCTCACACCTGTAACTGTCTCTCTCTCTCCCTCATACCTGTGACTGACTCTCTCTCTCTCCCTCACACCTGTAACTGACTCTCTCTCTCTCTCCCTCACACCTGTAACTGACTCTCTCTCTCTCCCTCACACCTGTAACTGACTCTCTCTCTCTCTCTCTCCCTCACACCTGTAACTGACTCTCTCTCTCTCTCTCCCTCACACCTGTAACTGACTCTCTCTCTCTCTCTCTCTCCCTCACACCTGTAACTGACTCTCTCTCTCTCTCTCCCTCACACCTGTAACTGACTCTCTCTCTCTCCCTCACACCTGTAACTGACTCTCTCTCTCTCTCTCTCTCACACCTGTAACTGACTCTCCCTCTCTCCCTCCCTCACACCTGTAACTGACTCTCTCTTTCTCCCTCACACCTGTAACTGACTCTCTCACACCTGCAACTGACTCTCCCTCACTCTCTCTCTCCCTCACACCTGTAACTGACTCTCTCTCTCTCTCTCTCCCTCACACCTGTAACTGACTCTCTCTCCCTCACACCTATAACTGACTCTCCCTCTCCCTCTCTCTCTCCCTCACACCTGTAACTGACTCTCTCTCTCTCCCTCACACCTGTAACTGACTCTCCCTCCCTCTCTCTCGCTCTCCCTCACACCTGTAACTGACTCTCTCTCTCTCTCACACGTGTTACTGACTCTCTCTCTCTCCCTCACACCTGTAACTGACTCTCCCTCCCTCTCTCTCCCTCACACCTGTAACAGACTCTCTCTCCCTCACACCTGTAACTGACTCTCTCTCTCTCCCTCACACCTGTAACTGACTCTCTCTCTCCCTCACACCTGTAACTGAATCTCTCTCCCTTCCTCACACCTGTTACTGACTCTCCCACTCTCTCACTCTCTCTCTCACACCTGTAACTGACTCTCCCTCTCTCCCTCCCTCACACCTGTAACTGACTCTCTCTTTCTCCCTCACACCTGTAACTGACTCTCTCACACCTGCAACTGACTCTCCCTCACTCTCTCTCTCCCTCACACCTGTAACTGACTCTCTCTCTCTCTCTCTCCCTCACACCTGTAACTGACTCTCTCTCACACCTATAATTGACTCTCTCGCTCTCTCTCTCCCTCACACCTGTAACTGACTCTCTCTCTCTCCCTCACTCTTTAACTGACTCTCTCTCTCTCTTCCTCTCCCTCTCACACATGTAACTGACTCTCTCTCTCTCTCTCTCCCTCACACCTGTAACTGACTCTCTCTCACACCTATAATTGACTCTCTCGCTCTCTCTCTCCCTCACACCTGTAACTGACTCTCTCTCTCTCCCTCACTCTTTAACTGACTCTCTCTCTCTCTTCCTCTCCCTCTCACACATGTAACTGACTCTCTCTCTCTCTCTCTCTCTCTCTCTCTCTCACACCTGTAACTGACTCTCTCTCTCTCTCTCTCCCCTCACATCTTTAACTGACTCTCTCTCACACACAGCTATAACAGACTCTCTCTCTCTCTCTCTCTCCCTCACATCTGTAACTGATTTTCTCTCCCTCACAGAACCTGGTGCTTTTCTTGACCAACATGTCCACCTGAACAAGCAGACAAGTACTTGCTTTAGCATCTTGTCTGAAAGTGGCATCAACAGTGCAGCTCTCCCTCAGTACTGCACAGGACTGTCTGTCTGAAAGCCTGGAGGAAAGCTTAAAGCCACAAATGTCACTCTCAGAGGCAGGGGAACTGCCAAGAAACACAACATGCCACTCAATGTCACTTACCATTGATACTTCTATTATTATTTATTTAATTGTTCTGTGATGGTTATTTAAAGTAACAAAGTGGGATAACATATAGATAGATAAAAAAAATAAATATAGATAGAGAGAAAGAGAGATAGAGAGCTGGGAGAAAAGGTGAATAGGTGACAGAGATGGACAGTTGGAGTGTACATATATTATGCACTGTTGATATTTAACTGCTGTATCATCCTTAAAGTCAGGAATCCTTTCTTTATTTCTTGGTTAATTCTAACACCTCCCAATTCTCCAATCCTTCAACTTGCCCTTTAATTGTAATGTGAAGGTCTGCAGAGAACAGATGGAATAAACAGACTCATTCTCAGATTCACAAATTCTATCTCTTAGATGAAAATCGGAAAATAGTTGCAATAACAGAGAGAATGGAGCTGCCTTTAATATCGAACTTGATTGTCTATTAGCTTAAATTCAGAGTATTCATCCACTGCCCACAGCTAACCCGCACCCCTGCTGTTACTTTCCTTCAGAGCAATGAAATGCTTAGCAACCCTTGTGGAAATGTATAGCGAAGTATCATGTCTATATTAGAAAATGTGTTTTCATGCAACTTAACTCAATTTTACAAGCAGTGAGACATAACCACTGTAATTTTCTTGGAGCTTTGCAACTAACTTCATAGTTTAGGGATTCAGTGTATGGTATAACTGCTAACTGTCACTGGGACTGTGTGGGAGGAGAGGATGCAAAGTAAATTCAACAGGAGCAACACAAGGGATAGGGTTAGATTGTATTGTATTTCCTCTCACTCCTTATTCAGTACCCCCTCTTGGTCCATACCCCCTCTCACTTAGTAGCCCTCTCACTCTGTACCTACTCCCTCACTCAGTACCTTCCCTCACTCAGTACTCTCTCTCAATCATGATCCTCCCTCGCTCAGTACTCTTCTTCACTCATTACCCCCCTCACTCAGTATCCTCCTTCATTCATTACCCTTCCTCACTCAGCACCCCCTCGCACAGTCGGTCTCCTCTCTCAGTCTCAGTAAGTCCACAGTGTTGAGGTCCTTTCTCATCATTGATACCCTCTCACATTTGAGAGCTTCCCTTGCTATCAGTAGTTTTCTTTGAGCTGCTTTCTGTTTTCCCCACTCGTTCTTTTCTCCTCTCCTGGAGCCGGTGTTTCTTGCTGGACTTTCAGGAAGCAGTTTAAAAAAATACACATTCGCTGATAATCTGTCGCCCCAACTCATACAGTCATAGCTGAGCAATCTTTTGTTGCCCAGGAAAGCATCAGAAGCGGATTTGGGGATTGGCTGATGTTTCACAAGCCCCAGTCATCTCAGCCAAGTGTTTTTCTTCCAATACTGGAGTGTCAACCTGGAGTGGGAATTCGACCAAAAACCTGCTGTTAAGATATGGAGTCATTATTAATGGATGCATTCCATTAGCTCATTCAATAGGCTTTTTTAAAATTCATTCATGGGATGTGGGTATCACTGGCCAGGCCAGCATTTATTGCCCATCCCTAATTGCCCTTAGGTTGTACAGTAGGCATTGCATGTGGTTCTATAGGTAGCAGTCTTGCTTCCCAGTGAGAAGATTGTGGGTTTAAGTCCTGCTCTCGGGGAGTTGAGCACAAAATCCAAACTGATACTCCAGTGCAATGCTGTTGGAGTGCTGCATTATTGCACGTGCTGTCTCTTGGATGAGACCTTAAACCAAGGCTCCATGTGCCTTCTGAGGCAGACATAAAAGACCCCATGGCACTATTTTGAAGAAGAGCAGGGGCGTTATCTATATCATTAAAAACAGATTATCTGGTCATTGATTACAATACTGTTTGTGGGAACTTGCTTTGTGCAGATTGGTTGCTTTTCAAGGAGTTAGGAAGGAAATTAAAAAGCAGGACCTCCAAAGCAGTAATCTCAGGATTACTCCCAGTGCCACGTGCTAGTGAGCATAGGAATAGAAGGATTGATCGATTAAACACATGGCTGGAGAATTGGTGTAGGAGGGAGGGCATCAGATGTTTGAGACATTGGGACTGGTTCTGGGGCAGGTGGGACCTGTACAAGATGGACGGGCGACACCTTAACAGGACCGGAACTAACATCCTCGCAGGGAGATTTGCTAGCGCTGTTGGGGAGGGTTTAAACTAGCTTGTCAGGGGGATGGGAACCTGAGGGGTAGCTCAAACTGGAAGGAAGTAAAGCTGGTAACAGGAGGCAGAAAAGTAGCAAGTGACATTAGAAGGCAGGTGAAACAAAGGCGAGCATCAACTAGGCTTAGAATGCAGAATGTCAAGAAGACAAGGTTAAAAGCACTCTACCTAAATGCATGCAGCATTCGCAACAAAGTAGATGATTTAAAGGCACAAATAAAGGTAAATGGATATGATCTAATTGCCATTACAGAAACATGGCTACAGGGTGACCAAGACTGGGAACTGAATATTCAAGAACATTCAACATTTAGGATGGATGGGGAAAAAAGAAAAGGAGGTGGTGTTGCGCTGATAATAAGGGATGGGATCAGTACATTAGTAAGGGAGGATCTCGGATCAGAAGAACAAAATGTGGAATCCGTTTGGGTGGAGCTAAGAAACAGCAAGGGGCAGCAAACATTGGTAGGAGTTGTTTATAGGCCACCAAACAATAGTGGTCGTGTGGGGCATGGTATTAATCAGGAGATTAGAGAAGCATGTAGCATGGATAATACAGTAATCATGGGTGACTTCAATCTGCATATAGACTGGGTAAACCTAATGAGCACTAATGCTGTGGAGGATGAGTTTCTGGAGCATGATAGGGATGGTTTTCTAGAGCAGTATGTTAAGGAACCAACTGGAGAACAGGCTATTTTAGATCTAGTATTATGTAATGAGAAAGGTCTAATTAATAATCTTGTTGTAAAAGTACCTTTATGGATGAATGACCATAATATGACAGAATTTTTGAAAGTGAGATAGTTCAATCTGAAGCCAGGGAGTTAAATTTGAACAAAGGAAATTATGAAGGTATGAGGAGAAAACTGGCTGAGGTGGATTAGGAAAATATATTAAAAGGTATGATAGTACATAGGCAATGGATAGTCTTCAAAGAATTACTACATGGTTTACAGCAAATGTATATTCTTTCAAGGCACAAAAACCACAAAAAGAAAAGTCAGTCAACCGTGGATAACAAAGCAAGTTAAGGATTGTATAAGATTAAAAGAAATGGCCTATAAAGTTGCCAGAAATAGTAGTAAACATGAGGATTGGGAGGATTTTAGAATACAGCAAAGGAGGACCAAGAAACTGATACAGAAAGGGAGAATAGAACTCGCAAAAAACATAAAAACGGACTCTCAAAGCTTCTATAGGTACATAAAAAGGAAACGTTTGGCTAGAATAGGTGCACTGCACTGGAGTATCAGCTTGGATTTTGTGCTCAACTCCCAAGAGCAGGACTTAAACCCACAACCTTCTGACTGGGAAGCAAGACTGCCAGCTATAGCCAAACAGGCAGAGTCAGGAGAATTTATAATGGGGAATAGAGAAATGGCAGAGAAGCTCAATGATTACTTTGTGTCTGTCTTCACTGAGGAAGATCCCAGACTAAGGAGAATGAGGATTGAAGGAAATTAGTATTAGTAAGAAGGTTGTGTTGAAGAAATTAATGATGCTGATGGTTGATAAGTCCCCGGAACCTGATATTCTACATCCCAGAGTGTTGAAAGAGGTAGCTATGGAGATAGTGGATGCATTGGTGATCATCTTCCAAAATTCTGTAGATTCTGGAGCGGTTCCTGCAGATTGGAAGGTCGCAAATGTCATCCCACTATATAAGAAGGGAGGGAGAGAGAAAACAGGGAACTACAGACCTGTTCGCCTTACATCAGGAGTAGGGAAAATGCTAGAATCTATTCTAAAGGATGTGATAAATGGACACTTGGATAATAATCTGATTGGGCACAGTTAACATGGATTTATGAATGGGAAATATTGTTTGACGAACCTTGTTGAGAGTTTTTTGAGGATGTTACTAACATAATTGATAAAGGAGGGTCGGTGGACATAGTGTACTTGGATTTTCAGAAGGCTTTTGATAAAGTCCCCCACAGGAGATTGGTTAGCAAAATTAAAGCACATGAGATAGGAGGTAATCTTCTGGCATGGATTAAGGATTGGTTAACAATCAGAAAACAGAGTAGGAATAACAATTCTCACATTGGCAGACTGTGACTATTTGGGTACCACAAGGATCAGTACTTGGGCCCCAGCTGTTCACAATATATATCAATGAATAGGATATGGGGACCAAATGTAATACTTCCAAGTTTGCAGATGACACAAAACTAGGTGGGAATGTGTGTTGTGAGGAAGATGCAAAGCAGCTTCAAGGGGATTTGGACAGACTTAGTGAGGGAGTAAGAACATGACAGATGGAATATAATGTAGAAAAATGTGAGGTTATCCATTTTGGTAGGAGGAACAGATGTGCAGAGTATTTCTTAAATCGTAAGAGATTAGAAAGTGTAAATGCACAAAGGGACCTGGGTGCCCTCATCAATAAGTCACTGAAAGCTAACATGTAGGTGCAGCAAGCAATTAAGAAGGCTGTTTATGTATCGCCTTTATCACAAGAGGGTTTGAGTACAGGAGTAGTGAAGTCTTGCTTCAATTGTATAGAACCTTGCTTAGACTGCACCTGTGTGCAGTTTTGGTCCCCTTACCTTAGGAAGGATATTATTGCCATAGAGGGAGTGCAACGAAGGTTCACCAGTCTTGTTCCCGGGATGGTGGGACTGTCCTATGAAGAGAGGTTGGGGAAACTGTGCCTGTATTCTCTAGAGTTTCAAAGAATGAGAGGTGATGTCATTGAAACCTACAAAATACTTAAAGGGATAGACAGGGTAGATACAGCGAAGATGTTTCCCCTGGTTGGGGAGTCTAGAGCCAGGGGCCCCAATTTCAAAATAAGGGGGAAGCCACTTAGGACAGAGATGAGGAGAAATTTCTTTACTCAGAGGTTGCGAATCTTTGGAATTCTCTACCCCAGAGGGGGCTGTGGAAGCTCAGTCATTGAGTATGTTTAAAGCAGAGATTGACAGAGTTCTAAATACCAATGACATAAAGGGATAAGGGGAGAGTGTGGGGAAAAGGCATTGAAGTGGGTGATCAGCCATGGTCATATTGAGCGGTGGAGCAGGCTCGATGGGCTGAATGGCCTACTCCTGTTCCTATGCTCCTAATTACAACACTTCAGAAGTAGTTATTGGCTCCAAAGTACTTAGCGATGCCCTGAGGTTGTGAAAGGGGCTTTTTAAATGCCAGTTCATTCTTCATGTCAGAATCGGTACAGTGAGTGTTGGCACACTATTCAACTGTGGAACCATCACACTCAATCTTGTTCTTTCCTGTAAACATTGGAGATATTGTTTGAGTACTTTTAATCATAGTATGCTCAGGAGGAACAAGTGAGTTTGGGCCTATGGTTCCCAAAGCTCTCCACCACTGGGGGTTTTCCTCACCACCTCTGGGTCTGTTGTAGGCTCATTGATGGAGATTAATTTACTAGGATTAGTCAACAACTCCATTATCATTGTAACATGTGACTACCAGGATGCTAGAAGATGAACTAGATGGATCTTAGTCTATCATTGTCTAGCAATTCCTGTGTTCCTATGTTTCACTTTCTTGCAGCTAGTGATCAGGACTGGGGTTACTCCCCTTTTCAACATCAATGACATGGAGACTAATTGTACAAGCCCCACTGTTACTCAGCTAACGTAAACTGACTCAGTACATACCTAGCATCAAATCTGAGCCCCTCTGAGTCTGTACAATTCATAAAACCATAGAAACATTACGGCACAGAAGGAGGCCATTCAGCCTATTGTGTCTGCGTCGCTGAAAACAATAGTCACCCAATCTAATCCCACCTTCCAGCACCTGCTCCATAGCCTTGCAGGTTACAGCACTTTAGATGCATGTCCAGGCACCTTTTAAAAGAATTGAGGGTTTCTGCCTCCACCACCAATCCGGGCAGCGAATTCCAGACACCCACCACCCTCTGGGTGAAAAGGTTTTTCCTCATGTCCCCTTTAATCCTTCTACCAATTACCTTAAATCTGTGCCCCCGGCAATTGACCTCTCCGCTAGGGGAAACAGGTCCTTTCCGTCTACTGTCTAAGCCCCATATAATTTTGCACACCTCTATGAAGGCACCCCTCAGCCTCCTGTGTTCTAAGGAAAACAACCCTAGCCTATCCAATCTTTCCTCATAGCTGCAACTTTCAAGACCTGGCAACATTCTTGTAAATCTCCTCTGTACTCTCTCCAGAGCAATTATGTCCTTCCTGTGATGTTGTGACCAGAACTGTACGCAATACTCCAGCTGTGGCCTAACCAGTGTTTTATACTGTTCCAGCATTACATCCCTGCTTTTGTATTCTATACCTCGGCCAATAAAGCAAAGCATTCCATATGCCTTCTTCACCACTCTTATCTACCTGTCTTGCCACCTTCAGGGACCTGTGCACATGCACTCGAAGGTCTCTCACTTCTTCTACCCCTCTCAATATTCTCCCGTTTATTGTATATTCAATAAGACAATCGGCAGAAAGTAATATTGGTGTGTGGACTGATTCAAGGATGTCACTGAAGAGTTCCACCCCTACCCCACCTCCCCACCCCACTCTCTGGACATTGTCAATTTTGAGGTAATTTTGGTAACAGATAAACCACAAATTCCTCGGGCTACCAATAGTCAACCGAGAAAGAAAAGAGAGATCCAAACTGAAATGAAAACAGAAAATGCTCAGCAAGTCTGGCAGCATCTGCAGAGAGAGAGAGAGAGAGAGAGAGATTAAAGTTTAAGGTCAGTGACCTCTCATCAGAACTGGAAAATGTTAAGAGGAGAACAGCATTTAAATAAGTATAAACCCAGGGGATAAGTGCTGAGGACAAAAGGGAAGGTCTGATAGGATGGAGGACAGGAGTGATTAAATGACAAAGGGATGAAAGTGCAACTAAGCTATAAAAATGACATTTACATTCAGGAAAGTCAACCTTGCAAATTGGAACTAATTCTGGTGATGGAGTTATACACCTGACCGGCCATAACATTAGCTCTTTGTCCTTACAGATTGTGACTAACCTGCTGTATATTCCTAACATTCCCTGCTTTTATTTCTGATTTCCAACATCTGTAGCTGAAGTCAATGGGAATCAGGGGGAAAATTCTCCGCTGGCTGGAGTCATACCTAGAACAAAGGAAGATGGTTGTGGTTGTTGGAGGTCAATCATCTGAGCTCCAGGACATCACTGCAGGAGTTCCTCAGGGTAGTGTCCTCGGCCCAACCATCTTCAGCTGCTTCATCAATGACCTTCCTTCAATCATAAGGTCAAAAGTGGAGATGTTCGCTGATGGTTGCACAATGTTCGGCACCATTCGTGACTCCTTAGAAATTGAAGCAGTCCGTGTAGAAATGCAGCAAGACCTGGACAATATCCAGGCTTGGGCTGATAAGTGGCAAGTTAAATTTGTGCCACACAAGTGCCAGGCAATGTCCATCTCCAACAAGAAAGAATCTAACCATCTCCCCTTGACATTCAATGGCATTACCATCACTGAATCCCCCACTATCAACATCATGGGGGTTCCATTGACCAGAAACTGAACTGGAATAGCCATATAAATACCATGGCTACAAGAGCAGGTCAGAGACTAGGAATCCTGCGGTGAGTAACTCACCCCCTGACTCCCCAAAGCTTGTCCACTATCTACAAGGCACAGGTCAGGAGTGTGATGGAATATTCTCCACTTGCCTGGATGGATGCAGCTCCAACACTCAAGAAGCTCGACACCATCCGGGACAATGCAGCCCACTTGATTGGCACCCCATCTACAAACATTCACTCCCTCCACCGCCGACGCACAGTGGCAGCAGTGTGTACCATCTATAAGATGCACTGCAGCCATTCACCAAGGCTCCTTTGACAGCACCTTCCAAACCCGCGACCTCTACCAACTATAAGGACAAGGGCAGCAGATACGTGGGAACACTTCCAACTGCAAGTTCCCCTCCAAGTCATATACCATCCAACTACATCACCGTTCCTTCACTGTCGCTGGGTCAAAATCCTGGAACCCCCTTCCTAACAGCACTGTGGGTGTACCTACCCCACATGGACTGCAGCGGTTCAAGAAGGCAGCTCACCGCCACCTTCTCAAGGGCAATTAGGGATGGGCAATAAATGCTGGCCTGGCCAGCGACGCCCACATCCCATGATTGAAAAAAAAGCTGTTTTCCCCATTTTTATGTTAACTTTGAACTGTAACTGATGTGTTAGCATTTTAAAACTCTTTGTATGAAACTCCTTTACTTGCTATTTTAAAGGAGGTGCTTAACATTTTAAAATCAGTGAGTCAACACACTGGCAGAAGTGAGGTCAAAGTAGCAGAATTTCAGGGAAAAGACTGAAAGATTTTCATACTGATATTTTACATGGTCATTTCAAGGCAGGAGTTTCTTTAGAAATTAAGGAAAAAATTGAGAATGTGCAAAACAAAATAAGAAAGTCATCAGGATAATGTTGTTGGCATCCTTCCATCTGTGGAAGAGGGTGGACACGCAGCAAACAATCCATTTAGGTCGAGTGTCTTCTCTTGGTGCACCTTTGCTGATGGCTGTGAAGGCCAATCCTTGACAGGCAGGTTGGTGAAGCTGTCAAGTGATGCTGTGAGTTGCTGTTTTTGATGTTGGCGCCTGTTGCCAAGCTGCGGTAGTGCACACCAGTCCACAGGATGTGTCGCCATTTCCCTCTTTCACCAGCTAGTGATTCCCGAGTGTGATAGTCGATATTTAGGGCCTTCATGTCACTCTTGCAAGCATCCTTGAAGCAGAGCTGTGGGCGCCCCACGGGTTGTCTGGCCCCGGCTACCTCACCATACAGAAAGTCCTTGGGTATGCGACCGTCTAAAGCTAGTTATTATAAGCTAGTTATTAGGTGATGACACAGAAACAGACACAATATTGTAAAAATCTTTATTAAGTAGATTTGTGTCTGTTTATTTATATGTGTCCATGTGTTGGTAAAGTCTGCGTTACATCAGTTTACTTGCGTGTTTTATATCTGTACGTGTTGTATAGATTTCTGTGTGTTTTGCATCTTATGCATGGTTTCCATCTCTAACTTTGTGTGTTACATATGTTTGTGTGTATGTTTTAGATCGCTGCCTGGATTGTGTGTTGTGTACATGTGCCTATTCCTGGTGGATGTGTAGTGCCTCTGTGTGTGTGTCTGTGTGTTTATTTATGTACTGAGGATACATGCTCAGATTTCGTTCGGAACAGAGCCCCAAGGAGTTGTCTGTCCCCTTCCACTCTTACCCAAATCTCCGACTCTTCGAATGGAACCCGCCGCCGGATTCCACCACACCCGCGGCTTTCGAGCGAGCAAATAGATTACCTTTTTCAGCCCTCTCCTATCCCCTTTCCGCTTTTAAGGAGATTTAATTTAGAGTCCATTCTTATTTCTACAAACGAGGCGCCGCGTTGGACCGTTTCACCGCTCCAACTCCCACATCACTGACTGCAGCTTGCGAGGTGAGTAGAAAAGCCCAGCATTTTACTTCGCTTTCTCGAGCATTCACTTAATTTTCTGTGATGAGTGTTTTTCTTTTTCAAGAAAACTCCATCTGAATATTCACGTTTTCTCCCCTTTAGTACCACACCGTCTGCCCGATTCCCCGAAGTTAACTCCTTTATAAAGTAAATGAACTTATTTCCTTTGGGAAAAAAAACATTCGTATTGTTACATTTACTGTATCGAATGTAAGTGTGAGATATTTCTGTTCGAACATCGTATTCCTGGTTTTTTTCAGAACTCGTTGGTTTGTGTCTGCGGTGAGCATCGAACGGATCCGCGGCGTTTTGGGAGGATGATAAATGCAGAAAATTTCTTACAAACTTTCCCTTATTTCTCTCGCTTTCTCTCTCTGCCTCCGTCCAGCCCTCGGTGTCAACCTCGCCTTCCTCACCTCGACTTCCTCCACGGGGATGCATAATCCCCTAAAAAATTAACCAGTTTAATATAATCAACGTTGTTTAAAAACAAACTCAAGCTTCAATCCTGTGCTTAAATTGGAACCTGAGATTATTTATTCAAACACTCAGACAGACACGTGTGGTGTGTATATTGTATTTATAAACGACAACTCTGTAAACAGTGCATCACCCGAGAAACCTTCCTTTCTGATTTCATGAAGATAAATTCTATCCCAAGCGCTTCTCTTTTCGTTGTTCCTTCTGGAATTGAGATCCAATTTAGTCGAGATTTTGGACTCAATCTTTTCATTTAGGTTTTGGCATACAAAACAATGGGCTCTCAGACTCTCAGATACCCGATATCTACAAAATTATAAACGAAACCCATCAATTAACATTTTTTTTTAATGGAAGATTTCCCCAATACATACTTAAGTAAAATTCATTCAGTTCCACAGCCGCTTTCAGCGCCTTGCTGCGTGTGTTACTTTTCACTTTATTTATTCGCGATCTCACTTAGAACAAGAACTAATCAGTATTTAATTTGGGGAAACGTGTTGCAGCTTTTTTTAAAAGCTTAATTTCAAACCGAGGGTTCCGTGCAGACGGTGCAAAGCGGGATTACATGTGAGGTCCCAGCACCGACAAAGGCACCGACTAATAAATAAACTGTAGACTGAGTGTGAGAAAGGGAATTCCTGGAAACAGCACAGATTCACACTCATACACACTGGCGCATTCAACAGATTCACACCTACACATATATTCACAAGTACACATATGCTCACACATATCCTCTCTCATCGACTCAACCATATACACACGCATGTAATTTAGACAGAGACAAACTGTTCCCATTGGCGGAAGGGCCGAGAACCAGAGGACATCAATTTAAGGTGAATGGCAAAAGAACCAATGGCAACATGAGGAAAAACTTTTTTTTACGCAGCAAGTGGTTGGGATCTGGAATGCACCGCCTGAGAGTGTGGTTGAGGCCTTCAAGAGAAAACTGGATAATTATCTGAAGTGAAAAAATTTGCAAGACTACAGGAAAAGGCAAGGAATTGGGAGTAGGTGAGTTGCTCTTACAGAGAGCCAGCACAGACACAATGGGCTGAATGGCCTCCTTCTGTGCTGTAACCATTCTATGATTCTATGATATAAACACTCAAACATACACATGTACAAACAAACATTAACTCACACACATACATATACCCACTTAGACTCATAAAAACACAGAAACAGGGAAAGATTTACAGCACAGTAGGCCATTCAGCCCATCGTGTTCATGCTGGCCAAATATGAGCTATGCAGCCTAATCCCACCTTCATAGCCATAACCTCCATAGAGTCCTTAGTCCTGTAGGTTACAAGAGCATATCCAAGTATGTTTTAACTGCAATGAGGCTTTCTGCTTCCACCATCCCTTCAGGCAGTGAGTTCCAGACCCCCACCAGCCTCTGGGTGAAAAAAATTCCTCCTCAACTCCCCTCTAATCCTTCCACTAATTACTTCAAATCTATGCCCAGTTTGTTATTGACCTCACTGCTAAGGGAAATAAGTCCTTCCTATCCACTCTGAATAGGCCCTTCATCATTTTATACGTCTCAATTAAATCTCCCTTCAGCCTCCTCTGCTCCAAGGAAAACAACCCCAAGCTATTCAATCTTTCTTCACAGCTAAAATTCTCCATTCCAGATAGCATCTTCATAAATCTCTTTTGTATCCTCGCTAGTGTGATCACATCCTTCCCATAACGCAGTGACCAGAACCGGACACAGTATTCCAACTGCAGTCTAACTAGTGTTTTATACAGTTCTAGCATAACCTCCCTTCTCTTATAGTCTATGCCTCGGCCAATAAAGGAAAGGATCCTGTGTGTCTTGACCAGCTTAACTACCTGTTCAGCTACCTTCGGGATCTGACACATACACACACACTTATGTGCACACAGACTCACACATACACTCTCTCTTTCTCCCATACCTGCCTACAATTGAACTAGTTACATTGCACTCTATGTGTGCTTCTGCCGGCCCGAGATGTCTGTTTATAATGCATAATAACTGACCCGCTTCATAACCAGGGGCTCGGGCTGAGTCCCAGTGATAACCTGGCGTTACCCTGGCCTCGGAAAATAACTGCAACAGTGGGGAAAGCTTCATACTTTCTCTGGCGCCGTGTTGGATCACTTCTATGAGTTTGATATTAACGAATATATCTCCCTCATTTTCTCAAAATGTAGATGCTGTCCGGAGACAAAGTCTCCGCTGTCTAGACAGAAAGCGACACGGTTCTCAGCTGCACTCCCTCATAGCCCAGTGTAGCTCCATGCAGTGTCTCCAATCAGTTGACGCTCATACAATACACAGAATGGTAAGATATAGAGAGGGACAGGTGCGCACTCACCGTAGACACACGGATTCCGAGTACAGGTCGGCACGTACACTCTGCAAAGGTATTGATTGGGTTTCCATTGGTACAAATTGGAACAGATTCACACTGTATCTTAAAATATAGATGGAGACACAGGAAAACACACACAAATAGGACATACGCTCAATATTTGACAAAGATACATTTCAGTGTACATTTGCTGATATGGAATAGGAACACAAGCACACACAAGGATGTACTTTATACACGGATCCACATACATCACCGCAACCAGGATAACCGCTGAAAGAAGCAGCCTTCCCCTCAGTAATGACCCCAAGTTTCAAACATACAGCAAAAGCGAAAGCGGCCCGTCTCGTTGCGATTCTCAATCCCAATCCATCCCACAATGTTTAAAACAGTCTGTAGGGCCGGAATAAAACACACCCACCCGCGAAGCGCGAGTGCAGTGAGGGAGACTGATTCAGGGAAAGCGCCGCATGCTGAATTCTGACTAATGGTCACAACTGGAGAGAGCAGAGCACAGTGTTTAACTACTTACTTCAGCTGAGGGCTTTAACCTGGTAAATTCATCTTTACAATTTCATGGGGGTTTTTTTTTGACTCTCACATATGTGAAGGTGAGTGGGGATGTATGAGTATATTGGATATGTGTGTGTGTGAATGCGTGGATATGCAGCCTGTGTAGGTGACAGTGAAGGCAGAGTGACAGTTATTTAAGGTAGAGTGTGTATTTAACTGCTTTTATACTTCGTTTAGGTCAGATTCCGGGGCGGACTCCTTCACTCTGGAGCATTAACCCTCCCCAGAGGTCTGTGATTGAGCTGCTGGGACAAGGGAGCTGGATTTTATAATGTAAACACAAAGGAACTTCGTCTCCCAGAACCTGAATTAAAACAGCACTAGGATAATAGCAGATTGTTAAACCAGTGTGTATGTGTGTTATTGCTGTGTATCTGAAAATGTATCTGTCAGCGTGTGTATATAATTAGTGAATGAATGTTGTGCATGGATTAGTGTGAATATAGTATGTTAGATTCTATAGTGTATCAAGAGTGTATATGTCAGTGTGTTATATAAGTGTGTGTTGGTAATTATCTGAGTGTGGGTGAGTATATGTGTATTTTTGTGTGGTGAATGAGTGTGATAGTGGACGTGTATAAAAAGAAAAATAACTTGCATTTCCATAGCGCCTTGCATGTCCTCAGGACTTCTCAAAGTGATTTATAGTTACTGAAGTATTTTTAAAATGTAGGCACTGTTGTAATGTAGGAAACGCAGCAGCCAATTAGTGCACAGCAAGCTCTCACAAACAGCAATGTTCATTGAGGGATAAATATTGGGCAAAACCCTCAGGAGAATGCCACTGTTCTTCACAATAAGACCATGGGATCTTTTACACCCATCTGAGAGGGACAGCTAGGGCCTCAGTTTAACATTGCATCTGAAAGATAGCATCTCCAACAGTGCAGCATTCCTTCACTACTGCACTGAGAGGTCAGCCTAGATTGTTATGCACAAGCCTCTTGAGTGGGATTTGAATCCACACCTGCCGATGTTAAGCCATTACTAACTGAGCCATAGCTGACACAATATGAACATCCATATGTATATGTGTATTTTTTTATTCGTTTGTACAACGTGTGTGTTGCTGACTAGGCCAGCATTTATTGCCCATCCCGAAAGTTCCCTTAAGAAGACAGTGGTGAGCTGCCTTCTTGACCCGCTGTAGTCCTTGGGGCGGTTATATGTGTCTAGTATATGTCTAGTTTAAGTGCAATAGCATGTGAGTGTATGTTGGTGGATATGAATGAGTTTGCATTATTGTATATGTGTGTGTCCGTGTATATGAATGTTAGCATACATTATATGCATTAATGTATGTGTATATGCATGTGGGTGTATATGGTTAGTGTATATTTGTTAATGTTTTGAGTGTGTGTTAATGTATGTGAGTATGGGTTTCTGTCTATGAGTGTGAGTGTTAGTATGTTAATATATATGAGTGTTAATGTATCTAAGTGTTAGTGTGTTAATGAGATTAAACCAGTCTGTTTGTAATCTCGGTCCCATATTTGACCTGAGACCTGAGATGAGCTTTCGACCACATATTCACACCATCAATAAGACCACCTATTTCCACCTCCATAAAATCACCCAACTTTGCTCCTGTCTCAGCTCATCGGCTGCTGAAACCCTCATTTGTGCCTTTGTTACCTCTAGACTTGACTATTTCAATGCACTTCTGGCCAGCCTCCCACATTCTAGCCTCTGTAAACTTCAGGTCATCCAAACTTCTGCTGCCCGTGTCTTAACTGGCAGCAGTTCCCATTCCCCTATCACCCACTGTGTTCACTGACCGACACTCGCTCCCAGTCAAGCAACGACTTGATTTTGAAATTCTCATCCTTGTTTTCAAATCTTTCCATGGCCTCGCCCCTCCCTATCTCTGTAATCTCCTCCAGCCCCACAACCCACTGAGATATCTGCACTCCTTTAATTCTGGCCTCTTCGGCATCCCCAATTTTAATGGCTCCACCATTTGTGGTTGCATCTTCAGTTACCTAGTCCCCAAGCTCTGGAATACCCTCCCTACACCTCTCCACCTCGCTTTCCTCCTTTAAAACACTCCTTAAAAACTACTTCTTTTACCAAGCTTTTGGTCACCTGATCTCCTTATGTAGTTCTTGTCATATTTTGTTTTATAATGCTCCTGTGAAACGCCTTGGGACGTTTCATTACGTTAAAGGCACTATTTAAATATAAGTTGTTGTTAATGTATTTGAGTGTTAATGTGTTAGCGTATATGAGTGTTAATGAATACGAGTTAGTATATCAGTACTAGTGTATTAATGTATATAAGTGTGTGTTAGAATGAGCCTTTTCCCTCTTTTTCTCTCCGCCGACAACCATGGGCTATGGTGAGGGCTTATTCAGAGCTTCTTGGAGCAGGTTTTAAAACAATTCGACAACCTCGCTCCCCAAATCCGAAAAAAATTTGAGATAAAGAAATCCGGTGATTTGAACTGAAACAGAAAGTCCCGCAGTCACGAGAAGTTGCATATATCAAACTGACTTAGAGAGCTTCCTCTGTTAATTGGGAGCTGAAACTCGGAAAATTTAAAGTGGTGCCTGTCCATTGGATTTTATTTAAACAAAAAAAAAGTTTCGGAACGGGGAAAATATTGGGAACAATTCTAGCACTACAAGGTCCCAACGATTAACAGGGGATTAAAGATCCCATTTCAACTGTATCGTTTTTAATTGCATTTCTCAATGATTTATTTGTGAGGATTGATTTGTTTGTTAATTGGCCAATTGGTTGCACAGTTAGCGCGGGTCTCGGGTAGATAAAACCTTTTAATGATTTTGTTTGGAAAAAAAACCCCTCAGTTCTTGGAATTTCCTCATTTTGTGGTTGGAGATGAACTATTAACACCTCAGACCCGCTTCTGATCGTTTCAAATCCCCGTTCAGCCCTCTCGCTTTCTCCTGCAATGACCCCCACTCCCCAACAACCTTTAACAGAACTGTGCTGGAGTTTGGAAAAAGTTCAGTATCAACCCGAGTACATAATTCTTAAATAATAAAAATCAAAAGAATAAAAATCAAACGCCCCTCACCTTATCTTTGTTTTCTCTTTCATTTTAGTTTCAACATTTATTAACTTGTTTCCAAAGCTCATGGTGTGATTTGGAAATGACGTTTTCTCCTCAAGAGGAGAATAAAAATTAAAATCGGATTAAGCATTTTTTTAAAAAACGTTAATTATTTCGGCAGTCCAGGAACTCTGCTTTTCCTACATTCAGCCATTCAGCGCCGTCTCAGAACTGAAATAAAACCCAGTCTAATGCTCGGGACCCCGAAATAAAAACAGTAGCTCGGGATAGAGGGATAAAGAGAAATATATGGATGGGTATTTATCCTTATTTATAATTAATAGTTATATTGCCTAGATATTTATTATAGATAAATATAATTATATATACACAGATGAATATACATATAACGACAGATAACATTGGAGACACGTATATTATAGGAAGATAGATAAATAGATGAATAAAGAGATACATAGACACAGAAATGGATGGAGAGCGAGAAACAGAAAAGTAAAACAAACTTGTATTTTTACACTTTATCAGAATATATATATATATAGATTGTATTTTTACACATCAAGGTATGAATATTTTCTAGCTGAATTGCAAGCACAGTTCTTTTTGTAAGACCCGGGATCGATTGGATAATTCAACAGCAATTGTCTGAAGTAAAACAAGAACGAGACACTTTGTAACTGAGACCTAAATGCTTGATATTTCTCTGCTCTTTGCGCCTTGTTGACTCGCTTTCCCTAAATATTGCACAAAGTCTGGAAGTGTTAAAAGTTTTTTTTTTGTATTGTACTGGGAGTTGGGAATTACCTGCAGTGACATTAGGGAACAGTCACCAGGTTAAGGGATTGAACCAGATTTCAATGGACATTCTCGCTGATGGCTTCATCCAAAAGCGGGGTGTGGGGGGAGTGTCTGCAAACCGCCGCTGCCACAATCCCACTAATCGGATTAGTCGGTACAATTAGCTGCTGCTGGGGAGTGGGGCTGGTGGGATCGATTTAAAAACCGATTACAAAGCCTTAAAGCTAATGGGGGGGGGGGGGGTGGAAGAAAAGATTACAGTTAATTTCTTTAATCCACAATGCTGAGGCTCCTGGGCTGTGTCCCCTTTGTGTGAGTGTGTGTGAGATAGAGGGGAGGATATGAAAGCAATCAGAAAACCTGTTTTCCCTTCCCAATTACATAAGCAAAGAGTTGGGGGGAAAAAAACTCAATGACGTGGGCTGTGTATATAACTGCTGTGACAAGACTGTTGCACTGAAGTGGGTTGGAGACCGAGAGGAAAGCGCTGCCAGGGTTGCAAGCTCCTAGATTCTGTCTCACAAACTACCTTTAACTTTCTGTGCCAAGTTTTTTTGTTGTTGCAAACTTGCCTCTGTTAAATTGCGTGTATTTTGGAAAGTCGGTTTAACTTTTTGCTTTTGGTTTTAGTTTGTATCTAGATGTAGGTATATATTTCCTTGGTCTTTCAGCTGCTTTGGTTATGCCTGCTGGTATGTTCAGCATCGATAGTATTTTATCAGGAGGTAGATCTCGCTGTAAGGAGTCGGCCTCTCTACACAGCAGTCCGCTGCCCAGCTACCCTGGCATCGCCGCTGACTCAGTGTGTGCCGGTGCGGACTTTCTGGGGCTGTATTCTCCGGCCGTGGCGCCCCCTCCTCCTCCGCCCCCTCAGCATCCCAACCTGGGAGTCGGTGGCTCAAGAATGGGTTACAACTATTACTACGTGCCCGGTTCGCCGAGGGCTTCGTGCTGTGGCACTGTACCAACATGCCAACCGCTGTCCACCCAGCACTGCTCCTGCATTCCGCCAGGTAACTTTTAACAAATCCTCTACAAATGTACAGTCTGAGTACATATGGTTAGTGTTCAGCCAAGCCCCTTTAACTGGGGAAAACTCTCACTGTTTCAACATCATTTATTTTAGAGGCTTGGATTGTTTTGTGATTTTTAAAAAATATGTTTAAAGGTTTGCGGGCCAATTTTCCTGTTTCAATTATAAATGGTCAGAAAATTGCAGTGTTAAAATTATCACTGGGGTGAAGGTTTAACCCACAGCTCGGGTTTCCCACCATTATTCCACAACCCCCCCCCCCCCCCCACCCCCACACACACACACACACACAATTCTATTCAGTCTCTGTCAGTACTTGGCGGAACAGGCTCGAGGGGCTGAATGGGCTTCTCCTGTTCCGAGGTCCCGACTCTCTCATTCTTTCACTCGAGGTAGAGATGGGAGCCGATTAACCGGGAGAGACTGGGATGGGTATCTCCGGGACAGTTTCCTAAAACAATAAAGAGTTTGACATGAAGTTCCAGAAGATCTCAGACAAGCCTAGGTTTTAAGCTTAAGTAAAGTTGCCTTCCAGACATAAACTGATCGAGTTAAACTGGGCTGAGCTGTTAACAAGTAAACCTATGGAAAACTAGAGGGAGGTATTCAGTAAGTACTTGGTACAAGACCAGTACATATCCCTGAAGAACAAACCTTCCATTTGTACAGTCAAGCAACCGTACTCAGTGTATAAGGTAAGTTCAAATGTTTAAACTAATGGAAATGGCTTACACAAAAACCAAGAAAAGCAGTAATCCAGAGGACTAGGAGAAATATAGAAAGCAACAAAGGGACACAAAGAAAATATTAACAGCTGCGAAAAGGGAAATTGAAAAAAAAACTTGCATGTAATATCAAAGCTGATAGTAAAAGTTTTAATAATACATTGAGTGAGCCCGTTAAAGACAGATGCAGGCGATATTATAATAAACGAGGTGATGGCCGATTTATTAAATTAATATTTTGTATCCGTTCTCACAATTGAGGAAGAGGATAAAATACTAGCAAATATAAGGGAACTTAAAAACAAATCAAAGGGAAGAACTTATTGGATTAATACAACTACAAAATAGTAATGGAGAAAATATTAGGACTTAAACTAGATAAATCTCCAGAATGTGATGGAAATTACAGAAATATTAGCCATAATATTTTAAAACTCTCTGATTTGGGAATTGGGCTGTTAGATTGGAAATTTGTTAATATCATGCCGTTATTTAAAGAGGATCAGAGAGAGAATCACACCTGTCCGTCTCACATCAGTTGTGGGGAAGCAACTAGAGTCTGTCATTAGGGACAGAGTGACTGAGCACTGAAATATAAGAATTGATCAGAAAGAGAGTCAGCATGGCTTTGCTAAGGGTGTCTGATCTAGTTGAATTTTTCAAGGAGGCCATTAATAAGATAGACATGGATGTTATCTAAATGGACTGGGAGATGATTCCACACAAGTGACTGGGATGGGAATTTGTTTGGGAGGATGGGAAGGCTGATCCCTTGGAGAGACTAGGATTGGGTTTACTGATACTGGCCTCAAACCAGTAAATACACATTAAGGCTCTGTACGGTCTCTGTTTGAGCGGTTATACTTGCACAACCTGCAGGGAGCCTTACTCCACTTCACTCTGAATTTGTGTCGGGTCCTGATTCCAGGTTTGTACTACCATTTTGCACTAGTTGTAAGGCAGAAATCCCTCCATACCCTACAGTTGCAGAGGAAATGCACAGGGAGGAGATGGGATGGATATCTGTCATGTCTCAACGGGCTAGATGGGGTGGCATTGTGGATCAGCTACCCATTATACAAACCATTAGATTGTCATTTATTATTGTGAATTATGCAGTGTCTATAATGGGTACGACACCACCTGCAATGCCAGTTATACACCTGCGCAATACACTGAAAATCTAGCCAGCTCTACCTCACCACCAATTCTTGCAACCCCTCCACTGTATCATGCTGCTTGTCCAACATCCATATTTGGAAGAACCATCCATCCCCACTACAGACTCCATCCCCTAGCCACCAACGTCACCTCTCTCCCTGGGCACTGCTGGAGGCTGAACCAGACTGTTCACAACCTTGGTGTTGTATTTGACCCTGACATGAGCTTCCGACCACATATCCCCGCCACTAAGACCACCTATTTCCACCTCTGTAACATCACTTGATTGTGCACCTGGATCTGCTCATCTGCTACTCAAACCCTCATCCATGCCTTTATTAAATCTAAACTTGATTATTCCAATGTATTTCTGCCCGGCCTCCCACCTTGCACCCTCCATGTACTTAATCTCATCTAAAACTCTGCTGCCTGTATCCGAACTCGCACCAAGTCCCATTCAACCGTCAGCCCTGTGCTCGCTGACTCACATTGGCTCCCAGTTTGGCAATGCATCAATTTTAAAATACTCATCCATGTTGTTTATCAGTAATGGTCTGATTGCTAAGTTCAGATGTAATAAGTGGGAACTGATTTTTTTTTCTTTTTACTGTTTGAAAGGGTTGGAAGGGGCTGCCTCTGCCTACCTGTCCCCAGTTGCCCCCCAGGTGCTGCCCTATGTGAGTCTGGGGGCTCTGTCCCGTACGGAGCTCCAGCTTCTGAACCAGCTTCACTGTCGAAGGAAGCGTCGCCATAGGACCATCTTCACAGATGAGCAACTGGAAGCTTTGGAGAACCTTTTTCAGGAAACGAAGTACCCAGATGTGGGCACCAGGGAACAGCTGGCCAGGAGGGTCCATCTCCGGGAGGAGAAAGTAGAGGTAAAAGAAAGACTTGTATTTATATAGCGCTGTCTCAGAACAACCCAAAGCATTGTACAGCCAATCAAATACTTTTCAAGTGTACTTGCTGTTGCACTGTAGGAAATGCAGGAGCAAATTTTACATGTAACAAGCTCCCACAAATAGCAATGTGATAATGTCCATATTATCTTTTTTTTTAATGATGTTGGCTGGGCATAAATATTAGCCATAACACCAGGGAGCACCTCCCTCCTTTTCTTTAAAATAGTACCACAGGATTTTTTACAGAGGGCCAATGAGGTCTCAGTTTAACTTCTTATCTGAAAGATGACACCTCCAACAGTGCAGTGCTCCCTTTGTACAACACTCGGAGTAGCAGCCTGGATTATGTGTACAAGTTTCTGGAGTGGAGCTTGAACACACAACCTTCTGGCTCAGAGTACAAGAGTACTACCCATTGCCCATCTAAAGTAACAGTTACCTGTTACAATTCATCAGAAGGCTGGTGAGTTGTAGCACATGATTCCCTAAAACTACAATCAAGACTGTTGGTTAACTATACTGTAAAGGTATCAAAGATAGTAGGAGCTGAGGTACAGATCAACTATGATCTAATTAAATGACAGCGACTGAATGGCTTCTTCTGTTCATATGTTCATTTGAGTTAAAAAGGGCGAGATATTTTCCCCCTTCATAGCTGGAACACAGATCCAGACAAATGTCAGAAATTCCTCTTCACATAGAGAGTGGTCAATGTATGTAAATAGTCTTCCAGATAGGGCAGTGGTGGGAAAAACCCTGCAATCATGTAGGAAACATCTGGATGGTGTTGCATTGTTCTTGATTCCCCACCAAAGGAAATAGTTTCTCTGTATCTACCCTATCAAATTCTTTTAACACTTTAAACGACTCAATCTTCAAGAAAATACAAGCACCATCTATGCAACCTGTCCTCCTAACGAACACTCTACTCCCCAGTATCAAGCTATATGGAAACAGGACTGCTTAAATCCATTTAGGTGTGAAATAACAGCACAGAATATTTTATCCCCCTCACATGAACCTAGGTGAATGGATCTAGCAGCAGCACAGGCTGGAATTATTATCATTCTATAAGATACATTTTATCAATATGTGATTCCACAATGGAGCCTTGTTAGCCCAGAGCTCCTATGGGGATATCATGGGGACATGCCTAGGATTCTATGCTCCCGACATGTGCTTTCAGCAGATGAGACTCCATGTTGGAAGCATGCATTTGTAAAATGTGCCCCTGCACACTACGCTGAATTGGTGAGATTTTTTTGCAATCTATCCACGGATCAGGCCTTTCAAAGTGCAGTAGGAAGGTTTATGGCAAGATTTCAATAACCAAAAGATTCTTACTGGTAATCTCCATGTCAGGATAAATAAAACTGGTCACCAAATTCTACTAATCCAGCCAGCATTGATGTGATGATATTATATATAAGTCTGCTTTTGTACTTTATCCAGTCAGTGATGGAACAGGAGACCCTGCAATGTGGTGTACCTGAACTTCAAAAAGGTGTTTGACAATGGTTCCCTCATGATAATCTATTAGTCAAGCTCAATGCTTTGGGGAAATGTTGAGAATGGATAACAAATTAGCTACAGGGTAGAAAACAGTGAGTGTTTATTTGTTGTGTTGGGCAGGGGGTGGGGCAGGAGGTATTGTTGGATGCTTTAGAGCCTCATGTAGGGCCTGGACTCAGAAACTCATTGCAAAGTGATCAGATTTGCAAATGACTAACTGGCAAGGCGAATGGAATTGGAGGAACCAACCCTGAAAACAGTGAGTCAAACAAAATATATTTTTGGGAGGATCAGTGGCAGATGAGATTCAATGCAAATGAGTATTAAGGAACAAATGGTTGATATGCGGACTTAATAAATGGTACTGAAATAGAAAAGGAGAAAGTTGAAAGAGATCAACAAAGTCAACAGGATGTTGAGTTGCCTAGCCAAAACAGAAGAGGTTGTGATCAAACTGTTCAGTACTCACCTTGAGCACTGTGTCTGGTCCTGGTCTCTGAGATGCAAGGGAGACATTCAGACACTGGTGGTGATAGAGCCATGAAGCCAATCCCTAGAGTTAAAGGTCCGAGTTCAAAGACTGGAAATTGTCGGAAAGACTGGAGTGTACTTACACCCGAAGGACTGCAGCGATTGAAGAAGGCATGTCACCACCACCTTCTCAAGGGCAATTAGGGATGGGCAATAAATGTGGGCCTAGCCAGCGATGCCCACATCCCATGAAGGAACAAAAAAAACCCCAGGAAGTATCTGAGAGGTGATGAGGTGATCTCATAGAGAAGCGAGTGTGGAAAAGGTAATTGATTTAAATTACATTTCCGTAAGTAGGACAAGGGGACTCAGGTTTTAACTAATAAAAGGTAAATTCAGAACTGATGCTAGGAATTTCTTCTTTACACAAAGGGTGACAACACGGGAACGGACTCTTCGATAGAGTTGTGGTGGTAAAAACCCAGGAATCATTGTGACAAATGGATTCTGAAATGATGGCACTTTTGAGTGCTTCTGAATGGATGAATTAAGATTGACTAAATGGTCTCCATCATCCATTATCATCATATACTGGTCTCTTTTTATTTTTCTTACCTAACCAATAGAAAACAGTAGATGTGTTATATTCTTTACCCAACCAGTACTGGGAGCATGGATCTGTTTACTGGCGAGATTATAAACCTTACCCAGCCAGAACTTAACAGAACAGTGGTTTTATTATAAACATGTCTGGTTTCACACCATTCCTAGTGAGTGCTGGGAGAATGGATCTATTGTATAGAGGTCTGGTTATGTACCTTATCCAGTGATTGAATTGTTGGTGTGTTATATATGGGTCTGGTTATCTATCTTTTGCAGTGAGTGATGGGACAATACACAGGACTGGTTAATTAAGATCTGTTACTGTTACAGTCCGTAAAGTTTTTTATTTTTGTCAATCTTTACTGATTAAAATTATGGATTTTAAAACTGTTCACATTTAGTTTTTCTTTAACTGGCTTTGAGACACACATTCCAGTCCCTGATTACCAGTCTGGTATATGTATCCATAATATAAGTACACACAAAAAACAAATCAGTTCTCCCCCCATGGTGGTTTGTGTGATTCTCCTGAGCGTGGGTGTTCTCTATTTTTGATATAGAAATGGTGTCTAGTGCAATTCCTAGAGTCAGCACACCACACAGAATATACTTAATTTGCACAACCACAATTTTAAAATAATGCAAAAAAAAACTTAACTTTGCAACTGACTGTCTGTCATAGGGGAGATGGTGGCATAGTGTAATGTCACTGACTTAGTAATCCAGATGTCTAGGCTAACGCCCTTGAGTGCCTGGGTTCAAATCCCCCACGGCAGCTGGCGGAATTTAAATTCAATTCATTAATTTAAAAAAAAGTCTGGAATTGAAATTCCCAAAATGGTGCCATGAGGATATCATTGACTATCATAAAAAGCCATCTGGTTTGCTAATGTCCTTTAGGGAATGGAATCTGCCATCCTTAACTGGTCTGGCCTACATGTGATTCCAGACCCACAGCAATATGGTTGACTCTTAACTGCTCTCTGAAATGGCCTAGAAGCCACTCAATTCAAGGGCAATTAGGGATGAGCAACAAATACTGGCCTAGTCAGTGATGCCCACCACCTTCAGAACATCCCAAAGTGCTTTGTCTTTGAAATGCAATCATGGTAGTTTTGTTGGCAAATTTGGCCAGGTTATGCACAGCAAGATCTCACAGTAGGCAAATACGATAAAGACAAATGTTGGCCCAGACACTGAGAACTCCCTAACCTTCTTCAAAAACCATGAGATCTTTTACAACCATTTGAACAGACCCATCCGAAAGATGGCACTGTGTCAATCAGTACTGCACTGAGGTGCCAGCCTAGATTATGTGCTCAGATCCTGGAGAGGAGCTTGAATTATGCAACTTTTTGACTTGGAGGTGAGATTGCTACCAACTGGACAATTCAGAATCATGAAGTTGCCCCATTAGCTTAAATCATTCAAATTGAGCCAAACAAATGCTTCACTACTTGCTCAATCTGAATAAGAACATACTACTTTTCTCTCCATTTTTGATCTCTTTTCTCGATTTAGTTTTCTACTCGTTCTCTCTGGAAGATGTTGACTCCTTGCCTTCTCCTTACATAGAATTAACAGGGCATTTGATCCAACTGGTCTATGCCAGTGTTTAAGCTCCATACAAGCCTCCTCGCAACTTACTTCATCTCACTCTATCAGCATATCCTTCTCTTCCTTTCTCCCTCATGAACTTAACTAGCTTCCCTTAAATGCATTTATGCTATTTGCCCCAACCACTCTCTGAGTAAACAAGCTTCTCCTGAATTCCTAATTGGATTTATTAGTGACTGTTATATTTAAGGCTCCTAGTTTTGGTCTACCCTGCAAGTGGAAACATTCTCTATGTCTACCCTATGAAACAACTTCATGCACTTCTATTCGGTCACCTCTCAGTCTTCAAGAACCCCAACCTGTTCAATCTTTCCTGATGCTTTCTTTTTGAATTCTTGGTGGAATGTAAATTGGGGCATTGGAGGTGGTTGGAGAGATCAACAATCAGTCACGGCTGTAGTCACACATATTCTCATTTGTGATTTTTGACCAGTGCTATCTCACAGTTGTGGGTAGAACAGAAGCCAAATTGGAAAGTCTTAAACAGGAGCAGTGGAAGGGAACGAGGTGTCCCAAGACTTTTTAAAGCAAGAGAAGGAAAGGAGACAGGATCAGTGTAGCTCAACTGGTAGCATTCTAGCCTCTGAGCCAGAAAGTCGTTTCACTCTAGGGACTTGAGCACATAATCTAAGATGACACTCCCAGTATTGCACAGATGGAGTGCTGCACTATAGGAAGTGCTGTCTATCAAATGAGACGTTGAATCCAAGACCTTGTCTGCCCTCTCAGGTGGATGTAAAAGATTCAAAGAAGACCGGTGGAGTTCTCCCCAGTCTCTTGGCCAATATTTATCCCTCAGATGAACTGGTTGTTAACTCATTGCTGTTTGTGGGATCTTGCTGTGTGCAAACTGGCTGCTGTATTTCCTCCATTACAACAGAGATCACACTTTAAAAGTACTTCATTGGCTGTAAAACACTTTTTGTGATGGCTATAGAACTGCAGATCTTTTTTCAAGGCTCTGGAGAGGGCCTTGAATGCAGAGGAGATTTACTACAATGATACCAGAGATGATTCAGCTATATAGAAAGGACCAAATAATTTGGGGTTGTTCTCCTTCGACAGAGAAGGTTAAGGGAATTTTAACAGAGATATCTTTCTTTCTTTCTTACTTACTTATTTCTTTCAAAATTTTCCACAAGGGGGAGAAGACTAGATCAAGAAAACAAATCAAACATAGAGCCAGAAGTTGTATCCTGATTGGACAAATACTCACATCAATAATTATATGGATTGGCTCATTTTGAATGTTGTTTTCTCAACCAATTGTGGGTAGTGTTGAGATGTGGGGTGAGGGTCAAACTCTTTTCCCACGTGGGGGGAAATGATTTAATTGCACAATGCATTTGAAAGAAAAGTATGTTTATGTTCCATAAACAAATCAATGAAAATGCAGACAATTCCCAAAGATCAGGAACACTTAGGCGGGTGTTAAAGTGGGAACATTTCAAATAAAATCCATTCCAAATTCAGATAATTATCTCAGTAATCAGATTCCAAAATTACACTAGGATTTTCATCAACACGGCATGAGACTGATTGTCTGTCCCAGAACGGACTTGTGTGTGTATAACAGGACTGAGTGTCTCAGTACTGACTATGTGTGTGTAAGAACATAAGAAATAGAAGGAATAGACCATATGGACGATCGAACCTGCTCCGTCATTTAATATGATCATGGCTGATCTTTGACTTCAACTTTCCTGCCTGATCCCCATATGTCTTAATCCCCTGAGAGTCCAAAAACCTACTGATCTCAGCTTTGAATAGACTCAATGACTGAACATCCAGCCCTATGAGATAGAGAATTCCTAAGATTCACAACCCTCTGAGTGAAGAAATTTCTCCTTCTCAGTCCTAGATGGCCGACCCCTTATTCTGAGACTAGGTCTCCTAGTTCTAGATTCCCCAGCCAGGAGGAAACAACCTCTCAGCATCTACCCTGTCGAGCCCTCTCAGAATCTTGTATGTTTCAATGAGATCACTTAAATTCCAGAGAGTATAGGCCCATTCTACTCAATTTTGCCTCATGGATAATCCTCTCATTCTAGAAATCAATCTAGGGAACCTTTGCTGCACCCCTTCTAAGGCAAGTATATTCTTCCTTGGGTACATACCTTCAGTGTACTCCAGGTGTGGTCTCACCAAAGCCTTGTGCCATTGCAGCAAGACTTCCTTATTCTTGTACTATAACCCCCTTATAATAAATTTAAATTCCATTTGCTTTCCTAATTCCTTGCTGTTCCTGCATGTTAACTTTCTGTATTTCCTGTACAAGAACATCCAAATCCCTCTGGACATCAACATTTAATAGCTTCTCACCATCTAAAAATAATCTGCTTTTCTGTTCCTACCAAAGTGAGTAATCACTCAATTCCCCAAATTATACTCCATCTCCTTCTTGCCCACTCACTTAACTTCCTATATACTTTTGTAGACTCTTTTTATCCTCCTCACAGCTTACTTTCCCACCTAGCTTTGTATCATAAGCAAACTTACATACATTACTCTGTTACTTCATCTCAGTCATTAATAAAGATTGTAAACAGCTGAGGTTGAAGCACTGATCCTTGCACCACCCCAATAGTAACAGCCTGCCAACCTGAAAATGACCCGTTTATTCCTACTCTCTGTTTTCTGTCTTTTAACCAATCCTCTATCCATGCTAATATGTTACCCCCAAACCCATCAGCCCTCATCTTTTGTGTGCACCTTATCGAATGGTTTTATCCACCTTGCCAGTTACATCCTGAAAAACTCTAATAAATTTGTCAAACATGATTTCCCTTTCACAAAACCATGTTGACTCTGTGTCAAACATGCACCGTAACTGGGTGCAATTCAAGCACTACAGCCCTGCTACCAACACTTAAACGTTGAAGAGGACTCAAAACAACTTGCACATATACAGTACTGTTAATGTAGTGAAACATCCCAAAGTTCTTGGAAAAGGGCAGGTATTGGAGTTCAGTGAGGTGACTGAGGTGGGTTTTGAGGAGGAGATGGGAAGAGAGATAGCAAGGCCTTTGGTACAAAGTTTATAAGAATGATCTTTAATATGGGGAGAGAGAGGGAGCAGGTAAACACCTTAAACATTTGCTCCCTCCACCACTGGGGTACCTTGCCTGCAGTGTGTACCATCTACAAGATGCACTGCAGCAACTTACCAAGGCTTTTTCTACAGCTCCCAACCCTGCAACCTCTATCAATTAGAAGGACAAGGGCAACAGGTGCATGGGAACACCACCACCTGCAAGTTCCCCTTCAAGTCACACACCATCCTGACTTGGAACTATATTGCCGTTCCTTCACTGTCGCTGGGTCAAAATCCTGTCCTAACATCATTGTGGGTGTACCACCATGACACAGACTGTAGCAGCTCAAGAAGTCAGTTCACCACCATCTTCTGAAGGGCAACAAGAGATAGACAATAAATGTTGGCCTTGCCAATGATGCCCACATCCACAGAACAATATAAAAGAATAGAGTCGAAGTAGGTAGGATACAGGGTTGAAGGAAGTTCCAGAGATAGAGAACAGCAATGTCATGGAGGGAAATTCAAAATCACTGTACAATTGTAAAATCCCAGCTTGTGTCCTTAACTAGAATCATATCATTTGCTGAAACTTAGATGCAAAGTTTAGATCCTTCTACCCAGAGGACATAGACAACTGGTGTGTTTTAAATCAGCTGATTTTGCAGTGGATTTAATCTACTCTAAATCAATAAATTCTCCTGCATGTTTGATGGATAAATCAGAATCATACAACACAGAAGGCCATTCAGCCCATTGTGCCTGTGCCTGCTCTTAGAAAGAGCTATCTGATTAATTTCACTCCCCTGCTCTTTCTCTGTAGCCCTGTAAACTTTTCCTTTTGAAGTATTTATCCAATTCCCTTTTGAAAGATACTATTAAATTAGTTTCCCACACCCTTTCAGGCAGTGCATTCCAAATCATCATAACTTGCTGTGTAAAAAAAAAACTCATTTTGTCTCTGGTTCTTTTGCCAATTATCTCAAATCTGTCTCCTTTGGTTACTGACCCTCCTATCATTAGAAGCAGTTTCTCCTTATTTACTCCATCAAAATCCTTCATAATTTTGAACAACTCTATTAAATCTTCCCTTAATCTTCTCTGCTCTAATAATCTCACTTCTCTAATCTCTCCATATAACTGAAATCCCTCATCCCTGGTATTATTCTAGTAAATTTCCTCTGCACTGTTTCCAAGGCCTTGGAAAAAAAAACTTACGTTTTTGTATTGCCTGTCACTACCTCAGGATGCCCAAAGTACTTTACAGTCAACTAAGTATTTTTAAAGTGTAGTCACAGTTGTAATGTAGGACAGACCGCAGCCAATTTGTACACAGCAAGCTCCCACAAACAGCAATGAGTTGATGACCTGATAATCTGTTTCAACGATCTTGGTTGAGGGATAAATATTGGCCCAGGACACCAAGAACTCCCTTGGTCTTCATTGATGGTGGGATCTTCTACGTCTACCTTAGAGGGAGACGAGGCCCCAGTTTAACATCTCATTTGAAACACGGCACATCTGACAGTGCAGCACTCCCGCAGTACTGCACTGGGAGTGTCGACCTAGATTATGTGCTCAAATCTCTTGACAGCTTCTGATAAAGTACAGTGCCCAGAAATGAACTCTCTCTGATTTTTTTCCTCTGCTCAGGTCTGGTTCAAAAACCGCCGAGCCAAATGGAGGCGGCAGAAGAGATCATCATCAGAGGAGTCAGATTCCCAGAAATGGAATAAAATTTCGAAAACTGTCCCGATGGGAAAGCCTTCAGGAGAAGCAATAGCGGCAGCCCAGGAAAGTGAGCTGGACTCGGACAGCTGATAACTGGGGCTAACTGTGAGAAGCACTCACCCATCTACCCCCCAGCTCAAACTGTGGCTGGTACCTTGCACATTGTCCACCTCATGGACTGAGGATGCTGTAAATACTGTATATATACATATTATATATAGGTATGTGTGTGTGCGTACGTGTGCCTGTTTTGTTAATTAATAAAAATGTGTTGGGATGGTACTCAGGTGTGACCCAGCATTGCTTTGTTGAAACTAACTTCGTGTTAAGCAGAGTCAGAAAAATAAGCTAATTGCTGATTTAATGCAGTTGGCAGATCTCATAAAATTATAGAAATTTACAGCGCAGAAGGAGGTCATTTGAGACGTTGCACATGTGCTGGCTCTTTGAAAGAGTACTTGGGCTTTTTCCACATCCCTGCTTTTTGTTCATAACACTAAGTTCCTTATCCTCAAGTACCTGTCCAACACCCTTTTAAATTATTGATGGAATCAGCTTCCACCACCTTTTCAGGTAGAGTGTTCCAGATCCACTGGCATTGCTCACGGTGCGTGAGCAGATGTGTGGTTTTCCATGGTACTGTAGTGTTGTGGCTATGTTACTGGACTAGTGATCTCATCAAGGACGGGATTAATAATCTAGCAGAACGCGAGTTCAAATCCCACCATGGGCAGTCTGAGAATTTGAATTCAGTTTTTTTTTTAAATGTGGAAAGAAAAATGCTGGTGTCAGTAAAAGTGATCAAAAAATTGTCATAAAAAACCCAACTGGTTAACTAATGCCCTTTAGTAAAGGAAACCTGCCGTCCTTACCCGGCCTGGCCTACATGTGACTCCAGTCCCATCCTGTGCAGCCAGCGCACAGGTATGGTTATAGGAATGGTAACATAGTGGTTATGTTCCTTATGTCTGTATCCAGTCTGACCAATGTGTGACTCCAGACCCAAAGCAATTTTGACTCTTAACGGTCCTCTGAAATGGTCTACAAGCTACTCAGTTGTCAAGAAGGCAGTTCACTGCCACCTTCTCAATGGTAACTAGGCATGGTCAATAAATAACTATCTTACCAGCAACAGCCTGTGAATGAATTACAGAAAGAGGAGCAAGAATGCACCCCTGACTAACACAAGTTGTGATCTGCCATTTCTTGCTCTAATCAACCCCTCCCATGACTTCAACCTGAGAAGCAGGTGAGGTAGGTGGCTCGAGATCGGCCTCTCCGCTTGGGGAGAGATGGTTGCATGGGGAGTTGAGCCAGCTTGCCACGAAGCTGTTGCCGGGGGGCCTGAGGCCCAATTACCATCAATCCTTGGATCAGCAGTACAAGTGATCACATCTGGGCTTGAAAACAGGCTCAGATTAATTTCTAGACCTGTGTGCAATGGCTGCCTACAGACCTCTTTCAAAGTATGTAAGAACATAAGAAATAGGAGCAGGATTAGGCCATTTGGCCCCTTGAGCCTGCTCTGCCATTCAATATGATCATGGCTGATCTGATTGTGGCCTTTTCTGCCTGCCCCCATAACCCTTGATTCCCTTGTCAGTCAAAAATCTGTAACTCAGCCTTGAATCGATTCAATGACCCAGCTTCCGTTGCTCACTGAGGAATAGAATTCCAAATACTGAGAAGAAATTCCTCCTCAGAGTCATAGAGATTTACAGCACTGAAACAGGCCTTTCAGCTCACTGAGTCTATGCCAACCATCAACCACCCATTTATACTAATCCTACATTAATCCTATAATCCCAACCACATCGCCACCATTCTCCTACCACCTACCTACACTAGGGACAATTTACAATGGCCAATTGACCTGTCAACCTGCAACCGGAGCACCCGGTGGAAACCCACGCGGTCACAGGGAGAACTTGAAAACTCCGCAAAGGCAGTACCCAGAACCGAACCCAGGTCGCTGGAGCTGTGAGGCTGTGGTGCTAACCACTGCGCCACTGTGCCGTCCTCATCTCCATCTTAAAAGGAAGACACCTTAATTTGAAACTGTGCCCCCTTGTTCTGATTCCCCCACGAGGGGAAGCAGCATCTCAGGTTCTACCCCTTCAAACCCCCTCAGAATCTTATATGTTCAATAAGATCACCTCTCAATCTTCTAAACTCCAGTGAATATAGGCCCAACCTTTTCTCCTAAGATAAACCCTTCATCCCAGGAATCAGCCTAGTGAACCTTCTCCAAACTGCTTCCATTGCAAGTATGTCCCTCCTTTGGTGACCAAAGCTACGCAGTACTCTAAGTGCAGTCTCCCCAATGCGCTGTATAGTTGTAACAAGACTTCCCTTTTATACTCCATTCCCCTTGCAATCAAGCCCAACATTCCATTTACCTTCCTAATTACTTGCATGCTAACTTTTTGTGATTTATGTCCAAGGACACCCAGGTCCCTCTGTACCGCAGCATTCTGCAGTCTCTCTCCATTTAAATAATATTCTTCTTTTCTATTTTTCCTGCCGAAGTGAACAACCTCACATTTTCCCACATTATACTCCATCTGCCGAATATTTGCCCACTTATACAACCTATCTATATCCCTTTTCTCTTTGTATCCTCTTCACAACTTGCTTTCCTACCTATCTTCGTATCATCAGCAGATTTGGCTACAATACAGTCGGTCCCTTCATCCAAGTCATTAATACAAATCATAAGTAGTTGAGGCCCCAGTTCTGATCCCTGTGGCACTCCAGTGGTTATAGTTTGCCATCCTGAAAATGACCCATTTATCCCGACTCTTTGTTTCCTGTGTTAGCCAATCCTCTATCCATGCTAATATATTGCCCTCAACATCATGAGCTTTTGTGCGGCACTTTATCAAATGCCTTTTGGAAATCCAAAAACACTATATCTACTTATCAAATTCCCAAGCTCACACTCTGTCTCAAGCTGCTACCTTTGTGCTGCTTACTTCAAAAACATATTTGCTGTGTATAAACTGGCACGTCGCAAATAGATTTTTAGGCTGGAATTCTTTGCTTTAGTGTTTGTGAAAATCATCAGCAAATTCTGTGCACAACTAGCAGCTCCGACCCCACCTGGGCTTCTAGTTATTAAAATCAATACCACAGTCTGGAGAAGGAAAGTCAATTCCCTGATACTCACCCTCGTTACCAAGGGTGGTGGAATTCACTGATACTCCGGGGGTGGAATTCCCTGATACTCACTCTGAGAGGTGGGGGTAGGGGGTGGAATGTACCCAGAATGCTGAGGCAAAATATCCAATCTGCTCTATAAGCTACTGTCAAAACACCAAAACTATTCGATATTAAAGCCAGGTAGATATGGACATATGCTGCCTTATTTAAATTTTTTCCACCATGTGCTGCAGTTTTAGTAAGGGTTTCCATACATATGGGTTAAAGAAAAAACTTGTATTTCTACAGTACCTTTCCTTACCTCAGGATGTCCCAAAACGCTTTACAGCCAGTGAAACTTTACAGCCAGTGAAATACTTTTTGAAGTGTAGTCACTGTTCTAATGTAGGAACCAGACAAATTGATCACAATTATCAGAGGATTTGATAAAATAAATTAGGAACCAACATTTCTGCATGTGACAGATACACAGATTTTATATATGGAATATACAGAGACAATAAGAGATAGTTTATATACGGGACACACAGAGACAATAAGAGATAGTTTATATACAGGACACACAGAGACAATAAGAGATAGTTTATATACAGGACACACAGAGACAATAAGAGATAGTTTATATACGGGACACACAGAGACAATAAGAGATAGTTTATATACAGGACACACAGAGACAATAAGAGATAGTTTATATATGGGACACACAGAGACAATAAGAGATAGTTTATATACGGGACACACAGAGACAATAAGAGATAGTTTATATACGGGACACACAGAGACAATAAGAGATAGTTTATATACAGGACACACAGAGACAATAAGTGATAGTTTATGTACAGGATACACAGAGACAATAAGAGATAGTTTATGTACAGGATACACAGAGACAATAAGAGATAGTTTATGTACAGGATACACAGAGACAATAAGAGATAGTTTATGTACAGGATACACAGAGACAATAAGAGATAGTTTATATACAGGATACACAGAGACAATAAGTGATAGTTTATGTACAGGATACACAGAGACAATAAGAGATAGTTTATGTACAGGATACACAGAGACAATAAGAGATAGTTTATGTACAGGATACACAGAGACAATAAGAGATAGTTTATGTACAGGATACACAGAGACAATAAGAGATAGTTTATATACAGGATACATAGAGACAATAAGTGATAGTTTATGTACAGGATACACAGAGACAATAAGAGATAGTTTATGTACAGGATACACAGAGACAATAAGAGATAGTTTATGTACAGGATACACAGAGACAATAAGAGATAGTTTATGTACAGGATACACAGAGACAATAAGAGATAGTTTATATACAGGACACACAGAGACAATAAGTGATAGTTTATATACAGGATACACAGAGACAATAAGAGATAGTTTCTATACGGGATACACAGAGACAATAAGAGATAGATTATATACGGGATACACAGAGACAATAAGAGATAGATTATATACGGGATACACAGAGACAATAAGTGATAGTTTATATATGGGACACACAGAGACAATAAGAGATAGTTTATATACGGGACACACAGAGACAATAAGAGATAGTTTATATACCGGATACACAGAGACAATAAGAGATAGTTTATATATGGGACACACAGAAACAATGAGAGCAAGCAGGATCTCAAAAGTATCAACATGATGCAGGAGGGATTCCTGGGACATTGAGACTGGCTCTGTGGGGGATGGGACCTGTACAGGCCGGATGGGTTGCACCTGAACAGAGCCAGGAACAAGTTCCTTGTGGGATGTTTTGCTAGTGCTGTTGGGGAGGTTTTAAATTAGTTCAGCAGGGGAATGGGGACCTGAGGGTAGACTCAGCTGGGACAAAATCAGAAATTAAAATGGAAAGCGGAAAATTAATGAATGAGTCTGGAAAACAGGGGAAACGAGGGTTAGAAAATAAAAAAAAGAGTTTGGCAGTGCTCAAGGGTATCTATTTCAATGCAAGGAGTATAGCAAATAAAGCAGATGAGCTGAGGGCACAGATAGACACATGGCAGTATGATATCATAGCTACTACAGAAACATGGCTTAAGGAGGGACAGGAATGGCAGCTCAACGTTCCTGGTTACAGGGTTTTCAGACGCAATAGGGAAGGGGATAAGAAAGGAGGGGGATTGGCAATTTTGGTCAAGGAAACTATTACAACTGTGAGAAGGGATGATATGTTGGAAGGTTCATCAAATGAGACTATATGGATTGAGCTTTTCTTCTTTTGGGCCTCCTTATCTCGAGAGACAATGGATATGCGCCTGGAGGTGGTCAGTGGTTTGTGAAGCAGCGCCTGGAGTGGCTATAAAGGCCAATTTTGGAGTGACAGGCTCTTCCACAGGTGCTGCAGAGAAATTTGTTTGTTGGGGCTGTTGCACAGTTGGCTCTCCCCTTGCGCCTCTGTCTTTTTTCCTGCCAACTACTAAGTCTCTTCGACTCGCCACAATTTAGCCCTGTCTTTATGGCTGCCCGCCAGCTCTGGCGAATGCTGGCAACTGACTCCCACGACTTGTGATCAATGTCACACGATTTCATGTCGCGTTTGCAGACGTCTTTATAACGGAGACATGGACGGCCGGTGGGTCTGATACCAGTGGCGAGCTCGCTGTACAATGTGTCTTTGGGGATCCTGCCATCTTCCATGCGGCTCACGGAAGATGGCAGGATCCCCAAAGACACATTGAGCTAAGGAACAAAAAAAGGGCAATCACACTGCTGGGAGTGTACTATAGACTCCCAAAAAGTCAGAGGGAGATAGAACAGCAGATATGTAGGCAAATCTCTGAGAAGTGCAAGAACAATAGGGCAGTAATAGTAGGGGATTTTAATTACCCAAGTAGTAACTGGGATAGTTGTAGTGTGAAAAGAATTGAGGGAGCAGAATTCTTGAAGTGCATACAGGAGTACTTTTTTGTCCAGTATGTAGCAAGTCCAACAAGAGAGGGCGCAGTTTTAGACTTAGTTTTAGGAAATGAAGATGGGCAGGTGGAAAGAGTGGCAGTGGGAGAGCATTTTGGTGGTAGTGATCATAATAAGTGATAATAAGTTTTAACATAATTATGGAAAAGGACAGAGATAGAACAGGAGTTAGAATTCTCAATTGGGGCAAGGCCAATTTTACTAAACTGAGGAATGATTTAGCGAAAGTGGACTGGAAACTGCGACTTGAAGGTAAATCAGTGTCAGACAGTGGGAGGCATTCAAAGGGGAGATTCAAGGGGTGCAGGGTAAACATGTTCCCAGAAAGAAAAAGGCTGAGGTGGCCAAATCTAGAGCCCCATGGATGTCAAGGAGCCTACAGGGTAAGATAAGGCAGAAAAGGAAAGCTTATGTCCGACACAGAGAACTCAATACTACAGAATGCCGAGAGGAGTATAGAAAGTGGAGGGGTGAAATCAAAAAGGAAATTAGGAAAGCAAAAAGAGGGCATGAAAGAATATTGGCAAGTAAAATCAAGGTGAACCCAAAGATGTTTTATCAATACATTAAGAGTAACAGGATAACTAAGGAGAGTAGACCCATAAAAGACCAAAAAGATAACCTATGTGTAGGAGCGGAAGAAATTGGTATGGTTCTTAATGAATACTTAGCGTCTGTCTTCACAAAAGAGGGGGACGATGCAGATATTGTAGTTAAGGAGGAAGAGTGTGAAATATTAGATGTGATAAACATAGGGAGAGAGGGAGTATTAATGGGATTAGCATCCTTGAAAGTTGATAAATCACCAGGGTCAGATAAAACGTATCCTAGGCTGTTAAAAGAAGCAAGAGAGGAAATAGCAGAGAGTCTGACCATCATTTTCCAGTCCTCACTGGATACAGGTGTGGTACCAGAGGACTGGAAAATTGCTTACGTTGTACCTCTGTTTAAAAAGGGAGTTGAAGGATAGACCGAATAATTACAGGCCAGTCATTCTAAATTCAGTAGTGGGCAAATTATTGGAATCTATTCTGAGAGACAGGATAAACTGTCACTTAGAAAGGCATGGCTAATCAAGGATAGTCAGCATGGATTTGTTAAGGGAAGATCTTGTTTGTCCAACTTGATCAAATTTATTGAAGAAGTAACAAGGAAGATAGATGAGGGTAGTGCAGTTGATATCTTCTACATGGATTTTAGCAAGGCTTTTGACAAGGTCCCACATGGCAGACTGGTTAAAAAAATAAAATCCCATGGGATCCAGGGAAATGCAGCAAGGTGGATACAAAATTGGCTCAGTGGCAAGGAACAAAGGGTAATTGCTAATGGCCGTTTTAGCGACTGGAGGGATGTTTCCAGTGGCGTTCCGCAGGGCTCAGTACTGGGTCCCCTGCTTTTTGTGGTGTATATGTAGGGGGCATGATCAAGAAGTCTGCGGACGACACAAAGCTTGGCCGTGTGGTAGATAGCGAGGAGGATAACTGTAGGCTGTAGGAAGATATTGATGGTCTGGTCAGATGGGCAGAAAAGTGGCAAATGGAATTCAACTTGGAGAAGTGTGAGGTGATGCATTTGGGGAGGTCAAACAAGGCAAAGGAATACACGATTAATGGGAAAATACTGATAAGTGTAGAGGAAGTGAGAGACCTTGGAGTGAATGTCCACAGACTCCTGAAGGTAGCAGGACAGGTCAATAAGGTGGTTAAGAAGGCATATAGAATCCTTTCCTTTATTAACCGAGGTATAGAATACAAGAGCAATGAGGTTATGCTGGAACTGATTAACTTATTGGTTAGGCCACAACTTGAGTACTGTGTGCAGTTCTGGTCACCTCAATACAGAAAGGATGTACTAGAGAGGGTATAGAGGAGATTTACGAGGATGATGCCAGGACTAGAAAAATGCAGCTATGAAGAAAGATTGGATAGGCTGGGGGTGTTCTCCTTGGAACAGAGAAGGCTGAGGGGAGATCTGATTGAAATGTACAAAAATTTTGAGTGGCCTGGATACAGTGGAGGTGAAGGGTCTATTCACCTTAGCAGAGAGGTCAGTGACGAGGGAGCATAGAGTAAAAGTGATTGGGAGAAAAATTAGAGGGGAGATGAGGAAAAACTTTTTCACCAATTGGGTGGTGATGGTCTGGAACTCACTGTCTGAAAGGGTAGTTGAGGCCGAGACCCTCAACTCATTCAAAAGGAGTCTGGATATGCATCTCAAGTGCTGTAAGCTGCAGGGCTACGGACCAAATGCTGGAAGGTGGGATTAGAATAGTTGGATCGTTTTTCAGCCGGCACAGACACGATGGACCAAGTGGTCGCTTTCTGTGTCTTAAACTTTCTATGATTCTAAGAGATAGTTTATATATGGGCTGCACAGAATAAGGGATGGTGCGCCAAAATTGAATTGTGTAGTGCTACTTCTAGCCTAAACAGCTGATGTAGTACTAGGATTCCAAATTTAGACAACACATGTCCTGGCAACACCCAGCAAGATGGGCCCTGCAGTACTATTATTTAATGGACCAGGAACCTTGATTGCAATTAAGTTAAATTTTTATAACTTATTTATTTGAAAGTGTCTGAAAGTACTCTGGAGTGTTTTTGGAACTGTTTTTGGTGCATTTGCCAGAGTTTTTCTGCATCCTTACAGGAATGGCAGAGGAGTAGGTGACCTGTGCAAAGGCTACAACAGGTAGGTGGGCAGCAGGGGCTGTGCCTCCAGATCTGCCACACGACAGTGTGATGGAGCAGAGGCTGCAGAGAGGGTGAGGTCCTCACGATGCTCCCTCGGCGTGCATCCTCATTAGCTGTCTCCTGCACTCTGCCATGATGCAGAGAACCATCTCCGCTGTAGGGCTCAGGAGATGCAGGCATCCTTGCCCCCACTGTTTCTGTTCTGTTCCCTTCTATTGTGTGCCACCTCGGCCTGTAAGAGAATGTCTTTGGTTGTGCAGGGCTGTGTTTGGGTGATCTACCTGCCTTAGATTAATAGCTGGAGGTATGCGGAGGGACTGAGAGATGGGAGAGAGGCTGGCAGCATTGGTAGGTGGGCGAGGTTGAGTATTGGATATTAGGCATGAGTCCTGAGTGCCAGGAAGTGCTGCTGGGTGAGTGATGATGGTGTAGTGCATTGAGAGGTTAGTGGGGTGTGGGTAGGAGATGTCATATGAAGATGCATTCACTGATCTTGACCACTCAGGTGAGGTCATTAGACCTCCTGCAGCACTGCTGTCAGGTTCTCAGGGCTAGACACCATGAGTTGTCCTTCTCAGCCACCTGCTCCTACTCCTTTCTTGAGGAGTCTCACTGCAGAGCGATGGTACCTTTCCTCCTTCCCACCTGCACCAACAATGTCTCCAGCACCACATCCGTCATTCTGGATCCCTCTTCCCTGAAGTTTAGTTCGCAATAATTTCCATTGCAGCAATCTGTTTATCCAGCTTCTCTTTAAGAGACAGCCTGCCTTTAAGAAAAAGGAAGCACCACATGGTGTGCAACAACGCTGCCCAGGCCTCCTGCTGTGTGCAGAGCTCACTGGCAATGTTCAGAAGGAGAGAGAGCTGGAGGTTCAGAAACTTGCACCAAAATCATTCAGATGAGGTGGGTAGTCTTACGCACCTGGATTTGAATGGATGCGAGCACACCGTGAATTGTGTCCCCTCCCCCCAGAACACACAGACAGTAAAAGATGGTTTACATACAGGATAGACAGAGTAAAAGATGGTTTATATATGAGCCACACAATGGTTTAGAATTGGTTTATACAGAGAACACACGAAGCAAGAGCTGGTTTATTTGTGGGACAGAGAGACTATGAGATAGTTTCTATATGGGACACAGTGAGTAATAAAGTAGCCGTTCCTGGGGTACTGCCGATTCTCCACTTTCCAGGCTGGTTGACAGTTTAGCTCCACTCTCAGTTAGGCTTGTGTTTACTTGCTGATGTTGAGGTCCATTTTAGACCCTTTAGGAGGCAGCAAGTTCTTTGAAAGTCATTAAAGCAGTGGACTTATTTGGCACGGACCCTGGCAAATAACAGTTCAAAAAAAATACATAACTAAAAGTGTAAACATTAGTCAAACATTTTGTGAAATGCAGTACACCCGAGAGACCAAAGCAATTTCTCCACACATTTGCTGAATATTTCACTGATTACAGAATATTGCTGGTTCACTGCAACATGTCTGAAAATATATTTTCTAACAAAAACAACTGAACTTGAAAAATGAAGCATTCATCAAACACTTTAACAATAATAAGGCATGTTCCGTAACAACAGGGAATAAGGGCGGGGGAGGGCAGCCATGGCTGAAGAATTTATTTTAGATTTTGTTCGGTTCTGCCTGGTCTTTTTTCCTTAAAGTTAATCCCAGCTCATGGTCCCAGGTGGAAGCCCAGCAACCCCTCAAGACCCTCTCAAACTACTCCTGCCCCACACCTCACCGCAAACAACTCATACAAAGGAGACTTGTACATTCAACAGTCAATGGATATAAAGAATCTTTTTTGGAATCTCCCGCCCTCAAAGCACTGGCCCAAATTGGACCGTGTCTCAGAGACCTTTCATTTGTCAGCCACCCAGCTCTTCAACCATGGAGGGTATTGCACTTCAGCCCAATTTTAACCTGACATGAAACACACATAAACATGCATTGTTACACACCTACACATATATATATACACACAAGCATACATGTGTGCACATCAGTGTATGCACACACATATATACACAAACACACCAAGCAGACAAGCACATACACACACCGGCATTCTCGGAATGTGGGTGGTGGTGGGCCTTCTCCTTGAATCACTGCAGTCCACAGTGAAGGTGCTCCCACAGAGCTATGAGGAAAGGAGCTCCTGGATTTTGACCCAACAACAATTGCGTCATGATGAGGTGCGTGCATATATATGTGTAGGTGTGTAACAATGTGTGTTTAAGTGTGTTTCGGGTAAGGTTAAAATCGGGCTCAAGTGTAATACCCTCCATGGTAGGGTAGATTCAGAGTAGCAAGTAATCCCTGGCTACCATCACACAATCCCTGGGTAGTGGAAGGGATGGCAAGGGTGACCCCAGATGGGCAACCACCTACGAATGGGTCAGGAAGGTGTGTATGCGGAAGTGGGTTTATTTGTATATGGAAGTTTTTAAAAAATATTTTTATTTGTTTTGTGGGATGTGGGCGTCACTAGCAAGGCTAGCATTTGCTGCCCGGAGGAGGTGGCTGCGTAGTGGAAAGGTTACTGAACTAGTAATCCAGAGGCCTAGGTTAGTGCCCTGGGGACATGGGTTCAAATCCCACCATGCAGCAGGTGAAATTTAAATTCAATTAATTAACAAAAATCTGGAATTGAAAGCTAGTCTCAGTAATGGTGCCATGAAATTCTCAATTGTTATAAAAACCCATCTGGTTCACTAATGGCTTTTATGGAAGGAAATCTGCCGTCCTCACCTGGTCTGGCCTACATGTGACTCCAGACCAACAGCAATGTGGTTGACTCTTAAATGCCCCCTGAAATGGTTGAGCAAGCCACTCAGTTGTCAAGGATAATTAGGGATGGGCAACAAATGCTTTCCTTGCCAGCGATACCCACATTCCTTGAAAAAACTAAAACAAAAAAGTGCCCTTCAAGAACTGCTGCAGTCACACTGCTGCGGGTACACCAACAGTGCTGCTAGGGAGGGAATTCCAGGTTTTTGATTCAGCGACAGCAAAGGAACGGCGACTTATTTCCAAGTCAGATTGGTGTGTGTATGTGGACGTGAGTGTGTAAAAGTACGTTTGTACGTGAAGTGTGTGCACGTTGGTGTATGATTATATGTGGAAGTTTGTGTGTTTATGTGGGTGCAAGTTTGGAAGTTTCTGTGTATGTGGATATTATGCATGTGGAAGTGTGTGGCGTGTGGAAGTGTGTGGCGTGTGGAAGTGTGTGGCGTGTGGAAGTGTGTTTGTGTGTGTGTATTTATGTGGATGTGTGTGGTTGTTTGAAAGTGTGCATGTGACAGTTCTGAAAATATTGTATGTTTGTGTGCAGCTGTGCATGCTTGTACTAAATGCAGCAAACCTACTTTGGGTTAAATGTTGCTGTAATATTTGACACTCAGTTCCAGCTCTATGAACGGAAACTGCTGCATGTTTCTGTAGCCTTGACAGTCTTGTTTAGTTGAGGAATCAGCCAAACCTGTCCAGGAGCTCAGTTCAGAAATGCATTGTCAGGAGATTTCAGTGGCCCAGTGCTACTGCAGTGGAGGTGGCTGGTCAGAAACCTGGAACGTTGCACAGACTTCCCGCTAGAAGGTAGCAGGCAATTTAGGCCATTATTTTCTTGAATAGGAAATTCTCCATCGGTGGTAACCTTCACCCTACACAGGATGAGATAATAATTTTATGCTTAAGGCTCAGATCTTCTGACTCAGAGGCAAGATAGCTATCCACAGAGTTGTGGCTGACACTTTATTGCTCAATACCACACTATACAATGCACTACACTGCAAACAAAGCAAGGGAAAGCGTCACACACTATTTTGTGCAAAAAGAAGCATGCATAATATAACCACCATTACATGCACCATCTCATACACTATCACTTGTACCATATCACACACCATCACATGCACCATTACCGTTTCCCTTTTAGGGTGCAAGTCTTTTCAGCAGAACAGAACCGAACCACGATTATTATAAAGAATCGACACATCCTGAAATAGATTTCAGAAGGTGTGCATGATCGAGGCTGGTTACCAGTGAAATTCAACTTCACCATGAAACAAAAATACATCTCACACAGAACAATCAAAACATTTTATCCAAGAAAGAATCTGCAACAAAGGACATACGGCTGAAAAGGAGGACAAAAAGGGGGGTGGTTCTACTCAGTTATTTAGATGTTGGACGGTTCCCAAAGACTGCTGGCTAAATTATCTTTGGACGCTCTGAGTGTTTATGCAAGTGGTAAGAGGTATGTTAAACAGGTCAGTGAAGTAACACTCATTATTAGATGAATAGTAATGCAACAGGTTATCGGCAAACATGCCTCCTCTCTTTTCTCTACTTTCTTCTAGCCCTTTGATGAGGAGGTGATTGATGAGGTGGTTTGGCACTGGCTCAGCCTCGCACAGATTTACAGTTCTAAATACTTTAAGAGGTGAAAGGAGAGTAAAATGAGACCTTCTCGGATTTAGGGCGTTTGCTCCTCATAAACTTTAATGCGGTTTCCACATTTAAAAAAAACTGTTTTCAAACTTACAACTGAATGGTCTTTAATAACAAGGTGGACAAGAATGTACCGTGGACGCAAGATGGCTCAGATTCAAATGGACACAGTGGTCAGCAAATGGACCAGGGCAGTGGGCAATGCTCAGTCAATGGTCCAGGTCCAATGGGCACAATAGTCATTGATGGTCCAGATTAGGGGGCACAGTGGTTAGTGGGCACAGTGAGTCATCTAGGTCTAATAGACACAGTTGTCTGCAAGTGATCTATAGCAATGGTCAGTGAATGGTCTAGGTCATGGGAACAATGGTCAGTAAATGGCTCAGGCTAGTGGGCACAATTGTCAGTGGATGGGCCAGGTCCAGTGGTCATTGAATGGCCAAGGCGAGTGGTCACTGATCCAGACCAGTAGGCACAGTGGTCAATGGATAGTCCAGGTCCGGTGGTCAGTGAATGGTCCAGGCTCAATGTGTATAGTGGTCAACGAGTGGGCACAGTACTTAGCAGAATCGCAGCAACAAGCCAGCCAGTGTACTGGTCTAAGTCTAGTGGGAACATTGATCAGTAGCAGGGGCCAAACCCAACACAGATGCAGGTTGGTGAATATTCACAGACCAACAAAGATGCCAGTCAGTACTAATGGTCTAAGTTCAGCAAGCATACTGGTCACTGGATTGAGCTAGATCCCATAGTAATATGGTGTGTTTCACCAGGATAATTACTCTCCTGTGGATGATGTTACAATGCATTACAACCGTGTCACTAATCCTTGCACCAATCATACTAACCTCAGTGGGGGCTGGGGTTAGCGATGGGAGGGGGAGGAGTCACTGTTGGAATGATTGGTGAATCAAGCTAGCAATTTGTGTCCCAATGAATTAACCCCCTGAAGTAATTCAAACAAAACATTTCAAGATAAGTGGGTACAGTAGCATTGTGTGTATGTTACTGGATTTGTAATCCAGAGGTGTGAGTTCAAATCCCATCATGGTTGAATTGAATTCAATTCAGTTAATTAAATAAACCTGGAGTTAAAAAGCTAGTATCAGTGATGATAACCACAAAACTATCAGATTGTTGTTAAAACCCATCTGGTTCACTAATGTCCTTTAAGGAAGGAAAACTGTCATAATAAAAACAAGAAATGCTGGAAATACTCAGCAGGTCTGGCAGCATCTGTGGAGAGAGAAACAGAGTTAATGTTTCAGGTCAGTGACCCTTTTCTATGGAAAACGGTCATCCTTATCCATTCTGGCCTCTATTTGACTCCAGACCCACAGCTACTAAGGTAGCTAACCACCACCTTCTCACGGGATGGACAATAAATGGTGACCTTTCACATGATGTCCATATCCCATGAATGAGGTTTTAAAAAGTTCCACCATTGTAGATAGATTTAAAATGGATTATTCAACCAGAGAGAAGGTCCACTTTCCATTCCCCACAAACCTTCCAATTGGAAGGCAGCATGATAAACAAACTCTGGCATTTCTAGTCCAGTGGCGATGATGCAATGGCAATACATGTCCAAGTATAGATGGTGGGTAACTGGGAGGCAATAGTTTTCCCTCATCATTGTCTTTATGAGTGGTAGAAGCCTCAGATGAGACAGGTGATACCAAAGTAACTTCAGGGAGTTGCTGCAGTGCGCCCGTGAGATTGCAGGTGCTGCAATCCCAGTGAAGTGGGTGGATATTGAGTCCCATGGCAGGGGCACCAATCGTGCAACCTGCTGTGTCCAAGATGGTGTTGAGCTTCTTGATTGCTATTGTGGCTGCACTCATTCAGTCGAGTACTGGGCAGGCTTTGTAAGGTCAAGGATGAGCCACTTCTCATAGCTCTTCCCTTCCTGCCTCTGAATCAAAAGGACATGGGTTCAAGTCCCAAGAGATTTGATTACAACACCCAAACTGACACTCCCAGGGCAGTAATGCAGAAGTGTGGTACTGTCAGAGGTGCCATCTTTCAGATGAGATGTTAAAGTAAGGCTCTGTCTGCATGATCAGGTGGATGTAAAAAGATCCCATGGCACTATTTTGAAATAGGTGAGTGCTTCCCGGCAACGGGCCAATATTTATCCCTTATCACTAAAAGCAACTGATTATCTGGTCATTGTCATATTGCTGTTTGTGGGAGCTTGCTGTGCTCAAAGTGGCTGCCGCACTTCTTACGTCACAATATCGACTACTTTGGGTTGTCCTGAAGTCATGAAAGGTGCTATAGAAATGCAAGTTCCTTCCTTTCTTGCAGCTATGCTGTTGATATGGCTGGTCTAGTTCAGCTTCCAATCAGTGGTGACCCTCAAAAGATGTTGATCATGGGGAGAGCTGGCTTATTGTTGGTGTCATTGATTGTCAGGAGACAGTCATTAACCTGGCACTTGTGCAGCGCGAAAGTTACCTGCCACTTGTCAGCCCAAGTCTATTTTCTAGATTTTGTTTGAGGTGGCAATGGGCAGCATCATTACTGGAGGAATTGAGTTGTAATTGGGGCTGAACACAGCAAAACCGTCAACAAAACAGCTTCCGCTGTTGACCTTATTATGGAGGGAAATATGTTTGGAGCAGTTTAACTCACCTCCTTTCCTTCTTGTCTAATCACATTCCATATACCAGAGACAAAAGGAATAAGGAGAATGTCCCCTTTAGACCATAAGAGTGGATGGAATGATTATTTGTTTATTCATTATTTACATAAATTATTCAGCTATGGGAAATAGGGCTACATTTCCTGCCTATTCCCTGAGCTGTACAAGTCAGGCCCACCTGATTCCTCTCACTCATCACTGACATGTGAAATCATAGATTACAATCATTTACAAGCATGAATTTAAAATGAAAGCAATTTTGGATTTGAAATAAGCCAGGGAACTGTTTTTTTCTGGATTTATCCTCATGAACTGGGCCAGTAAATCATAGTTTTGAGAGCTGAGGAACATAAAGGGGCAAATTTAACCGAACCCTGCTGCGGGAAACTAATGGGATTGGGTGCATTAACCGTTTATACACCCCACTCAATTTCACTCTTCATTGAATTTCCACCCACCCTCGTGGGTTTCCCTCCTGGTGAGTTAGGTTCAGGTTGAACCCTAAAGTTTCAGGATGACAGAGATCACTTCCTCAAGCGTAGTTTCTTGTTGGTTCTCTTTTCTCATGAAAAGAGAAGGCTGAGGGATAACTTAATAGAGGTCTTTTGATAGAGAATGTCTCCACTTGTGGGGAAGAACAAAACTTGAAGCCATCAACACAAGATAGTCACTGATCAATCCAATAGGGAATTCTTCACCCAGAGAATGATTAGAATGTGGAGCTCGTCACCATAGGGAGGAGTTGAGAATAGTATAGATACATTCAAGGGGAAGCTAGATAAACATATGAGGGGGAAGGAAATAGAGGGTTATGTTGACAGAGTTAGATGAGGAAGGGTTGAAGGAGGCTTGAATGCAGCATAAATAGCAACATGGATTGTTTCTGTGTTGTATTCTCTATGTAATTCTATGTAACGTGGAGTAATTGGAGATATGTCAACGGTGATGAAAATTAGAAGTGTACAACGGACGGGCATTCAATATCACCCAGCTTACACTATCAAAAGTTAAAATTTAACCCCTTTAGATCAGCTGGTAACCATCCTTATCTGGCTAGTTTGGATGCAGTGAAAGTGCAAAAGCATCCGCATCAGTTTTGAGGGGGTCTTGTCCCAAAATTCGTCATGGTCTCTGCACTCAGCTTCCTCCAAAGGCTCATGACTCCCATTTTGGGACATGTGGTCAGCTTGGCTCAAGAGGTTGTGGATTCAACACAAGGCCAGAATTTAGGCATATGACTGAAGGAGTGTTGCATGGCAGTGCTCTATCTGCCCTGGGAGTAACTGTGTAGAGCAGGCTTTACTCTTTATCTATCCCTCTGTACCTGCCCTGGGAGTGTTTGATGGGGCAGTGTCGAGGGAACTTTACTCTGTATCTAACCCTGTAATTGCCCTGAGAGTGTATGATGGGGCAGTGTAGAGGGAGCTTTACTCTGTATCTAACCAATTCTGCATCTACCCTGGGAGTGAAAGAATTCAAGATTTAAAAAAAAGTTTATTTGAAGAAAAGCTTGGCGTGCTGATTAATTGTAAAATCTTGCCGTCCTTTGTCTGGTCGTGTGAGAAGTGGGGAGAGGGGAGAGGGGAGGCTCCTTATTAAACTGTTTAACTTTCTCGCATTGACTCCTCATTGCATGCTGACTCGAAGTGACCACTGGAAATCTGAGCTCTGAATTTTCCACAGCGTGTAAATTTGTAAAATAAATATACTGTGGTGCAGGTTCTGTAAAAGTCTTGGCCAAAACAAATCGGAGGGCGAGAGATTTTATGAAAGCAGGCCCTTGGGGGTATCAAGGGAGGGGTGGGGGGGGGGGGGGGAGAGGGGGGAGGGGAGAACTCCTTGCCAGGGTCTGAGCCTCCACTGTAAGTATTTCAACATGAGGGATGCAGATATTGTAACAAGTCCATGCACAACAGACGGCCGAGTTGGTGTGGAGATCAGCTGGCAAAGTGCAGGAGGGGAATTGCAAGAGACAGAGAAGCACGAGACCGCTGGTGTGCTTACTTTCTCACCTGACTCCAGGATGAGGAACGGATTAACCAAATGGGGAACAGATCTGCTGATTGCATTGACAGACACCACCGTGCCCCTCCCCCTCCACTGCACCCCACTCAATTCACAGACAGCCAAATAGTCAGCCAGCTGCTTATAAGCTTAATCTGCCATTGGCAAGCGGATAATTGGAAGCGAACTTTTATATATTTGCACAGAGCACTGACAGAATATTTCCACCCGTCGCACCGGGGGCTGACCTAATCAACCTCGTCGTGCTGTTTCTTTCAGGCTGACAAGTTTACAAGTCACGGGAATGACGAAAACCTGAAGTCTTGTCACCCTTCCAGATAAATCTGAAGTGAGATTTTGGGCAGGAAATGGGAATGGAATCAATGTCAAGCCAATGCAGACCAATGTGCTGTCAGACTGAAGGTTTTAATTTGTTATGAAGCCTGGGCAGTTAGACACTGAAATTTACAGGACTGTCACCAGGAGATCTATGCAAAACAAACATTGTAATCACCTTTGCTCTATAAAATTATACATGATCTTTTGTTTCTTACAAACTGCTGTAAGGGATTTGCAGACTAGCTGTAGTTTCAGGCTCACACACCCGCTCCCCTATGGTTCAATAGAAACAGGAGTAGGCCATTCAGACCCTCGTGCCTGTTCCATCATTCAGTTAGATCATATAGAATGCACAGATCATTCATCCCAACTAGTCTATCCCAGTGTTTATGCTCCACATGAGCCCACCCTACTTCATCTAACCCTAGAAACAGAACCTTCTATTCCTTTCTAGCTTCCCCTTAATGCATCTATGAGAGTAGCTTCAACCATTCCGTGTGGCAGAAAGTTCCACATTCTCACTACTCTCTGGGTAAAGACGTTTCTCCTGAATTCCATATTGGATTTATTAATGACCATCTTATATTGATGGCCCCTAGGTTTGGTCTTCCCACAAGCGATAACATCTTCATGGCTGATCTGTACCTTAATTCCATTTATCCACCTTTGCTCCATACCCCTTGATACCCTTACCTATCAAACACCTAGCAGGTGATCTAATTGGGGTGTTTAAAATGATAGAAAGGATTCAATAGGGTACAAAGAGGAACGCTTTGCTCTGGTGGGGGAGTTCAGAAGGGGGAAACAATCTTAAAATTAGAGCCAGGCTATTTAGAAATGAAATCAGGAAGCATTTTTTCCACAAAGGCCAGCAGAAATCTGGAACGCCCTCCCCCAAATGGTTTTAGATTCTGGAGGTCAATTAAAATTTTCCAAGACTGAGTTCAATGGGATTTTTATTTGGGTTAAGGGCATCAAGGGATATGGAATAAAGGAGTTGCGATACGCACAGATTAGCCATGACCTAACTGAATGGTGGCATAAGCTTGAGGGGCTGAATGGCCTACTTAGACTGCTTGGTGTGCAGGTTAAGAACTCTGTTCTGGTTTAACATTACTTTGAAACCTCTGAAAAATACACCATGCAATACCACATTGAGCCACAGGGTGCCAGTAGACTCCCTTGATTCATGTAATAAAAGTAAAATACTGTAGATGCTGGAAATCTGAAATAAAAACAAAAACTGCTGGAAATACTCAGCAGGTCAGGCAGCATCTGTGGGGAGAGAAGCAAAGTTAACGTTTCAGGTCAGTGACCTTTCATCAGAACTGGCAAAAGGCTTTACCAAGGCTCCTTTGACAGCACCTTCCAAACCTGAGACCTTTACCTCCTAGAAAGAAAAGGGCAGCAGATGCATGGGAACACCACCACCTGAAAGTTCCCCTCCAAGCCACACACCATTCAGACTTAGAACAATATCGCCGTTCCTTCACTGTCGCTGGGTCAAAATCCTGGCACTCCATTCCTAATAACACTGCAGTGGTTCAAGAAGGCAGCTCACCACCACCTTCTCAAGGGCAATTAGGGATGGGCAATAAATGCTGGCCTGGCCAGTGACGCCCACATCTCCCGAATGAAGAAAACAAAAATTCATAACCTCAGGATGTACCAAAGCGCTTTACAGACAAAGAAGCGCCTTTTTTAGTCATTGTTATAATGCAGGAAACACGGCAGCCAATTTATGCACAGCAAGGTCCCAGAAACAGCTATTTTTTTTTTTAGGTATATGGTCAGGACACGGGGAGAACTCACCTGCTTTCCTTGAAACAGTGCCATGGAATCTTTTACATTCATCCAAGGGGGCCTTGGTTTAGTCATTAAAAAGATGGCACTTCCGACAATGCAGCACTCTCTCAGTACTTCAGTGTACTATCAGCTTGGATTATGGGCTAAAGTTGCTGGAGTGGGACTTGAACACACAACTTCTGACTTAGGCGTGAGTACTACCCAGCCTGATGGCATCCTTATAACAATAACAACCACCTTATATTTATAGAGCACCTTTAACGTAACATAACACCCCAAGGTGCTTCACTGGAGCATTACAAAACTAAGTAGGACACTGAGCCACAAAAGGAAACATTAGGTCAGATGACCAAAAGCTTGGTCAAGGGGTGTCTGAAAGGAGGAAAGTGAAGCGGAGAGGCGGAGAGATGTAGGGAGGGTATTCCAGAGCTTGGGGCCAAGGCAACCGAAGGCGCAGCCACCAATTGTGGAGCAATTAAAGTCAGGCATGCCTGTAGTGCGGATATCTTGGAGGGTTATGGGGCTGGAGGAGATTACAGAGATAGGGAGGGGTGAGGACATGGAGAGATTTGAAAACAGGATGAACATTTTTAAATCAAGGCGTTGCTTGACCAGGAGTCAATGCACATCAGTGAGCACAGGGATGATTGGGGAATGGGACTTGGTGTGAGTTAAGACACGGGGCAGCAGAGTTTTGGATGACTTCAAGTTTACAGAGAGTAGAATGTGGGAGGCCAGCCAGGAGTGCATTGGAATAGTCAAGTCTAGAGGTAACAAAGGCATGAATGAGGTTTCAGCAGCAGATGAGCTGGTTCAGGGGGTGAAGTTGGGCGATGTTACTTAGGCAGAAATAGACAGTCTTAGTGATGCAATGAATATGTGGTCAGAAACGGATTTCGGGGTCAAATGTGACACCAAGGTTGCAAACAGACTGGCTTAGTCTCAGACTTTTGCCAGGGAGAGGGATGGAGTCGGTAGCTAGGGAACGGGGTTTGGAGCAGGGACAGAAAACAATGGCTTCAGTCTTCCCAATATTTAACTGGACGAAACTTCTGCTTATCCAGTACGGATGTCGGATTAGCAACAACAGAGTCGTCGAGGGAGGTGTGGAGAGGTAGAGCTGGGTATCATCAGCATACATGTGAAAGCTAACGCTGTGCTTTTGGATGATGTCGCCAAAGGAAATAGGATGAGGCCAGGTTTAGCTCCTTAGGGAACACCAGAGGTAACGTTGCAGGAGCAGGAAGAGAAGCCACTTTAAACGATTCTCTGGCTATGATTAGATAAGAATGGAACCAGGTGAGAGCAGTCCCAACCAGCTGGACAAGAGTGGAGAGGCATTGGGAGAGGATGGTGTGGTCAACCGTGTCAAAGGCTGCAGACAGGTCGAGAAGGACGAGGAGGGAAAATTTACCTTCGTCACAGTCATATGGGATGTCATTTGTGACTTTGATAAGAGCTGTTTCAGTACTATGAAAGGTGGAAATCTGATTGGAGGGATACAAATATGGAGTTCCGGGAAAAATGGGAATGGATTTAAGAGACGACAACATGTTAAAGGACTTGAGAGGAAAGGGAGGTTGGAGATGGGACAGTAGTTTGCAAGGGTGATGGGGATTAGTTTTTTGAGGAGAGGGAAGATGACAGCAGATATGAAGAAGAGAGGGACAACAGCTGAAGAGAGAGAACAGTTTACAAAATCGGCTAACATGGATACCAGGAGGAAAATTGGGTGACCAGCAGTTTAGTGGGAATAAGATTGAGGGAACAGGAGGCGAGTCTCATGGACAAGATGAGCTCAGAGAGGGCATGAGGGAAGACAGGAGAGAAACTAGGGAAAGATGCGAGTTCAGGGCTAGGCAGGGGGAAGCATTAGAAACGTAGAAAATAGGAGCAGGAGTAGGCTATTTGGCCCTTCGAGCCTGCTCTGCCATTCATTATGATCATGGCTGATCATCCAACTCGGCAGCCTGTTCCCGCTTTCGCCCCATACCCTTTGATCCCTTTAGACCCAAGAGCTATATCTAACTCCTTCTTGAAAACATACAATGTTTTGGCCTCAACTGATTTCTGTGGTAGCGAATTCCACAGGCTCACCACTCGCTGGGTGAAGAAATTTCTCCTCATCTCAGTCCTGAAAGGTTTACCCCGTATCCTTAGATTAGGGAGTTCTGGACTCCCCCACCATCGGGAGCATCCTTCCTGCATCTACCCTGTCAAGTCCTGTTAGAATTTTATAGGCTTCTATGAGATCCTCCCTCACTCTTCTGAACTCCAGCGAATATAATCCTAAACGACTCAATCTCTCCTCATACGTCAGTCCCACCACCTCAGTCTGGTAAACTTTCGCTGCACTCCCTGCATAGCAAGAACATCCTTTCTCAGATAAGTAGACCAAAACTGCACACAATATTCTAGGTGTGGCCTCACCAAGGCCCTGTATAATTGCAGCAAGACATCCCTGCTCCTGTACTCGAATCCTTTCGCTATGAAGGCCAACATACCATTTGCCTTTTTTACCATCTGTTGCACCTGCATGCTCACCTTCAGCGACTGGTGTACAAGAACACCCAGGTCTCGTTGCATATTCCCCTCTCTCAGTTTATAGCCGTTCAGATAATAACCTCACATTTATCCACATTATACTGCATCTGCCACGCATTAGCCCACTCACTCAACTTGTCCAAATCACCCTGAGGCCTCTCTGCATCCTCCTAACTCACCCTCCCGCCCAGTTTTGTGTCATCTGCACATTTGGAGATATTACATTTAGTTCCCTCAACTAAATCATTAATGTATATTGTGAATAGCTGGGGTCCTAGCACTGATGCCTGCGGTACCCCACTAGTCACTGCCTGCCATTCGGAAAAATACTCATTTATCCCTGCTCTTTGTTTCCTGTCCGCCAACCAATTTTCTATCCATCGCAATACACTACTCCCATTCCAATGTGCTTAATTTTACATGCTAATCTCTTATGTGGGACTTTGTCGAAAGCCTTCTGAAAGTCCAAATAAACCACATCCACTGGCTCCCCCTCATCAACTCGAAGTTACATCCTCGAAGAATTCTAGTAGATTTATCAAGCATGATTTCCCTTTCGCAAAACCATGCTGACTCTGCCCGATTCTACCACTGTTCTCTAAGTGCTCTGCTATAAAAATCTTTGATAATGGATTCTAGAATTTTCCCCACTACCGACGTCAGGCTGACTGGTCTATAATTCCCTGCTTTCTCTCTACCTCCTTTTTAAATAGTGGGGTTACATGAACTACCCTCCAATCCGTAGGAACTGTTCCAGAGTCTATAGAATCTTGGAAGATGACCAATGCATCCACTATTTCTAGGGCCACTTCCTTCAGTGCTCTGGGATGTAGACCATTAGGCTCTGGGGATTTATTGGCCTTCAATCCCATCAATTTCCCCAACACCATTTCTCTACTAATACTGATTTCTTTCAGTTCCTCTCTCTCACTAAGCCCTGTGTTCCCCAACATTTCTGGTCTGATATTTGTGTCCTCCTTTGTGAAGACAGAACCAAAGTATGCATTTAGTTGGTCAGCCATTTCTTTATTCCCCACAATAAATTCCCCTGTTTCTGACTGTAAGGGACCCACATTTGTCTTCACCAATCTTTTTCTCTTCACATACCTATAGAAACTTTTACAGTCAGTTTTTATGTTCCCCGCAAGCTTGCTCTCGGACTCTATTTTCCCCTTCTTAATCAATCCCTTGGTCCTCCTCTGCTGAATTCTAAACTGCTCCCAATCCTCAATTAGAGGACGTTTGGCCAGATGGGCTACTGGAAAGGAGGGACACGGCAGAGGCAGCTGATCAGATGGTCTCAATCTTAGTGACAAAGAAGTCTATGAGCTCCTCACACCTGTTGGAAGATAGGGTGGAGGAGAGAGGGAAGAAGGTTTATGATGATGTTTTATTGAACACTAGCACACACACAATACTTCCTTCCTGCTACAGCCACCAACAGGGAGTGTGCGCAGCAAACCTGACTGGTTTTTGTTTTGCCCTCTCTAACTGGGGCCAGTTGTCAGTAACTCCAATCTTCTCTAGCTGAAATAATTACAGACCTAGAACCGTCCTGGTCTGTCTGACTCAGTAACCAGTGACCTAGTGGTGCATTCACCAACTGAGCTACTGAAAGAGGCAAAATGACCTGCAGCTCCTTGTGTCTTCCTCCAGATCCTCCTTCCGCTTCACTTCCCTCTGACCCCACCCCTTCTGATCTGACCCCTTGCCGTGTATTCACTATACTGTCCCCTCTCTGATGCTGAACGTTGTCTACTCAGCAAAGGTCTCAGTTTTATCCCCTTACGCCCCCACCTCAATGAATTTCGCGCTCGGCATGACGTTGAGCTCTTCTTCCGTCGACTCCGCCTCCGGGCTCACTTCTTTGACCAGGAGTCCTCCTCCCGACCAGCAAACCCATTCACCCGCCTCCAGCATTCTCCCTCTACCTGGACCCCTCCCCCTGGCCACTTACCCGCTCTTGATCTCTTCATTGAAAACTGTCGGCGAGACATTGGTCATCTCAATTTCTCTGCCCCCCTCACTCACTCTAACCTGTCCCCCTCTGAACTTGAGGCACTCCGTTCTCTCAGGTCTAACCCCGACATGGTCATCAAACCTGCAGACAAGGGTGGTGCTGTTGTTGTATGGCGTACCGACCTGCACCTTGCAGAAGCTCAACACCAACTCAGACACTTCTTCCTACCTCCCTCCGGACCATGACCCCACCACCAAACATCAAGCCACCGTCCAAAGGACTGTCACTGACCTCATCTCCTCTAGAGATCCTCCCCCTACAGCTTAGAAACCTCATAGTCCTGCAACCCCGGACAGCCCACTTCTACCTCCTTCCCAAAATCCACAAACGGGACTGTCCCGGCAGACCCATTGTGTCAGCCTGCTCCTGCCCACTGAACTTATTTCTTCCTATCTTGACTCTATCGTTGCTCCGCTGGTCCAGTCTCTTCCCACCTACATCCGTGACTCTTCTGACGCCCTACGTCATTTTGACAATTTCCAGTTTCCTGGTCCCAACCGCCTCCTCTTCACTATGGACGTCCAATCGCTCTACACCTCCATCCCTCACCAGGATGGTTTGAGGGCGCTCCGCTTCTTCCTGGAACAGAGGCCCAACCAGTCCCCATCCACCACCACCCTTCTCCGCCTGGCTGAACATGTTCTCACATTGAACAACTTCTCCTTCAACTCCACGCACTTCCTTCAAGTAAAAGGTGTTGCTATGGGTACCCGCATGGGTCCTAGTTATGCCTGTCTTTTTGTGGGATATGTCGAGCATTCTTTGTTCCAGTCCTACTCAGGCCCCCTCCCCCAACTCATTTTCCGGTACATTGATGACTGTATCGGTGCCGTTTCCTGCTCCCGCCCCGAACTGGAAAACTTTATCAACTTTGCTTCCAATTTCCACCCTTCTCTCACCTTTACATGGTCCATCTCTGACACTTCCCTTCCTCGACTTCTCTGTCTCCATCTCTGGGGATAGGTTGTCTACTACTTTCCACTATAAGCCCACCGACTCCCACAGCTACCTCGACTACACTTCTTCAAACCCCACCTACTGTAAGGACTCCATTCCATTCTCCCAGTTTCTCCGTCTTCGATGCATCTGCTCTGATGATGCTACCTTCCGTGACGGTGCTTCTGATATGACCTTTTTCCTCAACCGAGGAATCCCCCCCCACTGTTGTTGACAGGGCCCTCAACCGTGTCCGGCCCATTTCCCGTAACTCTGCCCTCAACCCTTCCCCTCCCTTCCAGAACCGTGACAGGGTTCCCCTTGTCCTCACTTTCCACCCCATCAGCCTCCATATCCAAAGGATCATCCTCCGCCATTTCCGCCACCTCCAGCGTGATGCCACTACCAAACGCATCTTCCCCTCCCTTCCCCTATCAGCACTCCGAAGGGATCGTTCCGTCCGCGACACCCTGGTCCAGTCCTCAATTACCCCCACCACCTCGTCCCCATCCCATGGCACCTTCCCCTGCAATTGCAGGAGGTGTAATACCTGCCCATTTACCTCCTCTCTCCTCACTATCCCAGGCCCCAAACACTCCTTTCAGGTGAAGCAGCGATTTACTTGTACTTCTTTCAATGTAGTATACTGTATTTGCTGCTCACAATGTGGTCTCCTCTACATTGGGGAGACCAAGTGCAGACTGGGTGTCCGCTTTGCGGAACATCTCCGCTCAGTTCGCAAGCAGGACCCTGAGCTTCCGGTTGTTTGCCATTTCAACACTCCCCCCTGCTCTCATGCTCACATCTCTGTCCTGGGATTGCTGCAGTGTTCCAGTGAACATCAAGGCAAGCTCGAGGAACAGCATCTCATCTACCGATTAGGCACACTGCAGCCTGCCGGACTGAACATAGAGTTCAATAATTTCAGAGAATGACAGCCCCCCACTTTACTTTCATTTTTAGTTATTTTTTCTTTTTTACATTTTTTACAACCTTTTTTTGCATTTATTTCATTTCATCTTAGTTTGTTCAGTTTGCTTCCCCACTGTTTTTTTTCATGTTTGCACTTGCTGCTGTTCAATATTCAGTCCGTTAACACCTTTTCTGTACTAATGCTTTGTCTTTCAACACACCATTAACATATTGTTTGCCTTTGCTCCATGACCTTTTGGTCAGCTATGTGGCCTGGTCCAATCTACACCTTCTCCTTTGTTATCTCTTGCCTCACCCCCACCTCACTTGCTTATAACCTGTGACATTTTTAATATTTGTCAGTTCCGAAGAAGGGTCACTGACCCGAAACGTTAACTCTGCTTCTCTTTCCACAGATGCTGCCAGACCTGCTGAGTGGTTCCAGCATTTCTCGTTTTTATTTCAGATTTCCAGCATCCGCAGTATTTTGCTTTTATCCTTGTGTTTTCGTTGTGTTGAGTTTAGGTACAGTGAATCTTCAAAGAACAGAAAGGACAGTGTTGGGGAACTAGTCAGTGGGTAATAAAGATGTAGATAAGTCCTTAAGTGGCATTTAACAACAACTTTCCATAGCACCTTTAAAGTAACAAAACATCCCATCGCCCATCACAGGAGCATTATCAAACAAAATTGAACACCGAGCCACATAAGGGGTTGGATTTTAAAGCCCGTCCACTGTCGAGAACAGTGACGGGGGGCAATGAAGATGGGTACGGCGGACACCCACCACCGACCCTGACGGCAGCAGGTCCCGTACTGATCGCGGCAGCAGCGGCAAGACCTCCTGGCAGCTGCCCCACTGCTCAGCCACAGGACCCCCATTTCAATATGTAAATTAATTTACATACGTTATTTAATGAAGATCCCGTTGCCTCCTTAATTGCCACACTCATCTTCATTCGGGTGGCCGACAATGCTGTGCCTTCGAATCCCCATTCGGGTAAACATGGTGCAACACCTGTTTGGTGGGGGGGGGGGGGGGGGGGCGGGGGGAGGAGGTTTTTTCTTCTGTGCGGGGGAGGGGGGGGGGAAGCAGGGTGACAATGCTGCAGATTGATCAGGGGGTTGATGGGAAGGGGTAAAGGACAGAGGTGCCGAACTTTGGCGGGTTGCGGGGGAAAAGGTCAAATTCTCAATATAGGAATTCTGGGGGAGGGCAGGAATGTTTTGAAATGACATGGGAGGGGAGGGGGGTGGGTGGATAAATGCATGGAAAGGTCATTTAATTCATTTCTGCAAAACTTTAACTTACCTGGCCCTTTAAACTTTAAATATCCATTGAGGGCTGTAAGCCCTGTAAACCGCGGCCATGTAAATGAGCCACTACACTTGAACCGCGGCAGCTCCTTGATGTGGTGCCCGTGCGCACGGGCCGCATTTATTTACATCCGCCGCCTACTTCGGCGGTGGAGTCTTAAAATGCAGCCCGAGGAGATATTAGGACAGGCGACCAAATGTTTAGGCAAATAGGGAGGTTTTGAGGAGGACCTTAGGAAGAGAGCAAGGTTTCAAGGAGGGAATTCCAGAGCTTAGGGCCTAGGCAGCTGAAGTCGGAAGAAACCAGAATTGGAGAAACACAGAGTACCCAGAGGGCTACAGGACTGGAGGAGGTTACACAGATAGGGAGAGGTGGGGCCATGAAGGGATCTGAATACAATTCAGAATGAACTTAGGGGCAAGGGCGGAGGTGGGTGATATTGCAGTGGTGGAAATGGACAATATTAGTGATAGATAACACATGGGGTTTTAAGCTATGTGTCAAACAGAACATCATTTAATATCTAAGCTTCTCTGCCCACTGCCATGCTTACAACCTTGTCTCCTAAAAATTCAATACAGGAATTAGTTCTGATTTTTTAAGTGTATCCTGACTGAGCTTCAGTGTGCACACATCATATCTGGGGCAGAGAGTAACTCAAATTTTGTTTAATTTTCAGTTCTTTGCTGCACACATCAATTCCAGCAATGAATCGTCAAGAGATCTCCATGCATTAACAGGAAGTAATGATGCCACCACTCATCAAATAAACAAGCCTTTTATTTAATCGAAGTGTTACTGAACCATGTCACAAAAATATTAGGCAAAACAAAGCCTTTAAATCACACTATCTGAATATACACTTTATCTACAGATAGTGTTTCCAAACTGTTCCATGCTATTCTTACACACCAACCGTAAAAAATAACTATGGGCACAAGTTCATAAATCCCATGATTCCGGCTGACTGAAGAATTTGGTCCTTTAGCCAGTGGATCTGGGTCTCACACCCTATCCCCAACTAATCCAGAGAGACTCCTAAACAGGGAGCCTAGTCACACTATCATTTACAAAAAAAAACAAATGATGACAAACAAATCGATAACAATCTTGTGTATTTGAAGGTTTCAGTCTTTAAATTAATGAGACTAATTTTGTAAATCAAAGACCACATCCCGGCTTCCTCTGAGACACACTCTTAGAAATGCTGCAACATGCTGTTCTGCCCATCAACTAGACCGGGTCGGTGCCCACTGCCCCGCACATGGTGATTTCAATTGTGCTAAAGACCAAGTTGCATTCAGTTCTTGTGCAATGGGGTTTTTGTTGCTCTGGCAACGCCCATCAGACAGGCCTTGAATGGAGGTCCCGGACCAGCGAAGCAGCAATTCACAGGTCTTCTTGGGAGTGGGAGGGTTGTTGGTCTAGACAAGAGAGAGGTGGGAGTCAAGGCACTCTCCAGTGTTATAAATACACTGACTTAAACAGAGAGTGCTGCTGAAAGCATAGTTCCTGAAAGGAGTACCAAGGAACCAAATAGCAACAGGCACAAAACCTTAATTAACTGTTAATTTCCCTTCCACAGCAAGTGATGACCTAATATCGCTGTCACAGAGGACACACAGGAGGCCTGCAAACTGGGATAAATGAAAAAAAAAGCATGCATACACGCAATCCCAACTGGAGCTTTAAAGGCAGCTTCCTTTCACTCCCTCACCCTTCCCCTCCCACTCCTCCCCCCACCTGTCGGTTCTGAAAGCATTGCCTGCGATCTGGGCACTGACTCCAGCAACTTACACAAGTGGTCGTTCTTTCGTTGCATCTAAATGGCGAGTGCCAGTGGGTTGTTCAGCAGAGAAGGGAGTATCATGGCTGAGCCCAATCCTGTGTTCATCCAACATCCACACTCATTTCAGCAGGGGTTAATAGAAACCAATCAGCAGGGGTTAATAGAAACCAATCAGCATTGGGAAGCTGGCCGATACTTTTCTCCAGCTCAACAATCAAGAAGGACCCAGGCGAATTGTAGCATTCTTACGCAGTGTCCTAGTCATGAACCAATTAAAATGTTTTTTCTTCCCCCATTATGCTGTACAGCATTTCTTCCCTGGTCCCTTTTCCTAGGGGAACACACCTTCGCAGACCAGAGCAGGACAACCACCATTGCCTAAGCTGGTGCCACAGCGAGGCACAAGAGCAGCTGAGGAATAATTGCCCATAGCCACCACCCACTTATGACAGCACTTGGTCTCTGCTCACTACCTCCTCATGACAGCATACCTCAGATCCGTAACTCACTATCGACAATGGTACAAAGCCACCTGCTCCCACTCAATGGCACAGGACGCAAGAGCTCAAACTCACTGGGCCACGTCACTCCTACCCTATTGTCTCAGGGACACCAAAGCACTTCAACCAAACATGTCCTGCCACTCACCAGTGGCTCTGCACCTTTTAAAGCTAGGCCAGTTTTAAAACATAAGGAAAATGCAGGCACAAAAAGCATATTATTTTTTGAACTCGACATCAAGACTGCTTTCACCAGACCCAAGTAAACTGTGAATAAGGCCAAGTTAAAGTTGTGGGAAGGTGGGGGTGAATGGTGAGCGCCTTATCAATAGTGACCAGTTTTAGCTGGGTCCCGATCCAAACTGCAATAGATGTGGGGCGCCGGGGGCAAAATTGACTGGCAGAATGCTCAAGGTTGGAAATTCACCTCATCTAATTCCTCATCACTCTCCACAAACACCTCCCACCATCAAGGATGGGACATACTTGAAAGTCAAGCTGTCAATCTCCCAAATGAAAGGTGCAACACAGGGTTTCATTGAAATGGGTCTTCACACTTGGGAGGGCAGAGAAGCAAAAAACAAAATGGGAAAGGCTGAAGTTAAGAGCGAGTAGCATTGTTTCCAGCTCACAGAAAGTAGAAAGTTACACCCTAGTTTGGTAGTGAGACCATTTTCAACACAGATACTGCACTTTAAGTGATGGCACGAGCACTAACTCTTTAAAACAATCATCTTTTAAACTAAATGCTTGTTCAGACAGCACGGAAAAGATTACACCAGCCACCAGGGGAACATTTTGTGCCCACTTTTTAAAAAAAATCTTCTCCAGCTCTGGTATCAGTCTTCCTGAGGCCAACCCATCCATTACTGCTAAACACCATCAAGTGTGCAGAAAGCAATCAGCATTGTCTACACTCCCCTTCCCCCTCTGTGGTAGGATTTACTACACGCAATTTGTGGGTGTAGTAAGGCACAGTCCTGTTGCATCTTAAGAGGCCAGCTCTGAAGTAGTGATGAAAAACATTTAGAAGCCTGCCTTCATGGCTGTGGACGGGGAGAGCAAGAAGTGAGGGTCGATTCTCCCATTGACCTAATGAGGAAAAGCACCACCTTGTACTGCACTAAAGCCACAGACACCAACAGGACCCAGTCTGTGTTGAGTCAGTGGATCAGAGATGGCCTCAGTTACCTGACTAAAGAGGGAATTAAAAATTGCCTCCCCTTGATCCCAAACCATTGACACAAGGCAAGTGCAGTTCTGGGCATGTGTTGAGAACAGATCAAGCTTGCGTTTGACCCCCTCACAGGGGACAGGGCATTGGAAAATATAAAAATCATTTAAGGAGAAGGAGATGGAGGGGATAAAAAAGTATTTTTCGAAGTTCATTTGAAAAACTAAAGCAATTAAAAAGGGAACGAGGTTTAACAAGCAAAAAAGCCAGCGCGCATCACTTCTCTCTGTTTCACCCATATACATGGACGGCCTGGAGATTCTTTTCAGAGCTGTCAGCAACAAGATGAGCATCCAATCATCATCAACAGGCAAAAGTAATGCGAGCGATTCCTCTCTAAATTCAGCATAAACTATTAATACTCACTGGTTTCAGGCAGAGGCTTAGGTACATCAATGACCAGGTGTCACATCCCCAACCTTCTGGAGAGAAGCTGTGAGTTCCACTGGCAAACAGTCAGCATGTTTCACAGGTGCCTACGGTTGGCCAGGTTCCCCATGTACTTAGCTACAGAAACACTGTTGTACTTTGCAAGCACAGATAAATAGTTTGACAACACTTTCTTGATGGTCGATCTGGTTAAAGCAGGAAACAGCCGAGGCCATACTGACAGGAAAGTCACAGCTTCAAACCCAGCATTTGCTTAATTAGCCAGTCAGCCAAGGGAGGGGAGGGAAAAAAAAAAAACTGCTCACGGCTCATGCTGCTGATGGTTATCCAGTAATCTCTTGCTCAAATGTATTCTTGCGACTGGATATCAGGCAAAGACAGGATTGGGCTCTGCTGTGATGGCCTCCTCCGATGAATGGCCTGCCTATACATGAAGAATAACGACTTTGTCACAGGTTCCTGTGGGCAACCAGCACCTGTGCATCAATATTTCTGCAATTGAAGGGAAGGGGGAGCTGAAGGAAATGGCCATTAAAAACCTACCATGTTCCAGTGGCAAATTATCACATTGACTGTGTTTCATAAAGGGGTCTGATGGGACATCTTATCTGCAACACAATTACAAAAGAGAGTCACATTTTGCATGCTCTAGACGGCAAGATCGTTAACTGACTTGCCTCTGACCCAGCCGATATTCCTTTGGCATTTCCGTTATCTTAAAGCAGCACACTTGAAATTCTAGTCCGTTAAAACAGGAAACAAGGATTAAAATAGCCTAATTCAGACCGTAAAATGGAGATTGGGCAACTTGCATCGGAGCTTCATTCTGCCCACCCAGGCGGTGTCTGTTCATGAATCTTCACAAGGACTCACCTACTAGGTTCAAGTCTCACTGCTTTTTAAAAAAATAATTAACCACAGGGTTTCAGCCCAAACTTGGCAAGCAGGGAGAGGTGATCGGATGAGTAGATGCCATTGGGCAACCTATTGGCCAGCCAGATGTCATGTTCAGACAGCAGGGAGAGTCGGCCGAGCAGCTTGAGGGATCCATCCTTGTACCGCCTACGCCCTGCCAGGAAGATAAAAAAAAGGAGCATGTCACAATACTGAACAGAACTGGGGTGAGAGGTCAGAACTTGCATTCATAATTTCTAAGGCAGGATGAACAGTGGTAAAGAACTGGTCTGATGCCATCACTTGTAGGAACTACAGAACAGGACAACAGCCACTTCAAACATTGATTTTATAGGACGTGCATTTATAAATTCAGCATAAACTATTAATACTGATGTCAGCCAGAGACACAAAGCCAGTGACCAGTTATCATGTCTCCAACTGGATAGGTTCAGACAAAAGAAAGACTTGCACTTGTATAGTGCCTTTCACCACCTCAGGACATCCCTTTACAGCCAATGAAGTACTTCTGATGTGTAGTCACTGATGTAATGTAAGAAACGCAGTAGCCAATTTATGCACAGCAAGCTCCCACAAACAGCAATGTAATAATGACCAGATAATTTTTTTTAGGCATTGATTGAGGGATAAATTTTGGCCAAGACACTCCGGAAAAATTCTCCTGCTCTTCGAAATGGGATCTTTTACATCCACCCGAGAGGGCAGATGGGGTTTCAGTTTAACATCTCATCTGAAAGACAGCACCACCAATAGTTCAGCACTCCCTTACTACTGCACTGGAGTGTCAGCCTGGATTTTGTGCTCAAGTATCCAGATTGGGATTTGAACTCACAACATTCCGATTCAGAGGCAAGAGTACTGGCCCACTGAGCTCAGTGTCTTGTTTAAGGGACTAATTTAGGTGCCGTTAACAACAACAACTTATATTTATATAGTGCCTCTAACGTAATAAAACATCACAAGGCTCTTCACAGGAGCATTATAAAACAAAATAATACTCAGCCACTTAAGGAGATAGTCGGTAAGATGACCAAAAGCTTCGTCAAGGAGGTCGGTTTTAAGGACTGTCTGAGAGGAGAGAGAGATGGAAATGCAGAGAGGTGTAGGAAAGGTATTCCAGGGCTTTAGTTGTCCTAGGCAACTAAAGACATAGCCACCAATGGCGGAATGATTAAAATCAGGGATGCACAAGAGGCCAGAATTAGAGGAGCACAGATAACTCGGAGGGTTGTGGGGTTGGAACAGTTTAGGGGGAACACCTCATCAGGACTCCAGAGAGTTTTGGCAAAGGGTCATAATTAATTATCTTTCTTTCCAGATAGCTGACTGACTTACTGTGCATTTCCAGTATGTTCTGCTTTTATTTCAAATAGCCAGCAATTGAACTGCTTTTTTTTTTAAACCTGTGCTATAGCTATAATCACATAATAAATGCATGACTGGACCAGCACAGATATACAGACACGTGCTTCTCCACTTTGATTCCATGTCCCTGCCTTCTACTCATCACCAGTTTAACACAGTGACAGGAAACAGATGAAGACTCCTCAGCAGTTTCTGAAGTCAGGACTGCTTTATCCACAGCCAATAGGAAAGGCGAGGCAGAATCTGTCAGGTTATCACCCCTGGTGGAACACAGGCACGTACAAGGACCGAAAAGCAACAGAACCCCTGTCTCAAATAGAGCAGCATCCTCAATTCAAACTGTCAAAACAAAGCAACACTCCCCCCACCCTCTCCCTGCCACATTCCAGGAGACAAACCTTTTCCACTCTTATTGGTGACTGGCTGTGCTGAGTAGAAGATGTAATCCACAGTGAGGCCGAAGCCAGATGAACAGGTTGTGACCTCAGGCAGTCCTGTGTCAGGCAGATAATGACTGTAGACTGAGGTCAGGTTGAGATTGTGCCGGAGAGTGGTTGGAGACCTGAACGAAGTGAAACAGATTGAGAACAGCCTGATTTCTATCACACTGGGTACCCAAATGAGGTATTATAGCAGTGGATGAGAAGCCCAGTTGGGGTTGAGAGTTCAAATTCCAATATGATTGGTTATGATGGACATTAGTGAGCCAGGGTGTGATTTTACAACAATCCAGTAGCTTTATGGTCATTTATTCTGTTGCCAAGCCACAAATTATCTGATTTATTGAATTTGATTCCACAGCTTGCTGGGGGTGGGATTTGAACTCACAACCTCTGGATTATTAGCTCAATACCACAACTACTACAGTATCATTCTTCATCCACCATTTAGATTATTCTAAAAAAAGCTATTTATCTCTCATTCCCCATTAACTCTACCTGAGATACTAGCTCATCTGTTTCCAGCCTTCACCAAAACTGGATGCTAGGATTCAATTATGGGTAAACTGGAAAATTTCTCTTAATTTTCTCCTGCTGTTGAACTCAGAATCTGTACATTTATAGTCACAAATCTACAGCCCGCTGCTCCGACCCAGTACATTGTACTCTGCACTACTTACTTTTATTTTTAAAAATTCTGAAGGGCCAAGTAAGGCCCAGTCCAGGCACACTTTGTAACACAACTTCCCCCACTAATGACTCTGTAGAAAATTCAGCAATCCACAAGGGCCACTGTCTGACCAGCAACTGATACAAGCCCTGGAAAACTTTTCCCCATCTATGGGAGTGCAAATATCAAAATTAAACTCAAGATTGTTCACAAAAGGCAACATGTTAAGGCCTTGGAAAGGGTACAGAGATTTACCAAAATGTTACCAGGGATCCCACTCCAGAGACTTGTGTATGGGGTGTTCAGATAGAGGTAGTACCCTTGTATTTTCTGTCAGCTGCAACCAATTTGTAGGCTGGACTGGAATCACTGGTCCTCATCGCCACCCAGCTCTCACTGCTGGTTCCAAGCGCCACACCGTCTCAGCTGACGGGCGAAATGTAGTGAGGGGAGAAATGATGAACATGACACCACCTGGGCGGGCGTCTTTCTTGATGAAGGTAATGGCCAAGGCGGAAGGATTCAAAGAGGCTCAAGTGGCCATCACATTCTGGATCAAAAGCATACCACAACATATTGCGTGGACTAAGATTGTTGGTATACCAGCTATGAATAAATAGCAAGGGAAGGAGAGTCCCTTCAAGCCTTAGTCGGCAACCCGAGGAGAGGGAAACTCTGAATCCAAACCTACGGCTTGGAGACCTTGTTGTCACCATCCCAGTTCACTGGGCCACGACAGATGACAAGAAAAGTGTCGGGAGCAAAACAAAGGCCTGCACTTCACTTTGGTAGATCTCACCAAGGCAATCGACACTGTGTGCAGAGATGGACTTTGGAAAATCCTTGAAAAACTTGGATGCCCACCCAGGTTCCTGGCCATGGTGAAGCAGTTTCATGAAAATCAGTACGGACAGGTCAAGCGACCTCTCGAGTCCCTTCAGTATCTCCAATGGTGTGAAGCAGGGACGTGTGCTGCCTCTGACCCTATTCACCATCTTTTTCAGCATGAAGCTGCAGCAGGCAAAGGAAGACCTTAAAAAGGGAGTTTACGTACGCTTCCGGACTGATGGAAGCCTTTTCAACCTCAGGCGTCTTCAGGCTCACACAAAGACACAAGAAAAACTCATGTATGAACTTCTTTTTGCCGATGACTATGGTCTCCTGGCCCACAGTCAGTCAGACCTGCAACGTATAACAACACATTTCTCCAAGGCGACACAACTCTTCGGACTAAAAATCAGTTTAAAGAAAACTGAAGTCCTGCATCAGCCTGCACCCCAAGAAGGATATAGACCCACCAAGTATGGTCATCGAGGGAACCGACCTGAATGCCGTCAAGCAATTTACTTATTTATGGAGCATCATCTCGTTTGATGCCACCAGAGAAACAAGTGGACAATAGGCTTTCAAATGCAAACAGAACATTCGGCAGACTGTACAAACGTGTGTGGAGCAGCCACAGCCTCAGAACACAGACTAAACGCAAAGTGTACAAAGCCACAGACCTCACCACCCTTCTGTATGGCGCCGAGTCATGGGTCCTTTACCGCCATCATGTATGCCTTCTAGAGTGCTTCCATCAGCACTGCCTCCGCAGCATCCTCAAGATCCACTGGCAGGACTGCATCACAAACATTGAAGTCCTGGAAACAGCCAACAACACCAGCATAAAGGCCATCCTCCTGCAAAGTCAACTGCGTTGGGCAGGTTGCATTGCCCAAATGGACGACAGTCGCCTGCCCAAGATCATGTTGCATGGAGAACTGACCATGTGTAAAAGGAACAGAGGGGCAAACATTTCAAGGACTCCCTGAAGAAGTCCCTCTCTGTGTGCCACATCGACCATCGCCAGTGGGAAGCGCAGGCCATAGATCGTGATGCCTGGAGATGCTACACCAGGAGGGCTACAGACACCTTTGAGACTGAGTGAAGAACCAGCATGAAAGAGAAAAGGAGGAGAAGGACAGATCCAATTGCCCCCAGCAGTGACTACACCTTCACTTGTACCCGCTGTGGGAGAATCTGCCAATCATGGAAAGGCCTGACTAGTCACCAGCAGGCCTGCAACCGATGACTACAACCTTCCCAAAATCTTCGTCCATGAAGAAATGCCAAGAGACCAGGGATGAGGGACTTCAGAAATGTGGAGAGACTGAAGAAGCTGGGATTGTTCTCTTTAAAGAGAACTTTAAGGGGAGATTTAATAGAGATGTTCAAAATTGAGAGGATTTGTTTGGGTAAATAAGGACAAAATGTTTCCTAACAAATATGCTCCAAAAAAACCCCAGTGTCAGGAGTTTCAACACTTCAGAACTGTAAAACACCCTAGCAGTCTTTTTTCCAGTCGCTGTTCAAAAGCTATTATTTTACAAACCCTAATCTAGTTGCTGTATGAATACATAACACATACCTGTTGCAGAAGAGCTCATCCTCTGGCTCGGACACACTGACATAGCCTTCTGAGCCGTCTCCTGGAGGCTCTGAATAGAGATAGGATGCAATGCAAAATCAACAGTGCAACCAAAAAGCAACAATATAGGTAGACTGAGAAAGAATATTACCAAGATCCCACTCCCACGACAGGTGGGAGAGAGTTGGGGGAGGATGGGGGTTTAAAATGTAAAAGTCATCTAATCTGATTCTAATATGTGCGTTGGAGATGCGAAACTCAGATGTTAAATGATAATCAGGCATTCCCATTCAAATTGAATATTTCTATCCCTGCCACAATGAAAGTGCAACATCGCACCCCATCCTGCTCCATTCTCATCTCCATATTAATGTCAGGGCCAGAGTTTCACTGTAAGAAGATTGGATTTGCACATCAAGCTGGCTGTACCTGGCTTTGCATCAGTTACACCCTCAATGAAGACCAGATTCTCAGGACGTTCAAGAGCCGGTGCAGAATATCGCAGCTGGAGAAGAAACTCACGGCCATATCTCAGTTTTCCTAAAAGAGAAAACAAAATCAGGTACTAGGCACTGCAAACACATCACTGGAATAGTGAAACGGGGCAGGAAGCTGCAGAGTGTTGCAACACAGAGTGACATGAAACAGACCCGCACTGATTCCCAATTTTGTCAGTGACACTCGAAGCAGGTGTTGAGCTGAGCCCATTAAGAAGATCGATATGAAGAGAGTTCCCCAAACTGCAATGGTTTCTGGCAGCCAGTTATAGAGCAAGGGAGAAGATCATGCAGCAGGCCCACCTGATGGAGCTGAGGCAAACAAACGCAATGAAAATACCTTAATAAAAGCATATACCAATACAGGAATGGTTAAAGGTATTTGTGACCATTAACACTCCAACAATTTCACATAGCAATGCAAATTCACAATTCCTTCCTTCCCAACCTTGTTAGATGTCAATTAAACTGCAGCAATAATAATTGGGAGGAGGTCAGAAAAATGTGGCTTTGCAAAGTGAAGGCAGAATAACAGAAATACATTTTAGTGGATAGTCAATGCAGAAGAAAAGAACAGTAACAACCATAAAAGTACACATTACACAGCAACAGAAAAAAATCCTTATTTTAAGAAGGGCTCTGAAGTAGGCCTGCCTGTTTCATACTCATGCGTCCTCTTTATGTGAGCAAGCTCAAGACAAAGCTCTGCCCCCAGTGTAATGTTGTGAAATTCAGCATGGAACCTAAATTGAATAATTGTATCATTTACAGGAGGTTTGTGGACACTATTAGCATAACCTTCATCTGACCCCCAAATTTGAGCATCACAAAATGTGACTTGCATCAACTCACCCCTAATTTTACACCTCTTCCCCACCCTCCCAAGTGGCTCAGCAGCTTGACTGAGGCCTCTTGAACTCTGTCCTCAAGTGTGCAGAAGAACACAAAGTGGCACAGGAACAGGAGTTGGCCATTCAGCCCCTCAAGCCTATTCTGCCATTCAATCAGATTATGGTTGATCTATACCTCAACTCCACTTACCTGCCTTTGCCCCATAACTCTTCCTACCCTCATCCAACAAAAATTCAAGGACAGAGAATTCCAGATTATCATGAAGAAGAATTTCCTGATTTCACTCCTGAATGGCCTGGCTCTAAAATTAATTATGCGCTCTTGCTCTGGATTCCCCCATCAAAAGGAACAGTTCTCTCTGTATCTACTCTATCGAGTCCCTTTACCATTTTAAACATCTCGATTAGAGCATCCCTCAACCTTCTAAACTCAAGGGGAACAAGCCAAGTTTATGCATCATGTCCTACTAATTCAACCCTTTAAACCCTGGTATCATTCTGGTTTATGCACCCTCTCCAAGGCCAATATATTCTTCCTGAGGTGCAGTGCCCAGAACTGAACGAAGTACTCTAGATGATGACATTACAAGAAGGTAGTCATGAGCAGCAGAAAATATGTAAAAAGAGCAATGGAAGGAGAAAGGACAAGAGAGTAAGAGTGCATTCGAGAGCCAGAGCATGCATACACGTTCAGAACAGATAAAGAACATGAGCAAACAGCAGAGGGAGAAAGGAAATCTGCAGCTAACCCGTTCTCTTCTTCTCACACATATCCACATACTGACAGTTGTCCGTTATTCTGAGTCTGCTTGGCCACAAAGGGCCATAGAGTTTCCTCGAACACATCTGGTGACAGCAGTCCTCCTGCCCTGACACCTGCCAGAATATTAAATAGAACATCACAAACAGGTCATTTCCTAGGAGACAGACTGCAGGTCATTTAAAAAAAAATGTAAAAAGTTTGGGGAATGGGTCAAAATGTGACGTAACCATCAATTAGTTACCTTCCATGTTGGCATTCCATAATAGTACAGCTCTCCATTTCGGATGAGGTTATACAGAGGGGACTCCGGGACAGAGTTCAGATCTCCGCAGAGAATGACTGGACAGAGAGTACCATCAGCACTTGCTGACTGCACTACTTGCTCAATTTCAGCAAATAACACAGCCAACTGGGTGAGTTTAATATCCCCACGCCTGGGGTTGAATATGAGGTGAGTGTTTGCCACACAGATGTCAGGAAACTTTGAGCTTCCTTGGGTGCAGTCTGGGGTCAGGGGTCGGAGCAGAAGCAGAAGTGCCACATTGTCCCTGTTCAATGTTTCCACAATGGGTCGAAAATACTCCACGGGGTGCTCCGAGATCAGGGAGAACCGCTCCCGTTTGTAGCACACAGCGCACCCATCCGTCTTGATACCGGTGCGCCTTTTATAAACACACTCGTAACCTGCAGAGAACGCAACAAGATTAGCACTTGAGTACTCCATTCACTGTGTTCTTCTATTTACAGGTACCTACAAGTAACAGCTGTCCACAGTATAGGTAGAATGAACCCTTTCTGTGAGTGACAAAAACAAGAACTTTTAAATTTGCATCTATTTTTCAACAGATGAACTTGATGTTTTGTACAAAGATGATCGACAATTTTAGAGAAGGGAGTTTCAAAACAATTTTCCTTAAAATAAAAGTCCCATGTTATCAGGACTACACAACTATTCTGAAGTGAGCTCCTATTTCCTGTTAATAATTATCCATTAAACCTTCCCCCTCACCCTTGATCACTCAGTGGTTAATTCCAGCACAGAGTTAGTGTGGGACAGAGTCCAAATTATCACAAGTTATGATAAAAAAAGATACATATACAGCACCTTAGAGTCATAGTTATACAGCATAGAAACAGGCCCTTCAGCCCAACGCGTCTGCAACGACCATCAAGCACCCATCCAATCTAATCCCATTTTCCAGCACTTGGCCCGTAGCCTTGTATGCTATGGCGTTTTAAGTGCTCATCTAAATACTTCTTAAATGTTGTGAGGGTTCCTGCCTCTACCACCCCTTCAGGCAGTGTTTTCCAGATTCCAAACATCTTCTGGGTGAAAAATCTTTTCCTGAAATCCCCTCTAAACCTCCTGTTCCTTCCCTTAAATCTATGCCCCCTGGTTATTGACCCCTCCGCTAAGGGAAAAAGTTTCTTCCTATCTATCCTCTCAATGCCCCTCATAATTTTGTATACCTCAATCAGGTCCCCCCCTCAGCCTTCTCTGCTCCAAGGAAAACAACCCCAGCCTATCAAGTCTCTCTTCATAACTGAAATGCTCCAGCCTAGGCAACATCCTGGTGAATCTCGTCTGACCCTCTCCAGTGCAACCACATCCTTCCTATAATGTGGTGCCCAAAACTGTACACGGTACTCCAGCTGTAGCCTAACGAGCATTTTATACAGCTCCATCATAACCTCCCTGCTCTTACATTCTATGCCTCAGCTAATAAAGGCAAGTATCCCATATGCCTTCCTAACCACCTTATCGACTTGTGCTGCTGCCTTCAGTGATCTATGGACAAATAAACCAAGGTCCCTCTGACTCTCTGTACTTCCTAGGGTCCTACCATCCACTGTATATTCCCTTTGCATTGGAACATTTCAAAGTGCTTCATTGTTGTAATGGAGGCAAGCACGGAAGTCAAAGTTAACCAGAAATATTTCATCAACAGCAATGAGACAAATGATCAGGTAATCTGAATTTAGAGACAGGAGCCTGTTCTTCCACTCAATTAGAATGGTTGATCTGTGCAGCTTAACTGCATCTAACTGCTGTGGTTCCATAACCCATTAATTCCTTTGCCTAATAAAAATCTATCAATCTCAGTTTTGGGAATGTTGAGGTTGGTTGAGGAAAGAATGCCGATATGGACGCCAAGAGAAAACCCTGCTCTTCTTCAAATAGTGCAATGGATTTTTAACATTCAGCAGTTTGGAGTGCTACAAATGAACTGGGTGCCATGGACATGGGTGGTGTTTCCACTCTTGCTTGCCATCCAGTGATACCTGCTGGAAAATGCCTACGTGTGGTTGTTGGGCGAGACTGGCTCAGGGTCAGGCGTCCCCTGCCTCCAATGCAAAACAGCCTCTCAAAACTCACTATAATATTACAAAAGCAAAATACTCTGGGTGTTGTAAACCTCTCCCCACAGATACTACCAGACCTGCTGACTATATAAAGCATTTTCTGTTTTTATCTCTCAACACTCATTGCCCAGTTTTACACATGGAAAAATGAATGGTGACTTGGGCAAGTTGCCAGCATCCTTGAAGCCATATCCCAGTAATAGTCAAAACCTTCAGGAGAGGAGGCAGAAAAAAATGAAGGGAAAAATACATGACACATCATGGGTACATCCTTTCTGTGCCACTCACCCTGTAGTTGGAGAGCTGGTCGAAACTGCTGATGGTAGTGGTTCTCCTGAACTTCCTGTAGGCACAGAATCTGAAAGGGGGAATCACAAGATGTCAGGCTGCCACGTACTCTGAGTGCCTGGTTTCCAGTTTCAAAATATGTATTTATATTTAGTTGGAAATAGCCACTGAAAGGAGGAGACATCCAGATAGTCCTGACAGTCACGTCGAAGCCAGAGATATTCAGTCAAGAATGTACCCTGTTGACAGAATGTAGACAGTACTACTGTCTAGTACTTGCAGGTCAAGAGTACAAGTCAACTTCAGGTTCAACCTCAGAGGAGACAGTAACAGAGAAGCTCCTCCATTTCCCACATCAGTCAGCCTTGTAGCCTATCTGAATTAGGTAGCCAATTCAGTGTCATTTGTGGGGCATGTCTCGCCTGTGAATGAATGCGCACTTGGCTGAAATTGGCCCATCATTCCATTCAGCATCCTTTCAGCCCACAAAGTCACTTTCATCTTTTCATGTAGGGCAGACATTAAACTACGTGATGTAACACTCCTGTTCTATAATCCGATGGCCAGATAAGTAAATCAAATGCACTGCTCCGTGGGGCAGTTAGAATGCTGGTCTACGTCCACTTATTCCCCCCAACAAACATTACTAACCTCAGCTGCGTTGTTGTGGGAGGAACTGGTAGGGGCTGGGTATTATTAAGACCACAGGGCAGTGGTGATCATCACTCATGGGACAGCCATCATGTGGCAGCAAGTCTGCACACTGTCCCACCTGACCAGGGAAACTGAGCCACCCAGCGAGGCTTCAGGAGGGAGAATTATGTTTGTGGAAATTATCTAATTGAGCTGCTCCACTCAATCACCTGTGCAGGTTTTACAGACTAGCCTGGATTCCCAGCAGAGAGATTCAGTATTATATCCCTCCCCTCCTTCTCCCAAAAGCACTGTTTATGCTATTACTGTAATTTAGTTAGAGCTTCAGCATGTCAAACATATCAAAGCACTTAACAGTGGATTGCAGTGACTGCTGGATGTGGGTCTATGGTGACCAACCAACTAAGTGCTTATTCTTCATGCGTGAGATTAGACAGCAAGCACTAGTAGGTAGGCTATTCAACTACGGAGAACTTAAAAAAAAATTTATTCACAGGATGTCAGCCCTAATTGCCCTCGAGAAGGTGGTGGTGACTACCTTCTCGAATACAACCGAGTGGCTTGCAATGCTATTTCTGAGGACAGTTAAGAGTCAATCACAACACTGTGAGTCTGGAGTCATACATAGGCTAGACGGGGTAAAGACAGCAGATTTCTTCCCTAAAGGACAGTAGTGAACCAGATGGGGTTTTATGACAATCCAGTAGTTTCATGGTCACCATTACTGATAGCTTTTTAACTCCAGATTTATTTACTTATTTGAATTTAAGTTCTGTAGTTGCCATAGTGGAATTTGAAGACACATCTCATTAGTCCAGGCTGCTGGATTACTAGTCCATTAACAACCATTATGCTACTATACATCACAGCAAAAGCTTCCCTTGTCCTCACTCTAAATCCACACATGCACCCACTCCTGCAGGAGTCACTGGATATCAAGCAGGAGCCCTCACTGACCATCCAAGCTGCTAAATGAATATTGGTTCATTTCCACAGTACTCACATCAGGGTTCCAGGTCTCAAACTCCTGCAGAATATTCTGGAATCGGAATTCCCACTTCAGGAACTCTGGCTGGCAGTGAGTGTACAGATCGGCATTTGTCTCCAAAAGGTCCTGAGACAGGATGTTATACGACATGATGGTGAACTCAAATGGCTTGCTGTCATCAGCACCATCTACCTGGGGTTTTGGTAAGTCCTCCCAAACTCTGGCCAGCAGACCTAGGAGAAAACCAAAGTGAACCAGCGAGTCTAAGGTAATCAGCATGCAGGCATTTGTACATCAGTAAAGGAAAAAGGGATTCTTCAAGGGTGTACTGCTGTTTGTGGGCAGTTGACTGCTTGCAATTGATTGCACTGAGGATCGAAGCGTTTTATCAGCCACCCACACACATCATGGGTGGGATGTAGGCTCACTGCCACAATTCTTCGCATGTTAGCTCCACAAAGGTTGTGAATCAGAGGGTCCCTTCCCTCATATCACTCGCAGGCAATTCTTACCAGCCCGATATATACCAACATGGTAGAGAACTGAAAGCAGGAGGTCACCTGCTGGTCCTCTTGGCCAGAAATGGTACATGCAAGAGAAGGGGAGTTAAGAAAGACAAAGGTAAAAAGCATCTTTGCTGAAAAAAGGGACATGCTGTCGAAGCTTTTCGTCTTGCACTCATCAGAACAAATGCAAAAATGCCAATTTTCAAACAGGAGCAACAATTCATACTGCATGGGAAAAGGTACAGATTGGTCGAGGCGTTGCCATGGAGAATGCACCAGGGAACTATTGTCCCTCATGCCTTTGTCTACTTCAAAAAAGGTGCAATGCTTGGAATGTTCCTTTTGTCTGCACAGGATAGGTCCCTGCATATGAATATACGTATTTTCTAGCAAGCGTAAGTGAGCCGCATTGCAAGTCCAACTGATAACCATAAAGTGGTTATTTCAGCAATGCTCAAGTTCAGTACTACCAAATGACTAAACAGAGATTTATTCTTCAAAAATATATCACTTCCTTTCTTTCAGATACAAGCTTAGAAATGTCAAGCAATGACCATCTCCAACAAGAGAGAGAATCTAATCATCTCCCCTTGACATTCAACAGCATTACCATCACTGTATCCCCCACATCCTAGGGGGTGACCATTAACCAGAAACTGAACTGGGCCAGCCACATAAATACTGTGGCTACTAGAGCAGGTCAGAGGCTGGGAATTCTGCAGCGAGTAATTCACCTCCAGTCTCCTCAATGCCTGTCCACCATCTACAAGGCACAAGTCAGGGATGCAACTGAACACTCTCCACTTGCTTGGATGGGTGCAGCTCCAACTAGACTGAAGAAGCTCGACAGCATCCAAGACAAAGCAGTCGCTTGATTCGCACCCCATCCACCACCTTAAACATTCACTCCCTTCACCACCGATGCACAGTGGCAGCAGTGCATAACATCGACAAGATGTAGTGCAGCAACTCAGCAAGGCTCCTTCGACAGCACCTTCCAAACCCATGACCTCTACCACCTAGAAGGACAAGGGCAGCAGATGCATGGCAACACCACCACCTGCAGGTTCCCCTCCAAACCACACACCATCCTGACTTAGAACTATATTGCCGTTCCTTCACTGGCTGGGTTGAAATCCTGGAACTCTCTCCTCCACAACACTGTAGGTGTACTTATAAGGGCAGCACAGTGGTGCAGTGGTTAGCACAGCAGCCTCACGGCTCCAGCGACCAGAGTTCGGTTCTGGGTACTGCCTGTGTGGAGTTTACAAGGTCTCCCTGTGACAGCGTGGGTTTCCTCCGGGTGCTCTGGTTTCCTCCCACATGCCAAAGACTTGCAGGTTGATAGGTAAATTGGCCGTTGTAAATTGCCCCTAGTGTAGGTAGGTGGTATGAGAATTGAGGGAAGGTGGGGATGTGACAGGGAAATGGGATTAATGTAGGATTAGTATAAATGGGTGGTTGATGGTCGGCGCGGACTCGTTGGGCCGAAGGGCCTGTTTTGGTGCGGTATCTCTCTATGACTCTAACACTTGGACTGCAGCAGTTCAAGAGGGAGATCGCCACCACCTCCTCAAGGGCAATTAGGGATGGGCAATAAATGCTTGCCCTGCCAGTGATGCTCACATCCCATGAACATATTAAAAAAGACTATGGCAAATACTGTGGATGACCACAATGCATTTGTATGTTAAATGGTTAGTTTCTAACAAAGTTGGAGGGATGTGTTAAGCATTTGGCTGCCAATAATGCCAAGTCATTCCTCTGGTTTTAACATTTCTTGTGTACAGCAACTCAGGACACCCAAACAATGTCAAATGAAAGTAGATAGCCTTAAGAATGCTTAACAGCCAGATCCTTTCATTAAAATCACTAAAACTTTAACAATTTTAATGTTATTTACCTTATGTGGATGGTTACATTTAGGAGAAAACCTACTGATAAAATTAACCATAGAACCCTAGAAAAGTTACAGCACAGAAAAAGGCCATTCAGCCCATCGTGTCTGCGCTAGTTGAAAAAACTAGCCGCCCAATCTAATCCCACCTTCCAGCATCTGGTCTGTAGCCCTGCAGGTTACAGCACTTCAGGTGCATGACCAGGTACCTTTTAAAGAAGTTGAGAGTTTCTGCCTCCACCACTGATCGGGGCATTGAATTCCAGATATCCACCACTCTGTGTGAAAAAGATTTTCTTCATATCCCCTCTCATCCTTCTACCAATCACCCTAAATCTGTGCCCCCTGGTAATTGACCTCTCTGCTAACACACAACCATAACACATCACCTCAGGTTCCTGCCACACCAGTGACAGATCTATAACCACAGCAATTCACTCAAATATAATATGGCTCAAAATGTACCTTTTGGACTCAACTCAAGTTTCAAGGTCAAAAATCTATAACTGTATTGTTGGGAGTGTGGTTACAATGTAAATACAATATACTATACTATGCAAATCTCAAATCAACACATACACTTCACTGAAACACAGGGCTATATGAACAGACATTCTGATCTGTGACTGCTGACAATAATGTATTTTTGCCTCTTATCAGATAATTCATTTGAATTCTTTTTACTAGTAGCAGGAGTCAGCAGGTTAGTTATTATTTCAGCAAGATACAAAAGTACACATTGTTGTTCTAGCAGCTGGCTTGAGTCTTGGTTTCTGCCAAACAAATACGAGATTAGTATGCTTCTAAAGTAGACGTGATCGATATCAATCTATTGCCACCTAGATTATTGCAGTTCAATTTAATTGCCAGTATGATGCCTATCTTTCTATTGCATTGTTTGAACAGTTATAAGAGAGAGCCCAGTGCATTCAGGCCTTCTATTCCAACACACCTTCATAGGATCTTGAAACAAATTGGTCTCAGCTACCTGGCAGCAGATCAACAAACAAAACCAGCTGAGGATATTAATGCTTTAACAGCTGTGTCAGGCATGAAGACACGAGTCAAGCCTGAATAGGGACAGCATATTCTGTCGTCCATTTTGAAGAACGACTCTGTGACCAGGGGCTCCAATTACAGATTTCTATTGGGCTACCATGCACTTAGATCAGAGTCTAGTCAGAGTCTAATCTCCAGCCAGTAAAAAGAGTCTGACTAGCTTTCAGTTGGTTGCCTTGTAGCATAGTAATATTTGAGCAACCATTTTCAAGAATCTAGTTATTCTGAGAGGTAGCTCGGGAATTGGTGCACATTGGTTTTGTGTTTTTATGTGTATTGTGAAGCATGCAAAGTCTGTATACACTGTTTGACTACTAATCATTTACCTAGTCCACATTAAAATAAATTGTTGGTTGATAACCAGAGTCTCGATCTGATCGAAAGCAAACTCAATCTGCCTCCCAAGGATGAGCAGAATGTTATGGCAGCACGTGTTACATTCTATTAAGCTCCTGTTCAGTCCCCGAGTCTTGCTATCATTAACTTATGTATTAAGCAGGCAAAAGAACACACCAAATCAAAGGTGACACAGGTCTGTTTACAGGAGTGGCAGATAATCCTGGACCCAAGTCTAGCACCCAGCATAAAAGACAAGTCTAACACTTGGTGGCAGTGATGAAACCTGAACCCATGCCATCAAACTGACTGCAGCGCTACAAGTAGCAGCACTGTCCCATCACGGTCACATTTATATGGCTTTTTTAATCTGGCAACAGTTATTATTCAATCGTTCATCTTCCTCACCTTGATATGGGTCTGTGCCCATTACGAGATTGCCTTCATTTTGGAACTGCCACAGGACATTTGGTGCTGCCTCATTTACACCCATCAGAGTAGGAAACTGCCACCCTGTGCTGCCCATTGGCTCGTTCATGCTGTGCGCTGGCATCGACTGCCATCCCATAATGCTACCGTCCAGGCAATCACGTCCAGGTTGAAACTGCCAGCTTGCCGGGAGCTCAATCCCACTCGTATTCTGTGCAGGTGCTGACGTCCAACCTATAGTACTCTCCTTTACGCCCTGGGTAGACAAGGACTGCCAGCCAGTCTCTGATGTGGAAGTCAACTGCCATCCCACAATACTCTGGTCCTGATCGATACCCTGTACAGTGGGGGCCTGCCACTGTTCTGACAGTTGGTTCAAAGTTGGTACGTTTCTTGATTGCTGCCATGTCATGGTGGCCTCTTCCACCTCCCAAGTCTCTGACGGTTTATCCTGAAGTTTTTTCTCAGTGTCAACACTCACTTTATGCTCCCCTACTGACTTCCCTCTTGAAATTTCACTTGGCCCTCCTCGTAGCCAATCCTGGAGCAGAGCAGTCTGGTCTTTGCTAAGTGGTAGCCGTGGAGCAGAATCCCCATCAGATAACCCGTCGCTTTCCAATAACAATGTTGTTGAACATTGCCCTGCAGAGTCATCCTCAATGTAAGGACCTGATAGCACAAAAGGACAATAGAAATGATTTGCTTCATTTATGAGTGCTCAAAACAAAAACAGACTGCACGCAGAATTCTAACTGCCAGGAAAAATTCAGCTCCGACTTTATAAAAAAAAGCACTCTTTTACCTCAACAATCATCTAGCTCTTACAGCTAATTCCACAAACAAAAAGAATCAATCTCCCTTCTCCATTATTATATTTCTGCCTTTGAGCATCTTCCTGCATCCTGAAGATTCATTGCACTGCCTCCTATTCCAGCTAATTTAGTTTTCAGGCCATTAGTGCCATGAAACTCCTCAGCTACCTCAGTCTTCCTCTCCTACTACAATCTGCACATTCAAAACCTAGGCTTGGTGTCAACTAACCCGACTAACCTGTTTGTCTCATATGCTTCAAATAGTGGCAAGGGATTTCTGACATCCATTTGAACAAGCACAAGGAGCCTCAGTTTAACAACTCATCAGAAAGACAGCACTTTCAACAATGCTGCATTCTCTCACTCCAAACCAGAATATCAGCTTAGATTATGTGTTCATAATGTCAGGTAATGTTCCTCATTCAGAATGCCTCCCACATCAACCCCACAATCCAGACCCCTGTGACGCGTAGCAAGTGTCCCCACTCTACTCCGTTTGGGTCCTGAAGCCACAGGTTCTGATTTAGAGGCAAGAATGTTAAAGATGTGCCAAGCTGACATGTACTGAAAACATCATTTTCAATCACTGATGGAAACCACCCTCTTGCCACTGATTCTATCCCCTCCCCTTCATATCAGACTGTACCAGGCCATTGACCAGAAACCAAACTGGAGTTGCCATATAAATACCGTGGCTACAAGAGCAGGTCAGAGGCTAGGAATCCTGCGGCCAGTAACTCACCACCTGACTCCTCAAAGCCTGTCCACCATCTACAAGGCACAAGTCGGGAGTGTGATGGAATACTCTCCACTTGCCTGGATGGGTGCAGTTCCAACAACACTCAAGAAGCTCTAAGCCATCCCGCTTGATTGGCACACCATCCATCAACATTCACTCCCTCCACCACCGATGCACAGTGGTAGCAGAGGGTACTATCTACAAGATGCACCGCAGCAACGCACCAAGGCTCCTTAGACAGCACCTTCCAAACCTGCGACCTCTACCAACTAGAAGGACAAGGGCAGCAAATGCATGGGAACACCACCACCTGCAAGTTCCCCTCCAAGTCACACACCATCCTGACCTGGAACTATATCGCCGTTCCTTCACTGTCGCTGGGTCAAAATCTTGGAACTCCCTTCCTAACAGCACTGTAGGTACCTCCCACGGACTGCAGCGGTTCAAGAAGGCAGCTCACCACCACCTTCGTAATGCAATTAGGGATGGGCACTAAATGCTGGCCTGGCCCACATCCCATGAATGAAAAAAAAAAGTGAAACCTCAGCATTTGCTCCAGAGTTGAGTTTCAAACCCCACATCCCACCCATCACTCAGGCGGCTGACTTCCAACTCTACATCAAGCCCCACCCCTGCCACCCACTGCCTTTACCTTGCCCCCATAGGCACTCAGCCCCTAATCCACACTTTGGACTTGAGTTCCCTGTGGCAGCCTCCAATCTTTCTCTTTCCATAAACTTCAACACGTTCAAATCCCAGCAGTCCACAACCTGCCCATGTCCCATTCATCCATCTCCTTCAATCCTTGCTTGATCTACAGTGGCTCTCTGTTTACTGGCACAATGAATTGAAAGATTCAGTTTCATCTTTGTATCCCTTCAAGAGTTTGCCCCACTCTATATCCTTGACCCTTTAGACCTTTCTGTGCAAACACTCCCACTTCAGTGCCAGAAGCTTCATCAGCACTGACTCCTGTATCTGGAATTCACAACTCTCAATCCCAACATCTTTTAAAACCTCCTTAAAATCCATCTTTTTGACAAAGACCTCTTCTAACTCTTACACCACAGTTTTGCATCCATTTGCCTTTTTACCCTACTGTAAAGCCTCAGGTAATTTCTCTATGTTAAATGCAAAATAAATGTGGGTGATGTTGGCAAGGCCGCATCTATAACCTGTTTCTAGTCGCCCTGAGAAGGTGGTGAATTTGTTCCTTGAACAGTTGCAGTCTCTGTGGTCATGGTGTTTCCATGACTGAGTTAGGTAGTTTAGCAGGTGAGCGAACAACAGTTCAGGTCTCTACCAATGCTATCCTGAAACTGGTTTAGGAGTGTGTTTTTTAATTCATTCATTCACAAGATGTGGATGTCCCTAACAAGGCCATCATTTATTGCTTATCCCAAATTGCTATTGAAAAGGTTATGGTGAGCCAACTTGTTAAAATACAACCAATTTGTTTTTTAGCCATTTCAGAGTGCAGTTAAGAGTTAACCACATTGTTGTGGGTCCTGAGCCACATAAAAGACAGACCAGGTAAGGACAGCAGATTTCCCTGAAGGAAATCAGTGAATCAGCTGGGTTTTTTTTTTATGGCAATCTGGTAGTTACACGATCATTATTGATATTAGGTTTCTATTCCCAAGTTTAAAAAGACTTTCTCAACTGAATTTAAAATTTTCAGTGGCTGTTGTGGGATTTAAAGTCGTCACCAGATCATTAGTCCAGGCCTCTGGATTACTAGACTAGTAACATAACCACTATGCTACCATTTCCTGTGTGAGAATAAAAAAAGACTTGCATTTCTACAACACCTTTCACGACCTCAGGATATTCCAAAGTGCTTTACAGTCAATGAAGGATAGTCACTGCTACAATGTCAGAAATGCAACAGTCAATTGGAACGCAGCAAGGTCCCACAAACAGCAATGAAATGAATGGTCACTGCTTTTAGGTGTTGGTTGTGGGTTCAACGTTGGCCAGGACACTGGGGAAAACTCTTTGATTCATCATTTTTTTACGCCCAAGCGAGAACGCAGACAGGGCCTTGGTTTAATCTGAAAGATGGTCATCTCGACAGGTTAACACTCCCTCAGTACCACACAGAAGCGTCGGCCTGGATTAAGCGCTCTGAAGCGGGACCCAAGCCTGCAATCTTCCGACTCAAGAGCGCTGCCCAGTGAGCTGCACGGATGCCTGGGGGAAGTGGCTCTCCTGCCGAGTTCCCTCCCCTTGGCACGTGACCCAACTTTCCCTCGCCAACTCACCGAGATCAGCAACCTCTCAGAGTTGGGAGACGTTGGCCCAGGCTGCGGCCAAGGACAAAGTGCGGCCACTGGGTACACTCACCGCCCTCTGGCCCTGGCTCAACTGGGGGAAACCGAAAGAGATGAAAAAGGTCATTATCCACTTACAAAAAGAAGCCATTAAAGAAGCTGGGCCACAGGAAGAGGATAGTTCCTCAAGATAATAAACATGTAAAAAAACAAGTTTCAATTTAAAATAGACTTTTGTTGGCCGTTGTTTAGGAAGCCATGGAAGCAGTGTCAGGGCCTCTGCACCCACAGCCCCTGGCGTTGCCCGGGCAACCGCCTGGCCCAGTTGCCTGGTAACGGCCCCCCCCCAGTAGAGGGAGAGGGGGGGGGCCGTTGTCGAGGCCCCACCGCTCGGCTCGGCTGCAGTCCGCCCGCCCTCAGCCGCCGCACCCCAGGCCCCACACCCCGCCGGCCGCTACCTGTGATCCGGTTCAAGAGCTGGGCGAGCGGCGCCAAGATGAAGCACAGCAAAGAGCCCACCATCCCGCCGAAAGCGCGCAGGCGCCGGTTGGCCCGGCCCACACAACCAACTTTATTAACAACCACCGCGCACACGACAACTGGCCCGCGCAGCACCGGGATTGATCCGCATTACACCCGGATCAGACACTGCGGCACCGGGATTGATCCGGATTCCACTTGGATCACTGACACTGCGGTATCCGGATTTTGATCCGCATTACACCCGGATCGCTGACACTGCAGCACCGGGACTGATTTGGAATATATCCAGATCAGAATTCCCTCAGCACTGAAAATGATCCAAATTTCATCCGGATCAGAATTCCCTCAGCACCGAGTGTCATCCGGATTACACCGGGATCAGAGTCTCTGCAGAACCGAAAGTGATCCCGACTACACCCAGATCAGAGTTTTTGCACACCAGAATTGATCCGGATTACACTCAGATCACTAACACTGCAGCACTGGGACTAATCCAGACTATACCCAGATCACTAACACTGCAGCACTGAGACTAATCCAGATTATACCCAGATCACTAACACTGCAGCACCAGGACTCATCGGGATTACACCTGGATTAGAGTCTCTGCAGAACCAAGAGTGATCCGGATTACACCTGGATCAGAATTCCCTGAGCACCGAGTGTCCTCCGGGTTACACCGGGATCAGAGTCTCTGCAGAACTTAGAGTGATCTGAATTACACCCGGATCAGAGTCTACTCAGCACCAAGAGTTTCTACAGCTCCAAGAGTGAACCGGATTACACCCGGATCAGATTCTCCGCAGCACAGAAAGTGACCTGGGCTGGACCCAGATGTGTGACGCTGTGATATGGAGAGTGACCTGTATGTTTCCAAAATCTACCCAGCATTTCCTATATTATAACAGTGACTACACTTCAAAATTACTTCATTAGCTGTAAAGCGCTTTGGCAAGTCCTGTGATCATGAAAGGTGCTATATAAATGCAAGTCTTTCTTTCATCTGTGATACTGCAATACAGAGAGTCAATTACACGCAGATCTGTAACACTTTGGGCGGAATTTTAATGGAACCGACCGGCAGCGGGGCTTGAATCTGGTTGCTGCTGCAGCCAGCTTTGACCCTTTTTTAATCTCATCTGCGGGGCCTTGATTGCCACACATGTGCAGTTGATGACTCTCTGTACCTGTGGGAATTCAGCCACTGCAGCAAATGCGAGAGCCCTCTGTGTCTGACTGGCCTCAGCAGTGTCAAAGTGCACAACAAGTGGCGGTCTTGACAAACATGGCATCGGTCTCCTGGGAGATACTCTTCGGGGCAGCAGATTGTGAGAATCTGGAGATGTCATCAGCAGAGCCCTGGAAGGAGCTGGAGGCAGAGAAATTCAGGGCTGTGGCAACCTTGACAGCCACTGGCAATGCATTCCCACCTGGGCCAATGGGAAGGAGGTCTTGTTCCAGGAACCTGCAAATGTCAGCAATGATCTGTCGCGAAAGCTTGAGCCTCTTGAGGCACGGGTGCTCGGTGCTCTGTGAGGTCGAGGAAATTAGCTCTCTTCCTGCATACCCTGTACCGGGGGTATTGCCTCCTTTGAGCTGGAGCTCTGTGTCCATCCCTTCTGACCTATGGAGGGGAATGTGGCTGCAGAGAAGGCAGCTGCTGTTGCTGCTGCTGTTGGTGTTGTTGCTGCTCCTGCTGCTGCTGATGGTGCTACTGGTATTGTTGTGGCTACTCCTGTTGTTCCTCATCAGAAGTCCATGGTATAGCTGCATAAGCTGTTCCCATGCTGCAGTGAAGGCTGACAGCAGGGAAGTGCAGATTAAAGTGGAGAAATTCATGTGTAGGTGAAATGGCTTCCAAAAGTTTGGAAATCACCTGTGAAGATCTCAGGAGAAGTACTGTGAGAAGATGCCTTTCACATAGGCAGGGCAGCGGCTATGCAATTTCACTCTGTAAAGGCTTTCCAACCTGTCAGTTCCATTGATCAATGACTCCCCACTGTGCTCTCGCCTTGTTGACCCTGGCGAGTTTCTCAATTAATTGGATATTTAAATATTTAAATGACTAACCCGAGACCTCCACAGGGATTTCCCACTTGCCTTGGGACGTGCCCCAGTAAAAGCTGGAAGTGGGCAGAATCACATCTGGTTTCCAACATGTTGGCATTTTCAGAGATTTAACCCACTCGCCTGTTAAAAGGCTGACCTTCAAGACAGAGACTGACCTAGATCTGTGATACTGCAGCACAAAGAGTGAGCCTGGATTGCACCCAGATCTGTGACATTTAAATACAGAGAATAGGCTTGGCCTGTACACAGATTGGTGACACTGCAGCATAGCGAAAGACCTGGACAGGATACAGATCTGTGTCCCTGCAGAAAGAAAGAACTTGGATTTATATGTCACCTGTCATGACCACAGAACATCCCAAAGCACTTTACAGCCAATGAAATATTTTTGAAGCATAGTCATATTTTAATGTAGGAAAAACTAGAGATCACAGTTAGGCGTAGAGTTACTCTTTCATAAAGCAATAGCTCAAGTAACAGTGACTATATTAACAAAATGCAAATAATAATCAGGTAACAGTCAGTAGAGGATGCAAACTTCAACCGGTTGAAAAATTGGGGAAGATGATAAAGGACTGGAAAAAACACAGTGGTCAAAGTATACTCCCAAGCATGTTTATAGACAGAGAGTGAAGACCCTGCAAGCACAGAGAATCTATGATGGACATGTGAGAGATTCCCAGATTATATCCAGACATCTATGTATATAAAAACAGAAAATGCTGGAAATACTCAGCAGGTCTGGCGGCATCTGCGGAGATAGAAACAGTTAACGTTTCCGGTCTGTGAACTTGCAGCAGACATCATGAAGCAAATTGCTGCAAATTCGCCAGTAAGAGGTTTCTGGGAGGACAGAGGGATTTATTTTAGCCTAGGAATGGGAGAAAAAAGATGTGATTTTTTTTTAAGTGCTTTGGACTAATAATACTGTTAATATCTCTCCTCTTGTAAAATGCACCTTAAAACCTATATCTTTGACCAAGCTTTTGATAATAAGCTGTCCTAATATCTCCTTAAGTGACTCAGTGTCAAATTATGATAATTGCTCCTGTGAAGCACCTTGGGGCATTTTACAATATTAAAAGTGCTATATTAATGCAAGTTAATGTTGTTGTTGCAATCACAATTTACAAAAAAGACATGGACATCAAGGCAGAATTTCCCAAATATTTTGAAAGTCTGAGTAACATTTTAGATGAACATCACACCAAACTCTAACTTGATCCGAAGGCTTTCTCAGTAACGGCTCCTGGATGAATCCATACTTCATGCGGAAGAAAAAGTGAAGGAAGGATTGGGTAGGATGGAGAGGTTGGAAGTGATATCAAGAATGGAGGATCCTCAAGATTAGAGCGGAGGAGGATCTATAGTTCTGAAAAGCCAAATGGCAAACACTGATGTTTTGTGGACTTGACCAAATTAAATGTGTTAAAGGAGAAACACATAATGCCCTTAGTGGTTCAGATTCACACGCAGCTTGGAAACATAAAACCCTTTACAGAACTGAACGCCAATTCTAGATTCTGGCAGATGCCTGTCAAACGAGTCTGGTCACATACACTTTGGGTATTTCTATTTCGGCCACAGAATCTTCCAGTGCTGAAGGAGGCCATTCAGTCCAATATGTCTGTGCTGGCCCTTTAAAAGAGCTGTCCAATTAGTCCTACTCCTCCACTCCCCCAGCAAATCTTTCCTCTTCAAGCATTTATCTTTTTTAAAGCGTTCATTGAATCTGCTTCCAGCATCTTTTTCAGGCAGTGATGTGCCTGGGACGGAAGGTTGGGGAAGGTGGATGGGAGGTGTGGCAGGGAGCAGCAGGCACCCCACCTTCGAGCCAGGGGGAAAAGCTCTGATTATGGACAGGAGCTGTGTAAGGTCACAATCACCAATTCATTTTACAAGATTCTAAAGCTAAATGATCAAGGGGACGGTAGCATAGTGGTAATGTTACTGGACTAGTAATCCAGAGGTCCAGACTAATGCTTCAGAGGTCTGAGTTCAAATCCCACTTCAGCACCTGGTGGAATTTAAATTCAATTAAATAATAAATCTGGAATAAAATGCTGGTCTCATTAATAATGATCATGAAACTACCAGATTGTTGTAAAAACCCATCTGGTTCACTGATGTCCTCTCGGGGAGGAAATCTGCCACCCTAACTTGGTCTGGCCTACATGTGACTCCAGAGGCACAGCGATGTTGCTGACTCTTAACTGTCCTCGGAAATGGTCCAGCAAGACACTCAGTTGTATCAAAGCACTACTGGAATGTCAAATATAAATAAAACTGAACAGACCACCCAGCATCGACATAGGCACTGTAAATGATAAAGGCACACCATGCCCAGTTGACCCTGCTACGACTTCCTCACCATCATCTTGGAGCTTGTGCCAAAATTGGGACAGCTGTCCCATCAACTAGTCAAGCAAAAGCCTGACATAGTCATACCGCATCATACCTTACAGCCACTGTCCAGGCTTCTCCATCACCCCAGCAACAGGACAGACCCAGAAGAGGTGACGGCACAATGGTATATAGTTGGGAGGGATTGACCCTGGCAGTCCTCAGACATTGACTCCAGACCCCATGAAGTCTCATAACATCAGGTCAAACATGGGCAAGGAAACCTCCTGCTGATTACCACCTACCGCCCTCCATCAACTGATGAATCAGTACTGCTCCATGTTGATCGCCACTTTGAAGAAGCACTGAGGGTAGCAAGGGCACAGAATGTACTCTGGGTGGGGGACTTCAATCTCCGTAACCAACAGTGGCTCGGTAGCACCATTACTGGTTGACCTGGCTGAGTCCTGAAGGACATATTTGCCAGACTGGACCTGCGGCAGGTGGTGAGAGAACCAACAAGAAGGAAAAACCTACCTGACCTCATCCTCACCAATCTACCTGTCACAGATGCATCTGTCCATGACAGTATTGGGAGGAGTGACCACTGCACTGTTGTTGTGGGGATGAAGTTCCGTCTTCACACTGAGGACACCCTCCCTCGTGTTGAATGGCACAACTGTGCTAAATGGGATAGATTTAGAACAGATCTAGCAACTCAAAACTGGGCATCCATGAGGCACTGTGGACCATCAGCAGCAGCAGGATTGTATCCAACCACAATATGTAATCTTATCAACTGGCATATCCCTTACTCTATCATTACCATCAAGTCAGGGACCAACCCTACTTCAATGAGGAGGATAGCAGAGCATGCCTGGAGCAGCCCTAGGCATAGCTAAAAATGAGGTGCCAACCTGGTGAAGTTACAACATAAGATTATATGCATGCTAAACACTGGAAGCAGCATGCTATAGACAGAGCTAAACCCACAGCTAACGGATCAGATCAAACCTCTGCAGTCTTGGCACATCTAGTCATGGATGATAGTGGACAATTAAACAACTAACCAGAGGAGGAGGCTCCAAAAACATCCCCATCCTCATTGATGGGGGAGCCCAGCATATCTGTGCAAAAGATAAGGCTGAAGCACTTGCAACCATCTTCAGCCAGAAGCGCCAAGTGGATGATCCATCTCGGCCTCCTCCTGAGGTCACACCATCATAGATGCCAGTCCTCAGACAATTCAATTCATTCTACGTGACATCACGAAATGGCTGAATGCACTGGATACAGAAAAGGCTAATGGCTCTGACAACATCCCAGCTGTAGTACTGAAGATCTGTGTTCCAGAACTTGCCACACCCCTAGCCAAGCTATTCCAGTACAGTTACAACACTGGCATCTACTGGACAATATGGAAAATTGCCCAGGTATGTTCTGTCCACAAAAAGCAGGACAAATCCAATCCAATCAAGTCCTGCCTCATTGGTCTACTCTCGATCATCAATAAAGTAATGGAAAGTGTCGTCATCAGTGCCATCAAACGCCACCTACTCAGCAACAGCCTGCTTTCTGATGCTCCGTTTGGGTTCCGCCAGGGTCACTTGGCTCCTGACCTCATTACAGCCTTGGTCCACACATTGGAAAAATAGCTGAATTTCAGAGGTGAGGTGAGAGTGATTGCCCTTGACATCAAACCAGCATTTGACCGAGAGTGGCATCAAGGAACCCTAGCAAAACTGGAGTCAATGGGAATCAGGGGGAAAACTCTCCATTGGTTGAAAGCATACCTAACACAAAGGAAGATGGTTGTGGTTGTTGGAGGCCCAAAACATCTCAACCCAATGATATCGCTGCAGGATATCAGGGTAGTGTCCTAGGCCAAGCCATCTTCAGCTGCTTCATCAATGCAGCTGAAGGTCAGAAGTGGGAATGCTCGCTGATGATTGCACAATATTTAGTTCTATTCGCAACTCCTCAGATACTGAAGCAGTTCGTGCCTTCATGCAACAAGACCTGGACAACATTCAGGCTTGGACTCATAAGTGGCAAGTGACATTCATGCCAAGCAATGACCATCTCCAACAAGAGATAATCTAACCATCTCCCCTTGACATTCAACGGCATTACCATTGCTGAGTCTCCACAATCAACATCCTGGGGGTTAACATTACCAGAAACTTGGCAGCAGGCCGGGGGGACCATTGATGCCTTCTAACAATCCCCCATCAGGGGGCTGTGGTGTGCAGAGGGCCACAGAATCAGACATAAATACTGAATCTACAAGAGCAGGTCAGAGGCGAGTAATTCACCTCCTGACTCCCCAAAGTGTGCCCACATTCTACAAGGTACAAGTCAGGAGTGTGATGGAGTGCTCTCCACTTGCCTGGATGGATGCAGCTCCAATAACACTCAAGAAGCTCGACACCATCCAAGACAAAGCAGCCTGCTTGATTGGCACCCCATCCACCACCTTTAACATTCACTCCCTCCACCACCGACACACAGTGGCAGCAGTGTGTACCATCTACAAGGTGCACTGCAGCAACTCACCAAGGCTCCTTCGACAGTACCTTCCAAACCCACAACCTCTACCACCTAGAAGGACAAAGGCAGCAGACGCATGGGAACAACACCACCTGCAAGTTTACCTCCCAAGCCACATACCATCCTGACTTGGAACTATATTGCCACTCCTTCACTGTCGCTGGGTCAAAATCCTGGTACTTCCTTCCTAATAGCACTGTGGGTGTATCTACACCACATGGATGACAGCAGTTCAAGAAGATAGCTCAGCACCACCTTCTAAGTGCAAATAGGGATGGGCGATAATGCTGGCCTTACCAGTGATGCTCATATCCCAAGAATGAAAAGGAAAAAAGGGGGTGCAGATGACAGTACATATAACTAGAAACATTTTTCCACGCCTTAAATTCTGCAAATAACAACCCATTATCAAGGTTGGTGCAAAGCGACATCAGACATTGGGAGGGGCTGGATAGTTATTTTTTCTTTTTTCTTTGTTTTTGTGTTTATTTTATTTTATTTCATCTCAGTTTGTTCAGTTTGCTTACCCACTTTTTTTCATGTTTGTACTTGCGGCTATTCAATTTTCAGTCCGTTAACACCCTATCTGTACTAATGCTCACACAACACACATGGGGTTGAAGTCCAGTTATAGCTAGCAGTTGCTATGAACAGTGGTGAATATACATTGCACTCTGGTTAATGCTTGCACCACAAGGGAAGACAGATCAGACAATTTTTACATGTATTAAGAGGCCTGCTGTGCCTGTGCCAGCTCTTTGAAAGAGCTGTGCAATTTAGTCCCACACCTCAGATTTTTCCCTATAGGATGGAGACATGTATGGATTGCTCACAGTGTGCAGAACCTTACACCTCTGAAATTGTTCTGCCATAAGGACCAAAAGCGGTTCCTGACCCCGATGGTGTCGACAGATGGCATGGTATCACGATCTTTTGGGTGGCGGACAATTAAAAGGCCGCCTCTGCATTTGACATCCAAGTAATGTTGGCAGGTGGGTTCCCGAGGTGAGAGGCCCACTCAGAGGTCCCAAAGGATGGCCGGCAGCCCCACTGGCGGAAGTGGGTGCTGCTGATGCATGTAGAGGACAGCAAGGGTGCCTCAAATTGGAGTATTGCTTGTGGCCGCAACTGTGGCCCTCTGCTCCCCGCGGCTCCCTGATGGGGGATTGATAGAAGGCGTCAATGGTCCCCCCCTGGCCTGCTGCCAATATGTCCTGTCCACAAATCCAAACTGGCTCGGGCTCTGGCCTCAGTGGGAGGCCCATCCGATGTCAGGAAGATCCTGGCAGTGGCAGCACCTTGCCCCCAGTTAGTCCCTAAAGTGGCATAATTGGCTACCAGCTGGTGCCAGACTGTAGACACTGCTGCAATGACCCTGCCTCCGGCTAGATCGTTTGGAGGCAGGAACACATTGGGGAGTCAACCCAACCTGCCATCTTCAAATTCTACTTTTGGTCCCATCTCAACCCTGTCTCCGCTGGACTGGGGAGATTCTGCCCATTGTAACTGGATTGGGACACATCGAACAGGTCATTCATTCAAAATACTTGTCAAAAATTAATGAATTAAGCCATCCCATTCCATGTCAAATATTCTATGATGAATATCCTCAGTGTCTTTTCTCGGGTAGCAAATTTGACTGATAGTCGTGTCTTGGGTATGACTCAGATCAGTGAGAGAGGGAGGGCAGAACTGAAGATTCTTTGTCATCCATTTGATGAACAACACTATGACCAGCAGTTTCCGACTGTTCATCTGTCTGCACTGAGCTCACCAGCCAGTTTGAGGGAAGCAGAGCTCACGGGAATGTTTTGCCACATAGGAGTGAGTGACTGTGTTTCAAGGATAAATTTTTATGTTAAGTGTTAGTGCAGGAGTAGGTTTGACATTTTGAAAGCCTGTAAATATACTGATTGTGCTGAATACATGTTTGCTGTGGAATAAATTTGCCTATTTCTTTATGGCCTGGGTCTCATTCTGATACACCAAAAACAGGTGGCAGTGTATGATATGTTCCAGGGGTCCAGTGGGCAACATCTCGCTTCATTTACCTAGATTCTTTTTAAGAAATCATTGTCAGGGTGTGGGCATTGCTGTCAAGACCATCATTTATTGCCCATCCCCTAATTGCCCTGAGTCAGTGATGGTGCACCTTCTTGAACCACTGGTAGCAGTATGATTGAACTGAGGATTCTGCTGAGGGTAGTTAAGAGTCAACCATAATGGTGTGGGGACTGGAGTCACGTACAGGCCAGACTGGGAAAGGACAGCAGGTTTTTTTCCTTAAAGGACAATAGTGAACCAGTTGGGTTTGTAAACTTCATGGTCACTTTTACCGACAGCAGCTTTTTATTTCCAGATTTTAAAAATTGAATTCAAAAATTCTCAAAGTGTCATGGTGGGATTTGAAGTCACCTTCTCTGAAGTACTAATATAGCCACTACACTACTGTAGATATTCAGTAAAGATGTAATCTGGTTAATTGGGGAAGTGGCTGGTGATGCTGAACCAGGGAGAATATCCTGAGTAAAAATGCAACAGTTCTAATCTGTTAATTTTAAAAGTGTATAATTTGAACATTTTTACTAAAAGAGGGGACAGAGGAATTTCACATCAACATGTTGAGGCATTTGCTACAAATAGCATGCAGTGTGACGCTGTTCATTGCATCAATTAATTTGCTTAAGTTCTGAAGTGTTCTTTCGGATGTAAGAGTCTATATCGTATTCCTTCAGACTACTTAGTTTATTGGTTGCACTTAAATTATTCACTGGAGTAGGGCTGCCTCTTGGTCCTCAGGGTGTACAGTAACAGTGGGCTGTGTCTCATTGCTTCCCTGGGTCGCTAGTCAATGCAACATAGCCCCGACAGAGCATTGATGACACTAACTATACAGATTTATTATTTATTCAGCAAAGGTAATGATTACTCTCTGTATCACTATATTGTGTTCTTGTTTAATTAGCAGAGTGATAATTACACTCATTGTAAATGTTAAGAATTCCTGTCTATTCAACAGTAAGGGTTACTGAGGAAGCATAATGGCGATGACACCTCTTTCACCCAATAATTCTTGGGCCTCCAAGTCTATCACAACCCAGAGGTTGGTAATTGCTGTAATTGTTGAAATTTTTTTTATGAGTAAAGTTGTTGTGATCTGGAATGCGCTTCCTGAAAGGATGGTGCAATCAGATCCAATAATAACTTTCAAAAGGGAATTGCGTATATACAACAACTTACATTTATATAGCACCTTCAATGTATTAAAACGTCCCATGGTGCTTTGCAGGAGCATAATCAAACAAAATTTGATACTGAAGCACATAAGGAAATATTAGGACAGGTGATCAAAAGCTTGGTCAAAGAAGCAGAACTTAGGAAAGGCAGAGAGGTAGAAAGGTTTAGGGAGGGAACTCCAGAATTTAGGGCTTAGGCAATTGAAGGCATGGCCATCAATGGAGGAAGGATTAAAATCTGGAATGCATAAGGGGCCAAAACTAGTGGTGCTCAGATATCTTGGAGGGTTGTGGGGCTGGAGGAGATTGCAGAGATAGGGAGGGCAAGGCCATGGAGGGATTTGAAAAATAGGATAAAAATTTTAAAATTGAGGCATTGCATGACCGGGAGTCAATGTAAGTCAGCGAGTACAGGAGGGTGATGGAGTGAATGGCATTTGGCGCCAGTTAGGATATAGCCAGCAGAATTTTGGATGACTCAGGTTTACAGAGGGTACAAGGTGAGAGACCAGTCCGGAGAGCATGTACATAAAAACGTAAAATCTGCAGTGCTAGGGAGAAAGAGCAGGAAAGTGTGACTAATCAGATAGCTCTTAAACAATGTTTCCTCTAAGCTACGTGGCCATGCAGCAACCATAAGTCCATGTGCAGACCACGTACAAGTCAGCCACTTTAAATTACTGCCCTTGTTCAGGCACGCAGTAAACATTTAAAGGGACGACACACTTAAAGAAATTCCCTATGCGCTCGAAGAATAATTAGACGGAACGTTGCTCTCAAAGTTCTGGCATAGGCACAGTGGGCTGTATGACTTACTTCTGTGCCGTATGATACTAGCTTTCATAAATAAACAACCCAAACCTTCTGATTAAATCTCAACTTGTAACTTTAACCCTTAGTATTTATCTATTTTAATAAAGAATTTGGCGACTGTTGTTTTGAACTTGCTTATGAACCGTTACTAATCCTATGATTGTGGCGTCACCTTCTAGTAATTCTTTACCCAGTAGTAATCACATGACCATTCAAATGATTGTGTCACTAGCTAGACATATCGCTAATCAATAGTCATCATGTTATTTTGCTCCTGCCTCAGTTCATCTGCTGCTGAAACCATCATCCATGCCTTCGTTACCCCAGACTTGACTATTCCGCTTCTGGCCTACCTCCCTAGCTCTATCCCACATAAACTTGAAGTCATTCAAAACTCTGCTGCCTGTGTCCTAACTCACACCAAGTCCCATTCATCCATCACAGAATTGTTACAGTGCTGAAGGAGGCCATTCAGCCCATCGTGTCCGCACTGGCTCTCTGAAAGAGCAACTCCCTCAGTTCCATTCCATGACCCTGCATTCTTCCTTTCATATATATGTGTAACTGTCTAATTCCTGGTGTCTGGTTAAATTTTAATTGTAAAATTTAAAATTCCCATCCTTTTTTCAAATTCTTCCATGGCCTCACCCCTCCTTATCTCTGTAATCGCTATGCTTCACCACCCCCTGAAATCTCTGTGCTCCACCAATGCTAGCCTCCTGAGCATGGCTGTACCTTCAAATGCCAAGGCTCCAAGCTCTGGAATTTCCTCCCTGAGTCTCCTCTCCTTCCTCCTTTAAGCTGCTCCTTCAAACCTACCTCTTTGACCAAGCTTTTGGACACACCTGGCCTAGTACATTCTTAAGTGGCTCGATGTCAAACTTTCTTTGACTATGCTCCTGTAAAATGCCTTGGAATGTTTTATTGCATTAAAGGTGCCAAATCAATGCACGGTGTTGTTGTTTGTGCAATTTTCAGTTTACATAGTAATTATGAAAGCTTTGACAAATACTCGTAACAGTTAATCCGACTTAAATCCACAATAAACATCAGTGTTAATGTTGTTATCCTTCTTTCCCTTTGGCTGGACTCACAACCAATTGTAAGGAGCCTGCCACCCCGAGTGTTTCTAGGGAAACGACTGCTGCTACTGAAACCATCACTGGTTTTACTGTGACATCAGTGGTTGTGATGTAGTGAAAAGATGTGCTAGGGATTTTTCAAAGTTTATTATGTCATATAGCAAGAACAAGACTGAGAAAGCGGTACCAGCAGGAAATGGAGAAAATTGCAAGCATAGCCAAGGTAGAGAGGATAAACGTAGAGCACGGGTAGGGTTGCCAACCCTCCAGCATTGTCCTGGAGTCAGCAGGAATTAAGAGCTCATCTCCTGTGTTTCTCACAGCAGTCTCCAAGAGATTGATCCTGAGGGGAATTTTTTAACATTGTATTTTTTTCATTTGATTTGGGGAGATAAAGGCTGTTTGACCAGACGTGGTGGTTGGAAGCAGAAGGTCATGTGATGACACCTCCAGGAATTCATTCAACCAACGTTGGCAAGCCTAAGCATGGGGCAAGCATACAATTCAGCCTCAGCCTTATCTGACTTGTGAGCTACACAATGTGACATACACTAATGATTTTACATATAAACCAACCAAACCCCTTGATCAGATTATCCTGTAACCCTAGGTATTGGTTATTCGATTGGAATAAATTTCCCTTGGCATTCCTCAATGTGAGTTGGCCAATATGTTGTTGTTATGATCCCCATGGATACCACCAACAAACCAAAAGAATTGAATCCACCGACTGACCGCAATTTAGGAAACAAAAACCAAACGTAGAAGATTTCACTGTTATAAAGTTTACTTCAGCACTCAAACCCAAAACCAACATAAATTAAGCATGAACTAAAGTTAAACCATGATTGATGTGTGTATATCTTAAATGTCACACGTTAACTATCAGATGTAACAAGGATGTATCTCACAAGTCCTTTGGCTGTCCTATCAACAGGGTGACACAGAACCATCACAAAGTCCTTCAGGTCTTTGAACTTTTCAAGTAGATCTCCAGATTCCATCTCCCAAGTTGCAAACACCTGTTTCCACTCAATGGCAGTTTCTCTGCAATCTGAACCCTACCAATACCGCCTCCACCAAAACTGTGCACCCTTCCGGAGCTTCCGTGGTTTTGCTCACAACGGTCTTGGTGGTGTAGCTTCGCTGATCCCACCTTACATAATTCTTAAAGATACTGAAACAATGCCAGCAATTTATATTTTCCAAGGGTCAGTGCCCAGAAAACAGGTTCCAATTCAAAAAGCTTGTTTCAGTTCAGCAGCCCTGAGCAACTTTTAAAACCAACACCAGCTTTGCAGCTGGCTTCCACCTTACAGAGTCTTCTTGTAAAACTGAAACCTAAGCTCCAATCACATGTCTCTGGTTAAAAAAAGGTGTTTGTTTTGTTAATCTGGTTCTTCCCTCCCAGAGTATTGAAGCTTTTAGTTTCATTTTTTAATCAGGGTCTGTCTCAAAATAATATGCTTTGAATCCAAAGTCACAGTACCCAACAGGTCAACTGCACAGAATGCAGTCTGCACACAAGGACACCATCAAACTGTTTATGACAAGGGCCCATTAGTAAATTCCTTTCGATTGTGCAATACCAAACTATCTACAATAGTCCAACTGCATTATAACCAATATATTTTTAGATTCATAGCCACATTGTTTTGTATTCAAGGCCCCTATATCTAAACCTAGTATCTTGTTTGCCCTTTGTCATCCCACTTTTCAAGATCTGTGAAATGGTACTCCTTCAACGATCCATTCCCGTACTGCATTGACAGCAGGGAGCTATCATGGTAACTGTAGCTGGAAGAATGTCTTTTGCTAGAATATGATTAATTAACATTTATTTTGTCAGCATGCAACTGGGGAAAAGCTTTTTTGTAATATGATTGATTGATGTATAACAAAAACACAGTAACTTAATCAGAAATGAGGAAGAGGAAAGTAGAACAGTTGATGGTCATGACAGGCAATGCCACAGTAAATGCAAGAAATGTTATTATAAAAGCATAAACAATATATAAGTGATAAATTCACTCAGAAGAATTAGTCAGTTAATCTTTTCTAGCATGAACAGAATGGGTGTGCAGGCACTAAGACCTGGGTATCCACTGACTTGCTGTACAAAGTTTCAGTTACCAGTTGTTGCACTCTGCAGTCTTGTGTTATCTTTGCCTTCAGTTCAGAACTCGGTCACCCCAGTACTATAAGTAGGAACACATCTTGATTCATCAGGATCAATTAAGGAAGGAGACTCCTTTATTACGATGCATCTGTTGGACGTTTTATTCAAACAACCTACTAGGAATTGGTGACCCAGACTGAACTTTTGCCAAATGGACTACCTAAAGTGAAGCAGTATGGTAAAAACATGAACTGGTATCTACTAACTTTGATCATAGTATCATAAGGTTTAGGTCAGCCATAGAAAAGAACAAAGAGCTAGCTAGAGTAAAAAATACTTAACTGGGGGAGGGTCAATTTCAATGGGGTGAGAATGGCTCTGTCTGGGATGAACTGGAAGCAAAGATTGGCAGGCAAAACTATAATGGAACGATGGGCTGCCTTTAAAGAGGAAATGGTACAGGTACAGTCGAGGTACATTTCCATGAAAGGGGAAGATAGGGCAACCAAAGCCAGAGTTCCCGAGATGATGAAAGAGACAGTGAGTAAGATGAAGCAGAAAAAGTGGGCATAATAGATGTCAGGTTGAAAATACATGAGAACCAGGCTGAATATAGAAAGTTCAGAGGGAAGTGAAAAAGGAAATAGGAGAGGCAAAGAGAGAGTATGAGAAAAGAATGGCAGTTAAAATAAAAGGAAAGCCAAAAGTCTTCTTAGAAGCATATAAATAGTTAAAGGGTAGTAAGACAAAGAGTGGAGCTGATTAGGAATCAAAAAGGGATTTTACACATGGAGTAGGAGGACATGGCTAAGGTTCTAAGTGACTACTTTGCATCTGTCCTTACCAAGGAAGAAGACGCTATTGAAGCCTTGGTGAAAGAGAGGGTAGTTGAGATACTGGATGGGCTAAAAGTTAATGAAGAGGAGGTATTGTAAAGGCTGGCTATACTTAAAATTGATAAGTCACCAGGGCTGGACACTAAGCGAAGTATGGGTGGAAATCACGGAGACACTGGCCATAATATTCCAATCCTCCTCACCAAGGCAAGACTGGAGAATTGCAAATGTTACACCCTGGTTCAAAAAAGGGCATAAGGATAAATCTAGCAACTATAGGCCAGTCAGTTTAACCTCGGTGGTGGGAAAGCTTTTAGAAATGATAATCTGGGACAAAATTAACACTCACTTGGACAAGTGTGGATTAATTAAGGAAGGTCAGCACGGATTTTTAAAGGCAAATCGCGTTTAACTAACGAGTGAATTTTTTGAGGATGTAACAGAGAAGGTTGATGAGGGTAATGCAGTTGATGCAGGGTGCATGGACTTCCAAAAGGTGTTTGATAAAGTGACACATAATAGGCTTGTCAGCAAAGTTAAAGCCCATGGAATAAAAGGGAAAGGTCAGCATGATTGCAAAGTTGGCTGAGTGACCGAAACAGAGAGTAGTGGTTAAAGGTTGTTTTTCGGACTGGGGATGGTATATAGTGGGGCTCTCCAGGGGTCAGTATTAGGATAACTGCTTTTTTTAAATACATATAATAAAGACCTAGACTTGGGTGGGCAGAATGAAATTTCAAAATTTGCAGATGGCACAAAACTTGGAAGTATTGTGAACTGTGAGGAGGATAGTGATAGACTTCAAGATGACATAAACAGGCTGGTGAAATGGGTAGTCATGTGTTGGATGAAAATTAATGTAGAGAAATGTGAAGTTATGCATTTTGGTAGGAAGAATGAGGAGAGACAATAAAAAATAATGGGTGAAATTCTAAAGGGGGTGTAGGAACAGAGGGACCCGGGGGTATAGGTGCAGAAACCATTGAAGGCGGGGGGCGGGGGGCAGTTGAGAAAGTGGTCAAAAAGGCATTATGAATCCTAGGCTTTATAAATAGAGGCATAGAGTACAAAACAAGGATGTTACGATGAACTTTTATAAAACACTGGTTCAGCTTCAACTGGAGTATTATGTCCATTTCTGGGCACTGTACTTTAGGAAGGATGTGAAGGCTTTATAGAGGGTGCAGAAAAGATTCACAAAAATGGTTCCAGGGATGAGGGACTTCAGTTAGGTGGACAGATTGGAGAAGATGGGATTGTTCTCCTTAGAGAATAGATGTGTTCAAAATCATGAGGAATCCGGACAGAGTAGATAGAGAGAAATTGTTGGCGGAGGGTCAAAACCAGAGGACACTGATTTAAGGTGATTGGCAAAAGAACCAAAGGTGATATGAGGAAAAGCTTTTTTATGATTCTATGATTCTATTAATCTAGCGTTGGAGCAGTGTGATAAACCCTAAACTGGGCTACCTAGAGCAGAGTATTGTGGTCAAGCCCTGAACTGAACAATCTAGAGTGGAAAAGTGTGGTTCAATGTTGGGTCCTTTGTTACTTACTAAGTTTCTCTCTAGATTCCTTTCCATGTCTTTGTCTATTCAAATCACAGAACCAACAGAAAGAGCTGTTTAACAGAAGCATGATAAGATACCTAGATAAAAAGCAGACAGACAGTTACATACAAGACAGCACATGGACTGAAGTGTTGCATAACATAATGCAGAACTATATGTAGGATACTATAAAAGCTGCATGTTATTCTATATGTACCATGTTCAAACTCTGTGGTATCTTGTTCATAACAACCTAGTTTATGTGCATAACATAGAGGGTGGATCATATTACATGCAGAATAATACATGGGATACAGTCTTACGCACAGGATAACACAGAGCATTATCTGGAGGAGGATACAAATGGTAGAATGTTACACACACAGATTGGCATACATATTGGAGTGTGGGAGGCCAAAGAAGAAAAGAAGACAAAGATATAACACATTGAAGGACTGAAATGAGTCTCATAAAGCAGAGACTCTTAACCATCCCAAATCAATTCCAAATGTGCTATGGCCATGGGGCATGTTCCAATATAGCTTATTCTGTCAGTGTTCACAAACTCAGGAGTTTACATGGCTTCTCACTCTTTTTACCAACAAGGTTGTTATGATCGATCAATTAAAGTAATTGCATCACTGTAGCTGAGATTCTATTTATATGTAGAACAACAGATAACTAAGGAATGATTTACAAGCTGGAAACTAATCGACAACATCAGAAACTGAGGGACTTCAGTTATGTGGAGAAATTAGAGAAGCTGGAATTGTTCTCCATGGTACACAGATTGAATAGAGGTGTTCAGAATTATGAGGGGTCTTGATAAAAGTAAATAGGGAGCAACTATTTCCACTGGCAGGAGGGTTGGTAGCCAGAGGGCAAACATTTAAGATAATTGGCAAAAGAACCCAAGGGGAGATGAAGAGAATGTTTTTTATGCAGTGAGTTGTTGTGATCTGGAAAGGATGGTGGAAGCCGATTCAATAGTAACTTTCCATAGAGAAACTTGATTGGACAAAATAGCAGGGATTTGGGGAAGCAGGAAAGTGGGACTAATTGAATAGCTCTTTCAAAGAGACTGCATTGCCATGATAGGCCGAATGGCCTACTTTTGTGTTGCATGGAGTTAGATTCTAAAATGATTGATATATAAACTAACAGATACCTAGAAGTCAGTTACAGCCTAGAATCTAATCAAAGGGCTGGGATGATTTAGATATAGAATAACAGTAACTCAAGGAGTCAGTTACAGGCTGGAATCTAATTGTGGGGCTTGGGTTTTTTTTATATAGAATAACAGGTACCCTGGAGTGAGCTACAGACTGGAATCTAATTGAGAGATTCGCGCTGGGGGAGTGGTTTAAAAAAATAAAATAGAAATAGAAAAAATAGAAGCCCGGCAGTGAGTTACAGACTGGAATCTAATTGAGAGGTTTGGGGGCTTTATATATAGAATAACAGATACCCGGGAGTGAGTTACAGACTGGAATCTAATCGAGGGGTTCGGGTGGTATATATATAGAATAACGATGCCCGGGAATGAGCTACAGACTAGAATCTAATTGAGGGGTTCGAGGGCTTTATATATATAGAATAACAGATACCCAGGAGTGAGTTACAGGCTGGAATCTAATTGAGGGGTTCGAGGGCTTTATATATATAGAATAACAGATACCCAGGAGTGAGTTACAGGCTGGAATCCATTCGAGGGGCTCGGTGTTTTATATATAAAATAACAAATACCTGGGAGTGAATTACAGGCTGGAATCTAATCGAAGGGTTTGGGTGGTTTGTATATAGAATAACAGATACCTGGGATTGAGGTACAGACTGGAATCTAATTGTGAGGTTCCAGGGTTTATTTATATAGCATAACGGTTACAGGGAGCGAGTTACAGGCTGGAATCTAATCGAGGTGTCTGGTGGCTTGTATATAGAATAACAGTTACACACTTACTCTGGAGTGAGCTACAGACTGAAATCTAATCGAGGGGTTCAGGTGGTTTATATATAGAATAACAGATACCCGGGAGTGAGTAACAGGCTGGAATCTAACTGTCACTCTAGAATTGGCCTTTATAGCCACTCCAGGCGCTGCTCCACACACCACTGACCACCTCCAGGCGCTTACCCATTGTCTCTCGAGATAAGGAGGCCAAAGAGTAGAGTAACAGATACACGGGAGTGAGCTAATCTGGAATCTAATCGAGTGGTTCGGGTGGATTATATATAGAATAAGAGATACCCAGAGTGAGTTACAGACTGGAATCTAATTGAGGGGTTCGGGGGGTTTATATATGGAATAACAGATACCCGGAGTGAGTTACAGACTGGAATCTAATTGAGGGGTTCGGGTGGATTATATATAGAATAAGAGGTACCCGGGAGTGAGTTACAGTCTGGAATCTAATTCAGGGGTTCAGGTGGATTATATATAGAATAACAGATACCCGGGAGTGAGTTACAGGCTGGAATCTAATCGAGGGGTTCAGGGGGGTTATATATAGAATAACAGATACCCGGGAGTGAGTTACAGGCTGGAATCTAATTGAGGGGTTCGGGTGGATTATATATAGAATAACAGATACCCGGAGTGAGTTATAGTCTGGAATCTAATTGAGGGGTTTGGGTGGATTACATATAGAATAACAGGTACCCGGGAGTGAGTTACAGTCTGGAATCTAATCGAGGGGTTCGGGTGGATTATATATAGAATAACAGATACCCGGGAGTGAGTTACAGACCGGAATCAAATAGAGGGGTTCGGGTGGATTATATATAGAATAACAGATACCCAGATTGAGTTACAGGCTGGAATCTAAGTGAGGGGTTTGGGTGGATTATATATAGAATAACAGATACCCAGGAATGAGCTACAGACTGGAATCTAATCGAGGGGTTCGGGTGGTTTATATATAGAATAACAGATACCCGGGAGTGAGTTACAGACTGGAATTTAATCGAGGGGTTTGGGGGTGGTTTATATTTCGAATAACAGATACCCGGGAGTGAGTTACAGACTGGAATCTAATTGAGGGCTTCATGTGGTTTATATATAGAATAACAGGTACCTGGGAGTGAGCTACAGACTGGAATCTAATCGAGGGGTTCGGTTGGTTTATATGTAGAATAACAGATACCCGGGAGTGAGATACAGACTGGAATCTAATCGAGGGGTTCAGATGGTTTATATATAGAATAACAGATACCCGGGAGTGAGTTAGAGTCTGGAATCTAATCGAGGGGTTCAGGTGATTTATATATAGAATAATAGATACCTGGAGTGAGTTGCAGACTGGAATCTAATCGAGGGGTTCAGGTGGTTTATATATAGAATAACAGATACCTGGAGTGAGTTACAGACTGGAATCTAATCGAGGGGTTCGGGTGGTTTATATATAGAATAACAGATATCCGGGAGTGAGTTACAGACTGGAATCTAATTGAGGGCTTCATGTGGTTTCGATATAGAATAACAGGTACCTGGGAGTGAGCTACAGACTGTAATCTAATCGAGGGGTTCGGTTGGTTTATATATAGAATAACAGATACCCGGGAGTGAGATACAGACTGGAATCTAATCAAGGGGTTCCGGTGGTTTATATATAGAATTACAGATACCTGGAGTGAGTTACAGACTGGAATCTAATCGAGGGGTTCGGGTAGTTTATGTATAGAATAATATATACCCGGGAGTGAGCTACAGTCTGGAATCTAATCGAGGGGTTCAGGGGGGGTTATATATAGAATAACAGATACCTGGAGTGAGTTACAGACTGGAATCTAATCGAGGGGTTCGGTTGGTTTATATGTAGAATAACAGATACCCAGGAGTGAGATACAAACTGGAATCTAATCGAGGGGTTCAGGTGGTTTATATATAGAATAACAGATACCCGGTAGTGAGTTACAGTCTGGAATCTAATCGAGGGGTTCAGGTGGTTTATATATAGAATAATAGATACCTGGAGTGAGTTACAGTCTGGAATCTAATCGAGGGGTTCAGGTGGTTTATATATAGAATAACAGATACCCGGGAGTGAGTTTCAGACTGGAACCTAATCGAGGGCATCGAGTGGTTTATATACAGAATAACAGATACCCGGGAGTGAGTTGCAGTCTGGAATCTAATTGAGGGGTTCGGGTGGTTTATATATAGAATAACAGATACCCGGGAGTGGGTTACAGTCTGGAATCTAATTGATGGGTTTGGGTGAATTATATATAGAATAACAGATACCCGGGAGTGAGTTACAGACTGGAATCTAATCGAGGGGATCGAGTGGTTTACATATAGAATAACAGATACCCGGGAGTGAGTTACAGACTGGAATCTAATCGAGGGGATCGAGTGGTTTATATATAGAATAACAGATACCCGGGAGTGAGTTACAGACTGGAATCTAATCGAGGGGATCGAGTGGTTTATATATAGAATAACAGATACCCGGGAGTGAGTTACAGACTGGAATCTAATCGAGGGGATCGAGTGGTTTATATATAGAATAGCAGATACCCGGGATTGAGATACAGACTGGAATCTAATCGAGGGGTTCAGGTGGTTTATATATTGAATAACAGATACCCGGGAATGAGTTACAGCCTGGAATCTAATTGAGGGGTTTGGATGGATTATATATAGAATAACAGATACCTGGGAGTGAGTTACAGACTGGAATCTAATCGAGGAGTTCAGGTGGATTATATCTAGAATAGCAGATACCCGGAGTGAGTTACAGTCTGGAATCTAATTGAGAGGTTCGGGTGGAATATAGCTAGAATAACAGAAACCCGGAGTGAGTTACAGTCTGGAATCTAATTGAGGGGTTTGGGTGGATTATATATAGAATAACAGATACCCGGGAGTGAGATACAGACTGGAATCTAATCGACGGGTTCAGGTGGTTTATATATTGAATAACAGATACCCGGGAGTGGGATACAGTCTGGAATCTAATTGAGGGGTTTGGGTGGATTATGTATAGAATAACAGATACCCGGGAGTGAGTTACAGACTGGAATCTAATCGAGGGGATCGAGTGGTTTATATATAGAATAGCAGATACCCGGGAATGAGTTTCAGTCTGGAATCTAATCGAGGGGTTCGGGTGGATTATATATAGAATAACAGATACCAGGGAGTGAGTTACAGACCGGAATCAAATAGAGTGGTTCGGGTGGATTATATATAGAATAACAGATACCCAGATTGAGTTACAGGCTGGAATCTAAGTGAGGGGTTTGGGTGGATTATATATAGAATAACAGATACCCAGGAATGAGCTACAGACTGGAATCTAATCGAGTGGTTTGGGTGGTTTATATATAGAATAACAGATACCCGGGAGTGAGTTACAGACTGGAATTTAATCGAGGGGTTTGGGGGTGGTTTATATTTAGAATGACAGATAGTCGGGAGTCAGTTACAGACTGGAATCTAATCGAGACGTTCGGGTGGTTTATATCTGGAATAACAGATACCCGGGAGTGAGTTACAGACTGGAATCTAATTGAGGGCTTCATGTGGTTTATATATAGAATAACAGGTACCTGGGAGTGAGCTACAGACTGGAATCTAATCGAGGGGTTTGGTTGGTTTATATGTAGAATAACAGATACCCGGAAGTGAGATACAGACTGGAATCTAATCGAGGGGTTCAGATGGTTTATATATAGAATAACAGATACCCGGGAGTGAGTTAGAGTCTGGAATCTAATCGAGGGGTTCAGGTGATTTATATATAGAATAATAGATACCTGGAGTGAGTTACAGACTGGAATCTAATCGAGGGGTTCAGGTGGTTTATATATAGAATAACAGATACCTGGAGTGAGTTACAGACTGGAATCTAATCGAGGGGTTCGGGTGGTTTATATATTGAATAACAGATATCCGGGAGTGAGTTACAGACTGGAATCTAATTGAGGGCTTCATGTGGTTTTGATATAGAATAACAGGTACCTGGGAGTGAGCTACAGATTGTAATCTAATCGAGGGGTTCGGTTGGTTTATATATAGAATAACAGATACCCGGGAGTGAGATACAGACTGGAATCTAATCAAGGGGTTCAGGTGGTTTATATATAGAATTACAGATATCCGGGAGTGAGTTACAGACTGGAATCTAATCGAGGGGTTCAGGTGGTTTATATGTAGAAAAGCAGATACCTGGAGTGAGTTACAGACTGGAATCTAATCGAGGGGTTCAGGTGGTTTATAGATAGAATAATAGATACCTGGAGTGAGTTACAGACTATGAATCTAATCGAGGGGTTCAGGTGGTTTATATATAGAATAACAGATACCCGGGAGTGAGTTTCAGACTGGAACCTAATCGAGGGCATCGAGTGGTTTATATACAGAATAACAGATACCCGGGAGTGAGTTACAGTCTGGAATCTAATTGAGGGGTTCGGGTGGTTTATATATCGAATAACAGGTACCCGGGAGTGAGTTATAGACTGGAATCTAATTGAGGGGTTCGGGTGGTTTATATATCGAATAACAGATACCCGGAGTGAGTTACAGTCTGGAATCTAATTCAGGGGTTCGGGTGGTTTATATATAGAATAATAGATACCCAGAGTGAGTTACAGACTGGAATCTTCGGAGGGGTTTAGGTGGTTTATATATAGAATAACAGATACCCGGGAGTGGGTTACAGTCTGGAATCTAATTGAGGGGTTTGGGTGGATTATATATAGAATAACAGATACCCGGGAGTGAGTTACAGACTGGAATCTAATCGAGGGGATCGAGTGGTTTATATATAGATTAGCAGATACCCGGGAGTGAGATACAGACTGGAATCTAATCGAGGGGTTTGGGTGGTTTATATATGGAATAACAGATACCCGGGAGTGAGTTACAGACTGGAATCTAATCGAGGGGTTCGGGAGTTTATATATAGAATAACAGATACCCGAGAGTGAGTTACAGACTGGAATCTAATCGAGGGGTTCAGGTGGTTTACATATTGAATAACAGATACCCGGGAGTGGGTTACAGTCTGGAATCTAATTGAGGGGTTTGGGTGGATTATATATAGAATAACAGATACCCGGGAGTGAGATACAGACTGGAATCTAATCGAGGGGTTCAGGTGGTTTATATATAGAATAACAGATACCCGGGAGTGAGTTACAGACTGGAATCTAATCGAGGGGATCGAGTGGTTTATATATAGAATAGCAGATACCCGGGAATGAGTTTCAGTTTGGAATCTAATCGAGGGGTTCAGGTGGTTTATATATAGAATAACAGGTACCCGGAAGTGAGTTACAGACTGGAATCTAATCGAGGGGATCGAGTGGTTTATATATAGAATAACAGATACCTGGGAGTGAGCTACAGACTGGAATCTAATCAAGGAGTTCAGGTGGATTATATATAGAATAACAGATACCCGGAGTGAGTTACAGTCTGGAATCTAAATGAGGGGTTTGGGTGGATTATATATAGAATAACAGATACCCGGGAGTGAGATACAGACTGGAATCTAATCGAGGGGATCGAGTGGTTTATATATAGAATAACAGATACCCGGGAGTGAGTTACAGACTGGAATCTAATCGAGGGGATCGAGTGGTTTATATATAGAATAGCAGATACCCGGGAATGAGTTTCAGTCTGGAATCTAATCGAGGGGTTCAGGTGGATTATATCCAGAATATCAGATACCCAGAGTGAGTTACAGTCTGGAATCTAATCGAGGGGTTCAGGTGGTTTATATATATAAAAACAGATACCCGGGAGTGAGTTACAGACTGGAATCTAATCGAGGGGATCGAGTGGTTTATATATAGAATAACAGATACCCGGGAGTGAGCTACAGACTGGAATCTAATCAAGGAGTTCAGGTGGATTATATATAGAATAACAGATACCCAGGAGTGAGTTACAGACTGGAATCTAATCGAGGGGATCGAGTGGTTTATATATAGAATAACAGATACCCGGAGTGAGTTACATTCTGGAATCTAATTGAGGGGTTCGGGTGGTTTATATATAGAATAATATATACCCGGGAGTGAGCTACAGTCTGGAATCTAATCGACTGGTTCAGGGGGGTTATATAGAGAATAACAGATACCTGGAGTGAGTTCCAGACTGGAATCTAATCGAGGGGTTTAGGTGGATAATATATAGAATAACAGATATCCGGGAGTGAGATACAGACTGGAATCTAATCGAGGGGTTCAGGTGGTTTATATATTGAATAACAGATACCCGGGAGTGGGATACAGACTGGAATCTAATCAAGGGGTTCAGGTGGTTTATATATAGAATTACAGATATCCGGGAGTGAGTTACAGACTGGAATCTAATCGAGGGGTTCAGGTGGTTTATATATAGAATAACAGATACCTGGAGTGAGTTACAGACTAGAATCTAATCAAGGGGTTCAGGTGGTTTATACATAGAATAACGGATACCCAGGAGTGAGTTACAGACTGGAATCTAATCGAGGGGTTCGGGTAGTTTATGTTTCGAATAATATATACCCGGGAGTGAGCTACAGACTGGAATCTAATCGAGGAGTTCAGGTGGATTATATATAGAATATCAGACACCCGGGAGTGAGTTACAGACTGGAATCTAATCGAGGGGTTCAGGTGGCTTATATATAGAATAACAGATACCTGGAGTGAGTTACAGACTAGAATCTAATCGAGGGGTTCAGGTGGTTTATACATAGAATAACGGATACCCAGGAGTGAGCTGCAGTCTGGAATCTAATCGAGGGGTTCAGGGGGGTTATATATAGAATAACAGATACCCAGGAGTGAGATACAGACTGGAATCTAATCGAGGGGTTCAGGTGGTTTATATATAGAATAACAGATACCCGGGAGTGAGTTACAGTCTGGAATCTAATCGAGGGGTTCAGGTGGTTTATATATAGAATAATAGATACCTGGAGTGAGTTACAGTCTGGAATCTAATCGATGGGTTCAGGTGGTTTATATATAGAATAACAGATACCCGGGAGTGAGTTTCAGACTGGAACCTAATCGAGGGCATCGAGTGGTTTATCTACAGAATAACAGATACCCGGGAGTGAGTTACAGTCTGGAATCTAATTGAGGGGTTCGGGTGGTTTATATATCGAATAACAGATACCCGGAGTGAGTTACAGTCTGGAATCTAATTCAGGGGTTCGGGTGGTTTATATATAGAATAATAGATCCCCAGAGTGAGTTACAGACTGGAATCTTAGGAGGGGTTTAGGTGGTTTATATATAGAATAACAGATACCCGGGAGTGGGTTACAGTCTGGAATCTAATTGAGGGGTTTGGGTGGATTATATATAGAATAACAGATACCCGAGAGTGAGATACAGACTGGAATCTAATCGAGGGGTTCAGGTGGTTTATATATAGAATAACAGATACCCGGGAGTGAGTTACAGTCTGGAATCTAATCGAGGGGATCGAGTGGTTTATATATAGAATAGCAGATACCCGGGAATGAGTTTCAGTCTGGAATCTAATCGAGGGGTTCGGGTGGATTATATCTAGAATAACAGATACCCAGAGTGAGTTACAGTCTGGAATCTAATCGAGGGGTTCGGGGGGTTTATATATAGAATAACAGGTACCCGGAAGTGAGTTACAGACTGGAATCTTATCGAGGGGTTCAGGTGGTTTATATCTAGAATAACAGATACCCGGGAGTGAGCTACAGACTGGAATCTAATCAAGGAGTTCAGGTGGATTATATATAGAATAACAGATACCCAGGAGTGAGTTACAGACTGGAATCTAATCGAGGGGATCGAGTGGTTTATATATAGAATAACAGATACCCGGGAGTGAGCTACAGACTGGAATCTAATCAAGGAGTTCAGGTGGATTATATATAGAATAACAGATACCCAGGAGTGAGTTACAGACTGGAATCTAATCGAGGGGATCGAGTGGTTTATATATAGAATAACAGATACCCGGAGTGAGTTACATTCTGGAATCTAATTGAGGGGTTCGGGTGGTTTATATATAGAATAATATATACCCGGGAGTGAGCTACAGTCTGGAATCTAATCGACTGGTTCAGGGGGGTTATATAGAGAATAACAGATACCTGGAGTGAGCTACAGACTGGAATCTAATCGAGGGGTTTGGGTGGATTATATATAGAATAACAGATACCCAGGAGTGAGATACAGACTGGAATCTAATCGAGGGGTTCAGGTGGTTTATATATTGAATAACAGATACCCGGGAGTGGGATACAGACTGGAATCTAATCAAGGGGTTCAGGTGGTTTATATATAGAATTACAGATATCCGGGAGTGAGTTACAGACTGGAATCTAATCGAGGGGTTCAGGTGGATTATATGTAGAAAAGCAGATACCTGGAGTGAGTTACAGACTGGAATCTAATCGAGGGGTTCAGGTGGTTTATATATAGAATAACAGATACCTGGAGTGAGTTACAGACTAGAATCTAATCGAGGGGTTCAGGTGGTTTATACATAGAATAACGGATACCCAGGAGTGAGTTACAGTGGAATCTAATCGAGGGGTTCAGGTGGTTTATATATAGAATAACAGATACCCGGGAGTGAGTTCCAGTCTGGAATCTAATCGAGGGGTTCAGGTGGTTTATACATAGAATAACGGATACCCAGGAGTGAGCTGCAGTCTGGAATCTAATCGAGGGGTTCAGGGGGGTTATATATAGAATAACAGATACCCAGGAGTGAGATACAGACTGGAATCTAATCGAGGGGTTCAGGTGGTTTATATATAGAATAACAGATACCCGGGAGTGAGTTACAGTCTGGAATCTAATCGAGGGGTTCAGGTGGTTTATATATAGAATAATAGATACCTGGAGTGAGTTACAGTCTGGAATCTAATCGATGGGTTCAGGTGGTTTATATATAGAATAACAGATACCCGGGAGTGAGTTTCAGACTGGAACCTAATCGAGGGCATCGAGTGGTTTATCTACAGAATAACAGATACCCGGGAGTGAGTTACAGTCTGGAATCTAATTGAGGGGTTCGGGTGGTTTATATATCGAATAACAGATACCCGGAGTGAGTTACAGTCTGGAATCTAATTCAGGGGTTCGGGTGGTTTATATATAGAATAATAGATCCCCAGAGTGAGTTACAGACTGGAATCTTAGGAGGGGTTTAGGTGGTTTATATATAGAATAACAGATACCCGGGAGTGGGTTACAGTCTGGAATCTAATTGAGGGGTTTGGGTGGATTATATATAGAATAACAGATACCCGAGAGTGAGATACAGACTGGAATCTAATCGAGGGGTTCAGGTGGTTTATATATAGAATAACAGATACCCGGGAGTGAGTTACAGACTGGAATCTAATCGAGGGGATCGAGTGGTTTATATATAGAATAGCAGATACCCGGGAATGAGTTTCAGTCTGGAATCTAATCGAGGGGTTCGGGTGGATTATATCTAGAATAACAGATACCCAGAGTGAGTTACAGTCTGGAATCTAATCGAGGGGTTCGGGGGGTTTATATATAGAATAACAGGTACCCGGAAGTGAGTTACAGACTGGAATCTTATCGAGGGGTTCAGGTGGTTTATATCTAGAATAACAGATACCCGGGAGTGAGCTACAGACTGGAATCTAATCAAGGAGTTCAGGTGGATTATATATAGAATAACAGATACCCAGGAGTGAGTTACAGACTGGAATCTAATCGAGGGGATCGAGTGGTTTATATATAGAATAACAGATACCCGGGAGTGAGCTACAGACTGGAATCTAATCAAGGAGTTCAGGTGGATTATATATAGAATAACAGATACCCAGGAGTGAGTTACAGACTGGAATCTAATCGAGGGGATCGAGTGGTTTATATATAGAATAACAGATACCCGGAGTGAGTTACATTCTGGAATCTAATTGAGGGGTTCGGGTGGTTTATATATAGAATAATATATACCCGGGAGTGAGCTACAGTCTGGAATCTAATCGACTGGTTCAGGGGGGTTATATAGAGAATAACAGATACCTGGAGTGAGCTACAGACTGGAATCTAATCGAGGGGTTTGGGTGGATTATATATAGAATAACAGATACCCAGGAGTGAGATACAGACTGGAATCTAATCGAGGGGTTCAGGTGGTTTATATATTGAATAACAGATACCCGGGAGTGGGATACAGACTGGAATCTAATCAAGGGGTTCAGGTGGTTTATATATAGAATTACAGATATCCGGGAGTGAGTTACAGACTGGAATCTAATCGAGGGGTTCAGGTGGATTATATGTAGAAAAGCAGATACCTGGAGTGAGTTACAGACTGGAATCTAATCGAGGGGTTCAGGTGGTTTATATATAGAATAACAGATACCTGGAGTGAGTTACAGACTGGAATCTAATCGAGGGGTTCAGGTGGTTTATACATAGAATAACGGATACCCAGGAGTGAGTTACAGTGGAATCTAATCGAGGGGTTCAGGTGGTTTATATATAGAATAACAGATACCCGGGAGTGAGTTCCAGTCTGGAATCTAATCGAGGGGTTCAGGGGGGTTATATATAGAATAACAGATATCTGGAGTGAGTTACAGACTGGAATCTAATGGAGGGGTTCGGTTGGTTTATACGTAGAATAACAGATACCCAGGAGTGAGATACAGACTGGAATCTAATCGAGGGGTTCAGGTGGTTTATATATAGAATAACAGATACCCGGGAGTGAGTTTCAGACTGGAACCTAATCGAGGGCATCGAGTGGTTTATATACAGAATAACAGATACCCGGGAGTGAGTTACAGTCTGGAATCTAATTGAGGGGTTCGGGTGGTTTATATATCGAATAACAGGTACCCGGGAGTGAGTTATAGACTGGAATCTTAGGAGGGGTTCGGGTGGTTTATATATCGAATAACAGATACCCGGAGTGAGTTACAGTCTGGAATCTAATTCAGGGGTTCGGGTGGTTTATATATAGAATAATAGATACCCAGAGTGAGTTACAGACTGGAATCTTAGGAGGGGTTTAGGTGGTTTATATATAGAATAACAGATACCCGGGAGTGGGTTGCATTCTGGAATCTAATTGAGGGGATCGAGTGGTTTATATATAGAATAACAGATACCCGGGAGTGGGTTACAGTCTGGAATCTAATTGAGGGGTTCAGGTGGTTTATATATTGAATAACAGATACCCGGGAGTGGGTTACAGTCTGGAATCTAATTGAGGGGTTTGGGTGGATTATATATAGAATAACAGATACCCGGGAGTGAGTTACAGACTGGAATCTAATCAAGGAGATCGAGTGGTTTATATATAGAATAACAGATACCCGGGAGTGAGTTACAGACTGGAATCTAATCGAGGGGATCGAGTGGTTTATATATAGAATAGCAGATACCCGGGAGTGAGATGCAGACTGGAATCTAATCGAGGGGTTTGGGTGGTTTATATATAGAATAACAGATACCCGAGAGTGAGTTACAGACTGGAATCTAATCGAGGGGTTCAGGTGGTTTATATATTGAATAACAGATACCCGGGAGTGGGTTACAGTCTGGAATCTAATTGAGGGGTTTGGGTGGATTATATATTGAATAACAGATACCCGGGAGTGAGTTACAGACTGGAATCTAATCGAGGGGATCGAGTGGTTTATATATAGAATAGCAGATACCCGGGAGTGAGTTACAGACTGGAATCTAATCGAGGGGATCGAGTGGTTTATATATAGAATAGCAGATGCCCGGGAATGAGTTACAGTCTGGAATCTAATCGAGGGGATCGAGTGGTTTATATTTCGATAAACAGATACCCAGAGTGAGTTACAGTCTGGAATCTAATGAGGGGTTCGGGTGGTTTATATATTGAATAACAGATACCCGGGAGTGGGATACAGTCTGGAATCTAATCGAGGGGTTCGGATGGATTATATATAGAATAACAGATACCCGGGAGTGAGTTACAGACTGGAATCTAATCGAGGGGTTCGGGTGGTTTATATCTAGAATAACAGATACCCAGAGTGAGTTACAGTCTGGAATCTAATGAGGGGTTCGGGTGGTTTATATATATAATAACAGATACCCGGAGTGAGTTACAGTCTGGAATCTAATTGAGGGGTTCGGGTGGAATATAGCTAGAATAACAGAAACCCGGAGTGAGTTACAGTCTGGAATCTAATTGAGGGGTTTGGGTGGATTATATATAGAATAACAGATACCCGGGAGTGAGTTACAGACTGGAATCTAATCGAGGGGTTCAGGTGGTTTATCTATTGAATAACAGATACCCGGGAGTCGGATACAGTCTGGAATCTAATTGAGGGGTTTGGGTGGATTATATATAGAATAACAGATACCCGGGAGTGAGTTACAGACTGGAATCTAATCGAGGGGATCGAGTGGTTTATATATAGAATAACAGATACCCAGAGTGAGTTACAGTCTGGAATCTAATCGAGGGGTTCAGGTGGTTTATATATAGAATAACAGATACCCGGGAGTGAGTTTAAGACTGGAATCTAATCGAGGGGATCGAGTGGTTTATATATAGAATAACAGATACCCGGGAGTGAGCTGCAGACTGGAATCTAATCAAGGAGTTCAGGTGGATTATATATAGAATAACAGATACCCGGGAGTGAGTTACAGACTGGAATCTAATCGAGGGGATCGAGTGGTTTATATAGAGAATAACAGATCCCCGGAGTGAGTTACAGTCTGGAATCTAATTGAGGGGTTCGGGTGGTTTATATATAGAATAATATATACCCGGGAGTGAGCTACAGTCTGGAATCTAATCGAGGGGTTCAGGTGGTTTATATATTGAATAACAGATACCCGGGAGTGGGATCTAATTGAGTGGTTTGAATGGATTATCTAGAGAATAACAGATACCCGGGAGTGAGTTACAGACTGGAATCTAATCGAGGGGATCGAGTGGTTTATATATAGAATAACAGATACCCGGAGTGAGTTACAGTCTGGAATCTAATTGAGGGGTTTGGGTGGATTATATCTAGAATAACAGATACCCGGGAGTGAGTTACAGACTGGAATCTAATCGAGGGGATCGAGTGGTTTATATATAGAATAACAGATACCCGGGAGTGAGTTACAGACTGGAATCTAATCGAGGGGATCGAGTGGTTTATATATAGAATAGCAGATACCCGGGAATGAGTTTCAGTCTGGAATCTAATCGAGGGGTTTGGGTGGATTATATCTAGAATAACAGATACCCGGAGTGAGTTACAGTCTGGAATCTAATCGGGGGGTTTAGGTGGTTTATATATAGAATAACGGATACCCGGGAGTGAGTTACAGACTGGAATCTAATCGAGGGGATCGAGTGGTTTATATATAGAATAACAGATACCCGGGAGTGAGCTACAGACTGGAATCTAATCGAGGAGTTCATTTGGATTATATATAGAATATCAGATACCCGGCAGTGAGTTACAGACTGGAATCTAATCGAGGGGATCGAGTGGTTTACATATAGAATAACAGATACCCGGAGTGAGTTACAGTCTGGAATCTAATTGAGGGGTTCGGGTGGTTTATATATTGAATAACAGATACCCGGGAGTGAGTTACAGACTGGAATCTAATCGAGGGGATCGAGTGGTTTACATATAGAATAACAGATACCCGGAGTGAGTTACAGTCTGGAATCTAATTGAGGGGTTTGGGTGGATTATATATAGAATAACAGATACCCGGGAGTGAGTTACAGACTGGAATCTAATCGAGGGGATCGAGTGGTTTATATATAGAATAGCAGATACCCGGGAATGAGTTTCAGTCTGGAATCTATTCGAGGGGTTCGGGTGGTTTATATATAGAATAATATATACCCGGGAGTGAGCTACAGTCTGGAATCTAATCGAGGGGTTCAGGGGGGTTATATAGAGAATAACAGATACCTGGAGTTAGTTACAGACTGGAATATAATCGAGGGGTTCTGTTGGTTTATATGTAGAATAACAGATACCCGGGAGTGAGATAAAGACTGGAATCTAATCGAGGGGTTCAGGTGGTTTATGTATAGAATAACAGATACCCGGGAGTGATGTACAGTCTGGAATCTAATCGAGGGGTTCAGGTGGTTTATATATAGAATAACAGATACCCGGGAGTGAGATACAGACTGGAATCTAATCGAGGGGTTCAGGTGGTTTATATATAGAATAATAGATACCCGGGAGTGAGTTACAGTCTGGAATCTCATCGAGGGGAACAGGTGGTTTATATATAGAATAACAGATACCCGGGAGTGAGTTTCAGACTGGAACCTATTCGAGGGCATCGAGTGGTTTATATATAGAATAACAGATACCCGGGAGTGGGTTACAGTCTGGAATCTAATTGAGGGGTTCGGGTGGTTTATATATCGAATAACAGGTACCCGGGAGTGAGTTATGGACTGGAATCTTAGGAGGGGTTCAGGTGGTTTATATATAGAATAACAGATACCTGGAGTGAGCTACAGACTAGAATCTAATCAAGGGGTTCAGGTGGTTTATACATAGAATAACGGATACCCAGGAGTGAGTTACAGACTGGAATCTAATTGAGGGGTTCGGGTGGTTTATATATCGAATAACAGGTACCCGGGAGTGAGTTATAGACTGGATTCTTAGGAGGGGTTCAGGTGGTTTATATATAGAATAACAGATACCTGGAGTGAGCTACAGACTAGAATCTAATCAAGGGGTTCAGGTGGTTTATACATAGAATAACGGATACCCAGGAGTGAGTTACAGTCTGGAATCTAATCGAGGGGTTCAGGGGGGTTATATATAGAATAACAGATATCTGGAGTGAGTTACAGACTGGAATCTAATCGAGGGGTTCGGTTGGTTTATACGTAGAATAACAGATACCCAGGAGTGAGATACAGACTGGAATCTAATCGAGGGGTTCAGGTGGTTTATATATAGAATAACAGATACCCGGGAGTGAGTTACAGTCTGGAATCTAATCGAGGGGTTCAGGTGGTTTATATATAGAATAATAGATACCTGGAGTGAGTTACAGTCTGGAATCTAATCGATGGGTTCAGGTGGTTTATATATAGAATAACAGATACCCGGGAGTGAGTTTCAGACTGGAACCTAATCGAGGGCATCGAGTGGTTTATATACAGAATAACAGATACCCGGGAGTGAGTTACAGTCTGGAATCTAATTGAGGGGTTCGGGTGGTTTATATATCGAATAACAGGTACCCGGGAGTGAGTTATAGACTGGAATCTTAGGAGGGGTTCGGGTGGTTTATATATAGAATAGCAGATACCCGGAGTGAGTTACAGTCTGGAATCTAATTCAGGGGTTCGGGTGGTTTATATATAGAATAATAGATACCCAGAGTGAGTTACAGACTGGAATCTTAGGAGGGGTTTAGGTGGTTTATATATAGAATAACAGATACCCGGGAGTGAGTTACAGTCTGGAATCTAATTGAGGGGTTTGGGTGGATTATATATAGAATAACAGATACCCGGGAGTGAGTTACAGACTGGAATCTAATCGAGCGGATCGAGTGGTTTATATATAGAATAACAGATACCCGGGAGTGGGTTACAGTCTGGAATCTAATTGAGGGGTTTGGGTGGATTATATATAGAATAACAGATACCCGGGAGTGAGTTACAGACTGGAATCTAATCGAGCGGATCGAGTGGTTTATATATAGAATAACAGATACCCGGGAGTGAGTTACAGACTGGAATCTAATCGAGGGGATCGAGTGATTTATATATAGAATAGCAGATACCCGGGAGTGAGATACAGACTGGAATCTAATCGAGGGGTTCAGGTGGTTTATATATGGAATAACAGATACCCGGGAGTGAGTTACATTCTGGAATCTAATCGAGGGGTTCGGGAGTTTATATATAGAATAACAGATACCCGAGAGTGAGTTACAGACTGGAATCTCATCGAGGGGATCGAGTGGTTTATTTATAGAATAACAGATACCCAGAGTGAGTTACAGTCTGGAATCTAATGAGGGGTTCGGGTGGTTTATATATAGAATAACAGATACCCGGAGTGAGTTACAGACTGGAATCTAATCGAGGGGTTCGGGTGGTTTATATATAGAATAACAGATACCCGGAGTGAGTTACAGTCTGGAATCTAATTGACGGGTTCGGGTGGAATATAGCTAGAATAACAGAAACCCAGAGTGAGTTACAGACTGGAATCTAATTGAGGGGTTTGGGTGGATTAGATATAGAATAACAGATACCCGGGAGTGAGATACAGACTGGAATCTAATCGAGGGGTTCAGGTGGTTTATCGATTGAATAACAGATACCTTGGAGTGGGATACAGTCTGGAATCTAATTGAGGGGTTTGGGTGGATTATATATAGAATAACAGATACCCGGGAGTGAGTTACAGACTGGAATCTAATCGAGGGGATCGAGTGGTTTATATATAGAATAACAGATACCCGGGAGTGAGTTACAGACTGGAATCTAATCGAGGGGATCGAGTGGTTTATATATAGAATAGCAGATACCCGGGAATGAGTTTCAGTCTGGAATCTAATCGAGGGGTTTCGGGTGGATTATATATAGAATAGCAGATACCCGGGAATGAGTTTCAGTCTGGAATCTAATCGAGGGGTTCGGGTGGATTATATCTAGAATAACAGATACCCAGAGTGAGTTACAGTCTGGAATCTAATCGAGGGGTTCGGGTGGATTATATCTAGAATAGCAGATACCCGGGAATGAGTTTCAGTCTGGAATCTAATCGAGGGGTTCGGGTGGATTATATATAGAATAGCAGATACCCGGGAATGAGTTTCAGTCTGGAATCTAATCGAGGGGTTCGGGTGGATTATATCTAGAATAACAGATACCCGGGAGTGAGTTACAGTCTGGAATCTAATCGAGGGGTTCAGGTGGTTTATATATAGAATAACAGATACCCGGGAGTGAGTTACAGACTGGAATCTAATCGAGGGGATCGAGTGGTTTATATATAGAATAACAGATACCCAGAGTGAGTTACAGTCTGGAATCTAATCGAGGGGTTCGGGTGGATTATATCTAGAATAACAGATACCCGGGAGTGAGTTACAGTCTGGAATCTAATCGAGGGGTTCAGGTGGTTTATATATAGAATAACAGATACCCGGGAGTGAGTTACAGACTGGAATCTAATCGAGGGGATCGAGTGGTTTATATATAGAATAATATATACCCGGGAGTGAGCTACAGTCTGGAATCTATTCGAGGGGTTCAGGTGGTTTATATATTGAATAACAGATACCCGGGAGTGGGATACAGTCTGGAATCTAATTGAGGGGTTTGGGTGGATTATATATAAAATAACAGATACCCGGGAGTGAGTTACAGACTGGAATCTAATCGAGGGGATCGAGTGGTTTATATATAGAATAACAGATACCCGGAGTGAGTTACAGTCTGGAATCTAATTGAGGGGTTCGGGTGGAATATAGCTAGAATAACAGAAACCCGGAGTGAGTTACAGTCTGGAATCTAATTGAGGGGTTTGGGTGGATTACATCTAGAATAACAGATACCCGGGAGTGAGATACAGACTGGAATCTAATCGAGGGGTTCAGGTGGTTTATATATTGAATAACAGATACCCGGGAGTGGGATACAGTCTGGAATCTAATTGAGGGGTTTGGGTGGCTTATATATAGAATAACAGATACCCGGAAGTGAGTTACAGACTGGAATCTAATCGAGGGGATCGAGTGGTTTATATATAGAATAACAGATACCCAGGAGTGAGATACAGACTGGAATCTAATCGAGGGGTTCAGGTGGTTTATATATAGAATAGCAGATAACTGGGAGTGAGTTACAGTCTGGAATCTAATTGAGGGGTTTGGGTCTATTATATATAGAATACCAGATACCCGGGAGTGAGTTCCAGTCTGGAATCTAATCGAGGGGATCGAGTGGTTTATATATAGAATAACAGATACCCGGGAGTGAGTTACAGACTGGAATCTAATCGAGGGGTTTGGGTGGTTTATATATAGAATAACAGATACCCGGGAGTGAGTTACAGACTGGAATCTAATCGAGGGGTTCGGGTGGTTTATATATAGAATAACAGATACCCGGGAGTGAGTTACAGACTGGAATCTATTCGAGGGGTTCGGGTGGTTTATATATAGAATAACAGATACCCGGGAGTGAGATACAGACTGGAATCTAATCAAGGGATTCAGGTGGTTTATATATTGAATAACAGATACCCGGGAGTGAGTTACAGACAGGAATCTAATCGAGGGTTTCGGGTAGTTTATTTATAGAGTAATATATACCCGGGAGTGAGTTGCAGTCTGGTATCTAATCGAGGGGTTCAGGGGGTTTATATATAGAGTAATAGATACCCAGAGTGAGCTAAACACTGGATTCTAATTGAGGGGTTTGGGTGGATTATATATAGAATAATGGATACCCGGGACTGAGCTGCAGACTGGAATCTAATCGAGGGGTTCAGGGGGTTTATACATAGAATAGCAGATACCTGGAGTGAGTTGCAGACTGGAATCTAATCGAGTGGTTCAGGTGGTTTATATATAGAATAACAGATACCCGGGAGTGAGTTACAGACTGGAATCTAATCGAGGGGATCGAGTGGATTATATATAGAATAACAGATACCCGGGAGTGAGTTCCAGTCTGGAATCTAATTGAGGGGTTCGGGTGGTTTATATATAGAATAACAGATACCCAGAGTGAGTTCCAGTCTGGAATCTAATTGAGGGGTTCGGGTGGTTTATATATCGAATAACAGGTCCCTGGGAGTGAGTTACAGACTGGAATCTTAGGAGGGGTTCGGGTGGTTTATATATAGAATAACAGATACCCGGAGTGATTTACAGTCTGGAATCTAATTGAGGGGTTCGGGTGGAATATATCGAGAATAGCAGATACCCGGAATGAGTTACAGTCTGGAATCTAATTGAGGGGTTCGGGTGGTTTATGTATAGAATAACAGATACCCGGGAGTGAGTTACAGACTGGAATCTAATTCAGGGGTTCGGGTGGTTTATATATAGAATAACAGATACCCGGGAGTGGGTTACAGTCTGGAATCTAATTGAGGGGTTTGGGTGGATTATATATAGAATAACAGATACCCAGGAGTGAGTTACAGACTGGAATCTAATTGAGGGGATCGAGTGGTTTATATATAGAATAGCAGATACCCGGGAATGAGATACAGACTGGAATCTAATCGAGGGTTTTGGGTGGTTTATATATAGAATAACAGATACCCGGGAGTGAGTTACAGACTGGAATCTAATCGAGGGGATCGAGTGGTTTATATATAGAATAGCAGATACCCGGGAATGAGATACAGACTGGAATCTAATCGAGGGGTTTGGGTGGTTTATATATAGAATAGCAGATACCCGGGAGTGAGTTACAGACTGGAATCTAATCGAGGGGTTCAGGTGGTTTATATGTAGAATAACAGATACCCGGGAGTGAGTTACAGACTGGAATCTAATCGAGGGGATCGAGTGGTTTATATATAGAATAACAGATACCCGGGAATGAGTTACAGACTGGAATCTAATCGAGGGGTTCAGGTGGTTTATATATAGAATAACAGATACCCGGGAGTGAGTTACAGACTGAAATCTAATCAAGGGGTTCAGGTGGTTTATATATAGAATAACTGATACCCGGGAGTGAGTTACAGACTGGAATCTAATCGAGGGGTTCAGGTGGTTTATATATAGAATAACTGATACCCGGGAGTGAGATACAGACTGGAATCAAATCGAGGGGTTCAGGTGGTTTATATATAGAATAACAGATACCCGGGAGTGAGTTACAGACTGGAATCTAATCGAGGGGATCGAGTGGTTTATATATAGAATAACTGATACCCGGGAGCGAGATACAGACTGGAATCTAATCGAGGGGTTCAGGTGGTTTATATATAGAATAGCAGATACCCGGGAGTGAGTTACAGTCTGGAATCTAATTGAGGGGTTTGGGTGGATTATATATAGAATAACAGATACCCGGGAGTGAGTTCCAGTCTGGAATCTAATCGAGGGGATCGAGTGGTTTATATATAGAATAGCAGATACCCGGGATTGAGATACAGACTGGAATCTAATCGAGGGGTTTGGGTGGTTTATATATAGAATAACAGATACCCGGGAGTGAGTTACAGACTGGAATCTAATCGAGGGGTTCGGGTGGTTTATATATAGAATAACAGATACCCGGGAGTGAGATACAGACTGGAATCTATTCAAGGGGTTCAGGTGGATTATATATTGAATAACAGATACCCGGGAGTGAGTTACAGACTGGAATCTAATCGAGGGGATCGAGTGGTTTATATATAGAATAGCAGATGCCCGGGAATGAGTTACAGTCTGGAATCTAATCGAGGGGTTCGGGTGGATTATATATAGAATAACAGATACCTGGGACTGAGTTACAGTCTGGAATCTAATTGAGGGGTTCAGGTGGTTTATACATAGAATAACAGATACCCGGGAGTGAGTTACAGACTGGAATCTAATCGAGGGGATCGAGTGGTTTATATATAGAATAACAGATACCCGGGAGTGAGCTACAGACTGGAATCTAATCGAGGGGTTCAGGTGGATTATATCTAGAATAGCAGATACCCGGGAGTGAGTTACAGTCTGGAATCTCATTGAGGGGTTCGGGTGCTTTATATATAGAATAACAGATACCCAGAGTGAGTTACAGACTGGAATCTAATCGAGGGGTTCGGGTGATCTATATATAGAATAACAGATACCCGGAGTGAGTTACAGTCTGGAATCTAATCGAGGGGCTCAGGTAGTTTATATATAGAATAATAGATACCCAGAGTGTGTTACAGACTGGAATCTTAGGAGAGGTTCGGGTGGTTTATATATAGAATAACAGATACCCGGAGTGAGTTACAGTCTGGGATCTAATTAAGGTGTTCGCGTGGTATATATATAGAATAATAGATACCCGGAGTGAGTTACAGTCTGGAATCTAATCGAGGGGTTCAGGTGGATTATATATAGAATAACAGATACCCGGAGTGAGTTACAGTCTGGGATCTAGTTGAGGGATTCAGCTTTTAAAGGACTGCTGGTCTCTGCTAAGGTTTGAAAATTTTCAATGTGGCAGAAGCCAGGTGCAGGAGTAGAAAGGCACCATTCCAAAATACTGCTTCTGCAGGAGAGGATACAGAGAAAGCAGCTGCCAGTTAAAAATATTGCTCGAGCAATTTGGATGGGGAGGGGGAGGGTGAGGTGGGGGGTGGGTGGTTGGTGGTGGGTGGGAAATGGTTGGGAAGTGACAGAAAGTTAACAACGACATCTTGGTAGCAGTTTAAGTGGTGCAGCAAACAGTTAGTTGCCAGCAGATGCTCAGTGTGTTCCTCTCACTGCCCCTTGCAGCTGATCAGTGTACATTTCTCTCATAGTTTCAAACAACTGATCAGTGCTCATCTCTCACTGCTTCCTATATATAATTTGATTAGCTCAATGTGCATATTATGGACAGTAGTAGACCATTTATATGAGATCATATAGAAGAGGTGCAGGAACAGGGGAGCCTGGGGATGTATGTATGTAAATCTTTGAAGGTGTAAGGACAAGTTGTGAGGCTGTTGAAAAAGTATGTGGGCTCCTTGGCTTTATAACGTAGGCATAGATTACAAAAGCAGGAATGTTACGCTAAAATGTTCTCTATACCAAATTCGGACCATCTGGGATATTGTGTCCAATTCTGAGCAATGCACTTCAGGAAAGATGTCAAGGCCATAGACAGGGTGCAGAGGAGATTTACTAGGATGAGGGACTTCAGTTATGTGGAGAGACTGCAAAAGCTGGGATCGTTCTCTTTAGAACACAGAGATGCTGAAAGTCATAAATGGTTTTGATAGATTATATAAGGATAAAATGACACAAGGGTCAGCAACCAAAGGTCACAGAGTTAAGGCCAAAGAATCAGAAATGAGCTAACTTTTTTATGCAGTGAGTTATTATGATCTGGCATGTGCTGAATGAAAGGGGGGTGGAAGCTGATTCAATAATAATTTTCAAAAGGGAATTGGAGAAGTACTTGACAGGAAAAATTTGCAGGGCTATGGGGAAAGAGCAGAGAGTGGGACTAATTGGAATTGGGTAACTCTTTTAAGGAGGGATGATGAGCTGAATGGCCACTTTCTGTTCTGTATCATTCTGTGATGTTCCAGACAACGAGGTGAGCTTGTTTAGTATATCCAGAATATGGGTGTCTGCTTTATTTGTCTTGCTGTTTCTCTCTGCGTCTCTTGCACTGTCTCTTTTCTGGCCCCTTCTCTTTAAAATCATGGAAGGAGCATCTGCTCCACTAGATTACTGCTCAAGTCGTGAAAACAGAAAATCTACCTCATGAATTTCTGAACAGATTTGCTTGAATGCTTTTTGTAGGACAACAGAAATTTCATTTACTGAGAAAAAAGGCATCTCAAAAGTTTTCAGATAAAGAATTTTCTGAGTAATTTATGTGGCAACGCCATTTGTTGGCCAAATTTTACCATTGTAGGGTGACATATTTCCACAAGCAATTTCCATTGTAACTGGGGACATAGGAAATAATAGTGAGAAAAAATGATGCCAAGGTGTAATGTAGTGACAACAGCTGGGAAGGTTTTGTAGACAAGTGTAAGTACTACATAAGTAGTGCGAACATTTTTAATTTAACTGCATGGGTGGTAGCATTGCTGAGCAAATTGCCTGCCCATGTAGAACCCGCTCAATATTTATCGCACTAAAATCAATGAGCATGTAATGCACATTTCCACACTTTGGCGGGGGTGGGGGGTGGGGGGGCGGGGGGCGGGGGGAGGGGTGGTGGGGATGGGGAGGTGAAGTTAAAAAGTCCCCCCCGTGGTTTGTGATCATGAAAAGCTCTGGATCGGTTTTACAGATGTCATGAATCTATCACAGATATTCTTTTGATCTTAACATCACCAATGACCTCGCATCCATCACAATCAGCAGTAATCAATTACTGCCCAATATTTAGTTACATGATCACGTGACTTAGGGATCATAATATTGTTACATGTGTTGGATATTATGCTGTTGCATTTATTGCTTCAAGTATTTTCATGTCCTTATAAAAAGTGGGCTATCTGTTTGTAACCCCGGTAGAATGCATGAATCAACAGAATAGTTCTCGCAGAGATTCATTCAATTCTCTTCTGCAGTTCATGGCCTATTTAAATAATACAGTACATGATTTTACTACATTTTTAGGGAGAACTCACTTGCAAGCTAGCTGTCCCTTACACTAGCTGGTCCCTCACTTCTTGGTTAAAGGCCACACAAATTTGTGCCTCTGCCTGAAGTCTCTCTCTCTGCCCGACCAGAGAAAAAGATCTCGCTGTGGGTTTGCCTGTCTGAGACTCCCACTTCAAAACAAGAGAGCAATCAAAGACTGTCCTTTGACCCTTTCCTCACGTCTGAGCTTCCATCGCGAATGAAAAGCCATCCTCTTGGTGTGGAAGCTGCGGCATTTGTATGCCTGTTTCAGCCAAGCCACTTGTTGGGTATTTTGAGTGAAAACCCATTCTACCATAATGGCAAGAAATGTCCAGGACCAAGGATTAAAATTTCCTATTGTCACAAAGCTCTTGTAACATGCAAATCTATGTGTGCTGCCCCATCCTAGACAACACTCTAAGTGGCTTGTGTATCTGAAAATTAACTCTTTGTAAGCTGAATCTGACTTTGTATTGCCAAATTCAAATAAAATCCCTTACATAGCCTAAAAGTCTCAAAATGTTACACATCCATTATCTATATAATAGAGAACTGTGGCCCTGTGTATATAGTAAAGTGTAGCAGATTTTGAACTAGTTATGGAGAAGAGCTAGTCCTGTGCACATTATAATTTTGTTGGATGGAATAGTCAATGCTGGGACCCACCTTACATTTGTTCATTCTTCAGATGCTCAGTAATGCACGCAGTTTGGCAAGTCATACCAGCTCAAATCGTTCCAATGTGACCATTGCAGAGAGCTACAGTACGCTCTGCGATGAACCAATGCTTCAGCTCTTGGAAAAGACCAGTGAAGACGACTTTGATACTGACGTGGAGATTGAAGGTGAGAAAGGTAAATCATAACCAACTTGCTATTCACACAGAATACACTGTTCAAAACTAACCTTGGGCCCCTATATCATAGTGGGATGTACAATAAGGGATGCGTGTTCTGTAGCCATTGGCAGGCTTGTGAGTTTGTGCTGCCCGAGTGCCAATCTGTAGCAAGTCCAATTATGGGATTTGACGGAAATGAACTTCAATATTGTTGTCTATGGCCCTCCAGCGAGGGAAAGAGTATTTGCATTTATATAGCACCTTTCATGGCCTCAGAACATTCCAAAGCACTTCACAGCCAATGGAGCACTTTTGAAATACAAACAGTTTTGTAATGTGGGAAAAGGTAGCTATCAATTTGTGCACAGCAAGGTCCCAAGGGATCTTTTACTTCCACCTGAGAGGGCGCCTTAGTTTAATGTCTCATCAGAAAGATGGCACCTCTGACAGTACAGCTCTCCCTCAGTTCTGCACTGAAGTGTCAGCCCCTGGATTATGTTGTCTCTCAGATGAGAAGTTCGACTCAGTTGGACATAAAAGAGCCATGGCATTATTCAAAGAAGAGCAGGAGAGTTCTACCCAGAGTACTGAGCAATATTTATCCCTCAACTAACATCACTAAAACAGATTATCTGGTCACTGTCTGTGGGATCTTGTTGTGCACAAATTGGCTGCTTATATTACAACGAAGACAAAACTTCAAAAAGTAATTAATTGATTGTAAAGTGTTTTGGGACAGCCTGAGGTTGAAAAAGGTGCTGAACTGAAGCCACTGCACTCCTCAGTTTGTATTGAGTTAGTACTGAGTTAATTATCGTAGCAGGGATACAGCAGGAAAAAACGTACCCAATGTCGCTCCCATCCTGATGACCACCTTTGTGTGCGGCTGCATTAAGCTGTGCGTAGAACCCCAGTACGCAAACACCAAGTGTCACTACGTGCTGAGGGTCTATCTGTCTGTCCCCGCTGTTGCAAAGGATGGGTCTGGCCACATTGCCGCGGAACGCTCCATCCAGTTGGATCGTGCCGTACCACCCATCCCTCATGAAAATGTTTGTGTGGAAAAACACCTTTGACCGCAAATCCATTAGGCAGTGGTCTGCACGGAATGTCCTCAAGGCCTGTGGGAAAAGGTCACATGGTTCCCCGAGCAGACCGCCAAAGTCATTTGGCAGAATGCCTCATCTCCAGAGTTTTCAAACAAGCACCAAGATGTAGCTTGGCTGACAGTGAGAAGGGCCCGCCCCGTCAGATCCTTCCTGCATGCCCGGATTCTCACCGCCTCTGCATGCTGCCCTCAAGGTGGGTGCAGTGGGGAAGAGACCATTGTCCACTTCCTTCTGGAATGTGCCTTTGCAAAGCAGGTGTGGAAAGAGATGCAGTGGTTTTTGTCGAGGTTCATCCCAAGCAGCTCTGTAACACAGGAGTCTGTGCTCTACGGGCTGTTCCCAGGGACACACCCCGAGATAAACATTAACTGCTGATGGAGAACCATCAACTCAGTGAAAAAGAGAGAGGGGAAAACAGAGAGGGGAGGAGTAGAGAGAGAGGGGGAGCAGAGAGAGAGGGGAACAGAGAGAGGGGGGACAGTGGGGGGGACCCAGAGAGCGAGGACGACACAGAGAGGGGGGAACAACACAGAGAGGGGGGAAAACGGAGAGGCAGAGACAGAGAGAGAGATCTCACTCCTGAAAGATGGACATCTGTCCAGAATACTCTGCATCGCTACATCAAGTGTACGGGCAGAGATTGATTACTTATGCAAGCAAAAACAATACCAGGTATGTCACTAAATCAGTTTTCAATATAGTGACGAGAAAGCAAGTCAATAAATTAGTCTTCTCATTTAAAGCTTCTTCACAAAAATGCACATTTGTTGTTGTTTTTATTCGTAAGATAAATTTTTAATGCCTTTATCTTTCAAAATTTGCTCAGCGGCCCCACCCCGGCTGTAATGTAAAAATCGTAATGCGGCCCTTCACCTGAAAAGGCTGGACAACACAGAGTTAGCCTAACATCTGTTATCGGGAAATTACTTGTGGTTATAATTAAGGATAGGGTGACTGACTGAACTTTTGAAAATGTTCAGCTGATCAGAGATAGCCATTATGGATTTAGAAAGGGTAAGTCATGCCTGATAAATCTGATTGAATTTTTTTGAAGAGGTGACTGAAGTAAGTGGACAGGGGAATATCTATGGATGTTATTTATGTGAACTTCCAGAGGGCATTTGATAAAATCCCTCATAAGAGACAGTTTGCTAAATTTGAAGCTCATGGAATTGAAGGCAAATTATTGAGTTGGTTAGGAAATTGGCTGAACAGCACGAGACAGAGAGTTGGGACAAAAGGCAGTTACTCTAATTGGCTGGATGTGACTAGTGGTGTCCTGCAAGGATCTCTGTTGGAACTTCAACTATTCACCATATTTATTAACAAGTTAGATGATGGGATAGAAAGCCACACATCCAAATTTGCTGATGACACAAAGATAGGCAGCATTGTATGGAAGTGTAACATTACAAAGAGATATTGATAAGTTAAGTGCATGGGCAAAACTGTGGCAAATGGATTTCAAATTTCAAATCAATGGGCAAATTTGAGGTCATCCATTTTCAACCAAAAAGGATAGCACAGGGTACTTTCTAAATGGTGAAAAGCTAGAAACAGTAGAGATCCAAAGAGACTTGGAAGTCCAGGTACACAGATCATTAAAATGTAATGAACAGGTACAGAAAATAATCAGAATGGAATGCTGGCCTTTATATTTCGAGGGCTAGAATACAATGGAGTAGAGGTCATGCTTCTGCTATTAAAAGTGCTGGTTAAGACCACACCTGGAGTTACTGTAATCAGTTCTGGGCACCACACCTTAGGAGGGAGATATTGGCCTTGGAGAGAGTGCAGCAGAGATTTACCAGAATGATATATGGACTCCAAGGATTAAATTATAAAGAGAGATTACACAAACAAGGGCTGAAGGCAAAACAAATGGCAGCCTGCCCATGCAGGCCGCACACCAAAGAGCCACCACGATTCCAAGTGTGGTGGCTCATTTAAATAGCCTGGGCGGGCCGCTCCCCCCCACACTGCACCCCCCACCACCCCGGATCACGTGGAGGGGGTGGGCTGTCTATCCCTGGCAATGGCGTCAGCTGCTGTGTGCAGACGCTGACGCCATTTAAAAAATATTTAAAGTTAAATGCAATTTATAAAAATAAATACATCTCTTTTTCCCCTCTCCCACCCCAATAGCAATAAATTAATTATTTTCCCTTCCCCCCCTCCCAAAACACTTTCCTTTACCATCTGACCTCCCCCTCCCACACCAACAGCACAAGCTTTCACCTATAACCCTTCCCATTATCCCCTACACTCATGACGTTAATTTCACCCCATCCCCCCCTCTCCCGCACTGATAAACTTACCAACCTTCCAATTCCCCACAAGTGTTGCGCCTTGTTTCTCCAGACAGGGATCCGAAGGCGCAGCAGTGCCGGCCACCGGGGTGAAGATCGCGGCGGACATCAGGAAGCGACGGGAGAGTAATTAATTCCAGTATTTTAATTTGTTTAAATATTTAAATTGCCGTCCTGTTGCCGAATGGCACGGGAGCCACCACAAGGTCTCGCCGCAGCCAGTAATATCGGGCTGGGCCCTACCGGCGTGAGTTTCGTGGCGGGCCTCACTGGGGCCATCTTCAGGCCTCCCCCGCCACAGATCCCGACGTTGAGGGCTCCTTAAAATCCAGCCCAATGGTTGTATTCCCTGGAATTTAGAAGGTTAAGGGGTGATTTGATTGAGGTTTTCAGCATATTAAGGGGAACTGATAAGGTAGATCGGAAGATTCCCACTGGTCTAGGCCTCGGGGGCAAAGTCTAAAAATTAGAGGGAGACCTTACAGATGTGAAATTAGGAAAAATCGCTTCACGCAAAAGGTGGTAGAAGTTTGGAACTCTCTTCCACAAATGGCAATTAATGCTCAATCAATTATTAATTTTAAAACTGAGATTGATAGGTTTTTGATAACCAAAGGTATTAAGGGTAGTTGGGCAACGGTGGGTATATGGAGATAGACCACAGATCAGTCACATCTCATTGAATAGGGGAGCAGGCTGAAGGAGCAAAATGGTCTTCTCCTGTTTCTTTATATTCCAAATATATCAAAGAAGCAATTTTCAGGATTATGTGAAAAGGACAAGAAAGAGCGGCACAGCGGCGCAGTGGTTAGCACTGCAGCCTCACAGCTCCAGCGCCCCGGTTCAATTCTGGGTACTGCCTGTGTGGAGTTTGCAAGTTCTCCCCGTGTCTGCGTGGGTTTTCTCCGGGTGCTCCGGTTTCCTCCCACAAGCCAAAAGATTGCAGGTTGGTAGGTAAATTGGCCATTATAAATTGCCCCTAGTATAGGTAGGTGGTAGGGAAATATAGTGACAGGTAGGAATATGGGATTAGTGTAGGATTAGTATATATGGGTGGTTGATGGTCGGCACAGACTCGGTGGGCCGAAGGGCCTCTTTCAGTGCTGTATCTCTAAAACTAAACTGAAACTAAAACTAAAGTGAGACAAATTAGATAGATCTTCATTGCTTGTATTTTAGTAAATGGTAAATAGGGAGGTTCTAGAGGCTTTAAACGAGATATCTTATTTTTTCTTGGGATGTGGGCATTGCTGGCAAGACCAGCATTTATTGCCCATCCGTAATTACCCCTGAGAAGGTGGTGGTGAGCTGCCTTCTTGAACTGCTGCAATCCATGTGCGGTAGGTACACCCACAGTGCTGTTAGGGATTTCCAGGATTTTGACCCAGCGACAGTGAAGGAACGGCAATATAGTTCCAAGTCAGGATGGTGTGTGGCTTGGAGGGGAACTTGCAGGTGGTGGTATTCCCATGCGTCTGCTGCCCTTGTCCTTCGAGGTGGTAGAGGTCGCGGGTTTGGAAGATGCTGTCATGTCGTTGCAGTGGATCTTGTACATGATATAAACTGCTGCCAATGTGTGGTGGTGGTGGAGGGAGTGAATGTTTAAGGGTGCCAATGCAGCGGGCTGCTTTGGCCTGGATGGTGTTGAGTTTCCTGAAAGTTGTTGGAGCTGCACTTATCCTGGGTGGAGAGTATTCCATCACACTCCTGACCTGTGCCTTGTAGATGGTGGACAGGCTTTGGGAAGTCAGGAGGGTGGGTTGCTCGCCACAGAATCTCCAGCCTCTGACCTGTTCTTGTAGCCACAGTATTTATGTGGCTCGTTTGGTTTGGTTTCTGATCATGGTGACCCCCAGGATGGTGGGGATACAACAATGGTAGTGCCATTGAAAGTCAAGGGGAGATGGTTAGATTCACTCTTATTGGAGTTGGTCATTACCTGGCACTTGTGTGGCACAAATGTTACTTGCCACTCATCAGCTCAAGCCTGAATGCTTTCCAGGTCTTGCTCCATATGGTCACAGACTACTTCAGTATCGGAGGAGAGCGAATGGTTCTGAACACTGTGCAATCATCAGTGAAAATCCCCATTTCTGATCTTGTGTTAGAGGGAAGGTCATTGATGAAGCAGCTGAAGATGGTTGGGCCTAGGACACTACCCTGAGGAACTCCTGCAATGATGTCCTGGGACTGAGGCGATTGACCTCCAACAACCACAGCCATCTTCCTTTGAGCGTGGTATGACTTCAACCAGTGGAGAGTTTTCCCCCTGAGTCCCATTGACTTCAATTTTGCTAAGGCTCCTTGATGCCACACTTGGTCAAATGCTGCCTTGATGTCAGGGGCAGTCACTCTCACCTCACCTCTGGAATTCAGCTCTTTTGTCCATGTTTGAACCAAGGTCAGGAGCTGAGTGTCTCTGGCGGAACCCAAACTGAGCATCAGTGAATAGGTTATTACCGAGTAAGTGCTACTTGATAGCACTGTCAACGACACCTTCCATCAAAGCCCTTGGTCCAGAGGGATTGAATCATAGAATCATAGAATGGCAAGAGCACAGAATGAGGCTATTCGATCCATTGCGTTCACACCAGCTCTTTGCAAAAGCAACTCAGTTACTCCTAGTCTCCCTCCTTTTCCCTGTAACCCTGCAATTTGTTTATCTTCAGGTGCTTATCTAATTCCCCTTTTGAAAGATAAAATTGAATCTGCCTCCACCATACTCTAAGGCAGTGCACTTCAGATCCTAATCACTCACTGCGTAAAAATATTTTATCTTATGTCGCCTTTGGTTCTTTTGTCAATTACCTTGAATTAGTCCTCTGGTTCTCGGTCCCTTTATCTACTGTATCCAGACCCCTCATGATTTCGAATACCTCTATCAAATCTCCCCTCAACCTTCTGTTCTCTAAGGAGAACAGCACAAGTTTCTCAATCTATCCATGTAACTGAAGTCCCTCATCCCTGGAACCATTCTTGTAAATCTTTTCTGAATCCTGTCTAATGCCTTCACATCCTTCCTAAAATGTAGTTCCCAGATTTGGACAAAATACTCCAGTTCAGGCCAAACAAATATTTAATAAAGGTTCATCATAATTTCATTGCTTTTGTACTCTATTTATAAACCCCAGGATCCCCTTGTCTTTTTCACCACTTTCTCACTTGCCGTCCCACATTCAACAGTTTGTACACATATCCACCTGGTCTTTCTGCTCCTGCAACCGTTTCAAATTGTATCCTTTATTTTATATTGCCTCTTCGCACTCTTCCTACCAAATGTATCATTTCACACTTCTCTGCATTAAATTTTATCTGTTGCATGTCCGCGCATTTCACCAGACTGTCTATGTCCTCTTGAAGTCTATCACTATCCTCCTCACAGTTCACAATACTTCCAAGTTTTGTGTCATCTGCAAATTTTGAAATTGTGCCCTGTACACCCAAGTCGAGGTCATTAATGTATATCTCCATATCCATGCTACCACTGACCCTTTTATTCCATGGGCTTCAGCTTTGCTGACAAGCTTAGTAGGTGGCACTATATCAAACACCTTTTGGAAGGCCATATAAACGACATCAACTGCACTACCCTCATTAACTTGCTCTGTTACCTCATCAAAAAAACTCAATCAAGCTGTTTGAAGGAAAATCCACATTTGATATGTGGGAGGCTTTTAAAGAGAGGTTGATTAGCGTGCAGGAGAGACATGTTCCTGTGAAAATGAGGGATAGAAATGGCAAGATTAGGGAACCATGGATGACAGGTGAAATTGTGAGACTAGCTAAGAGGAAAAAGGAAGCATACATAAGGTCTAGGAGGCTGAAGAAAGACGAAGCTTTGAAAGAATATCGGGAATGTAGGACCAATCTGAAATGAGGAATTAAGAGGGCTAAAAGGGGTCATGAAATATCGTTAGCAAACAGGGTTAAGGAAAATCCCAAAGCCTTTTATTCATATATAAGGAGCAAGAGGGTAACTAGAGAAAGGATTGGCCCACTCAAGGACAAAGGAGGAAAGTTATGCGTGGAGTCAGAGAAAATGGGTGAGATTCTAAACGAGTACTTTGCATCGGTATTCACCGAGGAGAGGGACATGACGGATGTTGAGGTTAGGGACAGATGTTTGATTACTCTAGGTCAAGTCGGCATAAGGAGGGAGGAAGTGTTGGGTATTCTAAAAGGCATTAAGGTGGACAAGTCCCCAGGTCCGGATGGGATCTATCCCAGGTTACTGAGGGAAGCGAGAGAGGAAATAGCTGGGGCCTTAACAGATATCTTTGCAGCATCCTTAAACACGGGTGAGATCCCGGAGGACTGGAGAATTGCTAATGTTGTCCCCTTGTTTAAGAAGGGTAGCAGGGATAATCCAGGTAATTATAGACCGGTGAGCCTGACGTCAGTGGTAGGGAAGCTGCTGGAGAAGATACTGAGGGATAGGATCTATTCCCATTTGGAAGAAAATGGGCTTATCAGTGATAGGCAACATGGTTTTGTGCAGGGAAGGTCATGTCTTACCAACTTAATAGAATTCTTTGAGGAAGTGACAAAGTTGATTGATGAGGGAAGGGCTGTAGATGTCATATACATGGACTTCAGTAAGGCATTTGATAAGGTTCCCCATGGTAGGCTGATGGAGAAAGTGAAGGCGCATGGGGTCCAGGGTGTACTCGCTAGATGGATAAAGAACTGGCTGGGCAACAGGAGACAGAGAGTAGCAGTGGAAGGGAGTTTCTCAAAATGGAGACGTGTGACCAGTGGTGTTCCACAGGGATCCGTGCTGGGACCACTGTTGTTTGTGATATACATAAATGATTTGGAGGAAAGTATAGGTGGTCTGATTAGCAAGTTTGCAGACGACACTAAGATTGGTGGAGTAGCAGATAGTGAAGGGGACTGTCAGAGAATACAGCAGAATATAGATAGATTGGAGAGTTGGGCAGAGAAATGGCAGATGGAGTTCAATCAGGGCAAATGCGAGGTGATGCATTTTGGAAGATCCAATTCAAGAGTGAACTATACAGTAAGTGGAAAAGTCCTGGGGAAAATTAATGTACAGAGAGATTTGAGTGTTCAGGTCCATTGTTCCCTGAAGGTGGCAACGCAGGTCAATAGAGTGGTCAAGAAGGCATACGGCATGCTTTCCTTCATCAGACGGGTAATTGAGTACAAGGGTTGACAGGTCATGTTACAGTTGTATAAGACTTTGGTTCGGCCACATTTGGAATACTGCGTGCAGTTCTGGTCGCCACATTACCAAAAGGATGTGGATGCTTTGGAGAGGGTGCAGAGGAGGTTCACCAGGATGTTGCCTGTTATGGAGGGCGCTAGCTATGAAGAGAGGTTGAGTAGATTAGGATTATTTTCATTAGAAAGACGGAGGTTGAGGGGGGACCTGATTGAGGTGTACAAAATCACGAGAGGTATACAGGGTGGATAGCAAGAAGCTTTTTCCCAGAGTGGGGGATTCAATTACTAGGGGTCACCAGTTCAAAGTGAGAGGGGAAAAGTTTAGGGGGGATATGCGTGGAAAGTTCTTTACGCAGAGGGTGGTGGGTGCCTGGAACGCATTGCCAGCGGAGGTGGTAGACATGGGCACGATAGCGTCTTTTAAGATGTATCTAGACAGATACATGAATGGGCAGGAAGCAAAGAGATACAGACCCTTAGAAAATAGGCGACATGTTTAGATAGAGGATCTGGATCGGCGCAGGCTTGGAGGGCCGAAGGGCCTGTTCCTGTGCTGTAATTTTCTTTGTTCTTTGTTCTTTTTCTTTGTTCTGCCAGGCGAGAGCTGCTCTCTGCTGTTCCGAGAATCCATTGATATACCTTATATTTGGGGGCTGGTAGTTCACCCTATGACAATCACTTGTTCAAATCCTTCCAACCGGTGTCTACAGGACAGGTACCCAAGGTGTATGGGTGGTCACCTCCCCCTTGTTCATCGCTTTAGTTCGAGCTTATCATTCAGTTTACCTCATGCTGGGGGCTATTTACTAGCTATTACTAGGCACTTGTATAGATAAGAGGGTACGCAAGGCATCAGAAGACTTCTTCCTATCAGCTTCGGAATGTCTATAGTATGTAGTGACTTCAATATGGCCCCCTCAGGAATGTCATACTCCTTGGCCCCTATCTTTGTTTCTGCCAGTGATGTCCCTGGCTGCTAAGAGCTGCTTCTCTGTCCCTTGGGGAGAGAGAGAGAGAAAACACAGCTTTTATGCAGGTGGTCTCATACTATGCCGACTATTTCCATAAGAATTCTATGCTATTCTGAGAAGTATCCTTTATTAATGGTCCCATTTCTTACAGGGCGAGTGGTATAGACACATTATTGGGGAAAATAGACAAGCATATGAGGGATAAAAGCAAAATACTGCAGATGCTGGAATTCCGAAATAAAAACAAGAAATGCTGGAAATACTCAGCATGTCTGGCAGCATCTGTGGAGAGAGAAATAATGTTGCAGGAGTTCTGATGAAGAAGCATCTGAGGTAGAAGGGAACAGAGGGCTATGTTGATAGAGTTAGATGGGGGAGGTTAGAAGGTGGTTTGAATGAAGTATAAACTCTGAAATTGATTAGTTGGGGTCCAATGGCCTATTTCTGTGCTGTGCTATGTAATTTTTTTAATCCTGAATTGTTTAAAAGTTGTTTTACTTCACTCATCCCCTACTTTAAAAAGGGAAAACCGGAGGAACTGTGACTGAAGAGCAGGTCTATCGCATGGCATGTCAGGAAGTTGGAGTTAGCCCGATATCTTATTATATTCGGCACTACCACGACGCTCACCTTAACCTGAACTACCGCTGCATGTCACCCAAAGCAGTGAAGGCTCTGTCAATCGCACTTGTGGTAAGTATCTGGTATCCAGGGAGAGGGTTTGGGACAGCCAAATCTGTTTGAAACCAGCTTCAAACCATTTGGGTTCAAACTGCAGCCTTACTGGAAAATCTAGGTTTGGGTGTCTGAAGTGGGACTTATTGATATCTCATGCTTTTGAAGGAACGCAAACATTCACAAAGAGAAACTTAAAAATTACAGAAATCAAATTGAATAAAAATCAAAGAACACAGAGAATCATAACAGCCAGAGAGAAGGAAAAAGACAGAGTGAAAGAGAAGCAGAGTGAAAACAGATAATGAAATTGGTCTTGAATGTTGGGACAAAATGGGCGATAATGATAGTGGGCAGCCCGTTTTATACCCAGCCTGATTTTCTTTACCATTGGACAGTTGGGCTGTAAAACAAGCTGTTGATTTGCTCATACCTGCTGTGCACCATGACCCAAGACCAAATTCTCCTGCATGCAGAGAATCTGAACACTGTGATGGCCCACATATAGTGTGCCAACTTATGGTGAGAGGGATAAAGGCAGACAGAGACCTCAATTTATATTTGAGGAAGTGTGGGGGATGGGGATGGAATGGTAGTGGGCGGTGAACCCAGACAGGGTGGAGACGCAAGGTGCGGGTGGTGAGGGGGAGGAACACTTTTCTGAACAGCAGGACCTCATTTAAATAAAACTTCCCAGGGTCACGACCTGGCCAGTGGGCAGGAGTGAGAATTTGGCTTCAGCTGGGGCATGTGGGAACGGTCTCTGGCGATCAGTGGGTGGAGGGGATTTAGGACAATCACACTGGGATCAGAGAGGATTGAGGACTCAGTCTCTGCCCTCCTTAAAAAGTTTGATCACAGTGAGAAAACCTGAGACTAAAAACAGATACTAAGAATAAAGAGAGACAGAGAGAGTGAGGATGAGAATGATAGAGACAGACAGAGTGAACACAATCCTTGCTGTTCTGCAGAGTAATACAGTAGTAACTACATTGGACCTGGAACATGATGGAATTGATGCAGAAGGAGTGCAATACCTGATGGAAATGTTAGTTGAAAATTGTTTCATCCAGACTCTGGTAAGATCATCTTGTCTTTTTCAGAGTGACTGGAGTTGACTCAAAGTTGGTCACTTAGCACTCATCAAATGTGTATTGTATATTCTGTCCTAGGAACAGGAGAAGACTATTTAGTTCCAAACCTGTTCCACCATTCAGTTAGGTAAAGGTTGATAGTGTTACGACAGAGGCGTGAGGAGTTCACTGTTTATTCTAGTTCCACTTCTCCATGGGTCACAACATATATTTAAATTTTTTCTCACTTCCCAATATGGTGAATCATAGACTCTATTTCTAACCCAGAATAAAACACACCAACCAGGTTTTTTAATAAACAATAAAATTATCAGTTTATTATATATTATGAAGGTATTTTTGTTTTTCATTGTTTTTCACCTGAGTGGTGTGAAACAGGGCTGTGTTCTCGCACCCACACTTTTTGGGATTTTCTTCTCCCTGCTGCTTTCACATGCGTTCAAATCCTCTGAAGAAGGAATTTTCCTCCACACAAGATCAGGGGGCAGGTTGTTCAACCTTGCCCGTCTAAGAGCGAAGTCCAAAGTACGGAAAGTCCTCATCAGAGAACTCCTCTTTGCTGACGATGCTGCTTTAACATCTCACACTGAAGAATGCCTGCAGAGTCTCATCGACAGGTTTGCGTCTGCCTGCAATGAATTTGGCCTAACCATCAGCCTCAAGAAAACGAACATCATGGGGCAGGATGTCAGAAATGCTCCATCCATCAATATTGGCGACCACGCTCTGGAAGTGGTTCAAGAGTTCACCTACCTAGGCTCAACTATCACCAGTAACCTGTCTCTAGATGCAGAAATCAACAAGCGCATGCGTAAGGCTTCCACTGCTATGTTCAGACTGGCCAAGAGAGTGTGGGAAAATGGCGCACTGACACGGAACACAAAAGTCCGAGTGTATCAGGCCTGTGTCCTCAGTACCTTGCTCTACGGCAGCGAGGCCTGGACAACGTATGCCAGCCAAGAGCGACGTCTCAATTCATTCCATCTTCGCTGCCTTCGGAGAATACTTGGCATCAGGTGGCAGGACTATATCTCCAACACAGAAGTCCTTGAAGCGGCCAACATCCCCAGCTTATACACACTACTGAGTCAGCGGCGCTTGAGATGGCTTGGCCATGTGAGCCGCATGGAAGATGGCAGGATCCCCAAAGACACATTGTACAGCGAGCTCGCCACTGGTATCAGACCCACCGGCCGTCCATGTCTCCGTTATAAAGACGTCTGCAAACGCGACATGAAATCGTGTGACATTGATCACAAGTCGTGGGAGTCAGTTGCCAGCATTCGCCAGAGCTGGCGGGCAGCCATAAAGACAGGGCTAAATTGTGGCGAGTCGAAGAGACTTAGTAGTTGGCAGGAAAAAAGACAGAGGCGCAAGGGGAGAGCCAACTGTGCAACAGCCCCAACAAACAAATTTCTCTGCAGCACCTGTGGAAGAGCCTGTCACTCCAGAATTGGCCTTTATAGCCACTCCAGGCGCTGCTTCACAAACCACTGACCACCTCCAGGCGCGTATCCATTGTCTCTCGAGATAAGGAGGCCCAAAAGAAAGAAAAAATAATTTTTGTTTTTCATTAGAAATATTTTTTTAAGGAATTCATAGTCAAATTGAATAAATGTTGGACCAGGTTTTTTTTTTAAAGAGAGCCATCAAGGGGCACTGAAGGAACTAATTGCAACAATGTTACTGGTTGTCACATAACTCAAGTTAAAGATGGAATAGAAACCCTGGTAACAGGGACAGAGACGTGGCAAGCATTCCCTTGTTTGGATAAGCCCAGTAGCAGCAGAGCACACCCAGGATGGGCAGAAAACTCACAAGCTTTTTGGTTGTGGGTCAGTGTGAGTGTTTTACCTTCTGAAGTGAGCAGCAGATAAAGTCAAGTCTGTTGAAGAAGAGTAAAGAGAAGACCACAACCTAGCTTAATTTTCCAATATCTCTGAAGGACTCTGAGAAGTCCACTGTGTCAATTCGTCTCATTTCCTGTCTTTGAAGAAAGCCTGATGAATTACTTTTCAACGCTACCTGAAAAGAATTGTTCTGAAAGATCTCAGTGACCTGTCCTATGTACTCAGAAGTTAGACTGTATGCCAGTTTTAGAACAATATATCTCATCTGCTGTTTTCTTCAAAAATGAGCAAGTAATCTGCCCAAGTTTTTTTGTCTGTAACAGAGCTCTGAATTTATAAAAATCCATTTTTTTCTCGTTAACCGGTGTATATGTTTGTGTGTGTGAAGGGACTAAGGTAAAAAAAGGGAACTTTACACATTTCAATCTGTGTGTTTATGCTTTACTTCATTACTAGTTAAGATTTGTTTTATAATAAACTGATAATTTTATTGTTAATTAGAGAAACCTGGTTAGTGTGTTCTATTCTGGGAAAAATTGAGTCTATGATTGACCGTATCAATAAGTGGAAAAATTTAAAATAATATGTTGTGCCCTGAGGAGAAGTGGGACTAGAATAAACAGTGCAATCCTCCCGCCTCAGTTGTAACATATAAAACAAGTCTTAAACAGTAATGAAGTAAAGCATAAACACACAGATTTGGCTGGATTTAACAGGCCCCCGATGTCGGGGGTCATGACGGGGGAGGCCTGGAAAATGGCTCCGGGAGAGACCCGCCATGGGCCTGGAACGCCTGGCCCCATATTGTCATTGGGGGATCTTCTTGGCCATGTAAATGAGCTGCTGCATTTAATATGTGTGCGGGACACCATTTTTTACAACTGCCACCGATTACGGCAGTGGCAGCATAAAATTCAGCCCATTGAAATATTAAAGTTCCCTTTTTACCTTAGACCCTCACACTCACACACACACACATGCTGTTTAACAGGAAAAATAAAGGGATTTGCGTTTTCGAGCTCTATTACAAAAAAAAAGAGCAATAAAACTTGGGTTAAATACTTGCTAATTCTTGAAGAAGAAAGAGAAAATATGAAAAGATTTCCTTTGTTTTGGTTTGGCGTCCCAAATGCGTATCAACGGCTGTCACCGGGATCTTCCTAGAGCAGTTCTTTTCAGGCGACATTGAAGATCAGTTTGGGTAGGCTTCCAGGAAATACAGCAACAGAAGTATCAGACACAGCCCTTACAGGAGAAATACAGGCACAGTTTCAGTCTGCTTCTTACACTTGCTTTTCAGCATCTCAAGAGATATGGAACACTGGCAGGCTTTTGACAAACTGCTGGAACAGACTGAGTTAGGGTGGCTTGTTCTTCTTGGCAAATTTTCTCCAACTGTCTTTTTAAAACCATTGTTCATATCCCAACTGACTGTCCAAAGTGAAACCATAAACAATGTCACAAGAGACAAGCCTCTATAAGTCTCGACCTGTCACTTCTCTGTAAACATCTTCCCCAAGTCAAAAACAACCCAGATGGGTAATTATTTGAAAACAGGTGCCTTGCAGCGACTTTGTTTTCAAAGCCAGACCTCTCAGAGATCTTGGTTAAAAAAAATCCATGGATTCCTTTTCAGTTTTAAAACACAAATCTTCAAAATTAACAAAATAAATGGAAGCACTCGTAACAATAGATACAAGAATCCTTAGGTGGGTTTCAGTGAGGGGTAAGGAAAGTTTTAAGCTGTGGCATGAAAAATGTTGCACAAATCTCTGAAAGTTGGATATATTTCTGGAGATGTAATGACATGACCTCCATCGGCCCCATCCCCACAGTCCTGCCATTGGTCCCCTGACACATCACATCCATACTCAGCCCTTCCCATGACCAACTGAAAAGCGAATCGACTCTTCATTAATGGATTGGATCATCCTTGATTGTCAGCTTATTTCCCCCATTATTTTTATAACTAATAAACAAAAGTGTTCAAAGAAAACATGCATTTTTTAATGCCCCTAAGTTTTTTTTAATTCCCGGATGTTGCTCCCAAATAGTGACCTGGATATTAATCTTTAATTTCTGGAGACTCCAGGGCAATCCTGGAGGATTGGAAACCTTAGAATCTCAGAAGGCATGCATCACGTGAATTTTGAGCTAGTGCTGCTCGATAACTATGTAACTGTGTGGATGAAATCTGGGGCAAGGAACTCAAAGGTGCTGAATGAATAATATTTGCTGCATCTTACCATGTCATTCGCTGCAGTATGTAAGAATACAGATATGTTTTTACATTACTTTTATTTCCAACAAAGACTAAACAGTAATGTAGGCAGAATTGGTTTAAACTGTGCTCTCAAAAATCCTGCCTTTTCCACCTAATGATGCTGATAACATTGGAGAAGGATGAATTTCTGAAGCGAAGACATTGTACAATAAAGATAGGTGCATATAGATTATTAAATAAATGAACTAGCTGGATAATATTGAGCTTACAGGGCTATTAAGATTGACTTTTAAAACGCAGGTTTTACATCATAGTAGGAGGTGACGTAAGAGAAGTAGATTGCTGCAATATAAAATAACAATATGTTGCTATAGAACATGCATCAAAGGGGTTTGCACAACTAAGCTATGGCTTGGGAAAAGCAATGATAGGAAGTAACAGATTTGGTGTGAAAAGGCATTGAGCCCTTCATCTCTATTTGGCAATCTGTTGAAACTTGGTGGTTATAAAACATCATATGGTGTTTCATCCAGAAGGGAGCAAACTACAAAGAAAATGGTATAAGAAAGGATACAATTACCAGGATTTTACAGGCTGGTGGTGGCCCCGTCCACCGGCCAGAAATTTGGGAGCAACCCGCATCAGATGGTTCTGGGAGCCCTGACCTGATTTTATGTGAGTCAGGAAATTAACTACCTGGCATTGGGGTTCCCGCCCCTTTAAGGGACTTTATCCCGTTTCTAAGATCTGCCGGCCAATCAGAGGGCTGGCTGCTCTTCAGTCCCAGCAGTGCCACCGGGAGTGGTGGCCACTACTGGAACTGCAACCCAGCTGGAGCAACATCATGGACGTCGCCACCCTCGGACCAAGGTAAGTGGGGTCGTGATTGCCAGGGACAGCCAGGCGGGACCCAGCGGAGGGGTGGGGCAGGGGGGAATGGTTGGTGAGGACCTGGGGGCTGGGGCGTGGGTGTTTCCACAGGGGAGGCCTTTGCCACTGGGGGAGGGGGGGCCCTCCTTGGGCCACAGGATGCTCGATCAGGAGGGGCCCACCTACCGAGCCCACAAGGAGGCTGCCACAGTATGTATGATAGTCTCACCACATGGTGGAGAGCCCACCAGCGGTGGTGAGAAGAGGCCCTTAAGTGGCCCTGAATTGACTGCTTCAGGGCCTCAACTGCCCTCTGGGCAGGAGGGCCATCCACCACCATCCTCGCTGCTGGTTAAATGTCAGCAGCAGCGGGAAAGCAACAGGCATGCCAACCCCCTGCCCTCCCAACCTATTGTTAGGCTGCCCCCTTCTCTTTGCCTGCTCTCTGCGGCCCCATAAAATCCCAACCAATGTTTTTACTTAGGAAGACCTCTTGCTAGCTTCAAGATCTGGTGGCGTAAACAGGCTTGGAGAAGCCATTTTCACGGTTTCTTATTTACACAAGTGAGTGGTGAAGGGAAGGCTGTTATGCGCTGCTCTGTATGGATTTTAAAGATTACTGTAATGTTGATATTAAATATTATGTTTTATCAGATATATGGCTACCTCTAGCTTTTCAAATCTGTTAAGAGAGTAAGGAAGAAATTTTCACTTTCCATGAAGTTTGTAAGTTAGGTATACCCTCAGGTTAAGCTTTGGCAAACTCGTGTCCTACTGCACTTTCAGTATAACTACATGACATTGGCCTATATTCAGGATGTGTTGCCAGATTTTCTCGATGTTGCTGTACCAGCTTTTGCTAGTTTTTTAATGTTATGTGTGCTTCAGTAAGTGTGTGCACGTATTCCTGTAGGTGTATGTCTGTGTGTGTGTGCATGTGTTTATTTAGGGCCTGTATGGACTGACTGTTTTGCTGTGGATTTTGACTTTATGTGATGCTGTAAAACTGGATTGGAGCCCATTTTAAATTTATCTGGAGCTTTATTTCCATTGTCTTTAATGGGAGAGATGTAAAAAAAGGTTGTCAATTTACTATCACCACTTTTACACTATCGTAAAAAGTCAAAATTATCTCTGTTGAATTTTGGTATCCATTACCCCAGATCTCTGATCTTGTGCTATATTAATTCCTGGCATTTCAGAATTTGTCCAACAATGAGTTACAAACATGGGGAGTAGAAGTGCTGTGTAAAATGCTTCCACTGAACATCTCCCTCAAGTGCATCAAACTCTCAGGTAAGCAGAGCTTGTATAAAGCTGTAAACATTTCTTTTCTCCAATACAGTTTACTGATGGATGCTCCCAGAACATGATTGATCCAGTACAGTAATGGAGATTTGGGACCCTGGAAGTGACTATTGTCATAGGTGCTGGTCTACTGCGAGTCCCATGACATGCCATTCCAAACCAACGGACCTGTCTGTACTGTAGCTGTGGCCAAATTTGCAGCTGGTTTTAAAGGAAAATGGAATGGGTCAATGCACAACCTAAGGCAGCAAATTCCTCTTTCCAGATCCTAATCTAAAAGTGACAAGTATTTACTATTGTAGCCGTTAGAGGATTTCTTAGTGGTTACCGTCACAACAAGGGTTGTTAGTCCGGCGACAATAACTTTGCTTATGATTCATCCATGTTGTAATTACAACCTTTATTACAGTGATTGACTTGGTCTTCCATTTATATTAAATGATATTATTTTGATCCCCGTGGTGATCACCAACAAACCAAAAGAATCGAATCCACCGACTGACCCCAATTTAGGAAACAAAAACCAAACGAACAAGATTTCACTTTTAAAAATTTCACAATTGATATACATGTATGTATATATATAAAGAGAGAGAGAGAGGGAGAGCTTAAAGATTACACATCTATTATCAGATGTAACAAAGATGGGTCTCACATGTCCTCTGAGTAGTCATTTCAGCAAGCATGACCACAAATTACAGTCACACAGTTCTTCACAACTCTGAAATTCCTCAGGTAGGTCTCCGGATCCTGTCTTCCAAGATGCAGCCACAATTCCCAACTGACAGTAGTTTCACTTTAATCTTGAACTCCACAGGCACAGACTTCACCAAAAGAAAAATAATGTACTTCTCCAGAACCTTCTCAGTTCTCCCCATGTCAGGTTTGGCAGCATGAAATCCCAGTGTCACTGTTAGCCATGCCCTGCAGTGATAATCCTGTGCATTGTATGGCCAGATCTCGTTAATCGGTTCCTCTAAACAACACAAACCGCTCCTAGATCCAGTCTTCACTTTCTTCAACCTGTAATGCCTGTAAAACAAAACCTTCCTGCCATCTGAGCTTGGATGGCACTGTCTCACCCTCTTATCTGGTCCCAACTAGTTTCAGTTATCTCAACAAGCTGAGTCTTTGTTTTCAATTTCAATTAGAACATTCTATTCCAAAAAAAAATCTTTTGTACCAGGGTCAATGCACCTGCCAGAGCATTCAACAATGCTTATCTGTTCAGATAAGTTTATACCTAGAACATAAGAAATAGGAGCAGGAGCAGGCCATTTGGCCCCTCAAGCCCGCCCTGCCATTCAATAAGATCATGGCTGATCTGCCCCAGACCTCAACTCCTCTTTCATGCCAGCTCCTCAGAGCCCTCAACTCCCCGATATTTCAAAAATCTATCTACCTCCTCTTTAAATACTTGCAGTGATCTAGCCTCCACAACTCTCTGGGGTAGATAGTTCCAGACATTCACTACCCTCTGAGAGAAGAAATTCCTTGGCATCTCAGTTTTAAATGAGTGTCCCCTTATTCTGTAACTATGTCCCCTAGTTCGAGATTCCCCCACTAGTGGAAACATCTTCTCAACATCTACCCCGTCAAGCCCCTCAGAATCTTGTACGTTTCAATAAGATCACCCCTCATTCATCTAAACTCTAATGAATAAAGGCCTAACCTTTTTAGCCGTTCTTGATAAGTCAACCCCTTCATCCCAGGAATCAGCCTAGTGAATCTCTTTTGAACTGCCTCCAATGCCAGTATATCCTTTCTTAAATACGGGGACCAAAACTGTACACAGTACTCCAGGTGCGGCCTCACCAACATGCTGTACAGTTCTAACAAGACTTCCTATTTTTAAACTCCAACCCCCAGCAATAAAGGCCAAAATTCCATTTTCCTTCTTTATTACTTGCTGCCCCTGTATGTTAACTTTTTGTGTTTCATGCACAAGAACACCCAGATCCCTCTGTGCTGCACTTTTTTGGAGTGTCTCTCCATTTAATTAATAGTCTACCTTTTGATTCTTCCTACCAAAGTGCACTTTCCTACATTAAACTCCATGTGCCAAGTTTTTGGCCACTCACTCAACCTATCTATATCCCCTTGCAGATTCCTTAGTCCTCATCACAACATGCCCTCCCACCTATTTTTGTATTGTCAGAAAATTTGGATATATTACATTCTGCCCCTTCCTCCAAGTCATTAATATAGATAGTAAATAATTGAGGACCTAGGACTGATCCTTGTGGCACTCCACTAGTTACATCTTTCCAACTTGAAAAACATCCATTAATCCCAACTCTCTGTCTTCTGTGAGTTAACCAATCCTCAATCCATGCTAATACATTACCCCCAATACTGTGAGCTCCTATCTTGTGCAATAATCTTTTATGTGGCACCTTATCAAATGCCTTCTGGAAATCCAAATATACTACATCTACCGGTTCCCCTTTATCAACTCTGCTTGTTATATCCTCAAAGAACTCTAGCAAATTTGTCAAACATGATTTCCCTTTCACAAAACCATGTTGACTCTGTTTGATTGCGTTAAGCTTTTCTAAATGTCTTACAATTTCTTCCTTAATAATACTCTAGCATTTTCCCAATGACTGATGTTAGGCTGACTGGCCTATAGTTCCCCGCTTTTTGTCTCCCTCCCTTCTTGAACAGGGGCATCAGATTAGTAGTTTTCCAATCTGCTGGGACCCTCCCAGAATCCAGTGAGTTCTAGAATATTTTGGCCAATGCCTCCACTATCTCTGCAGCCACTTCCTTTAAAACCCTTGGATGCAGGCCATCAGGTCATGCCTTTAGTCCCATTAGTTTGTCAATACTTTGTCCCTCATGATAGAGACTGTTACAAGATCTTTCCTCCCATTAGCACCTTTCTTATCTGATATCTGTGGGATGTTTATATTGTCCTCCACCGTGAAGACCGATGCAAAATATTGGTTTAAATTATCTGCCATTTCCCTGTTCCCCGTTATCAAATCTCTAGTCGCATCCTCCAAGGGTCCCAAGCTCACTTTAGCTACTCTCTTTCTTATTATATACCTGTAGAAGCACTTTCTGTTTGTTTTTAGATTTCTTGCCAATTTACTTTCATAATCAATTTCTCCCTCTTAATAGCTTTTCAGTCATCTGCTGCTGGTTCCTAAAAAATACCCAATTCTCTGGCCGACCACTAAATTTCGCCGCTTTGTATGCCTCAGTATTTGATTGGATACTCTCCTTGACCGCCTTTGTTAACCATGGGCAGTTCATCCTTCTGTTTCCTCATGGGTCCTGCAGGCTGCAGATGCCATCACAACGTGCAAATAATACAACCTGGCTCCCAGGCTCTGACTACCTCCAAGAACGCTCTCTGATGGTAGAGAACAATGTAAACCCTGGGTTGACCAGTCCCACCCTCCAGCCTCTCACATGGTTGCACTGCTTCTGATCTCAAGAATGCTCTAAAGTTAAAAGGGACCTGGTTCTATTCTTAGACTATAATACACCTGTGCTTACGTAATATGCAGTTTGCATTTTTAGCTGAGGCCACTTTTTAAGTGTTTACCCAACTTACAATCTTTTCAGCCTTTATCTCTGTGCTACAAGTTTTGTTTGTAGTACAGTAAGTGCTTAGGCTAAATGCTTACCCTGTTCCCCAGACCTGTTGTTCATATATATAGAGAGAGACAAAATTAAGTTCCCTTTCTCTCTCATTTGCTCTACCACTAAAAATACTAGAAGAAAGGAACGCTGGGACAAATTGATCTTTTCAATCATCTCAAAATGTTTTAACATTCCCCCCCTTTTGACACAGAATGAGCAATTACTCTGAGTCAATTAACTTTCTTTCTGGCTTTAGCTTGGACCATCTTGGAGTTACAGTTGACTAAAATTACCTTTTCATAAGCATAACTAGTCTAAATTTCACTCGTTAAATGATAGCCATCATTCTACAGACAAAGAAAATCATAATGCATCATACAGAATTAGAGAGTAGTCACAGCACAGAAGGAGGCCATTCGGACAATCTCTCTGCAAAAGCAACTCATTTAGTCCCACTCCCCCACCCTTTTCCTTGTGGCCCTGCAAATTTTTTCTCTTCAGATAATTGTCCAATTCTCTTTTGAAAGCCACAATTGAATCTGCCTCTATCACACTTTCAGGCAGTACATTCATAGAATCATAGAATAAAGAAAGTGGTGACAATTGGAATTGATTATAGAATAATAATGCTTAGAGTGCAGTTCAGGAGCCAGCTATTGTCCACCTCCTTTCAGCTGTGACCCTATGTAGACCCAATATAAATCAATGCACCTCTAGTGGGGTTGCCAACTCTAGTTGAGCATATTCCAGGAGATTTTCCTTTAATTCGTAAATGGAATGTGAGCATTACTGATAAGACCAGCATTTGTTGCCCATCCCTAATTGCCCTTGAGAAAATGGTGGTGAGCTGCCTCTTGAACCACAGCAGGCTGTGTGGACAACTGAGGGGCTTGCTAGGCCATTTCAGAGGGCAGTTAAGAGTCAACCACATTGCTGTGCGTCTGGAATTACATGTAGGCCAGACCAGATAAGGATGATAGATAAGGATGGTAGATTTCCTTCCAAAAGGACATTAGTGAATCAGATGGGTTTTTATGACAATCTGGTAGTTTCATGGTCAATATTACTGGACTAGCTTTTTAATCCAGATTTATTAATTAATTCAGGTTAAATTTCACCAGCTGTTATGGTGGGATTTGAACTCGTGTCAATAAAAGAAAGGTGTAATGTAACATATTATCAAGCAATACGTTGACTTAAAAGATTCTCCAGCTCTCCCTTTACCCATAAATATCTTATGGATAATTCCTGCTAAGCATTATTTCTCCCTAGCCCTCAATTGTCCCAATCCAAATTCTATATCCCTCTCCAACTTCAATTACAATCCCTCTGACAGATAGCAATGTGTTTAACTCTATCCTGATAGTTTCTCTGTGGAGCATGCATCAGTGCCTTGATGATATTAAAGATTGTCTCACTCTCCTGAGCCACATTAACCATTGCATGTCCAGCCATTGTCAAGTAACTGCGCTCATCTGAGACCAGATCTTCAGTTCAAATTTAGCATGCAGCTCCACATGCCAGTTGCCTCACATTTGTACACACAACCAATATCTTGCCATATGTGACATCCGATACAAGCCTTCCTTGGGCTATCAGGTGATCTTATAAAAAGATCATGGTCAGGGTAGGGGGTGTTTGGAGATCTTTGTTCATCTCCCCCTGCATGATCCTGATATCTCAGGTAGTGGCCAGACTAGAATATTTTAAGATGATTTTAAAAACCAATCTATCCCAGTATTCCTTTCTTTTAGCATTCTTCTTGGTAGAGTGAATGAGAGAGAAAGGGAATTTAATCTTGTTGTTATGACCAGGTGTTAAGGGGTGTGGGTGGTTCTCACTGTTCACCCCCGAACAGATTGCAGCAAGTGTTTTTGATACTAGGGTTTTAATCCCTTTGTGTTTTGTTTGTCAAATAAACAGACAGCAGCAGGTTTTCTTGTAGGTTTTAATCAGAAGATTAACTACTTATTGAGCAATATCCATTTCCAAAATTGACACAACTGGACCCATTCACGCATTTACACACACACAAAAACACATACACACACATATGAAAAGATAGAGAGAGAGAGAAAGGGGTAAGTGGTTTGAAGTGAGGTAGGTTTTCGGGGTCCATGGTAAACCTGTTTAATCTTTTTGGACATCAATTTCTCTTTTAAAGTTGCAGGCCTGGTTGTTTGTAGTTTTCTCCGGTGGTTGAGACTTCAATCTGGAGATGGTGACCATTCTCAGTTCTCTGCTATAATAAGTTAAAGTGTTGCTTTCACAGCAGGGCTCCTTCTTTGGCTTTTGCTGTCTCTCTCAGCTCTTGGCTGGACAGGCTTTTGGTGATGCTGCTCTGATCCTCTCCCTCTCTCTCCAGAAAGCTACTTTTTAAAGTCAAAAATTCTCCCACATGTTGCCTCTGTTGGGAGACACAGTGCCCCCTCCCTGTGGTGACCAACAATGGCCCAGGATGTGGCTACTTCACACCTTCTTTGTTTCCGAAGAAACTATTCAATTCAAAAATGTCTCTTGATGTTTTCAGAATGGGTGTAATGGACACCTCTTAGCTTGGAATGTATCCTGATACTGAGGGGAGTGAGGGTGAAAATCACAGAGGCACTGTCCATAATTTTTCAGCCTTCCTTAGACTCCAGGATGGTGCCAGAGGACTGGAGAATTACAAATGTTACACCCTTGTTCAAAAAAGGGTGTAAAGATAAGCCCAGCAACTACAGGCCAGTCAGTTTAACTTTAGTGGTGGGAAAATTTCTAAAAAAAATAATTTGGGACAAAATTGATAGTTACGTGGACAAATGCGGGTTAATTAAGGAAAGCCAGCATGGATTTCTCAAGGGAAAATCATGTTTAACTAACTTATTGGAGTTTATTTTGAGGAGGTAGCAGACAGGGTTGATGAGGGCAATGCTGTTGATGTGGGGTGCATGGACTTTCAAAAGGCATTTGATACAGTGCCACACAACAGACCTGTGAGCAAACTTATAGTTCATAGAATAAAAGGGACGGTAGCAACATGGATACGAAATTGGCTGAGTGACATGAAACAAAGAGTAGTGGTTAATGGATGTTTTTTGGGCTGGAGGAAGGTTTGCAGTGGAGTTCCCCAGGGATCAGTTTGGGAACCCTTGCTTTTCCTTTCATATATTAATGACCTAGACCTTGGTGTACAGGGCACAGTTTCAAAGTTTGCAGATGATACAAAATGTGGAAACATTCTGAACTGTGAGGAGGATAGTGTAGAACTCCAAAAGGCCATCGACAAGTTGGTGGAATAGGCAGACAGGTGGAAGATGAAGTTCAATGCAGAGAAATGTGAAGTGATCCATTTTGGTAGGAAGAAAATGGAGAGACAACATAAAATAAGGGGCACAATTCTAAAGGGGGTGCAGAAGCAGAGGGTCCTGGGTGTATATGTGCATAAGTCATTGAAGTGGCAGGACAGGTTGAGAGAGCAGTTAATAAAGCATACAGTATCCTGGGCTTTCTTAATAGGGCATAGAGTACAAGAGCAAGGAAGTTATGTTGAACTTGTATAAGACACTAGTTCGGCCTCAGCTGGAGTATTGCGTCCAGTTCTGGTTGCTGCACTTTAGGAAAGACATGAGGGCATTGCAGAGACTACAGAAAGATTCATGAAATGGTTCCAGAGATGAGGAATTTCAGTTATGAAGATAGATTGGAGAAATTAGGACTGTTTTCCTTGGAGAAGAGAAGGCTGCGTGGTGATTTGATAGAGGTATTCAAACTCATGAGGGGTATGGACAGAGTAGATAGAGAGAAACTGTTCTCACTCGTGAAAGGATCGAGAATGAGAGGGCACAGATTTAAACTATTTGGTACGAGAAGCAAAGTGACATGAGGAAAAACTTTTTCATGCAGAGAGTGGTTAAGATCTGAGAATGTGGTGGAAGCAGGTTCAATTGAAGCATTCAAAAATGAATTAGACAGTTATAGGAAAAGGAAGAATGTGCAGGGTTACAGGGAGAAGGCAGGGAATGGAACTGAGTGAATTGCTCTTTTGGACAGCGGGTGCAGACATGATGGGCTGAATGGCCTCCTTCTGCACTTTAACAATTCTTTTTAAAGGAAAAGTCAATTTTTTATAACTCTTCAATTTGGGTTCTGTATTTCAATCGTGCACTTCAGGTGAGCGTGACATTGTCTATATGAACAATAGGTCTAGGGAACAGGTTAAACATTTGGCTTAAGCACTTAAGCAAAGTTTGTAGTACACAGGCAAAGGCTAAAAACGTTATAAGCTGAGTAAAGACCTAAAAATGCAGCCTCAGTTAAAGGCGCAACCTATGTAAGCATCGGCAAAGGTTATAGAATAAGAATAGAACCAGATCCCTTTTAACATCAGAGCACTCTCGAGGATCAGGAGCAATGCAGCCGTGCGGGAGCCTAGAGGGCAGGAGCTGGTCACCCCAGAGCTTCTGTTGGTCTCTGACATCAGAAAGCATTCTTGGAGATGGTTATATTATTTGCATGCCATTTAATATAAATGGAAGAACAAATCTGTCACTGTAGTAAAGCTTGTAATTATTTTAAAAAACACTCGTGAGTGAATCATAAGTGAAGTTATTGTTGTTAACCTAACAACCTGTTGTTGTGACGGTAACCATTAAGAAATCTGCTAACAGTAACTGTACTATTTATTTTGTGTTCCTTACAGTGAGGCAATTCAATGCTGTGGAATGGAATGTCCATTTTGTATCAAGCGCTCCCAGATCAAGCATGAACTCTATTCGAACAAACACACACACTCGGCACAATTCATTACAGCCAGCAGACAGAGTAGACTTCCAGCCCATCAGTCTGGGCTAGATTTGTACACACTTCCCAAAGCTGAAAGGTCAGCATCTCATCCAGTTCCCTGTCCCACACATTATTCCCTGGCCCACACATTATTTCCTGTCTACAACAGAATCTATAACCTGTAGCACTTCGCACTATCATGTTCTCATTGGATGAAATCCCAAGGGTCATACAATGTATCGTAACTCCATCCATGCTTTTTTCTCCTACCTGCAGGAAACAAACTGAAAAGCCATGATGCTGTATTTTTTGCCGAAACTTTAGCCGTAAGTAAAGAGAAAGACTTTCAGTGAAATACTCCAGTCTATTTCCAAATGAGTTGAGAACTGGCTGGCATCTCCATTGCATGTTTTTCTATTAGACAGCCTAGTTGGACTAACAGTTGAGTATTTATGACATTACATTCCCACCTTTTCCCTTATTTGCAACCAAGATAGCAGCCAGATAATCTTTTCCTACACCTGGGCTGATCCCATCAAAAAATACAGCTTGGCTAGATGTTTGTTTTGGGCTGGGATTTGAAGGTTCTAGCAATACGACAGACATGGTCAAATACTCCATTAAACATGATGGTTCTTGAGATGCTGGGACAATTGCAGATATTATGAGTGGGTGCAATGGTTAGACTGGTATTACAGCCAGGTGAGGGGAGGGGGGGTGGGGGTGTCTCAGGCTCCCCTCTTGTCCTTCCTCTTCTGATCGCAACAAGGTTTACTCCCTTTTTAAAACCGTGGTTGTGCTTATCACCTCAGTGAGTGTTTTATCTTTAACCTTTAATGTGATCATGAAAGAACCAATTGGACAGGTTTTCTTGAGTTTAAACAAGAAGGAGGTGAGTATATTATACTTAATAATCTAAAACCCCTCGAGGTAAAATAATAAATTTACATTACACATTCACACGAGAATCACGTATTTTTGAAGTCCTTGGCTAGTCAAAGTGCACTTTATGGTTGGCCCGCTTGGCTCAAGGCTTTCTTGGAGGCAGATGTGTAGTTGGTTCTCTTCCCCTGGTCTCTGGCTGTAGCAGTCTCTAGGCTTGGAGGGACCCATAGTCGCAGACGGTTTTCAAACTTGTGTTATCTGGGGAGAGAGAGAGAGAGAAAGGATGGCATGTAACCTTTTCCTGCTGCACAGTCTGAGTTATTGCTTGTCTCTTTGTCCAAGGGGAAAAAACAGCTTCCTCCAAGATGGACAGTCACATGGCTGCTTCAGGTTTTCTGGAACCTGCTAATGAAATTCAAGGTTAGGAATTGGTTCCACAGAGCCCAGGATGCCAATTTACACTTGGAAGGGGGTTGCTCTTTCAAATTTGTTAAGACTGACCGCTCCAGTCAAAGCCCCCAATCAAAATATACGATGCTGATTGTGGTGGGAGAAACACACTGTTAATTCAATCCCGTCCCTCCACAGATCGCCTAACATATCATTTTAAGCTTTCCAAATTGTACCATCTATGAACCCCCGAATGAGGCTAACCAAACCAGGTGTCTTTAAATCAACAAATTAACTGTTTAATTAGAAAAACGAAATTCTTAAACACTACTAAGATATAAACAACATTTAAAATAGAAAAAATTAGAGTCCTTGCAAATTTATGCTCCTACTGGAGGTGAGAAAGTTCAAGGTTGCTTGAAGTCCTCACAGCTGTCCGATGGGGAGAGAAAAAGGTTCTATTGAATAATCTGTAGTCTAATTCCAGCAGTAAGTGATGCTTTCCTTCTCCAGTGATGAATTTCAACAATTAATGACTTGCAAACACTTTTTAAATGAATCAATTTGACTTTAGAGTTTTTGAGGGATAAAAGATTGTCATAGTCTAACTTCCCTTCCTTCAGTTTAAATTATCAGAGATCTCTGTTTTGGCTTGATTTTTTTTAGAATTTTGGGAGATAATAATAATTAAACAGACTAAATTTTCTTCCTTCAGTTAAAATGGGCTGAGAGCTCTTCTTTCAGGTGCTAACACGCAGCTGTCTGTCTGTGTTTTCTGTCTTAGAACAGGCTGTTTGCACTATAAGCCAGTTCAAAATTAAATTGTAACAAATGTATCTCTTGATGCTCAGTCCAAGTGGCTGTATCCAAGGCAATGAGAATGCACCCTTTGATTCGGAGTCTCCGAATGGCTGTATCCAAGGCAATGAGAATGCATCTTCTCGGTAACTCCTGAGGCCTGCTTGTTCTTAAAGCAGTACTGAGCCTTTGCTGTCTTAACGATACACCACTATTTTCCGGTGGGAAAAAAAAGACAGGATCATGACAAATTGGAACCTAATCATTGGGTTCTTCAGTGGGTTGATCCACATTCTTGCTGATAGATGTCTGTCCAACTTCACTACACTCCCCTGTGGCACTTCAACTAGGTGAGACATCACCCTCACTGTTTGTTTGCCTGTTTAGGAACTGTCCTTGTCCCTGCAGGTTTCTGTAAATGCTGTTAGTAGCCTTGGTAGGGTTGCTGTTTGATCTGCATTTACGTAGGAGAGTGTAGAGCTTAATTGTCCCAAGTTTTCAGGATTGGCTAACCGGCAGAAGGGGCTTCCAGTTGGGGATCCTCCCAGCCCTCCTCTAATCTGTCCTCACTGTTCTTTTCGTCTCCTTCTTCCCTAACTGTCTGACAGAACTGTGCTTGACTGCCCCCTTTTGTTTTTGGCAGGGGTCCCACACAATCCACCAGCGCTCTGCTGAAGGGTTCCCCAAAAGCTGGCATGGGAATTAGGGGTGCAGGTTTTATTGAAGGTTGGGGCTTCCCCACAACCTGGCACGTGTGGCAAGTGTTACAGAATGCCACCACATCTTTGGGGAGTTTTGGCCAGTCAAAATGCTGTCTTATGCAGGCTTGGGTTTTTCATACATCAACATGTCCAACCATTGGAAGCTCATGGATATGTTAGTACTCGAGCAACAAAAACCACAAGAAAACCTGTATTGAAGTTTTTAAAATTTTGGTAGGAATCAATTTGATTTCCCACTTCCAATTTCTCATTTGTCATTGGGTTATGATCACAGACTATAACCCCCAAATTTATTTTACGGCCAGATGAGGAGGGGTCTCAGGCGACCCTCTTGTCCTTCCTCTTTTGACCGCAACAGGGTTTATTCCCTTTTTAAAACTGTGGTTGTGCTTACCACCTTAGTGAGTGTTTTACCTTTTACCTTTAATGTGACCAATCAGACAGGTTTTCTTGAGTTTAAACAAGAAAGAGGTGAGTTTTTACTTAACAATCTACAACTGATCTAGATTAAATAATAAATTTACGCTACACATTCACACACACATTCACACGAGAATCACACATACACAGATAGATTACAGAGGGAAAAATAGATTTGGCGGATGTATTAGAGTCCAGAATAAATGGAACTTAAATACACAGTCTGTGGAGTGGGTGATTTGGTGATCTTCTGGCTGAAGCTGTATTCTTGAAGTCCTTGGCTGGTCAAAGTGCACTTTGCGGTTGGCCTGCTTGGCTCAAGGCTTTCTTGGAGGCAGACATGCAGTTGGTTCTCTTCTTCTGCTCTCTGGCTGTAGCAATCTGTAGGCTTGGAGGGATCCACAGTCACAGACAGTTTTCAAACTTGTGTTATCTGGAGAAAGAGAGAGAGAGAGAGAGAGAGAGAGAGAAAGGATGACTTGCAGCACAGTCTGAGTTACTGCTTGTCCCTTTGTCCAAGAGAAAAAAAAGTTTACCCCGAGATGGACAGATGGTCACATGGCTGCTTTAGGTTTTCTGGAACATTCAAATAAAATTTAAGGTTAGGAATTGGCTCCAAGGGCCCTAGGATGCCAATTTACACTGGGGGGTGGGGGGGGGGGGGGGGGGTTGCTCTTTCAAACTCAATGAGTTAGAATTGTCTTGACTGCTGTGCTAATGAAGTAATTTTAGGTAATTCAATCATTTAGCGCAAGCCATTGTCCCGGGTCCATGCTGCTCAAACCTCTGGCTCTGGGTGGATTTTTGAATATGAAAAGGTGTTTCAGATGCACATTATGGTGGCCATCTTGGCTGCCAGTTTTTTAAAAAAGGTTAACTGCAGAGGTTTTGCCATTCGAAGTTTCATGTAAGTTTTCTACCGATAAATGAAAAATTCCTCATTTGACATATTGTGTTTTCTTGACACTGGTAATCAGTTCTCTTTGGATGCCAGAAATATCTTGTCAGCCAACATGCTTGGGAAATGAGTTGGGTAGAGTCCATGGTGTACAGGAGGTTGTACATGGCCTGATGGGTCAAGTGTCCTTTGTAGTAATTGGCTGGGCTAGATTTATTCAGTTTTTTGTGGATGGAATGCACTTGGGACATTTTACTCTTTGTCAGGTGTTGTAGCTGCACTGTAACACCTTGGCTTGGGGTGGCTGGGGGTTCTCAGCTAGCTCTGGTCAACAGATTAGAACATTAGAACATTACAGCGCAGTACAGGCCCTTCAGCCCTCGATGTTGCGCCGACCTGTGAAACCATCTGACCTACACTATTCCATTTTCATCCATATATCTATCCAATGACCACATAAATGCCCTTAAAGTTGGCGAGTTTACTACTGTTGCAGGCAGGGCGTTCCACGCCCCTACTACTCTCTGAGTAAAGAAACTACCTCTGACATCTGTCCTATATCTATCACCCCTCAACTTAAAGCTATGTCCCTTCGTGTTTGCCATCACCATCCGAGGAAAAAGACTCTCACTATCCACCCTATCTAACCCTCTGATTATCTTATATGTCTCTATTAAGTCACCTCTCCTCCTCCCTCTCTCCAACGAAAACAACCTCAAGTCCCTCAGCCTTTCCTCGTAAGACCTTCCCTCCATACCAGGCAACATCCTAGTAAATCTCCTCTGCACCCTTTCCATAGCTTCCACATCCTTCCTATAATGCGGTGACCAGAACTGCACGCAATACTCCAGGTGCGGTCTCACCAGAGTTTTGTACAGCTGCAGCATGACCTCGTGGCTCCGAAACTCGATCCCCCTACTAATAAAAGCTAACACACCATATGCCTTCTTAACAGCCCTATTAACCTGGGTAGCAACCTTCAGGGATTTATGCACCTGGACACCAAGATCTCTCTGTTCATTTACACTACCAAGAATCTTCCCATTAGCCCAGTACTCTGCATTCCTGTTACTCCTTCCAAAGTGAATCACCTCACACATTTCCGCATTAAACTCCATTTGCCATCTCTCAGCCCAGCTCTGCAGCCTATCTATGTCCCTCTGTACCCTACAACATCCTTCGGCACTATCCACAACTCCACCGACCTTAGTGTCATCCGCAAATTTACTAACTCAGCCTTCCACACCCTCTTCCAGGTCATTTATAAAAATGACAAACAGCAGTGGCCCCAAAACAGATCCTTGCGGTACACCACTAGTAACTGAACTCCAGGATGAACATTTGCCATCAACCACCACCCTCTGTCTTCTTTCAGCTAGCCAATTTCTGATCCAAAGCTCTAAATCACCTTCAACCCCATACTTCCATATTTTCTGCAATAGCCTACCATGGGGAACCTTATCAAACGCCTTACTGAAATCCATATACACCACATCCACTGCTTTACCCTCATCCACCTGTTTGGTCACCTTCTCGAAAAACTCAATAAGGTTTGTGAGGCACGACCTACCCGTCACAAAACCGTGTTGACTATCGCTAATGAACTTATTCTTTTCAAGATGATTATAAATCCTATCTCTTATAACCTTTTCCAACATTTTACCCACAACCGAAGTAAGGCTCACAGGTCTATAATTACCAGGGCTGTCTCTACTCCCCTTCTTGAACAAAGGGACAACATTTGCTATCCTCCAGTCTTCCGGCACTATTCCTGTCGACAATGACGACATAAAGATCAAGGACAAAGGCTCTGCAATCTCCTCCCTAGCTTCCCAGAGAATCCTAGAATAAATCCCATCTGGCCCAGGGGACTTATCTATTTTCACACTTTCCAAAATTGATAACACCTCCTCCTTGTGAACCTCAATCTCATCTAGCCTAGTAGCCTGAATCTCAGTATTCTCCTCGACAACATTTTCTTTCTCTACTGTAAATACTGACGCAAAATATTCATTTAACACTTCCCCTATCTCCTCTGATTCCACACACAACTTCCCACTACTATCCTTGATTGGCCCTGTTCTAACTCTAGTCATTCTTTTATTCCTGATATACCTATAGAAAGCCTTAGGGTTTTCCCTGATCCTATCCACCAATGACTTCTCGTGTCCTCTCCTTGCTCTTCTTAGCTCTCCCTTTAGATCCTTCCTGGCTAGCTTGTAACTCTCAAGCACCCTAACTGAGCCTTCACGTCTTATCCTAACATAAGCCTTCTTCTTCCTCTTGACAAGCGCTTCAACTTCTTTAGTAAACCACGGCTCCCTCGCTCGACAACTTCCTCCCTGCCTCACAGGTACATACTTATCAAGGACACGCAGTAGCTGCTCTTTGAATAAGCTCCACATTTCGATTGTTCCCATCCCCTGCAGTTTCCTTCCCCATCCTACGCATCCTAAATCTTGCCTAATCGCATCATAATTTCCTTTCCCCCAGCTATAATTCTTGCCCTGCGGTATATATCTGTCCCTGCCCATCGCTAAGGTAAACCTAACCGAATTGTGATCACTATCACCAAAGTGCTCACCTACATCTAAATCTAACACCTGGCCGGGTTCATTACCCAGTACCAAATCCAATGTGGCATCGCCCCTGGTTGGCCTGTCCACATACTGTGTCAGAAAACCCTCCTGCACACACTGGACAAAAACTGACCCATCTAAAGTACTTGAACTATAGTATTTCCAGTCAATATTTGGAAAGTTAAAGTCCCCCATAACAACTACCCTGTTACTCTCGCCCCTGTCGAGAATCATCTTCGCTATCCTTTCCTCTACATCTCCACATTATAGTTGGAATGTTGTTAGCATCCACATCCTTTGTTATGTGCAGTAGGTTCGACTGCTTCTTAATGTGACTTGGATACTGATATCCACAATGGTGGAGATCTCATGTTAGGTCACTAGATGGCAGATCCTTGTGGTAGTAAGCTTCCTTAAATTCTTGTTACTGAGTTGCTTTCGCATCACAGTTGCTAAACTAAGAGGAAACATAATAAGCTCATACAAAAACAAAATACTGCGGATGCTGGAAACCTGAAATAAAAACAGAAAATTCTGGAAACACTCAGCAGATCTGGCAACATCTATGGAGAGGGAAAGAGAGTTAACTTTTCAGGTCTGTGAACTTTCATCAGAACTGGTGAAAAGTTACAGAACTGAGACGTTAACTCTGTTTTTCTCTCCACAGATGCTGACAGACCTGCTGAATGTTTCCAGCATTTTCTGTTTTTATTTCATAATAAGCTCATTTTTGTTCATTTGAAGGAAGATTCAAAAGTACGTAGGTTCTGTTATTTTGCTCAAATTTGTACTCACAGTCTAATTTCAGAATTTCAGAGCTGGATCTCAGTTACAATGAGTTTGGAGACCAAGGAGCAGAGTTCCTGGGACAAATGTTAGGTGAGCATTAACTCCACAGACACTGTTTGATTATTTATTTGGCCTTGTTCTTCTACACAATATAGATTTATTTCTGTCGGTAAGAAGGTAGGGGTTGAACACACTTGTTTCGCCAATCAACAATGCGCTCAGCAGGCAAGGATGTTCTACTCCAGAAAGTCAGTTGGTGAAGGATAGAACTGGAGCCAATCTTTACACACTTTTATATTTATTTACAGAGTTACACATAAAAAGCATACAACTCCTAACCCAACAACCATAACCTTAGTTTGTGTCCATTTATAGGGGTTCAATTAATGCCTACCACCTACATACAATTAAACACAATTAATATACAATTAACAAGGAGACATCTTTTACTTCCCCACTCCTCGCCACAGTCAGCACTAGAGACAGCAGCAATCACGCTTTGATATCTTGCCCAATGGGTCACTCTTCAAGCATGAGCCCAGACATTGAGGAGGCTGTTTGAGTAGGAAAGGCGTCACAGCCTAGCACAATCCTGTCTTCATTGAAGTTTAGAAAAATGAGAGATGATCTCATTGAAACATATAACATTTTTAGAGGGCTTAGTGAGGTAGATGCTGAGAGGCTGCTTCCACTGGCTGGAGAGTCTAGAATTAGGAGTCATAGTCTCAGATAACGGGTCAACTATTTAGGACTGATGAGGTAGAATTTCTTCACTCAGAGCATTGTGAATCTTTGGAATTCTCTACCCTAGAAGGCTGTGAATGGTCAGTCATTGACTGTACTCAAGACTGAGATCAATAGACTTTTGCACACTAAGGGAATCAAAGAATATGGGGATCGGGCAGGTAAGTTTTCTTATTTGTTCATGGGATGTGGGCATCGCTGGCTAGGCCAGCATTTATTGCCCATCCCTAATTGCCCTTGAGAAGGTAGTGGTGAACTGCCTTCATGAACCACAGCAGTTCTTGGGGTGTAGGTGCACCAACAGTGCTGTTAGGAAGTTGATGTAGTAGTTCAGCCATGATCTTATTGAATAACAAAGCCCGAGGGGTCGTAAAGCCTCCAGGAGTCTGAGCACTGATTGTGACATGGCACTGAGGCCAATTGTAAAATCCTGACCTAGATCACCTAACCAAGTGCAGAGATCAAAAACTGAACTTCCAAAGTTCTGATGGGCTCAGTACCATAACATGCAGTGAATTTGTTCACCAAGCCATCATGGAGGCCCAGCAGGCATGCTTATTACTTGTGTTTCCTCCTTTCTCCCTCTCCTAGAAGAAGCTCACCACAGGTATCATGATGTACAAAATTCCCACAGAATAATGGCAAAATATCCATTCACCAATGTAATACTCAGGCAGATACAAGTGACAGATTTAATTTTGCTCATTACTCCTTTGTTTGAGGGGGCATATGTGCAGCGTGATTTCAATGAATGCCACACTATCAATATTTTAAGAATCTCCCCAAACCACATCCAATTTATATCAGGCTCAGGATGATAAAGCCAGGATGACTGTTGTCTTTCCAAAGTTCTGTTGTGCTTGGAATGAGCATTTTGAGCTTCATAACACTAAGGTAAAGTATTGGTGCTGCAAGTCAGTCTCTGCTGGTGGAGGAGGTGGTTGGAGCAATTTGAGATGACAGGTTAAAAGTTTATGGAAGTATAGTACACAATATTAAAATATAAGAAGTGGGATGCTTCATGTAGAGCAGGGCTGTCCGACGTTTTCAGGTGGAGAGCCGCATTCCAATTTTTGCTCGGCCTGGGGACCGGTGAGCAAATTTCGAAAGATAAAGGCATTAAAAATTTATCTTATGAATAAAAACAACAACAAATGTGCATTTTTTTAAAGAAAATGAGAAGACTAATTTATTGACTTATTTTCTCATCACTATATTGAAAACTGATTTAGTGACATACCTGGTATTGTTTTTGCTTGCATAAGTAGTCAGTCTCTGCCCACACACTTGATGTAGCGATGCAGAATATTCTGGATAGATGGCCATCTTTCAGGAGAGACCTTGATCTCTTTCCCCCCCTCTCCCCATGCTCTCTGTGTGTATACCTCATTCTCTCTTCCCTCCCCCTTCCCCTCTAGGGGACACAGATTGAAGGTTTTGTGCAAAAGATGCAGGGGGAATATGAGGAAGTATCTTTTTACACAGTGGGTGGTAATGACTGGGAACTCACTGCCCACAAGGGTGGTGGAAGTGGAGATGATCAATGACTTCAAGAGGAAGTTGGATTGCCACCTGAGAGAAATAGACTTGCAAAGCTCCGGGGATCAAGCCAGGGAGTGGAACTAACTGCATAGCTCGAGAGCCGGCATGGGCTCAATGGACAGAATGGCCTCCTTCTGTGCCGTAAGTAAATGACTCTTTGACTCTCTCCCCCCTCTCTCCCTCTCTCTCTGTCTGTCTCCCTCTCCCCCTCTCTCTGTCTCCCTCTCCCCCCCTCTCTGTCTCCCTCTCCAACCCCCCCCCTCTGTATTTCTCCCCCCCCCCCCATCTCTCCATCGCCCATGTCTCCAGTGTTCCCCGTTCTGTCTCCTCTGTCTCTCTGTTTCCCCCCTCTTTCTGTTCGCCCCTCTCCCTGTCTCTCTCTACACCTCCTCTTTCTCTGCCCCTCCTCTCTCTCTCTGCCTCTTCTCTCTCTCTCTCTGTCCTCCCTCTCTCTCTGTCCCCTACCCTCTCTCTCTCTGTCCCCCTCTATCTTTCTCTCTCTGCCCCTCCTCTCTCTCTCTCGGTTCCACCCCCCCCCCCCCCCCCCACTCTCTCTCTCTCTCTCTCTGTCTCTCCCCCCTCTCTCACACAGTTTCAGAGATTGGAACGGTCAACAGATGGTTGGTCAGTCCTTTTTTAAAAAATCACGCTGTCAGTTTCACAGTTCACAGCTGCTGATATCGGGAACAGCTGTTTCCCAACACTTGGGGTTTTCCGGCGGGCTTTTTAAAAGAAAGTCAGAACCTGCCGGAAAACCCCGAGTCTATTGGGAAATGGCTGTTCCTGGTGTCAGCAGCTGTCGGCTGTGAAACTGACAGCGCAATAGTTTAAAAGCCTGTCTGACAATGGAAATTTTGCATCTCCAGTCACGCTGAGGATGAGGAACGGCCCCGAGAACAGTTTATAGCCGCGGGCAGGATGGAAACGTTCAGCGGGCTGGATCCTGGCCTGCGGACTATATGTTGGACAACCCTGATCTAGAGTCTGCCACTCCTTGCCACATGGATTTGGTCCTGATTTTAGAATCTGCCAATCTGCTTATATCTTAATAGTACTTTTAATTTTATTTTGTTACTGTAATTACAATTTAAATAGGGTGTTCCATCTGCTTATTTTTTTTTTCTTTTCTTTGCTCAAAGCAACCAACGAAAGTTTGGAGATACTGAACCTGAGATGGAACCAGATCCAAATGCAGGGTGCAGTGGCTTTAAGTGCAGGATTAAGGGTGAGAGCATACGCCCTTTCACTAGATGCCAATGTTTACTTTTCTCTCCTCTTTCCTCTTTTTCTGAAGGGAGTGCCTCATGTTGGGGTACAGTTCCATTGACACAGGCTGCCCTCCAGTACTTCAGCTTAGTGACCGTGAGTCTAGATATTGAGGGGGTGATATTAACCTAATTCGCTTTGCGGGAAACTCATGGGATTGGGAGAAACGATTGTTTGATGGCTTCACACCCTACCGAATATTACGCACTGTTGACCTCAATGGAGAGTAAAATCAGGCAGGGTGGAAAAACCAGCATTGGACCTGATCCCATCAGGTGTGAACGCATTGCCTGAAAGTTTGGTGAAAGATTTGCAGGGATCTGGGGAAGAAGTGGGGTAATGGGCCTAATTGAATAGCTGTTCCAAAGAGTCAGCCCAGGCACGATGAGCCAAGTGGCATCTTCTGTGCTGTAAGATTGCATGATTTTATACGTGGACGTGAAAAGAAAGCTGGAGGGCCAGTAGTTCTTTAAACCCCTACATCCTGTTTCGATAGAACCATTTACTGTGCTAGACAGGATATTTCCTCAAGTGTTGTTTTGCTTTCTCTCATTACACTGAAAGGGAAAATGCAGAGTCTTCCAGGTCTGCCTATAACCCTCAGCTGTATGGGAAATAAATTGTGGCCCAAAGGCTCAGGGAGAAGCAAACTCTGCTGCTGGTCATAGCTGAAGGTGGTCCTGGTTGTATTTGTGGCCTCTCTGCAGCATCGCATCAGCGCAATAATTATAGTCGCATGTTCATTACCACAGTCCTACTAAATACAGTCTGTCATTTCCATACAGTCGCAGCATGTCTTCTATCTTTAGATGAATATCACCCTGAAGGTCCTCGATCTTTCCTGTAATGGGTTTGGAAATGAAGGAGCACTCGCCATGGGAGAGACGCTGAAATTCAATGACTCCCTACTCGAGCTCAGACTCAGCACCAACCACATCAACAATGAGGGGGTCACCATGCTGTGTAAAGGGCTGGACATCAATGACAATCTTAAGACCTTGTGTGTACGTTTCGCTTTGAGTAAGGTGGCTGAAAGTTGGTAAGGTCAGATACAACATAACAAATTGCATTTATATGGTGCCTTTAACATAGTAAAGCATCCCAAAGTGCTCCCAAGGAGTGATGATTATCTGATAAAATTTGACACTAAGATACAAAAGGAGATATTATAACAGGGGTGTCTTAAAGGAGAATAGAGATAGAGAGGCCGAGATGTTTGGGGAGGGAATTCTAGGGTTTAAGGCCTTGGCAGCATGTCCACCAATGGAGAAGGCAGTCATAAACATCTCCTATTCCAAGAGAAATTTAAGCAGAGGACTGGGTGGCTCAGGGAGCCACCTCTCTTACCTTTTCAACTTCCGTTTCTGGATTCAGATCTTATTCAGGTTCGTGCAATGGATGTCTCTTTCACTGTCTCTCGAATCCTACATTAACTAAGTTTGGAGTAGTCTCACTTCAGCTACTGGCAACGTGAGTTCATTGCACATAATTCAGAACTAATTTATCAATCTCACTCAGATGGCAGGAATGATGCTGCAGTTGTACAGAGACTTGGTCAGACCCCATCCTAAGTACTGAGTTCCATTTTGAGCACCACACCTCAGGAAGGATATACTGACCTTGGAAAGAGTGCAGCACAGATTCACCAAAACAATACTGGGGCTTAAAATGGTTAAATTATGAGGACAAGTGGCATCAACTTTACTTGTATTCCCTTGAATACAGAAGATCAAGGTATTTAAAATGATTAAGAGTTTTGATAGGGTAGATATGGAGGAAACTATTTCATTTACTGGGGTAATCAAGAACAAGGAGATGTGGGAGCAAAATTGGATAGTCCCGAAAACGGCACAGGGATTGCAATGTGTAATTAACCTGCGCCTATTTGTTCCAATCCAGGCAGTATGCAAACTTTGTGCTGCCTGCTCATTTACAAGATTGCAACATGCAGCCAGTGCTAAATGTGCTATTGAGTTGGTGCATGCCGGAGCCAGGAGATGCAAAATCATGAGAGGCTAGCATGAGTTCAAGCTAACTTCTATTATTTAATGACATCCTGCAACTCTAAAAGAGAAGGTGCACTTTGATTGCAGCAGGTGCTGGAAGTTATACTAAGAGTGAGTTTGAGCTGGGAAAGACACAAGAAGGGCACAACAGGGCAACAGCGTGCTCCGAAGTTCTCCGATGCAGATCTAGAGGCCTTGATGCAGGAGGAGGATGGGATGAGAGATGTCCTCTGTCCACAGGAAACCAGGAAGGGCTCCAGCCAGCCACTGGAAAGTTAATGGGAGCAGATAGCCATCGCACTCACGGCCAACAGTATAGCCCGAGGACTTGGATGCAGTGCAGAAAGAAGTTTAATGATCTTACACAAGTAATCAAGGTCAGTGAATTCATTTTACAAATGAACTACTAGCACCACACACTGCACAATTCACGATCACCCCACCCCTTCACCTACCCCTTCACTCACCAACCAACAGTCTTGATCAATGACGGCTCCTACTTCACATTCATAGGTTCATCTCACCTTCACAAAATTCGCACTGCTGCAAGCTTCACACACACATCTCACAGCTTGTGCACACTGCCAGGAAAGGCACATCACCTAAATGCATTACACCATAAGCACTGACACACTTTCCTCTCTCTTGCAGGACAAGATGTGGGACAACCGCAGGCAGCAGCAGCAAATCAGTAGGGGACAGGCACAGCCGCAAGTCCTCACTCCAATCGAAGGTGGGGAGGGTGGGGGGGGGGGGTGGTGGGGCGGTGGTGGTGGTTTGATCTCATCATTGGAGCTTCCCTAACTGAGACTGGACAGCAGTGGGGCTGAAAGTAATGAAGATGACGGAATGCTCAGACTCGCTCTTCCTCCTCACATCTCATGTCCCCCTCATCCCATAATCTCTTCTGTTTTACACGCTGCAGGTGGTTTAAAGATGCATCTCTTGCTTTTCTCCCCTCTCCTCACTGCAACCCTACCCTTGCGCCTTTCTCCTTTCAGATACCCAAGAACTGCAACCTGGCCAGGCAGTGGCGCAGGAGCAAGAAGTGGAAGAGGAAGTGGAGACTGATGATGAAGAAACACCATCACTCCTTCTCACATTCACAGCTACTAGCTCAGATACGTACATTGCATGTACTTTAGAGGGTAGCTTAGAGGCAGGATCTGCACATGGTGAGACATTGGGTATGAGTGGGCTGCAGCCAGGGCTGGGGTTAGGGGGGGGGGGGTGCAGGGGGGGGTGGTGTGGCGGTGGGGCGAGGGTAGTGCAGGTGCTAGCCTGCCAAAGGTGAGGTTGTGCATGAATTCTGCTGCAGAGAACTTCGATGGAGCAGCAAAAAGAAAAAAAAAATGATGGAATGCACAATGAAGTGCTTTGTTGCATTGGCAGGTCTGCCAGAAATCCTGCAGTCACTGTCAAGGAGATTGAAGAAATCTGACACTAACCAGATGGGGAGAAACTGTTCTCACTCGCGAAAGGATCAAGAACGAGAGGGCACAGATTTAAAGTATTTGGCAAGAGAAGCAAAAGTGACATGAGGACAAACCTTTCACGCAGCGAGTGAGAAAGTGGTGGAGGCAGGTTCAATTAAAGCATTCAAAAGGGAATTAGACAGTTATATGAAAAGGAAGAATGTGCAGGGTTATGGGGAGAAGGCAGGGGAATGGGACTGAGGGAATTGCTCTTTCAGAGAGCCAGTGCGGGCACGATGGGCCAAATGGCCTCCATCTGCGCTGTAATAAATCTGTGATTCTGTGAACCTTGCAGTGGACTTTGCGCAGAGCTTGGAGCCCATCCTTTCCAGCGTGGAAGTGGTGGCCAACTCCAAGAGAACACTTATGGACCCAACCATAATGAGGTATCTGATGGCAATGTCTCAGCTTTCATTGCAGCACAAGTAGAAGATATGCAATATCTGAGTGTTATGGTGGAAGCTCAGACTGAGGGCATGCAAGCTTGCTACCATGCATGATCAAACTGCTGCCATCATGGCTGCGAATAGCTATGTTCAAAGGGGCTTGCGAGATCTCACAGCAGAACAACAATCTGTCCTCCAAGAAATTACTAGGATTGCTGAGGTGGTGTGGCAGTGTCTATGTGGTGGAAGAATCTCTGTCCTCTCTCAGGATGATAGCATTGGTCTTCTCATCACTGCCACTCTGCCAGTGCCCTTGTTGTTACCTGTCAGCCAGCCTAGACAGCTGCTGTCCATGCCAAGATAGTGCAGTCCAAAGATGGCCTTCGAGGGTAGCAGCTGCTCAAGTCTGTTCCACTGAAAGTCAGTATGCAGCAGACACTGGGGTAGCACTGTGTAGGAGCACTAGAACAGGCAAAGGTACACAGAGACAGATCCCAAGGAAATGCACAAAGGTGATTAGTTGAATTTTATATGGAATATTGGATGATTTGATTGATAAAGTAGGTTTAGAATGCTTGTTTTATGGTGGCATTTATTTTAGCATTGTGGCCAAGTGGATGCAGTGATGGTCAGTAACAGGGAAGGAAAGGCGTGGGACTGTTTTTGAATGGCAAATTGGGGTTGTGTTCACTGGTACCACAGTCGGATGATCTGATCATGGACAGCTTGGTCGGAAAGAGTCTATGTTGGTTTCCTCCTTCCTTCCTCTTCCTCAGCCGCTTAATGTATATCTGGTGGCCTCATACTGGCAAGGTTGTGTGGGATGCAGCAGTTAACAGCGAATTGTGACATGCGCTCTGGAGAGTACTGCAGGACTTCTCTGTTATTTAAGCGGCCCAATGCACTGCTCAATGACATTTCATGTGGCACATGGCTCTTCTATGCATGCTGCCAACTTTTGCATGGCTTGCACCCCAAAGTAATAAGTCTGCTGGACAGTGGATAGGCCCTGTCGGCCAGTAGCCACTTTCTGGTTTCTTGTGGTGGCTAAAATGCTGATGCTGACTTGTGCAGAATAAACGCATCATGGCTGTTGCCAGGACGCTGGGCATTGGCAAGCATGATGTTCTGAGTACAGTTACAAAACAGCTAGACATTAAGGGAATGGAAACCTTTGCAGTTGCAGCACATCTCTAAATATGCATGCGACCTGTGTGCAGTCAATGGCTCCTTGCACCATAGGGAAGCCCTCTATCCTGGCGAAGCCATGTGCATGCTCTGCCTGTTTCTCTCTGGAAAGAGAGAATGTAACACAATCCCCTCTTTGCAGCCACTGGATGTCCCTTATACATCAATGGATGGCGAACTGTGAGATACTGGATGTTGCCTGCTGCAGCCTGGAAGGAAGAAATTCATGGCCACTGTCACATTTACAGCCACTGGCAGTGCTGTCCTCGCCCTGCTCTGAGGCTGTATGTCTGCCTACAAAAAGTAGTAGATTTCAGTGACTGTCTTCATACAAAATGGAGACATTACACACACTATTCTTGGCTTAGGATGAAGTAGAAGAATTTCTCCTTGAAGACCCTGGGTGGATATAGCCTACTACTGAGAGTCCTTCTCCCCCTTCTCTCTTTTCGAGCAGCTTATCCTCCACTGCTTATTCTGCCTGTTATGCTGAAGTCCAAGGGGGATAGAAACTACAGCACTCATGACTGGAGCAGCTGATCTGAGCAGAACCCTTAAAGTGAAAACCAAGTCCTTTACCATGTGCCACATTGTTCCCCGTTAACGTTGCCAATTTTGAGAAGCAGTACAAATTATAGAGTCACTATAGCACAGAAGGAGGCCATTCAGCCCATCGAGTCCATGCCAATTCTCCAAGAACTTCGACTAACTCAGCAACAGCCAGTATAAATCGCTCAGCAACTAACCTGAAAGTGATTGATGATCCCTTAAAATAGTATTAGTGAGGGTGGTCTTTCCTGCTGCTGAACCCATGATCAGCTGTGCAAGATTGAGAAGATGTTAGCTGGAATATTGAATTTGGAAATGGCACCGCTAGAGTCAAATCAGTTTTACACACTGGCTGACATCATGATCTGTCTACTTTGCATACTCACAGCACATGCACTAATGACCTCCTCAAAAAGGCATATGATGCTACCCACACCAGTAGTGTGTGCCCAAGGCACGGACACCATTATGAATACAAAACGGCACTCTTAGTGTTGAAAATACACATACTGCACAACTGAATTTTGTGGTCATCATCTTAAAATTAGAGCTAGGTAATTCAGGAGAGCAATCAGGAAGCACTTCTTAACAAAGGATATTCCAAATGTTGAATTCTCTGCCCATAATAAGCTTAGCTGCTGGGTTAATTGAAGCTGAGAAGACTGGGATAGATAGATTTTTATTAGATAAGGTTATCAAGGGATATGGAGCAAAGATGGGTAAATGGAGTTGAGGTACAGATCAGCCATAATCTAATTGATTGGTGGAGCAGGCTTGAGAAGGTGAATGGCCTACTCTTGTTCCTAAATAACAAAAAATTGAACTAAAAATCATAAATAAGTTCTACATGATATTAATTGAAAGATACCACCTTCTCAAGAGCAATTAGGGATAAGCAATACATTCTTGCTAGCAACGCCACATGCCATGAATGAATATTCAGTTTCAATTTCATCACAAGTATAGATGGTGTACACTGAGGAACACATGAAACTTCCATATACACTGAAAATCAATGTATCATGGAGATTGGTGCTGGGACCATGGTTGTTCACTCTTTATATATTGCTCAGAAGAGAAGGGGGAAGAGGAGCAGAGCATTAGTCATTGGGGACTCCATAGTTAGGGGAACAGATAGGAGGTTCTGTGGGAACGAGAGAGACTCACGGTTGGTGTGTTGCCTCCCAGGTGCCAGGGTTCGTGATGTCTCGGATCGTGTTTTTGGGATTTTTAAGGGGGAGGGGGAGCAGCCCCAAGTCGTGGTCCACATAGGCACCAACGACATAGGTAGAAAGAGAGATGGGGATTTAAGGCAGAAATTCAGGGAGCTAGGGTGGAAGCTTAGAGCGAGAACAAACAGAGTTGTTATCTCTGGGTTGTTGCCTGTGCCACGTGATAGCGAAGCGAGGAATAGGGAGAGAGAGGAGTTGAACACGTGGCTGCAGGGATGGTGTAGGAGGGAGGGTTTTGGTTTCCTGGATAACTGGGGCTCTTTCTGGGGTAGGTGGGACCTCTACAAACAGGATGGTCTTCACCTGAACCAGAGGGGTACCAATATCCTGGGGGGGAGATTTGCTAGTGCTCTTCGGGGGGGGTTTAAACTAATTCAGCAGGGAAATGGGAACCTAAATTGTAGTTCCAGTGTACAGGATGTTGAGAGTAGTGAGGTCAGGGATAAGGTTACAAGGACGCAAGAGGGCAATGGCAAGCAAGAACTTGGTTTAAAGTGTGTCTACTTCAACGCCAGGAGCATCCGGAATAAGGTGGGTGAGCTTGCAGCATGTGTTGGTACCTGGGATCTCGATGTAGTGGCCATTTCGGAGACATGGGTAGAGCAGGGGCAGGAATGGATGTTGCAGGTTCCGGGATTTAGATGTTTCAGTAAGAACAGAGAAGATGGTAAAAGAGGAGGGGGTGTGGCATTGTTAATCAAGGAGAGTATTACAGCGGCAGAAAGGACGTTTGAGGACTCGTCTACTGAGGTAGTATGGGCCGAGGTTAGAAACAGGAGAGGAGAGGTCACCCTGTTGGGAGTCTTCTATAGACCTCCGAATAGTTCCAGAGATGTAGAGGAAAGGATAGCGAAGATGATTCTCGACAGGGGCGAGAGTAACAGGGTAGTTGTTATGGGGGACTTTAACTTTCCAAATATTGACTGGAAATACTATAGTTCGAGTACTTTAGATGGGTCAGTTTTTGTCCAGTGTGTGCAGGAGGGTTTTCTGACACAGTATGTAGACAGGCCAACCAGGGGCAATGCCACATTGGATTTGGTACTGGGTAATGAACCCGGCCAGGTCTTAGATTTAGATGTAGGTGAGCACTTTGGTGATAGTGATCACAATTCGGTTAGGTTTACCTTAGCGATGGGCAGGGACAGGTATATACCGCAGGGCAAAAATTATAGCTGGGGGAAAGGAAATTATGATGCGATTAGGCAAGATTTAGGATGCGTAGGATGGGGAAGGAAACTGCAGGGGATGGGAACAATCGAAATGTGGAGCTTATTCAAGGAGCAGCTACTGCGTGTCCTTGATAAGTATGTACCTGTCAGGCAGGGAGGAAGTTGTCGAGCGAGGGAGCCGTGGTTTACTAAAGAAGTTGAAGCGCTTGTCAAAAGGAAGAAGAAGGCTTATGTTAGGATGAGACGTGAAGGCTCAGTTAGGGCGCTTGAGAGTTACAAGCTAGCCAGGAAGGATCTAAAGGGAGAGTTAAGAAGAGAAAGGAGAGGACACGAGAAGTCATTGGCGGATAGGATCAAGGAAAACCCTAAGGCTTTCTATAGGTATATCAGGAATAAAAGAATGACTAGAGTTAGATTAGGGCCAATCAAGGATAGTAGTGGGAAGTTGTGTGTAGAATCAGAGGAGATAGGGGAAGTGTTAAATGAATATTTTGCGTCAGTATTTACAGTAGAGAAAGAAAATGTTGTCGAGGAGAATATTGAGATTCAGACTACTAGGCCAGATGGGATTGAGGTTCACAAGGAGGAGGTGTTAGCAATTTTGGAAAGTGTGAAAATAGATGTCCCCTGGGCAAGATGGGATTTATCCTAGGATTCTCTGGGAAGCCAGGGAGGAGATTGCAGAGCCTTTGTCCTTGATCTTTATGTCGTCATTGTCGACAGGAATAGTGCCGGAAGACTGGAGGATAGCAAATGTTGTCCCCTTGTTCAAGAAGGGGAGTAGAGACAGCCCTGGTAATTATAGACCTGTGAGCCTTACTTCGGTTGTGGGTAAAATGTTGGAAAAGGTTATAAGAGATAGGATTTATAATCATCTTGAAAAGAATAAGTTCATTAGCGATAGTCAGCACGGTTTTGTGAAGGGTAGGTCGTGCCTCACAAACCTTATTGAGTTTTTCGAGAAGGTGACCAAACAGGTGGATGAGGGTAAAGCAGTGGATGTGGTGTATATTGATTTCAGTAAGGCGTTTGATAAGGTTCCCCACGGTAGGCTATTGCAGAAAATACGGAAGTATGGGGTTGAAGGTGATTTAGAGCTTTGGATCAGAAATTGGCTAGCTGAAAGAAGACAGAGGGTGGTGGTTGATGGCAAATGTTCATCCTGGAGTTCAGTTACTAGTGGTGTACCACAAGGATCTGTTTTGGGGCCACTGCTGTTTGTCATTTTTATAAATGACCTGGAAGAGGGTGTAGAAAGGTGGGTTAGTAAATTTGCGGATGACACGAAGGTCGGTGGAGTTGTGGATAGTGCCGAAGGATGTTGTAGGGTACAGAGGGACATAGATAGGCTACAGAGCTGGGCTGAGAGATGGCAAATGGAGTTTAATGCGGAAAAGTGTGAGGTGATTCACTTTGGAAGGAGTAACAGGAATGCAGAGTACTGGGCTAATGGGAAGATTCTTGGTAGTGTAGATGAACAGAGAGATCTTGGTGTCCAGGTACATAAATCCCTGAAGGTTGCTACCCAGGTTAATAGGGCTGTTAAGAAGACATATGGTGTGTTAGCTTTTATTAGTAGGGGGATCGAGTTTCGGAGCCACAAGGTCATGCTGCAGCTGTACAAAACTCTGGTGAGACCGCACCTGGAGTATTGCGTGCAGTTCTGGTCACCGCATTATAGGAAGGATGTGGAAGCTTTGGAAAGGGTGCAGAGGAGATTTACTAGGATGTTGCCTGGTATGGAGGGAAGGTCTTACAAGGAAAGGCTGAGGGACTTGAGGTTGTTTTCGTTGGAGAGAAGAAGGAGGAGAGGTGACTTAATAGAGACATATAAGATAATCAGAGGGTTAGATAGGGTGGATAGTGAGAGTCTTTTTCCTTGGGTGGTGATGGCAAACACGAGGGGACATAGCTTTAAGTTGAGGGGTGATAGATATAGGACAGATGTTAGAGGTAGTTTCTTTACTCAGAGAGTAGTAGGGGCGTGGAACGCCCTGCCTGCAACAGTAGTAGACTCGCCAACTTTAAGGGCATTTAAGTGGTCATTGGATAGACATATGGATGAAAATGGAATAGTGTAGGTCAGATGGTTTCACAGGTCGGCGCAACATCGAGGGCCGAAGGGCCTGTACTGCGCTGTAATGTTCTAATTCTAATATAAATGATTTAGGCTCGAGAATCGGGAGTACAGTATCAACATTTTCAGACGACACCAAATCGGGGCATATAGTTAATACAGAGGAGAACTGCAACAAAATACAAGATGTTAATAAACTTGCAGAATTGGCATGTAAATGGCAAATTAATTTCAATATAGATAAGTATAAGGCGGTGCATTTTGGTTGGAGGAATAAGGAGGCTACCCACTCCTTGAAACATACTCGTCTAAATGGGGAAGAGGAGCAAAACGATTTTGGGTCCAAATACACAAATCCTTAAAAGTAGTCATGCAGTTTGACAAAGCCATAAAAAGTGCAAACAAAACACTGGAGTTCATTTCTAGGGGAACAGAATTCAAAATCATAGAAGTTAAACTTATTGAGAACCATGGTGTACTGTGGTCATATTAGAAAAAGGATGTAAAAGCACTGGAGAAAGTACAAAAGGATTTACAAGAATGATACTAGAACTGAGAGGGTACAGGAATAACTGAACAAGCTATCGCTCTTTCGTCTAGAAAATTAACTGAGAGATGGCCTGATAGAGATCTTTAAAATCATGAAGAGGTTTGATAGGGGAGACATAGAAATGTTTTTACTTGTGGGAGAGTCAATAGATATAAGATAATCACCAGTAAATCAAAATAAGAGCTCCTGAAAGGACATCACCATTGTGATGAAAACCCTACATGTCAAATGGAACGTTGCCTGAGACTTTTACTGGAAATTGTTATAAATAACTTTTAAAACTGAACAGCTAGTTCAAAAAAAGACAGAGGCGCAAGGGGAGAGCCAACTGTGCAACAGCCCCAACAAACAAATTTCTCTGCAGCACCTGTGGAAGAGCCTGTCACTCCAGAATTGGCCTTTATAGCCACTCCAGGCGCTGCTTCACAAACCACTGACCACCTCCAGGCGCGTATCCATTGTCTCTCGAGATAAGGAGGCCCAAAAGAAAAGTAGCCTGGATGGCCAAGCACAATTTGCATGTGAAAAAAACCAAAGGATTAGGTTGGAGACAGATGTAATTAACTCAGCCTAGCCAGAACAGTAGAATAAAAGCAAAATACTGCAGATGCTGGAAATCTGAAATAAAAACAAGAAATGCTGGAACCACTCAGCAGGTTTGGCAGCATCTGTGGAAAGAGAAGCAGGGTTAACGTTTCAGGTCAGTGACCCTTCTTCGGAACATGGAATGCTCTCTGATTCACTTATCTGAGATAGCCTTGTCAATGGTAGTCGTCAAAAGCCATCGACACCCATGGACTTTGAAACAGCCAACCACCACCACCCCCCACCCCCACCCCCCGCGCCCCCCCCCCCACCAAGTATGTGTGGGCAGCCTGAGGGGAGAGCCTTGAATTTCAGAGATCATTCCAGAAGATTCTCATTCAAACTCAAAGAGGTGGTCCTATCATGTGACTGTTGTGCCACTCTGGAGATTTGTGAGTGGTGACTCAGAAGGCAGACTGTAACTGAAATCCAGCAAGGGAACATCTTTCTCCTCTCTCCCTCTCTCCAGTAAAGTCCCAGAGAAGCCTCAGCTGCAACTGCCAAGCCTCAAACTTATAGCCCAACACAGCCAGCAACTAGGGGACATGGACAAAGCCCCTCTTCTGCATGCTGGAACCTGAGAAGCAAGCACGTGGCCCAGTGATGACTTCAGGACGACAATTTCAACTAAGAACGCTGGAATTGAGATTCAGTATTTAAATTCCATTTATGACAGACTCTACTCCAACCTCCCAACTTTGTTTTTCCCCCTGTAATCTATTTGTGTGTATGTGCATCTCTCGTATCAATGTGAGCGTGGATGCATCGCGTATTTTAGTAATTTTAACTGGTTGAGAATGATAAAGAGAATAAACTTACATCTTTCATGTCTAAACTCAAGAAAACCTGTCTGATTGGTTCATTTCCAATTATATTAGAGGAACAGGAGCAAGTGTTCACTGAGGTGGTAAGTTAAATCACTGTGTTAAAAAGATAAACCATGCTGTGGCCAAACCAGAGAGGAGGTGAAAGGGGAGCCTGAGACCCCTTCCTCACCTGGTCGTAACACCATCTATCAACCCCACCTTGTTTGTTTTCATGTAAATATAAGTGTGCAGTAGCCTGAGAAGCCAGGGTCATGTAGCCAACATCTGATTGATCCTACTTTCCTGCTTCAGCTGTCCAACAATCCTATAACAGTGGAGGGTGCCGTTCGTCTTTTAGAGGTCATGCGGAAGAATGAAAAAACAAACTTGGAAAAGATCAAAATCAAAGTAAGTCTCATCCTTTATTTAGAATCATAGAAAAGTTACAGCACAAAAGGAGGCCATTCAGCCCATCATGCCTGCGCCGGCTGAAAAATCTATCTGCCCAATCTAATCCCACCTTCCAGCATCTGGTCCGTAGCCTTGCAGGTTACAGCACTTCAGGGGCATGTTCAGGTGCCCTTTAAAAGAGTTGAGGGTTTCTGCCTCCACCACCGATCCAGGCAGTGAATTCCAGACACCCACCACCCTCTGGTTGAAAAGGTTTTTCCTCATGTCCCCTCTAATCCTTCTAGCAATCACCTTAAATCTGTGCCCCCTGGTAATTGACCTCTCCGCTAGGGGAAATAGGTCCTTCCTGCCTATCTAGGCACCTCATAATTTTGTACACCTCAATTAAGTCACCCTCAGCCTCTTCTGGTCTAAGAAAAACAACCCTAGATGTAGCCACCATCTGATTGATCCTACTTTCCTGCTTCAGCTGTCCAACAATCCTATAACAGTGGAGGGTGCCGTTCGTCTTTTAGAGGTCATTCCTCTTGGCTGCAACTTTCGAGCCCATGTAAATCTCCTCTGTACACTCTCCAGAGCAATTATGTCATAGAGAGATACAGCAATGAAACAGGCCCTTCGGCCCACCAAGTCTGTGCTAACCAACAACCACCCATTTATATTAATCCTACATTAATCCCATATTCCCTACCACATCCCCATCATTCTCCTACCACCTACCTACACAAGGGGCAATTTACAATAGCCAATTTACTTCAAGTCTTTGGCTGTGGGAGGAAACCAGAGCACCCAGTGGAAACCAAACGTGGTCACAGGGAGAACTTACAAACTCCACACAGGCAGTACCCAGGACTGAACCCAGGTCACTGGAGGTGAGGCTGCAGTGCTAACCACTGTGCCACTGTAATGTGGTGACCAGCTGTGGCCTAACCAGCATTTTATATAGCTCCAGTATTACATCCCTGCTTTTGTATTCTATACCTCAGCCAATAAAAGAAAGCATTCCATATGCCTTCTTAACCACTCTATTTGCCTTTCCCGCCACCTTCAGGGACCTGTGGACATGCACTTCAAGGTCTCTCACTTCTTCTATCCCTTTCAATATCCTCCCTTTTATTGTGTATTCCCTCGCTTTGTTTTCCCTCCCCAAATGCTTTACCTTACACTTCTCTGGATTGAATTCCATTTGCCACTTTTCTGCCCACTCAACCAAACCACTGATATCATTCTGGAGTCTACAGCTATCCTCTTCAATATCAACTACACGGTCAATTTTTGTGTCATCAGCAAATTTCCAATCATGCCTCCCACATTTCAGTTCAAATCATTAATATATACAACAAACAGCAAGGGTCCCAACACTGAGTCCTGTGGGACGCCACAGGAAACCGCTTTCCATTCACAAAAACATTGGTCAACCATTATCCTTTGTTTCCTGTCACTAAGTCAATTTTGGATCCAACTTGTCACATTCCCCTGTATCCCATGGGCTTTCATTTTTCTGACCAGTCTGCCATGTGGGACCTTGTCAAATGCCTTACTAAAATCCATGTAGACCACATCCACTGTACTACCCTCATAAATCCTCCTTGTTATTTCCTCAAAAAATTCAAGTAAGACACAACCCTCTCTTAACAAATCCATGCTGACTATCCCGGATTAATCTGTGTCTTTCTAAGTGGCAGTTTATCCTATCTCTCAGAATTGATTCTAATAATTTATCCACCCCCAAGGTCAGACTGACCAGCCTGTAATTATTTGGCCTATGCCTCGCACCCTTTTTAAACAATGGTGCAATGTTCACAGACCTCCAATCCTCTGGTACCTTGCCTGTATCTAGTGAGGATTTGAAGATGATTTTTTTTTCCAAAATATACTTTATTCATAAAAATCTGTAAAAATTACATTGCCAAACAGTTTCAAAAAATACAAACATTGCAAGGGAGATCAGTTTCCTTCAATACTATCATGAGTTTCTTCACAACCCTTCCATTTCACAATTGTCATGCCAATTACAGTTTTACATTTACAGCAAATGAAAATATTAACGATACAGTTCGAGGGGTTTCCCATGGATCCAGCCCCTCAGTTCAGCTTGGTGGGGGGACCTTACACTGTGGTCTTTCCCCATCGAGGATTTGAAGATGATCTTCAGCACATCCACTATTTCCTCCCTGGCTTCCTTTAACAACCTGGGTACAATCCATCAGGCCCGGGTGATTTGTCCGCTTTCAAGGATGTCAGACCCTCTAGTACTTCCTCTCTCATTATGCTTATTGTATCTAACATTTCACACTCCTTCTCTTTTACTACAATGCCTGCATCATCCCTCTCCTTTGTGAAGAAAGAGACAAGAAACTCATTAAGAACCCTGACCACATCTTCTGAATCCATGCATAAGTTCCCTTATTCATCTCTGATAGGCTCTACTTTTTCCTTAGTTATCCTCTTGCTCTTAATGTACTGATAAAACACCTTTGGGTTTTCCTTGATTTTACCTGCCAATAATTTTTCCTGTTTTACTTCACCTATTTGTATGATTTGGGAGGTATTGAATAAATAATAGCTGTAATATGAAAGATGGTTCACATACTAAGGGGGTGGATTTTTCCTGTTCCTGCCCTGGCACTTTGGATCGCCTGCGAATAGAGGAAAATCTGTCAGGGGAGGAGTGCACTCTGTAAGGGAACCCGATCGATGTTCAGTGGAAGGTAACGTCACACAGATTAAGCAGTAAGAATATATAACATAAATGGCTCTAGGCTACAGGAAACAACAGGAGAACAATCTTGGGGGCATTGGTGCAGTGTGCGACAACAATGAGGAAAAGCTAATCAATCAATCAAATCATGGAGTATGTAATGATAGGGATACAGCATTAATTCCAGGATTGTGGAAATATTTAGTCTACAATGTCTGCATCATCCCTCTCCTTTGTGAAGACAGAAGTAGAACAGGGTTGTCCAACCTTTTCACATGGCAGGTCACATTACAATTTTTGTCTTAAATAGTGGACTGGTGAGACAATTTCAGAAAGATAAAGGTATTAAAAATTGATCTTACTATTAAACAAAACAGCAACAAATTTGCATTTTTGTGAAGGGGCTTTAAATGAGAAGATTAATTTATTGACTTACTTTCTTGTCACTATGTTGGACACTGACTTAGTGAGATACCCGGTTTTTTTTTGCTTGCAGAAGTAGTCAATGTTTGCCCCTACACTTGGTGTAGTGATGTGGAGTATTCCGGATAGATGTCCATCTGTCAGGAGTGATCTTGATCACTCTCTCTCCCTGTCCCCCCTCCCTGTGTTCTCCCCCTCCCTGTGTCGTCCTCACTTACTGTATCCCCCTCTTTCTCTCTCTCCTCCCCTCTTTCTCTGTATGTCCCCCCCCCCCAGTTCCTCTCTTTGTTCCCCCCTCTCTCTCATGCTGGTCCCACCCTCTCTCTCTCTCTGAGCCCATCTCTCTCCATCTGTTCCTCATCTCTCTCTGTCCCCCCTCCCTTCTGTCTCTGTCTCCTCTCTCTCTCTGTCTCCTCTCTCACTCTCTGTCGCCTCTCTCTCTCCCTCCATCCTCTCTCTCTCTCTCTCTCTCTGTCCCACCCTCTATCTGTCCCACCCTGTATTTCTGTCCCACCCTCTCTCGCTGACCCCACTCTCTGTCTGCCCCCTTCTTGCTCTCTCTCTGCAATCTCTCTATGTCCCCCTTCCCTGTTCCCCCTCTCACTCTTTCTGACAGCTGCAGAGAGCAGGAACTCAGCATAGCAGCTTTGGTCAGTTTTTAAAAATCACGTCAGTTTTACAGCTGACATGTGCTGACATCGGAAACAGTGGTTTCTGAGCTTTGGACAGATTTGGCAGGTTCTGACTTTTTTTTAAGGAGAAACGATAGAGATAAGAAAGAGGGAGGTGGGTTTTAGTGGGGGAGAAGTGTTATGATAAACCTGTTGAATTATCTTGAGACTCATGTTCTAGATAGTTGTATGCCTGAGATGATTGTCGATTTCTCTCTTGATTGAAGGTTCTTTTGAAGATAGTGGGTCACTTCCAGCTCTCTCTGCTATATAATGTAGATGTCAGATTTTTTCAATAGAGCATTTGCTTTTCTGGCTTGCTGTTACAAGTAGCTTCACCTTCTGGGTCAGTCTCTCTCTCTCTCTCTGGCTGTCTTTGTTCTAAGGCAAAACTGTGTTACCTCTCACCTCCTATTAGGAGACACTCTGGTTTCTTTCCATGGTGATCACACAATGACACAGGACGTGGCTACTTCACACCTCCTTTGTTTTAGAAGACATTCAACTCAGGATTTTTTTAGGATAGGTGTAAAATGGGCTTCATTTTCACCTTTTGCCTTTGGAGATTTGTCCTTTGTCTTTGTCAGACTGTTTGGATACACAAAAGGCCAAACCCCCTTTTCTTCAGCAGCCATTTTGGACGATTGTTCACTTTTTAAAGTAAATGTACATTATTAAAGACAAAGTTTGTTGTTTCATAACTCTTCAGAGTTCATCTGTGAATGTTGCATCATCGTACTTCCGATGTGTGTGACAACTTACATTAATGATTTGGACTTTGGAGTCAAAAACACAATTTCTAAATTTGCAGAGGACACAAAATTAGGGTGGGGGGGGGGGGGGTTTAGTTAACACTGAGGAGGACTGCAACTAATTACAGGAAGACATTAATAAATTTTCAGAATGGGCAAATAATTGGCAAATGCTATTCAACACAGATAAATGTGAGGTAGTACATTTTGGTAGAAAAAATAGGGAGGACACATTACTTCGAAGGTGCAAGTCTAGGTGGTTAGGAGGAACAAAGGGATCTTGGAGTACAAATATATCAATCACTAAAAGTTGCGCCACAGGTTAGCAAGGCCATAAAAAAGCAAACCAAATAATCGGCTTTATTTCGATAGGGATAGAATTGAAAAGTAGGAAAGTTATTGCTGAACTTGCATCGAACCTTGGTTAGACCACACTTAAAGATGGGAAGAGGCTTGAGTAGAGCATAAATGTTGGCATGGACTGGTTGGATTGAATGGTCTGTTTCTGTGCCGTACATCCTATGTAATCCTATATAAGTCATCTAAGATATGAAGAGAGTCAATACATTCAGAATGGTAAAAACTCAAAGCCAAAGAAACATAGCATATGGCTTTTGGAGGTATATGTGGCCAGTGAGTTACTGTCTGAATTCATTGTTTGCAGAATGTACTGGTGAATGAAAGCTTCATGGAGTTGCTAAAGAACATTACTCATGATCATCCACAGTTTCAGATTGAAACTAGTGGAGTTGGAGGATCCACTGCTAGGAGCCGACCGCGTCGACTTGATCCAATGAAAGTGATCCAGGTAAAAAGAGCTTATGAATGTAGACTGTTATTAAAGTAGGTCCTATGAATGTAATCCTAATGTTTAAAAAAATTCCATATACTTATACCAACTTTCACATCCTCACAATGTGCTTCACATCCAATAAGTTCTGAAGTGTACTCACTGTTGTTTTGTAGGCAAACATGGCAGCCAATTTGTGCCCAACAAATTGCAATGAGCAGTTAACCTGTTTTGGTGGTGTTGGCTAAGGAATGAATGCTGGTCAGTATGTTAGGAGAATCCTTGCATTTCTTCAAAACAAAGTGCAACTGGATCTTTAACATCACTGAAATAGGCAGATGGGGCATTGGTTTAATGTCTCATTTGAAGAACAACACCTCCAAATGTGCAGCATTCCCTTAGTACTGCCTGGAGGAGTAGCAGCCTAGATGATGTGCTCAAATTGTGGATTGGGGCTCGAACCGGCAATCTTCTAATTCATGAGAGTGTCCTACCACTGAGCTGAGCTGATATTTTAGGTAAAAGCAAAATACTGCGGATGCTGGAAATCTGAAACAAAAACAAGAAATGCTAGATTCACTCAGCAGGTCTGGCAGCATCTGTGGAAAGAGAAGCAGAGTTAACGTTTCGGGTCAGTGACCCTTCTTCGGAGTTCCGAAGAAGGGTCACTGACCCGAAACGTTAACTCTGCTTCTCTTTCCACAGATGCTGCCAGACCTGCTGATATTTTAGGTGGTATGAATGAACCCATTGGCTCTAGATCATATAACAATAACAACTTTCATTATATAGCACCTTTAAAGTAGCAAACACATCCTATTGCACTGTGTAGAAGCATTATCAAATACAAATTTAACACTGAGCCACATAAGGAGATATTAGGACAGATGACCAAAAGCTTCAGCATCTTAAAGATGGAGGAGAACGAGGCAGAGAGATTTAGGGATGGAAATCCAGAGTTTAGGGCCTATGCAGCTGAAGGCATGACCACCAATGGTGGGGCAATGGAAAGTAGGGGAGCTTAAGAGGCCAGAATTGGAGAAGCTCAGAGATAAAGGCCTGTTAAGGCTGGATGAGTGTTACAGAGATATTGAGGGGTGAGGCCATGGAGAAATTTGAAAATAAATGAGAATTTTAACTTTGAGACATTGCTGGATCAGGGAACAATGTCGGTAATAAATGACATATAATGACACTGGTCATAATAGCTAATTCTAGACGTCACCTTGATACCCACAGAGACAGCAGTGCGGACCAAGGGCTGTGGCTAAAGGTCCTCATGCAGTAGATGATAGAGCTGCCCTCTTTGATGATGGGGACTCCTCCTATACACATCCACACATATAATTAGGTAGAGAGGCAGAGAAACATAGGAAGGGAATTCCAGAGCTATGGGCCAAAGCAGCTGAAGGAACTGTTGCCAATGGTGGAGTGATTAAAATTGGGGTGCGCAAAAGGCTAGAATTAGAGGGGGTTGATTTTGTGGTGGAAAACAGGCACTATGCCTCCTATTCTAGTAACATTTGTAAATCCCCTTAGCTCTAAATTAAAATCACTGATGCACCAACCCTCCCTTGACCTCATTCTCACCAAAGTGATCACCCAACATTCCTGCTGGTCCAATGCTAACTGACATTATAAATAGTTCCTTCTCCTTGGCTATGGTTCACTTTCATCATCACCAACAATAATTTGCATTTATATTGCACCATTAGCTTAATAAAATGTCCCAAGGTGCTTCATAGAAGCATCACCAAAATATGTTGCCAAGCCACTAAGGACTTATTAGGACAGATGATTAAAAGCTTAGTCAAAGAGGTTGTAGGTGTTATAGTCTGGAAAGCCAGCTGCTGAAGGATAGTACTGGAGCCAATCTCTACTCAGTCTTACATTTATTTCCATTACAATCATACACCTCCCAACTCAACTGCACCACAATTTCAGTAAGTGACCTTTATATATGCTCAAGTGAAACCCCAGTTAATGTTCACTACTTGCATACAATTAAACACAATAATACACTGAAGGCACTGGATACTGCAAAGGCTATAGGTCATGACAACAACCTGGCTGTATTACTGAAGACTTAGATTGCAGAATTAGCCCCTAACCAAGCTGTTCCAGTACAGCTACCAGAACACTGACAATATCTACCTATGTGGAAAATTGCCCACAAAAAGCAGGACAAATCCAAACCGACAAATTACCACCCCATCAGTCTACTCTCAATCATCGGCAAAGTGATGTAAGGTATCATCAACAGTGCTATCAAGCAGCATTTAAATAGCAATAACTTGCTCAGCAAAGCTTAGTTTGTGTTCTGCCAGGGCTACTTGGTTCCTGACCTCATTGCAGCTTTGGTCCAAACTCAAGATATCAGGTGAGAGTGATTGCCCTGGATATCAAGGCAGCATTTGACCGAATGTAGCATCAAGGAATGTTGGCCAAATTGAAGTCAATAGGAATCAGAGGGAAAACTCTCCACTGGTTGGAGTCATACCTAGCACAAAGAAAGACGGTTGTGGTTGTTGGAAGCCAATCATCTCAGCCCCAGAACATTGCTGTAGAAGTTTCTCAGGATAGTGTCCTAGGCCCAACCACCTTCAGCTGCTTCATCAATGACTTTCCCTCCATTATAAGGTCACAAGTCGGGATGTTCGCTGATGATTGTACTATGTTCAGTACTATTCACAACTCCTCAGATATTGAAGCAGTCTATGTCCATATGCAGCAAGACCTAAACAACATTCAGGCTTGGGCTGATAAGTGGCAAGTAACATTTGTGCCACACAAGTGCTAGGCAATGACCACCTCAACAAGATGGCATTACCATCACTAAATCCTCCACTATCAACATCCTGGGTGTTACCATTGACCAGAAACTGAACCAGACCAAACACATAAATACTGTGGCTACAGGAGCAGGTCAGAGGCTGGGAATTCTGCAGTGACTAGCTCATCTCCTGACTCCCCAAAGCCTGTCCACCATCTACAAGGCATAAATCAGGAGTGTGATGGAATGCTCGCCATTTGCCTGGACGGGTGCGCAATCCAGGACAAAGCAGCCCACTTGAGCAGCACCTCATCCACCACCTTAAACAGTCACTCCCTCCACTATTGACGCACAGTGGCAGTATCGTGTACCATATACAAGATGCACTGCAGCAACTTACTATGCATCCTTCAGCAGCACCTTCCAATCTCACAACCTCTTCCACCTAGAAGGACAAGGGCAGCAGACGCTTGGGAACACCACCTTCTGCAAGTTCCCCTCCAAGGCACACACCATCCTGACTACTGTTAGGGGGCCTATAAACTACTCCCACCAGTGACTTATTTCCTTTGTTATTTCTTATCTCTACCCAAATTGATTCTCCATCTTGATCTTCCAAGCCAAGCTCATTTCTCACCATGGTACTGATCTCAACCTTTATTAATAGAGCTACCCACCTCCTTTCCCTTTCCTCCTATCCTTTCAAAATGCCAAAAACCCTTGAATATTTAGTTCCCAGTCTTGGTCACCTTGCAACCACATCTCTGTAATGGCTATCATACCCATTTATTTCTGTTTGCACTATCAATTCATCCATTTTGTTTCAAATACTGCATGCATTCAGATAAAAAGCTTTTAATTCTGTCTTTTTTCCAATTTTTCCTGTGACCTATTTGCTGGTGCACTCTTATGTTTGTAGGCTCTGTCCCTTCCTGTCACACTCTCGTTATCATTACCCATATTGCCACCCTGCACTATTGCCTTGTCCTTTCAAAGAACAAAGAACAGTACAGCACAGGAACAGGCCATTCGGCCCACCAAGCCTGCGCTGATCTTGATGCCTGCCTAAACTGAAACCTTCTGCACTTCCGGGGACTGTGTCCCTCTATTCCCATCCTATTCATGTATTTGTCAAGATGCCTCTTAAACGTCGCTATCGTACCTGCTTCCACCACCTCCCCCGACAGCAAGTTCCAGGCACTCACCACCCTCTGTGTAAAGAACTTGCCTCGCACATCCCCTCATTTCTCATTAACATTCTAAATCTCCCATCACCTGAACCCTGCCCCCCACCAATTATTCAGATAAAGTCCTCTCTACCGCCCTAGTTATACGATTCGCCATAACACTGGTCCCAGCATATTCAGGTGAAGGCCATCTCAACGGTACAGCTCCCACTTTCTCCAGTATTGGTGTCAGTGCCCCATGAATCAAAACCCATTTCTCCCACACCAATCTTTGAGTCATGCATTCAACTCTCTGATCTTATTTATCCTATGCCAATTTGTTCCTGGCTCAGGTTGTAATCCAGAGATTATTACCTTTGTGGTTCTGCTTTTCAATTTAGCCCCTAAATGCTCATACTCCCTCAGCAGAACCTCTTTCTATGACATTGGTAAGCGCGTGGACCACGATAACTGGATCCTTTCCCTCCCACTACAAGTTCTACTCTAGCCCGAAGCAGATGTCCTTAACCCTGACATCGGACAGCATTACAGCCTTCAGGAGTCACGCTCTCAGCCAACTATACTGTCCCCTACTACCTCTACATTCCTTTTTACTCCCCCTACTTGAATGGCCCCCTGCACCCAGATGCTGTGGTCAGTTTGCTCATCCTCCCTGCAGTCCCTGCTCTCATCCACACAAGCTACAATTACAAGTGCATCATAGCTATTACAGAAACATGGCTTAAGGAGGAACAGAAATAATAGCTCAACATTCCTGGTTGCAGGGTTTTCAGACATGATAGGGAGGGGGATAAGAAAGGACAGGGAGTGGCAATTTTGGTCAAACTGTTACAGCTGTGAGAAGGGATGATATGTTGGAAGGTTCATCAAATGAAACCATTTGGATTGAGCGAAGGAACAGAAAAAAGGGCATTCACACTGCTGGGAGTGTACTATAGACTCCCAAACAGTCAGAGGGAGATAGAAGAGCAGATATGTAGGCAGTAATAGTAGGGGATTTAACTGGGATAGTTCTAGTGTGAAAGGAATTGAGGGAGCAGAATTCTTGAGGTGCATACAGGAGAACTTTTTGCCCAGTATGTAGCAAGTCCAACAAGAGAGGGCACAGTTTTAGACTTAGTTTTAGAAAATAAACATGGGCAGGTGGAAGGAGCAGCAGTGGGAGAGCATTTTGGTGGTAGTGATCATAATTCAGTCAGTTTTAACATAATTATGGAAAAGGACAGAGATAGAACAGGAGTTAGAATTCTCAATTGGGGCAAAGCCAATTTTACTAACCTGAGGAGTGATTTAGCAAAAGTGGAGTGGAAACAGCTACTTGAAGGTAAATCAGTGTCAGAACAGTGGGAGGCATTCAAAGGGGAAATTCAAGGGGTTCGGGGTAAAACATGGTCCCATAAAGAAAAAGGGTGAGGCAGCCAAATCTAGAGCCCTATGGATGTCAATGAGCCTACAGAAAAGGAAAATTTATGTCCTATACCGAGAACTCAATACTACAGAAAGCCTAGAAAGTGGAGGGGCGAAATCAAAAAGGAAATTAGGAAAGCAAAGGGAGGGCATGAAAGAATATTGGCAAGCAAAATCAAGGTGAACCCAAAGATGTTTTATCAATACAATAAGAGTAAGAGGATAACTAAGGTCCATAAAAGACCAAAAAGGTAACCTATGTGTAGAAGCGGAAGATATTGGTATGGTTCTTAATGAATACTTTGCTTACGTCTTCGCAAAAGAGGGGGATGATGCAGCTATTGTAGTTAAGGAGGAAAAGTGCGAAGTATTGGATGTGATAATGTTACGACCGACCGCTCCAGTCAAAGCCCCCAATCAAAATATACAATTCTGATTGTGGTGGGAGAAACACACTGTTAATTCAATCTCGTCCCTCCACAGTTCGCCTAACACATTGTCTTAAATTTCCCAAATTAAAGAAAAACCCAGCCAAATTATGCCATCTATTAACCCCTGAATGAGGCTAACCAAATCAGGTGTCTTTAAATCAACAAATTAACTGTTTAATTAGAAAAACTAAGTTCTTAAACACTACGAATATATAAACAACACTTAAAATAGAAAAATTAAGAGTCCTTGCAAGTTTACGCTCCTGCCGAAGGTGAAAAAAATTCCAAGGTTGCTTGAAGTCCACAGAGCCATCCGATGGGGAGAAAAAAAGGTTCTTCAACTGCAGAACAGTCCGTAGTCTAATTGCAGCAGTAAGCGATGCTTTCCTTCTCCAGCGATGACCACAGTAGATCAACAATTCGCAACTACTTTCAATAGAATCAATCTGGTTTTAGAATTTTTGAGGGATGAAAGATTGCCACAGTCTAACTTCCCTTCCTTCAATTTAAATTATCAGAGATCTCTGTTTTTGGCTTGACTTTTTTAGAATTTTGAGAGAATAATAAATAAACAGACTAAATTCTCTTCCTTCAGTTGAAATGGGCTGAGAGCTCTTCTTTCAGGTACTAACACTTGGCTGTCTGTTTGTGTCCCCTGTTAGAACAGGCTGTTTGCACTATAAGTCAGTTCAAAATTAAACTGTAACAAAAGTATCTCTCGATGCTCAGTCCAAGTGGCAGTATCCAAGGCAACGAAAATGCACCCTTTGAATCACAGTCTCTGAATGGCTGCATCCAAGGCAACGAGTATGCATTCTTTGACTCAGTCTTTAGAGCTTGCTGCCTTAAAGCAGTACGGCTCTTTTTCCAGTCTTAAAGGCACACTGCATTCTTCCCGGGAAAAAAAAACTACAGGATCATAACAATAAACATAAGGAGAGAGGAAGTATTAATGGGATTAGCATCCTTGAAAGTTGATAAATCACCAGGGCAAGAAGAAATGTATCCTAGGCTGTTAAAAGAAGCAAGAGAGGAAATAGCAGAGAGTCTGACCATTATTTTCCAGTCCTCACTGGATACAGGTGTGGTACTGGAAGATTGGAGAATTGTTAACGTTGTACCTCTGGTTAAAAAGGGAGCAAAGGATAGACTGAATAATTACAGGCCAGTCAGTCTAACCTCAGTAGTGGGCAAATTATTGGAATCTATTCTGAGAGACAGGATAAGCTATCACTTAGAAAGGCACAAGTTAATCAAGGATAGTCAGCATAGATTTGTTAAGGGAAGATCTTGTTTAACCAACTTGATCAATTTTTTTAAAGAAGTAGATAGATGAGGGTAATGCAGTTGATGTGGTCTACATGGATTTTAGCAAGGCTTTTGACAAGGTCCCACACGGCAGACTGGTTAAAAAAATAAAATCCCATGGGATCCAGGGAAATGCAGCAAGGTGGATCCAAAATTGGCTCAGTGGCAGGAAACAAAGAGCAATTGTTGACGGCTGTTTTAGCGACTGGAGGGCTATTTCCAGTGGCATTCCGCAGGACTCAGGACATTTGGACGTAAATGTAGGGGGCATGATCAAGAAGCTTGCGGATGACACAAAGATTGGCCATGTGGTAGATAGCGAGGAGAACAGTTGTAGGCTGCAGGAAGGTATTGATAGTCTGGTCAGATGGGCAGAAAAGTGGCAAATGGAATTCAACTTGGAGAAGTGTGAGGTGATGCATTTGGGGAGTTCAAACAAGGCAAAGGAATACACGATTAATGAGAAAATACAGAGAAGTGTAGAGGAAGTAAGAGACCTTCGAGTGAATGTCCACAGATCCCTGAAGGTAGCAGGACAGGTTGATAAGGTGGTTAAGAAGACATATGGAATCCTTTCCATTATCAGCCGAGGTATAGAATACAAAAACAGGGAGGTTATGCTGGAACTGATTAACTCATTGGTTAGATCACAACTTGAGTACTGTGTGCAGTTCTGGTCACCTCATACAGAAAGGATGTAATTGCACTAAAGAGGTACAGAGGAGATTTATGAGGATGTTGCCAGGACTGGAAAAATGCAGCTATGAGGAAAGATTGGATAGGTTGGGGTTGTTCTCCTTGGAACAGAGAAGGCTGAGGGGAGATCTGATTGAAATGGTCAAAATTTTGAGGGGCCTGGATAGAGTGTCGGTGAAGGGCCTGTTCACCTTAGCAGAGAGGTCAGAACAATTAGAGGGGAGTTGAGGAAAAACTTTTTCACCCAGCGGGTGGTGGGGATCTGGAACTCATTGCCTGAAAGGGTAATTGAGGCAGAAACTCTCAACTCAGGTGGTTGAGACTCCTTCAAAAGGAGTCTGGATATGCACCTCAAGTGCTGTAAGCTACAGGGCTATGGACCAAATGCTGGAAGGTGGGATCAGAATAGGTGGATCGTTTTTCAGCCAGCAGAGACATGATAGGCCAAGTGGCCTCTTTCTGTGCCTTAAACCTTCTATAAAGTGCAAGGGCTGAGGTTCCCCCATTGCTACCTTCTGGATCCCCACACCTGTCTCAGTTGTAGTCACACTCTCCTGTCCTTGAGAATGGACCATATCTAAAGTACCTAGCCTAAGGGGTGTGACTGCCTCCTGGAACAAAGTCTCCAGGTAACTTTCCCCCTCTATGATGCATCACAGTGTCTGAATCAACTCAGAGCTGAAGTTCCTCAAGCTGCAGACACTTACTGCAAATGTGGTTGCAGCAGTTCACACTGGTGTCCACCAGCTCCCACATTCTACAGCTGAAACACATTTTTTTTTATTATTCATTCATGGGATGTGGGCGTCGCTGGCTTGACCAGCATTTATTGCCCATCCTTAATTGCCCTTGAGAAGGTGGTGGTGAGCTGCCTTCTTGAACCACTGCAGTCCATGTGGGGTAGGTACACCCACAGTGCTATGAGGAAGAGAGTTCCAGGATTTTGACCCAGCGACAGCGAAGGAATGGAGATATAGCTCCAAGTCAGGATGGTGTGTGACTTGGAGGGGAACTTGCAGGTGGTGGGATTCTCATGCATTTGTTGCCCTTATCCTTCTAGTTGGTAGAGGTCATGGGTTTTGAAGGTGCTGTCTCAGGAGCCTTGGTGTGTTGCTGCAGTGCATCTTGTAGATGGTACACACTGCCGCCACAGCGCGTCGGTGGAGGGAGTGAATGTTTGTGGATGGGGTGCCAATCAAGTGGGCTGCTTTGTCCTGGATGGTGTTGAGCTTCTTGAGTGTGGTTGGAGCTGCACCCATCCAGGCAAGTGGAGAGTATTCCATCACACACCTGAATTGTGCCTTGTAGATGGTGGACAGGCTTTGGGGAGTCAGGAGACGAGTTACTCGCCGCAGGATTCCCAGCCTCTGACATGCTCCTGTAGCCATGGTATTTATATGGCTACTCTAGTTCAGTTTCTGGTCAATGGTAGCCCCTAGGATGTTGATAGTGGGGGATTCAACGATGGTAATGCCATTGAATGTCAAGGGGAGATGGTTAGATTCTCTCTTGTTGGACATGGTCATTGCCTGGCACTTGTGTGGTGCAAATGTTACTTGCCACTTATCAGCCCAAGCCTGGGTATTGTCCAGGTCTTGCTGCATTTCTACATAGACTGCTTCAGTATCTGAGGAGTTGCGAATGGCGCTGAACATTGTGCAATCATCAGCGAACATCCCCACTTCTGACCTTATGATTGAAGGAAGGTCATTGATGAAGCAGCTGAAGATGGTTGGGCATAGGACACTGCCCTGAGGAACTCCTTCAGTGATGTCCTGAAGCTCAGATGATTGACCTCCAACAACCACAAACATCCTCCTTTGCGCTAGGTATGACTCCAACCAGCGGAGAGTTTTCCCCCTGATTCCCATTGACTTCAGTTTTGCTCGGGCTCTTTGATGCCATACTCGGTCAAATGCTGCCTTGATGCCAAGGGCAGTCACCATCACCTCACCTCTTGAGTTCAGCTCTTTTGTCCATGTTTGAACCAAGGCTGTAATGAGGTCAGGAGTTGAGTGGCCCTGGCAGAAACCAAACTGAGCGTCACTGAGCAGGTTATTGCTAAGCAAGTGCTGCCTAATGGCACTGTTGATGACACCTTCCATCCCTTCAGTCGTTGCTTGATATCACGCAGAGTGAATCGAATTGGCTGAAGTCTGGCATCTGTGATGCTGGGGACTTCAGCAGCAGGCCGAGATGGATCATCAACTCGGCACTTCTGGCTGAAGATTGTTGCAAATGCTTCAGCCTTATCTTTCGCACTGATGCTTTCGCATTACCTGTCCTGTTATTTCTATTGTGTTTTATTTAATTAATTAGGTTTCAAGTTTATAAATATTAAGTTATATTAAGTAGTTTAACTAGTTAAGCTACAAATTTAATACAATAATTATATCTCCCCAGTTCCATTTTAAACTAATGCCACAGTTTAGAAAGGAAATAAAACCTTAAAACTCACCAACCAATCACCTACCTGCTCCCTAATTAATGCCTTTGGACTTCAGCTCTCAGGATCTCCAGCTCCCCCTCTTGGATCACTGCTTGTTTTGTAAAAGATCAGCACCAAATTCCCGAGTTAAGCACTCTGTCGCACAAGATTCAGTTTAGCGAACTTCGTACGACTTTCTCCTATCACTATTGCTTCTCTGTCTTTCCTTCTCCCCCTCCACATACAGCTGAACTACCCATGGTGCCATTACATGACTCTGACTGTATGCCCCAGAGGAACCATCACCTTCATCGGTACCCAGAACTGAATATTGGTTAGAGAGCAAGATTCCCTCAAGGACTCCTGTACCACCTGCCCAGTCCTCCTTATCTGTCTGGTGGTCACCCATTCTTCCTCTGCCTGAATACTCTTGAGTTTCAGGGTGACCACCTCCTGTAAAGTGCTATCATGTAGCGCTCAGCCTCGTAGATCCACCGCAGTGAGGCCGCTGCTGCTCAAGCTCCTCCAGTTGACAACACTTCCTGCATATGTGGTTGTCCAGGACACGAGAAATGTTGCATTTAAGGGGACTTAGGTGCCCTGCCATTCCTTTATTTATTAGACTACTATCTAAACTTACCAGAAATAAAACTTAAGATTTAAAAACTAAGGATTTAAAACTTAAAATGTCACACTTTTTAAATTACTTCTTTATCTTAGATCCTTACTTATCCTCAATCACATTCTTAGTTCCATTGGTTTATGCCGCACCTTCCTCTCTAAACTGATTCTGACGTCACTCTTTCAATTTCTGTCTGTGCTTGAGTTGGTCTCAGCTCCTGCTCCTACCAGTCTTGGGCCTCCTCTGCCACTGCGCTTTATATCTTGCTCCATGCTCACTCAGCTCCCACTCCTTCAATGACTTCCACGGCATCCATGTAATATCTGATCTCAGTTTAGATACTCTATCAGAGCTAATTTCCAGAGGTTCCTATATTGTGTTTCAGACCAATCTGGGTTCCGCTGAAATACTCATACTTCTTGTTTCTTTTTTGTGAAATTAAAGAAATGGCATTTACTGCTTGGCAGTAATTTTAACAAAATGAGTGATCTATGGTCAAGGAAACATAGTTCAGTGATAACAGTAGTTCATCATTTGTCACAGGAATGTAACATAGTGGTCAAATTTTTATAGGGGTGTCCAAGCAGCAGCATTTGAAACCATTATTGTAGCCATTGAATCACACAGCACAGAAGGAGGTCATTCAGCTCATTAAGCCTATGCTAGAAAACTGAATTCAAATTCTCAAATGGTCATGGTGGGATTTGAACTCGCGTTCTGTAGATTATTAGTCCAAGTCTCTAGCGTACTAGTCCAGTAACATAACCTGTGGGACTGGATTCAAATTTAGCCTCACAATGATGGGATGGAAATTTCCTTTGGTTCTAAGAGTGCTATGTGAAATTATCATGGGGAGTTTCAGGGTGCACACTGCAAAACCATCTTGATTGAACTGTTATTGGGACAGAGCAAGAGAGCTTTACAGTGCATCAGGCTGTGATATATCCGACCTGGAAGTGCTTGATACTGATGATGAAAATGAGAAAGTATTATCCGACACTACCATCCCTCACCTTGAGAGAAGAAGAGCCAGTATTATCCCCTTGTGGATGCAATTTTGTCATGTTACCATTGCAGTATATAATGTCACATTCCTTAGCTCACAGTAGAAAATTAAAAGGGTCTTGTTGTGGCCAGAAGATTTGAGTAGTGGCATTCAATGCACTGGCAATAATTTAAATGTAACTATGACATTTAAAAAAAATTTATTCATAGGTTATGAGTGTGAGCATTTTTTATCCATCCCTTGAATGCCTTTGCGACAGTCGTGAACTGCCTTCTGGAACTGCAGCAGTCCACTTGGTATAGGTACAGCCACAGTGCTGATAGGGAGGGAGTTCCAGGATTTTAACCCAACGACAGAGAAAGAACAGGAATATCGTTCCAAGTCAGGATGGTGTGTGGCTTGGAGAGGAACTTGTGGTGGTGTTCCCATGCAGTTGCTGCCCTTGTCCTTCTAGGTGGAAGAGGTCGCAGGTTTGGAAGGTGCTGTCTAAGGAACCTTAGTGAGTTGTTGCATTGCATCTTGTAGATACAAACATACATACAAACATATAAATTAGGAGCAGTAGTAGCCCATTCTGCCCCTCAAGTCCACTCCGCCATTTGATAAGATCATGGCTGATCTGATTATGGCCTCAACTCTACTTTCCTATCGACCTGCTATAACCTTTGACTCCCTTGTCAATCAAGAATCTATCTAACTTAGCCTTAAAAATATTCAATGACCCTGCCTCCACTGCTCTCTGGGGAAGAGAATTCCACAGACTAATAACCTTCTGAGAGAAAAAACAATTCTCCTCATCTCCATCTTAAATGTGAGACCCCTTATTTTTAAACTGTATCCGAGGAAACATCCTTTCAGCATCCACCCTGTCAAGTCCCCTTAGGATCTTATATGTTTCAATAAGACCACCTCTCATTATTCTAAACTCCAATGAATACAGGACCAAACTGTCCAAATTTTCCTCATAAGATAACCTCTTCATCCCAGGAATCAGGAGAGTGAACCTTCCCTGAATTGCTTCTAATACAATTATATCCTTTCTTAAGTAAGTAGAACAAAACTGTACACAGTACTCCAGATGTGGTCTCACCAACACCCTGTACAACTGTAGCAAAACTTCTCTACTTTTATATTCCATTCCCCTTGCAATAAACAACATTCCATTTACCTTCCTAATCTCTTGCTGTACCTACAAACTAACGTTTTGTGATTCATGTACCAGGGCACCCAGTCCCCTCTGTACCACAGGATTCTGCAATCTCTCTCCATTTAAATAATACATTGCTTTTCTATTTGTCCTGCAAAAGCAAACAAGTTCACATATCCCCACATTATACTCCATCTGCCAAATGTTTGCCCACTCACTTACCTATCTATATCCCTTTGCAGACTCTATCTGTCCTCATGACAGCTTACTTTCCTACCTATCTTTGAGTCAACAGGAAATTTAGCTACCATACATTCAGTACCTTCATCTAACTCATTGATGTAGACTGTAAATAGTTGAGGCCCCAGCACTAATCCCTGTGGCACTCCACAAGTTACAGCTTGCCAACCCAAAAATGACCCATTTATCCCGAGTCTCTGGTTTCTGTTAACTAACTAATCCTCTATCCATGCTAATATGTTACCCCCCACACAATGAGCTCTTACTTTGTGCAGTAACCTTTGATGTGGCACCTTATCAAATGCCATTTGGAAATCCAAGTACACCACATCTACAGGTTCTCCTTTATCCACATTGCTTATTACTTTTACAAAGAACTCTATTAAATTAGTCAAACATGATTTCCCTTTCACAAAACCATGTTGACTCTGCCTGATCGCAATAAGAGTTTCTAAGTGCCTTGCTATAACCTCCTTAATAATGGATTCTAGCATTTTCCCGATAACAGATGTTAAGCTAACTGGCCTGCAGTTTCCTGCTTTCTGTCTCCCTCCTTTCTTGAACAGAGGAGTTACATTTGCTATTTTCCAATCTGCTGGGACCCTTTCAGAACCTAGGGAATTTTAGAAAATTACAACCGATGCATCTACTATCTCCGCAGGTACTTCTTTTAAGACCCCAGGATGCAGGCTTTAGTTCTAATAGTTTTCTCAGTACCCTTTCCCTGGTGATTGTTTTAACTTCCTCCCTTCCTTTCACCTCTTAATTTACTAGTATTTCTGGAAGGTTATTTGTGTCTTCTTCAGTGAAGACAGGCACAAAATATCTGTTCAACACTTCCACCATTTCCTTATTTTCCATTATTAATTCCCCACACTCATTGAAGGAAGGGGTCATTGACAGTGCTATCAAGTGGCACTTGCTCAGCAATAACTTTATTCACTGATGCTCAGTTTGGGATCCGCCAGGGCCACTCAGTTCCAGACCTGATTACAGTCTTGTTTCAAACATGTACAAAGTAGCTGAACTCAAGAGCTGAGGTGAGAGTGACTGCCCTTGATATCATGGCAGCATTTGACAGAATGTAGCATCAGGGAGCCCTAGCAAAACAGAAGTCGATGGGAATTAGGGGAAAAACTCTCTGCTTGTTGGAGTCATAACTAACACAAAGGAAGATCATTGTGGTTGTTGGAGGTCATCATCTCAGTCCCAGGACATCATTGCAGGAGTTCCTCTGGGTAGTGTCCTAGGCCCAACCATCTTCAGCTGCTTCATCAACGACCTTCCCTCCATCATAAGGTCAGAAGTGGGGATGTTTGCTGAACATTGCACAACGTTCAGTACCATTCACGACTCCTCAGATACCCTGAAGCAGCCCGTGTCCAGATGCAGCAAGATCTGGACAGCATCCAGGATTGGGCTGATAAGTGGCAAGTAACAATCGTGCCACATGAGTGCCAGGCAATGACCATTTCAAACAAGAGAGAATCTAACCATCTCCCTTTAATGTTCAATGGCATTACTGTCACTGAATCACCCACTATCAACATCCTGGGGGGTTACCATTGACCAGAAACTGAACTGGAGCAGCCACATAAATACTGTGGCTACAAGAGCAGATCAGAGGCTGGGAATTCTGCGGTGAGTAATGCATCTCCTGACTTCCCTATTGCTGTCCACCATCTACAAGGCACAAGTCAGGAGTGTGATGGAATACTTTCCACTTGCCTGGATGAGTGCAGCTCCAACAACACTCAAGAAGCTTGACATCATCCAGGACAAAGCAGCCCACCTGATTATCACCCCATTCACCACCTTCAACATTCACTCCCTTCATCATCGACGCACAGTGGCAGCAGTGTATACCATCTACAGATGCACTGCAACAACTCACCAAGGCTCCTTCGACAGCACCTTCCAAATCTGCGCTCTCTACCACCTAGAAGGACAAGGGCCACAGATTCATGGGAACACCACCACCTGCAGGTCCCCCTCCAAGCCACACACCATCCTGACTGGGAACTATATCGCTGTTCCTTCATTGTCACTGGGTCAAAATCCCAGAACTCCCTCTCCAACAGCACTATTGGTGTACCTACACCCCAAGGACTGCAGCAGTTCAAGAAGGCAGCGACGCGCACATCTCACGAATGAATAAAAAAGTGGAGAGAGGGAATAAACAGCAGCCAGGTTCCTTGTTCCTGATCATTATACACTAACTTCTATTAGAAACTGTGGATGTCAGGAGAGGATAGGATTGGACTTTTCAGTGATTCCTTCCATAATCAAGTTTGACACCCAGGCCCTGAAATGTTGTAGAAGTCCTACCAGTTGCATGGCATAACTGTGATGGGAGGTTTACAGAGCCTCTTGGAAATGATGGCTGTATTGAACTGCTAGCACTGTTCTCTAGACTCCCACCAGAGTTATAGCAGGAGATTGGTGGTATCCAACCCTCACTCAAGCTTGGGAGTGTACTCCCAATGCAAGGTGTCTACATCTTTAGGAAAGGAGGTTTAAAAAATATATAACTAAATATTGTAATGTTGTTATTGACTGCTGTGCAATTGTTTTTGAACAGGATTACGTTGATAAGCGCAAACTCCGACTCTCCGATTTCTTCCGTAACATGGACAAAGCTGGAAATATGAGTGTGCCTGTCCCCGAATTCAGGAAAGCTTTACAGGTTTGGGGAGATACTCGCATAAATACACTTCTGGAAATGTACACATCCCAACCAAAAAAGGCATTAAAAATTAAGATTTGGAAAGCCAGCACTGTGGACTCCTAGGTGTGGGAAATTCAGTCATGAGCCGTATACTGAGGTGTAGGCACACACCTAAATTATAAATTTATAAGCAGCAGTTTTAAACTGTAGCTAGGCGATTCAGTGTTGTTGTCAGGAAGCACTTCTTCAACACAAAAGGTGGAGGAAATCTGGAACTATCATCTCCAAAAGATAGTTGAGGCTGTGGGGGTTTGGGGTCAATTGAAAAATTCAAAACTAAGATTGATAGATTTTTGTTGGACAAGGGTATTAAGGGTTATAGAACCAAAGTGAGTAATTGGAGCTAATATATGTCAGCTGTGATATAAATGGATAGCGGAACAGACTGAATGGCCTACTCTTTTTTAATATTTATTCATTCACAGGATGTTGGCATTGCTGCAAGGCCAGCATTTTTTGCCAATCCTTAACTGCCCTTGAGAAGATGGTGGTGAGACATCTTTTTGAACCGCTGCAGTCTGTGTGGTGATGGTACATTTCCAAGTCAGGATGGTGTTTGACTTGGAGGAGAACTTGCAGGTCATGGTATTCCCATGAGCCTGCTACCCTTGTCCTTCTAGGTAGTAGAGATCATGGGCTTGAGAGTGGTGTGCTGTCCCAGAAGCTTTGGCGAGTTGCTGTAGTGCATCTTGTAGATAGTACACAGCAGCTATGTTGCACCTGTGTAGAGTGAGTGAATGTTTAGGGTGGTGAATGGGGTGCTGATTAAGCGGCCTTAATGTTGAGTTTCTTGAGTGCTGTTGGAACTGCCCTGTCCATGCAAGTGGTAAATATCAAAGTATCAGGAAATTATATAAACTTGGCTTTGGTTCTTCCCCTGCCTACTCCACTCTGTAAATCTCAGTACCACCACCACCATCATCCCAAGCAATGCCTCATTATAATCCCTGTCCAATCTGTAGCCCAGAAATGAGAATAGGCTCCAAGGAACACAGGAAATTGGTCCTCGGGCCTCAGCTATATAATCAGACTGAGGTGTCAGCACATTTTGCATGAGAAGGGCAGAGGGCAGTCGGTGTGGTATGTGATAGGACAGCAGAGTTTTAAAAGAACTCAATTTTATAGAGGGTGGAAGGTGGGAGGCAAGGAGTTGAGTCAGGAGGTGACAAAAGCATGGATAAAGATTTCAGCAAAAGATGGGCAGCATCAGGGGTGTAGACTACAACAATCTTCTCACAAGAAGTGTAAACACAGACTTGGTGGGCTGAAAACCCATTTCTATGTAGCCTCTTTCATACAAATATATTGACAATGACTGTGTCTGCTTCGGTGTTTTTCATTCCTCTGTTATTAATCTTACTCTATCAGCAACTTAACATCCCATTGGATCTCGTTCAAGTTGAGGAACTAATCAGCAAACTTGACAAGGGCAATACCGGGGCAATTGACTACAGGTAAGGAATGACAGGATGAATGGGGTTCAGTAGCATAATGGCAATGTTACTGGACTAGTAATCCAGAGGCCTGGACTAATGATTCATTGACATGAGTTTAAATCCTCCCCCAACAGCAGGGGAATTTAATTCAGTTAATTAAATATATCCAGAGTTAAAAACTAGTATCAGTAATGGTGACCATGATACTGGATTGTTGTAAAAACCTAACTGGTTCACAAATGTCCTTTAGGGAGGAAATATGCCATCTTTACTGTGTTTGGCCTAAATGTGACTCCAGACTCTCAGCAAAGTGGTTGACTCTTAACTGACCTCTGAAATGGCCAAATAATCCACTCAGTTGTATTCAAAAAGTTGGCTCACTACTGCTTCTCAAGGGCAATTAAGGATGGGAAATAAATGCTGGCCTTGCCAGTGACGACTTTTTGCCAATGAATTCAAAAAAAGGCGTGCATTGTTGAGGGACCACATTAGGAGGGACTTCCTTTCCAACAGTAGAAAACATATTGGAGGACAGAGGCGCCCTTGCGAAGGTGATGGTGGGCCTTCTGCTTGAAATGCTGCCATCAGTGTGGTGAATGTACTCCCAGTGCTGTTAGGTAGGGAGTTGCAGAATTTTGACTCAGCCATGATGAAGGAACAGCAATATATCTCCAAGTCACAGTGCTGTGTGACTTGTAGGGGAACTTGCTAAAGTCAGGCACGAGGTACATTTCTGGAGCTGAATAGCGGGAAATGAGTGGACAATCTCAACTGTAGTCGGATGCAGAGGCACTGAGTCGAGCCCAGCCCAGCCAACTCCCACAGGGAAAATAAGAAGGTAATGATTCCTTATTGGAGCAGTGAAGAGCACTGAGTGGTTAAAAGAATCATCCTATTAGTACTGAGTCTCAGAAAGAATTTGCATTTCTATAGTGCTTTTGCAATCTCAGGATTGCACTCCAAAGTCAGGATTTAGAAGCTTCAGGTGGGATAGAGGGGGATGTAAAAGGGGTGGGGGAGTTGCATTACTGGTTAAGGAGAATATCACAGCTGTACTGTGGGAGGACACCTCGGAGGGGTCATGCAGCGAGGCAATATGGGTGGAGCTCAGGAATAGGAAGGGTGCAGTCACGATGTTGGGGGTTTACTACAGGCCTCCCAACAGCCAGCGGGAGGTAGAGGAGCAGATATGTAGACAGATTTTGGAAAGATGTAAAAGTAACAGGGTTGTAATGGTGGGTGGTTTTAACTTCCCATATATTGACTGGGACTCACTTAGTGCTAGGGGTTTTGATGGGGCAGAATTTGTAAGGAGCATCCAGGAAGGCTTCTTGAAACAATATGTAGATAGTCCAACTAGGGATGGGGCCATTCTGGACCTGGTATTGGGAATGAGCCAAGCCAGGTGGTCTAAGTTTCAGTGGGGGAGCATTTCGGGAACAGTGACCATAATTCCATAAGTTTTAAGGTACAAGGGTACTTGTGGATAAGGATAAGAGTAGTCCTCGGGTGAAGTTGCTAAATTGGGGGAAGGCTAATTATAACAATATTAGGCAGGAACTGAAGAATTTAGATTGGGGGCGGCTGTTTGAGGGTAAATCAACATCTGACATGTGGGAGTATTTCAAATGTCAGGACCAGCATGTTCATGTGAGGGAGAAGGATAAGTTTGGCAAGTTTCGGGAACCTTGGATAACGCGGGATATTGTGAGCCTACTCAAAAGGAAAAAGGAAGCATTCGTAAGGGCTGGAAGGCTAGGAACTGACGAAGCCCTTGAGGAATATAAAGACAGTAGGAAGGAACTTAAGCAAAGAGTCAGGAGGGCTAAAAGGAGTCATGAAAAGTCATTGGCAAACAGGATTAAGGAAAATCCCAAGGCTTTTTATACATATATAAAGAGCAAGACGGTAACTAGGGAAAGGGTTGGCCCACTCAAGGACAGAGGAGGGAATCTATGTGTGGAGCCAGAGGAAATGGGCAAGGTACTAAATGAGTACTTTGCATCGGTATTCACCAAAGAGAAGGACTTGGTGGATGATGAGCCTAGGGAAGGGAGTGTAGATAGTCTCGGTCATGTCGTTATCAAAAAGGAGGAGGTGTTGGGTGTCTTGCAAAGCATTAAGGTAGATAATTCCCCAGGCTTGATGGGATCTACCCCAGAATACTGAGGGAGGCAAGGGAAGAAATTGCTGGGGCCTTGACAGAAATCTTTGCATCCTCATTGTCTATAGGTGAGGTCCCAGAGGACTGGAGAATAGCCAATGTTGTTCCTTTGTTTAAGAAGGGTAGCAAGGATAATCCAAGAAATTATAGGCCAGTGAGCCTTACGTCAGTGGTAGGGAAATTATTAGAGAGGATTCTTCAGGACAGGATTTACTCCCATTTGGAAACAAACAAACTTATTATCGAGAGGCAGCAGGGTTTTGTGAAGGGGAGGTCGTGTCTCACTAAATTGATTGAGTTTTTTGAGGAAGTGATGAAGATGATTGATGAAGGAAGGGCAGTGGATGTTGTCTATATGAACTTCAGTAAAGTCTTTGACAAGGTCCCTCATGGCAGACTGGTACAAAAGGTGAAGTCACACGGGATCAGAGGTGAGCTGGCAAGATGGATACAGAACTGGCTCGGTCATAGAAGACAGAGGGTAGCAGTGGAAGGGTGCTTTTCTGAATGGAGGGCTGTGACTAGTGGTGTTCCGCAGGGATCAGTGCTGGGACCTTTGCTGTTTGTAGTATATCTAAATGATTTGGAGGAAAATGTAGCTGGTCTGATTAGTAAGTTTGCGGACACAAAGGTTGGTGGAGTTATGGATAGTGATGAGGATTGTCAGAGGATACAGCAGGATATAGATCGGTTGGAGACTTGGGCGGAGAAATGACAGATGGAGTTTAATTCGGATAAATGTGAGGGTAATGCTTTTTGGAAGGTCTAATGCAGGTGGGACGTATACAGTAAATGGCAGAATCCTTAGGAGTATTGACAGGCAGAGAGATCTGGGCGTACAGGTCCACAGGTCACTGAAAGCGGCAACGCAGGTGGATAAGGTAGTCAAGAAGGCATACGGCATGCTTCCCTTCATCGGTCGGGGCATAGAGTATAAAAATTGGCAAGTCATGCTGCAGCTGTACAGAACTTTAGTTAGGCCACACTTAGAATATTGCATGCAATTCTGGTCGCCACACTACCAGAAGGACGTGGAGGCTTTGGAGAGGGTACAGAAGAGGTTTACCAGGATGTTGCCTGGTCTGAAGGGCATTAGCTATGAGGAGAGGTTGGATAAACTCGGATTGTTTTCACTGGAACGACGGAGGTGGAGGGGCGACATGATAGACTTTTACAAAGTTATGAGCAGCATGGACAGAATGGATAGTCAGAAGCTTTTTCCCAGGGTGGAAGAGTCAGTTACTAGGGGACATAGGTTTAAGGTGAGAGGGACAAAGTTTAGAGGGGATGTGCGAGGCAAGTTCTTTACACAGAGGGTGGTGAGTGCCTGGAACTTGCTGCCGGGGGAGGTGGTGGAAGCAGGTACGATAGCAACGTTTAAGAGGCATCTTGACAAATACATAAATAGGATGGGAATAGAGGGATATGGGCCCAGGAAGTGCAGAAGGTGTTAGTTTAGGCAGGCATCAAGATCGGCGCAGGCTTGGAGGGTCGAATGGTTTGTTTCTGTGCTATATTGTTCTTTGTTCTTTGAAGCATTTTTGAATTGCAACCATTGTTATAGTGTAGGGAAATAGGGAAGCCAATTTGTACTTGGCAAGAGCTCAAAAACAGCACACAAAAAAACAGATAATCTGTTTTAAAGATGTTGATTGTGCGATAAATGTTGGCCAGGACACTGGGGGAACTCCCCTGCTCTTCTTCAAATTGTACCAAATATATCCACCTGAAAGAACAGACAAGGCCTCGGTTTAACATCTCATCTGAAAGTAGGCACCTCGAACAGTACTGCACTGATGGTCAGCCCAGAATATATGCTGAAGTTCTGGAGTGAGGATGTGATGCATGACCTTCTGACTCACAGGAGACGGTGAGCCAATGCTGACATAAAGCAGGAAAATGTGACAGCGCCACTGTTTCATGGGAATCTCTTGCCCGAGACCACCCAAAATGGAGAAGAAGCATCCACGAAGGTGCCAGCCAGTTTGAACAATGTCGACATGCCCAGCCAGCGACCAATTGCAAACAGCGGAAGGAGCGTTCGGAATTTTGGGCATCCCACTCACTCACTTTACCAAACACCACCTGCCCCACCTGTGGCAGAGTGTGTGGATCCAGAATTGGTCTATTCAGTCACCTAAGGATCCACAACCCTGGAGTGGAAGAAAGTCATCCACGTTCCCGAGGGTCTGCCTAAGAAAAAGAAGAGAAAGCAGGAAGGTCCTAGATTCAGTCCATGCTGGGGAAGCTCTTGGGAAACAAATTGGACCAGCACTATGCTACAGAGAGGAAAAATCTGCCAGGGTTCCCTGGTTTTTGATTAGGTTAGCAGTGATGGGAGAAAATGTGTTTTTAATGGAAGAATGAGCAGATGGGCTCAATGGTCTCCCTCTTCTACATTTTTCTTGCAATGCCTTCATGGTAAACCAGTCTTCTGAAACAAACCATTTGGGCTCAGCTATAAAGAATAGTCATTTGAAAGAAGTAAAAACATAGAAATTTGAAAATCTATGACACAGAATGAGGCCATTCAGTCCATTGTGTCTGTACTGGCCAAAAAAAAGCTATCCAGCTGAATCCCATTTTCCAGTTCTTAGCTTGTAGCTCCATAGGTTAAATATTTAAAGTTCATATCCATATTTTTCTTTTGTAGCGGGCTTGTGGCCATGGAATCATACACCAGTTTTCCTTCAGGAGAGGAGGGAAGGGACAAATATTGGGAAAAGCAGTATTTTAAAAGTGTGTATCATAATAATGTGGATTAATATTACAGTTTTAGGTCTACTCCTGATACTGGGCTGACTTTATTACTCAAACATTGGGGTTTGTTTCATGAACTGAAAATGTTGATAAAACTGGCTGAGGCAGGTAGCTATCAGTTTTAAGGGTAAGCATCCAGTATACATTCCATGGATCATTCATGAAAGACAAACAGAGATTTTACTAGAGAGATGCTAATTTACCTGAAGCCGTAGAACCTCAGCCACCTGCTACACACTAAACCACTTTTTTTTTTATCTCTTTTCAAAATAGCTTCACACTGCCTCAGGAACCATAGATTTTGATAAGTCAGGTGACATGTACCAGAGGGTAAAGGTCAACTAGAGTGCAAAATGAGAAGATGAGGTTAACTACAGAAACACTGTATGTTATGTTAAAAACATTCCATGAGAATTTTTTGCTTTATTTAATATTAAAAAATAAATATTAAATTAAGTTGTTCTTTTCATATTTTGTTTTAAAGGGGATGTGTATTCATCAGAATTTACCCATAATCCTAAACTTTCTAAAGCCATTAGGAATGTTGGAAAATACAGGACCTTGTAAAGACTGCAGTCCATCTAACCCATCCCAAAAACAATAGCCCACAATTTCCACTTCCTCAAATAACTTTTTTTTAAAATTATAACTGTATAAACTCGCATATAGCTCACAATTTTTGGAAGCAAAGAAAAATAATCTTAATGAGGGAATAAATAAGCCCATAATTATAATTATTAATAATTATTCTTTCCCTGGGGAAAGGATTCAGATTTGGGGTGCAATCTAGATGAAAGGGCAACCTGTACATACATCAGATTGATACTGCATTGTATATGGGCTTGTTTATTCCCTCATGAGGATTATTTTTCTTTGCTTCCAACAATATTGCCATTTATGTGCCACGTCATGTTGAAATGTCTCAGAGCCATTTGTACAAAGAAATGATTCTGAGAGGCAGTGGCTATTGTTGTGCAGGTAACATGATCAGAGAATCTGCACCAGCAACCTTCCACAAACAGCAGTAAGATGACTGATCAGTTAATCATTTCTTCCTACTGTTGGCTAAGGGAGGAATGTTGGCCAGGACACTTCCTAGTCTGCTTCAAGTAGTGTCGTTGAATCTTTCACATCAGCCTTTATAACAGCCTGGAATTGTGGACAATAGACTAGGATACACTTCTCCTTTAATTGCTCAGATTAGGAATATTGGGTAATTCAACAGAATACACTTCCCCTTTAATTATTCAGATTAGGAATTGTGGACAATTCAATGTCTGCCCCAAAATTCTGTTGCCCTTCTCTTGTACTCCCACGATAACTTTAACTGTACACTGGACAGGTTGGAATTTAGGCCAGGATTTCAATACACAGAGACCCAACTCAGCCTTGAAAGAGGTTGAAGCCTTCGCTTTATCCTTAAAGGGTAGTGGCACAAGAAGTATCAGGGCCAAAGACAAAGACACTGAACTCTGGAGTTCACAGATCCAATTTAGGGTTGTTAACCCTCCTGGATTGAGGGACACACTCTGAGATAAACATCAACTACTGCTGGAGGACTATCAATTCAGTGAAAGACGCCCTTTGGTCTGCCTGAAACTTGCTGGTCTTCCAGTGCAAAGAGTTGTCCATGACTGAATGTTGCAGACTGGCACATTCCAAGGTCCAGGACTATGTGCTGAGGGATGCACTCAAGCTAGGGGTAGCTGTGGCAAAGGTTCAATGGGGAAAGAGTGCTGTGTAAGGTTTCCCCCCCCCCCCCCCACCGCCACCACCAAGGTGAACTGAGGGGCTGGATCCATGAAAAACCCCTCGAACTGTAGCCAGAAAATATTTGTCTACTGTAAAATGTACATGGCATGTAAAATGAAATGGAAGGGTTGTGAGGCAACTCACTCCTGTATTGAAGGAAACTAATCTCCTTTGCACTCTTTGTATTGTTTGACTTGGTGCTTTTTGGAACTGTTTTGTAATGTATTTTTTTTACAGATTTTTATGAATAAAGTATATTTTGGAAATACAAAACCCTTCCTGGATTGTACTGGAGTTTCCAGGAATTAAGGATTAATTTCTAGCACACTGCATTTAGCAATCCAGGAGAAAAATCAAAGGGGCATTGGGAAATTGTATTTTTTTTAATCTTTCAATTCTTTGGTTATTAGTTTTAAAAATGTGAGATGTGGAAAAGAGGCTGTTTGACTGACTGTCAAGAATCATCTAACTGGGGAACGAAGTCTATTCACTTTCTGATTGCTAAATAGGGGGAAGGCATTGCGCCCTAAATATGGACCGGTGTGTGTTCCTTGAATATCTGTTTGTATAGACTGTACACAAAGACTGATCACTCAAGATGGGATCAGTAATGCAATATTGTGGGTTCTTCATTGATTACTGAGAGAGCAGCAATTACATCAAGACAGTTAGTGTACAGACTAACACTCAGAATCACATGGTGTGTTACATCATAGCTCTTACATGACTAACATGATCTTGTAGCCACACCTATTAAAGGTTAACACACGCAACATGGACATGCTGGGTGACCAATCATGGGAGCGTGTGGACAGGGTGGTTGAAAGCAGGAGGTTAATGGTAAAACCTTCGCTGAACTACTAACCTAGTGGCCCAGGCTAATACCCTGGGGATAAGGGTTCAAATCCCACCATGGTAGCTGGTAGAATTTAAATTCAATTAATTAATTAATTTAAAAATCTGGAATTGAAAGCTAGTCTCAGTTATGGTACCATGAAACTATCTTTGATTGTTTTAAAAACCCATCTGGTTCAGCAATATCCTTCAGGAAAGGAATTCTGCTATCCTTACCTGGTCTGGCCTACATGTGACTCCAGACCCACAACAATATGGTTAACTCTTAACTGCCCTCTGAAATGGCCTTGCAAGCCACTTAGTTGTCAAGGGAAATTAGGGATGGGAAACAAATGCTGGCCTTGCCAGCAATGCTCACATCTCACGAAGGAGTAAAAGAAAAGGAATATGTCCAATCAAAGTTGGCAACCCTATCTCATCCTGGCCTCTCAGTCAGTGGGCCAAGATCAGTGACAAGTTGGACTGGTGAGGTCCAAAGAGACAGTCTAGTAGACTGAGAATGTAGGTTTTGCCACGGAGGTTCAGAGTGACACCTCGCTTTACTTGCAGTGGGGTTTGCCTCTTCCTCCCGCTGCGGATTTTCAAACAGCTAAATGGGATTAATCTGCCTTGTTTTAAACAAAACCTTTTAATAATTCATGTTTTTTGGCCTCATGTTTTCCATCCTTCCTTCTTTCAATCTATTTGACCCTCTCTCCCTTCATCCCAATTCTGAGCTGAACAGGAATCTGGTCGATACCAGGAAGCGGATGATCCGGGATCAACGGGAGCAACTCCACAAGGAGGAAACCCGCCAGAGGAAAGAGAAACAAAAGACCCAGCAGGTGCTGAAAACATTGAAGAGTGCAATGAAGGCCATCACTCCACGCAGTTCAATCGTCATCTTACCCGGTCAGGTTAAGTTGCCAGACATCCAACCACTCAAATCCTCCAGTTCCCAGCATTTATCTGGCACACCACTGAGCTCATGGCACCATGTGGTGATGTCAAACAGCAGTCGGTATTCAGTGCCAATTCTGAGCAGCGTACAGATGCACCATCCATTTAGCCATTTCAAAAACGGCCCATCTGTCTCTGGCACTAGGTTGGGCTCTTCCCTCCGGGTGCACTCAATCTCACAACCTGACCTGCTGCCGAAATCATGCGTACGTTCTCTGTCATGCCCAAGTGTGACCTCCAATCTGGAGGTAGACCCTGTCACAAAGTCTAGGCCAGCTACTTCATTTCACGCGGTGAAAACATCACTTTCTGGGCACAAGTGAGGAGGGGTGAAAACTAAAAAGTAGTGGGCTGAATTTTATCTGCCCTCGAGGAATGGGCAAAGAGGTGGGGGTGCCCAAAAAATAGCAAGGGAAGGTGGGAGGTTGGAGTGCCCGTCACGTTCCCGGCGTCATTCAATTTTATCACGGGTGAGAAGGCTGAGGACGGACTTCCTGCCCAGAGGCCAATTGAGGCTCATGAGGACCTCTTCCCACTGCTGCTAGCATTTTATCACCGCCACGTGGATAGCCCACCTAGTAACACCAGGCGGCCTCCCTGTGGGCTGCGGGGCAGGGGGCGGGGGGGGGGAGGTGGTCCCTGGCACCAGGTAGTTATCTGCCTGAGAGCTGTAAAATGCAGCCAGGGGTCCCCAAACGTCTGACGGAGGGTTCCCCTTGCCATTTTGGCCCGTGTTGGGACCCCTGCCACCTGCATAAAATGCAGCACAGTACTTTTGCAATCAGTGAAACCTTCATCGTTTCATGAGGACTTTACTGGCCTGCAAATAATTTATTTTCGGTCATTTCCCTGTCAGACGTCTCCCGTCAATCACTTCAGTTTTGATGAAAGGTCACAGACCTGAAAAATTAATTCTGTTTCTCTCTCTACACAGATGCTGCCAGACCTGCTGAGCATTTTCAGCACTTTCTATTTTAACTTCCCATCAATTACCTCCTATCAATCATCTCCCAGCAGTCACCTTCCATCAGTTGTTTCTACTCAGTCACCTCCTGCTAACCACCTCCTGTATGACAAGGGCAAATTAAAAAAAAGCACATTCTTGCCAACTTTCTTCCTCTCTCTTCCTCTTTTGAAGACATGGTGTCTTTGCTGTGGCATGGTTCCACAGATGTCAGGCACCATTAGTTCATCAAAAAGTGACTATTATTCCTTATGAGTCTTTATAGTGAGTAGGCATGATTTCTTTATCACCATTTCCTGTATGAGTCACTAAATAGAGACTAGGAGCAAGAATCCCAGCTGATTTTTTCCCCCTCCCTTGTCAAGGGCATTAACACCACTGGGTTTCGCTGAAATCAACACCACCCAAGATTGAACCTGGGATCATCATGGCGTGAATGGCTTAGTGATGCAGAGAGTATTTACCAGCTGAGCAATCAGGGAAGCTCTTCCGTATGCTTTTTATGTACTTGTTGTGACATGTACCTCACTTAAGGTATTTGGCAAAAGAGGTGAAATGAGAATTTTTTTTTTACACACCAAGCTGACGTAATCTGGAATATACTATCAGAAAGGGTGGTGGAAACAGATTCAATAATAACATTCATAAGGGAATTGTTTAAATACTTGGAAGAGGAAACATTTGCAAGGCTATGGAGAAAGGGAAGGGGTATGGGACAAACTGAATAGCTTTACCAAAGAGCCAGCATTGGGATGATGGGCTGAATGCCCTTCTTCTGTGCTTTATCATTCTATGACTTTTATAGCTGTCTTGCGAGACATGTTGTCCTGCCTTGTAGTGATTATAAAATGCTGTGAAGATATCATGACATCATCAAGCACATTCATTATTAAAATAGTACTTTAAAATATGAACTGAAAATTGACATCAAAACCTGATACCTACTTAGTGTTAATTTGCAAAGGGAATGAATAATGTTGTCACTGCAGCACAAAGCTTTCTAAGACAGTCAACCAGGCTTTACTTAAATGGATTGCTTGGAGTGAGCTAGTCCTGCAACTGAAACTACATAGAATTCCCTTGACCCCTAGTAATGTCCCTTTAGAAAGACATTTGCATCAGGGAGTATCCCTGCTAATGTCAGAGTGTCATGTGGAATTAGTTCATCTAATTTCAGCCTAGTTTCTGTTATGTTTTTGTCTACGACCCAAAATGGAAACTAATTGGCATTACATTTATAATCTCACTGAGCGAAGTTGCAGGAGAAAGTCATTCGGTCCAACCAGCTCATCCCTTTTTACCTCACTACTTGAGGTACCTCACTACCATATCATATCCCTCAATCACTCCTCCCTCTAGAAACAAGTCAAATTGCCCCCTAGAGCCTCTTTATACTGTCCACCTCATTCAACTTCCATTTCACATCCCTGTTACCCTTTGGGTGCAAAAGCTTACTCCGGGAAACAGACCATTGCAGTCCATCTAGCTAGTCTCAGTCCCTAGAAAGTGTCACATCCCATGATAGCTGTCATATCCCTCTACCAGGTTTTTCCAGATACTGATTCAACAAATTTGCTGCTATTCACATGTCAGAAACTGAGAGAGAATCAAAAAACTCCAAACCATGTAAACAGGAAAATATAAAAACTACATCTTCTTAACGCTGTTGACTTGGATGAAGAGACCAAGAATAAAGTATCCAAGTTTGCTGACAATACAAAGCTAGGTGGGAATGTAAGCTGTGAGGAGGACATAAAGAGGCTGCAAAGAGATATAGACAGGTTAACTGAATGGGCAACAAGGTGACGATGAAGTATAATCTGAGGAAGTGTGAGGTTATTCACTTGGTATTAAGAATAGGAAAGCAGAATTTTTTTTTTAAAGTGTGAAACTTTAAATGTTCAGAGCTGTTTGTACAAAGAACACAGAAAGTTAGCATGGAGGTAAAGCAAGCAATTAGAAAGGCAAATGGCATGTTGGTCATTATTGCAAGAGGACTGGAGTACAAGAATAAGGAAGTTTTGCTACAATTATATAGGCTTTTGGTGAAACTACACCTGCAGTACTGTGAGCAGTTTTGGTCTCCATATCTAAGGAAGGTATACTTGCCAATTCTTATAAAAGGTCACAGACTTGAAACATTAACTCCGTTTCTCTCTCCACAGATGCCAGACCTGCTGGGTGTTTTCCTGCATTTTCTGTTTTTATTATATATGAAGGATCTATTTGCATTGGAGGTGGTACAGTGAAGGTTCATTACATTGATTCCCGAGATGAGAGAGTTGTCCTATGATGAACAGCTGAGTAATTTGGGCCTATACTTTCTGCAATTTAGAAGAATAACAGGTGATCTCACTGAAACATACAAGATTCTGAAGGGATAATAAAAGCAAAATACTGCGGATGCTGGAAATCTGAAATAAAAACAAGAAATGCTGGAACCACTCAGCAGATCTGGCAGCATCTGTGGAAAGAGAAGCAGAGTTAACGTTTCGGGTCAGTGACCCTTCTTCGGAAGATTCTGAAGGGGCTTGACAGGCTTGACACTGAGAGGTTGTTTCCCCTAGCTGGGGAATCTAGAACATGGGGCACAGCCTCAGGATAAAGGGTTGATTATTTAGGGCTGAGCTGAGGAGAAATTTCTTCACTCAGAGGGTTGTGAATCTTTGGAATGCGATACCCCAAAGGGATGGATGCTTCATCAGTGAGTATATTCAAGAACAAAAACAAGAAATGCTGGAATCACTCAGCAGGTCTGGCAGCATCTGTGGAAAGAGAAGCAGAGTTAACGTTTCGGGTCAGTGACCCTTCTTCGGAACTCTGTCGGAGAGAAGAGCAGAACTTCTTCAAGGTAGGCATTCCTGGAAGAGAAGTGGCAGTGAATTAAACACTAAAATAAAAGCAAAATACTGCGGATGCTGGAAATCTGAAACAAAAACAAGAAATGCTGGAATCACTCAGCAGGTCTGGCAGCATCTGTGGAAAGAGAAGCAGAGTTAACGTTTCGGGTCAGTGACCCTTCTTCGGAACTCAAGTATATTCAAGACTTGGATAGATAGATTTTTGATCTCTCAAGGGATCTAGGGCAATGAGAAGCGAGTAGGAAAGTGGAGTTGAGGCAGAAGATCAGATGGTATTGAATGGCAGAGCGGGCTAGAGGGGGCATATTGCCTACTTCTACTCCTACTTCTTATCTTATGAAATATAAATGGAAAACGGTGGAAGTACTCAACAGCATCAATGAGACAGAAATATAGTTAATGTTTCAGATCGATAACCATTCATCAGAACTGAAAGAAGTTAGAGATTTAACAGCTAATAAGCAAATACAGAGCAGGTACAGGGAATAAAACAAAGGGAAGGTCTGTGATAGAGTGGAGGGCAGAAGTGATTAAATGACAAAAGGGATGATTGTGCAAGGCAAAAGGAGGTGGTAATGTGTCAAGTACAGAAACAAAAGATGGGTCTAGAGGAGGTATAAATGGTTACAGCAGAATCATTACCAGCACAACCGTCCAAGCAAATGGGAGCAGAGGTTATGATCTGACATTGTTGAACTCAATGTTGATCTGAAAGGTTGTAAAGTGCCTGCGATACTGTTTTCTTGAGCTTGCGTTGAGCTTCTTTAAAACAGCTTAGGAAGCCAAGGGCAGAGAGGTCAGAGTGGTAGCAGGATGGAGAATTAAAACGGCAAGTGACCAGAAGCTCAGCATCCCTTGCGGATTGAATAGAGGTGTTGAGCAAAGCGATCACGTCACCAATCTGATAATGTCAAATGAACAATATGTAGGATTATTAGGTTAATAACCTTACAAATATATATCATCTGACTGAGTTCTTGTGAATAATGTGTATTGTGATTTGGAGCTGTTCTCTAAGTGTGATGTGTAGTTCCAATACATGAATTGCTAAAAATTCACCTGTTCATTCTCTTCATTTTGATATAAGTTGTGTTGTGTTAGTAGCCATGGTCACATTTTTCAATTTACAAGTACAATTACAGTTACATTCTCTGGTTAACATTCTCTGCCACACTAGTTCCAACCCACTGGCGTACACTCCTTGGTTCACATCCACGAGCTTGGTCTATACTTGCATCAATCACATTCCTTGGTCTACTCTTGTTCCGTCACACGCCTTGGTCTACACTTGCTTGATCATACTCATTGGTCTATACATGGTGGTTCACACTTCTTGGTCTCTAATTGTTGGTTCATATTTCTTGTTTTACACTTGCTACATCTCACTGGTTCACACTCTATAGTCGTATAACCATAATATATGGTTCCTTCAATAGCTGACTTGGTAAATATACTGCCTGCCAAATGTACAAACATCTAATTTAGCTGATCTCAGCCAGGGCAGCAGGAGGAGCACTACAATTAATGACAACACTTCCAACATGACCAGTAAGACCAAATTACTATACAGTGATCTCTCCATGGAAACTACATTTATATGATGATTATTTACAAACATAATTAAGTTAAATGTGATGATCCCTCACTGTAAAAACCTATCCATACTCACTGTCTAGGTGCACACAAGAAGAATGACCACATCAATTAGCTACCAAAGTCAGCAGTGCCAACGGATTTGCAGGCAACTTCAGGAAAGGAGGGCAGGAAAAAGTGAGAACTTTTCTATAATAAAAGTAGAATGTACCTCAGATTAAGACGGGCCAGCCTGCTTGTTTCACAGCTGTCAGAATGCACTTGCACCTATTCATTTCATATTAAGCACCCAATCCCATTGTATACCTTCTATGTTTCTAACTTGGTAAAGTGGCATTCAAAGTTCATTATAGTCTTTGGTGAAAATTAAGTTTCAGTCTAAAGGATCAAACAGGTTAGCTCCTAAAATGCAGCCCCTCAGCTTATCAATCATTCCCACATGGCTGTGGATAAGCTGATAGACAGTCAGCAATTGTAGCACCCTTAAACCTATCTGAGATCAGATCAATTAGCTCAGCACTGACCAACCATTCAATCTGGAATCTGATCTGCGTGGCTTGGTACTGAACCAAGCAGTCCATTGACGTGGCAGAGATCAGGGAATCAGCTTTCTATTTGATCAAAAACAAACTCCTGGCTGCATGTCCATGAGGAAAGCTTTCATAAGTGACCGAGACCATCTGTGTCACAACATTAACACTTCAAAACTACTTCATTGGTTGTGACGCTCTTTGGGAGATCCTGAAGCCATCAAAGGCGCTACAGAAATTCAATTTTTTCTTTTTTCTCATTCAGTGATATATTCTGTATTCAGTGGTTTACCATTGAGTCTCTACCTACATAACATGTTTTACTGGAATACATGGAACATATCTTACTGGAATTCAGACTAAGTTATGCAAATTATAAAACACATAATAATAAGTTAGTTGTACCACTTACAGGTGAGTGAGGAAGGCCAAGACATGAAGATATCAGACGAGCAGGGGATCCATGGAATACACTCAAGGCAAAGGCAGTGATGAACTTCTTGTGGAAAGACCTGGATTGTTGTCACCTGTCAGTTACTAAGAAGTCATAAAGACCTCTGAGGGGGTTACTGTTCAGCCATGCTAACTTTATCTGTTGATCATACAAGCATTTTGCAGGTCATTGAGCACAATCATGAAACTTCTTGTACTACTTATAGATTTTCTATCAATATCAATATCTGATTGGGAATAGGATTGAAGATTACAAGTACTAGTAGAGGCAAAGATGATCAGATACCCCAGAGACTTGAGCACATAATTTAGGTAGACATTTCAGTGCAGTAGTGATGGGGTTCTACTCTATTGGAGCTGCTATCTTTGGATGAGATGTTAAACTAAAGTCCTATCTACCCTCTTAGGTGGATGTAAAAGATTCCATGGCATTATTCAAAGGAAAGTATTGGAGTTCTCTTGGTACTGTGTACAATATTTGTACTTCAACCAACCTCACTATAAGAGATCATCTGGTCATTTACCTTATTGCTGTGCACACATTGACTGTCACGTTTCCCTACAATACTACAAAATGCTTTGGAATGTCCTGAGGTGGTGAAAGGCACTATATAAATGCAATAAAAACAGAAAATGCTGGAAATACTTGGCAGGTCTGGCAGCATCTGTAGTGAGAGAAACAGAGTTAATGCTTCAGGTCAGTGATTTTTCTTCGGAACCGAGAAAAGTTAGAAATGTAATAGGTTTTGAGCAAGTGAAAGGAGGAAGGGTGGGAAAAAGAACAAAAGGGAAGGTCTGTGATGGAGTGGAGGGCGGGACAGATTAGACAACAGGGTTTCATGGGACAAAGTCAAAGGGAGTGGTAACGGTAAAAGTAAAGAAGCAAAAGCTGTGTCTAGATGAGATGCGAACGGCAGGATAGCAGCCGTCCGAATATAAAGTAAAGTCTTCAAGAAAGAATCAAGTGAAAAAAACAGAACCAGCAAAAGAACACGGAACAAATGGGGGCAGAGGTTATTGATCTAAAATTGTTGAACCCAATGTTGAATCCAGAAGGCTGTAAAGTGTCCAGTCGAAGGACGAGGTGCTGTTCCTCCAGGTTGCGTTGAGCTTCATTCGAACACTGTAGCAGGCTAAGGATAGAAAGGTCAGAGTGGGAGCAAGGTAGAGAATTGAATTGACAGATTACAGGAAGCTCAGAGTCATGCCAGCGGACTGAACGCAGGTGTTACATAAAACAGTCACCCATTCTGCATTTGGTCTCCCCAAAGTAGAAACCTTTTGTCATTTATTCTCTCCTGTTCTCCATCCTATCATAGACCTTCCCTTTTGTTTTCCTTCCTACACTCCTCCCTTTAACTTGCTCAAAATCTGATTACATTTCTAACTTTTCTCAGTTCTGATGAAAGGTCATAGACCTGAAATGTTAACTCTGTTACTCTCTCAACAGTTGCTGCCAGAGCTGCTGAGTGTTACCAGCATTTTCTGTTTTTGTTTCTTCTTTCATATGATGTGGCCATCGCCAGCAAGGCAGCATTTGTTGCCCATCCTTAATTGCCCTTGAACTGAGTGGCTTGCTAGGCCATTTCAGAGGGCAGTCAAGAGTCAGTCACATTGCTGTGGATCTGGACTCATATGTAAGCCAGAACATGTGAGGATGGCAGATTTCCTTCCCCAAAGAACATGAGTGAACGAGATGGGTTTTTGTGACAATCGATGATAGTTTCATGGCACATCGCTGAGACTAGCTTTCAATTTCAGATTTTTTTATTAATTAATTGAATTTGAATTTCACCAGCTGCCTTGAAGGGATTTGAACCCATGTCCCAAGGGCATTAGACTGAGCCTCTGAATTACGAGTTCAGTGACATTAGCACTATGCTTCTGTCTCCACAGCCTCCAACCTCATAGTCTCCCAACCCCATACGCCTGCTTCTACCGCCTTCCTAAAATCCACAAACAGGACTGCCCTGGTAGACCTATCATTTCAGCCTATTACTGCTCCACTGAACTCTATTTTTTCTCTCCTTGTTCAGTCTCTTCCTACCTACATCCGTAATTCTTCCAATGCCCTCTGGCACTTCAACATTGTCTCCAATTTCCTAGCTCTAATTATCTCCTTTTTACTATGAACCTCCATCACCCACTAGAATAATGGTCTTAGGGCTTTCCATTCTTCCTTGAATGGAGGCACAACCAGTCCCATCTATCACTCTCCTCCATCTGGTTGAACTTATTCTCACATTGAACATCAACTTCACTCCATCAACTTCTCCATCAACTTCACTCACTTCCTCCAAATAAAAGGTGCTGCTATAGGTACATGCATGAGTCCTAGCTATGCTTGCTTTTTTGTGGGATATGTGGAACATGCCTTGTTCCAGTCCTACTCAGGGCCCCTCCCTCACCTCTTTTTCTGGTACATTGATGCCCGTATTGGTGTTGCTTCCTGCTCTTGTCCTGAACTGGAAAAATTTCATTGACTTAATTTCCAATTTCCACCCTTCTCTCATCTTCATATGGTCCATCTCCAACTCTTCCCTTCCCTTCCTTGACTTCCCTGTTTCCATTTCTGGGGATAGGCTATCAACCAATATTTATTATCAACCTATGGTCTCCCACAGCTAGCTTGATTACACTTCCTCACACGCTTCCAGTAAGTACTCTATTCCATTCTACCGGTTTCTCCATTTCCATTACATCTGTTTGGATGATGCAACTTTCCATACTTCATAGGGAGACAGTGGCATAGCAGTAATGTCACTGAATGAGTAATCCAGAGGCCCAGGCTAATGCCCCGGGGACATGGGTTCAAATCCGAATACAGTAGCTGGTGGAATTTAAATTCAATTAATAAATTCAATTAATTAATAAAAATCTGGAATTGAAAACTAGTCTCAATAATGATGCCATGAAACTATCGATCGTTGTAAAAACCCATCTGGTTCATTAATGTCCTCTAGGAAGGAAAGCTGGGGTCCTTATCTGGTCTGGCCTACATGTGACTCCAGACCCACAGCAATGTGGTTGACTTTTAAATGCCCTCTGAAATAACCTAGCAAGCCACTCAGTTGTGGGTAGCTCACTATCACTAGCTCAAGAACAATTAGGGATAGGCAATAAATGCTGGCTTTGCCAGTGACGCTAACATCCTAAGAATGAATTTTTTAAAATCTCGCGCTTCCAAAATGTCTTCCTTTTTTCTCAACAGAGGAGTCCACCACCCTACCACCCCCCTCACCCTGGTTGACAGGACCCTAAACTGTATGCGTTCTATTGCATGTATTCACCCTTTCCCCTCCCTCCCAGAACCACCTTGGGTTCCCCTTGTCCTCATCTTCCACTTCACCAGCCTCCGTATTCAACGGATCATTCTCCGCCATTTCCACCACCTCCAGCGTGATGCCACCACCAAACACATCTTCGCTTTCGCTCCACTTTCAGCATTCCGAAGGGACCGTTCTCTCTACGACACCCTGATCCGTTCCTCAGTTACCCCCAGCACCCCATCCCTTTCCTATGGCACCTTTTCCTGCAAGCACGGGAGATGCAACAGCTGCCCTTTCACCTTCTCCCTTCTCATCGTCCAAGGTCCCAAACACTTCTTCCAAGTGAAACAGCGATTTACTTGTACTTCTTTCAATTTAGTATACTGTATTCACTGCTCACAATGTGATCTCCTCTACATTGGGGAAGACCAAACGCAGCCTGGGTGACCACTTCGCAGAATGCCTACGTTCAGTCAGCAACCATGACCCTGAGCTTCCTGTCGCCTATCAATTCAATTCACCAGCTTGCTCCCACTCTGGCCTTTCTGTCCTTGGCCTGTTCCAAAGAGGCTCAATGTAAGCTCAAGTAACAGCATCTCTTATTTCAACTAGGCACTTTACAGCCTTCTGGACTCAACATTGAGTTCAACAATTATAGATCATAACTTCTGCATCCATTTTGTTCCATATTTTATTTTTTGCTGGTTTTTTTTTTCTCGTTTCTTTCTTAATCCATTTACTTTTCTTTCAAACGGCTGCTATCCTTCCATTCACACCTCATCTAGACACATCTTTTATTTCTTTACTTGTCCCCACTCCTTTCGGCTTTGTATCATGAAACTTTTTTGTCATTTAATCTGTTCTGCCCTCCACCCTATCACAGATCTTCCCTTTTGTTCTTTGCCCCCACTCTCCCACCGTTCACTTGCTCAAAACCTATCATATTTTGAACTTTTCTTGGTTCTGATGAAAGGTTACAGACCTGAAATGTTAACTCTGTTACTCTCTCCACAGATGCTACCAGTCTGCTGAGCAGAAATGCCGTTTCCAGCATTTTCTGTTTTTAATTTCAGATTTCCAGCATCTGCAGTATTTTGGTTTTGCTATATAAATTTAAGTTTGTTCTTTTATTTCTTTACTGTATGGCAGACGTCCAAGCATTTTGTGTTCATGTGCCACATATTTTTGTACCCTGGAGCCTTGGGGCCAAATATAAAGTCTAAATCCCCATTTCCCATTAATGGAAAACATCTCAAGTTGCTGATACGAATGGACCTTGATATTACGATTCATGATTTAATCATTAATGAGAGAACAACACTAAAAACAATCCTTTCCAAGTCTCCAGGCCCATAAGATTAAAAAACAAACAAACCAGCAAATAAGAAACAAGTGCAAAGTATTTCCTGGGATGTTTTAGTTTAGTTTACTTTAGAGATACAGCACTGAAACAGGCCCTTCGGCCCACCGAGTCTGTGCCGACCATCAACCACCCATATATACTAATCCTACACTAATCCCATATTCCTACCACATCCACCACCTGTCCCTATATTTCCCTACCACCTACCTATACGAGGGGCAATTTATAATGGCCAATTTACCTACCAACCTGCAAGTCTTTTGGCTTGTGGGAGGAAACCGGAGCACCCGGAGAAAACCCACGCAGACACAGGGAGAACTTGCAAACTCCAAACAGGCAGAACCCAGAATTGAACCTGGGTCGCTGGAGCTGTGAGGCTGCGGTGCTAACCACTGCGCCACTGCGACAGCCCTGAGGGTTAGATTGCCAGGGTTTGGAGGCTGCAAGCGGCCTATGGGTAGCAGTTTGAAGACCCCAATCTATGGGATGTATTGATTCCTGTGTGATTGGGACCAAGGGCGTTTTTTTATTTGTTCATGGGATGTGGGCAACATGGGCAAGGCCAGCATTTATTACCCATCCCCAATCCTCTGCTGCAGTCCATCTGGTATAGGTAGACTCACAGTGCTGGAATTTTAGATTTTTCACCCAATGACAGTGATGGAACAGCGATATGGTTCCAAGTCAGGATAGTGTGTGACTTCGAGGGGAACTTGCAGGTGGTGTCTGCTTCCCTTGTCCTTCTAGGTGGTAGAGGTCGCGGGTTTGGAAGGTGCTGTCGAAGGAAGCTTAGTGATTTACTAAAGTGCATCTTGTTGATGGTTCACTCTGTTGACACCAGTGGTGGAGGGAGTGAATGTTTAAAGTGGTGGATAGGGTGCCAATCAAGCATACTGCTTTGTCTTTGAAGGTGTTGATCTTCTTGAGGATTGTTGCAGCTGCACTCATCCAGGCCAGTGGAGAGTATTCCATCATACTTCTGACTTGTGCCCTGTAGATAGTGGACAGGCTTTAGGGAGTCAGGAGGTGTGTTCCTCGCTGCAGAATTCCCAGCCTCTGATCTGCTCTTGTAGCACTAGTATTTATGTGGCTTATCTAATTAGTCCATAACAGAGCAGGTAATGCCTGATATATTGGAAGGAACTTAAATGGGCTTATCTTGGTCAATGGGGAAGATTTTTATTGTTCTATGTGCATTGAGATTGAAAACACCTCCTTTCCAAGCACAATACATTTTAACAACACATAGCACAAAAGTAAACCTTGACCAATACTTCCTGCAGATTCCTCTTTCTTCTGTCCTTCAATATGTTTGGCAAATAACACATGTTAGCTGGCAACCTTTCCTTTGATTTACACACTACGTGCCATTTAGTCACAAAGCATACTGAGAAAATCAGGTCAAAAGACACACCATTCCCAGAAAAACAATTTGGTATTCTAGTCTTATCGATGAAAAATAACACATATTGCATGGAAACACAAAAATATTCCACCTCAGCTATTGACTTAACTGTGATAAATATGGCCCAGGCTGTCACCTCCACGCGGAGAATTCTCAGGAGAAAGCCGCTGCTCTTCACCATATGTTGCTTTTTAGAATAACAATTCTAATTATGGAAAGGTCATATCCCAAAGCATACAGCTCAATGTGCTGCTATGTCTCCTTACTTTAAGAAGGATTCAGAGACATCCTTCGGCTCAGCTGGTAAATTTGTTCCTGGTGTGAAAGTGAGTTATATAGAAGGAAATAACCATGATCTATTTGTGTTGGGCCATAGTAGAAGTATCAGAGAAGATGTCATTGCCCCAGGAAAAAAACAGCAAAAGTTCTTGCTCTTGACAGCCAACCAATGGTCCCATTTGGAAAGTCTAGGTACATTCTCATTGGTGATAACAGAATCTGGCTCAGCTGTAATGCCTACCAGAATTAATTAGCCTCCAACTTTCCTTATCTCGTGAAGAATGGTCATTTGGCCGAGATACTACAAGGCAACAGTAGAACCACATTGCAAAATATCTTTCTCTAAAGGCTCTCTACCACTTCCAAGGCACATATCAGCAGCATTATGGAATACTCTTCACTTAGCTGGATCGGTGCAACAACACTCAAAAAGCTTGACATCATTCAGGACAAAGCAGTCTGTTTGATTGACAGCTCATGCATCACCTTGATTTTCCATTCCCTCCATGAATGGTGCACCATGGCTGCATTGTGTTCTAACCACAGGATGCACTGCAACAACTCAGTAAATTTCTTCACAAGAACCCCCCCCCAAACCTAGAAAGGCATGAGTAACAGATGCACAGAAAGACAATCACCTTCATGTTTTCCTCCAAATCACACACCATCGTTCTTTCATCATCGTTGGTCAAAATCCTGGAACTCCCTACCAAACAGCACTATGGGAGTATTGTCACCAGCAGTTCAAGAAGAAGATCCACCACCAATTTCTCAAGCGCAAACAGGAATGGACAATAAATACTGTTTTTTCTAGCATCGACAATATCCCTAGGATGAATAAAAAATATACCTGCAGGAGAAGAAAGGAAAGAAATGGAAGAGAACTTACTTTTTAAAAATCTATTTACTCTACTTATTCATTCTTTGATCTCCATGCACTCTTCATAACTGAAGGACCAGGATAGTGATCTGCTCTTTTCCATCTGCCAGTGCTATTCAGAACCTGGTGGTCAGGAGGTGGTGTGAGAACTGCCCTGGTGGTGATTCTCCCTCCAATACTTTTCTTTCCCTGCCAGGATGGAAGGACTTGGTCATTATAAGGCTAAGATAAAGAATCAGATGGATGAACAAAGGTGGTTGGATATCCACTTCCAGTGACACTACACTGCCACTATAGGATGATGAAATTGAGACATTCCTTTCAAAACATAAAAAACAGAATTTGATGAGTTTCTAGCTTATTTCTAACTGTTAATGCATGCAGCCAGTTCATCAGTGAATGACTGCACAGCTGCTGATTGATAAAACTTCCTGTTTTCGCATTAAACATGTTTTAAAAAGATTAATTTGCATAAGTCCATCATAGATGTTTAAAGCAGTCGTTACACTTCTGGGCCTCAGTTGACTAAAGAAATTTGCTTTTGTCACTAGAAATTGGATGCCAGTTTATACACTTTCAAAACAGTCCAGTAAAAACTAATTAAATATTAAAACACAGAGAAAATCAACAATTAACATTAGTTAAATAGAAAATTCAAGTAGAGTTCCATAATGGAAATAGAAAAGAGGGTGAGGGGAGAGAAAAATTGGAAAAAAAGAGATCTCATTTAAAGGACAGCACCATTAACAATGCAGCAATATCTCATTACAGCAACAATAACAACATGCATTTCTATAGTGTCTTTAATACAGTAAAACATCTGCCCTGAAGTATCAGGCTAGATTATATATTCAATTCAATTCTTGGAGTAAAGCTTGAACACACAACCTTCCAACTCAGATGCATGAGTCTACCAACTGAGCCAAGCTGACAGAATGGGCATCTTGCATCAACTGGCATGGAAGGGGCTACCACAGTCAACACACATGCCAGTCTGAGCAGGGAGCAGGTTGTTCAACAAGTTCCAAAGTAATGAATGAACACATAGCCAAGGAGACTAGCACCAGCAAGCTGCTCCTATCGAAGCCAGAGACAGGTACTTCAGCATTGCTGTTGCCCCATGACAATTTGGCTTTAAAATCACAAGGCAATTGTAGGCTGCAGTAATTAACACAAGGACCAAATAGGAACATAGGAACAGGAGTAGGTTTTTTAGCCCCTCGAGCTTATTTTGTCTTTCATTGAGATCATGGCTGATCTGTGACCTAACTCCATTTGTCCCATATCAAGATCCAAATAAAACAGGCCTTTGCCCTATATCCCTTAATACCTTCAGTTAACAAAGAGCTATCGATCTTAGATTTAAAATTAACAACTGATCTAGCATCAATTGCTGATTGCGGAACTCATTGGGAAATCAGTGAGGAAGCCTCAATATGGAAACCCCAACATGGAAACCCTTCAATGATTTCAGTTTCAAGTCAAATGCACAGCCAATAAATCACTGCATACAAATTTTCACAACTGCAATTCCAAACAGTTCCAAACGGCTAGTTTCCTCAGGCCAATAGATATGAACCAAACAAAAATTGGCTATTCAGCCTGTCAAGCCTGCTTCTTCCACAGGCCATGTACATCATGGACTCTATCCTATGCATCCATCCTGAGGGAAAGTCCGAGAGGATAAGGTTGGAAGCTGGAATGATAAAAGCTCAGCTTTCAACAATGGCAATTTGCATTTCTATAGCAACTTTAATGCAGAAAAATGCTGCAAGCAGCTTCACCTAGGCAATAGGTATCACAACCAATAAGTTTTCTCTTGCATTCGCTGCAGATGTAGACAGGTTTTAGAAGAGCCTCCCTGGATATGGTAGCAAAATCTAAGTTTTGAATGGACTTGGTCTTCAAAGAGTTAAGGGCTATTGCTTTCCATAAGAATATAATTGATGAATGTAAGGAAAATCCAATAATCTTTCCTCATAGGTTATTAGCATTTGTTTTCCTGATAGGAAAGTCACAGCAATGAACACCTGTTTGCCAGAATGTTTGAGAAATTAAAGAAATGTGTCTCCAGACCCTTTGATAGGTTCTTCTTTGGGCCTCCTTATCTCGAGAGACAATGGATACGCGCCTGGAGGTGGTCAGTGGTGTGTGAAGCAGCGCCTGGAGTGGCTATAAAGGCCAATTCTGGAGTGACAGGCTCTTCCACAGGTGCTGCAGAGAAATTTGTTTGTTGGGGCTGTTGCACAGTTGGCTTTGATAAGTAACAGTATAAAATAACTGTTTGTCCATCACTGAAGAACTTTCAAACAGAAAGTGAAGGAGGAGGAAGGATGTTTCTGTTCCTTTTGATATTTGGGTTATTTAGCTCTGTGCTGTCATGGATTGTGAGTATTGCCTTTTATTTCTGCTTCATTATTATTACTAATAGTTTGACACTTCCTGATGGCTTAGGGTAAGCTACGTTACTGAAATAATCAGACTAGGAAGAGTCTCATGTTTGATCCAGAGACTATACAATGTAACCTGGTCTAGTATTAGCCACCGTAATTAGCAACTGAGTTAGGGCTTAGGAAAATCAGCAATTTTTAGACTATATGGATCTTTTTTTTCTTTCAAATGATTCCTACAATGACTTCTGTGGGTATCAAGTGAGGACAAGATCAACTGTGATGTGCTCCAAGGTCAAATGGCCTGCCAATACTCACACATAATGAACATCAATTCAGTGAGGTATAACCAGTTCTGCTGGTGTCTGCAGAACCATACTCGAGAAGAATGCAAGAACAGTCAAAGATATGAAACTACAATTACATAGCACAGAAACAGGTCATTCGGCCTATTAAGTCCATGCCAGCATTTATGCTCCACTCAAGCCTCCTCCCAACTTTCCTAATCTAACTCTATCAGCATAATCCTATATTCTCTTTTCCCTCATATGTTTGTCTATTTTCCCCTCAAATTCATTTATACTATCTGCCTGTGGTAGTGAGAATCACATTCTCATCACGCTCTGGGTAAAGAAGTTTAATCTGAATTCTCCACTGATTTCTTCAATATATCTTATACTGATGCACTCCAGTTTTGCTCTTCCCCACAAGTGGAGTTACATTTTCTGTATCTACTGTACCAAAACCTTTCATAATTTTAAAGACATCTTTAGTCAACCTTCAACCTTCTCATTTTAAGAGAAAAGAGACCCAGCTCAACATCCTTTCTTGATAGGTATAATCTCGCAGTTCTGGCATCATCCTTGTAAATCTTTTTTGCACTCTCACCAGTGCCTTTGCATCCTTTTTATATGGCAACCAGAACTGTATAAAATTCTGTCCACTGAAGGTACAGAGTTTTAAATCTCTTGTGTAGCATCCATAGCATTTGGAATGACTCTATCAGTACCTAGAGTCATAGGGTCATAGAGTCATTTATGGCACAGAAGGAGTCCATTCAATCTATCGAGTCCATGCTGGCTCTCCATGAAGCAATCCAGTCAGTCCCATTCATCCACTTGATCCCCATAGCCCTGTAAGTTTATTTCCTTCAAGTGAACATCCAATTTCCTTTTGAAATCATTGATTGTCTCTGCTTCCACCACCCACGTGGGCAGCGAGCTCCAGGTCATTACCACTCCCTAAGTAAAATAGTTCTGTCTCATATTTCCCCTGTATCTCTTGCCCAAAACCTTCTATCTGCACCATTACTTAATGGGAACAGGTTTTCCTTGTCTAACTTCTCTATGCCTGTGTTACGACCCGGCGAGAAAGGTGTCAGGGGTCCCTCTCAGTCTTCACCTGGTCTTACCGTAACAGGGTTTAATTTGAAACACATCGTGTTTTTAGCTCCCCCTTGGTGAATTCGGGATTGCAATGAATAGCATGTGCTATTAATTTTGCAATGAGTATATCTAATTGAAGGATCAGTCGTGTCTGAGGGCTGGACAAAGTTTGGATTTTAGGGGTTTAAAGAAGAAAAGTTGAAATTTATTAAACTTAATAGGGGTAGAAGGTTATCGGGGGTAGGAGGAAATGTGGAGTAATTGGTTCAGCCATGAACTGATTGAATTACACACATGCAAATAGAGATAGAAAAGAGTAGAAGAAAAATAAAGTGGAAAAGTTTGAGGCACTATCTGAAGAATTGTTGTTACAGTTCTTCGAGCTCACTGTAGAGTCCTTAATTTTAGATAGATCTTGCTTTTCGTTGGGACGCAGTATTCTTCTTAAACCTTGTTCGCTGTAGGAGACCTTTATCTCTTGGGGTTCAGGTGTAGATTCAGAGGCTTGTGTGAAAGAGATGGGAGCAGACAGGAGAGATCTTCTCAGTTCAGGAGCAAACAGACTTTCTGCGTTCAAACTCTCTGTGGCCAGTTCATAAAAAAGCCCTGGAACAGCCAGGAAGTCATGTGACCAGCTGGTCTAACCAGTCCTGGCCCTTGTGGATTGTATCCTCCTTAGCAGGCCCTGGAATGCGCTTCCTCACCTTCAATGTCTGTTAGTATGTAAATGTTTTTTTCTAGCCACAGCTCATCTGTTTAACAAGTCATTTCCTCACTCCAACAATAGTTAAAAATCAATATTCATGACAAAATTGATGTGCCTCATTCTTGGCAGGTGAGGGCCCAACATGACAGCCTGTCATAATCTTTTACACCTCTATTAAATCTCCCTCAATCTTCTTTGCTCTAAGAAGAACAATCCAGGTTTTCTCAACTTAACTTTGTAAACTGAAACCCTCCATCCTTGGAACCATTATGGTAAATCTCCTCTGCACCCTCTCAAGGACCCTCACATCCTTCCTAAAGTGTGGTGACCAGAACTGGATGCAATATTCCAGTTGTGGACCTAACCGGAGCTTTATAAAGGCTCAGAATAACTTCCCGGCTTTTGTACTCGATGACTATTTATGAAGCCCAAGATCCCATATGCTTTGCTAACCACTCTCTCAATATGTCGTGCCACCTTCAAAGATCAGCGGACATGCATCCCCAGGTCCCTCTGTTCTTGAAAACTCTTTGGAACTGTGCCATTAAGTATATATTGCCTCTCCCTACTCCTTCTGCCAAAATGCATTACCTCACACTTGTCAGTATTAAATTCTATCTGCCACCTGTCTGCCCATTCTGCTAGCCTATCTATGACCTGTTGCAGGTGGTTCATATCATCCTCACTGTTTGCCACACCTCCGATGATGAAGGGTCACTGACCTGAAACGTTAACTCTGCTTCTCTCTCCACAAATGCTGCTAGACTTGCTGAGTATTTCCAGCATTTTCTGTTTTTATAATAGGTAGGAAAGTATGTTGCGAAGAGGACATAAGAAGCTTGCAGACCAATCTAGATAGGTTGAGTGAGTGGGCAAAAATCTGGCAGATGGAGTATAATGTGGGAAAACGTGAAGTTGTTCACTTTGGCAAGCAGAATAAAAAAGCAGAGTATTACTTAAATGGAGAACGACTGCAGAACTCCGAGGTGCAGAGGGATCTATCTAGGTGTTCTAGTTCATGAGTTACAAAAGGTTAGTATACAGGTACAGCAAGTAATAAAGAAAGCTAATGGAATGCTATCCTTTATTACGAGAGAAATTGAAAATAAAAATAAGGATGTTATGCTTCAGTTATACAGGGCATTGGTGAGACCACATCTCAAATACTATGCGCAGTTTTGGTCACCTTATTTAAGGAAGGATGTGAATGCGTTGGAAGCGGTTGAGAGGAGGTTTACTAAATTGATACCTGGAATGAGAGGGTTTGTCTTATGAGGAAATGTTGGACAGACTAGGCTTATTTTCACTGGAGTTTAGAAGAGTGAGGGGAGACTTGATTGAAGTATATAAGATCCCGAACGTCTTGACAAGGTGTATGTTGCCTCTTGAGGGTGAGTCCAGAACTAGGGGGCACTGTTTTAAAATTAGGGGTCGTCCTTTTAGGGCAGAGATGTGGAGAAATTTTTTCTCTGAGGGTTGTGCGACTTTGGAAATCTCTGCCTCAGAAGGTGGTGGAGGCAGGTTCATTGAATAATTTTAAGGCGGGGTAGATAGATCCTTGTTAGGCAAGGGAATCAAAGGTTATCGGGGGTGGATGGGAGTGTGGAATTCGAGACACAAACTGATCAGCCATGATCATATTGAATGACAGAGCAGACTAGAGGGGCTGAATGGCCTACTTCTGCTCCTAATTCATATGTTCGCATATGAATAATTTAAACCCTGAATGAGGTAGTTGCATCACACCATCTCCATCAACAAGTTAAGAAGGGTTCCAATTGTGTATAGTCTTTACACTTCCCAATATCACATTATTAAATAAACATGAGCCACCCTTTGATTTGTAACCAGCCTAGATTTGTTTGCCAGCTTCTCAGACCAGGTGTTTTCATTCGTCTTGCATTAGAAAAATTCAATTCCAAATTAAAAGTTACCTTTAGTAAATTAATACAAACCATGAAGCAGGCGATCATAATAATGTGGCTCGGTGTCAAATTTTGCTTTATAATGCTCCTGTCAAGGACTTTGGGACATTTTATTACGTTAAAGGTGCCAAAAAAAAGTTGTTGTTTTCGTGTTGCTCATATCCCAAGAAACATTTTTAAACTACAGGAATAGATAGAAAATCATTATCCTCTTCCATATATACTTCTAGAAAATATTCAGTAAGTATTTTGATAGCTCTCTCTTTCTCATAAATTTCACCATTGCTTGTATCCTTCTACCAATCACATCACATTTATTTTTCAATGTAGTTACAAGTTTCATACTTGATTAGGAGACTGAAGATTAACAAATCTCATGGTCCACTTCGTATTTGAATTTAAATTCCACCAGCTGCTGTGGTGGGATTTAAACCCATGTCCCCAGGGCATCAGCCTCGGCCTCTGGATTATTCATTCAGTGACATTGCCACTATACCACCGTCTCTCCAATCTATGCCTTGGTTATTACCTCGTGACTTGGTTATTTCAATGCGCTGCTTGTGTACTCAAGTAGGATGAGGGAGAATAATTAATGAGGCATTGGTTGTGTGAACAGCCTTTATAAAATAAAAGCCTAGGAAAAATATTATACAAAAAGATACTTGTGCATTTGCCTCTATGGTATTCCACATTCCTAAACTTCTGTTTGTTTCCAGATGCTAAGCTATATCTTTACTCACTTTCTTCCTTGCCTGTGGCTTGATTTCTTCCCTGGCCTTTGTTCTCTTTTCAAAATAATATAAATTTAAACAATGTTATGGGCAGTTGGCAGTTGTGTAGAACATAAAAATCATGAAGGACATTTGTCATTTGTTGGGTAACCTCATACTAATCTAGCTCTGACAGCTTCCATTTTTTTTCAACCTATGAATTCCTCAGCCCATGCAGCAAGCCAATGTTACCGGTGATACTGATGCAGAGGGGCAGTGCGTGTGTAAAGTTTTCCTACCAGATACAACATTCCCAGCTGATAAAGTCGAAAATTTGCAACAGACCTACCAAAACCTCTCTCAGAAAATGGAAACTGAAATCTCAAAGGTGAAGCAAAGGATTTGTGCGGATCATTATTTACGTGCTGAATTTCTTTATGTGTTCTTTATCAATTGGAGCATATACATTGTTTGCTAATGTTAACAGAAAAGTTGTCATCAGTATAACTTTAAATTTATATTTATTTAAATTTATAGTATGTGTCTCTCACAGCAGCTTCAAGTGATTTTGTTTACACCAGGTTATGGTGAAATGAGGCAACCAAGGCTAACCATCTCACAGACAAATATGTTTGGCCTCATCAGTGGACCAATTACACTGCGGCTATTAGTTTGAGTACCAACTTGTCCAATGGTGCCCATTTTCTGCTGATTAGACTTTTGTACCCAGAATTCCCAGTATATATCTACCAGGAGTGCAGGGGAGGAGTTAGAAAATAGCTCCCCAGTTCAAATTGCCCATTTCTTCTGGGCTTGATGGGGGAAGAATCTCTGTCCTCCCCCAACATAGCCCATGACGTTGGAAGGGATTGGGTCAGAAAGATGGACTTCCTATATCGGCAAAAATTTTGGCTCTGACCTCCATATTGCCAAGCTCCTAGCTGACAGATGCTCTGAGCAGTGGATGTGATGTCTACTTCTAGACTTGGTTATTTCAATGCACTCCTTGTGTACAGGTCCAGCTCTGAAGCGTCACATCAGAAAAAATGGCAGCTCCATTTTTCATTTTGACACTGTGTAAAGAGGAACACCTGTGCTGCAACATTAATTAGAGCTTAGAGCTCAGAACCCACCCTCCTCTCTCACCACCTAACATTGATTTGTGTATTTCTACATTTTGTTCAGACACAGCAAACACTGATGGGAAAGGATTAATTCTATCAAAATTAAAACATTTATATATTTGTGCTTCCTTAACTTATTAAGATTCTTTGTAACCGAATATGTGAACCCTGACAGCTTGAAGTGTACGAGAGCGTGCTTGTTCAGTATAAAACCAAATTGGATAACCTGACTAAGCGGCTCGAAGCAATGGAGAACAGTGAAGATACATTCACCAAACTTGACTTTGAGCTTCTGCGTGTGGAACTGAAAGAGATGGAAAACCTTATCACCGATCTGATGCAGTCGGTTCAGGGAGACACTCAAGTCTTCGACACACTGTTTGAGGAGGTGATTGTGTGACACTGTTGAGATTTATGTTAATGCAGCAATGACTGACATTTTCTTTTTTTAAGTATATAAGATATGACACTGTTGTTTGGCAGTGTAACATCGTGCAGCATAGGAGCCACCGCAAGAACATACACAAATCTTTGAAGGCTGTAGGACAATTTGACAAAACCATTAAAATCATAGTATAGAATCATGGAATCTTACAGCACAGAAGGTGGCCATTTGATCCATCATGCCTGTGCCAGCTCTTCGAAGGAGCTGTCCAATTTAATCCCACTCCCCAGCTTTCTCCCCATAACCCTGCAAATCAGTTCTCTTCAAGTACATTCCCAATTGCCTTTTAAAAGTTCCGATAGAAACTGACTCCACCAATCTTTCAGGTAGTGCAGTACAGATCACAACAACCCCGTATGTGAAGAAATTTTTCCTCATTTCCCCTCTAGTACTTTTGCCAATTATTCAATTATTTTAAATCTATGACCTCTGGTTACGAACTCACTTGCCAAAAGAATAAGTTTCTCTCTATTAGTTCTATCAAAAGCCCTCATCATTTTGAATACCCCCTTAGCTTCTCCACATAACAGAACTCCCTCATCCCTGATATAATCCTGGTAAACCTCCTTGGTACCCGCTCCAGGGCCTTGCCATCCTTCCTAAATTGTGGGGCCCAGAATTGTATAGAATGCTTGCAATTGAGGCCCAACCAGAGATTTGTGTAGCTCTTGCATGACTTCCTTGTTATTGTCTTCAATGTCACTATTTGCAAAGCCATGTATCCCATACACTTTCTGAACTGCATTTTCAATTTGCCCTTCCAGTTTCAACGATTTATGAATATACACCCCCATGTCCCTCTGTTCCTGCACCCCATCCCCATCAAAATTTTGATTACACTGCCTCTCTCTGTTATTTCTCCCAAAGTACATCACTTCACATTTTTCCACATTAAATTGCATCGGTCATGTGTCTGCCCATTTCACTAGTCCATCTCTGTCCTCTTAAAATCTGCTACTATCATGCTCACTATTTACTAGATTGCCAAGTTTAGTATCATTGGTAAACTTCAAATTGCACTTCAGGTCATTTATATATAGCAAGAAAATCAATAACCCTAATACCGATGACCCCGGGGAACCCCACTGTATATCTCTCTCTAGTGAAAAAATATTTGTTCACCACTACTTTCTACACCCTTCCCCTTAACCAATTATATACCCAAGGTACCACCCATCTGGTTCACTAATGTCCTTTAGGGAAGAAAATCTGCCAACCTTACCTGGTCTGGACTACATGTGACTCTCGACCCACAGCAATGTGGTTGACTGTTAACTGAATTCTGAATTGGCCTAGCAAGCCACTCAGTTGTCAAGGTCAATTAGGGATGGGCAGCAAATGCCGGCCTTGCCCGTGACGCCCACATCCCATGAAAGAATTAAAAAAACACTGCCTCCTTAATACCATGTGCTCTATTTTCTGAATAAGTTTGTTATGGAGTGCTTTATCAATTGCTTTTTGAAAGCGCATATATATGCATCTACTGCCCTATTTTCATCAATGTTACTTCATGAAAAAACTCAATCAGATTAGTTAAATATGATTTGCTGCTATACAGATCCATGCTGGCTGTTCTTTATTAACCCATATTTCCCCATGGTCGATAGTAGTTTTTCCACTACTGACATTAGACTGGTTGACTTGTTATTACTAGGTTTATCCCCTTCCCCTTTTTTGAACAAGGTTGTGACATTTGCAATTCTCCAGTCCAAGGAGGATTGAAAGACTGTGGTCAGAGCTTCTGCTATATCCATCCTAACTTCCCTCATCAACATAGGATGCATTCTGTCTGGATCACGTGATCTTTGACTGATCCAAACCTACTTATCACTTCCTTTCTATCTATTTTTATCCTATCCAATATCCCTACTCACTCCATCCCTACTCCAACAAGATGCAAAGTATTCATTCAGTACTTCAGTCATGCCCTGTCTCCTTTGTAGTCCTTAATGAACTTCACCATTTCTTGAACTATTCTTTTACTTTTTATATGTTTGGATGAGATTTTGGGTTCCCTTTTATATTATTTGTTCATCTTTTCTCATACTCTCCTTGCCCTACTTTTTCAATTTCCCTCTGCAGTCTCTGCATTTTGTCTGGTTTACAATTTTATTCTGTATCTGATATTTGTCATACATCTTTTTCTGTTTGATTTTAACCTCTATTTCATTTGCCATCTAGGGAGCTCAAGTTTTGGATGCCTTATCGTTCTTCCTGTTGGGTATATGCTTGGTTTGTCCCCAAACTATCTCTGTTTGAAGACCTGCCATTGCTTATTGACTGTTTTCTTAGCCAATCTTTGTTTCCACTCCACCTGCATTAGCCCCCTTCTTAAGTCACTGAAATTGTCTCGCTTTACCTTTCTGTGTTCCTTTACATGGACTAGTTTAAACCTAATTATATTATGATCACTATTACCCAGATATTCTCCCATGGAAACATACTGCACTTGCCCTACTTCATTCCCCAGAATTAGATCCAGTGCTGCTTCATTCCTCGTTGGGCTAGAAACATACTGATTAACAAATTTCTCCTGGACACATATTAGGAATTCTTCACCTTCCTTATCCTTTGCTCTGTTCCTTCCCTAGTATATATTAAGATAAATGAAATCCCCTACTATTACTGAGCTATTATTTTTATGTTTCTCTGAAATTTGCCCACAGATTTGATCTATCTCCTTCTCACTATTTCGGGGTTTACCCAAAAATGTCCTTGGCTGCTCCTTAACTCTAACAAACAGATTCAAGACTTTGAACCCTCTATTCTATTGTAAAACTGTAATATTATACTTGATCAATACTGCCAATCCCCACCCCCCCCACCACTTCATTTTTTCCCCTTTCTATATCCCTCCTGAATATATTGTAGCAAGGAATATTTAGTTGCCATTCCAGCCCATATTTAAACTAGGTCTCCGTTATAAAGCCATTATATTATAATCTCATGTAGAAACTTGTAGCTGTAGCTCGTCAACCTTATTTGTAACACTCCTTGCATTAACACGTACGCATTCCAACACCACACTAATCTGTTGAAAAGGCATACAGGATCCTTAACTATATAAATAGAGGCATAGAATACAAAAGCTAGGAAGTTATGCTAAACATTTGTAAATCACTGGTTAGGTATCAATTGGAGTATTGTGTCTAATTCTGGGCACCACAGTTTAGGAAGGATGTTAAGGCCTTGGAAAGGGCGCAGAGGAGATTTATTAGAATAGTACCAGGGATGAAGGAGTTCAGTTATGCAAAGAGAGGAGAGAAGATGCGATTGTTCTCCTTAGAGCAGATAAAGATATTTTACATAAATGTTCAAAATTATGAAGGGTTTTGATAAATAGGAAGAAACTAGTTACACTGGCAGGAGGGTTGTTAACCAGAGGGCATAGATAATTGGCAAAAGAACCAGAGGAAGGTGAGAATTTGTTTAACACAGCAAGTTGCTATGATTTGGAATACACTGCCTGAAAGGGTGAGGGAAGTAGATTCAATGGTAATGTTCAAAAGACAAAAGGATAAAGATTTGAAAGGAAAAAGAATCAGGGTAATGGGGAAAGAGCAAGGGAAAGCGACTAGACAGTCTGTTTTTTTTATTTGTTCATGGGATGTAGGTGTCGCTGACTAGGCCAGCATTTATTGCCCATCCCTAATTGCCCTTGAACTGAGTGGCTTGCTAGGCCATTGAAGAGTCAACCACATTGCTGTGGGTCTGGAGTTACACGTAGGCCAGGCCAGACCAGACAAGGACAGTAGATTTCCTTCCCTAAAGAACATTAATGAATCAGATTGGTTTTTAAACAAAAATTGACAATGGTTTTATGGTCACCATTGGATTAGCTTTTAATTCCAGATTTATTAATCGAATTCAAATTTCACTATCTGCCGTGGTGGGATTCAAATCCATGTTCCCAGAGCATTAGCCTAGGCACGTGAACACCAAAAGTATTTTTTTTTTAAACAAAATGTCATATTTTGCTCTTGTTTCACTCTCTCATGATGTGAAGATATTAGTTATTAAGCCTTTCAATAAGTTTTTATCATCAGCAAAACAAATAATGTAAGTCCAGCCATATGCCTGACACTTTGCTTTTCCTCTATCTTGCTACCCTATCCCCTGTGTTAAAGGTGAAACCCCTATAATATGGGGCAAAGTAGTGCAGGAGTGGAGAACAACATATGGAAACATAAATGACTTCAAATGGCTTCTAACGCAATTATATAGAATTGTAAACAGCGGGCCATTTGACCCAATGGTCTATGCTGGAGTTTATGTTTCACATGAGCCTCCTTCCATCCTACTTCATCTCACCCTATCAACATATTTCTTTCTCCCTTACATGATCATCTAGTTTCCCTTTAAATGCATTTATAGCAAGCACCTCAACTACTCCATGTGATAGCAAGTTCCATATTCTAACCACTCTTTGAGTAAGGAAGTTTCTCCAGAATTCCTTATTGGATTTATTGGTGATTATCTCATATTTATGACCCCTAGTTTTGATCTTTGAGTACCCTGACAAATGGAAACATCCTACTGATGTCTACCCTATCAAACCCTTTCATAATTGTATAGGTGTCTATTAGGTCACCCCTCAGCCTTCTCTTTTATAGAGAATGAGCCTTTGAATGCTGCTGACATGGATTTGAGGAATGTTACTAACTCGACTGTATCTTCAGATTCGAAACATGACTGCCATCGTTAACCAACTGGAACACTACGATAAGAACAACGTGCTCCTTTTGCGGCATGAAATTGAGCGACTGCAGCAGCGTCTGGAGGAATGTCAGAAACTTCACAATGGGACCCAGGGCGGAGATTTCGGTAATGACATCTTACATAGAATTCACAACACAGAAATAGGCGATTCGGCTCAACTGGTCTATTTGGTGTTTATTTTCCTTGCGTGTTTCTTCCCACCCTTCTTTATCTAACTCTATCAACATATCCTTCTATTCCTTGACTCATGTCTGTCCCCCTTAATGTATTTATACTATCTGCTTCAACTACTCCATGTGGCAGCAAGTTCCACATTCTAACCACTCTTTGGGTAACGAGGTTTCTTCTGAATTTCTTATTGTATTTATCGGTGACTATCTTATACTTAAGTCCCCTAGTATTGGGCTCTTCCACAAGTGGAAACAGCTACACGATGTCTACCCAATCAAACCCTTTCATAATCTTAAAGAGCTCTATCAGGTTACCCCTTAGCCTTCTCTTTTCTAGAAAAAAACCCCAGCCAGTTCAGTCTTTCCTGATAAGTGTAGCTTCCAAGTTCTTGTATCATTCTTTGCATGTTCCCCAGTACCTCCATATCCTTTGTATAATATATACCTTCATGAAGGTGGGGAAGAGTGATAACAGCTTCAGCCACCCATTATCAATCATTTCTCAATAAATACATATAGAGGCTATACATAAATATGGTGCTGCTCTTACCGCAACATTACAGATAAGGAGGACTCTTCGCCACAAAGTTGGAGGGATAATGCCCTTCAGCCATGGTATCTGGGTCTCAGTCTATCCCAGGCAGAGGGTTTTAAATCTTATAAATTTAGAAAGAAGGGAAGACTGTGCAAGGGGAGGAGTTCTACAGGTTCTAGAAAAGAATAAGCTACAGACTTTCAAATCAGATTTCAATAGAAGAAATAGTAGCAGAGTGGTTATGTTACAGAACTAGTAATCCAGAGGCCTAGACTAATGATCCAGGGACATGGGCTGAAATTTTACGGTAGGCAGACGGGAGCCAGCCACCGATTGAAAAGTTTGTGGTGAACCGGCTTCCGCCTCGCCTGGGGATCCGACCAGTATTTTGAGGGTTCCCGGGCTTCAATTGGTGTGAAGCGGGACTTCCACCCACCTAATAGAGCTGCCGGCCAATCAGCAGGCCAGCAGCTTTTAGTCCCAAAGCACCATCGGGAGCTGTGGCCACTGCTGGGACTGCTGCCCAGCATGAAGACAAGGGGCTGAATTTTACACTGCCCCAGTGGGTCAGATCGTGGCGTGGGGGCGGATGGGGGTAGCGTAAAATTGAGCGGGAGGCTCCGGGAGGCCTTCCCGCTTCACTCCCGCCTCAGCCAACTTTACGGCGGTCGGCGGGGGGAATGGCACGCCCGCCCACCCCAGGCCAATTGAGGCCCTTAAGTGGCCACTTAACAGCCACTTAAGGGCATTCGCCTCACTCCACGGGTATTTTACCCATGGCAAGCGGGCGTGCTGGGGACGTGAAAGGCTACCCAGCGATAGCTGCCGGCCTTTCTGCATGCCAGGGTGGTGCCAAGGCAATCGGGCACATGGTGCCCAATTGAGGGTCACTCCTGCCTCCCAACATACCGCCGAGACCCAAGACACCACCCCCACCCGCCCCCCATACCCCCAGCGAGGCAAGCCCAGCTTACCTGAGGTCCTGGCTCCATGGTGCCGGCAGCTCACTGAAGCGGGACCTCCTCCCTCAAGCAGTTGGAAGTCCCGCCTTAGGGCAATTAAAGCCTGGGGACCTGTAAAATGCGGGTTGGATCCCTGGGCTAGGTGGAAGCGGGTTCAGCACCGACTTTTACATCGGTGGCGAAGTCCGGTCCGCCTATGGCAAAATCCAGCCCAAGATGTTTGGGAGCCACGACGGAAGATAAGTTTTGGTTGCCTTGCCGGGGGTAATCGGTCGGGCCCCGATGAGGCAAGGGTGGTCGATTGGGGGGATAGGGGGCGTGTTGGGTCTTGGGGGTGGTTGGGGGCGGCCCTCCATTGGGCACAGGGTGCACAATAATGAGGGCCACCCTGGGACGCTCGGAAGCCGCCTGCTTTCATTAGGCAGCTTCTCCCAGATCCAGGACGCCCGCAAGTCGGCATAAGGAGGGAGGAAGTGTTGGGTATTCTAAAAGGCATTAAGGTGGACAAGTCCCCAGGTCCGGATGGGATCTATCCCAGGTTACTGAGGGAAGCAAGAGAGGAAATAGCTGGGGCCTTAACAGATATCTTTGCAGCATCCTTAAACACGGGTGAGGTCCCGGAGGACTGGAGAATTGCTAATGTTGTCCCCTTGTTTAAGAAGGGCAGCAGGGATAATCCAGGTAGTTATAGACCGGTGAGCCTGACGTCAGTGGTAGGGAAGCTGCTGGAGAAGATACTGAGGGATAGGATCTATTCCCATTTGGAAGAAAATGGGCTTATCAGTGATAGGCAACATGGTTTTGTGCAGGGAAGGTCATGTCTTACCAACTGAATAGAATTCTTTGAGGAAGTGACAAAATTGATTGATGAGGGAAGGGCTGTAGATGTCGTATACATGGACTTCAGTAAGGCGTTTGATAAGGTTCCCCATGGTAGGCTGATGGAGAAAGTGAAGTCGCATGGGATCCAGGGTGTACTAGCTAGATGGATAAAGAACTGGCTGGGCAACAGGAGACAGAGAGTAGCAGTGGAAGGGAGTTTCTCAAAATGGAGACATGTGACCAGTGGTGTTCCACAGGGATCCATGCTGGGACCACTGTTGTTTGTGATATACATAAATGATTTGGAGGAAAGTATAGGTGGTCTGATTAGCAAGTTTGCAGACGACACTAAGATTGGTGGAGTAGCAGATAGTGAAGGGGACTGTCAGAGAATACAGCAGAATATAGATAGATTGGAGAGTTGGGCAGAGAAATGGCAGATGGAGTTCAATCAGGGTAAATATGAGGTGATGCATTTTGGAAGATCCAATTCAAGAGTGAACTATACAATAATTGGAAAAGTCCTCGGGAAAATTGATGTACAGAGAGATTTGGGTGTTCAGGTCCATTGTTCCCTGAAGGTGGCAACGCAGGTAAATAGAGTGGTCAAGAAGGCATACGGCATGCTTTCCTTCATCGGACGGGGTATTGAGTACAAGAGTTGGCAGGTCATGTTACAGGTGTATAGGACTTTGGTTCGGCCACATTTGGAATAGTGCGTGCAGTTCTGGTCACCACATTACCAAAAGGATGTGGATGCTTTGGAGAGGGTGCAGAGGAGGTTCACCAGGATGTTGCCTGGTATGGAGGGCACTAGCTATGAAGAGAGGTTGAGTAGATTAGGATTATTTTCATTAGAAAGGCAGAGGTTGATGGGGGACCTGATTGAGGTGTACAAAATCATGAGAGGTATAGACAGGGTGGATAGCAAGAAGCTTTTTCCCAGAGTGGGGGATTCAAATACTAAGGGTCACAAGTTCAAAGTGAGAGGGGAAAAGTTTAGGGGGGATATGCGTGGAAAGTTCTTTACGCAGAGGGTGGTGGGTGCCTGGAACGCGTTGCCAGCGGAGGTGGTAGATGCGAACATGATAGCGTCTTTTAAGATGTATCTAGAGAGATACATGAATGGGCAGGAAGCAAAGAGATACAGACCCTTAGAAAATAGGCGACATGTTTAGGTAGAAGATCTGGATCGGCGCAGGCTTGGAGGGCCGAAGGGCCTTTTCCTGTGCTGTAATTTTCTTTGTTCTTTGCCACGCATAAAATCTGCATGGAGGTGGGCGAAGGCCCTTAAGTGGCCGTCAAGTGGCCACTTAAGGGCCTTGATTGGCCTGGGATGGGCAGGCCATTTCTCGTCGCCACCGCCCTGCCTAAAGTGGCGGCAGAGTCGGGAGTGGGTCGGGAAGGTCTACCAGTGCCTCCATTTTACGCCACCCGCACTGCCACCACACCGCTCGTCAGGGTGGTGTAAAATTCCAGCCTTGTTTTCAAATTCCACCATGACACCTAAGGAACTTAAATTTGGTTAATTAAATAAATATGTAATAAAAAGCTAGCATGGTGACCATGAAACTACTGGTTTGTTGTAAAAACCCATCTGGTTCACTAATGTCCTTTAGAGAAGGAAAACTACTTTCCTTACCAAGTCAGCCTATGTGTGACTCTAGACCCATAGCAATATGGCTGACTCTTAACTGCCTCTGAACTGGCCCAGCAAGGCACTGAGTTGTTAGGGATGGGCAATAAATGCTGACCTTGCCAGCAATACCCACATCCCATGAACAAACAAGAAAAGCACATGTAAAAAAAACACAAGCAAGGAAGGAAACATAGTCTGATATAGTTTATTCTTAGTAGGAATAGAAGAGAAGATGGTTCTGTGCAACAATGACTGTGATAGAGTCATCAAAAAAATCTGCAATCAGAAAAGAAGTGGTTAGAGGTGAGAGGAAGAGTGTAACAGACTTCAGGTTGTTTTTGTTTGCTATATTTTGTTTTTTCCTCCTACCAGGAGCTTGTGAAAATGGAGGAATTGCAAACGTGAGCAAACCATTTATCGTGCAGAAGAACTATTACGGATCCTCCTATGCATATGGCGCATGGGGAAAAGACCCTTATCCAGCCCCTGGCAGAAGGAACATGTATTGGGTCACTTCACAGAATTCATTTCCAACAATGAACAATTATCGACTTTACTCGGACTACACACACCTCGTGCTCGGCGAGCAATTTCAGGCACTTTCATTAAGTGCATCAGGTTATGGGTCTGGCGTGGTGATGTTTAAAAATTATTTATACTATAATTACTATAACGATAATAGGTATATCGTAAGAGCAAATGCATCATCTCCAAGCCAGTATCAGTCCATTCTGTTAGAAGATGCAGTCACTGGAAACAGATTCTCATACAGCTCTTCTGACTACCAAAACCTTGACTTTTCTGTTGATGAAAATGGCCTGTGGGTGATCTATGCCACTGAAAAAAGCAGAGGGAACATAGTATTGAGTAAAATCAATGAAGACTCCTTCATTGTGGAGGCCACTTGGGAGACCAACCAGTTCAAAAGGGCGGCCAGCAATGCCTTCATGCTTTGCGGAGTTCTCTATGTGACAAGAACGGTGACAACGCAAATGGAAGAAATATTTTACACCTTCGACACAAAGACAGGCAAGGAGAGTTTGATCAACATCCCTTTTGAAAATAAGCATGAAAACGTCATTAGTCTCCACTACAACCCTTCAGATCACAAACTGTACATGTACAATGACGGTTACATGGTCTTCTATAACCTTGAGTTCAAATCTAAAACCCCTTAATGATAAATTCAAGTTATTTTATTTTAAGGATGCATCATTGCCTCCCCTTCTCCATTTCAACATGATATATATTGGCAATCAGCACTACAAGAACCTTTTCTTTCAAGATTTAATTTTCCATCTTTTCAACTTCTACCAATTGCAGGCTAGCTGGCAGAGTTGCCAACATCAATTCCCTGCCATATCGAGCTCACAGGTCCTGATGGACCAGCGACTGCAGGCTTCTCCTCAGTTGTTCTCTGTACAGACATCAAGAGGGGCTAATGGGCAGAACCCAACCCAGATGGATGATATCAGCTGTTTTCCTTTCCTCAGAAGGAACAGTGTAGTAGCCAAGACCCCAAACAACTTAACTAATTCCCAGTCCTGTTTGAAAGTTAAAGTCCCAGCTATTTTTGCTACTGGGTCCTCCCACTCGGTGGAAATTAGTGACTTTAAGTTATCAGCCTCAGACCCTTCGCCTAGCAGCATTTCCATTGTTCAGGTATATGAAAAGACCTTAAGCACTGTAGTCAGATAACTCAAGCAACACAGCCCCATGTAGTGTTGCCAGATGTTCAGCTGTGGGATAGACAGGCTGGTTGCAACTGTCAGAACCTGAGCCATGATCGTGCCCTCTGTCCCAACTTGATCCTGCCCCTATTAATTACTGGGGATAACTGAAGGTTCTTTGATGTTGTCCCTAGCTCCATGATGCACCAACCTGCTGGATATGGTTTGTGGAGCATAGCAGTCTAACCAAAAATAAGATAAAGGTGCTGTTAACCCTTTCAACATCTGAGAAGTTTCACTCTGTAACTCAACTGAATGGGAACATATAATAAAATGCAAATCTGCTTTACGTCATGTTAATTTTATTTCCACCTATCCTCAGATAATTGATCTCAATATTGGCTGACTGAGAGTTCTTCCAAGGAAGCCATCTACAAAGGTTTCTTTGTAACAGGCTATTCAGATGCGAGTTCTATGGGATGATTTTCCCACATATTTCTACTCAACCCGTACAGAATGGGTAGAACTTAAGAACAAAAGGGGGGCAATCACTTGGCTGGGCATGTACTACATGCCTCCAAACAGTCAGGGAGAGATAGAGGAACAGATATGTAGGCAAATCTCAGAGAGGTGTAAAAATAATCGGGTAATAATAGTAGGGGATTTCAACTTACCTAATATCAACTGGGATAGTCTTAGTGCAAAAGGCTTAAAGGGGGAGGAATTCTTAAAATGCATACAGGAGAGCTTTTTGAGCCAGTACGTAGAAAGTCCCACAAGAGAAGGGGCAGTACTGGACCTAATCCTAGGGAATGAACCTGGACAAGTGGTAGAAATATCAGTGGGGGAGCATTTCAGGGATAGTGACCATAACTCTGTAAGATTTAAGCTAGTTATGGAAAAGGACAAAGATGGGCCAGAAATAAAGGTACTGAATTGGGGGAAGGCCAATATCAATTTGATAAAACAGGATCTGGCCAAAGTGGATTGGGAGCAGCTACTTGTAGGAAAGTCTACATCAGGCCAGTGGGAGTCATTCAAAGAGGAAAGAGTGAGGGCTCAGAGCCAACATGTACCTGTTAAGATGAAGGGTAGGACCAACAAGTCCAGGGAACCCTGGATGTCAAGGGATATAGAGTATTGGATAAGGAAAGAAAATGAGGCTTATGGCAGGTTCAGAGCATTGAAAACAGCGGAGGCATTAAAGGAGTATAGAAAGTGTGTGGGGGGGGGAGGGGGGGGTACTTAAAAAAGTCATGAGGAGAGCAAAGAGGGGACATGAAAAATCATTGGCGGTCAATATAAAGGAAAATCCTAAAGCGTTTTATAAGTATATCAAGGGCAAGAGAATAACCAGGGAAAGAGTAAGGCCCATAAGGGACCAAAGTGGCAATCTGTGTGTGGAGCCGGAGGACATAGGTGAGGTTTTAAATGATTACTTTTCATCTGTTTTCACTGTGGAGAATGACAATGTAGGTGTAGAGATCAGGGAGGTAAATTGCGATATACTTGAACATATTAACATTGAAAGGGAGGAAGTATTAGATATTTTAGTGGGATTAAAAGTGGATAAAACCCCAGGTCCAGACGAGATGCATCCCAGGCTGTTATGTGAGGCAAGGGAGGTGATAGCAGGGGCTCTGACACAAATTTTCAGATCCTCTCTGGCCACGGGAGAGGTGCCAGAGGACTGGAGGACAGCGAATGTGGTACCATTATTCAAGAAGGGTAGCAGGGATAGACCAGGTAATTACAGGCCAGTGAGTCTAAAATCAGTGGTTGGGAAACTATTGGGAAAAATTCTGAGGGACAGGATTAATCTCCACTTGGAGAGTCAGGGAATAATCAGGGATAATCAGCACAGCTGATCATGTCTAACTAACTTGATTGAATTTTTCGAGGAGGTGACTAGATGTGTAGATGAGGGTAAAGCAGTTGATGTAGTCTACATGGACTTCAGTAAGGCTATTGATAAGGTCCCGCATGGGAGATCGGTTAAGAAGGTAAGAGCCCATGGGATCCAGGGCAATTTGGCAAATTGGATCCAAAATTGGCTTGGTGGCAGGAAACAGAGGGTAATGGTCAAGGGTTGTTTTTGCGAGTGGAAGCCTGTGACCAGTGGTGCACTACAGAGATCGGTGCTGTGACCCTTGCTGTTTGTAGCGTGAATATAGGAGGTACGATAAGTAAGTTCACAGATGACACGAAAACTGGTGGTGTCGTAAATAGTGAGGAGGAAAGCCTTAGATTACAGGACAATATAGATGGGCTGGTAAGATGGGCGGAGCTGTGGCAAATGGAATTTAATCCTGAGAAATGTGAGGTGATGCACTTTGGGAGGACTAACAAGGCAAGGGAATATACAATGGATGGTAGGACCCTAGGAAGTACAGAAGGTCAGAGGGACCTTGGTGTACTTGTCCATAGATCACTGAAGGCAGCAGCACAGGTAGATAAGGTGGTTAGGAAGGCATATGGGATACTTGCCTTTATTAACTCAGGCATAGAATATAAGAGCAGGGAGGTTATGATGGAGCTGTATAAAATGCTAGTTAGGCCACAGCTGGAGTACTGTGTACAGTTCTGGGCACCACACTATAGGAAGGATGTGATTGCACTGGAGAAGGTGCAGAGGAGATTCACCAGGATGTTGCCTGGGCTGGCGCATTTCGGCTATGAAGAGAGGCTGAAAAGGTTAGGGTTGTTTTCCTTGGAGCAGAGAAGGATGAGGGGGGACATGATTGAGGTATACAAAATTATGAGGGGCATTAATAGGTTAGATAGGAAGAGACTTTTTCCCTTAGCAGAAGGGTCAATAACCAGGGGGCATAGATTTAAGGTAAGGGGCAGGAGGTTTAGAGGGGATTTGAGGAAAAATGTTTTCACCCGGACGGTGGTTGGAATCTGGAATACACTGCCTGAAGGGGTGGTAGAGGCAGGAATCCTTACAACATTTAAGAAGCATTTAGATGAGAACTTGAAACGCCATAGCATTCAAGGCTATGGGCCAAGTGCTGGAAAATGGGATTAGAATAGTTAGGTGCTTGATGGTCGACACAGACAGGATGGGCCGAAGGGCCTGATTCTGCGCTGTATAACTCTATGAGTCTATGAGAATCTCTCCCACTGTGGAAAGGATTCAAAAATGAGTAACAAAGACAGTTGCCCAGGTTTAGATCATTGATTTTAAACTGATAAAGAGACTGAATAAATTTGGAAATAAAAGATGAAGGGGGTAGATAATCTAAGCTGGTAAATGATGGGAATTGATAATGTGAACATCTACTTGGGAATAGGACTGCTATAGGAATAAGTATAGATGAAGATAATCAACAACTCCAAAGGACCCAATTCTGTTGGAGTGGTAGCTTGATTCCTCAGTGAATAAATGTTAGCCCAGAGTGGTGCCAGCTTATGCATACAAGGAAAGCCATTTTACTACATTTCTACTTTTCCAGTTCTGATGAGAGGTCATTGACCTGAAACATTAACTCCGTTTCTCTCTCCATAGATGCTGCCTGACCTGCTGAGTATTTCCAGCATTGTCTGCTTTTGGTGGCTACTTCACAGAGCACTGAGGCTCAACCACATAGTTTATGTGACTGGAACCACATGCAGATCAGGTTTCCTTCCATGAAGGACATTAACAAATCAGTTGGGCTTTTACGACAATCCAGCAACTTTCACGGTCATTTTACCCTGCTACCAAATTACCAGTTTCATTAAATTCAAGTGCACAATTTACAAACACTGGTTGCTAGCCCAGGACTATAACTATTGCACTACTGCGTGCACTCAAATCTGGTCTGAGCTGAATCAGGTCCTCTCAGCCACGGTGGTCAATTGACCTCAGTGCCTTAGATTGGGATCCTGCTCCTGATCACTATTCAGTGACACCTGCTAGAAAGTGCAGGTGCGTGAATGATAGATGTGAAAAGAAAGACTTGCACTTATATCTCACCTTACAAGACATAAGGACATCCCAAAGTGCTTTACAGCCAATGAAGTACTTTGAAGTGCAGTCACTGTTGTAATGTGGGCAGATTTACACACATGTGATGCCCCACTAGTTTGAATAGCTTAACAATAGTTACTGTATATGCTCACATTTGGGTCTTGATCATTGGGGTGAGGTACTGGAGGACTACTGCTGTTCAAAGAGCCAAACCCCAGTCACACTAACAGCACTCAGAAAGTAATGCATTGTGTGAAGAATTTTAAAATGTTGTGATAAGGTGCTGTATAAATTTGAACCATAAGAGGGCGATCCCGCACCAGTTATTCATCCACACATACATTTCAATCACTGAAGTATAATCAGATATTTTATTTTATTTGTTGACATAGAAAAATTAAATCTAGCTTCAATGTGTAAAATTAATCCTTTTTTCCTTGGAATTTCTCACCCTCTCCGGCATGACGGATTGGAAAACGTTACTTAAAGGGATGACAGTGGATAGGCAATGGCAAACATTTAAAGAGCGCATGGATGAACTGCAACAATTGTTTACCCTTGACTGGCGCAAAAGTAAAACGGGAAAGGTAGCCAAACCATGGCTTACAAGGGAAATTAGAGATAGCATTAGATCCAAGGAAGAGGCATATAAATTTGCCATGAAAAACAACAGACCTGAGGATTGGGAGCAGTTTAGAATTCAGCAAAGGAGGACCAAGGGATTGATTAAGAAGGGGAAAAGGAGTACGAGAGCAAGCTTGCGGGGAACATAAAAACTGATTGTAAAAGTTTCTATAGGTATGTGAAGAGAAAAAGATTAGTGAAGACAAATGTAGGTCCCTTCCAGTCACATACGGGGGAATTTATTATGGGGAATAAAGAAATGGCTAACCAACTAAATGCATACTTTGGTTCTGTCTTCACAAAGGAGGACACAAATATCATACCAGAAATGTTGGGGAACACTGGGTTTAGTGAGAGAGAGGAACTGAAAGAAATCAGTATTAGTAGAGAAATGGTGTTGGGGAAATTCATGGGATTGAAGGCCGATAAATCCCCAGGGCCTGATGGTATGCATCCCAGAGTACTTAGGAAAGTGGCCCTAGAAATAGTGAATGCATTGGTGGTTATCTTCCAAGATTCTATAGACTCTGGAACAGTTCCTACAGATTGGAGCGTAGCTAATGTAACCCCACTATTTAAAAAGGGAGGTAGAGAGAAAGCAGGGAATTATAGACCAGTCAGCCTGATGTCGGTAGTGGGGAAAATTCTAGAGTCCATTATCAAAGATTTTATAACCGAGCACTTACAGAACAGTGGTAGAATCGGACAGAGTCAGCATGGATTTACGAAAGGGAAATCATGCTTGACAAATCTACTAGAATTCTTCGAGGATGTAACTAGTAGAGTTGATGAGGGGGAGCCATTGGATGTGGTTTATTTGGACTTTCAGAAGGCTTTTGACAAAGTCCCACACAAGAGATATTAGCATGTAAAATTAAAGCAGATGGGATTGGGGGTAGTGTATTGCGATGGATAGAAAATTGGTTGGCGGACAGGAATCAAAGAGTAGGGATAAATGGGTCTTTTTCCGAATGGCAGGCAGTGACTAGTGGGGTACCGCAGGGATCGGTGCTAGGACCCCAGCTATTAACAATATACATTAATGATTTAGATGAGGGAACTAAATGTAATATCTCTAAATTTGTAGATGACACAAAACTGGGTGGCAGGGTGAGTTGTGAGGAGGATGCAGAGAGGCTTCAGGGTGATTTGAACAAGTTGAGTGAGTGGGCTAATGCATGGCAGATGCAGTATAATGTGGATAAATGTGAGGTTATCCACTTCGGTAGCAAAAACAGGAAGGCAGATTATTATCTGAACGGCTATAAACTGAGAGAGGGGAATATACAGCGAGACCTGGGTGTTCTCGGTAAAAAAGGCAAATGGTATGTTGGCCTACATAGTGAGAGGATTCAAGTACAGGAGCAGGGATGTCTTGCTGCAATTTTACAGGGCCTTAGTGAGGCCACACCTGGAATATTGTGTGCAGTTTTGGTCTCCTTATCTCAGGAAGGATGTTCTTGCTATAGAGGGAGTGCAGCGAAGGTTTACCAGACTGGTTCCTGGGATGGTGGGACTGATGTATGAGGAGAGATTGAGTCGGTTAGGATTGTATTCGCTGGAGTTCAGAAGAGTGAGGGGGGATCTCATAGAAACCTATAAAATTCTAACAGGACTTGACAGGGTAGATGCAGGAAGGATGTTCCCGATGGTGGGGGAGTCCAGAACCAGGGGTCATAGTCTAAGGATAAAAGCAAAATACTGCGGATGCTGGAAATCTGAAACAAAAACAAGAAATGCTGGAATCACTCAGCAGGTCTGGCAGCATCTGTGGAAAGAGAAGCAGAGTTAACGTTTCGGGTCAGTGACCCTTCTTCGGAACTGACAAATATTAAAAATGTCACAGGTTATATGTCAAGGCAGCGCTGCTCATTTTAGTGAAGTCACTGAGCGATGACGAGTTCAGTCTTCTGTGTTTCAAAAGTACCGGGGACTATCGCAGCCCACTCCACTCACTGCCCCATTCAATCAATTTAACATGACTTGAATCTTTTCTTCCTTCTTGCAGATCATGTCCTTTCTCATCCAGTTTGTTGTTCCTTTTTTCCCACTTCTCTCCTGAAGGCACAGACCCATTATGGAATCTGGTTCCACAGCTACCAGCAGGACAGCAGTCCAGCATATCAGCCGTGGCTCAGTGGTATCACTCTCACCTCTGAGTCAGTGTTCAGTTCTCACTCCAGAGACTTGAACAAATAATCCTTGCTGACACCCAGGTGTAGTACGTAGGGAGTGCTACACTGTTGGAGGTGCTGTCTTTCAAATGAAATGTTAAACCGAGGTCCCATCTACCTCTCCGAGAACATAAAAGATCCCATGCACTATTCGAAGAGCTGGGGCGTTCACCCTGGTGTCCTGGACAGTATTTATCCCTCAACTGTCACTGAACAGATTATCTGTTAATTAGCTCAATTCTGGACCTCGCTGTGCCATGTTTCCAACATTACAAGAGTGACTACACTTCAAAAGTACTTTATTGGCTATAAAACACTTTGGGACCTCCAGAGGTTGTAAAAGGTGATATATAAATTAGTTCCTTTCCTAACCAAAGTTATTACTGCAAGCTTTGAATGTAACAGCTGTCAACTGGGGAGATGGTGGCGTAGTGGTAATGTCACTGGACTAATAGCTCCCAGTCTAATACCCAGAAACAAGGATTCAAATCCCACCATAGCAGCTGCTGAAATTTAAATTTAATTGATTAAAAATCTAGAATTGAAAGCTAGTCTCAGTTACAGTGCAATGAAGCTATCATAGATTGCTGTAAAAACCCATCTGATTGCACAGAAATGTGGTTGACTCTTGACTGGCCTCTGAAATGACTTAGCAAGCCACTCAGTTCAAGGGCAATTAGGGATGGGCGACAAATGCTGGCCTGCCAGTGATACCCACATCCCATGAATGAATAAAAAGTCATATACTTACCCAAAATACACACAGCTCCACAAATCATGAGGAATGGGAAGAAATTCATTGTTTTCTCATCCCTAACCATCGACAAAGAGATCAATTGTAGAATCCCACCGTGCATTGAGGTTAACAAATTCAGAACAGACTAGTGTTGGTTTTCCCATGTGTGGCTGGCCTATTCACTGGATGACATTCCCGAGCCATTGGGGATGAATCATAGAGCCAAAAAGCACAGAAGGAGGCCATTCAGACCATCAAGTCCATGCCAGCTCTCTGTAAAACAATTCAATCAGTTCCATTGCTTGGCTATATAACCACAGCCCTGCAAGTTTATTTCCCTCAAGTGCCAATCCATTTCATTTTGAAATCATTCATCGGGCTGGATTTTACAAAGTCAGTGACGATCCCACCTCCACTGGGCTTGGGGATCCAGATCAGATTTTACGGTCCCCAGGCCCTTAATTAGTCTTGGGCGGGACTTCCACCTCATTGAGACAGGAAGTCCCACTAATGGAGCTGCTGGTCAATCAATGGGCTGCCAGCTCACAGTCACAGCAGCACCACCAGGACTACACCCAGCTGCAGGAGGAAGATGACTGACAGCCCCAGAAAAGAGGTTAAATTTTTGGGGCCGAGCCGGAAGCACTCAGTCGGGTCCCAGTGAGGCAAGGGGAGTCAGTTAGGGGGGCGGGGGGGCATGTTGTGCTTTGGAGGCAGTTGGGCCTTCCGGGGTGGCCCTCCGTGGGGCACAGTTGTCTGATTATGAGGACCCCCCCCCCACCAAGCCTGCCAGAAAGCCTCCTAGTTTATCAGGTGGCTTTTCTAAGGCCTCAGCTGCCCACTAGTTAAACATAAAGTCCCCATGATGGTGGGTGGAGGCCCTTAAGTGGCAGTTAATTGGCCACTTAAGGGCCTTAATTGGCCCGGGGCAGGCGGGCCAATTCTTGTCTCCACTGCCGCCCCGCGTAAATTGGCAACGGAGGTGGGAGCGGGTTGGGAAGGGCCCCCATTTTACAAAACCCCCCCCCCCCAACTCCGCCACCAGCCCGCTCTTTTGTGGGGGGGCCTAAAATTCCAGCCATCATCTCTGTTTCTACCACCCTGGTAGAAAGTGAGTTTCAGGTCAGTACCATTCGCTGCATAAAAAAGTTTTTTTTCACATGCCCCCTGCATCGTTTACTCAAAATCTTAAATCTGTGTCCCCAAGTTCTTGTACCATCAGCTAATGGGAACAGCTTTTCTTTATCTACCCTATCCAATCTTGTACATCTTTATCAAATCTTCCCTCAACCTCTTTTGCTCCAAGAATAACCTGAGCTTCTCTAACCGAACCTTGTAGCTAAAATTCTTCATCCCTGGAACCATTCTGGTAAATCTCCTCTGCACTCTCAAGGATTCTCACATCCTTCCTAGAAGTGGTGATCAGAACTGGATGCAATACTCTAGTTGTGGCCTAATCAGAGCTTTATAAAGGTTCAGCATAACTTCTTTGCTTTTGTACCCAAAACCTCTATTTATGAGCCCAAGATCCTATATACTTTGCTCACTACTCTCTCAAATGTCTTGCCAGCTTTAAAGATCTATGCACATAAACCCCCTGGTCTCTCTGACCCTGTACACTCTTTAGATTTGTAGCATTTAGTCTATATTGCCTCTCCCTAACCCTTTTACCAAAATGCATCACCTCACACTTCTCAGCATTAAATTCCATCTTTTTTTTATTCATTCATGGGATGTGGGCATCACTGGCTATGCCAGCATTTATTGTCCATCCCTAATTGCCCTTGTGAAGGTGGTGGTGAGCTGCCTTCTTGAACCGTTGCAGTCGATGTGGGGTAGGTACACCCACAGTGCTGTTAGGAAGGGAGTTCCAGGATTTTGACCCAGCGACAGTGAAGGAACGGCGATATAGTTCCAAGTCAGGATGGTGTGTGACTTGGAGGGGAACTTGGAGGTGGTGATGTTCCCATGCATCTGCTGCTCTTGTCCTTCGAGGTGGTAGAGGTCACGGGTTTGGAAGGTGCTGTCTAAGGAGCCTTGGTGCGTTGCTGCAGTGCATCTTGTAGATTGTACACACTGCTGCATGGTGGTGGAGGGAGTGAATGTTTGTGGATGGTGTGCCAATCAAGCGGGCTGCTTTGTGCTGGATGGTGTCGAGCATCTTGAGTGTTGTTGGAGCTGCACCCATCCAGGCAAGTGGACCGTATTCCATCACACTCCTGACTTGTGCCTTGTAGATTGTGGACAGACTTTGGGGAGTCAGGAGGTGAGTTACTCGCCTCAGGATTCCTAGCCTCTGACCTGCTCTTGTAGCCACGGTATTTATATGGCTCATCCAGTTCAGTTTCTGGTCAATGGTAGCCCCTAGGACGTTGATAGTGGGGGATTCAGCGATGGTAATGCCATTGAATGTCAAGGGGAGATGGTTAGATTCTCTCTTGCTGGAGATGGTCATTGCCTGGCACTTGTGTGGCGCAAATGTTACTTGCCACTTATCAGCCCAAGCCTGGATGTTGTCCAGGTCTTGCTGCATTTCTACACGGACTGCTTCAGTATTTGAGGAGTCTCGAATGGTGAACATTGTGCAATCATCAACGAACATCCCCACTTCTGACCTTATGATTGAAGGAAGGTCATTGATGAAGCAGCTGAAGATGGTTGGGCCTAGGACACTACCCTGAGGAACTCCTGCAGTGATGTCCTGGAGCTCAGATGATTGACCTCCAACAACCACAGCCATCTTCCTTTGTGCTAGGTATGACTCCACCCTGCAGAGAGTTTTCCCCCGATTCCCATTGACTCCAGTTTTGCTAGGGCTCCTTGATGCCATACTCGGTCAAATGTTGCCTTGATGTCAAGGGCAGTCACTTTCACCTCACCTCTTGAGCTCAGCTCTTTTGTTCATGTTTGAACCAAGGCTGTAATGAGGTCAGGAGCTGAGTGGCCCTGGCGGAACCCAAACTGAGCATCACTGAGCAGGTTATTGCTAAGCAAGTGCTGCTTGATGGCACTGTTGATGACACCTTCCATCACTTTACTGATGATTGAGAGTAGACTGATAGGGCGGTAATTGGCCGGGTTGGACTTGTCCTGCCTTTTGTGTACAGGACATACCTGGGCAATTTTACACATTGCTGGGTAGATGCCAGTGTTGTAGCTATACTGGAACAGCTTAGCTAGGGGTGCGGCAAGCTCTGGAGCACAGGTCTTCAGTACTATTGCCGGAATATTGTCAGGACCCATAGCCTTTGCAGCATCCAGTGCGTTCAGTCGTTCCCTGATATCACGCGGAGTAAATCGAAGTGGCTGAAGTCAGGCATCTGTAATGCTGGGGACTTCAGGAGGAGACCGAGATGGATCATCAACTCAGCACTTCTGGCTGAAGATTTCAGAGGGCATGTAAGAGTTAACCACATTGCTGTGGATCTGGAGTCACATGTAGGCCAGACCAGGTAAGGACAGCAGATTTCCTTCCCGAAAGGACATCTGCCAATTATCTGACCATTCTGCTAGCCTATCTATGTTGGTATGCTGGTAGGATGAGATCAAATGGATTAAAGGGCCCTTTTTATCCAAATCTGTCCTGTCACTAAGCCCCTTCCCCTCCCAATAAACAAACTAGCTCTCAAGAGGAGAAGGCAGACAAGCATAGGAGGAAAAGTAAGACAACATAGGCACGTGTTGCAAATGCTTCAGCCTTATCTTTCGCACTGATGTGCTGGGCTCCCCCATCATTGAGGATGGGGATATTTGTGGAGCCACCTCCTCCAGTTAGTTGGCTAATTGTCCACCACCATTCACGACTGGATGTGGCAGGAATGCAAGCTTAGATCTGATCCGTTGCTTTTGGGATCGCTTAGCTCTGTCTATTGCATGCTGCTTATGCAGTTTGGCATGCAAGCAGTCCTGGGTTGTAGCTTCACCAGGTTGACACTTCATTTTGAGGTATGCCTGGTGCTGCTCCTGGCATGCCCTCCTGCACTCTTCAGTGAACCAGGATTGGTCTCCTGGCTTGATGGTAATGATAGAGTTGGGAATATGTTGGGCCATGAGGTTACAGATTGTGGTTGAGTACAATTCTGCTGCTGCTGATGGCCCACAGCGCCTCATGGATGCCCAGTTTTGCATTGTTAGATCTGTTTGAACTCTATCCCATTTAGCACGGTGATAGTGCCACACAACATGATGGAAGGTATCCTCAATGTGAAGGCGGGACTTCGTCTCCACAAGGACTTTGCGGTGATCACTCCTACCAATACAGTCATGGACAGAAGCATCTGCGACAGGCAGATTGGTGAGGACAATGTCAAGTATGATTTTCCCTCTTGTTGGTTCCCCCACCACCTGCCGCAGACCCAGTCTAGCAGCTATGTCCTCTAGTATTCGGCCAACTCAGTCAGCAGTGCTGCTACTGAGCCACTCTTGGTGATGGACATTGAAGTCCCCCACCCAGAGTACATTTTGTGCCCTTGCCACTCTCAGTGATTCCTCCAAATGGTGTTCAACATGGAGGAGTACTGACTCATCAGCTGAGGGAGGGCGGTAGGTGGTAATCAGTAGGAGGTTACCTTGCCCATGTTTGACCTGATGCCATGAGACTTCATGGGGTCTGGAGTCGATGTTGAGGACACACAGAGCAACTCCCTCCCTAATGTAGACCACTGTGCCGCCACCTCTGCTGGGTCTATCCTGCCGGTGGAACAGGACATACCCAGAGATAGTGATTGCAGTGTCTGGGACATTGCCTGTAAGGTATGATTCCGTGAGTATGACTATGTCAGGCTGTTGCTTGACTAGTCTGTGGGACAGCTCTCCCAACTTTGGCACAAGCCCCCAGATGTTAGTAAGGAGGACTTTGCAGGGTCGACAGGGCTGGGTTTGCCATTGTCTTTTCCGGTGCCTAGGTCGATACCAGGTGGTCCGTCCGATTTCATTCCTTTTTATTGACTTCGTAGTGGTTAGGTACAACTGAGTGGCTTGCTAGGCCATTTCAGAGGGCATGTAAGAGTTAACCACATTGCTGTGGATCTGGAGTCACATGTAAGCCAGACCAGGTAAGGACAGCAGATTTCTTTCCCGAAAGGACATCTGCCAATTATCTGACCATTCTGCTAGCCTATCTATGTTGGTATGCTGGCAGGATGAGATCAAATGGATTAAAGGGCCCTTTTTATTCAAATCTGTCCTGTCACTAAGCCCTTCCCCCCTCCCAATAAACAAACTAGCTCTCAAGAGGAGAAGGCAGACAAACATAGGAGGAAAAGTAAGACAACATAGGCAGTGTGCACAACCAATAATTAATTAGGAAGAGCTTCTTTTAGCCTCTCAGTTCAAACCAAACCTCAGAGACCAAGACTAGAAGGCTTAACCCACACTCATCGTTCTCAGTTCATGCATAGCCCAGCAAACTCACCTCAGGTAACAGTTACTCTCCCACCTGCACTGTGCAATCAAACTGTACAGTGGCTCCATAAAATACATAAAAATGTATGTAAACACTTGAAGACTTTTTTATTGAGCCACTGTTGAGCTTCCCCGATGGCTTACTAAGTGCACTGCTGGGTGTGGTACTGAGCCAGACAGAAGAAAAATTTCCCAATTTCCATCGCTGCTCCGTGATGAGTTAACTGATCTCAGCCTGAGCAGTACTACAATTAGCCTTAGCATTCCTAGGTTCAGGAGTGAGGAAATAAGTCTGGTTTGCTACTGCTGATCACTGTGACTGCTGGAAATTGAAGGTAGATATTAGGTGACAAAAAGATTGGGAGTAGCTGTAATACCCCTTATTGTCAAATACCCTTTGACACTGACTGTCAAGAATTATAATGTGAAGAATGGTCACTTGGGCAATGTACTAGATAGTGACCAATAACTATGGAACCATAACCCAGCAAGAAAAAGCATTTTTAAGGAGAGAGGTGGAGAATATCAGAGGAAAGAGAAATTTATCACCTTTACAGAGTAATTACATTCTTAACAGAAAATGCCAGGAAAACCACAGACCTTAACAGATGCTGATAATTTAGAACTGCCTTTTATATTCGTCATGGTCTGTGCGTGATTGGTTTCATTGTGTAAACATGATTGAATTCTCCCACAGATATGTACAAATGAACACTAACTGCAATGGCCTTTGTCCTATCTATGATTGCATCATGATCTATTTAACAATCGCTGCCGTTACTGATCTGACACATATATGGTTGTAACACTGTAAGCCAATTTATAATGTGGCTGCACAGTGGTCTTTCACTCCTGACAAATACCAAAGCCATCAGGTCAGCTTGTATTCTGTTCACTTATGTCTACTCGCTTTCAGGTTGCTAAGGAAGCATTCTGCACTTTTACATTGTGCTAAGTGGTTGTAGGAAAGCGACACTCAAACATACCCTGCCCCCTGTATACATCCTTCTCTCCTTTTTAATGGCCTGGATTTTGTGGTAGCAATGACAGTGAAACTGCCAGCGTTTGCAGTCATTACTTTTCTGAAACTGACAGTAATTTCTGGAGTCTGCACATGCACAATTAAATGCAAAAATCTAAAAATTGTTGTCAGTGATTCTGCGCTTCCCCATAGAGTATGCTGTTGAAGTCCCACTATATTGCAATCAATTAGAAATCACTGAACTGATGAAAACATGCCCTTTTATGCTACTAGTCTTGTTGAAAAAACCCTTGAAAAAGTGGCACCTTATTGAATGAGGTGCAACTGGGTCTTTAATGGCATACTAATCCCATAATTATTGTTAAATACCCTCACCTGGAGGTGGTGTATAATGTAGTGGTAATGTCACTGGACTAGTAATCCAGACTCCAGGCTAATGTTCTGGGGGCATGGTTTTGAATCTCACCATGGCAGATGGTGAAATTTGAATTCAATTAATAAATCTGGAATTAAAAGCTGGTCTAATGGTGACCATGAAACTATTGTCGTTGTTGTAAAAACCCATCTGGTTCACTAATGTCCTTTAGGGAAGGATATCTGCCGTCCTTAACTGGTCTGGCCTCTACATGTGACTCCAGACCCACAGCAATGTGGTTGACTCTTTAATGCCCTCTGAAATGGCCTAGGACGCCACTCAGTTCAAGGGCAATTAGGGATGGGCAATAAATGCTGGTCGAGTCAGCAATTCCCACATCCCACAAAAAAATGAATTTAAAAAAACTTGCCCTGGAAGAGGAATTGTATGCTTGTGAAATGTCAATTTTTCTTTTAAATCAAATTTATTGAATATTTTTTGCTAAAGAAGTTTTTTTAATGATATTTCATCTTTTAACTTAATCCCATCTGTATGTCCCAATCTTTATTTCACTCTCTATAAAATGATATGAAAAAATTAAAGATAATCAGTAGCTTTAACTTCCTGGTTCGCTGTCTGTGAGAATACTTCAATGTGACTGGTTGCTTATGCTGCTTGATGACATCACTGTTGCTGGATGCCTGGAGATCCTATTACCTTGGTGCCAGATTCAAACTAAGGAAAAGAGAAATCCACTCCATCAATATTGTTATATTTTTGTGGACAGCCTTCTGCCAGGCCAGCGGTAAGCTGACACTGACCCTTCTATTCCATGAGCCCCAATTTTGTTAACCAGCCTTTTGTCAAAGGCTTTCTTAAAATCCATCTCGACAACATCCATTGCATTTCCTTCATCAACCTTCTCGGTGGAGTAGCTCTGTTAATTAAAGAGGGCATTAAGAGTATAGTGAGAGATGAACTTAATTCTAAAGATCAAAAGGTAGAATCAGTTTGGGTGGAAGTGAAAAACAGCAAGGGGCAGAAAACATTGGCGGGAGTTGTTTATAGGCCACCAAAAGCAGTGGTAATGTAAATCATAGTATAAATCAGGAAATTAGAGGTGCATGTAACGAGGGTAATACAGTAATCATGGAGGATTTCAATTTACAAATAGACTGGGTAAATCTAATTAGTACTAATGTTGTGGAGGATAAATTATTGGAATGTATGCAAGATGGTTGTCTAGAACAGTATGTTGAGGAAACAACTAGGGAACTGACTATTTTAGATCTAGCATTGTGTAATGAAAAATAGTTAATTAATAATCTTGTTGTAAAGGAGGCTTTAGGAAAGAGTGACCATAATATGTCAGAATTTTACATTAAATTTGAAAGTGATTTAGTTCAATCAGAATCTAGGGTCTTAAATCTAAGCAAAGGAAACTATGAAGGTATGAGGGCAAATTGGCTATGGTAGATTGAGAAGCTGCATTAAAAGGTATGATGGTAGACAGGCAATGGCTAACATTTAAAAAACTAATACATAGTTTACCACAAAAATACTTTCCTTTAAAAACCCAGCAAGGAAAGTGTTCCAACCATGACTAACGAACAAAATTAAGGATTGTATTAGGTCAAAGGAAGAGGCATATAAAGTTGCCAAAATATGGATTGACCTATTTTGGAATTTTGCAAAGGAAAATAGACTATGAGAGTAAACATAAAAACAGACTGTAAAAGCTTCTATAGGTATATAAAAAGATTAGCAAAAACAAATGTGGGTTCATTACAAGTGGAGTTAGGAAAATTTATAATGGGGAATAAGGAAATGGCAGAGAAACTAAACAAATTATTTGTGTGTGTGTCTTCACAGAGGAGAATCTAGGGACTAGTGTAAATGAGGAACTGCAAGATATTAATGTTCATCAAAAAAGGTACTGGAGAAATTAATGGGACTTAAAGTAGATAAATCCCCTGGACCTGATGATCTACATTCCAGAGTGTTGAAAGAGGTGGTTTAAGGATAGTAGATGCATTGGTGGTCACCTTTCAAAACTAGAAACTCGGGAATGGTTCCTGCAGATTGGAGGTGGCAATTGTAACCCCACTGTTGGATCCCATTAGTTACACAAAGAGAGACGAAGTCCGACTGTAGCTTTAAGAAACTTTAGTGCAGTACTTCTTGGTTACATCATCAGCAAAGCAAACTACAACAACATCTGGGCTCTTCTCTCCTCTCCTTACTCTCTCCTGCCCGAGCAGGGAAATCAAGCCTTTCTTTATAGTTCTTCATACAAATCAGTGACACCCCCTTTATGTTCCCAATTGGTTTACAAACTCTGCAGTTTCTTGGTGTCATGGCCTGATTGGGGTACTGCCTTGTCAATTTGTTGCACCTCCTTACTCTCGCAGTTTCTCATCCCCCTATCTCCTTGGACTGTTAGGCTGATTGTGGTACAATAGGCTATTATGAAGCAGCTTACAGTTGTCCTGTGAATTTTTACTTGTTATTCTACTCCTACTGATAAGCTGTCTGTGCAGCCCTGAAGCTATGAAGTCATTTCTGATAAGCTGTCTCTGCAGCTCCAATGTTAGTTTATTAGTAATACATGATTGATTAATTATTTCACCTTAAATATCCCCATATTATTCTGTTTCCAAAGATTCTGTTCCCACAGTCCCCCCTTTGATTCTTCAAAACACTTTTAAGAATCATTCCCTTGATCCCACCTAGGTGCCTTTAATGGTCTCTATTTGTTTAGAAACAGCCTTCAACACCCGTAGGAGTCACACTCAATACGTTGCCTGCTTATGCCACAGGAGGGGCCCGCAGGAACTCTGTAAAGGCATAAGTTTTGCAGAGGCTTCAGTTACTTGTTTACAACAACACTTAATAAGCAAAAACATCAAATACAGAATTACAACTATAACTAGAAATAAGACCAAACCCTGTACCACTGAAGTCCCTATCGAGCCCAGCCAACTGGTCGCCAAACCCCATAAGGTGGAAGCTGGGGGTTGCTTAAGCTTTTCCACCTCCTTTCGGATGTGTGCTGCCAGATCGGAAATTTCTTCGGAGCTATCTGGAATGTATGTACAGCACTCGGGTCCTATCAGGGCACATGTACCCCCCTTTTCTGCTAGGAGAAAATCTAAGGCCATTCGGTTCTGGAGTGCTACGGTGTGGAAAGCTACCATTTCTGCATTTATTTTATCTAGGGCTTCGGCGGTGGCATTGGCCACTTTTTCTAGGACAGAAGCCATATTGATAGATTCCCTGGCTATTTTACCTGTCCCGTACCACGGGAACATGATCGAGAAAAATCTCTCAGTCTCAGTGATAGCTTGTCTCGTTCTTCGTCCCTGAGGTGGCTTATACAGGGGGGTCAAATGATGGATATAAGGTGTAACATAACCTAAATAACATGATCCTGTCCAGAATTTCGATAACCAGGGATAGGCTTTGTTTCCGCAAATAAAATAAGTACCGTTGTAGGCAATGGGGTTTCTAGCTGTTTCGGGGTCCACCCGCCAGGTGGCGTCCCGATCCTTTAGTTCCTCAAGGTCCTGCAGGAGAATAGATTTAGCGCCTGGAGTCACATTGAAATAGTGGAAGCAGTTACTTCGTCCCATTTCTCGCCCACCCTTTTGGTCTCTAACATGGCATATGAATCCCTGTGGTCTTCCCACACCTGAGGTGTTAGTAAGGACCAAGAACAGAGGTTCTTGGGTCCGATTGTAATGGGGCCGGTACCACCCCATGAAGGCTCGTCTGCTCCGAGACCCTTTTGCGATCCATTTCGCCATCTCTGATGCATTAAACGGAATGGGACGTAATGGGATGCCTCCCCTGGAGTGCATAGGCACATATCCAACAGCGGGAGAGGTTAGCTTCTTTGGCATAAGTATAGGTCATGTAAAGGAAAGAGTTAACATGGACACTCGATTAGTTTCCCCATGTGAACAGGTTTGGTTAGACAAAAATGAGCAACTACTTACAATACATGCAAAGAAGATAATGCAAATTTTAAACATGGCAGCAATTAACAATTCGGCGTTTAATCACGGGTCGCTCGTTTTACGTGAGAGGCGTGTATCCAGGCTTTCTTTCCTTCGACTTTAACTGCTGACTGGGTGGTCAGTAGCACTTGGAAAGGTCACTCCCACTTTGCGTCCAAAGGTTCTTTGTGTATTTTCTATGGTGTTGTCTTTCGTATGGCCATTTCAAAATGGATACCTTTTGTGGCAATTGCATCGCCTCCAGTAAGTTTCGGACCTCTTTTCCATTTCGAATAGGTGTACCAGCTGCGGTGAGAAATCCTCTTTTGCGCCACAGCTGACCAAAGTCGTGAGCGACTCCAAAAGCATACCGTGAGTCTGTGTAAGTATTAGCTGTCTTCCCCTCTGCTATTCGACATGCTTCCGACATGGCTCACAGTTCATCTTGTTGGGCCGATGTCCCTGAAGGCAGGCATCCCATTTCCACAACTTCATGTAGGGTTGTAACTACCCATCCTGCTTTCCGTGTACCGTTGTCAACAAAGGATGAGCCGTCTGTAAAAAGGATTAAATCTGGGTTGAGCAATGCTTCCTCTGCCGCTAGGGTTACCTCCTCTGTTTCTTCCATGATCTCCACACAATCATGTTCTTCTTCCTCCCTCTCTTTGGGCCATGGGAGCATAGTCGCCGGATTTACCGGGCTGGCCCGGACGATGTGGAGATTAGGAGCCTCTAGGACTGTTGTCCATCGGGCCATCTGGCTGCTGTCACTTGGGATACTCTGTTCATAGATAGCAACGTGTGGACTGTGTGCAGACACTTAACGGTTAACTTCTGATCTAATACCAGACCTGCAGTAGCCATTACTGCTTGGCATGTAGCTTCCATAGCTCTTAAACAACTGCCCCATCCGAGGGCGACGGTGTCCAGTTTTTTCGAATAGTATCCAATAGGTCTCTGTTTGTCCCCGTGCTCCTGTGTCAGTATGGCAGTCATATATCCCTCTTTTTCGTGTACAAACAGGGTAAACGGTTTCCCGTTGTCAGGGATTCCCAGGGCTGGCGCTGAGCACAAAGCCCTCTTTAAATTTTCGAAAGCTTCTTGTTGTTCTTTGGTTAGGGTAACTGATTCTTTAGAGGCCCGCTTTCCATTCAAGAGATCGGTTAATGGTTGAGCCAGCTGTGTGTAGGAGTCGATCCAGTTTCTGTTGAAGTTACACAAACCCAAAAATGACCTAAGCTCCTGGATAGTGTAAATGTTGCCGGTTCCATTTGAAGTAACCCACAATTGTTCTTATCCTGGGTCCATATTGGGTGCTCCCTCAGCTGCTCTTTCTTCAAACTTCTGATAGACCAAGTTACCTGGCCGCCTTCGAAATGGAACGAGGAGTTCAGCTGAATGAGGACGTCCATACCGAGAAGTGCTTGGTCCATCGGACCTACCCAGACCAGTGTTATCAATTCGTGCGGACCAAGACCGATGCGTACGGGCTGGGTCCTCTTAATTACCAACCCATTGCCCCCAGCTGCGTAAGCTCTTTTAGTCTTACCGTCCATCGGTAGGGAGTTTCCGTATTGTTGAGGTAGACACATTAATTCGGCTCCGGTATCCAATAAGAAGTCAATGTCTTGGTCGCCCACCCTCGCAGTTACATACAATCCATCTTTTCCATTTTCTACTAGCGCTAGGAGAGGCGCCGAAAGGGCGAGGGAGGGCTCCTCTAGTTTTTTGTTGCATCGAGTGAGGAGGACATCTCCTTCTGTTGCTGGGACGTCAACCGTTTGAACTTCTCAAAGAGGTCGTTGGCATCAGTGGAGGGAGCTGGTTTGGGTGCCAGGTTGCGTCCTTGGCGTCCTCTGCCTTGTCCTCTCATTCTACATGCCTTAGCCCAATGGCCTTCCTTCCCGCAGTAGTAACAGGGGCTGAGTCACCTAACTTGCTCTTTGTCAGGCTCTTTCGGTACTGGATCCGTCTGCACGGCTCGAAGCTTGACTCCCATATCCCTGTCCAGCTGAGCGCATCTGTCTATTAACTCTGAGTATTTCACTCTTACCGCGTCCCACTCCGGTAGAGTGGCCTTCAGTATTTTAGACAGTTCTGGCTTTAGTCCATCAACAAAAGCGGATTTTAAGGGTCCAAAACTGGTGTCGTCCAGATCTTCTGGAGTAGGGTCTACTATCCCTGAGTATTCCACCCAGGTGGACCTAAACCTCTCTTCATACTCCCACACGTCCTCGGAGTTCTTCTGCTGACAGGCTGCAACTTTGCCCCAGTCCGCTTTTACAGGACAAAACTCTCGCAACCACATGTTAATCGCAATCCATCCGGCATCAAGTAGCTGTCTATCTGCACCCAAAGCAATTTGGACCTCTCTCCTTAGCTTTCGGCTCGCTCAGGCACCATTACGGCTAGAATCTGTACCCCGTCCCATGGGTGGAGATCGTAAATTCCCTTCAATCGTTCCAGCTGCTCCCACGTTTTCAGACCTCCTTTCTTCGGGTCGGGCAATCTTGTGGACCACTTGTCGATTTTCTCAGGTGAAGCCGGGACGTGTGTCCAGTACGTGTTGTGCTCGGCCGTGGTGACCTCACTACCGTTCACAGTCTTCTTTTCCGTCTTGACCTTAACGCATTTCTGTTTAAGGGGAGCTAGTCGCGGAAACGGTAACCCATCATCATTGTCACTTTCTTCACTGGAAGACTCGGCTAGGCCTGCTTCACGCAGTTGCATCTTCCGTTGTTCCGTTTGTAACGACTTCAAACTCGGATACAAGTTAGTTGGAGGTGGTCGGCGGGATTTGCAGAGCTATCCCGGTTCCTTCAGTTGGGTCGTCTGCTGGTCTTGTAGTTGTTTTTTAAGCTCTTTAATTTCAATCTCTAGCTTTTCCTTTCCAATCTTTTCAATTTTCAGTTGTCCGCAGACCGCCTTCAGTTGATCATTTGCACCCGTTAGGTCGCGATCACATTGGGCTTGTCGCATAATCTCATTGCGCTGCCGAATCTGGCCCATTACAGCTAGGGACCATTGGGTCCGTTCTTTATCCTTTAAACGGGTTGTTTTTCCCCATACTCTCTTTATATCTTCTAGGGACCACTGTCCCGTGGAGGTGCCATATGTTTGCCCAATTTCGGTGTACGTTTTAGCCAGATTAAACTGTTGCTCTATATATTCTTTCAACTGCCGAAGTATTTCAGCTTCGGGAACATCAGGTGGGGCTCGCCCACCTTTGACGGTAGTTGGTAACTGTCAGTTGCCTTCGTCTGTCATTTTATCCATTCAGGTAGGGAAGTAGGTCTTGAGCCATCAGGCTTTTCGCCAAATAGGTATTTCGTCAAATACCACCAAGTTAGACGTCTAGAAAGGGGATCTCGAGCCGCACAAGAAAGGGTATTTCCGTCAAATACCTCCAAGTTCGGGATCGCGTGACAGGGAACCGAAATTTAGACAATGACCAAGGACTTTTAACATAAAGAGGAGTCCTTACCTCTGGGGGCGCCGATAGGTCCGATGTCTGTGGCTTCGGTCTTAATTCTCCAGCGATCCTGCCGACTATGCCAAGTTGTTGGATCCCTTTAGATACACAAAGAGAGACGAAGTCCGACTGTAGCTTTAAGAAACTTTATTGCAGTACTTCTTGCAGTACTACATCATCAGCAAAGCAAACTACAACAACACCTGGGCTCTTCTCTCCTCTCCTTACTCTCTCCTGCCTGAGCAGGGAAATCAAGCCTTTCTTTATAGTTCTTCATACAAATCAGTTTACAAACTCTGCAGTTTCTTGGTGTCATGGCCTGATTGGGGTACTGCCTTGTCAATTTGTTGCACCTCCTTACTCTAGCAGTTTCTCATCCCCCTATCTCCTTGGAATGTTAGGCTGATTGTGGTACAATAGGCTATTATGAAGCAGCTTACAGTTGTCCTGTGAATTTTTACTTGTTAGTCTACTCCTACTGATAAGCTGTCTGTGCAGCCCTGAAGGTATGAAGTCATTTCTGATAAGCTGTCTCTGCAGCTCCGATGTTAGTTTATTAGTAGTACATGATTGATTAATTATTTCACCTTAAATGTCCCCATATTATTCTGTTTCCAAAGATTCTGTTCCAAGTTAGACGTCTAGAAAGGGGGTCTCGAGCAAGGAAATGGCAGAGAAACTAAACAAATTACTTGTGTGTGTCTTCACAGAGGAGAATCTAGGGACTAGTGTAAATGAGCAACTGCAAGATATTAATGTTCATCAAAAAAGGTACTGGAGAAATTAATGGGACTTAAAGTAAATAAATCCCCTGGACCTGATGATCTACATTCCAGAGTGTTGAAAGAGATGGCTTAAGGATAGTAGAGGCATTGGTGGTCACCTTTCAAAACTAGAAACTCGGGAATGGTTCCTGCAGATTGGAGGTGGCAATTGTAACCCCACTATTTAAGAAATGAGGAAGAGAGAAATGGGCAACCATAGACCTGTTAAACAAACATCAGTCATAGAGAAAATGTTAGGATCTATCATAAAGGATGTGATAACAAGACCCTTAGAAAATAATGGTAGGATTGGGTAGAGTCAACATGGATTTATGAAAGGGAAATCATGTTTAACAAACCTGTTGGAGTTTTTTGAGGATATAACGAGCAGAATCGATAAGGGGGAACCAGTGGAGGTGGTGTATTTTGGACTTTCAGAATGCTTTAGAAAGGTCCCACACAAGAGGTTAGTAAACAAAATTAGGGTACATGGAATTGGGGGGAACATTCTGGCATGGATTGAGAACTGGTTAATGGACAGAAAACAGAGAGTGGGAATAAATGGGTCATTTTCAGGTTGGCAGGCTGTGACTAGTGGGGCACCGCAAGGATCACTGCTTGGGCCCCAGCTATTCACAATCTATATCAATGATTTGGATGTGGGGATTAAATGTAATATTTCCAAGTTTGGAGATTACACAAAAATAGATGGAAGTGTGAGTTTAGAGGAGGATGCAAGGACGTTTCAAGGGGATTTGGAGAGGCTAAGTGAATGGGCAAAAAATTGGCAGATGGAATACAATGTGGAGAAATGTGAGGTTATCCACTTTGGTAGGAAAAACAGAAATAGAATATTTCTTATATGGTGAGAGGCTGGGAAGCATTGAACATCAAAGGGACTTTGTGTCCTTGTTCATGAGTCATTGAAAGCTGACATGCAGGTAGAGAAAACAATTAAGAAGGCAAGTGGTATGCTAACCTGTATTACAAGAGGATTTGAGTATAGAAGTAATAATGTCTTACTGCAATTATATAAAGCCTTGGTGAGAGTGCATCTGTGTATTGTGTGCAGTTTTGGTCTCCTTACCTAATGAAAAATATACTTGCCATAGAGGAAGTGCAACGACGTTTCACCAAACTAATTCCTGCGATGGAGGGATTGTCCTATGAGGAAAGATTAAATAGACTGGGCTTTTATTCTCTGGAGTTTAGAAGAATGAGAGATGATCTCATTCAAGTATACAAAATTCTTAGAGAGCTCGACAAGGTAGATGCAGGAAGGATGTTTTCCCTGGCTGGGGAGTCTAGAACCAGGGGAGACAGTCTCAGAATAAGGGGCATGCCATTTAGGACGGAGATGAGGAGGGACTTCTTCACTCAGAGGGTGGTGAATCTTTGGAATTCTCTGCCCCAGAGGACTGTGGAGGCTTAGTCATTGAGCATGTTCAAGAATGAGATCGATAGATTTCTGCATATTAAAAACATCAAGGGATATGAGGATAGTGCAGGAAAATGGAGATGAAGTAGAAGATCAGCCATGATCTCACTGAATGGTGGAGTGGGCTCGAAGGGCTGAATGACCTATTTCTGCTTGGCCTGTTCCTATTTCTTATGCTCTTATAAGGTTGATTGGAAGCTAATGGACAACCCTTCCACTCTATCCACTCCAACTTCCTTGTTCCTTCACTGTCGCTGGGTCAAAATCCTGGAACTCCCTCCCTAACAGCACTGTGGGTATACCTGCACCAGATGGACTGCAGCAGTTCAAGAAGGCAGCTCACCACCACCTTCTCAAAGGCAATTAGGAATGGGCAAAAAATGCTAGCCTTGCCAGCGATGCCCACATCCCATGAAATGAATATTAAAAAAATCCTGCCTATCAATTTTCACCCCATCCATTACCTCTACTATCTCCACTGCTACTGATATTTTGTTAGCATCTTCTTCCTAATTAAACACTGATACAAAGTATTCATTAAGCATTCTAATATTTCCCTGCATCCCTAAGCATATATCACCCTCTTTGTCCCGAATAGGCCCCACCCACCTCTTAATACCCGCTAACTATTTAGATGCTGGTAGAAGATTTTTGGGTTCCCCTTTATGTCAACTGCCATTCTATTCTCATATTCTCGCTTTACCAGCCTTATTTTTCTCTTCACTTCCCCCTCAGCATATTGTATTTGGCCTGGTTCTCCTAAGAAGCATTCACCTAACATGCCTCATACACCCTTGTTTTGTTTCATCATATTCTCTATCTCCCTCATCATCCAAGGAGCCCTGTTGGAATGCACCTAGCCTATGCACCTATAGCCTTAAAGATCACCCATTCTTCAGTTACAGTTTTTCCTGACAATCTTCAGTTCCATTTTACCCTGGCTAGATCCCCTCTCATCCCATTGAAGTTAGCCTTCTTCCAATTTAGAAGTTCGACTTTAGACTGTTCCTTGCTTTTCTTCTTTGCTAATCTCTTTTGGGCCTCCTTATCTCGAGAGACAATGGATACGCGCCTGGAGGTGGTCAGTGGTTTGTGAAGCAGCGCCTGGAGTGGCTATAAAGGCCAATTCTGGAGTGACAGGCTCTTCCACAGGTGCTGCAGAGAAATTTGATTGTCGGGGCTGTTGCACAGTTGGCTCTCCCCTTGCGCCTCTGTCTTTTTTCCTGCCAACTGCTAAGTCTCTTCAACTCGCCACAATTTAGCCCTGTCTTTATGGCTGCCCGCCAGCTCTGGCGAATGCTGGCAACTGACTCCCACGACTTGTGATCAATGTCACACGATTTCATGTCGCGTTTGCAGACGTCTTTATAGCGGAGACATGGACGGCCGGTGGGTCTGATACCAGTGGCGAGCTCGCTGTACAATGTGTCTTTGGGGATCCTGCCATCTTCCATGCGGCTCACATGGCCAAGCCATCTCAAGCGCCGCTGACTCAGTAGTGTGTATAAGCTGGGGGTGTTGGCCGCTTCAAGGACTTCTGTGTTGGAGATATAGTCCTGCCACCTGATGCCAAGTATTCTCCGAAGGCAGCGAAGATGGAATGAATTGAGACGTCACTCTTGGCTGGCATACGTTGTCCAGGCCTCGCTGCCATACAGCAAGGTACTGAGGACACAGGCCTGATACACTCGGACTTTTGTGTTCCGTGTCAGTGCGCCATTTTCCCACACTCTCTTGGCCAGTCTGGACATAGCAGTGGAAGCCTTACCCATGCGCTTGTTGATTTCTGCATCTAGAGACAGGTTACTGGTGATAGTTGAGCCTAGGTAGGTGAACTCTTGAACCACTTCCAGAGCGTGGTCGCCAATATTGATGGATGGAGCATTTCTGACGTCCTGCCCCATGATGTTCGTTTTCTTGAGGCTGATGGTTAGGCCAAATTCATTGCAGGCAGCCGCAAACCTGTCGATGAGACTCTGCAGGCACTCTTCAGTGTGAGATGTTAATCTAATCTAAACCTTATGATACAATAATCATTCTTACCCAAGTATTCCCTCACAGACATTTGGTCCACCTCATTCCCCAGCACAAGGTCCAGCAATGCCTCCTTCCTAGTTGGGCCAAGAACATACTGGTCAAGGAAATTCTCCTGAACACATTTCAGAAATTCCTCCCGCTCCTTTCCCTTTACTCTAACATTACTCCAATAGATATTTGGGTAATTAAAGCACCCAATATCACCACTCTATAGTTCTTGCACATTTCTAGGATTTTCCTGCAGATTTGCCCCTCTATCCCTCTCTGTTTGGAGGCCTACAGAATATCCTCAGTGGTGTGATCATACCTTTCTTGATTCTCAAACCTAACCCTTGCGCCTCAAGGACAACCTCTCTTTCCAATACGACAATGTTTTCCCGAATCAGTACTGCCACCCCACCTCCCTTTTTTCCTTCCCTATCTTTTCTGAACACTTTGTATCCTTGAATATTATGCACCCAGTCTGTTATTTTTCCTACGTTCTATTCCCACGCAGCTATTTGGTGCTTGTAGCTCACCAATCTTATTCACCACACTTGTGCATTTACATACATGTGCTCTAAACCTGTTTTTGTATTCAAGAATATAAGAACTAGGAGCAGAAGTAGGCAATCCAGCCCCTCGAGCCTGCTCCGCCATTCAATACGATCATGGCTGATCTCATCTCAGCCTCAACTCCACTTTCTTGCCCGTTCTCCATAACCCTTCAACCCATTACTAATTAAAAATCTGTCTATCTCCTCTTTAAATTTACTCAATGTCCCGGCATTCAACGCACTCTGGGGTAGAGAATTCCACAGACTCATGACCATTTGAGAGAAGTAATTTCTCCTCATCTCTGTTTTAAATCTGCTACCCCTTATCCTAAAACTATGACCTCTCATTCTAGATTGCTCCTAGATTCCTTGTTATCCTTCTTAGCCTGCTCCTATCTCATATGGTACTACTTCCTATTCTAGTACTATCCAATGCTCTCACTTCATACACCTTATTCCTCTTTTCTACTTCTATATGCTGGTGCCCATCTCCCTGCCAATTTAGTTTCAACCCTCAGTGACATTCACGGAGTGAATCTCACCACAAGGACATTGGTCCCAGTCCTGCTGAGGTACAACCCATCCCTTTTGAATGGTGTCTCCTGCCCTAGAACTGGTTCCAATGCCCCAAGAACCTGAATCCCTCCTGCACCATGCCTCAAGCCACACATTAATCCTCCCTATCTTGCTATTTCTACTCTCACTAGTGCATGGCACTGGGAGCAATTCAGAGATTACTACCCTTGAAGTCCTACTTTTTAACTTCCTATCTAGCTCCTGAAAACCTGATTGTAGGACTTTAATATGATTGGTCCAGTTATGTTTCTGGTGAATGGTGATCCCCAGGATGTTGATGGCGGGGATTCAGCATGGTAAAGGGGAGATAGTTAAATTCTTTCTTGTTGGAGATGGTCATTGCCAGGCAATTGTGTGGTACAAATGTTACTTGCCACTTATCAGCCCACGCCTGAATGTTGTCCAGGTCTTGCTGCATGCAGGCACGGACTGCTTAAGTATTTGAGGAGTTACGAATGGTACTGAACACTGTCTAATTATCAGCGAACATCCCCACTTTTGACTTTATGTTAGAGGGAGAGATGGTTGGACCAGGACACCACCTGGGGGAATTCTTGCAGCGATATCCTGAGGCTAAGATGATTGGCCACCAACAACCACAACCATCTTCCTTCATGCTAGGTATGATTCCAACCAGTGGAGTGTTTTCCCCCGATTCCCACTGACTTCAATTTTCCGAAGGCTTCTTGATGCCACACTCAGTCAAATGCTGTCTTGATGTCACTCTCACCTCACCTAACCTCCTGAATTCAGCATTTTTGTACATGTTTGGACCAAGGCTGTAATGAGGTCTGGAGCCAAGTGGCACTGGTGGAACCAAACTGAGCACTGGTGAGCAGATAATTGTTGAGTAAGTGCTGCTTGATAGCACTGTCAATGACAGCTTCCATCATTTTGCTGTTGATTAAGAGTAGGCTGATGGGGCGATAATTGGCCAGATCGGAATTTCTCTTCCTAACATAACTGTGGATGTACCTACATCACATGGACTGCAGCAGGACCGGGTCTGGAGGGACACGATGTTCAAACCTCTGGATAAGGGGGGGAAAATGTACCCAACGTGGCCCTCATCCTGATGACTACCTTCATGTGCGGCTGCATCAAGCTGTGTGTAGACCTCCAGTACGCAAACTCCAAGTGTCACTATGTGCTGAGGTTCTATCTGTCCCCGGTGTTGCGAAGGATGGGCCTGGTCACATTGCCGCGGAACGCTCCATTCAGTTGGACTGTGCCGTACCACCTATCCTTCGTGGAGCAGTTTCTGCGGGAAAACACCTTTGACCGCCGATCCATCAGGCAGTGGTCTGCACGGAATGTCCTCAAGGCCCACGGGAAAAGGAGACGGTAGATCCTGTCGGATGGTTCCCCGAGCAGACCACCAAAGTCATTTGGCGGAATGCCTCATCACCAGAACTTTCAAACAAGCACCAAGATATAGCTTGGCTGGTGGTGAGAATAGCCCTCCCCGTCAGATCCTTCCTGCATGCCCGGAGTCTCAACCCCTCCACCGAATGCCCTCGCGGTGGCTGTGGTGGGGAAGAGACGGTTGCCCACCTCCTTCTGGAATGTGTCTTTGCAAAGCAGGTATGGAAATAGATGCAGTGGTTTTTGTCGAGGTTCATCCCAAGCAGCTCTGTAACACAGCAGTCTGTGCTCTATGGGCTGTTCCCAGGGACGCACACCGAGATAAACATCAACTGCTGCTGGAGGACAATCAATTCGGTGAAAGACGCTCTTTGGTCTGCCCGAAACCTGCTGGTCTTCCAGCGCAAAAAGTTGTCCACGACCAAATGTTGCAGACTGGCACATTCCAAGGTCCAGGACTACGTGCTGAGGGACGCACTAAAGCTTGGGGCAGCCACAGCAAAGGCTCAATGGGGAAAGACCACTGTGTAAGGTCCCCCCACCAAGCTGAACGGAGGGGCTGGATCCATGGGAAACCCCTCGAACTATATCAGGAAAATTTTTGTTTGCTGTAAAATGTAAAAATGTATATGGCATGACAAATGAAATGGAAGGGTTGTGAGGCAATTCATGATTGTATTGAAGGAAACTGACCTCCTTTGCAATGTTTGTATTTTTTGACTTGGTGCTGTTTGAAACTGTTTGGTAATGTATTTTTTACAGATTTTTATGAATAAAATATATTTTGGAAATAAAAAAAAACATGGACTGCAGCAGTTCAAGAAGGCGGCTCACCACCATCTTCTCAAGGGCAATCAGGGATGGGCATCCCAAGAACGAATTTAAAAAAAGCATTTGTCCTGCTTTCTGTGAACAGGACATACCTGGTCAATTTCCACATTGTTGGGTAGATGCCAACATTGTTGGTGTACTGGAACACCTTGGCTAGGGGCATGGTTAGTTCTGGAGCACAAGTATTCAGTACTACAGCAGAGATGTTGTCAGGGACGATAGCCTTTGCAGTATCCAGTGTCTTCAGCCGTTTCTTGATATCACATGGAATGAATCGAATTGGCTGATTACTGGCATGTGATGCTAGGGACCTCAGGAGGAGGTCGAGATGGATCATCCACTCAGCACTTCTAGATGAAGATGGTTGCAAATGCTGCAGCCTTGTCTTTTGCACTGATATGCTTGGCTCCCCCATTGTTCAGGATGTTTGTACAGCCTCCTCCTCTAGTTAGTTGTTTAATTGTCCACTATCATTCATAACTAGATGTGGCAGGACTGCAGAGCTTTCTTTTGATCCATTCTTTTCGGGATCGCTTAGCTCTGTTTATAGCATGCTTCTTCCGCTGTTTGGCATGTAGGTAGGTTGTGTGTTGTATCTTTACTGGGTTGAGACCTGGCATGCTCTCCTGCACTCATGGAATCATGGTTGATCCCCAGGCTTGATGGTAATGGTAGAGCGGGGGATATGCTGGGCTATGAGGTTACAGATTGTGGTTGAATACAATTCTGCTGCTGCTGAAGGTCTTTAGCGCCCCATGGATGTCCAGTTTTGAGCTACTAGATATGTTCTGAATCTATCCTATTTAGTGCCGCGGCACTGGCTCACAACACAATGGAAAGCGTTCTCAGTGTGAAGATGAGACCAAAAGTCCAAAGGATTTTGAAGGGGATGAGAAAAAAAGGCCAAAATCCAGTGATTCATCTTAAATTCGACCTCAAGGTCCGCCTAAATTTGGGGGCTTCATATGACTTTTGATAACAGAAAATACAAAAAAAAACTGGTCAGTCAGCATCTGAAGGAAAATAGAAAATTCATATTATTGTTATGAACGCTGGACTTTGTAGTATGTTAATGTTTTAAAAACTGTGACCGTTAATGCAGTGTAAAAGGGATTCAGAGGAGAAAATTGATTAAAACCCTAATTAACTAATTAATAAGTAGAGTAACTAAACCAGAGGGAGGAGATTTCTGCATTTAGTTAGCATTTAATATTTATAGTAGAAATCTAGCACTGGGGACCATATAGTTAATTGTAACAATTTAGTAAGGATTTAATAAGTATTTATTTATTTTATATTAAGTAACGAATTCGTGCTAGAAATGACAGTTAGAGGGGTGAAGTGCTTCACCTGTGAGATGTGGGAAGTCCGTGACACTTCCAGCGTTCCGGACGACTACATCTGCAGGAAGTGTACCCAGTTGCAGCTCCTCACAGACTTCATGGATCGGTTGGAGCGGCAACTGGATGCACTTAGGAACATGCAAGTGGCAGAAAGTGTCATAGACAGGGGTTTTAGAGAAGTGGTTACACCCAAGGTGCAAACAGATAGATGGGTGACCGTTAGAAGGGGCAGGCAGTCAGTGCAGGAATCCCCTGTGGCTATTCCCCTCTCTAACAAGTAGACCGTTTTGGATACTGTTGGGGGGGATGACCAATCAGGGGAAAACGGCAGCAGCCAGAGCAGTGGCACCACGGCTGGCACTGTTGTTCAGCAGGGAGGGACAAAGCGCAGAAGAGCAATAGTTATAGGAGACTCTATAGTCAGGGGCACAGATAGGCGCTTCTGTGGACGTGAAAGAGACTCCAGGATGGTATGTTGCCTCCCTGGTGCCAGGGTCAAGGATGTCTCTGAACGGACAGGGGGCATTCTGAAGGGGGAGGGTGATCAGCCAGAGGTTGTGGTACATATCAGTACCAACGACATAGGCAGTAAGTTAAAAAACAGGACCTCTAGGGTTGTAATCTCGGGGTTACTCCCTGTGCCATGTGCCAGTGAGGCTAGAAATAGAAAGATAGTGCAGCTAAACACGTAGCAAAACAGCTGGTGTAGAAGGGAAGGTTTCAGATATCTGGACCATTGGGATCTCTTCGGGGACAGATGGGACCTGTACAAGAAGGACGGGTTGCATCTAAACTGGAAGGGCACAAATATCCTCGCTGCGAGGTTTGATAGCGTCACTCGGGAGGGTTTAAACTAGTGTGGCAGGGGGGTGGGAACCAGAGCAGTAGGACAGCAAGTGAAATAAATGAAGGGGAACGAGTAAATAAGGCCAGTAAGACCAAGAGGAAGAGCAGGCAGGGAGATGTTGCGGAGAACAGCGGGATTGGTGGTCTGAAGTGCATTTATTTCAATGCAAGAAGTATAACAGGTAAGGCAGATGATCATACAGCTTGGATTAGTACCTGGAACTATGATGTTGTTGCTATTACAGAGACTTGGGTTGAGGGAAGGACAGGATTGGCAGCTGAATGTTCCAGGATTTAGAAGCTTCAGGCGGGATAGAGGGGGATGTAAAAGGGGTGGGGGAGTTGCATTACTGGTTAAGGAGAATATCACAGCTGTACTGCGGGAGGACATCTCGGAGGGGTCATGCAGCGAGGCAATATGGGTGGAGCTCAGGAATAGGAAGGGTGCAGTCATGATGTTGGGGGTTTACTACAGGCCTCCCAACAGCCAGCGGGAGGTAGAGCAGCAGATATGTAGACAGATTTTGGAAAGATGTAAAGGTAACAGGGTTGTAGTGGTGGGTGATTTTAACTTCCCCTATATTGACTGGGACTCACTATGGGGCAGAATTTGTAAGGAGCATCCAGGAGGGCTTCTTGAAACAATACGTAGATAGTCCAACTAGGGATGGGGCCGTACTGGACCTGGTATTGGGGAATGAGCCCGGCCAGGTGGTCAAAGTTTCAGTAGGGGAGCATTTCGGGAACAGTGACCATAATTCCATAAGTTTTAAGGTACAAAGGTACTTGTGGATAAGGATAAGAGTAGTCCTCGGGTGAAGTTGCTAAATTGGGGGAAGGCTAATTATAACAATATTAGGCAGGAACTGAAGAATTTAGATTGGGAGTGGCTGTTTGAGGGTAAATCAACATCTGACATGTGGGAGTCTTTCAAACGTCAGTTGATTAGAATCCAGGACCAGCATGTTCCTGTGAGGAAGAAGGATAAGTTTGGCAAGTTTCAGGAACCTTGGATAACGAGGGATATTGTGAGCCTCGTCAAAAAGAAAAAGGAAGCATTCGTAAGGGCTGGAAGGCTAGGAACAGACAAATCCCTTGAAGAATATAAAGACAGTAGGAAGGAACTTAAGCAAGGAGTCAAGAGGGCTAAAAGGGGTCATGAAAAGTCATTGGCAAACAGGATTAAGGAAAATCCCAAGGCTTTTTATACATATATAAAGAGCAAGAGGGTAACTAGGGAAAGGGTTGGCCCACTCAAGGACAGAGAAGGGAATCTATGTGTGGAGCCAGAGGAAATGGGCGAGGTACTAAATGAGTACTTTGCATCAGTATTCACCAAGGAGAAGGACTTGGTGGATGATGAGCCTAGGGAAGGGAGTGTAGATAGTCTCAGTCATCTCATTATCAAAAAGGAGGTGTTGGGTGTCTTGCAAAGCATTAAGGTAGATAAGTCCCCAGGGCCTGATGGGATCTACCCCAGAATACTGAGGGAGGCAAGGGAAGAAATTGCTGGGGCCTTGACAGAAATCTTTGCATCCTCATTGGCTACAGGTGAGGTCCCAGACGACTGGAGAATAGCCAATGTTGTTCCTTTGTTTAAGAAGGGTAGCAAGGATAATCCAAGAAATTATAGGCCAGTGAGCCTTACGTCAGTGGTAGGGAAATTATTAGAGAGGATTCTTTGGGACAGGATTTACTCCCATTTGGAAACAAATGGACTTATTAGCGAGAGGCAGCATGGTTTTGTGAAGGGGAGGTCGTGACTCACTAATTTGATTGACTTTTTTGAGGAAGTGACAAAGATGATTGATGAAGGAAGGGCAGTGGATGTTATCTATATGGACTTCAGTAAAGCCTTTGACAAGGTCCCTCATGGCAGACTGATACAAAAGGTGAAGTCACATGGGATCAGAGGGGAGCTGGCAAGATGATACAGAACTGGCTCGGTCATAGAAGACAGAGGGTAGCAGTGGAAGGGTGCTTTTCTGAATGGAGGGATGTGACTAGTGGTGTTCCGCAGGGATCAGTGCTGGGACCTTTGCTGTTTGTAGTATATATAAATGATTTGGAGGAAAATGTAGCTGGTCTGATTAGTAAGTTTGTGCACGACACAAAGGTTGGTGGAGTTGCGGACAGTGATGAGGATTGTCAGAGGATACAGCAGGATATAGATCGGTTGGAGACTTGGGCGGAGAAATGGCAGATGGAGTTTAATTCGGACAAATGTGAGGTAAATCATTTTGGAAGGTCTAATGCAGATGGGAAGTATACAGTAAATGGCAGAACCCTTAGGAGTATTGACAGGCAGAGAGATCCGGGTGTCCAAATCCACAGGTCACTGAAGGTGGCAACGCAGGTGGATAAGGTAGTCAAGAAGGCATACAGCATGCTTGCCTTCATCGGTCGAGGCATAGAGTGTAATAATAGGCAAGTCATGCTGCAGCTGTACAGAACTTTAGTTAGACCACACTTAGAATATTGCGTGCAATTCTGGTCGCCACACTACCAGAAGGATGTGGAGGCTTTGGAGAGGGTACAGAAGAGGTTTACCAGGATATTGCCTGGTCTGGAGGACATTAGTTATGAGGAGAGGTTGGATAAACTCACATTGTTTTCACCGGAACGACGGAGGTGGCGGGGCGACATGATAGAGGTTTACAAGTTATAAGCGGCATGGACAGAGTGGATAGTCAGAAGCTTTTTCCCAAGGTGGAAGAGTCAGTTACTAGGGGACATAGGTTTAAGGTGAGAGGGGCAAAGTTTAGAGGGGATGTGCAAGGCAAGTTCTTTACACAGAGGGTGGTAAGTGCCTGGAACTTGTTGCCGGGGGAGGGATTGGAAGCAGGTACTATAGAGACGTTTAAGAGGCATCTTGACAAATACATGAATAGGATGGGAATAGAGGGATCCAGACCCCGGAAGTGCAGAAGGTTTTAGTTGAGGCAGGTATCAAGATCGGCGCAGGCTTGGAGGGCCGAATGGCCTGTTCCTGTGCTGTACTGTCCTTTGTTCTTTGAGACATGTGAGGGGAGATGTGGTAAATTAAAGGCAAATGACAAGGCAGTAGAGCTGGGTAGCAAATTGGGTAATGATAACCAGGGTGTGGCAGGAAGGGAGCGTTTCAACTTACAAATGCACCAGCAGATAATGCCAGAGATTGCAAAAATGGTAAAAGACAGAGTTAAAGGCTCTGTGTCTGACTGCATGCAGCATTCATAACACAATGGATGAATCATTAGCACAGATAGAAATAAATATGTCATGCAGGCCCCCACCTGCCAAGACTGAGGCACACATTATTTCGCCACATGAACATTAAAACTTAAAATTGTGGCTGGGAGGAAAAGAGGGCCTATCACAAGGAATTGCTAACCCCCTGACTGGAAAGACATCTGCATAGTAACAGACAGTACTTGGAACAGACAAAGGGGCCACTCCCTGCTCCAAATTAATCCACAATGGACTTCTGATTACCAGACATTGAAGATGGAGAGGCTAGCATTCCAGGTTAACTGCTAAGATGGCCGAATATACAAACAGACGTGGTCAGACCAGTTTAGTCACATGATTAACTGACTGTTGGCGTTTTTTGAATTTGAACTTGCCACAGAGAATCTGAACTCAGAAAGCTCTTTGCTCCTGGATTGAAAGCTCTCTCTCCTGTCTGGTCTCATCTCTTTCTCATGGAACTGAAGACCCATTGAAGACACATGAACCCCAAGAGAGAAAAGTCTCCGACAGTGAACAAGGTTTAAGAAGAATACTGGGCCCCAACGAAAAGCAAGACTACTTACAAAAGGACTACAGTGAGCTCGAAGTACAGTAAACAAGAAACTCTTCTGATATTGCCTCAAACCTCTCTACTTTATTTTTCTTCTGCTCTTTTCTGTCCCTATCTGCATGTGTGTATCGCGTGTGTATGCTAGCGTGGGCGCGTCGTATATCCATAGGTGTTAACCATATTAGAGTTTAAGCTTTAATAAATTTCACTTTTCTTCTTTAAACCTAAGAAGGCCTGTTTATGCTCATTTCTTTGCCTTATAATTGGAAAGTGGTGAAAAAGGAATCACCAAGGGGGAGCTCAAAACACAGTGCATTTAAAACTAAACCCTGTTACAATAAGATAATGTGAAGACAGTAAAAGACCCTTAGACACCTTTCTCACCTGGTCATCAGAAATTTGGGTGCTAGCATCCGGAATTTTACCCACAGACAAACGAGATAAATTGGAAGTGGGAAGCCAAATTGTTCCCAATCAAAAAAGAGCAAGATTAATACAGGTTTTCTTGTGGTTGTGTGTGATTAATATTAACATGTCTGCAACTGAAGTGAGTGGCTCTCCAAGCCAGGGCGAAGTGACTTTAGATATGTTAAAAGCACTGTCTATGGAGGAGCTGAGAAAAATGGCTGAGCAGTGTGGGATCACTGTATGTGGCAAGGCTAGGAAGTATGAACTCCTAAGGCTCGTGGCCAACCATTTTTCCCTTGAATCTGAAGAAGCAGAAACAGGCTTAGAAGCAGAATCCAACACGGTTTTGTTAGCACAGATACAATTGGAACAGAGGAAACTTCAATTTGAGGAAAGAGAGAGGGAGAAAGAGAAAGGCTTCCAAAAGGAACATGAAGAGAATGAAAGGCAGGAGAGAGAGAGAGAAAGAATATTCCAGAAAGAATCCGAAGAGAGAGAGCTGAAGCGGCTTGAGTTAACTAGGGGGCAACAGAGTAACCCCAGTGAAAGCCTGGCCAATATGGAGGAGCAGAATTCAGGGTTGGGTACAAAATTGCTAAAGCTTGCTCAATTAATTCCAAATTTCAATGAGGAAGATGTGGAAGTGGATTTTGTGTCTTTTGAGAAACTGGCAAGGTAGCTAAAATGGCTCGCTGATGAAAGGTTACAGACCTGAGCTGTTAACTCTGCTTCTCTCGCCACAGATGCTGCCTGACCTGCTGAGTATTTCCAGCACTTTCTGTTTTTATTTCAGAGTTCCAGCATCTGCAGTATTTTGCTTTTATTTTAGCCTAACATCAATAATAGGGAAATTGCTAGATTCCCATCATTAAGGATGTGATAGCAGGATACTTAGAAATTCATAATGGGATCATGTAGAATCAAAATGGTTGTGTGAAAGGGAAATCATGTTTAAGAAATTTATTAGAGCTCTTTGAGGAAGTAACAAGCAAGGTGAATAAAGGGAAACCTGTAAATGTGGTGGACTTGGATTTCCAAAAGGCATTTGATAAGGTGCCATATCATAGCTTAGTTTAGTTTCGAAATACAGCACTGAAACAGGCCCTTCAGCCCACCGAGTCTGTGCCGACCATCAACCACCCATATATACTAATCCTACACTAATCCCATATTCTTACCACATCCCCACCTGTCCCTATATTTCCCTACCACCTACCTATACTTGGGGCAATTTATAATGGCCAATTTACCTACCAACCTGCAAGTCTTTTGGCTTGTGGGAGGAAACCGGAGCACCTGGAGAAAACCCACGCAGACACAGGGAGAACTTGCAAACTCCACACAGGCAGTATCCAGAATTGAACCCGGGTCGCTGGAGCTGTGAGGCTGCGGTGCTAACCACTGCGCCGCCACTTGTGTAGCTTACTACACAAAATAAGAGTGCAAGGTGTAGGGGGTAACATATTAGCATGGATAAAGGACTGGTGAGCTAACAGGAAGCAGAGAGTAGGGATAAATGGGTATTTTTCGGGTTGGCAAGCTGTAATAGTGGAGTGCCACAGGGATCAGTGCTGAGGCCTCAACTATTTACAGTGTATATAAATGACTTGGATGAAGGGACCGAATGTATGGTGCTAAATTTGCTGATGATACTAAGATAAGTAGGAAAATAAGTTGTCAAGAGAAAGTAAAGAATCTGCAAAGGGATATAGACAGGTTAAGTGAGTGGGTAAGAAATTGGCAGATGGAGTATAATGTGGAAAAATGTGACCTTGTCCACTTTGGCAGGAAGAATAGAAAAGCGATATACTATTTAAACAGAGAGGGACTGCAGAACTTGGTGGTAGAGAGGGATCTGGTGTCCTGGAACATGAATCAAAAAAGGTTAGTATGCAGGTACAACATGTGAATAGGAAGGCAAATGGAATGCTGGCATTTATTGCGAGGGGAATGGAGTATAAAAGTAGGGAAATTTTACTGCACTGGTACAGCATCTGGAGTGCTGTGTATAGTTTTGGTCTCCTTATTTGAAAAAGGAAATAATTGCAATAGAGGCAGTACGGAAAAGGTTCACTTGACTCATTTCTGCAATGAAGGACTTATCTGATGGAGAAAGATTAAACAGGTTGGGGCTTTACCCATTGGAGCTTCGAAGGAAAGGTGATGTTATTGAAACATAGAAGATTCTGAGGGGACTTGATAAGGTGGATACTGGGAAGATGTTTCCTTTTGTGGGCAAGACTAGAACTAGGGGACACAGTTTAAAAATAAGAGGTCTCCATTTCAAGATGGAGATGAGGAGAAATGTTTTCTCTCAGAGGGCTGTTCGTCTGTGGAATTCTCTTTCCCAGAAAACAGTGGAGGCTGGGTCATTGAATTTATTCAAGGCTGAGTTAGATAGATTGTTGATAGACAAAGGAGTCAATGGTTATGGGGGGACAGACAGGAAAGTGGAGTTGAGACCACAATCAGATCTGCCATGACCTGATTGAATGGCGAAGCAGGCTCGAAGGGCCAAATGGACTATTCCTATTCCTATGTGACTGCACACAAATTCTGCCCAGAGATAACTAAGAACCCAGATCAAAGACCCTTTTGAAAGCAGGGTGCAAGGTTGTAAAATCTAAAGGACAATGGGTTTTGCTCTTCCAGACTCACAGATTGCAAACAGGGAAGCAGGAGCTCTAAAATACAGATATGAGTTGCAATGTTTAACACCTGGAAACAAAGGAAAGCCCAGGTGGTTTTGCTATGGACAGAATTACGGTCTCTGAGAATTGTCAAAGACAAATGACTATTGACTTATGATCTGGATAAATTTCCTTGGTCTGGAGGCTGAAAGGAAGACACGAAGATCAGCAGAGCTGAGCAGTTGAAAGAGAGAGAGACTGGTTTGCTGTTTTATGGGGAAACAGTTGCTCTCAATCACTGATACAGCAAAAGGCTGCTAAGATTTGAACCCTGTTTGAAGGCTCGAGGTTTGCGGAGGAGAAATGACCAATGGGGTCACCAGAGGTTGCCTTAATAACGCAAGTCCAGTCGAATGTGCTCGTAAGAAGTGAGCGAAGAGGATGTTGGCTTTGAGAAGGACACCAGGAGATCCAACCCATTGCAGTTGGGTAGAGTTTGGGACTTTTAACTGAGAAGGATACCTTTTCACTGAGAAGACTGTGTAATGTATAAATATGGCGTGGGTTTTCGAGTTCATAAGTTAATGGGAAATACGCTTCTCTGGCTACCTGTTAAGTACTGTTTAGATAATAGTGATTTTTAGTTTAGTTGTTATAGTATAATGTGAAATCTTGTTGTCTGATTCTTCGATCAATCACTGGGATGTTCATATCTCTTGTTTTAAAGTTAGCGGTCTCTACTGAGGTTGTAACACTATTATCACTCTTTTCATGAAGATGCTTTGAAATGCTCCTCAAAACCAGTCTCTTAGATCAAGTTTTGGGTCATCAGTCCTACTACATATTTTCCTATGTGGCTTGGCATCAAATTTGGTTTGATTACACTCCTATGAAACACCTTGAGTTGTTTTACTATGCTAAAGGCGCTATATAAATGCAAATTGCCATTAATGAAGAATTTCCTGATATCAGCATTAGGCTTACCTTATATCTTGAACCTGTGAGCTCCAGTGCTCCTATTGCAATGTAATTTAAATTCTGGATTTACTTTTTCCACTCCTTTACCCACATTGTAAATCTCTATAAGTTCACCTCATGTTTCCTTTCCAGACTGAAAGGCCCAAACCTTGCCAATGTTTTTTCATAGCTCAAACCTTTGACACTAAGAATCAACTTCGGAGCTTTTCTCTGCATTGCCTCCAGTGCTTCAATGAGCCCCTCATATCTCAGTGACTGGGACTGGACAAAGTACTCAAGGTGTAATCTGGCCAGAGCATTCCACTGTTTTGGTTCTGTCATTCATAGGAACAGAAGTAAACCATTTAACTCCTTGAGCCTGTTCCATCATTCAATGAGATCATGACTGATCTATGCCCTAACTCTAGGGGAGACAGTGGTAATGTCACTAGATCAATCATCCAGAAGCCCAAGCTATTATCCTGGGGACATAGGTTCAAATCCCACCATGGCAGCTGATGGTGATTAAGTTCAAAATTTATTGAAAATCCGGAATTGAGAGCTAGTCTCTGTAAGAAGGGGCTTTCACTGTTATGATCCCAAGTCATGCCATCATTTATCAGACATTAATAGTATACTCTGGATCATAAGAGAAGTGAAATAAGCTTACGGTGAGAACAGTGACTCTCAAGTTCTGCTCTTGTGATCTTGATAACTGTTTTCATTTGAGTTCACCCCTCTGGTTGCATCCTCTTGGCTCAGTTTGTAAGTGAGACAAAAAGACCCAAGCTTCAGGTTTAATCTTTAGCTGAAACAAAAACAAGAAATGCTGGATTCACTCAGCAGGTCTGGCAGCATCTGTGGAAAGAGAAGCAGAGTTAACGTTTCGGGTCAGTGACCCTTCTTCGGAACTTTTCTCAAGGAAGGGTTCCGAAGAAGGGTCACTGACCCGAAACGTTAACTCTGCTTCTCTTTCCACAGATGCTGCCAGACCTGCTGAGTGAATCCAGCATTTCTTGTTTTTGTTTCAGATTTCCAGCATCCGCAGTATTTTGCTTTTAATCTTTAGCTGATCTCAGCTAAGCCACTTAGTTTCACGGCCTCCGGTTTAGGGAAGAGGTGAAACATTTCTGCTCACTCCTTATTGCTATCCAGTGATTTGTGATGGAACATGCATGTCTGTGGATGTTCAATGATGAAAGATCACATTTGACTTATAGAGTCATAGAGTAATAGAGAGATACAGCACTGAAACAGGCCCTTCGACCCACCAAGTCTGTGCCGACCATCAACCACCCATTTATACTAATCCTACATTAATCCCATATTCTCTACCACATCCCCACCTTCCCTCAATTCTCTTACCACCTACCTACACTTGGGGCAATTTACAATGGTCAATTTACCTATCAACCTGCAAGTCTTTGGCTGTGGGAGGAAACCGGAGCACCCGGCGGAAACCCACGCGGTCACAGGGAGAACTTACAAACTCCGCACAGGCAGTACCCAGAACCAAACCCGGGTCGCTGGAGCTGTGAGGCTGCGGTGCTAACCACAGCGCCACTGTGCTGCCCTTGACGCACCTTCTGACGGTGCTCGCTGACTGAGGTATTGGAGGGTGCCAGCATAGCCCGGTATCTAGTACCCTAGTTGTAACTAAAACTTGCTCCTCACAAACACAAGTCATCAAGTCATGAGTGTCAAGATAGGAAGAATAAGTTAGTCAAAAAATAAAAACCATACTGAAGTTAGAAACCAATTAAAACCATTTCAAAGTCTAGTCTAGGTTTATCCTGGCACAATGCTATTTGATGATATGCCAAGTTGCACAGACAAATCTTGCCGTAAATAAAAATCAGATATTCACTCAAAAATATTTTAGTTTTGGCAAGCAGTGGCATCAAGTTCTGCTGAAGACACGGCTTGGCAGTAAACCAGGGTATCTGACAGGGAGTGCTGTATCATTTAAGCTGCATAACAAATTAAGTTGGATTTCCATTGAATCTGAGTCACATTGGTACAGAGCATTATAATGGTTAAAAACGGCACATAGCAGTCTCTCAATGGTCCAGTGAGTGAATGGATCATTTTAGTATGATACTGAGATCCCATGTTTGATCCTAGTTTACACTGAGTTAATTGATATCATTTATCACTACCTCTTAGACTTGAAAAATTCAGTAAGATCTCATGAGTTTTTTGTTAAGTGCAAACATCTTGCAGCCTTTTTATTCTTTCTATGTAGCTCAGGTAATCTCCTGTCCTCACTTTAGTTCCCCACTGCATCTTCGCTAAAGGTAGTATGCATCCACTGTAAAATGGTGACCAGAACTGTACATAATAGTCCACAAGGGCTGAACCAGTTGCCTATATAAGGTCTGTATTACTCGTATCGAGACCCGCCTTCTATTCCTCCAACTATACACCCTAAAATCTTGTCTGGTAACCTACTTGTGACTAAGACTTGTTCCACACAAACTCATTGTTTTAATTACAGAATGCTTTTCCTGAAATGTCAATAGGAAACATTTGTGCTACTCAGCACTCTTTAAACATGATTAAGATCATACCTTTTCTAACCTTTACTACTTTTGATAGTCTCTTAAGAAAGTATATCTTTATGGTCCATTGATCTATTTTGCTCTATTTCCCTCGTTTTGAAACCCTTTTCATTATCTCCATCAGTAGATGAGATAAGCAAAATGTGTAATAAAAAAAGTGCTGGAAATATTCAGCAGGTCTGGCAGCATCTGTGGAGAGAGAAGCAGAGTTAACATTTCAGGTCTGTGACCTTTCATCAGAACTGACAAAGGTTAGAAATGTAATAGGTTTTAAGCAAGTAAAGTGGGGTTGCAGGGGAAAGAGAACAAAAGCGAAGGTGTGTGATAGGACAGAGAGCTGGAGAGATTAATTGACAAGGAGGTCACGAGCAAAGGTAAAGAGAGTGTGCTAATGGTGTGGTGAAAGAGAAAGTATTGGTGCATAGAGAGTGTTAATGACAGAATAATGAACAGCCCCAGCCAAAAGCACAAACATGAAAAATCCAGTTTAAGGCAGGCACATGGCAAAGAAATAATGAAACAAACGAAAATAAAAAAAGTGCCAGTCATGCTCTGAAATTATTGAACTCAATGTTCAGTCCGGAAGGCAGTAGAGTGCCTAATCAGAAAATGAGGTGCTGTTCCTCCAGCTTGTGTTAATATTCACTGGAACACTGCAGCAGGCCAAGGACAGAAATGTGGGTATGAGAGGGTATGAGGTGGGTGTGTTGAAATGGCAAACAGCTGGAAGCTCAGGGCCATGCTTTCGGATTGAGCGGAGTTGTTCCACAAAGTGGTCACCCAATCTGCGTTTGGTCTCCCCACTGTAGATGAGATCGCATTGTGATCAGCGAATACAGTATACTAAATTGAAAGAAGTACAAGTAAATCGCTGCTTCACCTGAAAGGAGTGTTTGGGGCCTTGGATGGTGAGGAGAGAGGAAGTAAAAGGGCAGGTGTTACACCTCCTGCGATTGCATGGGAACATGCCATGGTAAGGAGATGAGGTGTCTTGGGTAATGGACCAGGGTGTCATGGAGGGAACGATCCCTTCGAAATGCTGACAGGGGAGGGGAGGGTAAAATGCGTTTGTTGGTGGCATCATGCTGGAGGTGGTGGAATGGCGGAGGATGATCCTTTAGATGTGTAGGCTGGTGGGGTGGAAAGTGAGGACAAGGGGAACCCTATCGCAGTTCTGGAAGGGAAGGGAAGAGGTGACGGCAGAAGTGCGAGAAATGGGACGGACACGGTTGAGGGCCCTGTTAACCACACTGGAGGGGGGGAATCCTCGGTTGAGGAAAAAGGAAGACATATCAGAAGCACTGTTGTGGGAGGTTGCATCATCAGAACAGGTACGTCGGAGACAGAGAAATTGGGAGAATGGAATAGAGTCCTTATAGGAAGCAGGGTGTGAGGAAATGTATTCAAGGTAGTTGTGGGAGTCGGTGGGCTTATAATGAATAGTGGACAGTCTATCCCCAGAGATGGAGACAGAGAAGTTGAGGAAGGGAAGGCAAAATGTGTATTTGTTCATGTTCTATTAATCTATGTTGATCAACTTCCCTCTGTTTTTGAAACCCATTTCATTTTTTCTATCAGTAGATGAGGTAAGTGTAATAAATCCATGCATTGTATTGTTTTATATTTTGTAACAAATTATACAGTCTGTGCAATATTAGCTAATCAGTTACTGAAAGGTGTTTCAAATGGGTCAAGTTCCTGCAACTCCCTAGCTAACAGCACTCTGGAAGCACCTTCACCACATGGACTACAGTGTTTCAAGAAAAAGGTCCAGCTCCACTTGCTCAAGAGCAACCAGGGATGGGCAGCAAATGCTGGCCTTGTCACCGAGGCCCCACACCCTGTGAATCTTTTTGAAAAATTGACTTCAGCTTTGTGCTAAAGGCAAAAATCAGCTGTGATTCATGCTCCTATACACATGTCTGGATATCGGGTGCAGCCAATAACAATCTGAGCTGTCATACCCTCTTATAGTTGACGAGTACTAAGATAAGTACAAACAAGGGGGGTCATGCTTCCAGAATTTTTGGCTCTGCTATCCCACCCTGGTGAGCATTTCCTGAGTTCCCTGTGCTCGAGGTGCTGGGCTGCTCACTGCTCCTCTCTGCATTGTATTGATAATCTTACTCTGCTGAGTGGATAGAACTCTCGGCTGAGTCAGAAGGTTGTGGGTCCCACTCCAGGGACCTGAGCACAAAATGTATGATGACACGTAAGTGCAGTACTGAAGTGCTGCTGACCCCTCACTCCACAAATATAAGTGGTCACTGACTGACCCCTCATATATTGTCATGCAGACCCGCACCTGACAAGAATGAGGCATATTAATTTTGCCATATGAACAGTGATTTTAAACTGTGAGTGAAAAAATGACTTGTTTGAAGATCACCAGACACATGGCTTGAAGAATATTTGCATACTAAGAGACAGTACTTTGAGAGGCTGAAGAATTACTCCCTGAACCAATTAACCCAAATGGATTTTGATCACCAGACATTGAAGGTGTAAGGAAGCACATTCCAGGCACTGCTAAGATGATACAATCCACAAAGCCAGGACTGGTTAAACCAGCTGGTCACATGACTAACTGTCCTGTCCAGGTTTTTTGAACTAGCCACAGGCCAGTTTGAATTCAGAAAGCAGTTTGCAACTGAAGCTGGAACAAGGAAGCCTCTCTCCTGGTTGTCTCTCTTGCTTTCTCCCAAGCCACCACGGAAGACACGCAAACCGCAAGACAGAAAAGACTCTGACATCGATACAAGTTGAAGCGTGAAATGGGACCCAACAAACAGCAGGACTTACTTGCAACCAAAGACTCCACATTGTACTCACAGGACTGTAATTATAATCCCGATATTGCCTCAAACTTTTCCCCTTTATTCTTTTCTACTTTTTCCGTCTCTATCTGCATGTGTGTTTATCATGTATGCATGCTAGCATGTTCGGGTCGCATATTCGTAGTCGTTAACCAGATTAGAGTTTAAAATTAATAAACACCTTTCTTGTTTAAATCTAAGGAAACCTGTCTGATTTCTTTGCCTTACAATTGGAGCAGTGAACAAGGATTTATTAAGGGGGAGCTAAAACCACGGTGTTTTAAAATTAAACCCTGTTACAATTCAACCAGGCAAAGGCTGAGAGGGAACCCCTAGACCCCTTCTCCCTGGTCGTAACAATATATAAATATATAAGTCATCTATATATCGATATATAGATATAGAAACACTCTAAAAAGAGGCATATAAATGGTCACTCACTGACTGACCCTTCAATCCATACAGATATATAGATGGTCACTCACTGACCCCTCAGTCCATACAGATATTTAGATGGTCACTGACTGATCCCACAGTCCATAGAGATATTTCGATGGTCATTGACTGATCCCACAGTCCATATATATACATAGTCACTCAGTGACTGACCCCTCAGTCCATACAGATATATACATGGTCACTCACTGACTGAGCTTCAGTCCATACAGATATATAGATGGTCACTAACTGATCCCTCAGTCCATACAGAAAAATTGATGGTCACCAACTGAGCCCACAGTTCATACATATATAGAATAAAAGCAAAACACTGGATGCTGGAAATCTGAAATAAAAACAAGAAATGCTGGAAATACTCAGCAGGTCTGGCAGCATCTGTGCAGATTGAAGCAGTTAACGTTTCAGGTCAGTGAGCCTTCATCAGAACTGTCAAAGGTTAGAAATGTAATAGTTTTAAGCAAATAAAGCGGGGGTGGGGCAAGAGATAACAAAAGTGAAGGTATTGATGGGACAGGGTCACAGAAAATAACTGACCAGAAGGTCATGGAGCAAAGGCAAAAGGTATGTTAATGGTGCGTTGAAAGACAAAGCGTTAATGCAGAGAGTATGTTAATGGACAGAAAAATGAACAGCCCTGGCCCAAAGTAAAACATGAAAAAAACAGTGGGCAGGCACATGGTAAGAAAAATGAATGATGAAACAAACTAAAATAAAATAAAAATACACAGATGGTCACTCAGTGGCTGAACCTTCAGTCCATACAGATATATAGATGGTCATTCACTGACTGACCACTCAGCCCATTTAAAATATATAGGTGGTCACTCATGTACCGACCCCTCATTATGCAGATATATAGATGGTCACTCACTGACTGAGACCTCAGTCTCTGTAGATATATTGATGGTCACTAACTGACCCCTCAGTCCATACAGATATATAGATGGTTGCTCAGTGACTGACTCCCTCAGTCCATACAGATAAATAGATGGTCACTCACTGAGCCCTCAGTCCGTACAGATATATAGAGTCACCTACTGATACCTCATTATAGAGATATAGATGGTCACTCACTGACTGAGACCTCAGTCCATGCAGATATATTGATGGTCACTAACTGACCCCTCAGTCCATACAGATATATAGGTGGTCACTGACTGAGCCCTCAGTCTGTACAGATATATAGATGGTCACCTACTGACCCTTTATTATACAGAGATATAGATGGTCACTCACTGACCGAGACCTCAGTCCTTGCAGATATATAGATGGTCACTAACTGACCCCTCAGTCCATACAGATATATAGATGGTCACTCAGTGACTGACACCCTCAGTCTATACAGAAACATAGTTTGTCACTGATTGGGCCCTCATTATATAGATATATAGATGCTCACTCACTGACTGACCCCTCAGTCCATAGATATATAGATGGTTGCTCAGTGACTGACTGCCTCAGTCCATACAGATAAATAGATGGTCACTCACTGAGCCCTCAGTCCGTACAGATATACAGAAGGTCACCTACTGACCCCTCATTATACAGAGATATAGATGGTCACTCACTGACTGAGACCTCAGTCCATGCAGATATATTGATGGTCACTAACTGACCCCTCAGTCCATACAGATATATAGATGGTCACTCAGTGACAGACCCCTCAGTCCATACTGATATGGTCACTCAGTGACTGTGCCCTCATTATACAAATATATAGATGGTCACTCACTGACAACATGAAAGGCACAATTCAGCATAGCAGTGCTCCTTTCCTATCCTGAGTGGCGTGAAACAGGGCTGTGTTCTCGTACCTACACGTTTTGGGATCTTCTTCGCATTGCTGCTCTCACATGCTTTCAAGTCTTCAGAAGAAGGAATTTTCCTCCACACAAGATCAGATGGCAGGTTATTCAACCTTGCCCGTCTTAGAGCAAAGACTAAAGTATGGAAAGTCCTCATCAGGGAACTCCTCTTTGCTGACCGTGCTGCATTAACATCCCACACAGAAGAGTGTCTGCAGAGACTTATCAACAGGATTGCAGTTGCCTGCAACAAATCTGGCCTAACCATCAGCCTCAAGAAAAAGAACATCAAGGGACAGGATGTCAGAAATGCTCCATCCATCAATACCGGCGACCACGCTCTGGAAGTGGTCCAAGAGTTCACCTACCTAAGCTCAACTATCACCAGTAACCTGTCTCTCGATGCAGAAATCAACAAGCGCAAGGAAAAGGCGTCCGCTGCTATGTCCAGACTGGCCAAGAGAGTGTGGGAAAATGGCGCACTGACACGGAACACAAAAGTCCCAGTGTTCCAAGCCTGTGTCCTCAGTACTTTGCTCTACGGCAGCAAGGCCTGGACAACGTATGTCAGCCAAGAGCGACGTCTCAACTCATTCCATCTTCGCTGCCTCCGGAGAATATTTGGCATCAGGTGGCAGGCCGCATCTCCAACGCAGGAGTCCTCGAGGTGACCAACATCCCCAGCATATACACCCTACTGAGCCAGCAGTGCTTGAGATGGCTTGGCCATGTGAGCCGCATGGAAGATGGCAGGATCCCCAAGGACGCATTATACAGCGAGCTTGTCACTGGTATCAGACCCACCGGCTGTCCATGTCTCCACTTTAAAGACATCTGCAAACGCGACATGAAGTCCTGTGACATTGACCTCAAGTCGTGGGAGTCAGTTGCCAGTGAGCGCCAGAGCTGGCGGACTGCCATAAAGGCAGGGCTAAAGAGTGGCGAGTAGAAGAGACTTAGCAGTTGGCAGGAAAAAAGACAGAAGTGCAAGGAGAGAGCCAACTGTGTAACAGCCCCGACAACCAATTTTATTTGCAGCGTCTGTGGAAGAGTCTGTCACTCTAAAATTGGCCTTTATAGCCACTCCAAGCGCTGCTCCAAAAACCACTGACCACCTCTAGGCGCTTACCCATTGTCTCTTGAGACAAGGAGGCCGAGGAAGAAGACTCATTGACCCCTCTGTCCATACAGATATATAGATGGTCACTCAGTGACTGACCCCTCATTAGACAGATATATAGATGGTCACTCAGTGGCCCCTCAGTCCATACAGATATGGTCACTCAGTGACTGAGCCCTCATTATACAATATATAGATGGTCACTCACTGACCCTCTGATGGCGCTCCGCTGGCCGCGTGACTGGACGGTTTGGGCGGGAAGGCAGCCCGTGGCGCGCGGTGCTGCGCGGGAGACCCCGTGCCGCCAGTCGGGGAGGCTGCAAGATGGCGGCCGCTGGGTGAGGGAGGTGGGGGGGGCGGGTGAAAGGACAGGATCGGAGCGGAGGGAGCGTGGCCTCCAATCTTCAGTAATAATTAACGGAGCCCGGTCGGACGGCGGGGGGTGGGGGAGGAAGACAAACAAACCGGGATGAAGATTTAAAAGATAAACAGTAAAGCGGCGCGTCTCTGTTGTGAGGAAACGGTGTTGAGACGGAGCAAGACAGGGGGCGGGAGGGGGAAGAGCTTTGTCCGGCCCCCTGTCAGCGGGGGCCTGAGGCTTAGGCTTGTGTATAGGCCTTGGGAGGATGTGCGCGGTGTGAGCCCGGCTGCGATTTCTTTTTTTTAGTTTTGGGGTTTTTTTTTTGTTTGATTTTTGTTTTGTTTCTGAATTGGGGAGATCGGCACCAATTCCCACTCACTACTCCCCATTTGCTTCCTCCCCATTCCCTCCTTCCCGGGACTGTGCCGTGGCCATGGCGGATACCCGGAGGCGGGTGAAGGTTTACACGCTCAACGAGGACAGGCAGTGGGACGATCGTGGCACTGGGCATGTCTCTTCCAGCTATGTGGAGCGCCTGAAGGGAATGTCGCTCCTGGTTCGGTCCGAGTCTGATGGTAAGAGATGGTGTGGTGGTAGCAAATTACAGGCCTCTGTCAAATAGTAGGTTTGTGCAGTGCTAGTGATATATTTCTTTCTGAATTTCAGGTCTAGTTAATAGATCAAAGTGAATGAGTTGTGTATTTATATGACGTTCTTTTGTATGATATAACTGGAAAGTTTGTCTTGTTACAAAGAGTTTATATCTGTCATTAACCCTTAAGGGTTTTGTCCACCTCTCATTTGTATTGGTCAGATGTCTCATGTAAGCAATTCTGCCGTTTTGACACACACATTCTGGCTGTACTTGACTTGAATGTATTCTGATCATGATCAGCTTCTGGAGTGGCATGATTCTTGTGTTACCTGCGGTAATAATGCTACTTGTAAAGAAAAAATCGTGTGGTTGATGCCTTTTGAGGGCCAGTTTTCCTTCACTGAACATTGAGAGGTTTATTGTTAACTTGTCTCAACATAAATTGACACTTATGTTCTTCAATAGGCTATCAGTACTTGAAAAAGGGATGATAACTTAGAATCATGAATTTTATAGTACAGGCCTTTTGATCCATTTTGTTTGTTGGCTGTTTGAAAGAGCTATTTACTTGGTTTCATTTCCCTGCCCTTGTCTCTTAAATTTTCATTTTCCAATATTAAATTCTACTTGAAAAGCTATTACTTTTGGATATATGTCCTCACAACTTTTTCTGTTCAAACAATGCCATTCTCCACCTCCTCTCTGCTCATTTGGTAGTGTGGACTAGTGTCCTTGGGACTTAGAGCCAAGTGGGAAAAATTCACGTCCACAAGAGTTACTAGTCCAGGTGAGCTGTAGTACAGGAGTTCTTATGTAATTTCAGGCCACCCAAATGAATGCCAGGACAATGTATCCTTTATCCATAACTCTGAAGCATCTTCATCTCCCATCACTTCTGTAATTCCTCAGGATACCGTTGAATCCCAAAAATGTGGGCAGCTTTTTCTCCAATCCCTGGGCAAAGAAATGCCAGGCCGATGTGGTTCTCAGTCCTCAGATGTTAAGTCTGACTAAAAGTCACCGACCTGGAACATAACCTCTTTTTCTCTCCACAGATCCTGCCAGACCTGATTAGCATTTCCAGCATTTTCTGCTTTTATGTCGGTCCTAAGACCAGGTTTAATTTCTTAATGTGCTTTGCAAGTTCTGAGATAATATAATCAGCCGTAGTGTCACTTGGCAGGGAGTAGAATCAACCATGTTGCTACCCCGATCACTAACCATGCATGCATTCTTCCTTTGGCCTCCTTGTCTTGAGAGACAATGGGTATGCGCCTGGAGGTGGTCAGTGGATTGTGAAGCAGCGCCTGGAGTGGCTAGAAAGGCCAATTCTAGAGTGACAGACTCTTCCACACATGCTACACATAAAATTGGTTGTCGGGGCTGTTACACAGTTGGTTCTTTCCTTGCACTTCTGTCTTTTTTCCTGTCAACTGCTAAGTCTCTTCGACTTGCCACTCTTTAGCCCTGCCTTTATGGCTGCATGTATTATACATTGATTCCCTAGCCAGCGGAAAAGCCCCTGGGAAGGACAGCATTACCCCTGAAATAATCAAGAGTGCCAAGCCTGCTATACTCTCAGCACTACATGAACTGCTATGCCTGTGCTGGGATGAGGGAGCAGTACCCCAGGACATGCGCGATGCCAACATCATCACCCTCTATAAAAACAAAGGTGACCACGGTGACTGCAACAACTACCGTGGAATCGCCCTGCTCAGCATAGTGGGGAAAGTCTTTGCTCGAGTCGCTCTGAACAGGCTCCAGAAGCTGGTCAAGCGCGTCTACCCTGAGGCACGGTGTGGCTTTCGTGCAGAGAGATCGACCATTGACATGCTGTTCTCCCTTCGTCAGATACAGGAGAAATGCCGTGAACAACAGATGCCCCTCTACATTGCTTTCATTGATCTCACCAAAGCCTTTGACCTCGTCAGCAGACGTGGTCTCTTCAGACTACTAGAAAAGATCGGATGTCCACCAAAGCTACTAAGTATCATCACCTCATTCCATGACAATATGAAAGGCACAATTCAACATGGTGGCTCCTCATCAGAGCCCTTTCCTATCCTGAGTGGTGTGAAACAGGGCTGTGTTCTCGCACCCACACTTTTTGGGATTTTCTTCTCCCTGCTGCTTTCACATGCGTTCAAATCCTCTGAAGAAGGAATTTTCCTCCACACAAGATCAGGGGGCAGGTTGTTCAACCTTGCCCGTCTAAGAGCGAAGTCCAAAGTACGGAAGGTCCTCATCAGAGAACTCCTCTTTGCTGACGATGCTGCTTTAACATCTCACACTGAAGAGTGCCTGCAGAGTCTCATCGACAGGTTTGCGTCTGCCTGCAATGAATTTGGCCTAACCATCAGCCTCAAGAAAACGAACATCATGGGGCAGGACGTCAGAAATGCTCCATCCATCAATATTGGCGACCACGCTCTGGAAGTGGTTCAAGAGTTCACCTACCTAGGCTCAACTATCACCAGTAACCTGTCTCTAGATGCAGAAATCAACAAGCGCATGGGAAAGGCTTCCACTGCTATGTCCAGACTGACCAAGAGAGTGTGGGAAAATGGCGCACTGACACGGAACACAAAAGTCCGAGTGTATCAGGCCTGTGTCCTCAGTACCTTGCTCTACGGCAGCGAGGCCTGGACAACGTATGCCAGCCAAGAGCGACGTCTCAATTCATTCCATCTTCGCTGCCTTCGGAGAATACTTGGCATCAGGTGGCAGGACTATATCTCCAACACAGAAGTCCTTGAAGCGGCCAACACCCCCAGCTTATGCACACTACTGAGTCAGCGGCGCTTGAGATGGCTTGGCCATGTGAGCCGCATGGAAGATGGCAGGATCCCCAAAGACACATTGTACAGCGAGCTCGCCACTGGTATCAGACCCACCGGCCGTCCATGTCTCCGCTATAAAGACGTCTGCAAACGCGACATGAAATCGTGTGACATTGATCACAAGTCGTGGGAGTCAATTGCCAGCATTCGCCAGAGCTGGCGGGCAGCCATAAAGGCCAGGCTAAATTGTGGCGAGTCGAAGAGACTTAGTAGTTGGCAGGAAAAAAGACAGAGGCGCAAGGGGAGAGCCAACTGTGCAACAGCCCCGACAAACAAATTTCTCTGCAGCACCTGTGGAAGAGCCTGTCACTCCAGAATTGGCCTTTATAGCCACTCCAGGCGCTGCTTCACAAACCACTGACCACCTCCAGGCGCGTATCCATTGTCTCTCGAGATAAGGAGGCCCAAAAAAAAAGAAAATTATGTGTTTATCAAGTGAGTGAGATTGGTTTGTATTTGTGCTGTTCATTAAATAGAATAAGCACCATGTTACCCTCCTAGCACCAGATTTATTTAGTTGATAGATTTGAAGATGATATCTTTCATTTCCCATTTTAAGTTGGCTGCTTCAACCTGACTGAGCCATCTTCTGCTAATAGTGCTCTGTTTACCTAAGAGAGGCAGGTGTTATCTGACCTCATTTCACTGCCCACGTTTTGGTTAATATTGTCAACTTATGGGGAATTTGGATGGAAACCAGTGACCTAGCATCGCGATCATGATGTCCTTAAGGGTGCAGCTAATTACATTTGCAATGATGCAGATGTGGTTTTGGATGTGCATTGATGTGAAAGTGGTGGTTTAGCTTTAAAGTCGGGAGAATTGACTCATAAATATGCTAATGCTAAATCCTTCAACTTCACATTAGCAGTATACCTCTAGAATGTTGGAAATGTGTATCGATCACCTGAGTACTTTCTAAACTACATTTTCAAATAACATTACCAAGACAGGTTGTCTGGCTATTTATTTCATTTCTTGTGAGACATTGTTGTATGCAAGTTGGCCACTGTGATTGCCTCCATAATACTGCCTACATTTAATTCATGACAGTGGAACACTGCAATGTCCTGGTGATATGAAAGGCATTAAATCTTAAATTCTTGTAATCAGTCTTTTTATTGTTTTCAGAAAGGGGTGCTTCTGCCTGTTCTTTTGTAACATTAAAGAAGAGCCACACAGGGTTAAAATGTTTGCGTGTTTCTCCACACAAACTCTTCATTTCCAAACTCTGATGCACAACTGGCAGTATAACAGGTGTTTGCCAGCTGAACATCACAATCTACGGATACCCGTATCTGACATATGACTGCAGATGTGGAGCACGATAAGGCTGCATTAGAAAATCAAACTGGCATTTGAAATTCAAAAATATTTTTTTCTGTATGATTTTGTGTGATGAAATGGAGCTTATGAAGTATGAATAAATGGGCATGGGTTTGTGACAGTAAAAGTTATGTAGGAGAGCAGAATTTTTCTTACAACTGCATCTATCAGCCTTGAAGGGTAAGATATTTATTAACAAAGTCAGTTGCTGTATTCTTTCACTTTTTATGTACTATAGGTTTCAGGCTGTCAGTCGATGCAGGTAGGATATTACAACTGGAGCATAACAGTTTTGTTTTGTCTTTCTTTACTATTCCATTATAATGTAGCTTTCCAACTATATCTCGATGTTTCATTTTTCTTGGATAGTACCCACAATCAACTAGTTTCCTCATTTCATTGTTTGGATTCTGATAAATCGTAATGTAGGACAGGACAAATTTTCGTGCATTTCCACCTGGACAGTGAGAACACCCATTATTACAATTTTAAAAAATTATTTTATGGGGATGTGGGCGTCGCTGGCCAGGCCAGCATTTATTTCCCATCCTTAATTGCCCATGAGAAGGTGGTGGTGAGATGCCTTCTTGAACTGCTGCAGTCCATGTGGGGTAGGTACATCCACAATGCTGTTGGGGACTACGCATTCTTTTTCCAGACTTGTCTGGAGAGAGCCTTTGGAGTGTATAATTCTGTGGTGACGTTCTGTTTGGAGGTTTTCCAATAGTGCAAGAAATTTGAAGATATTAATTAGGAGCATTGCAGAAGAAGCCTATTGCACAGCATTAATGTGCATTCGCTTTCTCACTCCATTCCATTCCTCATCCCCTCCAGACTTTGCTTCCAGTAATTTTTTTTAAAGTCTAGTCGGTGACAGCACGACACTTGTGTTAATGATTTTCCACTGAAGGATGGTGGGCGGCACAGTGGTGCATTGGTTAGCGCCGCAGCCTCACAGCTCCAGCGACCTGGGTTCGATTCTGGGTACTGCCTGTGTGGAGTTTGCAAGTTCTCCCTGTGACCGTGTGGGTTTTCGCTGGGTGCTCCGGTTTTCTCCCACAGCCAAAAACTTGCAGGTTGATAGGTAAATTGGCCGTTATAAATTGCCCCTAGTATAGGTAGGTGGTAGGGGAATTGTGGGGATGTGGTAGGAATATGGGATTAATGTAGGATTAAATCACAGACTCGGTGGGCCGAAGGGCTTGTTTCAGTGCTGTATCTCTAAATAAATAAATAAATACACAATGGGGTAAGAAGATTTACCTACTGGTTGAAAAGCTATTGGAACTGAACGCTTACTCCTACAGAGCAGAGTTTTTTTTTAACAACTTCACCTCTGGTGTTATCTGTAGCTCAGTCATTGGGTTCTATCAAGGGAAATGCAAGTTTCAAGTTTAATTAGGTACTCACTTAACCATCTCTGGTGTTACACAAGTACCATATTGAATGATGCTTTAGTAGTTTATAACTTCAATTTCAGTGTGGTTTATCATCTCCACTTCAAGATCTGCTACTGCCTTGGAAAGTAATACGTATTATGGATAGAAGTTTAGTTCTTATTGGTTTAATAAACTGTTATATTGGGATTTATTTTACGAACACAGGAATATTTTAGGTTTCATAGAAAACTAAAAACTCTACTGACTGCTTGTGTTGCAGTTTTAACGATTGCCCTATGCCACAAATGAAACTTGTTTTGACATAGCTTCATCCCTTTGAACCTGCTGGGAGTTCTGTAATATTTACTATTTCTAAAAATCTTAATGTAAGTGATTTAGATAGCAATAGACAACACACCTATTGTGTGTAGTCAGTATAAGGAATGGTTCAATGTAGTACTCATTAATTTACAAGCTCAATAACTCCAAGTATTATACATTTTTTTTCAAAAGGAACAATTGATGAATTTTTTTTACATGTAGCTGCAATATTCGTTTTTTGTAATTCTGTCTCCCTCCATGTCCTTTTAAATTTAATCATTGTAGCCCAACACCGTGATCTGATTAAAAGCTGCTCCGATATTTGTAATTGGTAGCAGTGCATAGTCTGTGCTGAGTTATCTGATCTCAGCCAAGGCAGTAGTAGCAACTAGCTTCAGGAACTCTGTGCTAAAAAGGGGGGGAAAAAAATCAGCTTATGCTCTCACTACTAATTGCTGGACAGAAACTTCTGCCCTGACAATAAAAGTACTGTGGAAAGTATCAAGCTTGGTTGTGAAAATTTTCTGTGGTTGACTAGACTGTTTTCAATCAATGCTTGTATATAAAGAAGGTACAGTTTGCCATAAGGATTAATGGCTGAAGGGCATTTGTTAAAGTATTCATTACTTTAGCAGTAAACTAAAGAAAAATTGCCAAGTCAAAGTTTCATAAATTTGACAAGCAAGATACTTAATTTGTGAATGCGCAAGGATGTGTTGGTGAGTGTTATCCAGTCATGACAGCTGCATTGCAAAAACCTAAAAATTGAATTTGTCTTAAAAGTCTAATCGATTTGGCTCATTTGCCTTCGAATGAACTGTCCCACGCAACTACCCTGAGCTTACAAATAGAATCACTAAGTGGCAAGATCACTTTATTTTCAGATTGCTCAAGATGTGTTCAAAATCATGAAGGCGTCTTGACAGAGTAGGTAGGGAGAAACTGTTCCCATTGGTGGAAGTGTCGAGAATCAGAGGACCCCGATTTAAGGCAAAAGAACCAAAGGCGACATGGGGAAAATCTTTTATGCAGTGAGTGGTTAGGATCTGGAATGCACTGCCTGAGAGGGTGGTGGAGGCAGATTCAGTCGTGGCTTTCAAAAGGGTATTGGAAACAAAACAGCAGAAGGTAAGGGGAGCACAACAACAAAGGTACCCTGGCTGGGAGGCTGCATCTTTTCTAATTAAGTAATAATGAGACACCAATTGGTGTATGAACTTGGAGGTGATGGAGTGTGTTCCCATGATGTTACTGCTCTGTTAGATGGTACGTATTATGTTATAGTGCACTCAAGATGGAAGGAGTAGATGTTAAGTCCAGGTTTGGAGTAGGGTAGTGGAACAGGGACAATCAAGCAAACAGCTGTATCCTGGATGACAACTTATTTGTCACTGTATTTATCCAGGGGAGAAGCAAGTATTCCATTGTATTCCTGATTTGGTTCGTGCAACTGAGATGATTCTGATGGTCAAGCAAGTCTGAAATTATTCTTTTTTATTATGTGGTGAAGGAAAGTATGAAAATATTTCTTGGTGAATTCTATTTGAATCTCATTTACTCGAGGCACACTGACTTGCATGTGAGCCGTGTCAAATGTACCATGATGTTCTTTCAGTGGATTTGTCTCACTGAGCAATGTTGCAACTGTAAAACCAAACTTCTACTGAAGCTGAATGCCTGTTGATTCATTTACTTCACACACAGGAAGCGGTGATCCTTTATTCACTGCAGTGATTCTTTTCATTGTCAAAGCAGCTCCAGCAGAAAGCACTGAATTTAGCAGATGTACCTGGAAACTGTTGTCAAATAACCAGAAGAATTGAGCAAATTTGAATGCCACCACTATAATTACACTTTCAATTGCATTGACAAATGAGCTGAAAAATCCTATTGGAATCCAAAGATGGCCTGTGAAATTGAAGTCCTTCAGTGTACTTTTTGACCAGTACAGTGTCCTGCCTTTCAAGGGAAAAGTGCTTGTGTCTCTTAACTGTAGTTACATCTTCAATTGTTTGTTTACATCGATAAGGCACAGCTTTGGTCAACCTGCAAAATCAATTTTACCTTTAAAAATCAATGAAGCCGTTCAACATATATCTCTTTGGTATTTGGATTAAAAGTTAGCACTAAGTAATGCAAATCTCCAGTCAAGTCTTGTATGATACATATCCTAGTTTATCAAATTCTGTTTTTCATTCTAGTTGATAAAGTTACAGTTCAATGAAATTTCAGCAATTGGCATAAGTTCGTGCTTGACTGATGTCAGTGTCAAAATACCTACTGTGTACTAGGTAAAAACCCTTCCTTTCTGACATATTAATATTGGAATGTTTGAAGGGAATTGTGAAAATTTGGAAGAATAGCTAAAAGGAATTTCCATTTTATTGAAATTTGAATTCAGATTAACATTAGAATATTCTGGGGTCTACTTGTATTTTATCATATAATTGTTTTTCAATTTGAAGGCTTTTTTTTGTGAAATTTGTTTCTGGGGAATAATTTCACCTGTGCAATAATCGAAAGCTGCTTAGCTGGCTAGCCTAATAAAGAAAAACTTCCATAAGTGGAATTCAGATCAGAGATGAAAGGCCAATGTACAACTCCTATCACATCCAATTTGAAGTCTGCACCCACATTTTCGAAGGCCAGTTAAGCAGAGTTGTCATAAACGTCCCTGATGCAACGTACATTGCACCACTATATACTATTGTATTTCAGATGATGGGAGTTTAGGATAAAATAACCTCTGTGCCTTGGTCTGTTTCCAAAACAGATATTTAAATCTACAATATGATCTGCTGTCTTGCTGTGTTTAATGAAATACTAACAGTAATTCCTATTTCAAACTTTATCTGACGTCTTCAGTAAGGAAGCACCATATGGAAAGAATAGATATCATTCCACCCTGTCAACAGGTATTTGGCAACGTAAATGATACATTTCATTAGAAACTCAAAATATACAAACTGTTGCTATGTAAGCCATCAGTATTCATATCACTTGTGGTGCACCTCCCCTAAAATTGTCTGCTGACTTGCCCCATATGTCTTTTGCTCTCCATTGATCCTACTTATTGAGTGGCATTCAGTGCAGCTTATTCTCTTGCCATCCATCAAAAGAATGTCTGGTAATATGGCAGTGGGGCTATTGTAGCATCCATCCAAAAAGTGCCCCGACTTCTAAACTATATAATCTACAGTTTCAACAGGCTGTCCTGTACTTCAGTTGTCCCCACTTCTGTGGGGAAATGCTAAGCCTCCACTGGTCACCTATCTTAAATTGCATGCTCGCAATCAGGATGTCATTATGCAAGAACTGTGTGTTCAGAATCTTGACCCCTTACTCATTCTGCAAAGTCTTGGACTATTACCAAGTGTAGGCCTCTCAAACAAGATTCTTAGCTGGAATCGTGTCCCTTTTTAATGCTGAAAGATACTGGTATTAGTCATGTATCTTTTTATGGTGAAGTACTGAATATATATTATCACAATAAGGGATAGACATGGCACTGGGACCTAATATGTTGTAATGCTTTTCAACACTTCGATTTGGAGTAAAATTTACTTTTAAGAAATGTTCGATCTTGTTTCAGGATTGTGGCAGGCGAATAGTATTACATTTTTCTCTTGATCAGAATCTAACCTGTCTTGTTGATGAAATATTTGTAAATGGGTGTGATTCAATATTTTATGCAGATCTGATTCTATCTTGAAGAGCAGTATCAATGTTGTTACAATGAGAAAATGTTGTATAGTCTTTTTAATTTCATTTGTTAGCTATGTAGTTGAGATTCACGACATTAGTGTAATCAAGACAAGTTGGGGCTTGTTTGTACTACTTCCTTGTTAATTGTCTAATCTTTCTCAAAAACTGCTGATGTCACGAGAAGTGTAAGACCCAGTTTGAATATCCACTTTCAAGGATGCTAAGCACCTTAATAATTCCTCACTCACGATGATTATCTCAGGGCATAGTAGTAATTCAAGGGGGTCTTTGAGGCGTCTGGTAGCAGGATGAGGGGTTTGCTGGAGTTTCAGAACAGGTTCCAGGATAACGGATGATTGGATATCTGGTCCTGGTATCTTTGAACAGTTTGGGAGCGGTCTTTACACCAGGAAGCTCTGGTAAGCTGATCCTGAGATGTGGGAAAATTGTGAAAACTGTCTGGAAACACTTTTGAATACTGGAAATTAATTTCTCTCTCTCTCTCTCGCGCTCTTTCTTTCTGTCTTTCTTTCTTTGTCTCTTTTTTTTCTGTCTCTCCTTTCTTTCTTTCTCTCTGTCTCCCTTTCTTTCTTTCCCTTTCTCCCCAACCCCACCCTCCCAGTTTGTTTTGAAGTCTGAAAAGGTAGAGATTCTCATTCTCCAGGATGAGGGGGTGGGTCTCTCTACCTCCACAAATGCAAATTGGGATACTCTGCAAACTGCGTATGCTTCGAATGCATTGCTGTGATGACTTCTTTCAACTGTTTTAGAGGAAATAGCCTGTGGGAAGCATTGGTTTTTGAGATGGGCTGAGAAAAACTTTAAAACTAAGATATTAAAAGTGGCAAGAAATATTTCAGTGGATAAATTTAAACATGCGAAATATGTATTTTTTCATCTGTCTTAAACTTTATTTCATTAATTGGGGTTGGGGGGAAGCCTTTTGAGTGATTCAGCAGTGTTTTTAAAGGAGGTTATCATTGTCTTTAATAGCTTCCTGTTGGTTGTTTTTGAACTACTTTCCTTGCTTTTGATTTAATTTGCTGTCTTTTCAGTTCTCATTTGCTGTTGCTTAAGCTTACTTAGAACCAAACAAGAATATCGGACCAAATGCACGATTCTTAATGTTATATAGATTTCTGATTTCAAATGTCCTGCCCCAAGTAGCTGCTGAGCAGGGGTCGATCCTTTCCCAGCAAGAAATGGGGAGAGAAGTACAGAAACTAATTTCATTTGAAACTGGCCGGAAGTTTACTCCAACCCTTTGAGCAGGATGGTGCCGGGGAGGTGGGGCGTCGTAAAATGCAAATTGGGATACTCTGCAAACTGCGTATGCTTCGAATGCATTGCTGTCATAACTTCTTTACGTTGGGCGAGGAAAAATGGGCTCCCCACCCCAGGCCAATCCAGGCCCTTAAGTTGCCACTTAAGGGCCTTCGCCCATCTCCGCGTGGATTTTACGCATGGCATGCGGGCGTCCTGGAGCCAGGAAAGGCTGCCTGGTAAAAGCTGGCAGCCTCTGAGTTCTGGGGGTGGGCTCTGAAAATCGGGCACAGTGTGCCCGATTGAGGGCCGCCCCCACTTCCCCAACCACCCCAGGACCCAACACGCCCCCTTCCCCCCAAACAACCACCCTTGCCTTGCTGGGGCCCGACCGATTACCCCTGGCAAGGCAACCAAAACTTACATGGACTCCTGGCTCCATTCCTTTGGCTGGGCTGCAGTCCTAGCCGTGGCCACCGCTCCCCATGGCGCTGCTGGGACTAAGAGGTGCTGGCCGGAAGCTCAATGAGGTGGGACTTCCTCCCTCAAGCAGGTGGAATTCCCGCCTCGGAACAATTAAAGCCTGGGGACCCCTAAAATGCGGGATGGATCCCCAGGCTAGGTGGAAGCGGGTTTGCCACCGACTTTTATGTCGGTGGCCAGCTCACGTCCACCCAATGTAAAATCCAGCCCTGTAGGTCTTTCACTTTAATAAAGTATTTTTACTTGCTGTACAAATGATGGTGGTGGTGGTTTTACAGTTATTAAAACTAACTTTTTTTCTGTGATCATGGCACATCTATAGATTGTATGGTATTTCTCGATACATCTGTTGACAGTTCAGGTATACTGCAGAAATTTGTTTTCTCATCCCAGTGAAGTGGAGTACTTCCATAGACAACCTCATGTTTCTTGCACAGTGTGATTGGGATAGTAGCATGCTTGGAATGCACATAAAAGGCTATTTCTCTTCGATTTACAGATAAAAAGCGAACAGACCATATGTGCCTGTTTATAAACTATAAATCAGGCGTATTCAGAAATAAGATTAGAATGGTCAGGTAACAAGGATAATTAACAGTGATTTATTTTAGATTAATCTATAATACTCCATTTTTGTTGTCTGCATTGTTCTGATTGGTCTGTGGGTTGACTTGGTGGATGGAGCCTGGCGCATGCAGAGAAACATGGGCCGTGAGGCGGTCTGAAGCACATGACGCGTGTGGCTGTTGGTTGTGGGGGGGTGGTGGAAGGGGGTTGTTGGAAACAAAACAGCAGAAGGTAAGGGGAGCACAACAACAAAGGTACCCTGGCTGGGAGGATTGGGGGAGGGAGAGGGGTGCCGGCATGAGCGGTGGTGGGGGGAATGGCATGGGAGGGATGGAATCGGGGATGGGGATAGCATAGGAAAAAGGGATGGGATAGGGATTTAAAGAAGTACTATTGTAATAAAGATACGAGTTTTACTGCATATGTTTCTGCTAGTTTACAAATAAGCAAAATTTCAGCCTTAATTATCTTCGTAACTTGGAACTTTTTTCCCCTGTGAGGAAAAGTTCATAAATCAGGAATACGTTAAATGATTTACCCCAGCTTGTTCAACTGCTTACTGAGCAGAGATTTACTTTAGCCTATTTGCAGGCTAACAGTTATACCTAATCCTCTGCTTTGAAGGTTAAGTTGTGAGGGCCTTGCTTGCAGGGTCCTCTCGAGACTTGTGTTTTGGGGCATTTTAATTTTTTTATATCTCGTGTTCTCTGTTGCAGAGAGTGCCCATGTATTTACATTTGTTGTGTGCCTAGAGTCAAACTGAATGCTCCTCACTTTATTTCTGGGTTTATCATGTGCCCTCATGCTATCTTTAGCAGTTAATCTGCCATGTATCAAGTCAACAAGCAATTTTATTAATGCACAAACAAATCCATATTTTGTAAAAAAAAAAATTAGACAATATAGAACTTGTAATAGTTATGCAGATTATTTATTTGGTTAAGTTGAAAAAAACCAAGTGATTACAAGTGCTGTACTAAACTAAAGCGTGCATAATCCCGTGTGGCAATTTTTTTTTCTCTCACTGACCATGGATACTGTTTGATCTGGCTGCTTCTTTTCAGGCTTTAGACTCAAGTTTGAAGTGCTTTTTTGAAAAACAGTTGGGTTTAAGTAAATTTCAGTAACTCCAAAGGAGCAATTGGAATTAATCCCACAAGATGTTTGCATTTGAATTGAATAACTAACAGCCCTCCAAGGACCTGGCTCAGTTAAAAGTACTAATTTTGCGATTATATCAGTAAAGTAGTTATGTCTTCCAATTAATTAAGCTGATAGCTTATGTGGACAATGAGTGAAAAAAGGAAGAATTGTGACACAAGACTATAGTTAAGTGCAGCATTTGTAACCACTTGGTTTTCTACTTAAATATTTGTGTCAGTTGTGGCTCACTTTGTAGCACACTCACCTCCGAGTCAGTAGGTTGTAAATTCAAGTCCCACTCCAGAAATTGAGCACAAAAATCAAAGTTGACCCTCCAGTGTTGTACCGAGAGAGTGCTGCACTGTCAGAGGTGCCTTTCGGATGAGACATTGAACTAATGTCCCACCTGCCCTCTCGGATGGATGTAAAGGATCCCACGGCACTGTTTCGAAGAAGAGCATGGGAGTCCTTGACCAGTATTCCTTAATGCCACAAAAACAGATTATCTGGTCATTGTCATATTGTTATTTGTGAGAGATTGCTGTGCGCAAATTGGCTGCGGCGTTTCCTATATTACAACAGCACTTCAAAGGTTCATTGGTTGTAAATCATTTTGAGACGACCTGTAGTTGTGAAAAATGATTTATAAATACTTGACTTTTTATATTGCTTTAACAAAATAAATAAGCTTCATAACATTTAACTTCTAGGTTATGTCTTCTAGTTAATTTAGTCATTTAAAAAAAAATGTCTACATCATGACAGAATTAATACCATTGTACATGTGAGATAAAAATAAAACTGTTTTATCAAGAGGGTGAGCAATTATTACTGATTTAGCTATGTCATGCACAGCTAGATATTCTAAACACACTGTCACGTTTAGGGATTTGGCAATAATGCTTATTCAGCCATCAGGCGATCAAATAAATATTAATCAACTTGTGTGCTCATGCAATGGTTTTTATCCCCTCATCTACATTGGCTTCTTTATGAAGAAATTAAAAGTTGTTTTTAAAAAAAAAATGCTGTTTTAAAGAAAAAATGTTTCGGCTACTCTTGCAGAGAAAAGGTGGTGGGAAGGATACCGTTCTTTAAGGGTTTGAGCAATTTGGTGGCCGTTTATTTGCCTCCCATCTCCCAGCACTGAAAACAATCCTTTTTACAAATGAGGTTTTTTTGGCCAGTGTCCACCCAGCCATCAGATTGATGTGCCACTTCGTAGGCTCACTTACGGCACAGGAGGAGGCCATTTGGCCCATCAAGTCCATGCCGGCTCTCCACGGAGCTATTTAGTCAATCCCACTCCTCCACTCGATCCCTGTAGCCCTGCAAGTCTGTTTCCTTCAAATGGCCATCCAGTTTCCTTTCTGAAGTCATTGATTCACCCTTGTGGGCAGCAAGTTCCAAGTTAGCCGCTGTATAAAAACGTTCTTCCTCCTATTCCTTCTGCATCTCCTGCCCAAAACCTTCAATCTCTGTCCCCTAGTCCTTGTACCATTAGTTAATAGGAACTGTTTTTCCTTGTCTACTTATCTAAGCCTGTCATAATCTTGTACATTTCTATTAAATCTCACCTCAATTTCCTTTTTGTCCCAGTTTTTCCAACCTAACCTTGTAACTAAAATCCTCCATCCCTGGAATCATTCTGGTAAATCTCCTCTGCACCCTGAAGGAACATCACATCCTTCCTAAAGTGTGGTGACCATAACTGAATGCAGTACTCCAGTTGGAGCCTAACCAGAGCTTTATAAAGGTTCAGCATAACTTCCCTGCTTTTGTACTCAATGCCTCTGTTTAAGAAGCCCATATGCTGTACTAACCACTCTTTCAATTTGTCCTGCCACCTTCAAAGATCGATGCGCATGCACTCCCAGCTCTTTCTGTTCATGCCCACTCTTTAGAGCTGTGCCATTAAGTCTGTGTGACCTCTCCCTATCCCTTCTGCCAAAATGCATCACTTCACATCACATTTGTCAATTTTAAATTCCATTGCCACCTCTGCCCATTCTCCTAGCCTATCTATGTCTTGTTGCAAGTAGTTCATGTCATCCTCACTGTTTGCAGCACCTCCAAGTTTGATGTCATTGGCAAATTTTGAGATTCCACTCTGTATTCCAAAATCCAAATCATTTTATATATAGCAAAAAAAGCAATGAACCCAGCATTGACCTTTGGGGAACACCACTTTCTGGACTTGATTCCAACGGAGTATAAATGATTTTTACTTCAGAGTGCTGATTTCCAGTTTGACCTTTATGTTCCAGTGCTTGTTACGAGTTAAACAGGGGTTTTGTATTCCTGTTTCTAACTATAAATTGCTAGTGATTTCAGTGTCATGAGTGTTCTATTTGCATTTGTGGTGAGTCATTCACACAATATGGAAACTGACATTCTGTTTTTGGATGATGTCACCGAAGGGCAGTATGTAGATGAGAAATAGGAATCGTAGACAACTACAGCAGAGAAAGAGACTATATAGCCCATCCAGTTAGTCCCACTTCCCAGCTCTTCACTCATAGCCTTGCAATTTTTTTCTCCTTCAGGTATTTAATCAAATTGACCTTCGAACGCTACAACTGAATCTGTATGGATCACCCTATCAGGCAGCGAATTCCAAATCCTAACCTCTCATTGCTTAAAAAGGTTTTTACTTACGTCTCCTCAGATCCTTTTGCCAATCACCTTAAATCTGTGCCCTCTGGATATTGGCACTTTAACCATCAGAAAGAAACATTTCATGATTTTAAACGCCACTATCAAATTGACTCTTCACCTTCTCTGCTCCAGGGAGAACAAACCCCAGCTTCTCCAGTCTATCCTTGTCTTTGGCCTCCTTGTCTCGAGAGACAATGGGTAAGCGCCTGGAGGTGGTCAGTGGTTTGTGAAGCAGCGCCTGGAGTGGCTATAAAGGCCAATTCTAGAGTGACAGACTCTTCCACAAGTGCTGCAGATAAAATTGGTTGTTGGGGCTGTTACACAGTTGGCTCTCTCCTTGCGCTTCGCATATAACAGTAATCCCTCATCTCTAGAACAATCTACTAAATCTCTTCTGTACCCTCCAAAACGTTCATGTCTTTCCTAAAATGTGGTGCCCAGAATTGTACATTCTAGCTGGGGCTAAACTAATGTTCTGTCTAAGTTTAGATAACTTATGGGTGGCACAGTGGTTAGCACCGCAGCCTCACAGCTCCAGCGACCCGGGTTCAGTTCTGGGTACTGCCTGTGTGGAGTTTGCAAGTTCTCTCTGTGACCGTGTGGGTTTCCACCAGGAAGGAATTTAAAGTGTCCGAGGGAGGCGTGGGGGTGTGGAGGGCCCATAGAATAGCGATGGAAGGTGATGGGGCAGAATGTCCGTCACCCTGCCAGGAAAGACTGAAGACAGCCTTCCTTCCCAGAGACCAATTGAAGTCTTTAAGTGGCAATTATTGGTTACTTAAGGGCCTCTTCCCACCACAGCTGGAATTACATGAGTAGCCGGGGGGTGAGGGGGGCTTCTGCCACAAGGGGAGGTTGCCCAGTAAAACTAGGTGGCCTCCCTGCCTTATTGGGCACCTCCTCCGTGAGCAATCTGTGGCCCATGGAATGGCCCCTGCTGGCAAAGGCCCCCCTGCCCCCACCTCAAAGACTACCCCTACTTCACCAGGGCACTGCCACACGTATCTGGGGGCCAGGGCTCCAGTGCACATCCTGGTCCCAGGCCTGGTGTAGTACTGGCTGTGGCCACTGCTTTCAGTGGTGCTGCTGATACTACGGAGCTGCCAGCCCTCTGAAGGGCCAGCAGCTCTGGGAAGCGGAATCCCCAACCTTAAAGGGACCTGGACCCCGGTGCCAGACAATTAAGTGCCCGAGCTCCGTTGAATTGTGCCCGGGAGGGGGGCTCCATTGGGCTGAGGCAGGGTTCCCCCTTGCCTTTTCGGCCCAGCGCTGGGACCCTCACCGGCTTCACTAAATTCAGAGTAGTTTTTTTAATATATCTAATCCAATATGCTACCCTAGATCCCATGAATTTTAATTTCATCAGTAGTTTCTTGTGTGGGAGCCTGTCAAAAATTTTTTGAAAATAAAAATAAGCAATATCATAGGATGTTTTGCTCTCCAATTTATTTGCAGTGCCACAAAAAAACTCAAGATTTATTGAGTACAACTTTCCCTTCTAAAGCTATTTTGACTGTTCCTTACTAAGGAAGAACATATAGATGCTCCTCCAATTTTGATGCCCCTTAGAATGGTTTCCATTAATTTACAAGCTATGGATGGGCTATCGGGCCGATAGTCATCTAATGATGTTCCTTCCTTGGGTTCTGTAACGAATGCTTGTTGTTAAGACAACTGAATGTTTCTATTGCATGAGTGCTATTATTTTTGACCCTAAGCTTGTTGCAGCTGGAAAACTTGTGTCTTTTGTTTATTCTCCTATATCTCAGAATGGGTTAATGGATTAAAGTTTGTTCACCAATACTTTAATTTATTTATTTAACTGTCTCTGTATTGTCATTACTTTGCTGTATACCCAGAGGCTTTGAATTATAGGGCCTTATAGCAGAGCACAGTAAGTGTCTGTGTTCCATCATTATGCAGATCTCTGAAGCTGTCTATTCCCCTGCATTTTGTGTACATTTAATGTTTTTCTTTTTCATGTTTTATGTACTTGCCTTTTAAAAGCAATGATAGATTCTGAAGCCACCACTGTTTTCTTTGGTCATTCCAATACCCTAATAACCCTCTGCATTTAAAAGAAAAACTCCTAACTTCCCTCTTGATCTTTTCCCCTCTAGTTTACAACTCACTGACTAGTGGAAATAGTTTTTACCTTAACAAAATCTTTCAAAAATTTGACCATCTCTGTTAGATCTGCCCTTTACATTTGTTCGGATAAAAAGTGCCTTGGTTTCTCGAGTCTGCTTATAACCAAAGTCTCCCATTTGCGATATCAGTGAATCTTTTTTTAATCATCTCCATAGACTTGCATTCACTCCAAATCCAACAGCAGGATGTCATTGCATTATCAGCTGAATTTACAGGATTAAAATTGAAACGCTAGATTGTTGAGTAATGCCAAGTTCTTCAGTGCAAACATCCTATTTGGAACAGTTAGTGTTGTGCTGTAGCAGTCTGTTTTTAGATGGCACATCAGTCATTAGGAAACTACTATAAAAATAACTATCGTGCTGTTGTTTTGATTCACTTATGGCAATATTAGGCATTAAAACTGAAAAAAGTATTTAAAAAAAAACAAGTTAATAAGTGCAATTGGAATATTTTGTGTGCTTTTGAGCACCTCCTTAGAGAAAGAATACAAAAACAGAAAGTTTACAAAAATCAAACGTTGCCAGGGATGTAAGATTATAGTTGGCAAGAGAGTATCCAAGCTTTTTACTTTCATAGGCTGCACAAGTTCATATGAAGATTTCTGTGCCCCATTTAAACTAAATTGGCAAGGGGATAAGCAATAGCATGTAGAATTAGAAAAGAGGAATAAGGTGCATAAAGGAATGTTGGATAGTACTAGAGCAGGAATAAGTGCCATATTAGGTAGGAGCAAACTAAGCAGGATTATGAGGAATAGAAAGACAGGTTTACAATGCATGAATGTAAACGCACAAAGTGTGGCGAATAAGGTTGGTGAGCGACAAACACAAATAGCCATGTGGGAATATGATGTTGCACCAGTAACGGAGACGAGGCTTAAAAATGGTGAGGAGTGGACACTTAATATTCAAGGATACATAGGAACATAGGAGCAGGAGTAGGCCATTCCATCGAGCCTGCCCCGCCATTCAATACGATCATTGTTGATCTTCCACTTCAATGTCTTTTTCCCACACTATCCTCATATCCCCTTAAAAGGTGTTCAGAAAAGATAGGGAAGGAAAAAGGGAGGTAGGATGGCAGTACTGACTAGGGAGGACATTGTGGTGTTGGAAAGAGGGGGCAAGGACCAAATCCATTTGGTTAGGTTTGAGAAGCAAAAAGGGGATGATCATGCTCCTCGAAGTATTCTATCGGCCTCCAAATAGTGAGAGATATAGAGGAGCAAATTTGCAAAGAAATCAGAGAAGTGCAAGAATTGGTGATATTGGGGAACCCGAATGTTGATTGGGATAATGTTAGAAGAAATGGAAAGAAGTGGAAGGAATTTCTGTAATATGTTCAACAGAACTTCCTTGACCAGTATGTTTTCGGTCCAACTCGGAAGGAGACATTGCTGGATCTGGTGCTGGGGAATCAGGTGCACCAGGTGGACCACGTCTCTGTGAGGACACACTTGCGTGAGAGTGACCATTGTATCAGAAGGTTTAGAAAGCGATGGAGAAGAACAAGGAACAATCTAAGGTAGAACTAAATTGGAAGAGGGCTAATTTCAGTGGAATGAGAAAGGATCTATCCAGGGTAAAATGGAACCAAAGATTGACAGGAAAATCTGTAGCAGAGCAATGGGCAATCTTCAAGCTTCAAGTACAGGCTAGATACATTTCAACAAGGGAGAAAGGTAAGGGAATCCAGGCCAAGGCTCCTTGGATGATATGGGAGGTAGAGAGAATGATGAAACCAAAAAGAGAATGGAAGATGCATGTCAGGTGAATTCTTGAGAGAACCAGGCTAATTACGGTAAATTGAGAGGAGAAGTGAAGAGGAAAATAAGACTGACAAAGAGAGAATCCGAGAATAGAATGACAGTTAACATAGAAAGGAACCCAAAAATTTTCCACTAGCACGTAAATAGTAAGCAGGTAATAAGGTGGGGTGGGGCCTATTGGGGACAAAGAGGGTGATATGTGCTTAGAAGCGTAGGGCAAGGCTAGAATACTTCATGAGTACTTTGTATCAGTGTTTAGTAAGGAAGAGGATGCTGACAAAATATCAGGAGGAGCGGAGGTGGTCAAGCTAATGGATGGGTGAAAATTGATGAGCAGGATGTAGTGGAAAGGCTGGCTATGCTTAGAGTTGATAAACCACCTGGTCCCAGGTTGCTGATGGGAGTGGAGATAGCAGAAGGGCTTGCCATAATCTTCCAGTCTTCCGTAGATGCAAGGGACGTGCCAGAAGATTGGAGAGTGGCAAATGTGACACCCTTATTCAAGCAAAGGTGCAGACATTCCTAGTAACTAAAAGCCACTCAGTTGGGTAAAGTTTTGGAAATAATAGTCAGGGGGAAAAAAAATCAACAAGCAGTTGGGAAGGTTTGAGTTAATTAGGGAGAGCCAGAATGGATTTGTAAAAGATCACGCCTGACTAATGTAATAGATTTTTTTTGATGAAGTAACAGGAAGGGAAAGCAAAGTATGTTGCCTATATGGATTTTATGAAAGCCTTTAACAAAGTGCCGCACAAGGCTGGTTAACAATATGAGGTACATTGTATAGGACATCAGTATCAGCTTGGATAAAAAAAAAATTGGCTTAAGGACAGAAAACAGCGAGTCGCAGTAAATGGTTGTTTTTTCAGACCAGAGAAAGATGCATAGCATGTTCCCCAAGGATCAGTGCTAGGACCACTCGGATATATATATATATAAATGACTTGGACATTGGAATACAAATTAAAATTTCAGAATTTGCCGATGATACCAAACTTGCAGTGAGGCAAACAATGAGGATGATAACGATCAAATGCAACAGAACACAAGTTGCAGATGGAATTTAATACAGAGAAATGTGAGGTATTGCATTTTGGCAAAAGGGATAAAGAGAAAATATAGACTAAATGGTACAGTCTAAAGAGGGTGCAGGGGCCAAGAGACCTGGGGGATCTTTGAAGGTGGCAGGGCATATTGAGAGAGTAGTTAGCAAAGCATATGGGATCTTAGGCTTCATAAATAGAGGCATTGAGTACAAAAGCAAGGATATTATGTTGAACCATTATAAAGCTTTAGTTAGGCCACAACAAGAGTATTACGTCCATTTCTAATCACACTTTAGGAAGGATGTGAGGGTCCTTGAGAGGGTGCAGAAGAGATTTACCAGAATAGTTCCAGGGATAAGGGATTTTAGCTACAAAGTTAGGTTGGAGAAGCTGGAGTTGTTCCTCCTGGAGCAAAGGAGGTTGAGGGGAAATCTGGTAGATGTGTACAAGATTATGATAGGTTTACATAGGGTAGATAGAGAAAATCTGTTCCCATTAACTGATTGTACAACTAGGGGGCACAGATTTAAAATTTTGCACAAGAGATGCTGGGGGGGATGTGAGGAAGAACTTTTTTCACGCAGCAAGTGGTAATGCCCTGGAACACACTCCCTACAAGGTTGGTGGAAGTGGAGACTAACAATGTTTTCAAAAGGAAATTGGATGGGCGCTTGAGGGAAGTAAACTTGGAGGCCATGGGGATAAAGTGGGGGAATGGAACTTATTGGATTGCTCTTCAGAGAGTCAGCATGGATGCGATGGGCCCAATGGCCTGCTTCTGTCTGTTATGACTGTGACATATAATGTTTAAATCAGTGTAGCAATAGTTTGCATTATCTTATAAACTTCAGATGCGAACTGAAGAACTTGTCCAGTAGTTAAGAGCAGCCCTCACCAAGCCTCCAGGCTCTCTCAATTCAAACAGGACAAATCAATGACTGAGAAATATTGTAAAAATAGAACCGAATTACCTGGGCTTTGTGAGCTTAGATGGCAGGATGAGCGAGCAACATGTGGTTCCAAAGGTTTGAAAGGACTTATTGGGCCTGTTGGGCTGTTGGACTGCTGGGGAGTGTGACAGTGAAACCTGACTTCTATCCTCATTAACATTGACAAAAAGGAGTTGGGAGCCTTGACTTTATTTTCCTTCCATCTTAAAGCGCGGGAGACATTGAGTCCAACTTAGTTGAGGAGGGCATGAACTTAGATTCAGACTGGGATACCTTAGTTTGCATGGCTTTGTTCCTCAATGAGGAGTGCTAATCTTTATCAAAGTAACTTGCAATAAAAATGCCAAAATATGAAATTTGTTTGCTTGGATCCTTGTATGGACTTCAGGCAGAAACCAGATTGGTCTTGGCTGTGATTCCCTCTGTGGTCAAATAACCTGCCACCACTCTGTCTAGGCTCAAAGGAGTGAGCTGTTCGGCTCATCAAGCATACTCTGCCTTTTTTGTTGGTTACAGCAATCCTCTGTTTACTCCATATTGGTTACTTCCGAAGTATGTAACTGTCTGGGCTGAACAGTCTGTTTCCGTGTTGTATTTTCTGTGCAATTCAGGCCTTTTTAAAAAAAATTAAAATTATGGCTTTCTGTGATAGTGTATTGCACATACTCACAATCCTTTATGTGAAGAAGTTCTTCCTGTATTCACTTAAGCAGCCTATGATTATGTTCCCATGCTCTGGATTTCCCTGCCAGAAATAGTTTCTTTTGTAACCTTGTCAACTTCCTTTTATTATTTTCAATATTGCAATGGTATCAGCATCCTTAACCACCTCACCTCCAGGGAGTGTAACTCGAGCCTTTCAGCATAGCTCAGTTCCTTCATTCCAAATATTATCTTGGTGAATCACTGCCAGTCTTTCCCCAAGATAAGTATATCTTTTCTAAGTTGGGGTATCCCAACTGAATACAGTATTCCAAATGTAGTCTCACTATGCATAATTGTAGTGGTACTTTATTGCTTTTATATTCTAAGCTACTTATAATGAAGCCAAGTATTCCATTAACCTACAAGCTGCAGACTGAACATTGAGTTCAATAATTTTAGAGCATGATGGGCTCCCTTTTTATTTTTGTTTTTAGTTATTTTTTTATTTGTTTTATTTTAGTTTGTTTCATCATTCTTTTTTTAACCATGTGCCTACCCACTTTTTTTCATGTTTGTGCTTTGGACCAAGGCTGTTCATTTTTCTGTTAATTAACACCCTCTCTGTACTCATGCTTTGTCTTTCAGCACACCATTAACATACCGTTTGCCTTTGTTCCATGACCTTCTGGTCAGTTATTCTCTAGACCCTCTGTCCTATCAACACCTCTTGTTATCTCTTGCCCTAACCCCGCTTTATTTGCTTAAAACCTATCACATTTCTAGCATTTTCCAATTCTGATGAAGGGCCACTGACCTGAAACGTTAACTCTGCTTCTCTCTCCACAGATGCTGCCAGACCCACTGAGTATTTCCAGCATTTCTTGTTTTTATTTCAGAATTCCAGCATCTGCAGTATTTTGCTTTTATTCCATTAGCCTTCTTGGATATTTTTTGTACCTGCGAGTTAGCTTCTCATGACTTGGTCCTCTAAATCACTTCATTTTGTGTTTATTTTCTGACCATTTAAATTATACTCCCATCTGCAGTACTTCTAATCAAGGTGTAGTGTCATACATAGTTGTACTGGACTGTGTCTACCATATTTTTGCTGGAAACTTAATCATTTAGCACTTTTTATCATGTGCTTTATCCTTTGCTGTTGTCCTATCCAAATCTGTTTTAGTGACAACAAGTTTCCTCCTTTACCACTCTTTCTTGAAGTTTCTTTCTTTAATTATGAGGAATAGCTTTTGGGTGGTGTGCCAGAGGTTTGGAACTGTACCCCAGCAAAAGCTGGTGGGGGGGATAAAAAAGAAATTGGCTGAAAGATAGAGCTCATGGTTACAAGATCGGTTTGAGTAGGTAATCCTCTGCAATTGTGGAACACACAGCAATCCAAAATGTTTACTGTCAAATCCAACTAGCCAGTTGTCCATTAAAGGAGGTATTGGTGTTTTGGGAATTATTACTAAAATGTAACGATTTATTCTTTTGCACTTCCTGGATTTTCCACTCTGCAGGAAGGGTACTCCTTTATCCTGTGACTGGTGAACTTTGCTTTCCTGGCTTCTGTTTACTGTCAAGGGAAACAAGAATGCATTATGTAATAGGAGCTGATCATCAATTTATGTTGAAACCAGATTGGTTGCACTGGGAGAGGGGAAGTGGCTCAGCGCAACTCTTGTTGTGCAACTCTGTCCCTTGGGTGGAGAGAAGATGCTAAGGACTAGATTAGATCTTTTTTAAAAAGGATGAGACAAAGAAACATTATTCAAAGAAAAGGATCAAAGAATTGTAGTAATTTTTCATGTTCTATCACATTTTTGTCATTATTATAAAGGTATATGTGAGTCTTTCAAATTTGGAAAGTTCTGTTTTGTAGCTTCCCAATGTCTGTTACTGGTAATTCAGTAGAAGAAATTGCTCAGTCATGAGTGTTTCTTCCCACTGTGCCTTTTTTAAGGCTGAACTTTGGAATCTAATGCGTCAGGTGGTACTGAAGCGTACAGACAGGAAGCCCCTAGGTTCAAACCCTGCTCTCTGCTGAGTTAGCTAACCTCTCCCAGAGCAGCAGTTGGGACGCTGCAGATGGTATTAGTGCTCTGGGCCAGGGAGGGAAAAATCAGTCAAGATTCCCACTCATCTTCATTTTTCAACATTCCTTGCTAGAATGTGCAAATATGGATTTGAGGAAGGACATGAATAGACTGTACAATTAAATAGCTGGCACTATTCATTGCATAGGTCATGGGTGAAGTTATGGATTTGGAAAGTGGCTAGAGGGATCTGAGGAAGTATCTACCAGTATAAGCCACTGCCTTTAGGAAAAGAATGTTTTGTAGCTGAAGAAGACAGTTTTTAAAAGATCTTTTTTGATGACGTGAATGGCCGCCTTATCGTCTAATGTTCTTTTCTCTTTTAGGTTCTCTTCTTCTTGAATCTAAAATAAATCCTAATACAGCCTATCAAAAACAACAGGTAAGGACCCTAGATAAATGTATATTATGGTTTGGCAGTGTGACAGTATTGCAGGGCTGACCTACATTTAACTCCTGGTCTGACAACACCTCAATTTCAAAACTGTTATCCTCATGTTCAAATCCCTCCCAGGCCTTGTCCCTTTCTATCTCTATAATCTCTTCCAGCCCTGCGAGATAGCTGCGCCCCTCCCTGTACATCCCTGATTTCTAATGCTCCACCATTGGCAGCCATCCTTTCAGCTGCCTAGTTTATTACTAGCAAACATGACGAACGGAATACTTTGGAATTCTTTCCCTAAAGTAACAGGCACACAAAGCATACCAAAATAATGGGAACGAAGGGGCTGATGAGAGTGAGGAATTGAGTAATTCGTATCAAGAGAGAAAAAGTACTAGAGAAACTAATGGGATTAAAAGCCTTCAAGTTTCCTGAATCGGATAGCTTGTATCCTTGGGTTGTAAAAGAGGTGGCTGCAGAGATGCTGGGTACATTGCTTGTGGTCTTCCAGAATTTCCTCGATTGTAGAATGCTTCCAGTAGACTGAAAATGCTGGAATCTATTATTAAGGATGTGTTAACAAGGCAGTTAGAAAGTCATAATATGAGGCAAAATCAACATGGTTTTATGAAAGGGATATTGTGTCTGACTAATTTATTGGAGTTTTCTTTTGAGGATATAACTAACAGATAAAGGAGAACCAGTATATATGATTTTCCAAAAGGCATTTGACAAGGTGCCATATAAGAGGCTATTGCAAAGATAGGGCTCATGGGATTGGGAGTAATATATTGGAGGATTGGTTAACTGACAGAAAACAGAAAGTAGGGATAAACAGGGCATTTTCAAGTTGGCAGGCTGTAACTAGTGCAGTGCCAAAAGGATCAGTGCTGGGACCTCAGCTAATTACATTCTATATTAATGACTTGGATAAATGTACCTAGAGTAATATAGCCAAGTTTGCTGATGATACAAGCTAGGTGGGACAGTAAACTGTGACAAGGACACAAAGAGATATCAACAGCTTAAGTGAGTGGGCAAGAAGGTGGCAGATGGAGTACAATGTTGGGAAATGCCAGGTTATTCACAATGGTAGAGAGAATAGAAAAGTAGATTTTTAAAAAAAATCTTGATGTTCAGTGAGATTTGGGTATCCTCGTACAAGAAAAACAAAGTTAGTACAGCAAGCAGTTAAAGAGACAAATGACATGTTGGCCTTTATTGCAAGAGGGCTGGTGTATTAGATAAAGGAGCTCTTGCTACAATTGTACAGGGCTTGGGAGAGATCACATCTGGAGTGTTGTGCACAGTTTTGGCCTCCTTATCTAAAGAAGGATATACTTGACTTGGAAGCAGTGCAGCAGAGGGTCACTAGATTAATTCCAGGAATAAGAGAGTTGTCTTGATAAGAGAGGTTGAGTAATTTGGGCCTATGCTCTGTGACGTTTAGAAGAATGAGAAGTGATCTCATTGAAACATATAAGATACTGAGGGGACTTGATAGGGTAGATGCTGAGAGGTTGTTTCTCCTGACTGAAGGGTCTAGAACTAGGGGCATAGTCTCAGGATAAAGGGCCCTATCATTTAAGACTGAGATGAGAAATTTCTTCACTTAAAGAGGTGTGAATCTTTATCCCGGAGAACTATGGATGCTCAGTCATTGAGTATATTCAAGGCTGTGTTAGATAGCTTGTTGGACTCTAGGGGAATCAAGGGATATGAGGATCAGGCTGAAAAGTAGTATTGAAGTCGAAGATCAGCCATGATCTTATTGAATAGAGGAGAAAGCCTGGGGAAAGTGTGCTTACTGCTAGTCCTATTTCTAATTCACCTCTGGACTTTTTAAGGCACGCCACAAAACCTACCTCTTTGACCAAACTTTTGGTCATCTGCCTTAAAAGCTGTTAATGTGGCTTGGTGTCACATTTTGTGTGATGATGCTTCTGTGGAGTGCCTTGGGTTGTTTTACTACCTTAAAGTCTCGATATAAATGTAGGTTGTTGATCTGGAATTCACTGGTGGGAAATCTGTAGATGGAAAATCATGGCTCATCCACGCTCCCCACCCTGTGAGAAGAAACAGGCCTCAGCTTGCTGTTAATTTGTAGTGGAGTAACTAAGGTTGGGGGGATTCCAGACCATTCAGTCATTCTGACACCACATAAAAGCTCCATCCTAATTTTTAATTGTGGGCATTAATCTTGATTTAAACTTCATTTTAACTTCATTTTGGCAAATAACAATCAGTGTGCAGATATTGGATGCAGATTCTGCCTATAAAGTTGTGTTTGAATAGAGAGCCATTAACTCATGCTTATTTGAAGTCATCAACTAATATGTTCATATTTACTTTTGTACATGATATTTAAACTGGTACAGTATGGTGCTTAAATAGAAACCCAGAAGATGTGAGTTCAAATCCTACCATGGCAAGTTGTGAAACTGAATTCAGTAAATCTGGCCATTTGTGTGCTGGCACAAGGGGGAAAAAAATCCACAAATATTGCTGGTTTATTGTTCACGTCTAGCTGGTTTAGAAACGTCCTTCAGCCAAGAAAACCCATCCCACACCATATGCTACATGTTGATTCTCTGTTTCTTGAAGTAGCCTAGCAACTCTCACAGTTGTAAAAACATTTTCTATTGCAACACCTTCTCATGGCAGCTAAGGCAATGCATTAAATGCAGCTTTGTTAACATTTCCTACATTTACCCTTCACCCCCACCAAAGAAAATGATATGCTTTTAGTCAGTAGACCCTGATTACTGATTGTTGTAATGCCAGATTTTTTTGGTACATGAGAACTTAGTTTGAAAGTTTGATTTTAATTTGGATGCTGGTTTTGATCGGCTGTGTAGCACTAGCGCATTTTTTTTCTCTCGATGCTAAGTGGGCAGTCATAGTGAGTTGCTATGGATACAGCCATGCACTTCTGAGAGTGAGTGCACAGCTGTTTTGTATTTTTAAACTGCTGGTGGCTACGGGGAAGCAGTTTTGGTCAGATTGCTATCTCCATTACACAGAACAAATTATACATTCTTTATAAGATGATAAGCATGCTTTATTATTCTGCTGTTCTAGCCTCCAATGTTGTACTAAGTATTGCTACTATGGTGCACTGTACAGTGCAAAATGGATTACTGTTAACTTCAGAGCCATCTGAAGATTTGCATAATTGCTCATGCGTGTGTGGAATTAATTAAACTTACTATAGACAGATATATTCAAACATTGTAGTGGGGAACGAAATGGCTTAATAGAGAAACTAATCGTTAATCTAACTTCCCATTATTACAGTTTCATGTGCAGATTATTAGTTATATGTTTTAACTTGGTGGAAATAGCACCGGGTCTATTTAGCCTACAGAAAACTTGTAGTTGACTAATATGTTTGTGTGCCTTTGTCACTACTAACATTAATTGTCTGCAATTTTGCAGTGGAGTGATATTTTCAAAGGTAATATTTTAGTACGGTTTCCTGGAAATACTTTTCTTAAATACCATGGATGTTCGTTGCTTCTATATGTGCTTAGTTAACTAGAGCAGAAAGCAGAGGAAAATATATCCATATTTTATATTTGTGTCTGAAAGAATTGCCCAGGTAGTTAATAAGTTTGGTTCTGATGGACTCTGTCAGATATATTGGGAAGACTAGGTGGAGGATAAGGAAGACTACAGTAGAATAGGTGAAGAATCACTAAGTCAAAGTAAAAGTAAGTTAAAAGGAATACTCAGAAAATGAGCAGAAATTTAAGATGGCTTGGCAAGGCATTTGACTACTACACAAGACTGTCTTGTGAATTATTTCCTGTTGCTAGCCAGGTGCACAGCTAACTCTCCTGAATTTCTTTCATATCACACCTACATATATTTAAGTTCATTTCTGAAGTATCATTGTAACTATATAATTAGTGACCTACACTGTGTCTATCACTATTATTTGCACAGTCCTTTTAGGCTTTCATTTTTTTTTTAAAAAGCAAAAGGCATGAAGAATAAAGAAAATTCATCTTCAAACTGAATTATTGTTGGAAAGAAAATAATCCCACTGAAAAATTAAATTTCCTCACCCCCTCCGCACCCATATTTAAAGAAAAAACGTTATCCTGTTTGTAATGTAAAAAGTCGTAATGCACAGACAACACAGCAAATGTGTTCCAGTTCAGTTAGACAAAAAGCAACAGTTGTCTGGTAAAATAACACTTTTTTCAGATTACCCACTTAAAGTTATTTCTTTTAACCCATTATTACTTTTATTTATTCCGGGAAAGGAATTTCCTTGTAGTTAGTTGAATCTGTTATGTCTGTGATTGAATTGTGGAAAAAAATAGTAAAGCGTAGAATTATTTTTAATCTATTTGCATTATTCACTTAATTCACTAAACAAGTTAACATACAAGAAAGGAATTGTCACATTTAAATAAAAGCAAAAAATGCTGAAAATACTCAGCAGGCTAGGCAGCATCTGCGGAGAAAGGAACAGTTAATGTTTCAGTTCGATGATCTTCTGTCCGCACTGTCACATTTGGTTAATTTATGGACCATAGTTAGGTAAGCAGGGGAGTGTCACTTGACGCTCAACTATCCTATCGCTTAGAGTCTAGGTGGATAGTTTATGGCTGAGAAGACCTGTTTCTATGTGTATGTTGTTTTCAAAAAAGAATTTTGAGGGTGGGAGTAAAGAGTGGGGAGGAAAGAAACCCCCCAAAAAAACAACTGTGGAGGGCAATAATTTGTCAAATTATGATGATTCTCAGTTTTTCTGTCCTGCACAGTTGAATAGTTTTCTAAGGCTTGCACATGATGGACAGTCAGATGAATAAGATGCTTCGAGAGCGCTGCTGCTACATGTTGATCTGTACCTTAAGAATCACTCTCTTTTGGGGAGAACATTTGAGGTGATGGGGGGGGGGGGGGGGGGGGGGGGGGGGGGGGGGGTTGGAGAAATTGACTAACTTGTTGACTGTCCAGCTGAAGGAGAATCTGTTAACTGAGGTGTTGGGAAACAGTCTGAAAGAGCAGAGATGATCTTTTGTATTGCTTACAGGACTACTGTTTCATTGATATTTCTAGCATTGTCTACTGTGTCCCTTAATTTTTCCTGAGAATAAATATCATGCCCATTTTGGTATGTGTGAAGAGGGCAAAGTGGTTTGATGGTGTTGGTGTGTTAATATTTGTGCTCTTAATTTTATTGATTTTCCAATTTTTGATACATTTTAGGATACATTGATTGTGTGGTCAGAAGCAGAAAACTATGACTTGGCCCTTAGCTTTCAAGAAAAAGCAGGCTGTGATGAAATATGGGAAAAGATATGCCAGGTGAGTATCACAAAGCAAAAATGTTACAGTAGATCTGACCATTATTCAGAAAGCACTTCACAAATTTAAGTCTAAATTTCCATTTGACTCAATGTAAATGATTATCATCAGATTCAGACTACTGTGTTTGTGGTACATACGTTATTGCATTTAAGATTCTGAAAGTTGGTTTAAAATAAAACACAGTAATGTACTTTGTAAGCATTGTACTGTTGCTGAACAGACCTACTTTTAATGATGGAAACTCCTCTGACTTGTAAGGTGAAGCTGCAGATCCCACTGTAGTTAGTTTTGGTCTTTTCATCCTTACCCTGCACTACAACATTAACTACACTTCAAAAAAAATTTCCATTAGCGGTAAAAATGCTTTGGGATAAATCATGAAGGATGCTAAATAAATTCAAGTTCGTCTTTCTTTTGTGGCATCTGAAAGTTGTTCTTCTGCAGATATAAGTTATAGTCAGCAGTATGGAAAAGGTAATCCCAATAAAATACTACAAATTTAATTTCAAGTGTAGCACAAATGGCCACAGGTTCAAACTAGTCAAAGGCAAATTTAGGATTAAGATCAGGACAGTTTCCACAGAAAGAGTGATCAATAAGTGGAATGGACTCCCAGATCGAGTAGTGGAGGCAAAAGTCCTAAGAGGAGGGTTTTTTTTTTTCTGAATATATGTTTTTCTGGGCTGGATTTAAGGGAATGTTGGTGTAGTGTAATGAAACTGTTTTAGCAGCTCAAGGTTGTGAGTTTAAATCCCACCATTTCAATTTATGAAATTGAATACAGTAAATCTTCTGATTTGTAAAATAACAGCAGAAAATGACTATGTAACCTGCCAGATTATCACTTAAAGCAAAGTAGCAGTGATGTCCTTTGTTAACGGAATGTGTCACCTCTACACAGTCAAGTCTACACATTACTTCAGTCCCACATTATGTAGTTAACTCTTAATTCCCTCACAGCAACGAGGGTGGGCATTAAATACTGCCAGTATCTCTGGCCAGTACTGCATAAATCCTAAGATTGAAAAAAATTTAGCCAAATTAATAGAGGGCATTTGTGCAACGGGCAAGTATTTTGGATTTTGGTACAGAATAGTGGCAATTTATCAGTAAAACTGTTACTTAAACTTCCAAACTGATATGACATAGGATATTCTGTAATGCCAATGAACCTTCTCTATGACTTGATAAAGTGCTTTTTTCCTTCGCCATTGTCCTTGTCGCTAGGCACATTGTTGCGAATGTTAAAAAGTGACAATTGATCCAATATGCTTTTAAGATTATGCCAAGATTTGGAAATCTTACATTTATATCCTACAGACAACATATATTTACTTCATAATTAGTTTGTGATTGTGGGTATTCATTAATCTTCAGTGACCTGGCTATTTCTTTCCAGCTGCTTGTTTTTGAGTGATGTCTGTGTGACTGTATCCTGCTAAGTGTGCCATTTCTAAAGGTCATGGGTGTCAATTGCTGCTGAAAATAAAAATCTAGTTTTCTCTGAGTACCAGACTTCCTGCATGTTATGTCAATTTCTGCGAAAAGTTTCTTTTGAGCTAAGTCTAAAAAAGGGGTGGAAATTTACTAATCAAACAGTCCACTATAGATTTAAGCTCCACCAGCAAACATTTATTTTGAAAGTTGTCTTTCTACATTGTATAATTAGAATCAGTGCAACAGGACAGGCCATTTGGCTCATCACACCTATGATGACTCTCTAAAAGAGCTAGGTCCATTTCCCTTCCCTTTTAAAAGCTATTATAAATTTTGCTTTCACTATTGTTTTGATAGGGCTTTCCATGTCCAAACAACCCTCTACATTTAAGCATAAAAGCTCTTGAGTTCTCCCTTTATTTTTTAATCATCTTGAATTTATGCTTTCTAGTTACCAACACACTGATCAGTGGAAGTTGTTTTTCCCTATTTACCTTGATGAAACATCTCAATTCTGAATGGCTGTATTGGATCACCTCTTTAACCTTCTGTACACTCCTTCAACATTCACTCCCTTTACCACCGACACACAGTGGCAGCAGTGTGTACCATCTACAAGATGTACTGCAGCAACTCACCAAGGCTCCTTCGACAGCACCTTCCAAACCCACAACCTCTACTATCTAGAAGGACAAAGGCAGCAAAACACCACCACCTGCAAGTTCCCCTCCAAGCCACACACCATCCTGACTTGGAACGATATCGCCGTTCCTTCACTGTTGCTGGGTCAAAATTCTGGAACTCCCTTCCTACCCACACCCCAGGAACTGCAGCGGTTCAAAAAGGCAGCTCACCACCACCTTCTCAAGTATTCTCAAGTGGGCTGCTTTGTCTTGGGTGGTGTTAAGCCAATTGAACGTTGTTGGAGTTGCACTCATCCAGGCTAGTGGAGAGTATTCCATCGCACTCCTGATTTGTGCCTTGTAGATGATGGAAGAATGATTACAACACAGAAGGAGGCCATTCACCCTGTCATGCCAGTGCCGGCTCTTTGCAAGAGCAAATTGGCTAGTCCCAGTCCCCTGTCCTTTCCCCGTAGCCCTGCAGTTTTTTTCTCTTCAGGTGCTTAACCAATTCCGTTTTGAAAGCCATAATTGAATCTGCTTCCACCACCCTCTCAGGCAGTGCATTTCAGATCCTAACCACTTGCTGGGTTAAAAAAAAGATTTTCGTCATGTCGCCGTTGCTTCTTTTGCCAAACACCTTAAATCGGTATCCTCTGGTTCTCGAACCTTCTGCCAATCAGAACAGTTTCTCCCTATCTACTCTGTACCAGACCCCTCACGATTTTGAACATCTATCAAATCTCCTCTCCATCTTGGAAAACAACCCCAGCTTCTGCAATCTATCTTCGTAACTGAAATTCCTCATCCCTGGAACTATTCTTGTAAATCTTTCTGCACCCTCTCCAAACCTTTCACATTCTTCCCAAATTGCGGTGCCTGGAATTGGATGCAGTACTCCAGTTGAGGCCAAACCAGTGTTTTATAAAGGTTCAGCGTAACTTCTTTGGTTTTGTACTCTCTACCTCTATTTATAAAGCCAAGAATCCCATATGCCTTTTTAAACACTTTCTCAAACTACCTACCACCTTCAATGATTTGTGCACATATATCTTTGAGGTTCCTCTGCTCCAGCACCCCCTTTAGAATTGTATATTTTACTTTATAATGCTTCTTCTCGTTCTTCTTAGCAAAATGTATCACATGTCAATTCTCTGCATTAAATTTCACCTGTATCTTACCAACCCATTCCACCAGCCTTTGTATCTATACTCTTGAAGACTATCACTATCCTCAGTTCGCAATACTTTCAAGTTTTGTACCATCTGCAAAGGCTTTGGGGAGTCGGTGAGTGAGTTACTCGCCACAGAATTCTCATTCTCTGACCTGCTTTTGTAGCTACAGTATTTATATTGCTGTTCCAGATAAGTTTCTGGTCAATGGTAACCCTAAGGATGTTGATCGTGGGGGATTCAGCAATGGTAATGCCATTAAATATCATGGAGCAATGGTTAGATTCTCTCTCTTCAGAGAGATGGTTATTGCGTGGCACTTGTGTGGCACGTATGTTACTTGCCACTTATCAGCCAAGGCCTGAATGTTGTCCAGGTCTTGCTGTATGCGGGTGTGGACTGCTTCAGTATCTGAGGAGTCGCGAATGGTACTGAACACTGTGCAATCATCAGTGAACATCGTCACTCCTGACATTATGATGGATGAAAGATCATCGATGAAGCAACTGAAGATGGTTGGGCCTAGGACACTATCCGGAGGAACTCCTGCAGCAATTTTTTTTATTCATTCATGGGATGTGGGCATCGCTGGCTAGGTCATTTATTGCCCATCCCTAATTGCCCTTGAAAAGGTAGTGGTGAACTGCCTTCTTGAACCACTACAGTCCATGTTAGGAAGGGAGTTCCAGGATTTTGACCCACGACATTGAAGGAACGGTGATATAGTTCCCAAGTCAGGATGGTGTGTGGCTTGGAGGGGAACTTGCAGGTGGTGGTGTTCTCAAGCATTTGCTGCCCTTGCCCTTCTAGGTGGTAGAGATCGTGGGTTTGGAAGGTGCTGTGTAAGGAACCTTGGTGTGTTGCTGCAGTGCATCTTGTATATGGTACACACTGCTGCCACTGTGTGTTGGTGGTGGAGGGAGTGAATGTTTAAGGTGGTGGATGGGGTGCCAATCAAGCGGGCTGTTTTCTCCTGGATGGTGTCGAGTTTCTTGAGTGTTGTTGGAGCTGCACCCATCGAGGCAAGAGTATTCCATCACACTCCTGACTTGTGCCTTGTAGATGGTGGACAGGCTTTGGGGTGTCAGGAGGTGAGTTACTGGCCGCAGGATTCCTAGCCTCTGACCTGCTGTTGTAGCCACGGTATTTATATGGCAACTCCAGTTTGGTTTCTGGTCAATGGTAACCCCTAGGTTGTTGATAATGGGGGATTCAGCGATGGTAATGCCATTGAAGGTCAAGGGGAGATGGTTAGGTTCTCTCTTGTTGGAGATGGTCATTGCCTAGCACTTGTGTGGTGCAAATGTTAGTGGCCAATTATCAGCCCGAGCCTGGATATTGTCCAGGTCTTGCTGCATTTCTACATGGACTGCTTCAATATCTGAGGAGTTGCGAATGGTGCTGAATATCAGTGAACATCCCCACTTCTGACCTTATGATTGAAGGAAAGTCATTGATGAAGCCGCTGAAGATGGTTGGGCCTAGGACACTACCCTGAGGAACTCCTGCAGTGATGTCCTGGAGCTGCGATGATTAACCTGCAGCAACCTCAACCACCTTCCTTTGCGCTAGGTATGACTTCAGCCAGTGGAGAGTTTTCCCCCTGATTCCCATTAACTTCAGTTTTGCTAGGGTTCATTGATGCCATACTCGGTTAAATGCTGCCTCGATGTCAAGGGCCGTCACTTTCACCTCACTTCTTGAGTTCAGCTTTTTTGTCCATGTTTGAACCAAGGCCAGGAGCTGAGTGGCCATGGCAGAACCCAAACTGAGCATCACTGAGCAGGTTATTGCTAAGCAAGTGTCACTTGATAGCATTGTCGACGACACCTTCCATCACTTTACTGATGATTGAGAATAGACTAATGGGGTGGTAATTGGCCGGGTTGGATTTGACCTGCTTTCTGTGTGCAGGACATACCTGGGCAATTTTCCACATTACTGGGTAGATGCCAGTGTTGTAGCTGTACTGGAACAACTTGGCGAGGGGTGCGGCCAGTTCTGGAGCACAGGTCTTCAGTACTATTGCCGGAATGTTGTCGGGACCATAGCCTTTGCATCCCAGAGTACTTAAGAAAGTGGCCCGAGAAATGGTGGATACATTGGTCATCTTCCAAGATTCTATAGACTTTGGAACAGTTCCTACAGATTGGAGGGTAGCTAATGTAACCCCACTATTTAAAAAGGGAGGTAGAGAGAAAGCAGGGAAATATAGACCAGTCAGCCTGATGTCGGTAGTGGGGAAAATCGAGTCCATTATCAAAGATTTTATAGCAGAGCACTGGGAGAACAGTGGTAGAATCGGGCAGAGCCAGCATGGATTTACGAAAGGGAAATGATGCTTCACAAATCTACTAGAATTCTTTGAGGATGTAACTAGTAGAGTTGATGAGGGGAAAGCCAGTGGATGTGGTTTATTTGGACTTTCAGAAGGCTTTTGACAAAGTCCCACATAAGAGATTAGCATGTAAAATTAAAGCGCGTGGGATTGGGGGTAGTGTATTGCGATGGATAGAAAATTGGTTGGCGGACAGGAATCAAAGAGTTGGGATAAATGGGTCTTTTTCCGAATGGCAGGCAGTGACTAGTGGGGTACCGCAGGGATCGGTGCTAGGACCCCAGCTATTCACAATATACATTAATGATTTAGATGAGGGAACTAAATGTAATATCTCTAAATTTGCAGATGACACAAAACTGGGTGGGAGGGTGAGTTGTGAGGAGGATGCAAGAGGCTTCAGGGTGATTTGGACAAGTTGAGTGAGTGGGCTAATGCATGGTAGATGCAGTATAATGTGGATAAATGTGAGGTTATCCACTTTGGTAGCAAAAACAGGAAGGCAGATTATTATCTGAACGGCTATAAACTGAGAGGGGAATATGCAGCGAGACCTGGGTGTTCTCGTATACCAGTCGCTGAAGGTATGCTTGAAGGTGCAACAGGCAGTTAAAAAAGGCAAATGGTATGTTGGCCTTCATAGTGAGAGGATTCGAGTACAGGGCCAGGGATGTCTTGCTGCAATTATACAGGGCCTTGGTGAGGCCACACCTGGAATATTGTGTGCAGTTTTGGTGATCTCATCTGAGGAAGGATGTTCTTGCTGTAGAGGGAGTGCAGCGAAGGTTTACCAGACTGATTCCTAGGATGGTAGGACTGACGTATGAGGAGAGATTGAGTCGGTTAGGATTATATTCGCTGTAGTTCAGAAGAGTGAGGGGGGGATCTCATAGAAACCTGTAAAATCCTATTGGGACTTGACAGGGTAGATGCAGGAAGGATGTTCCTGATGGTGGGGGAGTCCAGAACCAGGGGTCATAGTCTAAGGATACTGGGTAAACCTTTCATGACTGAGATGAGGAGAAATTTCTTCACCCAGCGAGTGGTGAGCCTGTGGAATTTGCTACCACAGAAAGCAGTTGAGGCCAAAACATTGTCTCTTTTCAAGAAGGAGTTAGATATAGCTCTTGGGTATGGGACAAAAGTGGGAACAGGCTACTGAGTTGGATGATCAGCCATGATCATAATGAATGGCGGAGCAGGCTGGAAGGGCCAAATGGCCTACTCCTGCTCCTATTTTCTATGTTCCTATGTTATTCAGTGCCTTCAGTCGTTTCTTAACGTCATGCGGAGTGAATCGAATTGGCTGAAGACTTGCATCTGTGATGCTGAGGACTTGATGGATCATCAACTCGGCACTTCTGGCTGAAGATTGTTGCAAATGCTTCAGCCTTGTATTTTGCACTGATGTGCTGGGTTCCCCCATCATTGAGGATGGGGATATTTGTAGAGCCACCTCCTCCAGTTAGTTAAAAGCAAAATACTGCGGATACTGGAAATCTGAAATAAAAACAAGAAATGCTGGAACCACTCAGCAGGTCTGGCAGCATCTGTGGAAAGAGAAGCAGAATTAACGTTTCGGGTCAGTGACCCTTCCGAAGAAGCGTCCTGCTGAGTGGTTCCAGCATTTCTTGTTTTTATTTCCTTCAGTTAGTTGTTTCATTGTCCGCCACCATTCACGACTGGTTGTGGCAGATCTGCAGAGCTTGGAACTGATTTGCTTATGGGATCGCTTAGCTCTGTCTATTGCATGCTGCTTATGCAATTTGGCAGGCAAGTAGTCCTGGGTTGTAACTTCAGCAGGTTGACAATAAGATTGGTGGAGTAGCAGATACTGAAGGGGACTGTCAGAGAATACAGCAGAATATAGATAGACTGAAGAGTTGGGCAGAGAAATGGCAGATGGAGTTCAATCAGGGCAGATGGAGTTCAATCAGGGCAAATGCGAGGTGATTCACTTTGGAAGATCCAATTCAAGAGTGAACTATACAGTAAATGGAAAAGTCCTGGGGAAAATTGATGTCCAGAGAGATTTGGGTGTTCAGGTCCATTGTTCCCTGAAGGTGGCAACGCAGGTCAATAGAGTGGTCAAGAAGGCATACGGCATGCTTTCCTTCATCAGACGGGGTATTGAGTACAAGAGTTGGCAGGTCATGTTACAGTTGTATAGGACTTTGGTTCGGCCACATTTGGAATACTGCGTGCAGTTCTGGTCGCCACATTACCAAAAGGATGTGGATGCTTTGGAGAGGGTGCAGAGGAGATTCACCAGGATGTTGCCTGGTATGGAGGGCGCTAGCTATGAAGAGAGGTTGAGTAGATTAGGATTATTTTCATTAGAAAGACGGAGGTTGAGGGGGGACCTGATTGAGGTGTACAAAATCATGAGAGGTATAGACAGGGTGGATAGCAAGAAGCTTTTTCCCTGAGTGGGGGATTCAATTACAAGGGGACACGAGTTCAAAGTGAAAGGGGAAAAGTTTAGGGGGGATATGCGTGGAAATTTCTTTACGCAGAGGGTGGTGGGTGCATGGAACGCTTTGCCAGCGGAGGTGGTAGACACAGGCACGATAGCGTCTTTTAAGATGTATCTAGACAGATACGTGAATGGGCAGGAAGTAAAGAGATACAGGCCCTTAGAAAATAGGCGACAGATTTAGATAGAGGATTTGGATCGGCGTAGGCTTGGAGGGCCAAAGGGCCTGTTCCTGTGCTGTAATTTTCTTTGTTCTTTGTTCTCATTTTGAGTTATACCTGGTGCTGCTCCTGGCATGCCCTCCTGCACTCTTCATTGAACGAGTGTTGGTTTCCCGGCTTGATGGTAATGGTAGAGTGGGGGATATGCTGGGCCATGAGGTTACAGATGATGGTTGAGTACAATTCTGCTGCTGCTGATGGCTCACAGCGCCTCATGGATGCCCAATTTTGCATTGCTAGATCTGTTCGAAATCTATCCCATTTAGCACGGTGATAGTGCCACACAACATGATGGAGGATATTCTCAATGTGAAGAAGGGACTTTGTCTCCTCAAGGACTGTGGTGGTCACTCCTACCAATACTGTCATGGACAGATGCAACTGCAGCAGGCAGATTGGTGAGGACGAGGTCAAGTATGTTTTTACCTCTTGTTGGTTCCCTTACCACCTACCACAGACCCAGTCTAGCAGCTGTGTGCTTTCGGACTTGGCCAGCTCGGTCAGTAGTGGTGCTACTGAGCCACTTTTGGTGATGGACATTGTCGTCCCTCACCCAGAGTATATTCTGTGCCCTTGCCACTCTCAGTGCTTCTTCCAAGTGGTGTTCAACATGGAGGAGTACTGATTCATCAGCTGAGGGAGGGCAGTAGGTGGTAATCAGCAGGAGGTTTGCTTGCCCATGTTTAACCTGATGCCATGAGACTTCATGGGGTCCAGAGTCGATGTTGAGGACTCCCAGGGCAACTCCTTCCCCACCCCAACTATACCACTGTGCCACCACCTCTGCCGGGTCTGTCCTGCTGGTGGGACAGGACATACCCGGGGATTGTGATGGCAATGTCTGGGACATTGTCTGTAAGGTATGATTCAGTATGTCTGTGTCAGGCTGTTGCTTGACTAGTTTGTATTTGCTGTATCCAATGCCTTCAGCCATTTCTTGATCTCCTGTGGAGTGAATCATATTGTCTGAAGACTTTTCAATGATACTGGAGACCTCTGGAGGGGACTGGGATGGATCATCCACTTGGCAATTCTGGCTGGAGATGGTTGCAAAGTCTTCAGTCTTCTCTGTGGCATTGATGTGCTGGTCTCCGCCATCATTGAGGAAGAGGGTGTCAGTGGAGCCGGCTCCTCCTCTGGTTAGTTGTTTAATTGTGCACCACTGGTCAAGGCTGGATGTGGCAGGACCACAGAACTTTGATCTGATCCCTTGGGTTGAACAACTCCAATCTGGCCAATTACTACCGCATCAGCAAATCTTCAGCAAACTGCCCCAATTCTGACCTTAACATGAAGGAAGGTCATTGATGGAGCAGCTGAAGATGGTTGGGCCTCGGACACTGCCTTGAAAAACTCTTCTAACTCTATCGCAAGATGGTTGACCTTCAACAACCATAGTCATCTTCACTTGTGCCAAATATGACTTTAGCCAGTGAAGAGATTTCTTCATGATCCCCACTGACTTCTGTTTTATTGGGGCTCATTGATGTCAAGGGCAGTCACACTCCCTTTACCTCTGGATTTCAATTCTTGTGTCCATGTTTGGACCAAGCCTCTAATGAGGTCTGGAGTTGAATTTCCTGACGTAACCCAAACTGAATATTGGTGAGTCGGTTATTGCTGACAAGTTCTGCTTGATAGCACCATTTATCACTTCTCCCTTTACTACGTCTGCAGTCTCTGTCTGCAAACCTTCTATCCTACTGTAAAGTTTTTGTCAAACTACTCTGTGAACTTACTGTTACAAATTCTAGTGTTCATATTTGTAATTGAAACTGCCTATAGAGTCTGCTGTAATTACACCCTCCCAGTGGTGGTGCTATAGTACCTTCATTTTGCATCTCATCTTCAGCACGTACTGCCGAGAAACTTCTGTCCTCCAGCCAGTTTATCAGCTTCTTAAATTGCTGTCACTTTTTCAATTTATTTATATATTATCAGATCAAGGGAGTATATAAAAGTAAGGACACAATGTTTAGAACTTTAAAATGGTGACAGAATTATATCTGTACACCCTGGTCCAATTATTCCCTGCCCTCTGGAAGATAACTGTCAGGCAAACCCCTCCCACCTGCCAAGCCTGAGGCACACATTATTTCGCCACATGAACATTAAAACTTAAAATTGCAAGCCCCTGACTGGAAAGACATTTGCATGGTAACAGACAGTGTTGGACCTAGGGACAAAGGACCATGCCCTGATCCATTCAACCAACAGTGGACTTTTGATGACCAGACGTTGAAGGTGGGGAGGCGGGGGCTAGTATTCCAGGTTGACTGCTAAGATAGCAGAATCCACAAACACAAAACTGGTCAGACCAGTTTTAGTCACATGACTAGCTGGTAGTTGAGATTTGAACCTTCAACAAGGGATTGGAACTCAGAAAGCTCCTGGTTTGAGAAGACCTCTCCTGTCTGCTCTCATCTCGCTCACACCAGCATCGAAAATCTTGTGAAAACACGTGAACTTCAAAGGGAGAAAAGTCTGCAACGTGAACAAGGTTTAAGGAGAATACTGGGCCCCAACGAAACGCAAAAATTACCTACAAAAGGACTACACCGTGAGCTCGAAGCACAGTAACAAGATATTGCCTCAAACTGTTCCACTTTATCTTTTCTTCTCTTTGCTGTCCCTATCTGCATGTATACGTCGCATGTGTATGCTAGCATGGACACTTCATATATCCGTAGGCGTCAGCCATATTAGAGTTTAAGTTTAAGGTTTAATAAAATTTCATCTTTCTTTAAACCTGAGAAAACTTGATGTATTGGTTTCTTTGCCTTATAATTGGAAAACTGTGAACAAGGATTCACAAAGGGGGAGCTCAAAACACAGTGTGTTTCAAAAAAATTAAACCCTATTACAATAAGACCGGGGGAAGATAGTAACAGACACTGAAACACCTTTCTCACCTGGTCGTAACAATAACACTTGCTCTCTATTCCCCATGTGGAGATCAACTAGTGACTTGGCAATCACAATTAAAGTACCAGACAACTTATCAATTCCTGACTTGCAACTGAAAGTGCAGTTCAATTCTTTAATTGCCACAAGTCCAGTTTATGAAACAAGTCAAAATTATTAGAGTCCATTTTGATTTCTTGCTGAGCCCAGAATGTATGTCTAAAGATGAAATTTATTAAATGATATAAATTAATACTGAAAAATCATTCAGTCTGTTCATATACCTACCTATATGCCCTCTTCAAAAAAAAAAAAAATTCTTCTATCCATTTTCACTGGCTCAGGCCTGCCTCCCCCATCATGCCCTAGGTTCAAGTTTTCTGTTTGCAGAGGTTGCAACAGTTTTGCCTTTGTCCTGTTGACATTTGTGTGTTCATTCTCTAATCCTTTCTCTTTTGTCTGTTGCCCATGCATACATGTTCTCTGCCCCTTAATACTAGTTTTTCAATAAGTTCTGAATTGATTTTACAACTTTCATTTTTCCACACCTGACTTTTTGTTTAAGTTTTGTTTTCCCAACCCACTTCAAGCCTTTGCAGTGTATGATGGCATACTGGAAATTCCTAGTTTCCACCTCTTCTTCCATACCCTACGGTTCTGTCACCCATATGCGTGAGAGGGCATAAAAGGAAGGCAACAACTGCAGGAAAAGCAGTGGGAGATGAGCAACATAATACTGACAATATAGAGAAGAATAAGTGTGGAAAATGGGCAGAAAATTGACTCGCTGTGCCATAATGAATTTATTTTGTTCTTTATGCTGTCCTTCAAATGTTGCTATGACTTTGTTCCACCCGACCTCAGCAGCCTCGTCTTGCTTTACATTCTTGCGTGTTCCCAGTTCTCCTTGGACATCAGATTGTTGCTTATTTCTCATTCCTTGCGCTAAACTATTACAGATGCCATGTTGCCCATTATTCTCTACCCACTGGAATGCTGTCCTTGCTTATAAAAATCTCCTCAAGACCTTTTCTGTTTGACTGTGCTTTTGGCTCTCTTTAGCCTTCCAGCACAGTAATGTATAGTCCTATGATTGGGAAGGCAGTCTGGTGACATTTATTAGACCCTCTGCCAGTGGTGCTGTGTAACTGTTTGTTAGTCTAGCTTGGAACTGGCTTAAATTTACTCTCCCATAGTTTTTCATCTCCCCATGTGAGCATGTGCGCTGCATGGCATCAATGCGTAACCCAAAATTTTAAACCTAACAGAGGTGTATTTTTTTAATTCATTCATGGGATGTGGACGTCGCTGGCTAGGCCAGCATTTATTGCCCATCCCTAATTGCCCTTCAGAAGGTGGTGGTGAGCTGCCTTCTTGAACCGCTGCAGTCCATGTGAGGAGGTACACCCACAGTGCTGTTAGGAAGGGAGTTTCAGGATTTTGACCCAGCGACAGTGAAGGCACACACACAAGTATTTTATACGAAGTTGCCTTTTCCCTCCTGTTACACTATTTACCAGCCAGAATTGTCCCTGTAGTTGAAGGGGCAGGTTCTGATCTTGGAGCACAACCTTTACCAGTCTTTGGCATCAGCCATTGGGAAACAAATTGCACTGGTTCAGTGAGGAGTCTCCCTCTGATTTTTCTTCCTATCTACAAGAGTGTGTAAAGTTAGATCAGTAAAGTAAGTTGGTACGGGTAAATGCCTGTTTTCAGAATATGAACATCTAAATTAGGTGTTACCTTGCTATCATCAGTGCTCAAGGTAATTTTCTGTTTTGGGCAGTTGTTGTGTCTATAGACCTGTTGCCTCGCACTGATGTGGCAGGCATAAGGTCAATGGAACAGCAACTCTGGTGTGACCAGATGCTCTTGGTGTGAGAAAGTCTACAAAGCTGTTGGTGTTTATATTTTAGAAATTGTTGAGTCTTTCCCTTGTGGAGACTTCCTAAGATGCTAGCTTTTTAAAAAAAATAAATAAATAATTACTTGAGTACAGCTACTGCAGAGTTTCAGGCTCTCGGTAGTGGTGGGGGGGGGCTTGTTTTAAATCAGTCCGGAGGACAGAGTAGATGTAGACCTGTTAATGCTTGCAAATAATGCAAGGCTGGATTGTATCCATTTTAATGCAAGGAGACTTACTTGTAAGGCAGATGAATTGAGGGTGTTGATTAACACATGGGAATATGAGACATGGTTGAGGGAAGGGCAGGACTGGCAGTTTAATATCCTAGGGTATAGAATCTTCAGACGTGTTAGGGGCGGGGGTAAAAGAGGAGGTGGCATTGCACTGTTGATTAAAGAGACAAAATGACTGCAATAAGGAGGGATGATATCCTAGACGGTTCCTCTAATGAAGCCATATGGGTATAACTTAAAAACAAAAAGGGGGCTATTACTTGGCTAGGAGTGTACTACAGGCCTCCAAACAGTCAGGCAATGGTAGAGGAGCAGATATGTAGACAAATTTCGGAGAGGTGCAAAAATAATAGGGTCATAATAGGGGATTTCAACTTAACTAATATCAACTGGGATAGTATCAGTGCAAAAAGCTTAAAATTCTCCAAGTGCATTCAGGAGAGCTTTTTGAGCCAGAACGTAGAGAGTCCTACAAGAGGAGGGGCAATACTGGACCTCATCCTAGGGAATGAAGCCGGACAAGTGGTAGAAGTGTCAGTGCGGGAGCATTTCGGGGATAGTGACCATAACTCTAAGATTTAAGGTTGTTATGGAAAAGGACATAGAGGGACCGGAAATAAGAGTACTGAATTGGGGGAAGGCAGATTTCAATATGATAAAACAGGATCTGGCCAAAGTGAACTGGGAGCAGCTTCTTATAGGAAAGTCTACATCAGTGGGAATCATTTAGAAGGGAAATTGTGAGGGTTCAGGAGCAACATGTTCCTGTAAAAGTAAAGAGTTGGACCGACAGGTGAAGGGAACCTTGTATGTCAAGAGATATATTGGATAAGGATAAAAAAGGAGGCGTATGGCAGATTGCTAAAACAGTGTGCTGAAAACAGCGGAGGCCCTAGAGGAGTATAGAAACTGTAGGGGAGTACATAAAAAAAGTAATTAGGAAAGTGAGGGAGGCATGAAAAATCACCTGCAGACAAGATAAAGGAAAATCCTAAGGCGTTTTGTGTGTGTGTGTGTGCGTGCGCGTGTGTGTGCGTGCGCGTGTGTGTGCGTGCGCGTGCGCGCGTGCGCGCGTGTGTGCGTGCGTGCGAGCGTGTGCGTGCGTGCGAGCGCGCGTGTGCGCTATGGAGAACGACGGTGTAGTGATCAAGGAGGGGGATTGTGATATACGTCATCAAATTAGCATTGTAAAGGAGGATGTATTGGCGGGCCTAAAGGTGGATAAAGCCCCAGGCCCAGATGAGATGTATCCCAGGCTGCTATGTGAGGCAAGGGAGGAGATAGTGGGGGCTCTGACACAAATTTTCACATCCTCTCTGGCCACAGGAGAGGTATTGGAGGACAGCGAATGTGTACCATTATTCAAGAAGGGTAGCAGGTATAAACCAGGTAATTACAGGCCAGTGAGTCAAACATCAGTGGTAGGGAAATTATTGGGAAAAATTCTGAGAGGATTAATCTCCACTTGGGGAGGTAGGGATTAATCAGGGATAGGCAGCATGGCTTTGTCAGGGGGAGATCGTGTCTAACAAATTTGATTGAATTTTTCGAGGAGGTAACTAGATGTGTAGATGAGCGTATAGTAGTTGATGTAGTCCACATGGACTTCAGTAAGGCTTTTGATAAGGTCCCGCATGGGAGATTGGTGAAGAAAGTAAAAGCCCATGGGATCCAGGGTAATTTGGCAAATTGGATCCAAAATTGGCTTAGTGGAAGGAGGCAGAGGGTGATGGTCGAGGGTTGTTTTTGTGAATGGAGGCCTGTGACCAGTGGGGTACCGCAGGGATTGGTGCTGGGACCCTTGCTGTTTGTAGTGTGCATTAATGATTTAGATGTGAATATAGGAGGTATGATCAAGTTCGCAGACAACTCGAAAATTGGTGGTGTCGTAAATAGTGAGGAGGAAAGCCTTAGAATACAGGACGATATAGATGGGCTGGTAAGATGGGCGGAGCAGTGGCAAATGGAGTTTAATCCTGAGAAGTGTGAGGTGATGCACTTTGGGAGGTCTAACAAAGTAATGGAGTATACAGTGGATGGTAGGACCCTAGGGAGTACAGAGGGTCAGAGGGACCTTGGGGTGCTTGTCCATGGATCACTGAAGGCAGCAGCACAGATAGATAAGGTGGTTTAGTTTAGTTTAGAGATACAACACTGAAACAGGCCCTTCGGCCCACCGAGTCTGTGCCGACCATCAACCACCCATTTATACTAATCCTACACTAATTCCATGTTCCTACCACATCCCCACCTGTCCCTATATTTCCCTACCACCTACCTACACTAGGGGCAATTTATAATGGCCAATTTACCTATCAACCTGCAAGTCTTTGGCGTGTGGGAGGAAACCGGAGCACCCGGAGGAAACCCACGCAGACACAGGGAGAACTTGCAAACTCCACACAAGCAGCACCCAGAATTGAACCCGGGTCGCTGGAGCTGTGAGGCTGCGGTGCTAACCACTGCGCCGCCATATGGCATACGAAATACTTGCCTTTATTAGCCAAGGCATAGACTATAAGAGTAGGGAGGTTATGATGGAGCTGTGTAAAACTATGGTTAGGCTACAGTTGGAGTACTGTGTACAGTTCTGGTTGCCACACTATAGGAAGGATGTGATTGCAATGGAGAGGGTGCAGAGGAGATTCACCAGGATGTTGCCTAGGCTGGAGCATTTCAGTTATGAAGACAGACTGGATTGGCTGGGGTTGTTTTCCTTGGAGCGGTGAAGGCTGAGGGGGGACCTGATTGAGTTATACAAAATTATGAGGGGCATTGACAGGATAGATAGGAAGAAACTTTTTCCCTTAGCGGAGAGGTCCATAACTAGGGGGCATAGATTTATGGTAAGGGGCAGAAGGTTTAGAGGGGAGTTGAGGAAGAATTTTTTCAGCCAGAGGGTAGTTGGAATCTGGAACACGCTGCCTGAAGGGGTGGTAGAGGCAGGAACACTCACAGCATTCAAGAAGTATTTAGATGAGCACTTGAAACGTCGTAACATACAAGGCTACGGGCCAAATGCTGGGAAATGGGATTAGTTAGGACAGGTGCTTGACGGTCAGTTCAGGCGCGTTGGGCCGAAGGGCCTGTTTCTGTGTTGTAAAACTCTCTGACTCTAAGAATTAAATTCTTTGATGCAAAACTTTGTTCACTTCATAATTGTCAACCATGTAGACTTACGAAGGTAGAAGTAAAATTCTTAGAAGTGGTTCAGAAGTTACAAAATTAAGCAAGTGTTTGTTTACTGTTCCTGCTGTGTATTTTCAGCTAAAAGTTGATTCTTCTGTGAATAGGCATAAAATATTTATACTGTTAAATAAAGTTATATGGAATGTACAGATACAGGCCATTTGGCCCAACTAATCCACCCTGGTGATAATGCTGCACACAAGCCTCCTCCCACTTACTTTTCCTAACCTTGGCAGTATAAGTTTCTATTTCTTTTACCCTCATGTGTTTATCCAGCTTTCCTTTAATTGCATCTGTGAAACACCTCATCTACCTCTTGTGGTAGATACTAACATTCCAATCACTATCTGGGTAATTTTATTTTAATGACTACTTGATATTTGTGTTCTGAACTCTCCCACAAGTGGAAACATCATCTCAATGTCTATCTTACCGAACCCTTTTTTAATTTTAAAGACCTCTATCAGCTCACCCCTCAGCCTTCTGTATTTTTTCTAGAGAAGAGCCTCAGCCTGTTTAATCTTTCCTGATAGCTATAATCTCACAGTTCTGGTATCATCCTTGTAAATCTTTTTTGCACTCTTTCCAATGCCTCTATATTCTATGTAGAATATGGAGATCAGAACTGTGGATAGTACTCTCAGGTGCGGTTTAACCAAGATTCTGCGGAAGTTTCACATGATTTCTCTACTTTTTAATTCTATCCCTCCAGAAATGAACCCAAGTGATTTGTTTGTCACTATTTTTGCTGACAATCGTTCTGTATATTAGTTGTAGCATTAACAAATATCTGGTATGATTTTCTTCACACTTCAACTGTTATAGAGCCAACAAATAATTTGGGTGTTGTTTTGCACCAGTTTACTCCTCTCCTTCTGGCTGTACAGACACTGACCATCATCCTCCAGTTCCTTGTCATTCTTCAGCTATGAATTGAAATGGTGCTGCTTGCTGACACTTTGACTGTGGGAAGCAATGCAGGCAAGCCCATTTTTCTTCTCATCCAATAACCATATGTATACTGTCCAACAGAAGTGACTGGATAGATGGCAATCAGAAGTGGGTATATGGCTGTGTTTTTTCTGCAGTATTTTACAGTTTGCTTTAATATTTACATTGTACATAGCTCCTAAAATTATTTTTCATGATTAAACTCCAATCTTTGGAAACAAATATGTTCTCTTTTTGAGCTGGAAAAACGCTGATGTAGTTGCAACTGACCTTACCATATTCTTCAAAATCCAAAGTTGGGGTGCAGAGGGGAGGTTGGGGGTGTAGGAAACAAATTCTGATATCGCAGCAGGAATAGGTTTAGTCATTTTTTAAAAAAAAACTTGAGGTAACAAAATGGTGTTTGTGCAGAATGATGTAATGGCTATTTTCAGCACTGTTTACTCGCTATTTTCATTACCAGGAATGCCTTAGTGCTTTTGCCTTCTCGAGCATCCTAATGATTGCTGAATGTTATTTACAATAAACATTATTAAAATGTTTCTTTGCTGCAGTATTTATTGCTCTTATTAATTTAAAGTAAAATTTCATTTTCTGCCTAATGGCTATCCAAAACCGCCTTCGGAAATTTAGAGGAACCAAAGGAAGCGTTCAGCAGGTCTTCCTTGGTCGAAGCTCAGCCAGCCAACCCAGGCTTAAAAAAGTGAGCACAGACTGCCGAAACTGAAGCTGAATCTGAGGGAGTTCCAGAATGCTACGATTTAAAGAATGAGGTTCTGATTAAGTGGAGACCTCCTCACAGAACTGCAAACGAAGAGTGGACAGTAGTTCACCAGGTAGTGGTGCTGCAGAGGTACCATAAGGAAATACTGAGAATAGCCCACGAGATTCCAGTGGCTGGTCATGTCGGTATCAGAAAAACCCAAGCACACACAGACCGCATTTTCACTGGGCACGACTCCACAAGGATGTGGTGGAGTTCTGTAAGACTTGCCTCAACCTGCAATAGCACATGCACCCCCAATTCCCATACTGGCTTTTGGGGAACCGTTCAGCAGAGTGCTGGTGGATTGTGTGGGGCCCCTGCTGAAAGCAAAAGGGGGCTACCAGTATCTTCTAACCATTATCAATGTGGCTACCCGATTTCTAGAGGATATCCCTCGAAGAACTATTTCTGCCAAGGTTGTGGTGGAGAGGCTAATCCAATCCTTCAGCTGATATGGACTGCGTGCTGAGATCTAGTCGGATGAGGGCACACATTTTATGTCCAGTATTTTTCAAAAGGTCATGGATAATCTGGGCATAAAGTCCTCAACCTGCCAGCCATCATCACAAGGGGCTTTGGAGTGGTACCACCAGACCTTAAAGGCAGTGATCAGGGCAAACTGCTGAGTTTTTTTTTATTCGTTCGGGAGATATGGGCATTGCGGGCTAGGCCAGCATTTATTGCCCATCCCTAATTGCCCTTGAGAAGGTGGTGGTGAGCTGCCTTGAACTGCTGCAGTCCATGGGGTGTAGGTGCACCTACAGTGATGTTAGGGAGTTCCAGGATTTTGGCCCAGCGACAGCAAAGGAACAGTGATATAGTTACAAATCAGGATGGTGTGTGGCTTGGAGGGGAACTTGCAGGTGGTGGTGTTCCATGCATCTGCTGCCCTTGTCCTTCCAGATGTTAGAGGTTGCGGGTTTGGAAGGTGCTACTGTGTGTCTTGTAGATGGTACACACTGCTGCCACTGTGAATGTTGAAGGTTGTGGATGGGGTGCCAGTCAAGTGGGATGCTTTGTCCTGGATGGTGTCGAGCTTCTTGAGTGTTGAAGGAGCTGCAACCATCCAGGCAATGGAGAGTATTCCATCGCACTCCTGACTTGTGCCTTGTAGATGGTGGGGAGTCAGGAGGTGAGTTACTCACTGCAGAATTCCCATCCTCTGACCTGCTCTTGCAGTCACGATATTTATGTGGCTGCTCCAGTTCAGTTTCTGGTCAATCGTGACACCCAGGATGTTGATGGTGGGGGATTTAGTGACGGCAGTGCCATTGAACTTCAAGGGGAGATGGTCAGGTTCTCTCTTGTGTGGAGGGTATGTTACTTGCCATTTATCAGCCCAAGCCTGGATGTTGTCCAGGTCTTTGTGCGTATTGACTTGGGCTGCTTCAGGACCTGAGGAGTTGTGACCATTACGCAATCATCAGCGAACTTCTGTCTGACCTTCTGATAGAAGGAAGGTCATTGATGAAGCAGCTGAAGGTGCTTGGGCCTAGGATACAACCTTAAGGAACTCCTGCAGTGACGTCCTGGAGCTGAGATGTTTGACCTCCAACAAACACAACCATCTTCTTTTGTACTAGGTATAACTCCCACCAGCAGAGAGTTTTTCCCCTGATTCCCATTAACTACAGTTTTGCTCAGGCTCCTTGATGGCAAGGACAGTCGCTCTCTTCTCACCTCAAGTTCAGCTTTTTTGTCCATGTTTGGACCAAGGCAGTAATGAGGTCAGGAACTGAGTGGTCCTGGCGGAACCCAAACTAAGCGTCACTGAACGGGTTATTGCTGAGCAAGTGCAGCTCGATAGCACTGTCGACGACCCCTTCCATCATTTTGCTGATGATTGGGAGTAGACCAGTACGGCGGTAATTGGATGGGTTGGATTTATCCAGCTTTTTATGCACGGGACATAACTGGGCAATTTTCCACATTGCTGGATAGATATCAGTGTTGTAGCTGTACTGGAACAGCTTGGCTCGGGGCACAGCCAGTTCTGGAGCACAAGTCTTCAGTGCTATTGCCGGAATGTTGTAAGGGCCCACAGCCTTTGCAGTATCCAGTGTCTTCAGCCATTTTTTGTTATCACGTGGAGTGACTCTGATTGGCTGAAGACTGGGATCTGAGATGCTGGGGACCTCAGGAGAAAGCTGAGATAGATCATCCACTCGGCACTTCTGGCTTAAGATGGATACAAATGCTTCAGCCTCGTCTTTTGCACTGATGTGCTTGGATCTGATCCGTTGATTGTGGGATCGCTTAGGCCCGTCTATTCCATGCTGCTTCCGCTGCTTAGCATGCAAGTAGTCCTGTGTTGAAGCTTTACCAGGCTGACACCTCATTTTGAGGTATGCCTGGTGCTGCACCTGGCCTGCCCTTGTGCACTCTTCATTGAACCAGGGTTGGTTCTCTCTTCCCCCCCCCCCCCCTCCCTCATATGGCGGGCTATGAGGTTACAGATTGTGGTTGATTACAATTTTGTTGTTGCTGATGGCCCACAGCGCCTCATGGATACCCAGTTTTGAGTTGCTATATTTATTCAAAATCTATCCCATTTAGCATGGTGGTACCCTCAGTTTGAAGACGGGACTTTGTCTCCACAAAGACTCTGCGGTGGTAATTCCTACCAATACTGTCATGGACAGAAGCATCTGCAGCAGGCAGTTGGTGAGGACAAGGTCAAATAGGTTTTTCCCTATTGTTGGTTCCCTCACCACCTGTCGCAGACCCAGTCTAACAGCTATGTCCTTTAGGATTCGGCCAGCTCGGTCAGTAGTGGTGCTACCAAGCTACTCTTCATGATGGACGTTGAGGACCCTCATCCAGAGTACATTTTGTGTACCCTCAGTGCTTCTTCCAATTGGTATTCAACTTGGCAAAGCACTGATTCATTAGCCGAGAGTGCGGGGGAAGCAGCAGGTGGTCATCAGCAGGACGTTTCCTTGCCCATGTTTAACCTGATGCCATGAGATTTCATGGGGTCCGGAGTCAGTGTTGAGGAATCCCAGGGCAACTCTCTCCCAACTGTATACTACTGTGCCGCCACCTCTTTTGGGTCTGCCCTGCTGGTGCAACAGGACATAGCCGGTGATGGTGGTGTCTGAGACATTGTACGGTATGATTCTGTGAGTATGACTGTCAGGCTGCTGACAGCTCTCCCAATTTTGGCACATGCCCCCATATATTAATAAGGAGGACTTTTCAGGGTCAACCGGACTGGGTTTGCCGTTGTCGTTTCTGGTGCCTGGGTCGATGCCGGGTTTTCCATCCGGTTTCATTCCTTTTCTTGAACTTAGTAGTGATTTGATACAACTGAGTGGCTTGCTGGGGCATTTCAGAGGGCAGTTAAGAGTCAGCCACATTGCTGTGGGTCTGGAGTCACATGTAGGCCAGACCAGGTAAGGACAGCAGATTTCCTTCCCTGAAGGACATTTGTGAACCAGATGGGTTTTTAACAACAATCGACAGTGGTTTCATGGTCACCACTAGACCAGCTTTTAATTCCGGATTTATTAATTGCATTCACATTCTGCCATGTGCCGTGGTGGGATTTGAACCCATGTTTCCGGACTATTAGCTTGGGGCTCTGGGTTACTAGTCTAGTGACATTACCACAATGCCACCACCTCCCCTGTACCCCCATGACTGGGACCAAGGGCTGGGATTTCTTCTGTTTGCTACCAAGGACTTGCCCAATGAGTCCACTGGCTTTAGTCCTTTTGAATTAGTTTATGGACACATGAGAGGTCCTCTAAAACGAATCAAGGAGCTATTTTTAGGACACCGGGACAAACCTTCCCTGTTAGACTACATCCCCATGTTCCGAGGACAGCTCATGAGAGCCTGTGTGGTGGCTCAGGAACACCGAGAAACCTCCTAGACATCTTTGAACAGTTAGGCTGATAAATATGCCAAGGCCAGAACATTTCAGCCCTAGACCATGTGTTAGTGCTACTACCAATACGGGGTGAACCATTGAAAGCCCGGTTCAGTGGCCCATATCCAGTTGTAAAGAGAATTAGCAAGGTGAATTATATAATTGACACCCCAGATCGTAGGAAAAAGCAAAAGCTGTGCCACATCAATCTGTTAAAGCAGTATCACAGCTGGGAAGGGGACAAATAAGCACAGGTCTGTCAGACAGTCAGGAAAGAGGAGGGCGAAAGTGACAGTGAGGACGAGTTAGAGGCCTGGAGGATTCCCAAATCGAACCCCATACCGTCTGGTTACCTAACTGAAATGTTAGGGAAATTAGACACTGTACCCTTCTATTTAAACACAGAACAGAGAGAAGATCTAACAAGGCTGCTTACAGCATTTGAAGGGATCTGCAGGGACAAACTAGGGTGCACAACCCTAACCCTACACAATGTGGATGTAGGAGAGACCCCTCCCAGCAAACAAAATTCCTATCACCTAGGTCCCAGGAAACTGAACCAGGTTCGGGAGGAAATTCAGTATATGCTAGAGCACAAGTGATTGAGCCCATTCAGAGCAGTTGGAGTTTCCCAGTTGTGCTCGCGCCCAAACCTGACTCTGCATTGACTGCAGAAAGATTAATGCAGTGTCCAGAGCTGATTCCTGCCCAATTCCTTACCAGGAAGACTGTATAGATAGAGTAGGAAATGCCAACTACATAACCAAAATAGACTTGTTAATAGGGTACTGGCAGGTTCCCTTAAGTGCCCGAGCTAAAGAGATCTCTGCTTTTGTCAACCCAGACAACTTATTCCAGTGCCAGGTGATGCCCTTTGGATCAGGGAATGCCCCAGCCACCTTCCAAAGGCTGATGAACCAGTAGTGGCTGGCCTGCCCAACTGTGTAGTATACCTGGATGATCTGTTGGTGTACAGTGACACCTGGGGGGAACCACCTAGTCCAGTTAGAAGCCCCCTTCCGAAGGTTACAGTCTGCTGACCTTGTGGTAAATCTTGCAAAGAGCAAGTTCGCTAAAGCTCAAGTAACATACCTAGACCATATTGTGGGTCAAGGGCGGGTGCTGCCCAGAGAAGCAATGGTGTAGTCACTGATGGATTTTCCCGTCCCCACGAGCAAAAGGGAAATAATGTGATTTTTGGGGATGTGTGGGTTTTACTGCAAGTTCATCCCAAATCTGAGCACTATAGCTGCCCCACTGTCAGACTTATTACAGAAAAAAGAAAATGTTGTGTTGTCAGGGAGGTGCCAAACAGCTTTCAAGAGGCTGAAAGCAATCTTAACCAACAAACTGGTGCTGGCAGCTGCAAACTTTAACAAACTATTTAAAGTGGCAGTTGATGCTAGTGACCTAGGGATAGGTGCTGTCCTGTTCCAAGATTATGAGTTAAGCATTGAGAGACCAGTTGGGTATTTCTCCAAAAAATTAAACAAACGTCAAAGGAGATACTGTACAGTGGAGAAGGAAGCCCTGGGACTCAAACACTTTGAGGTATATGTCCAAAATGAATATAGAGAGACTGTAACTTATACCGACCACAAACCTTTGACTTTGTGGAGAAATTCAAAACCCAGAATGCAATGCTTTTTCATTGGAGCCTGCTTTTTCAACCTTTCCACTTAAAGATTATCCTCATTGCAGGGAAAAACAATGTGATAGCTAACGCTTTATCTAGAGTCTAACTCAGCACAGAATCATACCGGATTAAAAAAATCTAAACCAGAGCCTGGCTATGGCAGAGAGACTGACTGATAAGTGGGTGAGTGAGGATGAGTGTGTGTGTACAGTTTATTTTTAATTTGCGACCTCATTAAGAAATGCTCCCTATCACAGTTTGTTTTGCGTGGTGTGGAGGTGTCATGCCAACGTGCTTTGTTGAATGATAATTTTCTTTAATGCACTGATTGGAGATCTGAATTTATATTTTTTGAAGAAATTTAAAAAGGAACAGATAAAAGATGATTTTCTTAGAAGCTTCAGATGGCCACCTAATTAGCAACACTGTATTCTACATTACAAGGCCTGTGAGGTGGAGACCAAATGTCTGCTCATCCCAGCAAGAACCAAGACCCAGGAAGTTTAAGAAAACTGCCTGTTCTCCTTAGCAAGAAGAAATACACTGCTAACTACCCTGCTTGAATCACTGGGTGACTGTCATGTGACAAGCTCTTTCCCACCCCGTGGTTTTAAGCTGCTGTTTCTCTGTGGCAGGTTGAGAAGTATCTGGACTCTGACACGTGCAGACCCAAGTGGGGGTCCCTCCTCTCGCTCGCTGTCTCTCCATTCTAGCTTGCCAGCTACAATCAGAAGTCCCTTTGGAGAAAATCATCTGCATCGCTGCCTCTAAGAGACCTACCGAATCAGTCATCTATCTCTTCAAACTAAAAGTGTCATGACCACCGAATTCAGCTAGAAGCCAACAGAATCGCCAAACTCTACAGACTGTATACCTTTTCTAACTAATTTGACCACTCTGTAACCTATCTGTGTGTGTGTGTGTGTGTGAACCTCTAGTGTGTGTGAAAGTTAGAGCGTAGTTTATTTATATTACTTAGTGCGTTTTAAGTACAATAAAATTAACCGATTCAGTCAATCATATATTCTGCTCTTTATCCCAGAATAAAATACACCAACCAGGTTTCTTTGATAAACAACAAAATTATCAGTTTATTATCAAACAAGACTTATCCAGTAACGAAGCAAAGCAGTAACACACAAATTGAAATATGAAAGTTCCCTTTTTAAATTCCCCACATACTGAAAAAAAACCCAGAAATTCTCCAGAGGTCTTTTACAAAAAAAAGACTAAAAAGAGAATACTTTGGCCAAATACTTGCTAACTCTTGAAGAAAAAAGGGAAGATTTGGAAGGAAGTCACTTGTCCCTTTTGGTCTCGCGTCCAAGTATATGGAGACAGGTCACTTGGATCTTTTCCGAAGCAATTGATTCTGGAAATGTCGAGAAATTGTCTGGTAGGCTTTCCAGGAGACATGTGCATCAGGAGTTTCAGCTAACCCATACTTGAATCGCAGGGTTTTTCCAAAGACAGGAGGAAAGAGGAGCTGACAGATTGGCCTTCTCAGAACTCTTAGAGAGGTGCAGGCAAAATGAGCTGGAATTTTTTATTTTCCTGGCAGGCAAAACACCAACTGTCTTCAAAACAGTTCGTACCCCAACTGAACCAAAACAATATCGCAGAAGAGAAACCCCAAACAGAAAGCCAACCTCCAAACCTCCATAAACCTTGACATTTGGCTTTTCTGTCAACATCTTCTGCAGGTCACCAGGTTTCTGTTGTTTATTGAGCTTTAAGCGCATGATTTCCAGCAAAGGTTGTTTTCAAACAACATCTGTGTCCTTTCAGTGAACTGTCAACCAAAAAACAAAGTTCAGCATTTATAATAAAAAATGATGGAAATACTCAGCAGGTCTGGCACCATCTGTGGAGAGAGCAGCAGAGTTAATATTTCAAGTTAGTAACCTTTCATCAGAACTGGCAAAGGTTAGAAATGTAATAGGATTTAAGCAAATAAAGTGGGGGTGGTGAAAAAGAGAACAAAAAGGAAAGTGTTAATAGGACAGGTAACTGAAAATAACTGACGAGGTCATGGGGAAAGGCAAAGAGTGTGTTAATGGTGTGGTGAAAGACAAAGTGTTAGTGCCGAGGGTGTTAAGTGACACAATAATGAAACCCCAAACATGAAAAAAAACAGCATTTCCAGCATCTGCAGTATTTTGCTTTTATTTTAGCATTTATATAATCTTCAGTCTTCCAATGAATTCATCTCCACAATTTAATGAGTCCTCAAAAAATACTTCAAAATATAGAAGCACCATCATAACTACAGCAAGTAAGTAATCAAACATCTACTGAATTGGCCAGTACATCCACTTTAAAAAAAAAAGTATTAAACCTGTTGTGGTCAAACAAGGAGTGGGAAAAGATGGAAGCCCTTAGACCCCTCCTCACCTGATCGTAACACGTTAGAAATTAATTGACAAATGGGCTGATGGTGCAAGGCAAAAGGGGTGGTAATAGGACAAGTAAAGTATCAGACCCACCGGCCGTCCATGTCTCCGTTATAAAGACGTCTGCAAACGCGACATGAAATCGTGTGACATTGATCACAAGTCGTGGGAGTCAGTTGCCAGCATTCGCCAGAGCTGGCGGGCAGCCATAAAGACAGGGCTAAATTGTGGCGAGTCGAAGAGACTTAGTAGTTGGCAGGAAAAAAGACAGAGGCGCAAGGGGAGAGCCAACTGTGCAACAGCCCCAACAAACAAATTTCTCTGCAGCACCTGTGGAAGAGCCTGTCACTCCAGAATTGGCCTTTATAGCCACTCCAGGCGCTGCTTCACAAACCACTGACCACCTCCAGGCGCGTATCCATTGTCTCTCGAGATAAGGAGGCCCAAAAGAAAGTAACAATAGATGGGTATAGAAGAGGTGTAAATGGTATTAGCAGAATCATACCAAATGCTGATGTCTGAAAAAATGGAGTGGTGATTATGAACTGAAATTGCTAAGCTCAGTCCAGAAAGCTATAAAGTGCCTGGTTGAAAAATGGTGTGTGTAGCTATGCTGGCAGAAACACAATGGGGAGCGAACTGTTCATAAATCTTAGACAGCAGAACAGCTGATTTAGCTTGCAAAAAAATCATAAATTTATCTATAGAAATCTTGAGCTTGCCTTTACATAAGCACATGGGTGTGCAGAAGTAATGTGTTTAGCAAAAGACTCTGTTTTGGTTCTCACCTTTTTAAAGTATTTAGCTTCTGACTTGCCTCTGTCGTGTGGGAATTAGCTTATTTATGTCTCTCAGTAATAGTTCCTGACAATATGACCAAGGTAGAGAACCTCCCCATGTAGGAAATTAAGGACATCACTCCAGTAAACAGTGTAAAACTGCTCTGCTGTTGTAGAATAATTTTGTAGTGGAGTGGGGTTTGGTTTGAAGTTTACATTAACCTGGGATTGAGAATACTGGAAAAAAATCTTAGAGCTGTCATGCTGGTGACTTTTCAACTTCAGGAGTCAGAATGTATTCAATTTGGCATTTGGAAACTGATCATTTTGAGACATTCAAAAGATGGGTGAGAATGCAGTGCTGGGCTTGTCTGCTGATTACTTCAACATTCTATTCCTTCCAGCTATTGGCCCTGCTTGTGCCCTTCTCTTGTCCACATTGTCTGATACTGAAAACTTGTTGATGGGGAATTTTCAAGAATTTTTGGCAGAAGGAGCAAAACTAATGAGCTCTTTTTATTTGAGAACAAATATAACTATTATTTCTATCAATGCATTTTCTCTCTACTAATGTGGCCAACTGTTGTCTTCTACCTGTTGGGAACAGCCCCTTCAATGGCTATGAATGGAAAAGGTTTTCCCTTACTTCCTATTGTTAACTTGTGTCCCCTATTATTTGGATCCTTTGTGTAGGTATGAACTCATCTTCTGACACTTGCGTTAGCCAATCAATACAAGGCAGTATGTCTGATAGTTTGTGTTGTTTATCTGGTAACTTTTTCTCTTTTTCTTTTATTTTAATGCTAGAATTACAGCTTTATCTTTGCAGTAATCTATCCTCAGCCAATATCACCAAACCAGATTAACTGGCCTTTATCTTGCTGTTTGTAGGACCCTATATGTAAATTAGCTGCTGACTACATAATAAGTGTCTGCACTTAGTAAGTAATTTCAAAGGTCTTTGGGACGTTCTAAAAGCTTGGAAGTACCAAATGCAAGTTTCTTGATTCTTTCCTTTTCCGTGTCAGTTTAAAAATAAATTTCTGCATTTTCTTTCATTTTGTAAATCTTCAACCTTGGTCAAATCCAATCAGTTGCAGTGATTCATGTTCCAGTGCCTTCAAACCTGCTGTTTGATAGCCAGCCCTAATTAAATATAGTTGGTTCTTTGTGCTCCAGTGTGGTGCTGTGGAACTGAGCAAGCACAGTAGCCTTTGTCTTTTTTAAAAATTCATTTCATGGGATGTGGGCAGGGTGGCAAGGCCAGCGTTTGTTGCCCATCCGTAATTGCCCTTGAGAAGGTGATAGCAAGCTGCCGCCCTGAACCGCTGCATTCCATCTGGTATGGGTACACCCACTGTGCTGTTCGGGAGGGAGTTCCAGGAGTGCCCTTTTAATCATACGACAATTGGCAACTTGAACTCCACTAGTGGTTCAGCTGGTGAAGGTATTGAGTAGCTGAACCACTCAGACAGAATTCCCAAGTTGAGTCCCTGATTAATGCCACATTAGCAAATCTCTGCCCCTGTGCTGAAAATGGCCATAAGTTGTGCTTCTGTTGTTGCCCTACAAGAAAGTAAACGTTGAGTGGCTGGGATCTGAATCACTTATGATACCACCATGGTACAATAACTTGCTGCTGATTAGTTAATTTCACACATGAAGAGTCGCAACTTAGGCAGCATTCCAGTGGTCACTTGTTCCTGGAGATGAAGGGGGAACCAAAAAACATCAGCAACCTTTGTAACACACAAATGCTTTCATGGTGCTAAGAAATGAACTCCTTTTGAAATTATAGTATCGGCTTGGTTCATTTGCCAGCATTCTCCCTTCTGAATGAGAAGTTTGTAGCTTCAAGTCAGACTGTAGGATTTGAGCATTTGTTGCCCATCCTTTCAGTGGTGTTCTGGGGGCATTGTTTTTGGATGCAACAGTAACCTGAAGGACCATAAACAGATTAACTAGTAAATCATCTTTGGTTTACTGCACACCAATTGGTTGTTGCATTTGCCTACATAACAACAGTAACTACTGTTTAGAAGCATTTCTTTGGCTGTGAATTGGGTTGAAATTCCTGAGGGTTTGGTATCATGCCAGGTTTTTGAAACTGAGTGCCCTGATGTTATTTATGTCAACAGTACCATGGTAGAATAAGGCACTTGATTAAGTTCACAGGTAGTTGCCCTGTAGAAAGTGAATGGAGGAAAAGGGAAAGGCATGTATTGTATTTCATGGAACAAAATTACTGTCTATAATTCTGTGTTAATAGAAGAACCAATGCCTGCAGCACAACTGGATTTTTTTTCTTCCATGCAGATCTGTATCTAAACATGTTTTTGCAATTTAGTATGGCTTTCATGAAAAAGCTAATCCAAGATGAAACTTGTTGAAATAAGCTCCCAGTGGAGTATCCCTATGTGATTGGATAGCATAACTCAGTGCCAATGTATGATACATAAAAACTTTAGTTATAGTCTTCTTCTATACAGATGTGTTTAATTACTTATCACAGTGGGGTACTATTCAAAAAAAAAGAATGCCAGCACATGAGATTTTGTTGATAGGTGCACAGTTTGGTAGAGCTTTCTGTATAATTGGACACTTCTAGGGTGGTTAATGCTCAACACAAAGGTGGTACAAGAGGGTTTGTATTATAAATGTTGCTATAAATATGCTGATAAGAAGCTAGTTTACAGTTTCACTGTGATACAGAAATATTTCCATATAAACGAACATGATTTCATATCTAAACCTTTTGTCATCTGTTTGGTGAAATGTATGTTCACCTTATGCTCTGCTGCTGATTTAAATTTTCAGTGTAAGTACAATGCTTAGTGTGACTATTTACATGCATGTAAGACAAGTGTTTCTCAGCATGTATTGCAGATTTATGAATACAGTGGTTCATGGCAGGAAGATAATATTTCACAGGAGGCTGCAGCATTTCACCTTTTTGTACATGAGAGACTATTGTAATGACCATTGTTTACTGCATTCTGTTATGTATTGGAAATGTATTTGAAATGGTTTGTTAATTAATCTTTTTCAGCCTCCAATACTTCCAGACTTGATCCTTGTGATCACCTTAGTAATTGACTGCGAAACCATATGAAATTTTTTAAAAATTGGAGCAACAGGAGCTACTAGACAATTGTATCTTTAATCGATACTGCTTAATCACAACAAACGCTGTTCACTTGTGTGAATTTGCTTAATCAAAAAAAACTGATGGTATGGTTTTACTTTAGTATAATTCTGTCTGTTCTTTCTGATCAGGTTCAAGGCAAGGACCCCTCAGTGGACATCACACAGGACCTCGTGGATGAGTCTGAGGAGGAGCGTTTTGATGATATGTCATCACCAGGTTTGGAACTTCCGCCATGTGAGTTAAGCAGACTAGAAGAGCTGGCTGAACTGGTTGCGACATCATTACCTTCACCCTTGCGGCGGGAGAAGCTTGCACTTGCACTGGAAAATGAGGGCTATATTAAGAAGCTCTTGGAACTCTTTCACGTGTGTGAGGACTTGGAAAACGTTGAAGGACTACACCACTTGTACGAAATAATCAAGGGAATTTTCCTTTTGAACAGAACTGCACTTTTTGAAGTCATGTTTTCAGAAGAATGTATAATGGACGTAATAGGATGTCTAGAATATGACCCTTCTTTATCCCTGCCAAGAAAACACAGAGAATTTCTGAATAAAACAGCTAAGTTTAAAGAAGTGATTCCCATATCTGATCCAGAACTTAAACAGAAAATCCACCAGACGTACAGAGTACAGTACATTCAGGATATGGTTCTACCTACACCATCTGTATTTGAGGAAAACATGTTATCAACACTTCACTCCTTCATCTTTTTTAATAAAGTTGAAATAGTTGGTATGCTTCAGGTAAGCATATAACATCTGTCATGATGTAAAAGAAAAGCTGCGCAAGTATGACATAGGCATGTTATTGATTTTGATATCTTATTTTGCCACTGTGAGTTTCAGTTGAGTGTCATGGTAGATTTGTGAAATTTTTGTACTGAAGTTAAAAACACCCAGCAATGCAAATACAGATTTTTGTCCTTCCAAACTTTGGTTATCTGGAGTGAGCATCTTGAGCTACGTAACATTGTAGTCAAGTACTGGTCTTTACTGATCTCTCACTAGTTGTGATAGTGCTGAGATCAATTAGAGAATCATAGAAAGTTTAAGCACAGAAAGAGACCACTTGGCCCATCGTGTCTGTGCCGGCTGAAAAACGATCCAACTATTCTAATTCATCTTCCAGCATTTGGTCCGTAGCCCTGCAGCTTACATCACTTGAGGTGCATATCCAGACTCCTTTTGAATGATTTGAGGGTCTCTGCCTCAACTACCCCTTGAGGCAGTGAGTTCCAGACCATCACCACCCTCTAGGTGAAAAAGTTTTTCCTCATCTCCCCTCTAATTTTTCTATCAATCACTTTAAATCTATGCCCCCTCGTCACTGACCTCTCTGCTAAGGTGAATGGACCCTTCACCTCCACTGTCTCCGGGCCCCTCAACATTTTGTACATTTCATTCAGATCTCCCGTCAGCCTTCTCTGTTCCAAAGAGAACAACCCCAGCCTATCCAATCTTTCCTTACAGCTGCATTTTTCCAGTCCTGGCAACATTCTCGTAAATCTCTGGACCCTCTCTAGTGAAATTACGTTCTTTCTGTAATGAGGTGACCAGAACTGCACAATGACTCAAGTTGTGGCCTAACCAATGAGTTATGGAGTTCCAGCATAACCTCCCTACTCTTGTATTCTATACCTTGGCTAATTAAGGAAAAGATTCTATATGCCTTTTTAACCACCTTATCAACCTGTCCTACCTTCAGGGATCTGTGGACATTCTTTCGAAGGTCCCTTACTTCCTCTACACTTCTCAGTATTTTCCCATTAATCGTGTATTCCTTTGCCTTGTTTGAACTCCCCAACTGCATCACCTCACACTTCTCCAAGTTGAATTCCATTTGTGACTTTTCTGCCCATCTGACCAGACCATCAACATCTTCCTGCAGCCTACAGCTATCCTCCTCGCTATCTACCACACAGCCAATCTTTGTGTCGTCTACAAACTTCTTGATCAGGCCCCAAATCGTTAATCTACACCTCAAAAAGCAGGGGACCCAGTACTGAGCCCTGTGGAACGCCACTGGAAACAGCCCTCCAGTTGCTAAAACAACCGTCAACAATTAACCTTTGTTTCCTGCCACTGAGCCAATTTTGTATCCACCTTGCTGCATTTCCCTGGATCCCATGGGATTTTATATTTTTTAACCAGACTGCCATGTGGGACCTAGTCAAAAGCCTTGCTAAAATCCAAGTAGACGACATCAACTGCACTACCCTCATCTATCTTCCTTGTTTCTTCAAAAAATTCGATCAAGTTGGTCAAACAAGATCTTCCCTTAACAAATCCATGCTGACTATCCTTGATTAACCTGTACCTTTTCAATTTGAGGTGTTAAATTAAGTGTGGCACACTAGAAGCGCATATTGGCTTAAGTGCAGTTTTTCTCCCACACTGATAGTAATATATGCTAAATAAGCAAGTTTACAGCATTTTTCTTTATTTTATCACTTAGTGTATTGTGTATATAGCTTCTGAATTGTGAAGCCACTTAAAACTCCCTCTCCAACTTCTTGCTATTTAGCCATCTTAGAAAAGGGTATGATTGCTGCCTTTGGAGCTATGGAAAGGGGTTTGAGGCTCCTTCATCAGTGTTGAAGGAAAAGTAATGCAATATAAATTGTTGTAAACCTCTTTACCGAATGGTTAGATAGCTAGCTGGAAGACTGAAAGCAGAGGGTATCGGTAAAAGGTATGTATTCAGAGTGCCGGAAGATGGAAGTTGGGGTCCCACAAGGATCAGTGCTGGGGCAACTGTGTTCACAATTTATATTAATGATTTAGACTTTGGAATCAAAAACGCAATTTTATATTCGTGAACCACACCAAATTGGGAGGGATAGTCGAAAGTGAGGAGAACTGCAACAGATTACAAAACAACATTTATAAACTTGCAGAATAGGCATATAATTGGCCAACGAATTTCGACATAGTGAAGTGTGTGAGGTATTACATTTTGGTAGGAAAACTAAGGAGGGCCACATATTATTTGGAAATAAGAATCTTAATGAGGTAGAGCATCTTGGAGTACAGATACACAAATCACTAAAAGTTGCAGTGGACGTCAGTAAGGCCATAACGAGCATTAGGTTGGTAATTTTATTTCTGGAGGGATAAAATTGAAAAATCTAAAAGTTATGCTAAACTTGCATCACACCTCGTTTAGGCCATATCTGGAGTACTGCGTGCAGTTCTGGTTGCCCTATTACAAAAGTGATGCAGGGCCCCTGGAGAGGGTTCAAAAAAGATTTACCAGGATGGTACTAGAACTGCAAGGTTATATCAGAAAAAGATAACCAGGCTGGGTCTGTTCTCTTGTAAAGAGAAGGCTGAGTAGTGACCTAATAGAATTCTTTAAAATTATGAAAAGTTTTGTTAAAGTAGACAGTGTTTTCGCTGATGAAGAAGAGAAAACTAGAGGCTAGCAATATAAGGTAGTCACTAAGAAATCAAATAGCGAGTTCAGAAGAAACTTCTTTACCCAGAGAGTATTGCAAATGTGGAACTCGCTACTATAGGGAGCAGTTGAGGTGAACAGTATAGATGCATTTAAAGGGAAGCCAGATAACCATATGAGGGAGAAGGTAGAGGTTATGTTGATAGAGTTAGATGAGGAAGGATGGAAGGAGGCTTGAGTGAAACATGAATGCCGGCATCAACTGAGCAGAATGGTCTCTTTTCTGTTCTCTATGTAAGTATGTATGTACGTTTATCAGTTCTAGTAGCCAGGTTCTAAAAAAGAGCCAGCAGCCAAAAAGAAAATTAACAACAAATCATTTTACTCTTTGGTGGGGAAATACAATAAAAATAGTTTTCCATTGTAACTGGTTTTATTTCTGTATGCTTGCCTCAAATTGGATAGGTTACTTTGTTTTTATTTAAGGTCAGCATCCTACTTTCCAACCTGAAATTCTCCATCACATACATTGCCTAGTTTCACCTCAGTGTCATGCCTGGCTGCACCTCCACCTGAGTCCATCTGCTGCTGAAGCCCTCATCTATGCCTTTTGTCACTACCAGAAGCGGCCTTTCCAGTGCATTCCCTATCTTCCTCCCATGCTGCACCTTCCACAAAGTTGAGCTCATCCAAAACTCTTCTGTCCATATCCAATCCCACTCACATATCACTCCTGTGTGTGCCTAATATTGGCTCGAAGTCTCCAATTTAACATTTCCCATTGTCCCCCACCCTCGCCCCATTCAAATCTTATCATGGACTCCTCCCTCCCCACCACTGCCCCCTTTCTGTAACCACCTGCAGCTCTACAATCCTTTGAGAACTATGGGCTCTTGCATGTCAGATACTCCAGCCACCCCACCTCACCTTCGCCCCACCATTGGTGACTCTACCTTCAGGCTCTAAGCTCTGTAATTCCCTCCCTACACACCACTCTACTAAGAGCATCCATAAAACCAAACTCCTTCTTTAGCCCAGTGCATCGCGGCGGCATGATGGCGGCTGCTTCAGTTTTTCATCGACTCAGCACAGGTTCGAAATTGGGGCCGCAGTATGACCAAGAGGGCAATATAATTGAGGTTGAAACTCGCGAAGATGAAGAACAAAATATCAAATTGACAGAAATTTTAGAGTTTTTTGACTGATTCTGGAAAGTGTCTTTGGGCACTTTAGTACATTAAAGGTACAATATTAATGCAAATTGTTTTCACACACATTAAGCAACTATTTTTCTGTCTTAATAAAAGCAAAATACTGCGGATGCTGGAAATCTGAAATAAAAACAAGAAATGCTGGAACCACTCAGCAGGTCTGGCAGCATCTGTGAAAAGAGAAGCAGAGTTAACGTTTCGGGTCAGTGACCCTTCTTCGGAACTGACAAATAATAGAAAAGTCACAGGTTATAAGCAAGTGAGGTGGGGGTGGGGCAAGAGATAACGAAGGAGGTGTAGATTGGACCAGGCCACATAGCTGACCAAAAGGTCATGGAGCAAAGGCAAACAGTATGTTAATGGTGTGTTGAAAGACAAAGTGTGTTAATGCACTGAATATTGAACAGCAGCAAGTGCAAACCTGAAAAAAAAACAGTGGGTAAGCAAACTGAACAAACTAAGATGAAATGAAATAAATGCAAAAAAAAGATTGTAAAAAATGTAAAAAAGAATGTAAGAAAAAAAAGAAGAAAAAACAACTAAAAATGAAAGTATAATGGGGGGCTGTCCTGCTCTGAAATGATTGAACTCAATGTTCAGTCCGGCAGGCTGTAGTGTGCCTAATCGGTAGATGAGATGCTGTTCCTCGAGCTTGCGTTGATGTTCACTGGAACACTGCAGCAATCCCAGGACAGAGATGTGAGCATGAGAGCAGGGGGGGAGTGTTGAAATGGCAAGCAACCGGAAGCTCGGGGTCCTGCTTGCGGACTGAGCGGAGATGTTCCGCAAAGCGGTCACCCAGTCTGCGCTTGGTCTCCCCAATGTAGAGGAGACCACACTGTGAGCAGCGAATACAGTATACTACATTGAAAGAAGTACAAGTAAATCGCTGCTTCACCTGAAAGGAGTGTTTGGGGCCTGGGATAGTGAGGAGAGAGGAGGTAAATGGGCAGGTATTACACCTCCTGCGATTGCAGGGGAAGGTGCCATGGGACGGGGACGAGGTGGGGGGGATAATGGAGGAGTGGACCAGGGTGTTGCGGAGGGAACGATCCCTTCGGAATGCTGACAGGGGAAGGGAGGGGAAGATGCAACTGGTAGTAGCATCACGCTGGAGGTTGCGGAAATGGCGGAGGATGATCCTTTGGATATGGAGGCTGATGGGGTGGAAAGTGAGGACAAGCAGAACCCTGTCACGGTTCTGGGAGGGAGGGGAAGGGGTGAGGGTAGAGGTGCGGGGAATGGGCCGGACATGGTTCAGGGCCCTGTCAACCACAGTGGGGGGAAATCATCGGTTGAGGAAAAAGGAGGTCATATCAGAAGCACCGTCATGGAAGGTAGCATCATCAGAGCAGATGCGTCGGAGACGGAGAAACTGGGAGAATGGAATGGAGTCCTTACAGGAGGTAGGGTATGAAGAAGTGTAGTCGCGGTAGCTGTGGGAGTTGGTGGGCTTATAATGGATATTGGTAGACAACCTATCCCCAGAGATGGAGACAGAGAAGTCGAGGAAGGGAAGGCAAGTGTCAGAGATGGACCATGTAAAGGTGAGAGAAGGGTGGAAATTGGAAGCAAAGTTGAGAAAGTTTTCCAGTTCGGGGCGGGAGCAGGAAACGGCACCGATACAGTCATCATTGTACCGGAAAAAGAGTTGGGGGAGGAGGCCTGAGTAGGACTGGAACAAAGAATGCTTGACATATCCCACAAAAAGACAGGCATACCTAGGACTATTTTTCTGTCTTATTGTAGACAACACAGAGCATGTAGTGTGGTCCACATATTCTATTACTTATTGGGGTGGAAGCCAGAGTCTGCATTCCTCGTGATTTGTAAGGGTGTTTTTTTTTAATGCTATATTGCTTTTTTCAAGCTTGCAAGGACCCAAAGACTAGCTGGTTAAGAAATTGCTTAGGGGTGAATCAGTTGTGCCTCTTGCCGTAAATCTTGGCCTGTACTCGGTGGATTACAGAGGAGGGAATTAGTACAGATGCTGCAAATACCAGGATGTTTTGTGAGTACTTCAGCACTTTGGACAGAAGTGGTAAAGCAGTGTTTGGCGCGGAACATAAAATGGAACAATTAAATTGTACAGATGTTGACTGTTTTTATCCAGTGAGTAGCTAAGCCATACAGATCAAGAAGCTTGATCTCTGGTCTACACTGTTAGCTGATCTGCCATATTATGACTTGAGTTAGGTTGTACAACTGTACAGTTAGTGTAAAGAACACTTTTTAAAAGGCATCAGAATGGATCCAGATTGTGCCAGCCCCCTGTGTTATCACTATAGTCACCATTTTGCCAAATTTAAATACATTCCATGAAATTAGAAGTATAAGTCATACTGTCCACAATTTGAATATGCAAATTGTGTGCTTGTCTCTGAACTTTTGTTTTTCCAGTGAATTGCCCAGTCTTGACACTTCTATGCTGCTTTTATTTTAATTCGTTCCCGGAATGTCAGTGTCGCTGGCAAGGCCAGCATTTGTTGCCTATCCCTAATTGCCCTTGAGAAGGTGGTGGTGAGGAGCATTCTTGAACTGCTGCAGTCCACATGGTTTAGGTCCACCCACAGTGCTGTTAGGAAGGGTGTGCCAAGTTTCATCCCAGCAACAGTGAAGGAACAGCGATATAGTTCCAAGTCAGAATGTTGTGTGGCTTGGAGGGGAACTTAATTTTCCCATGCATCTTCTACTCTTGTCCTTCTAGTTGGTAGAGGTCATGGGTTTGAAGGTGCTGTCAAAGGAGCCTTGGCGAGTTCCTGCAGTGCATCTTGTAGATGGTACACACTGCTGCCACTGTGTGTTGGGAGTGGCAGGAGTGAATGTTTAAGGAGGTGGGTGCCGATCAAACGGGCTGCTGAATCCTGGATGGTGTTGAGCTTCTTGAGTGCAGTTGGAGATGCACTGATCCAGGTAGATGGAGAGTATTCCATCGCATTCCTTATTTGTGCCTTGTGGACTGGCTCTGGGGAGTAAAGTGGTAAGTTACTCAACACAGAATTCCCCAGCCTCTGACCTGCTCTTGTAACCACAGTATTTATATGGCTAGTCCAGTTAAGTTTCTGGTCAATGGTAACCCCCCCCAGGATGTTGGTGGTGGGGTATTCAGCAATGGTAGTGCCTTCAAGGGTAGATAGTTAAATTCTCTCTTGGTCATTGCCTGGCACTTGTGTGGCATGAATGTTATTTTTCACTTATCAGCCCAAGCCTGCATGTTGTCCAGATCTTGCTGTGTGTGGGCATGGCCTGCTTCAGTATCTGAGGAGTTGTGAATGGTACTGAACATTATGCAATCATCAGCGAACATTCATTTTTCTGACCTTATGATGGTCATTAATGAAGCAACTGAAGATGGTTGAGTCTAGGATACGGCCCTGAGGAACTCCTGCAGTGATGTCCTGGGGCTGAAAAGATTGGCTGGGGCAATGTGTTAGGTTTTACAATAACGCGATGTTGAATTTTACATTTTAGTATAGTCACCAGCTGTTAGATTTGAAGAATTATCAGTTCACACAGCAACAGTTCAAAATTATACAAACATAAAATTGACTCCGGTCTGTACAAATAGAGTATAGGCTGTGCACTGCAGCATGCAATTCATGTTTTAGTAACTTGTCCAAAGTCAACATTATTAATATCCCCACATTTGTACAAGGAAGCACATAATAGAAATTTATGTATTTTAAACTACTCCACATATAATCCAGGCTAATATTCAATGCAATGCTGCAGTGTTGGAAATGCCATCTCTTTGATCATTATTAAACCTGTTCAGGTGGATGTAAACGATCTTGCAGCACTATTTGAAGAGCAGGGGATTGCACTCAGTGTTCTGGCTGACATTTATCCCATAACCCACACCACCAAAACCAATTAATTGTCATTCGTTTCATTGCTTTTAGTGGGTTCTTGGTGTGCGCAATAGGTGACTGCGTTTGCCAGTGTAATAACAGTAATGGCACTTCAAAAATACTTAATTGAATGGGAAGATCTTTGAGGCATCCCGAGGATATGAAAAGTACTCAAATAAATCCAGGTTTTTATTTCTTTCCTTAACAATTGCGACAAAGGTCATTTTGAATTCTTTAGATTGGACTTACTGCTAATTAGAACAGAAATTGGCTTGAAAAGGAAACTAGTCTTTGTCCACAGTATATTAATTCAGGTTGAGAAGATTGAACAAGTTTCTCAGGACTTGTGTTTTTTAAAAATGAAACATTTTGTACAGCAATTTGGAAGATATACATGTCCTTTCAAAAACAATACACTTGAAACAAAAATTCAGAAGAATTTTAATTTGCTGCAATAAGTAGGTTGCTAATACTTTTCAAAAGGTTAAGTGGCATCAATTTGTTGAATTTAGTGGTTCTGTTATAGTAAAGAGCAGAGTTGTGCAACCTTTTTGCGTGGGGGGCCCCATTACAATTTTTGTCTTACATAGGGGGCTGGTGAGAGAATTTCAGAAAGACAAAGGCTTTAAAAATTTATCTTGCTATTAATCAGAACAACAAATGTATATTTTTGTGAAGAAGCTTTAAATGAGAAGACTTAATTTATTGACTTACTTTCTCTTCCAAGATGCTGGACACTGAGACAGATACCTGGCACTGTTTTGCTTGCACAAGTAGTCATTGTTTGCCTGCACATTTGTTGTAGCGATGCGGAGTATTTCGGATGGATGTCCATCTGTCAGGAGTGATCTTGATATCTCTCTCTCTCTCTCTCTCTCTCTGCCCCCCCCCCTTTCTCTCTCCCTCCGCCTCTGGCCCCCTCTCTCTCTGTCAGTGGTGACTGCCCCCCCCCCCCAATTGTCGGCGGTGCCCACCCCCTCTCCCTCACCCCTCGCTCTCCTCACCCCACTAGCGTAATACTGTAAACATAATTTGCGGACGTTTTGGACAGAGCCCTATAATCCGTTGGTGCAATATAAGATATGTTGCCAAAGCTGGCTATCACCTAGCAAATAAAGAACAGCACAGGAACAGGCCATTCGGCCCTCCAAGCCTGCGCCGATCTTGATGCCTGCCTAAACTAAAACCTTCTGCACTACATTTGAAAGTCTTTTGAACAATGTTAACAATCAGTGCTTTTGGCTACTTTCATCCTGCCATTTATGTTTGTTTGAACAACTGAAGTAATGGGGCAGGGGCCATAACATCAGATATCACAGACGTTAAAAGGCAAATCGTGTTTTAGTGGTTAGGTGATACTCAGCCTGTGGGAGAGATGGTATTCCATGGCTTTGAGGCCTTGGGAAAGTGAATCTTGATTTCAGTGCAGGGAGGAAGAAAACCCTGTAGAAAGAACGTTTTTGGTGTTCTTTTTAAGTTTTCACCTTAAGACATTTTTACGAATAAAATGTAATTTTTCTATGTGTGTTAAAATTGCACTTCTAAATCTACTTGAGATTCAGAGTTATGATGTTTGCACTGCATTGTTTATCCATTTGATTGTATGTGGTTTCAATAGCTTAAAGAAAAACTTTGGCCAGGTTCGAGAAGATTATAAATCTTTTGTGATGTCAATCCATTAGCCAGATTGTCAGGCCATTAGCAGATTCCAGTAAATGTACTATTTTTTTTCTAGCTCATTCCTGAACTCCGAAAAATGCCTTTGCCCCAATTATTCCAAGATTGACCAAGTTAGATAACTAATGGAACACTGAATTTTTGTAGTTTATATTAAATTATATAGTTTGTTAAATTATATGTGCAATTTATAAAAAGCACTAATTTGATAGCATGTGTTATATTTGTCAAATAGCACTATCTGAAAAAAGGAAGGATTTCTACCAGTGTCCTAGCTAACATTCCTCCTCTGCTAGTGAACACATTAACTGGTTATTCATCTTGTTATTTCTGGTGCCTTGCTGTCTGAAAAGTCGCTGCTTGTCAGCCTGCACAAAGCCAGTGCACTTCAGATTAGAGTGCTATGTGAAGAGCTCTGAAATGTTGCAGATATTATAATGTGTTACATAAATGCAAGTCTTTGCAAGCATGAATTCATTCAATAACTGTCGCACTCAATTGCTGCCATAATTACCAACAACTGTGACATACCCACCAAAACTTTACCCAAGTTTCATACAGCTCAAAATATGATCTGCAGGCACAGAAACAAAAATCAGTCGTTGCATTCCTGTGTGCTTTTCACACATCAAATGGATATAATATGAACATTTTACACACCCATTGTTGCAATTTTTTGAAATCCTGGTGATAGCACTGAGCAGTGTGGCTAATTCTTTACAAATTCTAAATGTTGAATGTTCTTAAGTCCAGTGCTGCCAAGCTGTTTTTAGTGATGGTGAAAAATAGCAAATACTATAAACAGGCACAGCAAAAGTATCACAGGCTGCTCTCATCACATGCTATAACTCTGCAATTTGACCATAATGCTACCTTCCCCTTCTCTGTCTAATGCCTTCCAGCCCTTTCCTACAACGGGATGTGCCAGTATCTCAAACAAACCTTGCACCACAAAAAACTGTAACTAACAAAATAACACTGGCATCACAAGCAAGTGTCGATCTGGACAACAATTTAATATTGCATAACTAACCTGTCTTGATTGCCAGGCCAGATCAAACCTGGCTAATTGTTATCGATAACCATATCCACTTTAACAGATGTGTACAAAGTAGTCTATTTTAATTAGCTTTTTAAAATTCATTCATGGGATGTGGGCCTCACTGGAAAAGCCAGCATTTGTTGCCCATCTCTAATTGCGCTGGAGGAAGTGGTGATGAGCCACCACCTTAAATTGCTGCAGTCTGAGGTGAATGTACTCCCACTGTGCTGTTAGGGAGTTCCAGAATTTTGACCTAGTGACAATGAAGGAATGGTGATATAGTTCCAAGTCGGGTTAGTGACTTGGAGGGGAACTTGCAGGTGGTGGTGTTCCCATTCGTCTGCTGCCCTTTTTCATTCTTTATAGCAGAGGTCACCAAGTTGGAAGGTATTGTCGAAGAACTAACTTAGCTGCATGGGATAGTGAGAACAGCAATACGAATTTTTACCATGTCTAGTTGGCCCAAAAACATTGAGTCCACTGCATAATATGGGACTGAAGTCACATGTAGTCCAGACCAGAAAAGAGTGACTAGTTTTTTTTCTGAAAGGACATTAGTGAACCAGTTAGGTTTTATAACAATTAGGCAGCTCTTATGGTCATTTATTTTTATGCTGGCTGCCTACAGATTTACCAGAATTATTGACTTCAACTCAATTTAAGCTTACAACCTCAGGATTGCTAGTCCAGGACCATAACTGCAAGGCTACTATGCCATTTGTGTATGAGTGGAAATAATTGTATTTCTAAAAGAATCTTCAGGGAAATTCAGTACAACTGGCTAAGCACCTGCAGCAGTGAGTGAGTCTCTGTTGTTGTTAACACAGGTTATAGCTTTCAAAATATAAATTATTTCTTTTTGGTCATGGACTTGAGTTATTTTTATTGTGCCAGTGTGTTAACAAATATTTTAGTCATACAGTAAAGCAGGAAAAACCCAGTTCAGTGGGTCACAGGTGGTCTTCTGTCTGTATTTTATCAGGTATATCTTGCACTCTTTGTTTTAAATCTTCCAGGAAGACGAGAAGTTCCTGACAGAACTTTTTGCACAGTTAACAGACGATGCCACGGATGATGATAAAAGACAGGAACTGGTAAGTGTGAGAATGTCTGGGAGTATGTATGTGCTGTTGGAGATATGTACAGGGGTTTGACGATGCCCACTAACTGCATTTTGGGCTCGCACTTATACTTCACATCTAAATTGTAATCGGATGAGTAATATACAGGACCAAAGCTGTCAGTGTTCCTGTACACACAATCTTTGGAAGTAACTGTTTTCTCCAAACCCAGGTGCTTTAATATACTGGGCTCTCACTTCTGTGTCTGAAATATCACAAGATCTGCGTACATGAATGCTCTGATAAAGTGAGCTTTTATTTTGTACGGTTGTTTGCAATAAGAATTGTAAAGAAAAGTACTTTTGATGACTCATCCAACAGCAATGACCAGTCGTTCTAGTGCAGCCCTGAGCAGATTTGATGCTCTATGTACCTCCTGAGCTTTCATTCATAGTGTGCATAGCTGTCAGACGTAGAAGTTGCTGAACAAAAAGCAAGAGGATGCTATTAGGAGGCTGGACAGTACTGCAACTGTAGAATAAGCGAAAGGACCCTAATCAAAGCATACTGCAGAGTATAAAGCTCTTTCTCCTGTCCTTCAGAGAAGCACCTGGACTTCATTTGATAGGAACTGAGAATGGATCATTTGGAATCTCAAGTTAAGCATCTGGGGAATTGCAGACACCATTCCATGTCTTATCACTTGTGACGAAGTATATAGGGAGTATTATTAAGAGCATGGAATTGTGATTGTAGTGCTTAAAGCAAGCTTAGTGAGCATCATTGGTCCAGTGGATAAGTGGAATGAATGTTGCTATATGGTCTAATTGATCACCAAAACATAATTTTGCTTTTGTTTCAGGTGAATTTTCTGAAAGAGTTTTGCGCATTTTCTCAAACTTTGCAACCTCAAAACAGGGACTCTTTCTTCAAGACATTGTCAAATATGGGTATACTGCCAGCTCTTGAGGTCATTTTGGTAAGTTGTTAATTAAGGTACAAAAATTGCAGTGGATACAATTCCAAAGGAAACAGCAGCCCTCCAGTACCTCACAAAATGACCATTTTTAATGTGAACCCAATGGCAAGTGCCGGGAAGCTGTTTGACCATGGGAAGATCATCCAAGTTCAACACATGCAGATGTTTTCAGCAGTGGTTACTGGATGGCAATAGGAAGCCTGATTGATTATCATTTTCCACTTCTAGTCCAGGAACTGAGGCCAATTGTAGTATACTACTTCCAACCAAGCTTTGATCAGACTGAGGGATTCAGTTTGGATCCTCCCTGATGGTTTCTTCCAGTGAGTTCCCCATCCCCCTGACCAATGCTGCAGTTACCCATTGGGAAAGAGTCTTTAACCAGGAAATTATATGTTTCTTGGGCCACCCACTTTGACCAAATGCTTGTTTGCTTCCAATTAAAAATGACCCAAGATTTTCTTGCATCCATTTAGTCTGAGTGATATTGGCATTTTACACAACACTTCCCAGCAGAAGCTTGCTGTGTGCTAAAGATGTTAATGTTGATGGTGTATGTTTTAAAGAGCACTTTGCTCTGCAAGCACAAATATTCCTCTTGGTTGGAGCAGTTTAGGGGTGATTGTGCGCCTTCAATTTGTGCTGCTACTTTGAAGTTCTGTTATTTCTCCATGCAGAACAGGCAGGGAAGGGATGGTAGGGTGAAGGAACCTTGGATGACAAGAGATGTGGAACAGCTAGTCAAGAGGAAGAAGGAAGATTACTTAAGGTTGAGGAAGCAAGGATCAGACAGGGCTCTAGAGGGTTACAAGGTAGCCAGGAAGGAACTGAAGAATGGACTTGGGAGAGCTGGAAGTGGACATGAAAAAGTCTTGGCGGGTAGGATTAAGGAAAATCCCAAGGCGTTCTACACTTATGTGAGGAACAAGAGGATGACCAGAGTGAGGGTAGGGCTGATCAGGGATAGTGGAGGGAACTTATGCCTGGAATCGGAGGAGGTAGGGGTGGTCCTTAATGAATACTTTGCTTCAGTATTCACTAGTGAGAGGGACCTGTTCGTTTGTGAGGACAGCGTGGAACAGGCTGATATGCTCGAACAGGTTGAGGTTAAGAGGGAGGATGTGCTGGAAATTTTGAATGTTATGACAGATAAGTCCCCGGAGCCAGACGGGATATACCCAAGGATATTACGGGAAGCGAGGGAAGAGATTGCTGCGCCTTTGGCGATGATCTTTGCGTCTTCACTGTCCACTGGAGTAGTACCGGATGATTGGAGGGTGGCAAATGTTGTTCGCTTGTTCAAGAAAGGGAATAGGGATAACCCTGGGAACTATAGACCAGTCAGTCTTGTGTCGGTAGTGGGCAAATTATTGGAGAGGATTCTGAGCGACAGGATTTATGATTATTTGGAAAAGCATGGTTTGATTAGAGATAGTCAGCATGGCTTTGTATGGGGCAGGTCATGCCTCACAAGCCTTATTGAATTCTTTGAAGATGTGACAAAACACATTGATGAAGGAAGAGCAGTGGATGTGGTGTATATGGATTTTATCAAGGCGTTTGATAAGGTTCCCCATGGTAGGCTCATTCAGAAAGTAAGGAGGCATGGGATTCAGGGAAAGTTGGCTGTCTGGATACAAAATTGGCTGGCCCATAGAAGTCAGAGGGTGGTAGTAGATGGAAAGTATTCAGCATGGAGCTCGGTGACCAGTGGTGTTCCGCAGGGATCTGTTCTGGGACCTCTGCTCTTTGTGATTTTTATAAATGACTTGGAAGTGGAAGGCTGGGTTAGCAAGTTTGCCAATGATACAAAGGTTGCTGGAGTTGTGGATAGTGTGGAAGGCTGTTGTAGATTGCAACGGGACATTGACAGGATGCAGAGCTGGGCTGAGAAGTGGCAGATGGAGTTCAACCTGGAAAAGTGTGAAGTGATTCATTTTGGAAGGTCGAATTTGAATGCGGAATACAGGCTTAAAGACAGGATTCTTGGTAGTGTGGAGGAACAGAGGGATCTTGGGGTCCATGTCCATAGATCGCTCAAAGTTGCCACCCAAGTTGATAGGGTTGTTAAGAAGGCGTATGATGTGTTGGCTTTCATTAACGGGGATTGAGTTTAAGAGCCGCGAGGTTGTGCTGCAGCTCTATAAGGCCCTGGTTAGACCACACTTGGAATATTGTGTTCAGTTCTGGTCTCCTAATCATAGGAAGGATGTGGAAGCTTTAGAGAGGGTGCAGAGGAGATTTACCAGGATGCTGCCTGGACTGGAGGGCATGTCCGACGAAGAAAGATTGAGGGAGCTGGGGCTTTTCTCATTGGAGCGAAGAAGGATGAGAGGTGACTTGATAGAGGGGTACAAGATGATGAGAGGCATTGATAGAGTGGATAGTCAGAGACTTTTTCCCAGGGTGGAAAGGGCTATCACCAGGGGGCATAATTTTAAGGTGATTGGAGGAAGGTTTCGGGGAGATGTCAGAGGTAGCTTCTTTGCACAGAGAGTGGTGGGTGCGTGGAATGCGCTGCCAGCGGTGGTAGTAGAAGCAGATACATTAGGGGCATTTAAGCGACTCTTGGATAGGTACATGGATGATAGTAGAATGAAGGGTAGGTAGTTAGTTTGATCTTAGAGTAGGTTAAAGGTTCGGCACAACATTGTGGGCCGAAGGGCCTGTACTGTGCTATACTGTTGTATGTTCTATGTACATCTACTTAAAACAGTAGAGCTATTTTGCTTGATATGATTAAAATATTGCTATACTATATGAAGAGTAATCTAGATGAGCATTTGTATTGTAAACTGTCTGCTACTCAAAAACCATATTTAGTCTGTTTTGTGGCAACAATCACATGGTTAGGAGGGACCAGTCAGACTGCAGAAATAGAATGGAACACATCCACTGGGTACAGAGGAGAACCACAGACTTTGAATCTACAGCTGCAGGAGACCTGAATAGCAGGTCCAGGGTGTCACTCTGGACCTAGCCTTCCCTCTGCTGGCCTGACCACTATCCCCATTTTAGACCTCACAGGACCCAGTGTGGGGGCAGGGGCTAGGTCTCTGAGAGATATGGGAGTGTAATATCTATGTGGCAGAGCTTCACAGACATCCATCTTTATTATGACAGCAGCTGCAAGGAATTTGAACTGAGTCCTGTTATGTTGCAAACAGAAGCAATGCCAGATTGGCTGCTTCATGCAATGTTGTCTCAGCTCAAAATAAGTTAATTCTTTTTTTAAAAGTCGAAAACATATAAAAACATATTAGTCTCCTCTCTTGTGAGAAATTAATTGTCTTCGTCAAAGTCCTGGTGAACTGTGACACAACAACCCCCCCACCACTCCCACCAACAAATGACACAGAAGAGGTGACTAAGGTAGTAGACAGGGGAGTGTCTATGGATGTTATTTATATGGTCTTCCAGAAGGCATTTGATAAAGTCCCACATAAGAGACTGTTAACTAAGGTAGAAGCCCATGGAGTTGAGGGCAAATTATTGACTTGGTTAGAAAGTTGGTTGAGTGGTAGGCAACAGAGAGTGGGGATAATGGCTAAGTACTCCGATTGGCAGGATGTAACTAGTGGTGCCTGCAGGGATCTGTGTTGGGGCCTTAATTAGTCACATTATTCATTAACGACTTGGATGATGGCATCCAAATTTGCTGATGAGACAAAGTTAGGCAGCATTGTAGACCGTCTAGATGCTAGCGTAAAATTGCAAAGAGATATTGACAGACTAGGTGAGTGGGCAAAATTGTGGCAGATGGATTTCAATGTGGGCAAGTGTGAGGTTATCCATTTTGGACCAAAAAAGGATAGAGCAGGATATTTTCTAAATGGGAAGAGGTTAAGTACAGTGGATGTCCAAAGAGACTTGGGAGTTCAGGTGCATTGATCTTTAAAATGCCGCGAGCAAGTGCAGAAAATAATCAAAAAGGCTAATGGAATGCTAGCCTTTATATCCAGAGGATTGGAGTATAAAGACACAGAGGTTATGCTGCAGCTGTACAAAACCCTGGTCAGACCCCACTTGGAGTACTGTGAGCAGTTCTGGGCACCACACCTTAGGAAGGATATGTTGGCCTTGGAGGGAGTTCAACGTAGGTTTACAAGAATGATACCTGGTCTACAGGGGTTAAGTTACGAGGAGAGATTACACAAATTAGGCCTGTTTTCGCTAGAATTTAGAAGGTTAAGGAGTGATCTGATTGAAGTCTTTAAGATATTAACAGGAAAAGACAGGCTAGATAAAGATAAACTATTTCCACTGGTTGGAGATTCTGAAACTCGGGGGCATAGTCTAAAAATTAGGACCAGACCGTTCAGGAGAGATGTTCGGAAGCACTTCTTCACGCAAAGGGTGGTAGAGGTTTGGAACTCGCTCCCACAAACAGCAGTTGAAGCGAGAACAGTTGTTAATTTTAAATCTGAGATAGATTTTTGTTAAGCGAAGATATTCAGGGATATGGGCCAAAGGCAGGTATATGGAGTTAGGCCGTAGATCATCCATGATCTCATTGAATGGCGGGACAGACTTGAGGGGCTGAATGGCCTACTCCTGTTCCTATCTTCCTATGTTGCTAATCAGCAGGTTACCTCAATTTATGGCTTGCCATCCCATTCAGCCCTAAGTCCCCATTGTGAGTCTTCCGATACTGAATGTTTCAGTCATGGTGAATGTCAGATTTTCCAGTCCAAATGCCTGTGATTGGGGTTAAGGGCCACAAAGGATACAAAGAAGAACTGGAATTTATGAATCAGCTTTCTAATGGGACCCCATATTTGAGGCATGGCATTGTGATGGACATCTCCAACCTTTCCTCTTGGATGGGTGTGTGGATTCAGAGAAACAGGAAGAAAATATGTAGTTATTGAGAAGCTTCTTTGCAGTCTTCTGTCTCTTCCTAGACTTTTGACCCAGGTCCATATGTTCTCGGTCTTCTGGTTGTTTTCTCTGTATATTATACCCTCTGTCTCTGCTACAAGAGTTTTGCTGTGCTATGCTCAAAGTGAAGGTGGCCATTATGATGGCTAATTATGCCATGATGTTGTCTCCTGCTCCCTGAAACCACCATCACTAATTATTTTTTCATGTTGCAGTTGTCTTTAGCTGCACCACGTCGTCCTTTCACAAAATTTTTGAATAGTCCTACAGACCATGTATAGGGTGGGCTGATTTGAAATATTTAGTTTGTGCTAAAATATTTAGAACTCAAAAAGAAGTCTTTTTTTTAAATTTTGTGGGTTTTGATCAGTAGATCATTAAAATTATCAGTGTGGTGTTTTGGAGGTGATTAAAAGCAAATGGAGTTTTGATCTGTAGCTAGGATGTGACCTACAAGTCTGAGAAAGCGATGTTGAATTTGTATCGGACCTTGGTCAGGCTGCATCTGGACTACTGTATTCAGATTTTGGAGGAAAGATGTAGAATTGAAGGGAGTCCAGAGGAGAGCTAGGAGACTGATTGATGAGCTACAGACTTGGTTATGAGGAAAGATTGTCTACCTTGGGACTTCTCTGTCTAGAGAAAGGAAGCATGAGAGGGGCTTGATTTTAAGATTCAAGTCTTTAAGACGTTCATAGAAAATCTTTGGGCACAGGATTCAACAACTAAGTCGCGGTTTAAAGATAGTTTGGGGGATGTTGCGGTTAGAAAAAACAGAACTTAGATGTTACTGTAAGCGTGGAGCACATTACCAAGGTTTCCAAATGGACTGGATGAATCATGTTAGGAAACGATATAAATTCCTGAAGCAGCATAAGGAGCCTACTCTTCAACTCTAATGGTCGTCTGTTTCTGAAAACATTATTAAATTGCAGTATTTAATATGTGGTAACGGTATTGATTTGATGGGTAGTTTGACCAAGACTCACTACTTTCTTTCCAAGTCTATCTATTGTGTGTTAACTTTTAAAATATTGATTTTCCAGGGTATGGATGATATTCAGGTGCGAAGTGCAGCTACTGATATATTTTCCTATTTGGTTGAGTACAATCCATCCATGGTACGTGAATTTGTCATGCAGGAAGCCCAACAAAATGATGATGTGAGTACTTGAAGGCTGGTTTTCTTAAATGTATGAATTTTGCCCACACGTAGTCTGTGTTGCTCTACACGGGCTAGGTGGACGAATAGTCAAAATGTTAACGTAGTCTATATGCAGTTACAGCATTGAAGGTATCAAGATGTAGTGATTAATTTATCTGAGTCAGCAGGTCATAGGTTCAAGCCCACTTGTGCCAACAGTCAGTGTACTGTCATAGGTCTTGGCTTTCAGATGAGATGTTAAACCTTGCCCTCTCAGGTGGAAGTAAAAGATCCCACAGTGAAGAAGAGTAGAAGAGTTAGTTGATGCATTAGTTTTAAGTTTCCAAAATTCCCTAGATTTGGGGAAGGTTCCGTTAGATTGGAAAATAGCCAATGTGACTCTTTATTCAAAAAGGGAGGGAGACAGAAAGCAGGAAACTACAGGCCAGTTAGCTCAACATCTGTCTTAGGGGAAATGTTAGAAACTATTAAAGACGTTATAGCAGGGCATTTAGAAAAATTCAAGGTAATCCGGCAGAGTCAACATGGTTTTGTGAAAGGGAAATCATATTTGACCAATTTATTGGAGTTCTTTGAGGGAGTTACATGTGCTGTGGACAAAGGGGAACTGGTGGATGTATTGTACTTAGATTTCCAGAAGGCATTTGATAAGGTGCCATATCAAAGGTTATTACAGAAAACAAAAGCTCATGGTGTAGGGGGTAACATATTGGCATTGATAAACGATTGGCGAGCTAACAAGAAACAGAGTAGGCATAAATGGGTCATTTTCTGGTTGGCAAGATGTAACGAGTGGTGTGCCAAAGGGATCTGTGCTGGGGCCTCAACTTTTTACTATTTATGTAAATGATTTAGATGAAGGGACTGAAGATATAATTGTTAAATTTGCTGATGACACAAAGATAGGTAGGAAAGTAACTTGTGAAGAGGACATAAGGGGGCTACAAAGGGATATAGATAGGTTAAATGAGTAGGCAAAGACCTGGCAAATGGAGTATAATGTGGGGAATTGTCCACTTTGGCAGGAAGAATAAAAAAGAAGCATATTATCTAAATGGTGAGAGACTGCAGAGCTCTGAGATGCAGAGAGATCTGGGTGTCCTCGTGCATGCAGCTGGTAGAATGTTATCGTTTATCGTGAGGGGAATTGAATACAAAAGTAGGGAGGTTATGCTTCAGCTATACAGGGCATTGGTGAGACCACATCTGGAGTACTGTGTACAGTACTGCTCTCCTTATTTAAGGAAGGATGTAAATGCGTTGGAGGCAGTGCAGAGAAGGTTTACTAAACTAATACCTGGAATGGGCGGGCTGTCTTATGAGGAAAGATTAGACAAGCTAGGCTTGTATCTGCTGGAATTTAGAAGAGTAAGGGGCGACTTGATTGAAATGTATAAGATCTTGAGGGGTCTGGACAGGGTGAATGTGGAAAGGATGTTTCCCCTTGTGGGAGAATTTAGAAGCAGGGGTCACTTTAAAAATAAGGGGTCGCCCATTTAAGACAGAGATGAGGAGAAATTTTTCTCTCAGGAGGTCGTGAGTCTTTGGAATTCTCTTCCTCAAAAGGCAGTGGAAGCAGAGTCTTTGAATATTTTTAAGGCAGAGGTAGGTAGATTCTTGACAAGCAAACGCGTGAAAGGTTATCGGGTAGGACATTGGTAGGGTGTTGAACGAATACTTCGCATCTGTCTTCACCCAAGAGAATGAGGATGTAGATATGGAACTCAGAGAGAGACTGTGAGGTTCTTGAGCAAATTGTCATAGGGAGTGACAAGGTATTGGAGGTTTTGGCAGGCTTAAAAGTGGACAGATCTCCAGGTCCGGCCGATTTGTGTCCCAGGATGCTGTGGGAGGCGAGGGTGGAGATTGCAGGGACTTTGACCCAAATTTTTAATTCCTCTCTGGCCACGGGAGAGGTGCCAGAAGACTGGACAACAGCTAATGTGGTCCCACTATTTAAGAAAGGTTGTAGAGATAAGCCAGGGAACTACAGACCAGTGAGTCTCATGTCAGTGGTAGGGAAACTATTGGATAAAATTCTGAAGGAGAGAATCTATCTCCACTTGGAGAGGCAAAATTTGATTAGGAATAGTCAGCATGGCTTTGTCAGAGGGAGGTCATGCCAAACAAATATGATTGAATTTTTTGAGCATGTGACCAGGTGTGTAGATGAGGGTAATGCAGTTGATGTAGTTTACATGGATTTCAGCAAAGCCTTTGACAAGGTCCCACATGGGAGTCAAGAAAGCAAATGCTCATGGGATACAGGGTAACTTGATAAAGTGGATTCAAAATTGGCTTCTCTGTAGGAGACAGAGAGTGATGACAGACGGCTGTTTTAGTGACTGGAAGCCAGTGTCCAGTGGCGTACCACAGGGATCTGTGTTGGGTCCCCTATTGTTTGTCATTTATATAAACGACATAGACGACTATGTGGCGGGTAGGATCAGTAAGTTCGCGGATGACACAAAGATTGGCCGAGTGGTTAACAGTGAGGTTGAGTGTCTTGGGTTACAGGAAGAAATAGACAGGATGGTCAAATGGGCAGAAAAGTGGCAGGAAGGAGTAATGTGACACGGAAGTATTCAGTGAATGGCCTGACACTGGGAAGTTCGGAGGAACAAAAGGACCTTGGCGTGTTTGTCCATAGATCTCTGAAGGCAGAAGGGCAGGTTAATAGGGTGGTGAAAAAGGCATATGGGACACTTGCCTTTATCAATCATGGCATAGATTACAACAGCAGGGCGGTCATGTTGGAGTTGTATAGAATTTGGTAAGGCCACGGCTGGCGTACTGTGTGCAGTTCTGGTCGCCACATTATAGGAGGGGGTGCAGAGGCGATACACCAGGATGTTGCCTGGGATGGAACATTTAATCTATGAAGAGAGGTTGGATAGGCTTGGATTGTTTTCACTGGAGCAGAGAAGACAGAGGGGTGACCTGATCGAGGTGTACAAGATAATGAGGGGCATAGACAGGGTTGATCCCCTTAGTTGTTCCCCTTAGTTGAAGGGTCAGTTACGAGGGGACACAGGTTTAAGGTGAGGGGCAAGAGGCTTAAGGAGGATTTGAGGAAGAACTTTGCAATTCCTCAGGGTAGTGTCCTAGGCCTAACCATCTTCAGCTGCTTCATCAATGACCTTCCTTCAGTAATAAGGTCAGGAGTGGGGATGTTTTCTGATGATTGCACAATGTTCAGCACCATTCGTGACTCCTCAGATACTGAAGCAGTCTGTGTAGAAATGCAGCAAGACCTGGACAATATCTGGGCTTGGGCTGATAAGTGGCAAGTAACATTCGTGCCACACAAGTGCCAGGCAATGACCATCTCCAACAAGAGAGAATCTAACCATCTCCCCTTGACATTCAATGGCATTACCATCACTGAATCCCCCACTATCAACATCCTAGGGGGCTACCATTGACCAGAAACTGAACTGGAGTAGCCATATAAATACCGTGGCCAGAAGAGCAGGTCAGAAGCTAAGAATCCTGAGGTGAGTAACTCACCTGACTCCCCAAAGCCTGTCCACCATCTACAAGGCACAAGTCAGGAGTGTGATGGAATGCTCTCCACTTGCCTGGATGGGTGCAGCTCCAACAACACTCAAGAAGCTCGATACCATCCAGGACAAAGCAGCCCGCTTGATTGGCACCCCATTCACTCCCTCCACCACCGACGCACAGTGGCAGCAGTGTGTACCATCTACAAGATGCACTGCAACAATGCACCAAGGCTCCTTAGACAGCACCTTCCAAACCTGCGACCTCTACCAACTAGAAGGACAAGAGCAGCAGATGCATGGGAACACCACCACCTGCAAGTTCCCCTCCAAGTCACACACCATCCTGACTTGGAACTGTATCGCCGCCGTTCCTTCACTGTCGCTGGGTCAAAATCCTGGAACACTCTTCCTAACAGCACTGTGGGTATACCTACCCCAAATGGACTGCAGCGGTTCAAGAAGGCAGCTCACCGCCACCTTCTCAAGAGCAATTAGGGATGGGCAATAAATGCTGGCCTGGCCAGTGATGCCCACATCCCATGAATGAATTTTTAAAAAAACCCAGAGGGTGGTGACGGTCTGGAATGCACTGCCTGGGAGGGTGGTAGAGGCGGGTCGCCTCACGTCCTTTAAAAAGTACCTGGATGAGCACTTGGCACGCCATAACATTCAAGGCTATGGGCCAAGTGCTGGCAAATGGGATTAGGTAGACAGGTCAGGTGTCTTTAATGCATCATTGCAGACTCGATGGGCCAAAGGGCCTCTTCTGCACTATTATTCTGTGATTCTGAAGTGGAAATGTGGAGTAATTAGTTCAGCCATGAACTTATTGAATGGCAGAGCAGGCTCGAGGGACCGAATGACCTACTCCTGCTCCTAATTTGTATGTTCGATGGTGTTCTGGCTAATTTTTATCCCTCAACCAACATCCCTAAAACAGGTTGTCTGATCATTGCTATTTGTGGGACCTTGCTGTGTGCAAATTGGCTGTTGCATTTCCTACTTTAGAATAGTGACTACACCTCAAAAGTAATTCATTGACTGTAAAGTGCTTGGGAATGTGAAAGGTGCTCTTTCAGTGCAAGTTCTTTTTATATAAAACCTTTGTTAAGATCACGTTGGAGGACCGTGTACATTTTGGACTCCACACCATCAGAAAGGGCGTTGAGGCAGCAGAGGGTACCGTGCAAATTTACAAGGATGCTGCCTGGTATGAGGAAATACAAATAGGAAAGAAAAGTTCAAAGGTTAGGAATATTTTCTTTGGAACTAAAGCATCTTTTGATCGAGTTGTTTAAAATTGTGAAAGCTTGAGAGGGAATAGGTACAAAGTGTTTCCAGGGATGAGGGACCTAGAATAAAGGGAGATACGGTATATGATTAAGTGTAAAATTTAGGAAGAGAGAGCACGAGAAATGTTTTTTCAATAGGGTTATGAGGTTATGGAATGCACTAGCAGAGTTACTGTTTGAAACAGAGACCATATAAACATTTAAGAATAGGTTAGATAGGTGGATGAAGGAACTGGGGATAAAAGGATATGTGAACAAGGTGGACACACGGGACTTTAATTGCTGTTCATGGAGGATAAATACCCACATGAATTAGTTGGGCTATACAGTCTGTTTCTGTGTTGTAAATTCTATGCAATTCTACTTTGGAATATTATTGATTTAAATAGTCACAATTTGATATATTTTATGTTCATTAAGGCGAGGGATGTGTGCGCTGTGGAATAAAACAATATCCATTCATATGCATTAAGCCATCCTTTAAAAATTCTAGGCTAAGTATGGATTGTGTTTTGCACAAGATGCTGAGCCATTCAAAGTATTTTTCTGCTCGTAACTATTGACTTTCCAATTGAACTAAATTGGAGTTACTCGTGATTGACAAATTATTGAACAGCTGAATGTCTCTCTCAGCTTCACACTGTGAATAACATTTTTGAAATGCACTGACTTGTGCAACTAAAAGCAGTATCCAATTTGGGTCAGCATCACCCCAGCAACAAAGGTTGAGTGACTACTTAAATCTTTGTTTTGGTGCTTTCCTGCTTTAGCTGGCCTGAGCACCAGTAGAACCCGCTGCTCCTTTTCAAATAGTGCCCCTGCAGTTTTTAAAAGTACATCTGAACAGGCAGACAGAACTTTAGTTCAGCACCCCATCTGAAGAATCTCATTTCTAACAATGCGTCACTCACTTAATGCTGCACCTGGAGTGCTTATGAGCTTGAAACAACAATTTTCTGCTCTGACTGAGTCATGCTGGCAACTTTTAAGCTTACTTAAATTTGTTGAGATCCACCAGGCTGACATAATTTAATGAGGCAGGATTTAGGGCTAATAACATTATGAATGAGCTTGTTGAGGACTATTTACTTGTTCCATGTAAATATTTAAACTAAATTCATGTAGATATGTATATAAAAACACAAAAAATAGGGCAGAAGTAGACCATATGGCCCATTGAGCCTGCTCCTCCATTCAATACGATCATGGCTGATCTTGGGCTTCAGTTCCACTTTCCTACCGATTCCCCATATCCCTTGATTCCCTGCGAGACCAAAAACTATCTATCCCAGCCTTAAATGTATTCAATGATGGAGCATACACAACCCTCTGGGATAGAGCATTCCAAAGATTCACAACCCTTTGAGTGAAGTAATTTCTCCTCATCTCAGTCCTGAATGATTGACCCCTTATCCTGAGACTGTGTCCCTGTGTACGAGATTCCCTGACGAGTGGGAACAATCTCTCAGCTTTTACCCTATCAAGCCCTTTCAGAATCTTGTATGTCTCAATTAGATCGCCCCTCATTCTTCTAAATTCCAGAGAATATAGGCCCAATTTACTCAGCCTCTCATCATAGGACACCCCCCCTCTCATCCCAGGGACCAATCTAGTAAATCTTTGCTGCACTGCCTCCAGTGCAAGTATATCCTTTCTTAAATGTGGAGACCGAAACTGCACACAGTATTCCAGGTGCGGTCTCACCAAAGCCCTCTACAATTTTAGTAAGGCTTCTTTATTCCTGTACTCCAGTTCCCTTGCAATAAAGGCCAACATGCCTTTGCCTTCCTAATAGCCTGCTGGACCTGAATGTTAACTTTGTGCATTCCTTGTACAAGTACCCCCAAGTCTTTGTTAACATCAACACTTAGCAGTTTTGCACCTTTTAAAAAAATATTCTGCTTTGCTATTTTTACGACCAAAGTGAACAACTTCACACTTCCCTACATTATACTCCATTTATCATCTTGTTGCCCATTCAATTAACCTGTCTATATCTCTTTGCAGCCTCTATTCATGCTAATATATTTCCCCCAACACCATGAGCCCTTGTCTTGCCTATTAATATTTTGTGTAGCACCTTATCGAATGCCTTTTGAAAATCCAGGTAATCTACATTTATTGGTTCCCCTTTATCTACCCTACTAGTTACATCCTCAAAAAACTCTAAGTTTGTCAAACAGGATTTACCTTTATTAAAACCATGCTGACTTGTTCTAATCATACTTTGTTTTTCCAAGTGCAATGTTAAGACTTCCTTAACAATAGGTTCCAGCATCTTCCCAACAACTGATGTTAGGCTAACTGGCCTGTAATCCCCTGTTATCTCTCTACCTCCTTTCTTGAAAAGCGGCATAACATTTGCCAACTTCCAATTTGGCGGGACCGTTCCTGAATCTAAGGAATTCTGGAAAATCATAGCCAATGCATCCACTATCTCTGCATCTATCTCTTTTAGAACCCTAGGATGTAGACCATCTGGTCCCGGGGACTTGTCAGATTTTAGTCCCTCAAGTTTCTCCAATACTTTTTCTCGACTGATATCAATATCCTTAATTTCCTCACTCTTTTTAGCCCCTAGGTTACTCCCTATTTCTGGTATGGAACTTGTGTCTTCTACTGTGAAGACAGACACAAAATATTTGTTCAGTCCCTCTGCCATTTCCTCATTCCTCATGATTTCTCCTGTCTCTGCCTCTAAGGGACCAATGTCTACTTTAGCTAATCTCTTCCTTTTTATGTACTTATAAAAGCTCTTACAATCTGTTTTTATATTGCTGGCTAGTTTACTTTCATTCTATTTTTTCCCTTTTTATCGACTTTTTGGTGGCCCTTTGCTGGTTTCTAAAACATTCCCAATCCTCAGACTTGCTCCTATTTTTTGCAACATTGTAAGCCTCTTCTTTTACTCTAATACTCTCAACTTCCTGAGTGAGCCACGGATGGGTTTTTCTGGACGTGTTTATGTTTTTGAATGGGATGTACTTTTGTTGAACCCTTTGAATTGCTTCTTTAAATGTTTCACTCTGTTCATTTACCACCATACCTTCCAGTCTGTTTACCCAATTAACCTTAGCCAGTTCTCCCCTCATACCTTCATAATTGGCTTTGTTTAAGTTTAAGATTCTTGTTTGTAATTGAAATGTATCACTTTCAAACTTAACATGAAATTCTGTGGTATTATGATCACTATTTCCCCGTGGCATTGCTTATTAACCCTGCTTCATTACACAATATGCGATCTAAGATAGCTTTATCACTAAAATAAAAGCAAAATGCTGCGGATGCTGGAAATCTGAAATAAATACAAGAAATGCTAGAACCACTCAGCAGGTCTGGTAGCATCTGTGGAAAGAGAAGCAGAGTTAACGTTTCGGGTGAGTAACCCTTCTTCGGAACTTTTATTTCAGCTTTATCCCTAGTTGGTTCTACAACGTATTGCTCCAAGAAACTGCCACAAAAGCATTCTATAAATTCTTCATCTAGACTGCAGTTCCCAGTTTGATTGTCCCAATATGTATGTAAAGTCCCACACAATTAAAAAACATTACCTTTTTTACATACTCCAATAATTTCCCATTTAATGTTCTGTCCTACAATATAACTACTGTCTGGGGGCCTGTAAATTACTCCCACCAGTGTTTTCTAACTCCTGTTATTCCTAATTCCCCCCCCCCCCCCCCCCCCAACTGATTCTACTTCATGATCTTCTGAGGCCAGATCTCCTCCTCTTAATGTCCTTATGCCGTCCTTTACTGTCAAGGCTATCCCTCCTCCTTTGCCATTCTGTCTGTCCAACCAAAATGTTGTGTACCCTGGAATATTTATTTCCCAATCTTGGTCTCCTTGTAACCATGTCTCGGTACTGCAATTAGATCTTGATCATTTACCTCTATTCGTGCCACTAGTACATCTGTCTTATTACAAATGCTTCATGCATTCAGATAAAGAAACTTCAGGATAAAGGAATTTCAGTTTCTTTTTTTTTACCTCTATTCCCTCCAATGACCTTATTTGCCGATGTACAATTTTTGTTAAACTCTGCCCCTTCCTGTCCCATTCTGTTGGGAGTTACCCACATCACTATCCTGCTCCGATGCCCTGACCCCTCTCTTTGGATTTGTAAATTTCCCTTTACCCAAGATTGTCAGTGGGGCTCGCAGTTTGACGTATTTGTGCATATTGGAATCTACATATATTAATCAACAGAGCCCTGTTCTTTGCAGACAGAAAGAACATGGACACACATTGTGCCTGTTTCAGCTGAACAAAATAAGTGACAGCCATTTGCTGGTTCATTCCTGAGGACAGTGCCTTGACGAATTAGAGTCAAGCTGCCTGGTTTAAATTTCTAACAAAGCTTGGCAGTTAACTGTCAGTCACCGTAAACTGGTGCATTTGCCATGGCAACGTCTCTACCAATCAGAGTTCACTTGCCAGCCAATCAGCACTCTCTTCTCATGCAGTATAAGTTGTTTTCCCTTACATTGGTTATTCTTGCGTATTGTCCTGATGAGTGCAAGACGAAAAGCTTGGACAACATGTCTCTATTTTCAGCAATCCTCAAGTTCTGTACTACCAAACGACTACATGATGTACGTTGTAGCACAAATTCCTCGGAACTGAAATACAACTTCAATGCAAATCCATTAAAATAGTTTATTACAAGCGGCCATTGCTATATTTCTAGTTAGGGAAGGGAAACAAGTGCCTTCAATATGAAGTATTTAGTTTTCCTTACGGTTTCACTTTCTCCCCCATCTCCTTGTTATAATGTTTGTGTGAGACAGACAGGTAGGGAGAGTTGTTGATGCTTAGGTCAGTTCAACAGTCCTTTTGCAGTGCAGCAAGGTTCTAGGAGGTTAGTGCTAAAAGAGTGTCTCTCACCTGAACAGAGATCAGGTCATTTTCTTATCGGAATAGAAGCTACTCTGCAATGTGAGGATCAGTAATGGTAAGTGATGCAGAGGATAATAGATTTGTGCACGTAATTGGAACTGAGCATAAAAATTGGACAAGGGCATCAGTCTTGATGTTTCAGCAATCTGCATATGGAAAAGGCCTCTTTAATTTCAGCTCGGTGCCAACAATTTTAAAGCACTTTGTAGCACACCCTGGGCTTCCAATTCCATAAAGGGGACTTTGACTTCAGCACTCGTAATTGATGCACCTTGCATGATATCACCCATTTGTAGTCATCTTGAATTAGAGAATTAGAAAGGGGAAAGTACTCAATTTTACATTATCCTGGGACAGGAGAACTGAAGGTCACACCTTGGAAATAATTTTACTTGTTTTTTTCAATAATTTCTCCTGTAGCTTTCACTTCATCCCCAACTTTTCCAAAGTAAATCCAATTAAACAGAGCTTGCCACCTAGAAGTATCAACATTTCAACATTATTAAGCCTGAACATGCTACCACATGGATCAGTTGAGGCAAATAGCATAGATATATTCATGAGGAAGCTACATAAATACTTGAGGGAGAAAGGATTAGAAGAATGTGTTGATAGGGTGAGGTCAAGTTAGGTGAGAGGAGGCTCATGTGGAACATAAATATCTGCATGGACCCATTAGGCTGAAAGTCCTGTTGATGTGCATTGAATTCTATGAAACCCCACAAACTACAATCTGGAACATTTGAAGCTTTTAAAAAAAAAACTATAATGGTTACCAAATGTCACTTGCAACTTTACTTCTCTCTTGGTGCTGCTGTCTGTTCAGTGTTGATGCAGCTGCTCCTCAATGTATAGCCCTGCTATAAGCACTAATCTTTTTGGCAAAGCTCTGCTTCCTCATAAAACTGCCAATCATTTTGAACATTCAGAAAGTCACCTATAACTCAACAGTCACATGTTAGTAACCACTATGTTGCTCTATTAGTAGGTGGAGCTGTGGAGTTTAATCCCACACTCCTGTTTGCTTCCCATAAGCCTTTACTTTCAAGTAACTCTAATTCTCTTTTATAATCGTGAAGATTTGCCTGACAAGCTTTTCTGATCAAGGGGAGATAGAGGAGGGGACCCTAACTTATCATAACTCTTCATAACTGTTAACCCCCACACCCCCCAAACCAAAATCCCTGGCAATATTCTGATTAATTTACCCAGCTTCTTTTCTAGTGGACAGGCTTTGGGGAGTCGGGAAGTGAGTTAATTGTCGCAGAATTCCTAGTCTCTGATCTGCTCTTGTTTGGCATCCTTCCATCTATGAAAGATGATGGACACGCAGCAAAAAATCCAATTTGGGGTGTCTTCTCTTGGTAAATCTTACTCTTGTAGCCTAAGTATTTATATGGCTGATCCAGTTAAGTTTCTGGTCATTGGTAACCCCAGGACATTGATGGTGGGGGATGCAGCAATAGTAATGCTGTTGAACATCCAGGGGAGATGGTTAGATTCTCTTTTATTGGAGATGGCCTTTGCCTGGCACTTGTGTAGCACAAATGTTACTTGCCATTTATCAGCCCAAGCCTGAATATTGTCTAGGTCTTGCGGCATTTGGGCACGGAGTTGCGAATGGTACTCAACATTGTGCAATGATCAGGAAACATCCCACTTCTGACCTTATGATGAAAGAAAGATCATTGGTGAAGCGGCTGAATGAGGATGGTTGGGCCAAGACTTCAAGGCTGAGATCAATAGATACTTAGAATCTAAGGGAATCAAGGAATCAGATTAGCAATGTCTCTGCAGATCAGGCAGGAAAGTGGAGTTGAGGTTGAAGCTCAGCCATGGTCAGTAAATGACGGAGCAAACTCAAGGGCCATATGACCAACTCCTAATTCGTTTGTCCTTATTAGGAGGTATTGGGGCAGCAATTCGCCAAGCCGCCTTCAACAGCACCTTCCAAACACGCGACCTCTACGACCTACAGTGACGAGGGCAGCAGGCTCATGGGAACATAGCCACCTGCAAGTTCCCCTCCAAGTCGCACACCATCCTGACTAGGAACTATATCGCTATTTCTTCACTGTCACTGGGCCAAATCCTAGAACTCCCTCCCAAACAATACTGTGGGTGTACCTACACCACATGGACTGCAGTGGTTCAAGAAGGCAGCTCTGCATCACCTTCTCGAGGGAAATTAGGGCTTGGCAGTAAATACTGGCCTTTCCATCAACGCTCACATCCCATCAACAAATCAAAGAAAAGACCAAAAGCTTGGCCATAGGTAGGTTTTAATGAGTGTCTTAAAGGAACAAAGAGAGGTTTAGGGAGGAAATTCTAGAGCTTAGGGCCCTGGCAGCGAAAGGCACGACCCCCATCGGTGGAGTGATTAAAATCAGGGATGCTGAAGAGACCAAAATTGGAGGAGCACAGATATCTTGTAGAGCTGTAGGGCAGAAGGAAATTACAGAGATAGGGCGGAGCAAAGCCAGGGAGGGATTTGAAAACAAGAATGAGAATTTTAATATCGTGACATTGCTAAACCGGCAGCCAATGAAGGGTGAACAAGAGAGTTTAAGATGACCTCAAGTTTCCAGAGGGTAGAATATGAGTGGCTGACCAGGAGTGTGTTGGAATAATCAAGTTTAGAGGTAACAAAGGCATAGGTGAGGGTTTCAGCAGCAGATGAGCTGAGGTAGGGATGGAGTCAGGCGATGTTATGGAGCTGGAAATAGGCAGTCTTTAGTGATGCAGTGGATGTGTGGTTGAAGCTCATCTCAGGGTCAATTATGAGTTGTGGCTAGGGAACAGTGTTTGAGGAGGGGATCAAAAACAACGGGTTCTGTCTTGCCAATAATTATTTGGCAAAAATTTCTGTTCATCCAGTACTGAATGTCGGACAAGCAGTTTGATAATTTACAGAAAATAGAATTATGGAATCTGATTCCCAAAATGAGCTTTAGACGCTTTCAAGTGTCTACTACAAGTAAAGCAGGGCCGAAAGCCTAAATCAACGCACGTTCCTGAAATTAAATTACAGAAAAACTAACAACATATATGCTTGTGCCATATGTATTCAGTTTAGTTGTGTGTTGCCATTTAGCTTGGTTTGAATATGAAGCTTATAGCTATTGGTGTACTTTGTTTTAGGATATCCTGCTCATCAATCTCATCATTGAACATATGATTTGTGATCCAGATCCTGAGCTGGGTGGTGCAGTCCAACTTATGGGACTACTCCGCACTTTAGTTGACCCAGAGAACATGTTGGCCACAGCCAATGTAAGTATTTTTTTTTAAAGTTGCATTCTATTTTCCAGTTATCCAGGTGTTCATTACTGTCCATTTTCTACTTTTTAATATATGTGTACACACACACATATATGCCAGTTTTGTCTTACCCATACACCTCCATGCTCAGCTCCATCAGTTTTTCTGGTTGCCACCTCTGCTGAGTCCATAGTTGTTGATCCTTGGTGTTTTGCTCTGTCCTGAACTCTGCTTTCTTCACTGCATTTGTCCTTTACCAAGATGGTTTTCTTTGACAGCTGCCTCCAGCTGTGCTGCACAACCACAATTTATAATTTTATTTACTCGAGGCTGAACTTCTCCGATGCTCTTGTTGCCATTCTTCCCACTTCCACCCATAAGCTGAGACATCTGGAATGCCCAGTACTTTGTGCTCATGCACTCATCTGTATGGCCTGCATTTCCATCGTCTACCCTTCCTTGCCATGGTCCACTGGCTCCCATGTAAAGAAATACTTGCATTTATATAGTGCCTTTCACAACCACCTGATATCCCAAAGTGCTTTGCAGTCAATGACGTACCTTTCATGTCACTGCAGCTAATTTGCACACAGCAAACTCCCACAAATGGCAATGTAATGTTGACCAGATAATCTGTTTCCAGCAATGTTCAGTACTGCACTGGAGCATCAACCGAGATTGTTGTGTTGAAGTCCTGGAGTGGGACTTGAACCCACAACCTGACTCAAGTGAGAATGCTACCAACTGAGCCATGGCTGACAGACAAAGGAAAGATCTTTATTTTTCCATTTGAAATCCCTACTTACATAATCTCCTTCATGCTCCCTCTCATTGAGCATTTACAAATACTCTTTCAACCCTTAATCTTCTGCCCTCCAAATTCCCTTCTTCAGCGCTATTACGTTGTCACTTTCCCCTGCTTTCCTTTCTCTTTGTGCTTTTGCTCCCTCTTTAGCTGCTCTCTCTCCATGCTGCTTTGTGTCCATCCTGGGATGTATCTTCATATATGAGGAACATAGAAATTAAGTTGTAATTGCGATGTCTGCGTGCAAGCATGACTTTGTATCTCCTTAAATGAGATAATACCTGAAGGAGTGATGGAAAGTACATTCCTGCAGGGAGGAGGGGTATGTGGAGTTTTATTTTGGCTAAAATGGAGCCGGCTGACTGCTTTATCATACTTCAGGTTGACCAGAAGCAACCCAATTTAATCTGGGAATCTTTATTAGTTCAACAAGTGAAGCCTTGGCACACTTGAGGGGGAATTCAGTGGGCCCCCCAGAGATGGGCTAGGAGGCAGGGGGAACCTGTCGCCTTCCAGTCGCACCACGATTAAGTGGGGGGGGGGCGCGGAAAGGCCAAAGTTGGCCTTCCCGCCCAGAGGCCAATTGGAGGCCCTTAAGTGACCAATCAGTAGCCACTTAAGGGCTTCTTCTCACTGCCACTGGAATTAAACGGGGGGTGGGTGGGGTGCTCTTCCATGCGGAGAGGTCGCCAAGTAAAACTAGGCTGCCTCCCTACGGGCCCCTAGCTGCACCTCTGGCAACGCTCTAATTGGCTGGGAGACGGGATCCCTGTCCTTAAAGGGACAGGGATCCCGGCGCAGGGTACTTAAGTGCCCAAGTCCCATTGAATCGTGCTAGAGTTGTGCTTGGGGGGTGTGGTGGGGACTCCAAAAAGCTGAGGCGGGGTTCCTTTTGCCTTTTCTGCCCAGTGCTGGGAGCCCTGCCATCACGACTAAACTCAGCCCTTGGAAGCATTAGTTTGAGCCTTTCAGAGCCAAGCTTTTTTCCCCCCCAAGATTTGCTTTACCAGTCCACAGTTGTTGGGCACAAATTATGCCTGATCATCTATTTGACTCCTAAATCATAGTGATGCTGGGATGTACCTTTCTTGCATTAGATACCTGACCTCGCTGTTTGCTGTTGAAGTCCTTTTTCTTGATATTGATTCCTATAAGCCTTAGGATAGGAGGTTTTAAAAATTCTAGCTAAACTTCCACCTCTATTTGTTGCTACTTAAATTGCAGATTTGTTCACCAGTAGAAATTGTTTTTCAAAGAAGAAAAATACATCTGATGAAAAATTATTAATGCTTTCAGGATTAAATTTCAAATACTAAACAATTTTTCATTAACTGTATGTACAGACATGCACTTTATTATCGTGATATATGAGCCATACAAAAAAGCAAGTTGCATCCTTTTTTCTGCATTGGTTAACTGAATGTGCTGACACCTCAAGGGTTTCGAGGACAGAGAGGATTGGTACCCTCAGCTTTTCATAGGACCCCTGAAATGAATGTGCATCTACTGCTATGGTATCTTCTTTGGCCTCCTTATCTCGAGAGACAATGGATAAGCGCCTGGAGGTGGTCAGTGGTTTGTGAAGCAGTGCCTGGAGTGGCTATAAAGGCCAATTCTAGAGTGACAGGCTCTTCCACAGGTGCTGCAGAGAAATTTGTTTGTCGGGGCTGTTACACAGTTGGCTCTCCACATGCGCCTCTGTCTTTTTTCCTGCCAACTACTAAGTCTGTTCGACTCGCAACACTTTAGCCCTGTCTTTATGGCTGCCCGCCAGCTCTGGTGAACGCTGGCAACTGACTCCCACGACTTGTAATCAATGTCACAGGATTTCATGTTGCGTTTGCAGACGTCTTTAAAGCGGAGACACGGACGGCCGGTGGGTCTGATACCAGTGGCGAGCTCGCTGTACAATGTGTCTTTGGGGATCCTGCCATCTTCCATGCGACTCACATGGCCAAGCCATCTCAAGCGCCGTTGACTCAGTAGTGTGTATAAGCTGGGGATGTTGGCCGCCTCGAGGACTTCTGTGTTGGAGATACAATCCTGTCACCTGATGCCAAGTATTCTCCGGAGGCAGCGAAGATGGAATGAATTGAGACGTCGCTCTTGCTGACATACGTTGTCCAGGCCTCGCTGCCATAGAGCAAGGTACTGAGGACACAGGCCTGATACACTCGGACTTTTGTGTTATGGTATCCTGCAGCCCAAATCAATGAAGTCTGCAATATTTGATTTGATTGTTTGGGTGAGGGGATGGGAGGAATGGGTGCAGCAGGCAATTAAGCTGATGTTTGTGTCACCAGTCATTGCCAGTTCAGCACTAGTAAAACAGGAATGCTTCATACAGGTCAGTTTGGCTAAACCAGTGAATCTGGACAAGAAATAAAAAGAGGCTAAGAACATAAGAAATAGGAGCAGAGATAGACGATATGGCCCCTCAAGCCTGCTCTTCCATTTCATACGATCATGGCTGATCTTCTGCCTCAACTCCACTTTCTTGCCCGCACCCCATATTCCTTGATTCCCTGAGAGTCTAATATTAGTAGGTGCTCAGATGATAATTGAAACTTAGCAGTGGCATATTTTTAGCTGGCTTGGAAGATAAATGAAATTATTTTGCCTCTCTCCAAACAATCCCTTTGAGGCATCAAGGTAGGGAGAGACATTGAGACTGCTTTGTTTCAGGTATGTGTGTCTTGGGATTAGTGCAGAAGTACATCAGTAATTCCCAATAGGCCTGTTCAGCTGTCACCCAGACTACTGGATCTACCCATTGAGGACTTACTTTGTTCACTCATTGACTTAAGGATACAATAATTCATTTTGCATGTTCTAACCTTGCTTAAATAGCTTTCTGCCTGTTGAAAGCTGCCTGTGCTTCAACCAACGGATTTGGGTATTCCTCCCAGCCTATATTTCCAAGCATTAGAGCCTTTTGCCCCAGTGGCGAGCTCTTTAATGCATGTTATCTAACTTAAATTCCAAGGACAACGATTTCTCCTAGAATGCTAACTATTTGTGAGAAAAATGCATACTCCAGGATTTTCTGGTAGCAATCCGAGTAGAATCAGGCTGAAGCAGGATGATCGTGAACCACAGCTGCATATTTCAGCCTTGCACGACACTTGTGTTGCAATAGAAGGAAAGGCAAAATGGGGTGCAGGAGTGAAGCATACAAAGCTGGCATCGTTTATCAAAGTAGCTCAGAGCATTGCACCATTATATAAGGCTTCCATTGATCAGCAGAACAGACTTGAAGGGCTGAATTGCCGACCCCTACTCCTATGAATTATTGACAACCTTATTGATCTATTACTTTTGCTGTTTTGTTTCTTTCTCGCATGCTTTCTTGATTTCTGTTAACTCCAGCCCCATCCTCCTCTTTCTCCCCCCACCCCCCCAACAACTGCTTTAAATCAATAACAAATCTTCTGATTCTGCTGCTACTGTCTTTGGAGATCACTGCTGCAGCAGTCTTTCCTGTTCTTAAATCTGAAGTTGCATGTAACACCATGTGTATGGAGAGCTCTATCACTAAGCTGGTTTGAATCCATGATAGTCCAAGCATAGAGTTATACAGCACAGAAACAGGCCCTTCAGCCCATCGTGTATGTGCCGGCCATCAAGCAGTAACTATTCTAATCCCATTTTCCAGCACTTGGCCTGTAGCCTTGTATGCGATGGCGTTTCAAATGCTCATCTAAATATTACTTAAATGTTGTGAGGGCTCCTGCCTCTACTACCACCTTCAGGCAGTGCGTTCCAGATTCCAACCATCCTCTGGGTGAAACTTTTTTTCCTCAAATCCCCTCTAAACCTCCTGCCCCTTACCTTAAATCTATGCCCCCTGATTATTGACCCCTCCGCTAAGGGAAAAGTTTCTTCCTATCCAATCTATCAATGCCCCTCATAATTTTGTATACTTCAATCATGTCCCCTCTTGGCCTTCTCTGCTCTAAGGAAAACAACCCCAGCCTTTTCAGTCTCTTCATAGATGAAATGCTCCAGCCCAGGCAACATCCTGGTGTATCTCCTCAGCACCCTCTCCAGGGCAATCACATCCTTGCTAGAGGGTGGTGCCCAGAACTGTACACAATACTCCAGCTGTGGCCTAACTAGCGTTTTATACAACTCCATCATAACCTCCCTGCTCTTATATTCTGTGCCTGGGCTAATAAAGGCAAGTATCCCATATGCCTTCCTAACCACCTTGTCTACCTGTGCTGCTGCCTTCAATGATCTATGGACAAATACACCAAGGTCCCTCTGACCTTCTGTACTTCCTAGGGTCCTACCATCCATTGTATATTTCCTTGCCTTGTTAGTCCTCTCAAAATGCATCACCTCACACTACTCAGTATTAAATTCTAATTGCCACTGCTCCGCCCATCCTACCAGACCATCTATATCCTGTAATCTAAGGCTTTCATTAGAATTAGAACATTACAGCGGAGTACAGGCCCTTCGGCCCTCGATGTTGCGCCGACCTGTGAAACCATCTGACCTACACTATTCCATTTTCATCCATATGTCTATCCAATGACCACTTAAATGCACTTAAAGTTGGCGAGTCTACTACTGCTGCAGGCAGGGCGTTCCACGCCCCTACTACTCTCTTAGTAAAGAAACTACCTCTGACATCTGTCCTATATCTATCACCCCTCAACTTAAAGCTATGTCCCCTCGTGTTTGCCATCACCATCCGAGGAAAAAGACTCTCACTATCCACCCTATCTAACCCTCTGATTATCTTATATGTCTCTATTAAGTCACCTCTCCTCCTCCTTCTCTCCAACGAAAACAACCTCAAGTCCCTTAGCCTTTCCTAGTAAGACCTTCCCTCCATACCAGGCAACATCCTAGTAAATCTCCTCTGCACCCTTTCCATAGCTTCCACATCCTTCCTATAATGCGGTGACCAGAACTGCACGCAATACTCCAGGTGCGGTCTCACCAGAGTTTTGTACAGCTGCAGCATGACCTCGTGGCTCCGAAACCCGATCCCCCTACTAATAAAAGCTAACACACCATATGCCTTCTTAACAGCCCTATTAACCTGGGTAGCAACCTTCAGGGATTTATGCACCTGGACACCAAGATCTCTCTGTTCATTTACACTACCAAGAATCTTCCCATTAGCCCAGTACTCTGCATTCCTGTTACTCCTTCCAAAGTGAATCACCTCACACTTTTCCGCATTAAACTCCATTTGCCATCTCTCAGCCCAGCTCTGCAGCCTATCTATGACCCTCTGTACCCTACAACATCCTTCGGCACTATCCACAACTCCACCGACCTTAGTGTCATCCGCAAATTTATTAACCCACCCTTCTACACCCTCTTCCAGGTCATTTATAAAAATGACAAACAGCAGTGGCCCCAAAACAGATCCTTGCGGTACACCTATGTTCTATGTTCTATGTTCTACCACTAGTAACTAAACTCCAGGATGAACATTTGCCATCAACCACCACCCTCTGTCTTCTTTCAGCTAGCCAATTTCTGATCCAAAGCTCTAAATCACCTTCAACCCCATACTTCCTTATTTTCTGCAATAGCCTACCGTGGGGAACCTTATCAAACGCCTTACTGAAATCCATATACATCACATCCACTGCTTTACCCTCATCCACCTGTTTGGTCACCTTCTCGAAAAACTCAATAAGGTTTGTGAGGCACGACCTACCCGTCACAAAACCGTGCTGACTATCGCTAATGAACTTATTCTTTTCAAGATGATTATAAATCCTATCTCTTATAACCTTTTCCAACATTTTACCCACAACCGAAGTAAGGCTCACAGGTCTATAATTACCAGGGCTGTCTCTACTCCCCTTCTTGAACAAGGGGACAACATTTGCTATCCTCCAGTCTTCCGGCACTATTCCTGTCGACAATGACGACATAAAGATCAAGGACAAAGGCTCTGCAATCTCCTCCCTGGCTTCCCAGAGAATCCTAGGATAAATCCCATCTGGCCCAGGGGACTTATCTATTTTCACACTTTCCAAAATTGCTAACACCTCCTCCTTGTGAACCTCAATCCCATCTAGCCTAGTAGTCTGTATCTCAGTATTCTCCTCGACAGCATTTTCTTTCTCTACTGTAAATACTGACGCAAAATATTCATTTAACGCTTCCCCTATCTCCTCTGATTCCACACACAACTTCCCACTACTATCCTTGATTGGCCCTAATCTAACTCTAGTCATTCTTTTATTCCTGATATACCTATAGAAAGCCTTGGGGTTTTCCCTGATCCTATCCGCCAATGACTTCTCGTGTCCTCTCCTTGCTCTTCTTAGCTCTCCCTTTAGATCCTTCCTGGCTAGCTTGTAACTCTCAAGCGCCCTAACTGAGCCTTCACGTCTCATCCTAACATAAGCCGCCGCCTTCCTCTTGACAAGCGCTTCAACTTCTTTAGTAAACCACGGCTCCCTCGCTCGACAACTTCCTCCCTGCCTGACAGGTACATACTTATCAAGGACACGCAGTAGCTGCTCCTTGAATAAGCTCCACATTTCGATTGTTCCCATCCCCTGCAGTTTCCTTCCCCATCCTACACATCCTAAATCTTGCCTAATCGCGTCATAATTTCCTTTCCCCCAGCTATAATTTTTGCCCTGCGGTATATACCTGTCCCTGCCCATTGCTAAGGTAAACCTAACCGAATTGTGATCACGATCACCAAAGTGCTCACCTACATCTAAATCTAACACCTGGCCGGGTTCATTACCCAGTACCAAATCCAATGTGGCATCGCCCCTGGTTGGCCTGTCTACATACTGTGTCAGAAAACCCTCCTGCACACACTGGACAAAAACTTACCCATCTAAAGTACTCGAACTATAGTATTTCCAGTCGATATTTGGAAAGTTAAAGTCCCCCATAACAACTACCCTGTTACTGTCGCCCGTGTCGAGAATCATCTTCGCTATCCTTTCCTCTACATCTCTGGAACTATTTGGAGGTCTATAAAAGACTCCCAACAGGGTGACCTCACCTCTTCTGTTTCTAACCTCGGCCCATACTACCTCAGTAGACGAGTCCTCAAACGTCCTTTCTGTCGCTGTAATACTCTCCTTGATTAACAATGCCACACCCCCCCACTCTTTTACCATCTTCTCTGTTCTTACTGAAACATCTAAATCTCGGAACCTGCAACATCCATTCCTGCCCCTGCTCTACCCATGTCTCCGAAATGGCCACTACATCGAGATCCCGGGTACCAACCCATGCTGCAAGCTCACCCACCTTATTCCGGATGCTCCTGTCGTTGAAGTAGACACACTTTAAACCAGGTTCTTGCTTGCCAGTGCCTTCTTGCGTCCTTGTAACCTTATCCCTGACCTCACTACTCTCAACATCCTGTACACTGGCATTACAATTTAGGTTCCCATTCCCCTGCTGAATTAGTTTAAACCCCCCCGAAGAGCACTAGCAAATCTCCCCCCCAGGATATTGGTACCCCTCTGGTTCAGGTGAAGACCATTCTGTTTGTAGAGGTCCCACCTACCCCAGAAAGAGCCCCAATTATCCAGGAAACCAAAACCCTCCCTCCTGCACCATCCCTGCAGCCACGTGTTCAACTCCTCTCTCTCCCTATTCCTCGCTTCGCTATCACGTGGCACGGGCAACAACTCAGAGATGACAACTCTGTTTGTTCTCGCTTTAAGCTTCCACCCTAGCTCCCTGAATTTCTGTCTTAAATCCCCATCTCTCTTCCTACCTATGTCGTTGGTGCCTATGTGGACCACGACTTGGGGCTGCTCCCCCTCCCCCTTAAGGATCCCAAAAACACGATCCGAGACATCACGAACCCTGGCACCTGGGAGGCAACACACCAACCGTGAGTCTCTCTCGTTCCCACAGAACCTCCTATCTGTTCCCCTAACTATGGAGTCCCCAATGACTAATGCTCTGCTCCTCTTCCCCCTTCCCTTCTGAGCAACAGGGACAGACTCTGTGCCAGAGGCCTGTACCCCATTGCTTACCCCTGGTAAGTCGTCCCCCGCAACAGTATCCAAAACGGTATACCTGTTGAGGGAAACGGCCACAGGGGATCCCTGCACTGCCTGCTGGTTCCCTCTCCTTCCCCTGACGGTAACCCAACTACCTACTTCTTTTACCTGAGGTATGACTACCTCCCCATAACTCCTCTCAATAACCCCCTCCGCCTCCCGAATGATCCGAAGTTCATCCAGTCATCCGAACTTCATCCGAAGTTTCCTCCTCACTATTTATGACACCACCAATTTTCTTGTCATCTGTGAACTTACTCATCATACCTCCTATATTCACATCTAAATCATTAATGTGCACTACAAACAGCAAGGGTCCCAACACCGATCCCTGTGGTACACCACTGGTCACAGGCTTCCACTCGCAAAAACAACTCTCGACCATTCCCCTCTGCCTCCTGCCACTAAGCCAATTTTGGATCCAATTTGCCAAATTGCCCAGGATCCCATGGGCTCTTACCTTCTTAATCTCCCATGCGGAACTTTATCAAAAGCCTTACTGAAGTCCATGTAGACTACATCAACTGTTTGACCTTCACCTACTCATCACCTCGAAAAATTCAATCAAGTTAGTGAGACACGATCTCCCCCTGACAAAGCCATGCTGACTATCCCTGATTAATCCCTAACTCTCCAGAGGAGATTAATCCTGTCTCTCAGAATTTTTTCCAATAGTTTCCCAACCACTGATGTTAAACTCACCAGCCTGTAATTACCTGGTACCCTGCTACCCTTTTTGAATAATGGCACCACATTTGCTGTCCTCCTATCCTCTGGTACCTCTCCTGTGGCCAGAGAGGATTTGAAAATTTGTGTCAGAACCCTTGTTATCTCCTCCATTGCTTCACATAACAGCCTGGGATACATCTCAATTGGGCCTGGGGATTTAGCCACTTTTAAGCCCGCTAAAACATCTAATATTTCCTCCCTTTCAATGCTAATATGTTCAAGTATATCACAATCCCCCTCCCTGATCTCTACACCTACATCGTCCTTCTCAATCGTGAACACAGATGAAAAGTAATCATTTAAAACCTCACCTATGTCCTCCGGCTCCACACACACATTGCCACTTTTGTCCCTAATGGGCCCCATTTTTTTCCCTGGCTATCCTCTTGCCCTTGATATACTTATAAAACGCCTTAGGATTTACCTTTATCTTGCCCGCAAGTGTTTTTTCATATCACCTCTTTGCTCTACTAATGACGTTTTTTAGTACCCACCTGCACTTTCTATACTCCTCTAGTGCCCCTGCTGTTTTCAGCACTCAGAATCTGCCATAAGCCTCCTTTTTTTTTCAGATCCAATCCTCTATATGCCTTGACATCCAGGGTTCCCTGGACGTGTTGGTCCTCCACTTCACCTTAACAGGTACATGTTGGCTCTAAACCCTCACTATTTCCTCTTTGAATGACTCCCACTGGTCTGATGTAGACTTTCCTACAAGTAGCTGCTCCCAGTCCACAACATGGTCAGGTCCTGTTTTATCAAATTGAAATCTGCCTTCCCCCAATTCAGTACCTTTATTTCCGGTCCGTCTTTGTCCTTTTCATAACTGCCTTAAATCTTAGAGTTATGGTCACTATCCCCGAAATGCTCCCCCACTGATACTTCTACCACTTGTCCAGGTTCATTCCCTAGGATTCCCAAGGTCCAGTACTGCCCCTTCTCTTGTAGGACTTTCTACGTACTGGCTCAAAAAACTCTCCTGTATGCATTTTAAGAATTCCACTCCCTTTAAGCCTTTTACACTAAGACTATCCCAGTTGATATTGGGTAAGTTGAAATCCCCTACTATTATTACCCTATTATTTTTGTACCTCTCTGAGATTTGCTTATATATCTGCTCCTCTATCTCTCCCTAACTGTTTGGAGGCCTATAGTACACTCCCAACCAAGTGATTGCCCCCTTTTTGTTTTTAAGTTCTACCCATATGGCCTCATTTGAAGAACCTTCTAAGATATCATTCCTCCTTACTGCAGTAATTGACTCCTTGATCAACAGTGCAATGCCACCTCGTCTTTTATCCCCTCCCCTGTCACACCTGAAGATTCTGTACCCTGGAATATTGAGCTGCCAGTCCTGCCCCTCCCTCAACCATGTCTCTGTGATAGCAACAATATCATAATCCCACGTGCTAATCAACGCCCTCAATTCATCTGCCTTCCCAGAAAGACTGCTTGCATTAAAATAGATGCAATCCAGCCTTGCATTTTTCAGTTGTGTCTTAACACGTCTATATTTGCTGTGCCTTCCAGACTGACTCAGTTTCTCTTCTATATTTAACTGTGCATCACCCCATACTGTACTTCCACTGTGTATCCCATCCCCCTGCCAAATTAGTTTAAACCCGCCCCCCCCCCCCCCCCCAAAAAGGTGAGGCAAAAAAGAAAAATCTGTAAATCCAGCTAGCATACTGTCCATGAAAGACAGTACGTTCCCCTCCAAGTTGCACATCATCCTGAGTTGGAAATATATTGCTGTTCCTGCATCGTCGTTGGATTAAAATTCTCCCTATCTAACAGCACTGGTTAAGAAGGTGGTTTACCACCACCTTCTCAAGGGCAATTGGGGATGGGCAATAATTGCTGGCCTTGCCAGCGATGTCTACATCTCGTGAATGAATGAAAGAACAAAACATTGCAGGACATTCTAACATATCCTAGCACCGAGCCCATATTGCTCTACTCCTTGCTGAATCAAGAAAGCGTTTCTCTTTTGAGTGGTTCAATTGAATCAATATTTATATATTAGCTGTGGCCTCTAGAGCAATGTAAATCTCCAGTGTGATTCCACTGCTTCATGGGACCATTTTAACCTTGAGCTGCACCAAATTTTGGGTTGGTTCTGTTAATTTTTCTTTGTTTACACCACTGTTAGGAATATAGCAACAGGAGTAGACCATTCAACATCTTGAACCATTAAGTTGCCTTGGTGCCATATCTTTTTATACTCTTGGTTAACAAAAAATCGGCAGTCTCAGATTATTATTAATTGAGCTTGTGTCTATTGCTTTTTGTGGAAGAAAATTCCCCCTTCTGCCACCTTTTGTTTGAAGAAGTGTTTCCTAACTTCTCTCCTGAATGGCCTGGCTCTGATTATAAGATTGTGTGTCCCTTAGCAGCAGAATAAGTTTCTCTATCTGTCCTATCAATTTCTTTCAAAATCCTAAAGACCTCAATCAAATCACTCTTTAATCTTCTATATTCCAAGGAATACAAGCCTAGTTCTGCTTATAATCTAACTGTTGGACCCTCGTAACATTCTGGTGAATCTGTGCTGCAGTCCTTCCAAGTTACAGTGCACAGAACTTTACACAGTGCTCCAGATGTGATGTAACCTGGGCTTAGTATAACTAGCAAAACTTCCTCCCCTTTTGTGCTAGGCTTCTAGTTATAAAGGTTAACATTCCACTAGTCACCTTGATTTCTTATTGTGCCTGACTACTACATTTTAGTGACCTCTGTACATGGGCCCTTAAGTTTCTTTGGACCACCACTGTTCCTTGATTTTCACTATTTACATAATACTCTGACCTGCCCTTTTTTAGCCCAGAATGGATAACCTCTCAATTTTCTGTGTTGAAATCCATCTGCCACAGTTTTGTCCACTCACTTTATGTATCAATGTTTCTTTACAATTTTATCCTCCCACCTGGCATCGTTCCATCTACGAAAGTTGATGGACACGCAGCAAACAATTAATTTCGGTGGGGTGTCTTCTCTTGGTGCACCTTTGCTGATGGCTGTGAAGGCCATTCCTTGAGAGGCAGGTTCTGCCACAAGTGCTGCACGTGAAACTGCCAAGTGACGGTGTGAATTGTCGTTATTGATGTTGGTGCCTGTTGCCAAGCTGCTGTAGCAACTGGTCATCGTGGTAGTGCATACCAGTTGACAGGATGTGTCATCGTTTCCCTCTTTAACCAGCTGTTGACTCTGAGGTGCAGTAGTCAACAATTAGGGTCTTCATGTCACTCTTGCAAGCATCCTTGAAGCGGAGCTTTGGGCGCCCCACTAGTTGTCTGACCCCAGCTATCTCACCATACAGAAGGACCTTGGGTATGCAACCGTGTTCCATCCTGCAGAAGTGTCCAATCCACCGAAGCCACCTCTGTTTGATTAGTGCCAACACACTTGGGAGTTCTGCCTTTGAGAGGATTGCCACATTTGTGATTTTGTCCTGCCAGGATATACCCATATTTCACAGCTATGCAGCAAGGTGCTGAGAACACAGGCCTTTTAAACGGTCATCTTGGTGTTATCCCACTTGCGTTTCGCGAGTCGGCCAAAGGGGTTAGCTGTTTTCCCTATGTGCGTATCGAGCTCTGGTTTAAGGGAGAGATTGTCTGTCACCGTGGACCCCAGGTAGTAGAATTTGCTAACCACTACCTGTGGAGTGTTATACAGTGTGATCAGGGGCGGCAATGCAACACCTTGTCCCATGGCCACAGTTTTCTTGAAGTTTATAGTCAAGGAGAACAAGTCACAGGCATGGGAGAGACAGTCATGAGTCTTTGTAGCTGAGTTTCCATGAGTGCAACTAGCGCAGCATCATCAGCATAGAGGCGTTCTCTGATCGGGACGTGATGTGTTTTTGTCTTGGTTTTCAGCCTTGATAGATTGTAGAGCTTTCCGTCTGACCTAATGTGCAAGTAGACTGCTTCCGTATCTGCAGGGAAGGCAAAGGTCAGGAGCATGGAGAAGAAGATGCCAAACAGAGTGGGGGCTAGCACACAACCCTGCTTCACTCAAACGGTTGGAAGTGGAGCCATCAAACTACTGTGCAGTGCATGTTCTCATGGAAGGAGCAGATGAGACTGACCAGCTCCGGTGGACAGCCAGTTTCTCCCCAAAATTTTGTAGAGCCCTGTTCTGCTGACGGTGTCGAATGCCTTAGTGAGATCTGCGAAAGTAAGGTAAAGGGGTATACTCTGTTCCCTACACTTCTCTTTTAGCTGGCGTATGGAGAAGATCATATCCACAGTAGATCTGCCGGCACGGAAACGCACTATGCTTCCGGTAAATGGAGTCTTTTAAGTATGACCCTAACAACAGCCTTCCCCGTGACGCTAAGGAGTGAGATGCCCCTGTAGTTATTGCAGTCTCCTCTGTCACCTTTGTTTTTGTATAGTGTGAGTTTGGCGTCACGCATCACCTGTGGAACAGAGCCTACTTTCCAGCAGAGAAGGAAAAGGTCATAAATGTGTGGCAATAGATGGGACTTTTCAAGCATGAGCAGTTCGGCTGGGATTCAGTCCATACCAGGTGCCCTTCTGTTCACTAGGCAGTGTATGGCCTTCTGGAGCTCTTCATCGTTCTTCATCTAACTCATCCATGGCAGGAAGTTGCGGGAGAGCGTCAAGCGCAGACTGGAAGATGTCCAACTCGCAGGATCACAGCTCATAGTATTGTTCAGTCCAGTGGTACATCGGCTTACTTCTGTCGGTGAGTACTTCACCATCTGCCAACTTTAGGGGAGCAACTTTGGTGACGGCAAGGCATCTTATACTATATCTGTACTATACTCCCACCGATGCTAACTATACCACCAATATTAGTGCCATCAGTAAACTTGGAAATATAGCTCTGTATTATATTATTGGTCATTATTAAATATAGTGAATAGTTGAGGCCCCACCACAGACCATTGTGGGACAACATTAGTCATTTCCTTACAATTCAAATATGTACCCATTATCCCTCCTGTCTGCATTTTACCCCCTAACCAATCTCCTAACCAGCCCAATAATTTGTCTGCATTTCCATGAGCTTCCATTTTAGCTAATCGTCTCTTATGTCGAACCTTATCAAGTGTCTTCTGGAAGTCCATATGAAATCCATCCATATACTTTACTTACTTAGTCATAAATTCAATTAGTTTTGTTAAACATGACCTACCCTCTACAAATTATTGTTGGCTTTCTCAAATCCGTTACCAAAGCTATGATATTTCTTACTATCTTAGAATGCTGCAGCACAGAAGGAGGCCATTTGGCTCCTTTCGCCTCTTTGAAAGAACTTCTAGAATACAGGATATAATACATCTTCAGCTTTAATGCTCATATGCTGTCTCACATCTTTAAAAGTCACCTTGTTGGGAATTTACTTGGTGTCCTTTTTCACTGTGCCATAACTTAGCCCTTCAGGTGTGAAAGGTTTGCTTCTGAAAAGTGTTCTCTGACTTAATCCTAAAGTCTTGTTAGCTTTAATAGCTTAGTTACAGATAAGTTTGAGGATAGATTCTTCTCTTAAGCGCTATGCCACTGACAGAGAGGGTTGCTTGCTGTTGGAGTACTGAAAACGGCACTCAGCTGGCATTAGGTCACACCACTTTACTCTCCAGGTTGGCATCCTTTCCTGGATTCCTTACGGGTCTCACACCCGAGGCATTGTTGTTTCCAAGTGGCAAGTAGCCAAGTGTTGGGGTGAAATAGACTAAATATTACTATTTAGTAGTAGTAACCCTAGAAATGTGTACAGGATGTTATCACCACAATGATTGAACAACATATTTCACTATTTAGCTAACCTTCGATCTCTCCCATTAGATGGATTTCTGGAAGATGAGTATGTTTAATGTAGCCTGTGTGAATTCTTGTGCTGTAATCAGAATCACTCAACAGTTCCCTCTGCTGGATAGCTGAGGGACAGAACTGACAGATGCATTTGTGAATAGCTTGAGCAGAGTTTTGAATTCAAGCCGATGCTGTTATAATTGTTGTTGTCTTAGACATCAGTGGACATTCTGCTATTCATAAAGGATCAGAGAGCAATCACTGAGCTGTGTTTTTTGAGCACCTATTGGTAATATTGACAGAGCAGCAGAATTATGTCTGCCTAACCCCGATCTGAAGTTACGTCTGCAGTAAATGTGTGCGCGTCTCTTTGTGCTTATTAAGCATGTTTAGGTAGGTCACAGCACAGTAAGGCGTCGTCAAACTCCTTCTGTCTCAGCCAAATGCCTTATTCCCAACCCCAGAAAGGAATCAGTGCAATATTTTTGCATTCTCTGGCTGTTTTAAATGAGCTTGGTAATTTAGTGATGGATTAAGAGCAGTTATGTGCTTTGTGCCCTGAGCCCAAGCGGAATTGGATTGAGACGTAGATCTGTACTCAGTTAGTACTCTAATCCCAGAGGTGAACAGCCGAAGTGTAGTCCACAGTGCAACCCAACAAAATTTTAGAATGGTGTATCCCTTGCTAAAACTGTAGGCAGATTACCTTCAGTTTAGAAATATACCATTGGAAATAGGTTGAAACATTAACCTGGATGGTGGGTGACAATGTGTGAAGTTTTTCTGTTATTGTGTGTGCTTATTTTAATTCCTCATCTCTGAGTTCCGTCTATCGCACCCACCACCAGGAACAGACCTGTAATTACCACTGCTTCACCCTCGTTTTAATACGGCTTAAATCTAATATCCAAGGATAGTCCAGATTGAACGAACAAAATCTATAATTTTTTTGCCAGACCTTGAAGTATTTTTATAAGTGTAAGATGCTCTCTGACCAGCCTTCTCCACATCGGGTTCTGCTTCTTGGATGTGAGTGCATGTATAGTAAAATATAAATAAATGATTACTAAGTTGTGGTCTGTCTGGGCTGTTGGATTTGTCATGCACTTTCCATTCTGTTAGCAAGGAAGTCTAAATTAAGATGTAATTCCTTTCTACAGAAAACAGAGAAGACAGAATTCCTGAGTTTCTTTTATAAACACTGCATGCATGTCCTGACTGCCCCCTTGCTGGCGAATACCACTGAGGAGAAGCCCAGCAAAGGTGAGCCATCTCCGTATAATGGTCAGTACCAGTCATCATCTTACCTTCAGCGTGTGGCATGCAAATACACTTGTGTCGAAATGTTGAGTGTTGAAGAAGGAATTTTGTCTGCAACTCAAGTTCCAGCATTGCCTGTCTCTGACATCCAGCACCACTGGTTGTGATGAGCTTTTTTGTTAGTTCCTAGGTGGAACAGCTCAGCTTGAGGAAAGGAAACTGACAATGCACCCCTCATCAATAAATAATGCTGCTTGTCAATGGGGCAGAAAACCTTTTTTTAACTCTGTTCAGCAAAGTAACTATACGTAATGACTTTTTAAAATATTCCAGGCTGGGGGGAGGGGAGGTTTATTTTCAGTTAATGCCTTTCCCACATTTTCAACTGTGCCTGGCCACCCTATTTGGCTTTAGACTGTACAAGGTGGACCTCACCTCTAAGGCTATATAGAACCAAATAAAAGATTCTGATTTTTGGTGGGAGAAAACCAATGGGACTAAATTCTTGGCATTTTGCAGCACACTTAAGATAAATCCTCCAGAGTAAGGATAGGGGTTAATGTTCTTTCTCTATCTATTTAGCCTTTATCTTTTTTAATACTTATGGTGCAGTTTAAAGTTAACTGGAGCTTGGCTCAGGGTATGAGAGAACAGCTCTAGTTCTGTGAGGTGTGTTTGGAGGGATTGAAGTTGCACAATGTGTAAGGTGTAACTAATTATTTTGGTGCATCTCAGTTTTTACTACTTAAATGCTATGTCTGTGGAATTACGTTTGTATTTTAAATTTCTCTGCATGATTACTTGGTTTTGCTGAGGCAAACTTCTTGAGACGTAAAGCTCTAGATCTGTCCAACCCAGGTAAGTACGTACTTTATAAGGTTCTCTGGATAAGTTTCAGGGAATTATAGCAAGTGATAATATTTGGCGATTAACGTTTTTATAACTTTATTTTCATCACTTCTGCCTAAATTAACTTTAAATGAACTTCAAAGAATTAAAAGACTGATTTCCTAATCCAAGCACAAGATTTGCACTCAGGAAGTTTCTGGGAAGACCCGGTCACTTCTGCATTAAGGGCTCTCCAACTTAGATGTACATACAGACAAAAGTTCTTTTAATTATCCTAACATCCACATTAATACAAATACAGGAAAGTAGCAACTATTCTATTGGTGTGATGATTTTGTATGTATATGTGTGTGGGTGACTGAAATTGTGTGCTTCGATTCTGAGTCCTTTAGGAACTGTGTTTTCTTATATACTTTTGTTTCGCTAGTATGCACAGTTTAATTCTTGTAATTTGGTTTTAAGACTGTCTCCCCTAGCTTCTAGGCATTGTGTAACTCACAATTAGTGCTAATTATACAGCCAGATTTAGTGTTGCTGATCGAAGTTTCATATGCTAGATGTTTAAATGGTGCATTGGGTGATGGGTTGTTGTGTTACAAAGGGGGAAACGTGGAATTTCAAGGAAAATTATCTATTGATCGTTTAATATTTTCCTGTATGTTTAGAAATTAATTCCAGTTGAGCAGAGCTGCCGTTGTCAGAACTTGTAGAAAGCTCATCCAATATTTTAAGAATCATGATAGGCAATGTCACTAGCTTTTTTTTCCTTCAGAAGCCTTGTTGCATTCTGCTTCCTCTGCTTCTATTCCACCTACTTGGGTTCAGAACCACCTCCCACTCCAATAAAAATTCCCTGTTTTTTATGCAGTCATTCATGAAAGTCATTTTGAATGATTCCAAACATTTGAGTTTTTAGTTGGCTGCTCCTAAAAGTGCTTCCTGTAGTAGACCAGAAGTGAAGGACTTTATCTAGAGACATCTGCACAGTCCTATATCAAAGAAAAAAGACTAACTGTGTCACCCATAGTCTTAAAATGCTGTAGGTATGTAAACGTCTGACATGAGCTGCTTTGCTCAAAAACAGGAAATGAGCTCACTGTTTCTCCTCATTTACAGCAGAGTCAATACTATAAAGAGAGCATTAGAATCACTGGAATCTTATGCAGTTGAACATGGGGATAAAAAGTAATAGTTAATATACTAAATGTCTACTTGATTTCTTTCAGTTATGGAGAACTCTAATTATTATCCAACATCAAGCAAATGTGTTGGCTGTGAGTTTTGATAATGAAGTAATGTTCTGATAAGCTGTAAGGGGTAAATACCCTTGCTACTTAATAGATATTTGTGATCCAATGGCAGTAATTTTCAGAGAATTGCTAGAGATAGATTTCTTCTGTATCTTTTTTGGGCGAGGCAATATCCAAAATTGATAACGGAAGCAGGATATTGATGTGTACCTGGACTTCCAGGTAATAAAAAGGTTGTAATAAAGTATTGTACAAAAGACTTCTTTACAAACTTCAATCAGTAGATATCACAGGTAAGACCTGGATATGGATTAGATACTGGCTCAAGCAAAGAGCAGGGTGAGCCTAAGGGAAGCTTGGTCATTGTTGGGTCGATGCTCCTCTTCCTGGTGTGCATAAATAACCAGGACTTGCAGTACCAATGCAAACTAGTTAGGACTGTGAACACAGAGAGGCAGCCAAGATCTTGCAAAGGGAACTCAACAAACTTTGTACCTGGACTGATCAGTGACAGATGAAGTTCAATACTGACAGATGAGGGCTGCATATATTGGAAGTAAAAATAGAAAGCATGTGGGATAGGGCCAATCAAGGGAAGATTGACAGTTGACTTGTCACTTTGCATATCTAAACAGTGAGATGTGGCAATAAACATGCAAGTGCAGGAGATGCAACACTTGCCCTTTTGCCTGCTCCCTTTCCATTGCCCAGGGCCCCAAACTTTCCTTCCAAGTGAAACTGTGATTTAATTGTTCTTTCTATTTAGTATACTGTATTCACTTTCCTTGATACAGTTTTCTCTACATTGGGGTGACTGAATGCAGATTGGCTTTCCAGAACACCTCTGTTCAGTCTGCAGGTGTGACCCCCAAACTTCTAGTCGCCTGTCATTTTAATACTCCATTCCAATCCCATTCAAAGTGTAACATCATTAGAAAGCAGTTAAGTGATTGGTTGGTGAGTATTTCTCTTTTTTTTCTCTCTAAAACTAAGATATTGGTTTAAACCAGGAGGGGGGAAAGTAAAAGAATTCAGTCAGAGTATGTATAGCAGAAAGTGAATTAATAAGAAGAATATTAGCTCAGAGCAGGTCCAGAGGCATTAATTATTATGAATGGTTGAACAGAGGGTTGAACATTTTAAAAGAGGGAAAAGAGTTTTTTTAGGTCATGGATGGGCAGCTGAGACCTGTTGCTTGCAATTCCTGCACCATATGGGAACTTGAGGACACTTCATATCTCTTGGGTAATCATGTGTGGTAGGAATTGTCTCCAGCTGCTGGAGCTCAAGCTCAGGGTTTCCGAGCTTGAGGGGCAGCTGGAGTCACTGCAGAGCATCAGGGAGGCCGAGAGTTTCCTAGATTGTACATTACAGGAGCTAGCCATCCCACAGGCAGAGAATGTTGGGGATAGTAGATGGGTGGCCATCTGGAAGAGTAGGAAGCGACAGGAAGTGCAGGAGTCTTTGGGGTTTGTGCCACTCTCAAACCGGTACTTAGCGTTGGAGACTGCTGGGAGTCACCTTGAAGGAGTGCAGTCCAGACTAGAGCATCGTTAGACAAGGGACTGCACAGGGGGAACAGCAAAGCGTAGAAATGCAGTTGTTGTGGAAATTCCATAGTTAGGGGGACAGACTAGTGTTTCTGTAACCGTTATCATGAGTCCTGCATGGTGTGTTGCCTGTCTGGTGCCAGGGTAAAGTACATCATGGAGATGGTGCAGAATATTTTGCGGGGGGAAGGGAATGAGCCAGAAGTTGTGGTACATGTCAGTGCCAACATCAGAGGGGCAAGTATTCAGGTCCTGCAGTCAGACCTGCAGGAGCTAGGAAGAAAGTTTAAAAAGTAGGACCTCAAAGATAGTAATCTCTGGATTGCTCCCAGTGCCACACATTAGTAAGAGCAGCAATAGGAAGATAGGGGGGATCAGTGTATGGCTTGAGGCATAGTGCAGGAAGGAGGGCTTCAGATTCTGGGCATTGGGGCTTTCAAAAGGGACGAGTTGCACCTCAACAGGACTGGGACCAGTATCCTCACTGGGAGGTTCACTAGCGTGGTTGGGGAGCGTTTAAACTAAATTGATGCCGGTGGGGGTGTGGGCGGGTTAAGTGCGGGTGCTGGGCACTAGCATATAAAAGTAGAAATGAGGAATAAGGTGAATAAAGGAGTGAGTGTGTTGGATAATACTAGAGAAGAAATAAAACCATATGAGATAGGAGCAGACGAAGAAGGACTACAACAATTTGCAAGGACAGGTTTAGAATGCATGTATGTAAATGTGGTGAATAAGGTTGGTGAGCTGCAAGCACAAATACCCGTGTGAGAATATGATGCAAGGGCAAAAATGGAAACATGGCTTAAACATGGTGACGGCTGGGTGCTTAACATTGAAGGATACACAGTGTTCAATAAAGATAGGGAAGGAAAAAAGGGAGGTGAAAGACGTTGTAATCTTGGAAAGAGAATGTCCTTGTGGGGGCAAGGACAGAATCCATTTGATTAGAGTTGAGAAGTAAAACAGGTATGATCACGCTACTGGAGTATTCTAAAAGCCTCCAAATAGTAGGCGAGAGAGATATAGGAGCAGGGAAATCAGATGTGCAAGAACTATAGAGTGGTGATATTAGTGCACTTGAATTAGCCAAGTACCGATTAGGATAATGTTCAAATAAAGGGCAAGGGGGAGAAGGAATTTCTGAAATATATTCAGGAGACCTTCCTTGACCAGCATGTTCTCGGTCCAACTAGGAAGGAGGCATTGCTGAATCTGTTGGTGGAGAATGCGGTGGGCCAGGTGGGCCAAGTGTCTGTGGGGGAACACCTGGGTAAGGGAAATCATCATATCATAAGGTTTAGATTAGTAATGGAGAAGAAAAAGGTATAATCTAATGTAGAATTTCTAAATTGGAAGAAGTCTAACTTCAATGGCAACTGAAGACTGACAGGAAAAACTGTAACAGAACAATGGGAGATCTTTGAGGAGATGTTTCAGGTGCAGGCTAGGTACATTCCACCAAGGGATGAAGGTCGGGGAATCAAAGCCAGTACTTCTTGGATAACGATGGAGATAGAGAATATGATGAAACAAAAAAAAGGTTGTATGATGCGTGTCAGATGGGTTCTTCAAGCAAGGATCATAAAAGGTTGGTATGCAGATACAGCAAGTGATTAGGAATGAAATATTGTCATTTATTGCGAGGGGATTGGAATATAAAAGTGGGGATGTTTTTCTATAGTTGTATAGGGTATTGGTGAAACTACATCTGGAGTACTGCGTACAGTTTTGGTCTCCTTATTTACGTAAGTATATAAATGCGTCAGAGGCAGTTCAGAGAAGGTTTACTCGACTAATAACTGGGATGCAGGCAGGGGGTTATTTTATGAAGAAAGGTTGGACAGGTTGGGTCTCTATCCATTGGAGTTTAGAAGATTGAGAGGTGATCTTATTGAAACATATAAGATCCTGAGTGGGCTTGACGGGGTGGATGCTGAAAGGATGTTTCCCCTCGTTGGAGAAACTAGAACGAGGGGACACAGTTTAAAAATAAGGGGTCGCCCATTTAAGACGGAGATGAGGAGAAATTTTTTCTCTGAGGGTTGTAAGTCTTTGGAACTCTCTTCCCCAGAGAGCGGTGGAGGCAGGGTCATTGAATATTTTTAAGACATAAATTTTTGACTAACAAGGGAGTCAAAGGGTAGCGGAGGTAGGCGGGGAAGTGGAGTTGAGGCCACAATCAGATCAGCCATGATCTTATTAAATGGCAGGGTAAGCTCGAAAGGGCCGAAAGGCCTACTCCTGTTCCTAGTTTGTATGAGAACCAGGCCAAATACAATAGGTTGAGGGGAAAGTGAAGAGGAAAATAAGACTGGCAAAGAAAGAATATGAGAATATAATGGCAGTTAACATGAAGGGGAACTCAAAAATCTTCAACCGGCATGCGGGTAGTAAGAGGCATATTGGAGACAAAGAGGGTGGTATATGCTTAAGAGGCACAGGGCGTTTACTAAGGAAGAGGATGCTTACAAAATATCAGTAGAAGCAGAGATAATAGATGTAATGGATGGGGTGAAAATTGATGGGGAGGATGTGCTGGAAAGATTGGATATGCCTAGAGTGGATAAGTCGCTTGGTCCGGATGTCTTGCATTCCAGGTTGCTCAGGGAAGTGGGGTCGGAGATGGTGGAAGGGTTTGCCACAATCTTGCAAAATTCTCTAGATACAGGGAAGGTGTCAGACAATTCTGATAACTACAAGCTGGTCAGTTTAACATCAGTGGTGGGTAAAGTTTTAGAAACAATTATCAAAGAAAGAATTAACAGATACTTGGAGAGCTTTCAGTTACTTAAGAAAAGCCAGCACAGATTTGTAAAAGGTAGATCATGTTTGACTAATTGATGAAGTAACAGAGAAGGTTGATGAGGGAAATGCAGTGGATGCTGTCTGTATGAATTTTAAGAAAGCATTTGACAAAGTACCTCATAAAAGGATGGTTAACAAAATTGAGGCTTATGGAGTAGGAGGGTCAGTGTCAGCTTGGATAACAAATTGTCTTAAGTACAGAAAACAGTGGGTGGTGATTAGTGCTCCCCAAGGGCCAGTGCTCTGACCACTGATTGTTTTGATGGATATGAGACTTGATATTGGAATACAGAGTAAAATTTCAAAATTTGCCGATAATACCAAACTTGGAGGTGTGGCAAACAGCGAGGATGATAGCAATCAACTGCTGTAGGACGTAGATAGGCTAACAGGATGGGCAGACAATTGGCAAATGGAATTTAATAGAGAGAAGTGTGAGGTGATGCATTTTACCAGAAGTGATGGGTCGAGGCAATATAGACTTAATGGAACAGTTTGAAAGATGTGCAGGACCTGTGGGTTCAAGTGAATAGTTCTTTGAAGGTGGCAGGACATATTGAGAGAGTGGTTAACAAAGCATATGGGATCTTGGGCTTCATAAGTAGAGGCATTGAGTACAAAAACAGGGAATGTATGTTAAATATTTATAAAAGCTCTGGTTTTGCCCCAACTAGAATATTGCATCCAATTCTAGTCACCACACATTAGGAAGGATATGAGGGTCCTTGAGAGTGGCAGAGGAGATTTACCAGAATGGCGACGTGGATGGGGGATTTTAGCTGCAAGGTTAGGTTGGAGAAGCTGGAATAGTTGTTCTTGAAGCAAAGGAGATTAAGGGGAGAGGTGTAAAGGATAGATAAGGTAGACAAAAAGGACTGGCGACACGGATTTATGGTTTTGGTGCAGGGGGACTGTGAGAAAGAACTTTTTTGCGCAGCGAGTGGTAATAACCTGTAGCTCTCAGCCTATGAGGGTGGTGGAAGCAGAGACTGAGTGGTTTCATAAGGAAGTTGGATGGGCACTTGAGGGAAATAAACTTGGAAGGCCACGGTGATAGAATGGGGGATTGGGATTGAACAGCTTGCTCTACAGAGAGCTGGCATGAACTCGATGGGCCAAATAGCCACCTGATATGTTGTTTGGACTCTGACCTGTCTGCCCTCTGCTTCCTATGCTGTTCTTGTAGAGCTCAACATAAGTTTCAGGAAAAGCATCTCATCTTTCGATTAGGAACTTTACAGCCTTCCAGACACAACAATTACAGATTATTACCTCTGCCGCCATTTTTGTGGACAGCAGCTGTGATTCCCATTTACATCACCTCTAGACCTATCTTTTGTTTCTTTTTATTTATTCATTCATGGGATGTGGGCGTTGCTGGCACTGCCAGCATTTATTGCCCGTTCCTAAGTGCCCTTGAGAAGGTGGTGGTGAGCTACCTTCCTGACCCGCTGCAGTTCATATGGGGTAGGTATACCAACAGTGCAGTTAGGAATGGAGTTCTACAATTTTGACCCAGTGACAGTGAAGGAACCGTGATATAGTTCCAAGTCAGGATGGTGTGTGGCTTGGAGGGAAACTTGCAGGTGGTGGTGCTCCCATGCATCTTAGAAGGTGTCCTTCTAAGTGGTAGAGGTCGCAGATTTGGAAGGTGCTATCAAAGGAGCCTTGGTGCATTGCTGCAGTGCATCTTGCAGGTGGTACACACTGCAGCCACTATGTGTTGGTAGTGGAGGGAGCGAATGTTTGTAGATGAGGTGCCAATAAAGCATGCTGATTTGTCCTGGATGGTGTCGAGCTTCTTGAGTGTTGTTGGAGCTGCACTCATCCAGGCAAGTGGAGAATATTCCATCACACTGCTGACTTGTGCCTTGTAGATGGTGGGCAGCCTTTGGGGAGTCAGGAGGCGAGTTACTCGCCGCAGGATTCCTGGCCTCAGACCTGTTCTTGTAGCCGTGGTATTTATATGGCTACTGCAGTTCATTTTCTGTTCAATGGTTATCCCCAGGATGTTGATAGTGGGGGTTTCAGCAATCATAATGTCACGGGGAGATGGTTAGGTTCTCTGTTGTTGGAAATGGTCGTTGCCTGGTCCTTGTGTGACACGAATGTTTCTTGCCACTTATCAGCATTGTCCAGATCCTGATGCATTTCTACACGGCCTGCTTCAGTCTGTTTCTGAGGAGTCGTGAATGACATTCTGCAATCATCAGCGAACATCCCCACTTCTGACCTTATGATTGAAGGAATGTCATTGATGAAATAGCTAAAGATGGTTGGGCCTAGGACACTACCCTGAGGAACCTGAACCATCTTCCTTTGCGCTAGGTATGACTCCGACCAGTGGAGAATTTCCCTCCCCAAATCCGATTGACTCTGGTTTTGCTAGGGCTCCTTGATGTCATACTCGATCAAATGCTGCCTTGATGTCAAGGGTAGTCACTCTCACCTCACCTCTTGAGTTCAGCTCTTTTGTCCATGTTTGAACCAAGGCTGTAATGAGGTCAGGAGCTGAGTGGCCCTGGCAGAGCCCAAACTGAGCGTCACTGAGCAGGTTATTGCTGAGCAAGTGCCGCTTGATAGCACTGTTGACGACAACTTCCATCACTTTGCTGATGATTGAGAGCACACTGATAGGGCGGTAATTGGCCAGGTTGGACTTGTCCTGCTTATTGTGTACAGGACATACCTGGGCAATTTTCCACATTACTGGGTAGATGCCAGTGTTGTAGCTGTACTGGAACAGCTTCGCTAGGGGTGCAGCCAGTTCTGGAGCACAGGTCTTCAGTATTATTGCCGGAATGTTGTCAGGGCCCATAGCCTTTCCGGTATCCGGTGCGGTAAGTCGTTTGTTGATATCACACGGACTGAATCGAATTGGCTGAAGATTGGCATCTGTGATGCTGGGCACTTCAGGAGGGGGCTGAGATGGATCATCCATTTGGCATTTCTGGCTGAAGATTATTGCAAATAATTGAGCCTTATCTTTTGCAGTGATGTGCTGGGCTCCCCCATCATTGAAGATGGGGATGTTTGTGGAGCCACCTCTTCCAGTTAGTTGTTTAATTGTCCACCACCATTCATGACTGTATGTGGCAGGATGCAGAGCTTAGATCTCATCCGTTGGTTATGGGATCACTTAGCTCTGTCTATTTAATACTGCTTACACTGTTTGGCATGCAAATAGTCCTAGGTTGTAGCTTCACCAGGTTGACACCTCATTTTGAGGTTTGTCTGGTGCTGCTCCTGGCATGCCCTCCTGCATTCTTCATTGAACCAGTGTTGGTCTCCCAGCTTGATGGTAATGGTAGAGTGGCGGATATGCCGGGCCATCAGGTTACAGATTGTGGTTGAGTACAATTCTGCTGCAGCTGATGGCCCACAGTTTTGCATTGCTAGATCTGTTCGAAACCTATTCCATTTAGCATGGTGGTATTGCCACACAGTGCGATGGAAGGTATCCTCAATGTGAAGAAGGGATTTTGTCTCCACAAGGACTGTGCAGTGGTCACTCCTACCAATACTGTCATGTGTCTGCGGCAGGCAGATTGGTGAGGATGAGGTCAAGTATACTTTTCCCTCGTGTTGGTTCCCTCACCACCTGCCACAGACCCGGTCTGGCAGCTATGTCCTTTAGGACTTGGCCAGCTACGTCAGTAGTGGTGTTACAGAGCCACTCTCGGTGATGGACGTTGGAGTGTCATATCCAGAGTACATTCTGTGCCTTTGTCACCCTCAGTGCTTCCTCCAAGTGGTGTTCAACATGGAGGAGTACTGATTCATCAGCTGAAGGGGGAGGTAGGTGGTAATCAGCAGGGGGTTTCCTTGCCATGTTTGAACTGAGACTTCATGGGGTCTGGAGTCAATGTTGAGGACTCCCAGGGCAACCCCCTCCTGACTGTATACCACTGTGCCGCCACCTCTGTTGGCTGTGTCCTGCTGGTGGCACTGGACATTAGATGCCTGCTTTAGATTGGGAAAAAGAATCCGACCCGGCCCGAGTCCCTCCGATTTTGCCCCAAACCCAACCCGACCCCGCCACTACTCAACCCGACCTGAGCCCAACCCAGCCATCCCTTTATTTAGCTTCCTGACACCGAACCTGCCGGAAGCTGCAGCGCATGCGCGATGGTGTCATAGTGACGTCAGCCGCTCACTGCGCAGACTCAGTTTCGTCCCGGACTCTCAGCTCAGGTAAGTTTTTTTTTTTTAGTACCACTTACCGTGTGTGTCGGCCCAAAAGCTGGCCATGGAAGATGGGCCCGACCCAACCCAAACCCAACACTTCGTCTGGTCCCGTCGGGTTTGGGTCGGGTAGCAGGCCTCTACCAGACATATCCTGGTGATGACTATGTTCGGGACATTGTCAAGTATGATTCGGTAGGTATGACTGGCACGCTGCTGCTTGACTAGTCTGTGAGACATCTCTCCCAACTTGAGCACAAGCCCCCCCAGATGTTAGTAAGGAGGACTTTGCAGGGTCGACAGGGCTGGGTTTGCCGTTGTCATTTCTAATGCCTAGGTCGATGCCAGGTGGTCCGTCTGGTTTTATTCCATCTAGACTTGTCCCGTTTCCATCTCCTTTAGCCTTGCACTTTCATCCTTTCTGTGAATTTATCTCTTCCCTGTCGCATTCGTCTCTTCCTCAAACCCCACAGCACTTTCCAGGCCGCTGTACCTACTTAAAACCTATTGCATCTCTATCTTTTTCCAGTTTGACAATAGGTCATCGACCTGAAACTTAAACTCTGTTTCTCTCTGTTGAGTATTTCTAGCATTTTAATTTTTTTAAGATTTCCAGTATTCTTTTGCAAATAGGGTGCTGGGAAAAATGTTGAAATCAACTGAGTTGAAATGTCCAGAGCTGATGCTGAAAAATACACAGTGCTTTAGTCAGGCAACACCTGGATACTGCGTACACCACAACATAAGGGGTCACACAAGCATTAGAGACTGTGCAGAAGAAAGCAATAAGTTTGGTCAAGAGTTGTGAAGGAGAATTTGACACAGTAGTCCCTCATCCTCAAAGTTTTGTCGGGGGATCTTGTTAAGGTATGCAAGATACTTAATGGAATTTAGAAATTAAACGCAATTCAATTTTATATTCAGATCTGCTAGGGCAGCAAGTCAAGAATTCATAGGTGTAGGGTTGTGTAGAGCAAATGTAAATGGCAGTCGGAAATATATTTTTACACAAGAGCCTCGTCCAAAACTCCAATTGGTTACCAGGAAAACTGTTCAGGCCAAGACACAACTCGCTTCAAAAACTGGTCAACTCTATCACCACTTCATTAGATTCTGTGTTTTGAAGATTGAGATCCAGTATATGAAGAACTACTTTATCCAAATAAAAGCAAAATACTGCAGATACTGGAAATCTGAAAAAAAACAAAAAATGCTGGAAATACTCAACAGGTTTGGCAGCATCTGTGGAGACAGAAGCAGAGTTAACATTTCAAGTCAGTGACGTTTCATCAGAACTGGCAAAGGTTAGAAATGTAGAAGGTTTTAAGCGAGCAAAGCGGGGGTGGTGCAAAAGAGAACAAAAGGGAAGGTGTTGATAGGACAGACGGTCACAGAGCATAACTCTGAGAAAATAATTCTATCCCATGTTTCTGATTTCATAAATCGTAAAAGAGCAAAGTTCAACTATCTTATATACATTTAATTTATCTGAACGCAGGAGTGAACTTGCTGACTTTCAGTGCTAATTTGCCACTTATCTCATTCTCGTGCTCAAAAGTGTTGCTTTATTTACCTATTGTACTTCAAAGTAATTCATTGTATGAAATATAAAATAAATATACTGGAATTATCTATTAGTTATTACAAGACACTGGCAGGTGCTATTTCATGTTGGAATTTAAATCTAGACTGATGTGGTGATATTGAGTGACTTAATATTGGCACAGAGAAGGTGTGAATTAGGTGAATGTTAATGAAGGGGATTGCAAAAGAGAACTTGAAGTGATCTCTCAGCATATAACCATAGAATTGGCTCCTTCGTTTCGATATGTTGTTAGCAGGGGTTTCTGTACAATGAAAAATACATTACAATTAAAAACTCTAATTACATATTTGTACAGTAAATTACTTTGAAGTACAGTGCCCGTTATTGTGTAGACAAATAAGGCAGCCATTTTGTGCAGAAGATGATCCTACAAGCAGCAATGAGATGAATGACGAGCTCGTACTGTGTTTTTATTGATGTTCGTTGAGGAAGGAACATTGGTTAAGACACAGAGAATTCTCTACCCTTCTTCAAAAAGTGCCATGGATCTTTAACTTGAACCACTGGAGTAGGTAGTCCCTGCCTCAAAACTGTACGACAGTGGAGTGTCAGCTTCAGTCTGCTTGAATCCACAATCTTCTGGTAAGAGATTGAAGCTGTCAGTCTGAAATGTAGGTGGTTGTTTCCTTTATTGGATTTTTGTTGAGAAGCAGAGCAGCATATGATCATGATTTAAAATTAGTTTAGGCTGATCTGAGGAATACCATATTATGCACCAGTACAGTGAGTAATTGTGTAACTTTCATCTGATTACTAGAAAATTAAGCAGTATATATTGTATTATTCATAATTTTCTTGGTATTGTAGCCATGCATTTTCTGTAGCTACTTATGAATCATCTTATTCTGTTAGAATTATTCATCAGTCACATTTAAATAGCACCCTGTTGGTGTCTTAGACATCTCAAAGCATTTCACATTGAACAAATTACTTCGTGCAGTTGCTGTTGTGTGGGCAAACACAATAACCATTTTATGCACAGCAAGGTCCCACAAGCTGCAAAGACATGAATTACTAGTTAATCTGTGTTTGGTACTGCTTTTGAGAGAGGATGGCATAAAGTTTCAGAGTTTTTTTTTAAATGCCATGGGTGGGAACGTTTCAAGAAAGGAAAAATAAATCAGTGGCTTACATCTGAAGTCACACGCTGCACTATAAGTTTAGGATTAAACTCCTAATCTATAGTTTGCAGCTTTGAAAACCAGTGATTTTTGTTGCAATGCACTGCATTTTGTTGCATCAAAGTTGTGTTGTCGATTATCCTTTCTGACTTGTTACACAGTTACTCTGTTTTCTTTAACAGCAAAGTATGATGCAAAATCAGTATTCAAGACTCTGATTTATAACCTATTCCTCTTGATTACAATTTTGTTTAAGAGAATAAATATTGATTTAAATATTATTTAGACCACGTTCTTGTTTGTTCTTCAGATGACTTCCAGACAGCTCAGCTTTTGGCCTTAATTTTGGAATTACTCACCTTCTGCGTGGAGCACCACACCTATCATATTAAGAACTACATTATAAACAAAGACATTTTACGGAGAGTGCTTGTACTCATGGGCTCAAAGCATGCCTTTGTGGCATTGTGTAAGTCATAGGCTGATGATTTTTTAATTCATCTGTCCTCTCTAAAATGTATTAGGTTCAGAATTTTATGTTTAAACCTGTATTTACTTTTAATTTCAGGTGCACTTCGCTTCATGAGAAAGATAATAGGATTGAAAGATGAGTTCTACAATCGCTACATAATGAAAGCCTTTCTGTTTGAAGCTGTGGTGAAGGCATTTTTGAACAATGGGTCCCGCTATAATTTGCTGAATTCAGCAATCATTGAAATGTTCGAGTTCATCAGAGTGGTAAGTGTTGGCTACCTTACTGCCACATAAATGAAGCTGATGGTTTGGAAACTGGGGCAGAACAAGCAACACCACAGGGTTAGTGCCGCCTAGGTTCAGTCCTCCTTTCTGCTGTACCCAATCTCAGTCACAATGCCACAAGAGAGCAGCAGTATCACTGAGGTTCTCCAGTTTCACTGGGTGTCCCATGTCCTCCATACTTTACAAAAGCAACTGCACCAGGGGGCAGATTCAGTCCTCTGTACTGCTGAGCACTCCAACTTAGCACACTTCCACACAGTGCTATCAAGGAGGCAGTGAAAGTAGGATAGAGTCTCCAGCAACCTGGTGCCATGTATCTTCTGGTAGTGGATCATCAAGAGTGGAGAGTGCTGATCTCTTAGCTGTTGTTCTCAGAGACAGGAGGTGGATTTCAGGTTGCACATTGTTAGGTGTAAGTACTGTGGAGGGTTTTCAGTTTATATTTGCTTTACTTATTGTAACACTGGCGAAAAGGAAATGTCCCAAATACTGGTAATGTGAAATAATCGCAGAAAATATACACAACAGACCTATTAGCATCTTAAAGAGAAAAAAAGGTCGACACTTTAGCCACTGCCTGTCATAATTCTGGTATTTTCTGTTTTTAGTGCTTTCATTAGGAAGATGTAATGAATTTATATGAACCTCAAATTAGCTGACTTCAACTTAAGTACATTTCCATGCAGAGACCTGAAAATCAAACGAGTGTAAATTTTTAATGCACAAAAATATGCTTAGTTCTGTTACCTTGAAAAGTAGTGTTTCTACCTTATTTAAAGCTAAAATATTGCATCTTATTATTTTATACAGGAAGACATCAAGTCTCTAACAGCTCATGTCATAGAAAATTACTGGAAAGCACTTGAAGACGTGGATTATGTGCAGACATTCAAAGGACTGAAACTGCGTTATGAGCAGCAAAGGGAAAGGCAGGATAATCCAAAACTTGACAGGTAAGGCTTTCTAATAAATATTATTTTTCTTCCTTGAGAACTCAATGTAAAAAGCCACAATGTATTGGACAGGACACATCTTGGGTTGAAAAGAGTGAAAGAAAAGGGGAGGTAAATCAAGAAGTTGTAGTTAAGGATTGTCAGGCTTGGAATTTAGAATGTTGTAGGGATAAAGAAAAACTGAAAGAAGAGAGTTTCACAGTTTTGATGTCTTGGGAAAGGATGAGTTAGAAAACAATGCCATATGCGTCTCAATGTTTTTTTGTCATGTAAATCAGCTGAAGCAAGTGAAATGTGTAGAGTGATCTTGAACACAAAAAATAGGAGCAGGAGCAGACCATACGGCTCATCGAGCCTTCTCTGGTATTCAAAACAATCATGGCTGATCTTAGGATTCAACTTCACTTTCCCACCCACTCACCATATCCCTTGATTCCCGGAGAGGTCAAAAATCTATTTATCCCAGCCTTAAATGTATTCAACGATAGACCATTCACAACCCTCCGGGGCAGAGAGTTCCAAAGATTCACAACCCTTTGAGTGAAGTGTTTTCTCCTCATCTCAGTCCTAAATGATCGGCCCCTTATCCTGAGAGTGTGCCCCTGTGTTCTAGATTCCCCGACCAGCGGAAATAATCTCTGTGTATACCCTATCCAGCCCCTTTAAAATCTTACATGTTTCATTGAGATCCCCTTTAATTCTTCTAAACTCCAGAGAATACAGGCCCAATTTACTTAGCCTCTCATCATAGCACATCCCCAGAGACAAATCCAAAGAACATTCGCTGTACCGCCTCCAATGCAAGTATATCCTTTCTTAAATGTGAAGACCAAAACTGCACACACTATTGCTGGTGTGGTCTCACCAAAACTCTGTACAATTGTAGCAATGCTTCCTTATTCCTGTACTCTTAGCCCCTTGCAATAAAGGCCGACATGCAATTTGCCTTCCTAATTGCTTGTTGTACCTGCATGTTAACTTTCTGCGTTCCTTGTACAAGCGCACCCAAGTCTCTGAACAGTGACACTTACAAGTTGCACACCTTTTAAAATATTCTGCTTTTCTATTCTTACGACCAAAGTGAATAACTTCACACTTCCCTACATTATTCTTCATCTGCCATCTTGTTGCCCACTTACTGAATCTGTCTATATCACTTTGCAGCCTCTCTGTGTCCTCCGCACAGCTTACCTTTCCACCTACCTTTGTATTGTCAGCAAACTTAGACACATCACTCTGTGTCTCTTCATCCAAGTCATTAATATATTAAATAGCTGAGGTCCCAGCACTGATCTTTGCGGCACTCCACTATTTCCTGCCTGCCAACTTAAAAATGCCTTATTTATTATGCCTACTCTTTACTTCCTGTCCGTTAACCAATCCTCTGTCTATGCTAATATATTACTCCCAACTCCATGATCTTGCCTATTAACCTTTTGTGTGGCACCTTATCGAATGCCTTTTGGAAATCCAGGCGTACTACATCTACTGGTTCCCCTTTATCTACCCTACTAGTTACATCCTCAGAAAACTCTAATAAATTTGTCAAACAAGATTTCCCTTTAGTAAAACCATGTTGACTTGTTCTAATCATGCTGTGCTTTTCTAAGTGCATTGTTAAGATTTCCTTAATAATAGATTCCAGAATTTTCCAACAACTGATAGGCTTACTGGCCTGTAGTTCCCGGTTTTCTCTCTCCCTCCTTCCTTGAAAAGCGGTGTAAAATTTGCCAATTTGAATACGATGGCACTGTTCCTGAATGTAAGGAATTGGCTAGTGCAACCACTATCTCTGCAGCTATCTCTTTTAGAACCCTAAGGTGTAGGCCATCAGGTCCTGGAGATTTGTCAGATTTTAGTCCCTTAAATTTCTCCAATAATTTTTCTCTGCTGATATGAATTTCTTTAATTTCCTCACACTTTTTAGCGCCTAGGTTACTGTCTATTTCTGGTATGGAACTTGTGTCTTCTACTGTGAAGGCAGACACAAAATATTTGTTCAATGCTTCTGCTATTTCCTCATACCCCACAATAATTTCTCCAGTCTCTGCTTCTAAGGGACCAATGTTTACTTTAGTTACTCTCTTCCTTTTGATCTATCTATAAGAGCTCTTAGAATCAGTTTTTATATTCCTGGCTAGTTTACTCTCTCTTCCTTTTTTATCAACTTTCCGGTGGCCCTTTGCTGGTTCCTAAAACACTCCCCACCCTCAGACTTGCTACCCTTTTTTGCAACATTGTAAGCCTCTTCTTTTAATCTAATACTATCCTTAACTTCCTGAGTGAGCCACGGGTGGGTCTGTCTTGATGAGTTTTTGTTTTTCAAAGGGATGTATTTTTGTTGAACATTTTTAATTGTTTCTTTTAAATGTTTCCCACTGTTCATTTACTGCCATATCTTTTAGTCTATTTACCCAATTTACTGTCGCCAGTTCCTCTTTCATGTCTTGGCTTTGTTTAAGTTTAAGATTCTTGTTTGTGATTGGAGCTTGTCACTTTCAAACTTAATATGGAATTCAATGGTATCATGATCACTGTTTCCAGTGGATCTTTTACTATGAGATTGCTAATTAACCCTGCTTCATTACACATAACTAGATCGAAGATCGCTTTATCCCTAGTTGGCTCCACAATGTATTGCTCCAAGAAACTTCCGAAAACATTCTACAAACTCATCATCTAGACCACTCCTGACAATTTCATTATCCAAGTCTATATGAAGATTAAAGTCCCCCACAATTATTACTTTGCCTTTGTTATAAGCTCCACTAATTTCTTGTTTAATGCTCTGTCCAACGGTATAACTGCTGTTAGGGGGCCTATAAACTACTCCCACCAGTGTTTTCTGATTCTTGCTATTCCTTATTTCCACCCATACTGATTTTACTTCATGATCTTCCAATGCCAGATCCTTTCTCACTAATGCCCTTATGTCATCCTTTAACATAAGTGCTACCCCTCCTCCTTTGCTATTCTGTCTGTCTTTCCAAACTATTGTGTACCCTGAAGTATTTCTCAACCTTGATCACTATGTAACCATGTCTGTGTAATGGCGATTAGATTTAAATCATGTAGCTCTATTTGTGCTATTATTTCATCTGTCTTATAGCAGATGCTTCGCGCATTCAGATAAAGAAACTTCAATTTCATTTTTTTGCTTCTGCTTCCTTCAATGACCTTGTTTGCTGTTGTACAATTTGTGTTAAACTCTCTGTCCTTTCCTGTCCCATTCCGCTCGTCTTTACCCACAACACTATACTGTTCCTATGCCTTGGCCTTTCTCTTTGGATTTTTAAACCTCACCTCTCCCAAAGCCTACCCACCCCCCCACCGCCCACTCTGTTAGTTCACAACCTCTAATCTTATCTGCTGGCTCACTTTTGAGTTTGTACGCACTGTCCTGTCCTGTTCAACCTGATTATCATTATCCTTATTGCTATTTTGCTCTCTTGCCTTCTCTCTCTTTAAATTATCACATTTTCCCTCACTTGATCCCTCACCCCTACTGTGTAGTTTAAAGCCCTCTCTACTGCCCTAATTACACAGCTTGCCAGAATACTGGTCCCAGCAAGTTCAGGTGTGGACTGTCCCAACAGTACAACACCCACTGTCCCCAGTATTGGTGCCAGTGCCTCATGAATCGAAACGTCTTTCTCCCACACCAATCTTTGATTTAACTGTCTAATCTTATTTACCTACACCAATTTGCTTGTGGCTCAGGTAATAACCCAGAGATTACTACCATTTTGAGATGCTGCCTTTTAATTTAATTTAACCCCTGGCTGCTCATACTCCCTATGCAGCACCTAGTCCTATCTGAGCCATTGGTACCCACGTGGACCACAACAACTGGATCCTCCCCCTCCCACTGCAAGTTCCTCTCTAGCCCTGAGCAGATGTCCCGAACCTTGGCACCAGGCAGGCAACAAAGCCTTCTGGTCTCTCGCTCTTGGCTGTAGAGAACGGCGTCTATCCCCCTGACTATACTGTCCCCTACTGCCACTGCATTCCTGTTTACTCCCCCCACTTGAATGGCTTCCTGTACCACGGTGCCATGGTCAGTTTGCTCATCCACCCTGCAGCCTTCGCTGTCATCCATACAAGCTGAAAGAACCTCAAACCTGTTGGACAATTGCAAGGGCTGAGGCGCCTTCACTTCTGCATTCCCCTTACCTGCCTCACTCGCAGTTACATCTTGTCTCACTCCTGCCAGACAGTTTTTTATGGACCACAGACAATACCCTGCTCTAACTTACTTTGAAGCCTGAAGCATCGTGCTTATCCATGTATAACTGCTCTCTGCATTTGTGGTTTCTTAGAGTGCCATTGGTGTGCACCATGTATTTGTGTGCACTTATCTGTAATTGGTAGGTAGACTTACGATAAATACAATGCATGTCTGAGATGATATTCTCCATCCCTCTCCACTCTTTTTCTCACCCTCGACTGCCTCCCCATCCTCCTCCCTCCATCCCTCTCCTCTCGCTCGCACGTTCTTTCTCACTTTCTCACACTCTCTCTTTTCCCCCCTTTCCCTCACCCTGTCTCTCTCAAACTCTTCTCTCTCCCTTTCTCTCTCTCTGGTGATGGCAGGCTGCATTTATAGTGATTTGATACACAACTGAATGTCTTGCTAGATCACCTCATCAACTGCTAGAGCAGTTGAGAGTCCATCACGTGGATCTGGAGCCACATGTAAAGTAGACCGAGTAAGAACAGCGGGTTTCCTTCCCTATGGAACATTAGCAAAACAGTTGAATTTTTACAATAATCCGACAGTTTCATTGTCACTTAATATACCAGTTTTTTATTTCCAGACTTTTTCCCCAGCTGAATTCAAATTCTCATCGCTATGGTGACATTTGAACTCCAGTTCTGTGGATTACTACTCCAGTGATTTAATCACTACTATTCCCACTATGAAAGCATTCTAATGCTTTATTTTATCTCTGGAATACAGTATGCGCTCCATCTTGCGGAACAACAGGTACCGACGAGATGCCCGCACCCTGGAGGAAGAGGAGGAGATGTGGTTCAACACAGATGAGGAGGAAATGGAAGATGGAGAGACAGTGCTACTACCAACTGACAAGTCAAAAAATGACGACGAAATCATGGACCATTTTGGCAAATTTATGGAGAGGAAAAAATGTATGGAATCTGCCAAATAAGTGTAAATTCTTTTTTATTACTCGACTGCAGGAATATCAAAAGACAAGTAGCTATCGGTTTGAGCAGTACGCTCTACGTACAGAAAGTTTCCCGGATGCCAGTTCTCTCATGATGGTGGATATCCTGTTACGACGTATGGCAGGCAGGAGTGAATTTTGGCACTGAGTGAAAAATCTGCTTGGAAAACTATATGACGAAGCAGCTTCACAATTGCCTGTGATGCACTGCAGGGGGCAAGGGGTGTTAGAGTTGTCTTCTGCATCCCTGGGCTAGGGAGGTAGGGATGGAAATAAGTCCAAATTCCCACTCTGACCATTATCCAATGAGTATTGCTGAGAAGTGTGCCTATGTGGATGCTAAATGACAGGATTGGTCTTGACAGTGATGCCCCATCCCACAGTGCAAGTAGGCTGTTGATGCTCACTCTCACATGAAGAATGGCCCTTGGATGATGGGGAGCCTCGTATTTCTGGCATCCATGAAACTGCACCTTAACAACAGTGAGCACCTGCAGCAGAGGAGGGAAAAACTGGAAAGGAGAGATCTGTATTCATACAGTGGGTCCAAAAGTACCATTCTAGATTGTGGAACAGCTAGTTATTTTGTCATTTTGTAAATGTAGAATTATGCATTATATGTCAAATTAAACATTTAATTAACTGAACCAAGTTCAGGTCCAGAACACAAACTTGATTCCCATACGAAGTATCATAGCCAATTGATTGAAAGGAATCTAATTGATGAACGGATTTCTGATTTTGCTTTGATTTAGATTCTGTTGCTTACCCACTTTATTCACTTTTTTACAATGATATAAATGTCAACACAACTAAAATCTGTTTGGTCCCTCGTGCCTGTGTTATCACTGTTGTTAGCTCCATAGCTGACTACTCCATAATCCCATTTCCCTGCTTTCTCCAGGATGTACAGAGCAGATCCCTATTACTTTTTTTTTTACATTCTGTTCTGATTTTCACTTCTATGTATTGTGTGACATTCACTTTATATAAAATAGAATAACATTCACTGCCTACATTATTTTTTAGCTTTTGTGTGAATTTAGTTAGTTTTGCAGGAACAATTTACTGGGGATACCAATGCCAGAGACAAGGTTAAATCTGCACTTTAATTTGAACATTTAATAATCTTACAACTCATTCATTCAATTCTCCTGTGAATTTAGTAATTGAACTTGTCGCACTTCTGTTTTGAAGATTTTTTTGTGTATTAAGATTAAACTGGTGATTCTGTAAGGCACCCTCTTAAATATTTTTTGATGTAAGTTGTGAACTTTCCCCTATTTAGTGAAGGACGGGGATGAGAAGGAGGTCCTGACGAAAAGCACTCTGACAACGAGGCAAAGCCCCAGCTTTAAGCTTTCCTTCTCCAGCACCAGCAGTGGAAGCAGCAAGTCCAGCCTCACCAGCCACTCAGCCTCCAGTAACTCAGCTGGGTCGCCAGGTTCCCCAGGATCTCCAGGGTCACCCGGAACAGCCAAAAGCACACCTCATATGGCAGCTATTACCACCAAGGTACTGTACTGGAGTTGAGTGATTCCCCAAAGCCTGGGACCATTTCAGGCATAATTGCTGCAGTCTGTTTCTTCCATCTGAATTGAAGTTGGGGTTAACTCCCTCATCAAAGTAACACTGTCTGTCCATTTGTTCACATTGTAATCAACTTACCTTTCATCCCTTTAGTGTGATTATATAACAAATCATCAACTTCAAAAATTATCATTGTTCAATCTCAACTCTTGTAATCCAGCTGTTTTCTACAAAGGTATGGCTAATATAGGAAAAAACAGGAGTGCTAGGTTCCCTCAGTGCTCAACCAGTTTAGTTGGGGAGTAGCCACTGTACAATCCTACAACCAAGTACATCATGGTAACTGGGGATAATATGCATTGTTAATTGGTGTCTCTTTTAAATTACATGCCAATATGAGATTAAAATAGTGCCAACCAAATATGTATACGCTGGGTTTCGAGACTAATCGGATGCTGCAATGACAGGACTTTAGGGGCTTTCTGATTGGCTGAATTATCTTGTGAGCTGAACAGTGATACAGTTTCTACCTTCCTTTTATCACATGCAGTAGTATTTGATGATTAACAGGGTTTTCAACTTGTGTGGTAAACATATAAATTTATTCAGCCTTTGTTTTTGTTTGACCTTCTCTTCCCTCCCGAAGGCATTTGCTCGCCCTGGGTGATGCTTCCACGGGACACCCTTATGAACCCAGCAAAATGATCATCCTCTGTACAAAGATTCTTAGTTGAGTATTGACAAGCTGTTTGACTGCTGAGCAATACTCTCGAGACCATTCCCACTATGCACTTTGCAACTGGGATCAATGGATAACAGTCAGGAACCGGAACTCTGGTTGATATTTCCACTTCATCGTGCAGAGCTGCTGATGCCAATAGTAGAATCTCTGCTGGCACCTCAGCTGAGATTGGCTAATCCAGCACAGGCAGGATAGGATTGCTATCTGTGATCTTTTGGTCTGCACAGCTCAGTTATCGGTGCAGTTATCAACTGCACCATTGGGGGAGCAGTGTTGTCAAATTAATTTAAAACTTCTAATTCCCACCTTAGAATTATGATATATCCTTTAATAATTGACTCATGACATTTGCCATCCTATACTAAGGCAGGTACTCCTAGGTCTTTAGTAACACTGCTTTGATCATTAGAAGACACAGTAGCAACTGGGTTGGTCTGGCCCCTTTTTCCTTCCCCTGTAATGACTCACTGTCAAACTTACACAGCCATTCGAATATACAAATTAGGAGTAGGAGTAGGCCATTTGGCCCCTTTGTGTCTGCTGTGCCATCTGATGCTATCAGGTGTAAATGTGTTTGGAAGGGGAGTACAATACTCTATTTTGACCATTGTAATCTACACAATTGTAATTGTACTGTTGACATCCTGTGAAATTTCTCATGGTGAGTCATAATTAATTTCAGTAAAATATTCAGGAGAAACCTCTTTACCCAGAGAGTGACTAGAACTGGCTATCACAAGAATTGGCAGAGGCATAGATGCGTTTAATGCTAGATAGTTGCACAAAGCAAAAAAGAATTAAAGGATGAGGGTTAGATGAAGAGGGGTGTGAGAGCCTAAATGCCAACATGGACCAGTTGGGCAGGATGGTATGTTTCTGTGCTATAAATTACAACATACGAATTAGGAGCAGAAGTAGGCCATTCAGCCCCTCTCGCCTGCTCAGCCATTCAGTAAGTTCATGGTTGATCTGTTTGTGTCACAAATTCCACAGGCCCATCTACCCCTGATAACCTTTGATTCCTTTGCCTAACAAGAATCTATCTATCTTCACCACCTTCTGAGGCAGAGAGTTCCAAAGTCACAAACTCTCAAGAGAAAAAAATTCTCCTCATCTCTGTCCTAAAAGGGGGACCCCTAATTTAAAACCATACCCCCTAGTTCTGGACTCACCCACAAGAGGAAACATCCTTTCCACATCCACCTTGTCAAGACCGTTCAGGATCTCATAAACTTCAATCAGGTCTCCCCTCAATCTTCAGAACTCCAGTGAAAACGAGCCAGTTTGTCCAATCTTTCCTCATAAGACAACCCACTCATTCCAGGTATCAATCTGGGGGCGGCACAGTGGCGCAATGGTTAGCACCGCAGCCTCACAACTCCAGTGACCCAGGTTCGGTTCTGGATACTGCCTGTGCGGAGTTTGCAAGTTCTCCCTGTGACCGCGTGGGTTTCCACCGGGTGCTCTGGTTTCCTCCCACAGCCAAAGACTTGCAGGTTGATAGGTAAATTGGCCATTGTAAATTGCCCCTAGTGTAGGTAGGTGGTAGGAGAATGGTGGGGATGTGGTAGGGAATATAGGATTAGTATAAATGGGTGGTTGATGGGCGGCACAGACTCGGTAGGCCGAAGGGCCTGTTTTAGTGCTGTATCTCTAAATAAAATTTTTTTTAAAATTACTTGCTGTATCTGCATACTAACCTTTTGTGACTCATGCACTAGAACAGCTAGATCCCTCTGCAACTCGGAATTTTGCAGTCGTTCTCCGTTTAAGTAATACTCTACTTTTTTATTCTTCCTGCCAAAGTGACCAACTTCACTTTCAACATTATAGAAACATAGAAAAATAGGAGCAGGAGTAGGCCATTTGGCCCTTCGAACCAGCTCCGCCATTCAATGCGATCATGGCTGATCATCCAAACTAAGTAACCTGTCCCGCTTTCTCCCCATATCCTTTGATCCCATTAGCCCTACATCTAACTCTTTCTTGAGTATATTTAATGATTTGGCCTCAACTGCTTTCCGTAGTAGAGAATTCCACAGGTTCACCACTCCCTAAGTGAAGAAATCTCTCCTCATCTCAGTCCTAAATGGCTTACCTCTTATCCTTGGACTGTGACCCCTGGTCCTGGACTGCCCCGCCATCGGGAACATCCTTCCTGCATCTAGTCTGTCCAGTCCTGTTAGAATTTTGTAGGTTTCTATGAGATTCCCTCTCATTCTTCTAAACTCTAGCGAATACAAGCCTAATCGACCCAATCTCTCTCCATATGTCAGCCCTGCCATCCCAGGAATCAGTCTGGTGAACCTTCGCTGCACTCCCTCCATAGCAAGAACATCCTTCCTCAGATAAAGAGACTAAAACAGTACACAATACTCCAGGTGTGGTCTCACCAAGGCCTTGTATAATTGCAGCAAGACATCCTTGCTCCTGTACTCGAATCCTCTCGCTATGAAGGCCAACATACCATTTGCTTTCTTAACTGCCTGCTGCACCTGTATGCTTACTTTCAGAGACTGGTACACAAGGACACCCAGGTCTCGCAGCACCTCTCCCTTTTCCAATCTGTTGCCGTTCAGATAATCTGCCTTTCTGTTTTTACCACCAAAGTGGATAACCTCACATTTACCCACATTATACTACATCTGCCAGATTTTTGCCCACTCGCTCAATCTATCTATTTCAGTCTGCAACCTCCTTAGGTCCTCTTCACAATTCTAGGTAATATGCAAGAATGTGGTAAAGATTGAGAGATGTAGTGGACACTGTAAAATTTTCTGGCTCCTAAGGCAGTCATGAAAGTTTTTAATTTTTTATTTGATTTAACTCCAATTTCCGCAACAATTCAGAATAATGTTAGCAATTTTGTTTGTTCTGCAAGTCAACATTTGAAATATGCTACACTCTATACTTTACATTGGAGATACCAGTTCAGTAACTCTATTTCTTGTGCAGGGAGGTCTAATCGGCCTTGTAGATTACCCAGATGATGATGAGGAGGAGGAGGAGGAGGAGGAAGAAGAGGAAGACAGCGATGAGAAAGAACAATCGACGCCTTTGACAAAGAAATCCAGGCTTGGATCCTAATGGTGATCCCCTTCGGCCATGCCCTGTGACACTTACTGACCTGCAAAAATCACCAGACTCAGAAAAGGGTGTCTGAACTGTTCTGTCTCACACAGATAAATGCACACGTGGAATTCTGCTGATCAAGTGCCAATCCAGCTAAGCAGGAAAAAACAAAACAAAAAATCAGAACAAAGGATTTGGAACTTGTTGACACTCAAGTGTATCCAGTCTTTCACCTCACTCTACCCCCTTTCTCAGGGAAGGAAGATATTAAACAGCAGCCAGTGAGGGCGGAGAGTTTTCTAGCGCTACGAAGTGTAGCATGACCGGCTCGTTTTGGTCCGGTCTGTAATGTGTGGGAAGGTCAGTTGGAGCCTGGGAGGACATGGTGTAGTCCAGCAGTAATTCCCCCCCTGGAGTGCCAGCAGTTTTTTCATTGTTCAAAGACCTGCCTCTCCATTGTATATTCAGGACATCGATGGTCACGATGAAAGAAAACATTTTAAAAGAACCTCTGTTGGGAGGGCTGAGAGTACACGATTTTTCTCTTTTTAACCTGTGCCCTTTAAAACTGCATAATTTTTTTGAGAAAAAACTCCCAACCCCTCTGACTAAAAAGTGAATGGAATTTCTAGATGTGATCATTTTTGTTTCATATCTTGCATTTTCTTCAATTTTTTTTCTTGAGTGTACACTTAGTTGTTTAAGTATATTTGGGACCATTAAAGAAATTCTTTGATGTAATGTATTTCCCCCTGTTGTACTGGAACCCTTCATTGTGTGTATTTGTGTGGGGATGGGGTTTTGTACTATAATAGAAATTAATTTAGTTGTGTATGAAAGATGTTTTGTTTTATTTTTTTAACAAGGCTGCTATATGATCATTTCAAACAGTGGTGTTTTGACACTATCGGGTGCGTCCCAAGTGTTTTTGTTTTTATGGATACAAAATTAACTTAGAGATAGAAAAGGTTTGTGATGAATGGCTGGCTGTTTATCGGACTGGAGGGAGGTATACAGTGGAGTTTATGTTCTTACTGTGCACACACTGAGACGACTGGTACAAACATAGTAGGTTCTTTTTCTGTCCTCACCCTGGAGCATGTTCTCGAGGCAACCAGAGCGTTGGATGACACATAGTTAGATAACTCACTCAGCTGGCTTCAATATCTCCGTAACGTTGCTCCATTCAGTGTCATGACTTCATAGGCTCTATGCTCACTGCATACCTTCAAAACTTCTGCGTGAAACCAGGACCCTTCAGTTGGATGTATCACCCGAACCTTTTGTCCCACGTGTTGTCTAGGCAGCTCCATACCCCTATTTTGGTTATAGATACCCTTCGTCTTCCCCTGTTTTCAAGAAGCTTCACTTGGACAAATCACAGCTCGGCAGTGTGGTTCTCACTTGCCTCCCAAACATCATTTCCGCTGGCGACTGTAAACCCATGTCCGAGACAGATGTAACATGGCGATCTGGAGATCTTGATTTGTCTCCTTACACTTAACGATCAATGCCTTAACGGTACAGACCATTCTTTGAGACCATTCGACCTAAGGTAATATGGCGAGGCAGTCACGTGGTTGATGCCCCATTTTGCGCACATATCCCTAAAAAGGCTTGCCCATGTACTGCAGCCCATTGTCTGATAGAATCTCTTCTGGTGTACCAAAAAAACTGAATATAGCACTCACTGTGTTTGCAATGGACAAGCTTGAGGTATCCTTCAACTGCCAGGTGATGGGGAAGTTGGAGGAGTAGTCCGTGACTAAGAGAAAATCATCACCTCGAACAACAATCTCGGACCAAGGATGCGATGGAACTGTGTAAGGGTTTAGAGACTCCTTGTGCTGATTCGGCTGGTGCCTCTGACATGCATTGCACATTCTCATGACATTTTCTATATCGCTGTGATCCCTGGCCAGTACACTGCTCCCTCACCAGGCGCCTCATCCACTCTATGCCCATGTGCCCTTGGTGCAACTGTGACAAAATGTCCTGACAAAGAACTTCAGGTATAAGTACCTGCTTTTCTTTGAATATTACATCTCGATGCCGAATTCATCTCTCTAAGGCCAAAAGCATCTCACATTGGCTTGCACTTCCTGAATTGTGTCTGGCCAACCTTCAATGATAACTTTCCACAGTGCCATCAGTAGTAGATCTCTAGCTGTCTCCTCTTTAAATTGGTTGCATTTGTGTTGACCAAAACTCATCAAGTTGACTTTGAGTGTATCTTCGACTTCAGTAGCTAAGCTATCCATTTGCAAGTCCAATGACACTTCTTTAAAAATTCATTCATGGGATGTGGGCGTCACATTTATTGTCCATCCCTATTTGCCCTTCAGAAGGTGGTGGTGAGCTGCCTTCTTGAACTGCTGTAGTCCTGGTGGTGCAGGTACACCACTGTGCTGTTAGGAAAGGAGTTCCAGAATTTTGACCCAGTGACAGTGAAGGAACTGCGATGTAGTTCCAAGTCAGGATGGTGTGTGGCTTGGAAGGGAACTTGCAGGTGTTGGTGTTCCCATGCATCTGCTGCCGTTGTCCTTCGAGGTGGTAGAGGTCATGGGTTTGGAAGGTGCTGTCGAAGGAGCCTTGGTGAGGTGCTGCAGTGCATCTTGTAGATGGTACACACTGCTGCCACTGTGCGTCGGTGGTGGAGGGAGTGAATGTTGAAGGTGGTGGATGGGGCGCTAATCAAGTGGGTTGCTTTGTCCTGGATGCTGTCGAGCTTCTTAAATGTTGGAGTTGCACCCATTCAGGCTAGTGGAGAGTATTCCATCATGCCCCTGACTTGTACCTTGTAGATGATGGACAGGCATTGGGGAGTCAGGAGGTGTGTCACTCGCCGCAGAATTCTCTGACCTGCTGTAGCCACAGTACTTATATGGCTGGTCCAGTTCAGTTTCTGGTCAATGGTAACCCCCCCCCACCCCTCCCCAGGATGTTAATAGTGGGGCATTCAGCACTGGTAATGCCATTGAACATCAAGGGGAAATGGTCAGATTCTCTTTTGTTGGAGATGATCATTGTACTTGTGTGGTGTGAACGTTACTTGCCACTTATCAGCCCAAGCCTGGCTATTGTTCAGATCTTGCTGCATTTCTACACTGACTGCTTCAGTATCTGAGGAGTCACGAATGGTACTGAGCATTGTGCAATCATCAGCGAATATCCCCACTTCTGACCTTATGATTGAAGGAAGGTAATTGATGAAGCAATTGAAGATGGTTGGGTCTAGGACACTACCCTGAGGAACTCCTGCAGTGATGTCCTGGCATTGACATGATTGACCTCCAACAACCACAACCATCTCCCTTTGTGTTAGGTATGACTCCAACCAGCGGAGAGTTTTCCCTCTGATTCCTATTGACTCCAGTTTTGCTAGGGCTCCTTGATGTCATACTCGGTCAAGTGTTGCCTTGATGTCAAGGGCAGTCACTCTCACCTCATCTCTGGAGTTCAGCTCTTTTGTCCATGCTTGGGCAAAGGCTGTAATGAGGTCAGGAGCCAAGTGACCCTGACGGAACCCAAACTGTGCGTCAGTGAGCAACTTACTGCTGAGCAAGTGCCGCTTGATAGCACTGTCAACGACCCCTTCCATCACTTTGTTGATAGGGCGTAATTGGCCGGGGTGGATATGTCCTGTACACAAAAAACAGGACATACTGCTTTTTGTGTACAGGACATACTTGGGCAATTTTCCACGTTGCTGGGTAGATGCCAGTGGAACAGCTTGGCTCGGGGCACGGCAAGTTCTGGAGCACAAGTCTTCAGTACCATTGCCGGAATGTTTTCCGGGCCCATGGCCTTTGCAGTATCCAGTGCCATCAGCCATTTTTGACATCATATGGAGTGAATCATATTGGCTGAAGACTGGCAACTGTGATGCTGGGGACCTCAGAAGGAGGCTGAGATGGATCACCTGGCTGAGGATGGATGCAAATGCTTCACCCTTTTCTTTTGCAGGGCTCCCCCATAGCTGAGGATGGGAATATTAGTGGAGCCTCCTCCTCTTGTTAGTTGTTTAATTGTTCTCCACCATTCACGACTGGATGTGGCAGTACTGCAGAGCCTAGATCTGATTTGTTGGTTGTGGGATTGTTTAGCCCTGTCTATCGCATGCTGCTTCTGCTGGCATGCAAGTAGTCCTATGTTGTAGCTTCACCAGGCTGACACCTCATTTTTAGCTATGCCTCTTGCTGCTCCTGGCATGCCCTTCTGCACTCTTCATTGAACCAGCGTTGGTCTCCTGGCTTAATGGTAAAGTGGGATTATGCCAGGCCATTAGGTTACAGATTTGGTTGAGAAACATCTGCAGATTCCTTCTGATTTGGTAACCTGTTTAGAGTGTCTGAACTGATCATTCCGTTACTTGGTTTGTAGCGGACTTCGCAGTCATATCCTTGAACTTTTGAGAAGTCTAGGTGGTATGCTTGTCAATGGTTTGCGCCAGATCATTTCTACTAGTTTGTGGTCTGTTTGCACAATGAATTTCCGAACAAGTACGTATGGAATCTTGTTACCACCAATACTAGAACTGGAGTCTAGCGCTGTTATGTTTGAATAATTTGATTGTACTTTCTAAATGGGAAGAGGATGTCCAAAGAGACTTGGGAGTTCAGGTGCATAGATCTTTAAAATGCCACGAGCAAATGCAGAAAATAATCAAGAAGGCTAATGGAATGCTAGCCTTTATATCCAGAGGATTGGAGTATAAAGACACAGAGGTTATGCTGCAGCTGTACAAAACCCTGGTCAGACCCCACTTGGAGTACTGTGAGCAGTTCTGGGCACCACACCTTAGGAAGGATATATTGGCCTTGGAGGGAGTTCAACGTAGGTTTACAAGAATGATACCTGGTCTACAGGGGTTAAGTTACGAGGAGAGATTACACAAATTAGGCCTGTTTTCGCTAGAATTTAGAAGGTTAAGGGGTGATCTGATTGAAGTGTTAAAGATATTAACAGGAAAAGACAGGCTAGATAAAGATAAACTATTTCCACTGGTTGGAGATTCTGAAACTAGGGGGCATAGTCTAAAAATTAGGACCAGACCGTTCAGGAGAGATGTTAGGAAGCACTTCTTCACGCAAAGGGTGGTAGAGGTTTGGAACTCGCTCCCACAAACAGCAGTTGAAGCGAGAACAGTTGTTAATTTTAAATCTGAGATAGATTTTTGTTAAGCGAAGATATTAAGGGATATGGGCCAAAGGCAGGTATATGGAGTTAGGCCGCGGATCAGCCATGATCTCATTGAATGGTGGGACAAGCTCGAGGGGCTGAATGGCCCACTCCTGTTCCTATCTTTCAATGTTCCAACCTTCTAGGTAAAAATATTAGGGTCTTCTGATTTGGTTCAATGCCAGGGACAGGAGAGTGTGACTGCGAGTGAGGTAGGTATAGAGAGGAGACTCAGTCCTTGTAATTGTCCACAGGTTCGAAGTTCTTGTATCAGTGGCATCAGCTTGTATGGATGAGAGCGAGGAGTGCAGGGTGGATAAGCGAACTGGCCTTGGCACCATGGTGCAGGGAGCCATTCAAATGGGGGGAGTAAATAGAAATGTAGTAGGGGACAGTATAGTCAGGGGGATAGATACATTTCTCTGCAGCGGAGTGTATGAGTCCTGAAGGCTCTGCTGCCTGCCTGGTGCCAGGTTTGGGACATCTGCTCAAAGCTGTAGTAGAACTTGGAGGGGAAGGATCCAGTTGTGGTCCATATGGGTACTAATGACGTAGATATGACTTGGAAAGAGTTTCTGTTTAGGGATTACGAGCAGCTAGGGGCTAAATTAAAAAGTAGATCCACAAAGCTAATCTCTGTATTACTACCTGAGCCACGAGCCAATTGGCATAGGGTAAATAAGATCAGAGAGTTGAATGCGTGTCTCAAAGATTGGTGTGGGAGAAATGGATTTTGATTCATGGGGCACTGGCACCTGTACTGAGGAAAGCGGCAGCTGTACTATTGGGTTGGCCTTCACCTGAACCAGGCTGGGACGAGTGTTCTGGTGAGTTGTATAACTAGGGCAGTAGAAAGTGCTTTCAACTAAGTGTGGGCGAGGCGGGGGCGGAGGAGTGGAGATGTGATAAGTTAAAGAGAAAGGACAAGGCAATAGAGCAGGTAGCGTTATGGGTGGTGATAACCAGAGTGTAGTAGGAAGGGGCAGTGCATATAAACTTAAGAATGCACCAGCAAATGAGGTCAGAGTTTGCAAGAATGGTGAAAAGACGATTGTAGGCTCTGTAACTGAATGCATGCAGCATTCGTAACAAAACTGACGAATTGATAGCACAAATAGAAATAAATATGTATGACCTGCAAGCCATTTCAGAGGTGTGGTTGCAAGGTGACCAAGCCTGGGAAGTAAATCTTCAAGGGTATTTGACATTTGGGAAGGACAGCAAGCTATGAAAAGATGTTAACTACGGATGTCATTAGTACAGTAGTGAGAGATGACCTTAGTTCAGAAGATCGAGATGTAGAATTAGTTTGAGTAGAGATAAGAAATAGCAATTTCAGTAAGTTACAAGTTAATCCCTTTTTTGTTTCGGAGGACCGGGGACTGCTGGGTAGGGGAAAACTATTTATTTGGGCAGTTTTAAAATCTTTGTCTTTTGCGAGGAGCAGCCTTGATAGAACGGGGTGCGGAGCGGACTTTCAGCTGAGCGGTCAATTTCAGTAAGTTACAAGTTAATCCCTTTTTTGTTTCGGAGGACCGGGGACTGCTGGGTAGGGGAAAACTATTTATTTGGGCAGTGGCAGTACCCGAGACACTACACGTGTAGTGTCTCCCACCCACCCTCCTCCTCTAACCAAAAAAAAAGGACTCTAGGGTGTTGATAAGGTAAGCTTTTTATTTAAAACTTCAGTCCGTCGGATTGCTAAGCGAACAAGTTTTGACTTTTTTTTTCGTTTGGTTTTTCAGTAGATTTATTGGGAATCTAGAATAGTGGGAATGGAGGTAAAGGCAGTTGTATGTTCCTCCTGCAGAATGTGGGAGGTAGGGGTCGCCAAGAGTGTCCCTGCTGACTGCATCTGCGGGAAGTGCACCCAACTCCAGCTCCTCGCAGACCGCGTTAGGGAACTGGAGCTGGAGCTGGATGAACTTCGGATCATTCGGGAGGCGGAGGGGATTATTGACAGGAGTTATAGGGAGGCAGTCACACCTCAGGTAAAAGAAGTAGGTAGATGGGTTACCGTCAGGGGAAGGAAAGGGAACCAGCAGGCAGTGCAGGGATCCCCTGTGGCCGTTTCCCTCAACAACAGGTATACCGTTTTGGATACTGTTGGGGGGGACGACTTACCAGGGGTAAGCAATGGGGTGCAGGTCTCTGGCACAGAGTCTGTCCCTGTTGCTCAGAAGGGAAGGGGGAAGAGGAGCAGAGCATTAGTCATTGGGGACTCCATAGTTAGGGGAACAGATAGGAGGTTCTGTGGGAACGAGAGAGACTCACGGTTGGTGTGTTGCCTCCCAGGTGCCAGGGTACGTGATGTCTCCAATCGTGTTTTTGGGATCCTTAAGGGGGAGGGGGAGCACCCCCAAGTCGTGGTCCACATAGGCACCAACGACATAGGTAGGAAGAGAGATGGGGATTTAAGGCAGAAATTCAGGGAGCTAGGGTGGAAGCTTAGAGCGAGAACAACCAGAGTTGTTATCTCTGGGTTGTTGCCTGTGCCACGTGCTAGCGAAGAGAGGAATAGGGAGAGAGAGGAGTTGAACACGTGGCTGCAGGGATGGTGTAGGAGGGAGGGTTTTGGTTTCCTGGATAATTGGGGCTCTTTCTGGGGTAGGTGGGACCTCTACAAACAGGATGGTCTTCACCTGAACCAGAGGGGTACCAATATCCTGGGGGGGAGATTTGTTAGTGCTCTTCGGGGGGGTTTAAACTAAATCAGCAGGGGAATGGGAACCTAAATTGCAGTGCCAGTGTACAGGCTGTTGAGAGTAGTGAGGTAGGGGATAAGGTTACAGGGACGCAAGAGGGCACTGGCAAGCAAGAACTTGGTTTAAAGTGTGTCTACTTCAACGCCAGGAGCATCCGGAATAAGGTGGGTGAGCTTGCAGCATGGGTTGGTACCTGGGATCCTGATGTTGTGGCCATTTCGGAGACATGGGTAGAGCAGGGGCAGGAATGGATGTTGCAGGTTCCGGGATTTAGATGTTTCAGAAAGAACAGAGAAGAGGGTAAAAGAGGGGGTGGTGTGGCATTGTTAATCAAGGAAAGTATTACAGCGGCAGAAAGGACGTTTGAGGACTCGTCTACTGAGGTAGTCTGGGCCGAGGTTAGAAACAGGAGAGGAGAGGTCACCCTGTTGGGAGTTTTCTATAGACCTCCGAATAGTTCCAGAGATGTAGAGGAAAGGATAGCGAAGATGATTCTCGACAGGAGCGAGAGTAACAGGGTAGTGGTTATGGGGGACTTTAACTTTCCAAATATTGACTGGAAATACTATAGTTCGAGTACTTTAGATGGGTCTGTTTTTGTCCAGTGTGTGCAGGAGGGTTTTCTGACACAGTATGTGGACAGGCCAACCAGGGGCGATGCCACATTGGATTTGGTACTGGGTAATGAACCCGGCCAGGTGTTTGATTTAGATGTAGGTGAGCACTTTGGCGATAGTGATCACAATTCGGTTAGGTTTACCTTAGCGATGGGCAGGGACAGGTATATACCGCAGGGCAAGAATTATAGCTGGGGGAAAGGAAATTATGACGCGATTAGGCAAGATTTAGGATGTGTAGGATGGGGAAGGAAACTGCAGGGGATGGGCACAAACGAAATGTGGAGCTTATTCAAGGAGCAGCTAATGCGTGTCCTTGATAAGTATGTACCTGTCAGGCAGGGAGGAAGTTGTCGAGCAAGGGAGCCGTGGTTTACTCAAGAAGTTGAAGCGCTTGTCAAGAGGAAGAGGGCGGCTTATGTTAGGATGAGACGTGAAGGTTCAGTTAGGGCGCTTGAGAGTTACAAGCTAGCCAGGAAGGATCTAAAGGGAGGGCTAAGAAGAGCAAGGAGAGGACACGAGAAGTCATTGGCGGATAGGATCAAAGAAAACCCTAAGGCTTTCTATAGGTATATCAGGAATAAACGAATGACTAGAGTTAGATTAGGGCCAATCAAGGATAGTAGTGGGAAGTTGTGTGCGGAATCAGAGGAGATAGGGGAAGCGTTAAATGAATATTTTTCGTCAGTATTTACAGTAGAGAAAGAAAATGTTGTCGAGGAGATTACTGAGATACAGCCTACTAGGCTAGATGGGATTGAGATTCACAAGGAGGAGGTGTTAGCAATTTTGGAAAGAGTGAAAATAGATAAGTCCCCTGGGCCAGATGGGATTTATCCTAGGATTCTCTGGGAAGCCAGGGAGGAGATTGCAGAGCCGTTGTTGTTGATCTTTAAGTCGTCATTGTCGACAGGAGTAGTGCCGGAGGACTGGAGGATAGCAAATGTTGTCCCCTTGTTCAAGAAGGGGAGTAGAGACAGCCCTGGTAATTATAGACCTGTGAGCCTTACTTCGGTTGTGGGTAAAATGTTGGAAAAGGTTATAAGAGACAGGATTTATAATCATCTTGAAAAGAATAAGTTCATTTGCGATAGTCAGCACGGTTTTGTGAAAGGTAGGTCGTGCCTCACAAACCTTATTGAGTTTTTCGAGAAGGTGACCAAACAGGTGGATGAGGGTAAAGCCGTGGATGTGGTGTATATGGATTTCAGTAAGGCGTTTGATAAGGTTCCCCACGGTAGGCTATTGCAGAAAATACGCAAGTATGGGGTTGAAGGTGATTTAGAGCTTTGGATCAGAAATTGGCTAGCTGAAAGAAGACAGAGGGTGGTGGTTGATGGCAAATGTTCATCCTGGAGTTTAGTTACTAGTGGTGTACCGCAAGGTTCTGTTTTGGGGCCACTGCTGTTTGTCATTTTTATAAACGACCTGGATGAGGGTGTAGAAGGGTGGGTTAGTAAATTTGCGGATGACTCGAAGGTCGGTGGAGTTGTGGATAGTGTCGAAGGGTGTTGTAGGGTACAGAGGGACATAGATAGGCTGCAGAGCTGGGCTGAGAGATGGCAAATGGAGTTTAATGCGGAGAAGTGTGAGGTGATTCACTTTGGAAGGAGTAACAGCAATGCAGAGTACTGGGCTAATGGGAAGATTCTTGGTAGTGTAGATGAGCAGAGAGATCTTGGTATCCAGGTACATAAATCCCTGAAAGTTGCTACCCAGGTTAATAGGGCTGTTAAGAAGGCATATGGTGTGTTAGCCTTTATTAGTAGGGGGATCGAGTTTCAGAGCCACGGGGTCATGATGCAGCTGTACAAAACTCTGGTGAGGCCGCACCTGGAGTATTGCGTGCAGTTCTGGTCACCGCATTATAGGAAGGATGTGGAAGCTTTGGAAAGGGTGCAGAGGAGATTTACTAGGATGTTGCCTGGTATGGAAGGAAGGTCTTACGAGGAAAGGCTGAGGGACTTGGGGTTGTTTTCGTTAGAGAGAAGGAGGAGGAGAGGTGACTTAATAGAGACATACAAGATAATCAGAGGGTTAGATAGGGTGGATAGTGAGAGTCTTTTTCCTCGGATGAGGATGGCAAACACGAGGGGACATAGCTTTAAGTTGAGGGGTGAAAGATATAGGACAGATGTCAGAGGTAGTTTCTTTACGCAGAGAGTAGTAGGGGCGTGGAACGCCCTGCCTGCAACAGTAGTAGACTCGCCAACTTTAAGGGCATTTAAGTGGTCATTGGATAGACATATGGATGTAAATGGAATAGTGTAGGTCAGATGATCGGCGCAACATCGAGGGCCGAAGGGCCTGTACTGCGCTGTAATATTCTAATTCTAATTCTAATTCAATGGTAAGAAGTCACTTGTGGGAGTAGTTTGTAGGCCCCCTAACAGTAGCTACGCTGTAGGACAGAGTATACAGAAAGAAATAATGGGGCCTTATAAGAAAGGTACTGCAATAATCATGGATGATTTTAATCTTCATATGGATTGGATGAATCTGATTGGCAAATGTAGTCTGGAAGATGAATTCATAGAGTGTATTCGGGACAATTTCTTAGAGCAAAACATTCTATTGCCAATCAGGGAGCAGGCTATTTTAGACCTGGTAACATTGGCAACAATGATCATAACATAATATAATTTCATATTCAGTTTGAGGGTGAGAAGTGTGGGTCTAAGACTAGTGTCTTAAAGGCAATTATAAGGGTATGAATATTCTTTCTTTTGGGCCTCCTTATCTCGAGAGACAATGGATACGCGCCTGGAGGTGGTCAGTGGTTTGTGAAGCAGCGCCTGGAGTGGCTATAAAGGCCAATTCTGGAGTGACAGGCTCTTCCACAGGTGCTGCAGAGAAATTTGTTTGTCGGGGCTGTTGCACAGTTGGCTCTCCCCTTGCGCCTCAGTCTATTTTATATGAATATAGAGTTGGCTAAAGTGAATTTGGAAAATAAAAGGTAGGACAGTAGAGAAACTGGGCAGACATTTAAAGAGATATTTTATAACTCTCAGCAAAAATATGTTCCTTTGGGAAAGAAAGACTCTCAGAAGGATGCACCATCCATGGCTAACTAAGGAAGTTAAGGATATTATCAAATAGAAAGAAAAAGTGTACAATACTGTGAAGATTAGTGGTTGATTGGACGGATTTTGGAAACCAGCAAAGAATGACTAACAATAAGGAGGGAAAAAATAGAGTATGAGAGAAAGCTAGCTAGAAATATAAAAACAGATAGTAAAAGTTTCTACAAGTATTTAAAAAGGAAAACAGTAACTAAAGCGAGCTTTGGTCCCTTAGAGGGTGAGTCCGGGGAATTAATAATGGAAAACAAGGAAATGGCAGGAGCGTTGAGCAGACATTTTGTGTCTGTCTTCACTGTTTAAAAAAAAAAAATCCCAAGAATACTTGAAAATCAAGAGGTAAAAAGGAGGGAGGAATTTAAAACAGTCATAATCACTAGGAAAAGATACTGGGAAAACGATGAGAACTAAAGGCTGGCAATTCCCATGGAGCTGATGGCTTGCATCCTTGGGTCGTAAAAGAAGTGGCTGCAGAAATAGTCAATGCATTGGTTGTAATCTTTCAAAATTCCCTAGATTGTGGAAAGGTCCCAGCAAATTGCAAATGTAACACCTCTATTCAAGAAAGGAGGGAAAATGCTAAAATCCATTATTAAGGAGGTAATAGGACATTTTAGAAAATCATAATGCGATCAAGCAGAGCCAACGTGGTTTTGTGGAAGAGAAATTGTGTTTGACTAATTTATTAGAGTTCTTTGAGGAAATAACAAGCAACGTGGATAAAGGGGAACCTGTAGATGTTTGGATTTCCAAAAGACATTTGATAAAGTGCCACATCAGCCGTTATTACCCAAGATAAGAGCGTAGGGGGTAGCATATTAGTGGGAATAAATGGGTCATTTTCAGGTTGGCAAGCCATTACTAATGGAGTGCCACAGGGATCAGTGCTGGGGCCTCAACTATTTACAATCTATATCAATGACTTGGATGAAGGGACCAAATGTAAGGTAGCTAAATTTGCAGATGACAGGAAGATAGGTAGGAAAGTAAGCTGTTAAGAGGATATAAGGAGTCTGCAAAGGAATATAGATAGGTTAAGTGAATGGGCAAAAACTTGGCAGATGGAGTATAATGTGGGAAAATGTGAACTTGTCCACTTTGGCAGGGAGAATAGAAAAAACATACGTTATTTGAATGGAGAGAGACTGTAGAACTCGGTGGTACAGAGGGATCTGGGTGTCCTGGTACATGAATCACGAAAAGTTGGTATGCAGGTACAGCAAGTGATTAGGAAGGCAAATTGAATGTTGCTGTTTATTGCAAGGGGAATCGGGTATAAGAGTATGGAAGTGTTGATATAGCTGTATAGGGCCTTAGTTAGACCGCATCTGGAGTACTGTGTACAATTTTGGTCTCCTTACTTAAGGAAGGCTATAATTGCATTAGAAGCAATTCAGAGAGGGTTCACTCGACTGATTCCTGGGATGGAGGGGTTATGTTATGAGGAAAGGCCAAGCAGGTTGGGCCCATACCAGTTGGAGTTCAGAAGAATGAGAGGTGGTCTTATTGAAACATATAAGATCCTGAGGGGACTTGACAGGTAGATGCTGAGAAGATGTTTCCCCTTGTGGGGGTATCTAGAATTAGGGGACACAGTTTAAAAATTAGGGGTCTCCCAATTAAGACTGAGATGAGAATGTTTTTCTCTGAGGTCGTTAGTCTGTGGAATTCTCTTCCCCAGAGATCAGTGGAGGCTGGGTCATTGAATATATTCAAGGCTGAGTTAGATAGGTTTTTGATCGACAAGGGAGTCAAGGGTTATAGAGGGCAGACAGGAAAGAGGTGTTGAGGCCACAATCAGATCAGCCATGATCTTGTCAAATGTTGGAGCAGGCCTACTGCTGCTCCTTTTTCTTGTGTTCTTGTGAACACTCCCAACCTCTCCAATCTTTCCTCAAAGCTAAAATTCTCCAGTTCTGGCAACATCCTCATAAGTCTCCTCTGTACCGTCTCTAGTGCAATCAGATCCTTCCTGTAATGCAATGTCAAGAACATTACTCTAGCTGTGGCCTACCTAGTGTTTTACAGAGTTCTTACATAACCTCCCTGCTCCAATATTCTATGCCTCAGCTAATAAAAGAAAGTATCACGTATGCTTTCTTAATCACCTTATCTACCTGTCCTACCTTCAGGGATCTGAGTACATGCACTTCAAGGTCCTTCTGTTCCTCTACACTTCTCAATATCCTACCATTTATTGGATATTCCCTTGCCTTGTTTGCCTTTGTCTAATGCACTACCTCACACTTTTTTTATTCATTCATGTGATGTGAGCGCTGCTGACAAGCATTTATTTCCTATCCCGAATTCCATTTGCCACTTTTCTGCCCATTTGACCAGTTCATTGCTACTATCAAGCACACGACTAATTTTTGTGTCATCTGTAAACTTCTTAATCATGCCCCCTATATTTGAGTTTAACTAGCATGATTGAATTTTTCGAGGCGGTGACTAGATGTGTAGATGAGGGTAAAGCAGTTGATGTAGTCTACATGGACTTCAGTAAGGGTTTTGATAAGGTCCCGCATGGGAGATTGGTTAAGAAGGTAAGAGTCCGTGGGATCCAGAGCAATTTGGCAAATTGGATCCAAAATTGGCTTAGTGGCAGGAGGCAGAGGGTGATGGTCGAAGGTTGTTTCTGTGAGTGGAAGCCTGTGACCAGTGGTGTACCACAGGGATCAGTGCTGGGACCCTTGCTGTTTGTAGTGTACATTAATGATTCAGATGTGAATATAGGAGGTATGATCAGTAAGTTCGCAGATGACATGAAAATTGGTGGTGTCGTAAATAGTAAGGAGGAAAGCCTTCGATTACAGGACGATATAGATGGTCTGGTAAGATGGGCGGAGCAGTGGCAAAGAGAATTTAATCCTGAGAAGTGTGAGGTGATGCATTTTGGGAGGACAAACAAGGCAAGGGAATATGCAATGGATGGTAGGACCCTAGGAAGTACAGAAGGTCAGAAGGACCTTGGTGTACTTGTCCATAGATCACTGAAGGCCCAGGTGGATAAGGTGGTTAGGAAGGCAAATGGGATACTTGCCTTTATTAGCTGAGGCATAGAATATAATAGCAGGGAGGTTATGATGGAGCTGTATAAAACGTTAGTTAGGCCACAGCTGGAGTACTGTGTACAGTTCTGGGCACCACACTATAGGAAGGATGTGATTGCCCTGGAGAGGGTGCAGAGGAGATTCACCAGGATGTTGCCTGGGCTGGAGCATTTCGGCTATGAAGAAAGACTGAAAAGGCTAGGGTTGTTTTCCTTAGAGCAGAGAAGGCTGAGGGGGGACATGATTGAGGTATACAAAATTGTGAGGGGCATTGACAGGTGAGATGGGAAGAAACGTTTTCCCTTAGCAGAGGGGTCAATAACCAGGGGGCATAGATTTAAGGTAAGGAACAGGAGGTTTAGATTTGCGGAAAAAAAATTTCACCCAGAGGGTGGTTGGAATCTGGAACGCACTGCCTAAAGGGGTGGTAGAGGCAGGAACCCTCACAATATTTAAGAAGTATTTAGATGAGCACTTGAAACGCCATCGCATACAAGGCTACGGGCCATGCTGGAAAATGGGATTAGAATAGTTAGGAACGATGGGCCTGTTTCTGTGCTGTGTAACTTTATGACTGAGTCTGTCTAAATCATTGATTATATACCACGAAAAGCAAGGGACCTAGTACTGAGCCCTGCCAAACCCCACTGGAAACAGCCTTCCAGTCACAAAAATGACCGTCTACCATTACCATTCGCTTCCTGCCTCTGAGCCAATTTTGGGTCCCAACGTGCCACTTTCCCCTGGATCCCGTGGGCTTTTACTTTTCTGACCTGTCTGCTATTTGGGACCTTATCATAAGTCTTGTTAAAATCCATGCAGACTACATCAAATGCACTACGCTCATTGACCCTCCTTGTTCCCTCCTTAGACACAACCTTTCCTTAATAAATCTATGCTATCTGCCCTTGATTAATCCGTGCCTTTCCAAATAATGATTAATACTAAACCTCAGAACTTTTTCCAATAATCTGCCCACCACCAATGTTAAGCTAACTGGCCTGTAATTACTCAGTCTATCCCTCTCTAAACAACAGTACAAGATTAGCAGTCCTTCTGCACCACACGTGTAGCCAGAGAGGATTGGAAAATGGTCAGTGCTTCACTATTTCCTCCCTTGCTTCTGTTAACAGCCTGGGATATGTTTCATCCAGGCCCAACGATTTGTCTACTCTCAAAGTTGCTAAACCCCTTTAATGTTTCCCCTCTCCCTCTGTTTATCTCATCCAATATTTCCCACTCCCCTTTAACTACAATGTCTGTATTGTCCCCCTCTTCTGTGAAGACGGGCACAAAGTATTCAATTAGAAGCATGCCCACATCTTCGGCCTCCGCACACAGGTTACCTTTTTGATCTCGTGATAGGCCCTACTCTTTCCTTTGTGTTATCCTTGTGCTCTTTATGTATTTCTAAAACATCTTTGTAATTTCCTTGATTTTACTCGCTAGTATAGTGCAGAACTTCATAAGGATGTAGACAGGTTGATGGAATGGGTGGACAAGTGGCAGATGAAATTTAATGCAGGGAAGTTTAAAGTGATTCATTTTGTTAGGAAGAACGCAGAGAGAGACAATGTGAAATAAAGGGTGCAATTTTAAAAGGAGTCCAGGAGCAGAGGAACCTGGGTGTGTATGTGCATAAATCTTTAAAGGTGGCAGGACAGGTTGAAAGTTCAACAGTATCCTAGGATTCATTAATAGGGCATAGAGTAAAAAAGCAAGAAAGTTATGTTAACCTGGTATAGAGCACTAGTTCGGCCTCAACTGTAGTATTGTGTCCAGTTCTGGTCACCACATTTCATGAAAGGTGTGAAGGCTTGGAGAGAGTGCAGTAAAGATTCACAAGAATGAAGTTCCTCATCCCTAGAACCGGTTATGTAGATAGATTGGAGAAATTGTGATTGTTTTCTTTGGAGAAGAGAAGGTTGAGAGGAGATTTGATAGATATATTCAAAATCATGAGGGGTCTGGACAGAGTAGATAGGGAAAAACTGTTCCTATTAGTGGAGGGATCACGAACAAGAGGGCGCAGCTTTAAGGTAATTGGCAAAAGAACCAATAGCGACATGAAGAAAAGCTTTTTCACACAGCAAGTGGTTAGGATCTGGAATGCACTGCCCAAGAGTGTGGTGGAGGCAGGTTCAATGGAGGCATTTACAAGAGAATTGCATTGTTATCTGAAAAGGAAGAATGTGCATGGTTATGGAGAGAAGGTGGAGGAGTGGCACGTGGTAAATTGCTGTTTTGGAGATTCAGCGCAGACACGACGGACCAAACGGCCTCCTTCTGTGCTGTAACAATTTTGTGATACTGCATTTACTTTAATGCAAGAAGCCTTACAGGTAAGGCAGATAAGCTCAGAGCATGGATCGGTGCATGGGATTGTGATATTCTAGCTATTACTGAAACGTGGTTGAGGGATGGGCAGGACTGGCAGCTCAATGTTCCGGGGTACCGATCCTTCCGGTGTGACAGAGGTGGAGGTAAGAGAGGAGGGGGAGTTGCACTATTGATTAGGGAGAACATCACGGCAGTACTTTGAGAGGATATCCCGGGGGGAATGTCCAGCGAGGCCATATGGGTAGAACTTCGAAATAAGAAAGGGGTGATCACTTTGATGGGATTATACTATAGGCCCCCCAATAGTCAGAGGGAAGTGGAGGAGCATATGTGTAGGGAAATCACAGATAGTTGTAGGAATTATAGGGTTGTTATAGTAGGTGATTTTAACTTCCCTAATATTGACTGGGACTGCCTTAGTGCTAAGGGATCAGATGGGGAAGAATTTGTTAAGTGTGTCCAGGATTATTTTCTGAAGCAGTATGTAGATGGCCCTACTACAGAAGGGGCTACACTCCATCTCCTCTTAGGAAATGAGGATGGGCAGGTGGTTGATGTGTCAGTGGGGGGGCACTTTGGGACCAGTGACCATAACTCTATTCGCTTCAAGATGGTTATGGAAAAGGATAGAACTGGTCCTCTGGTTGAAGTCCTAAATTTGGGGAAGGCTAATTTCGATGGCATCAGATAGGAACTCTCAAAAGTTGAATGGGAGAGGTTGCTTACAGGTAAAGGAACATCTGGCAAGCGGGAGGCTTTTAAAAGTGAGATAGGAAGAGTTCAGGGCTGGCATGTTCCTGTTAGATGGAAGGGCAAGGCTGGCAAGTTTAGGGAACCTTGGTTGACGAGGAATATTGAGGGTCTGGTCAGGACAAAGAAGAAGGCATGTCAGGTATAAGCAGCTAGGATTGAGCGAGTCCCTCGAGGAGTATAGGGGATGTAGGACTAGACTTGAGGAAATTGGGAGGGCGAAAAGGGGCCATGAGATTTCCCTAGCAGATAAGATAAAGGAGAATCCTAAAAGATTCTACAAGTATATTAAGAGTAAAAGGGTAGCTAGGGAGAAAGTAGGTCCCCTTAAGGCTCAGTGTGGCAATCTATGTGTGGAGCCATGGGAAATGGGCGCGGTCTTAAATGAATATTTCTTGTCCGTATTGACCATGGAGAAGGTCATGGAAGCTAGTGAGTTCGAGGGAGGGAACACCAATATCCTGGAGCATATCAACATTACAAAGGAGGAGGTATTGAAGCACATTAAGGTGGAGAAATCCCCAGGGCCTGACCAGGTGTATCTTCGGATGCTCTGGGAAGCAAGGGACGAGATTGCTGGGGCCCTGGCAGAGATTTTTGTATCATCGTTAGCCACGGGTGAGGTACCGGAAGACTGGAGGATAGCTAATGTTGTGCCTTTATTTAAGAAGGGCAGCAGGGATAAGCCAGGGAACTACAGGCCGGTGAGCCTTACATCAGTGGTGGGAAAGTTATTGTAAGGGATTCTGAGAGACAGGATTTATATGCATCTGGAAAGGCATGGTCTGATTAGGGATAGTCAGCCTGGCTTTGTGCGTGGGAAATCATGTCTCACGAATTTGAGTTTTTCGAGGAGGTGACCAAGAGGATTGATGAGGGCAGGGCGATGGACGTTGTCTACATGGCCTTTAGCAAGGCCTTTGACAAGGTCCCGCATGGTAGGCTGGTCCAGGTTTGAACACATGGGATCCAGGGTGAGGTAGCAAATTGGATACAAAATTGGCTTGGTGATAGGAGGCAGAGGGTGGTAGTGGAGGGTTGTTTTTCAGATTGGAGGCCGGTGACCAGTGGTGTGCCGCAGGGATCGGTGCTGAGCCCTGTGTTCTTTGTCATATATATTAATGACTTGGATGTGAATGTAAGGGGCATGATTAGTAAGTTTGCAGATGACACCAAGATTGGTGGTGTAGTGGACAGTGAAGAAGGTTGTCCAAGGTTACAACAGGATATAAATAAACTGGGAAAGTGGGCAAGGGATTGGCAAATGGAATTTAATGCAGACAAGTGTGAAGTGATGCATTTTGGGAAGTTAAACCAGGGCAGGACATATACAGTGAATGGCAGGGTCCTGGAAGTGTTGTTGAGCAGAGAGAACTTGGGGTGCAAGTACATAATTCCCTGAAAGTGACAACACAGGCAGACAGGGTGGTGAAGAAGGCGTATGGCATGCTTGCCTTCATCGGCCGAGGCATTGAGTACAAGAGTTGAGACACGTCATGTTACAGTTGTACATAACGTTGGTTAGGCCGCATTTGGAGTACTGTGTGCAGTACTAGGCTAGATGACCAACCATCTTCTGCCCAAACTATTCGTGTGTGCTGTGTCAGGGAATGCTGTTAGGCTATTTTGTCATGGAAGAACATTACTGCCAACCCTTTTCCTCTTTTCACCTTTTGTCCAGATTTCACCCACTTGCACTTTTAAATGGTAGGAACTAACTTAGCAGGGACCAGGATCATCAACAACTTGCATTTATATAACAGCTGTAACATAGTTAATGTCCCAAGGTGCTTTGTAGAAGTGTTACCGGACAAAATTTGACACCAAGCCACATAAAGAGATATTAGGACAACAGCCTGCATTGCAGCTGACCAAAAGTTTGGTCACAAATAGGTTTTAAGGAGCAAATTAAAGGAGGAAAGTTTAGAGAGGGAATTCAAGAGCTTTGAGCCTGGACAGCTGAAGGCACTGGCACTAATGCTGGAACCATAAAATTCAGGGGTGTGGAAGAGGCCGGAATTAGAGGAACACAGAAATCTCGTACGTTTGTAGAACAGGAGGTGCTCACAGAGTGAGGGAGGGCGAGGCCATCAATTCATGGGCTTTCCTGCTTTGGATTGTTGGATTGAAAAGTCTGCCAAAGCAGCGAGAAGAGCTAGAAGTGAATCTTACTGTGGTTCCTGATGTTGCACTTTCCGTGGAAACTGGTAATGGATTTCGACACATCTGGGATGACAGAGCCTCCAAGACACTCAATAAACCTGCCAGTTCATGCAATGCACACTCCTTTGATAGATGAAGGAGGAGGAGACATAGTCCGGCAATAATCACTATATTTCAATCTCCAGAGGGTGGCAACAGCCCATGCCTAATTGCAGTTGCCAAATTACAACAGCAACTGGCATTTATATATTGCCTTTCGTAACCTTAGCACATCCTGAAGTATTTTACAGCCAACATAGTTCTTTTGAAGTGTAGTCACTGTTGTAACGTAAAAAACGTGGCAGTCAATTTGTGTACCGCAAGCTCCCACAATCAGCAATGTGATAATGACCTGGTAATCTGTTTTAGCAATGATGGTCGAGTGTTAATATTGGCCAGGACACCAGGGATAGCTCCCTTACTTTACTTCGAAATAGTGCCATGGGTTCTTTTACTTCCACCTGAGAGGGCAGATGGGGGTTTTGATTTAACGTCTCATCCAGAGAACAGCATCTCTGACAGTGCAGCACTGTTAAGTACTAGTCTGGAGTGTCAGCCTAGATTTTGTGCTCAAGTCCATGGAGCAGGACTTGAATACACACCTTACTGACTCAGAGGGAGAGTGTTACCAGAGACATGACTAGCAAAATACAGCTCCAGACAGATGACCAACAGCTATCCAAAGAGGATTATTGAAGAACCGAGTTTAATTGCAGATCACAATGTCCAGCATTCCTATAACCTGTCTAGTTTTAGACTTCAGTGTTTAATCATACTGAGTCAAAACAGCTGTTCTTAAAATGTAAGTACAGCACTCCTGTTTATGTAATACCCTATCTTGTCTTAAGGGCAGTTTGCAACCAATGGATTGCTTTTTAAAGTGCTATCTTGTGCTTATGTAGTGTCAGCCATGGCTCAGTTGTTAGCACTCTCACCTCTGAATCAGAAAGATTGTGGGTTCAAGTCCCACTCAATTGACTTGAGCACAAAACAGCACTGAGGGAATGCTGGACTGTTGGAGGTGCCATCTTTCAGTGACACATTAAACCATGGCTCCATCTGCTCCCCAAGGTGGATGTAAAAGATCCCATTGCACTATTTCAAAGATGAGTGGGAGTTATTCCACAGTGACCTGACTAATATTTATCCCTCAATCAAACTTTATCTGGTCATTATCACATTGCTGTTTGTAAGAGCTTGCTGTGCACAAATTGTTGCCACGTTTCCTACAGTGACTACACTTCAAAAGGACTTAATTGGCTGTAAAGTGCTTTGGGACATTCTGCTGTGATGGAATATAGGTATAATAGGCTTGATTAATTAGAATTTGGAAATAGTATATTATGCCTTTAGAGTTAAAGATTGAATAAATGGTTAGTTTTCAGAGCTCACCGAAGTTCCCCTTAAGATGGTAGAGTTAAATATTTCAAGGTCCCTGTTAGAATAGAATCTCTGTGTCAGGGACTTGGAAGATAAAAATATGCATTGAAATATCCTGTCAGTTAGAGGTAGCAACAAACTTAATTGGTTTGTTCAGACAGGTCGGCTCCGGAGCTTGCTGTGGGTACCATGGAAAGGGCAATTAACAATAAATGAGAATGTACTCACAGGAACAAGGGGGTCGAGTAAAAACAATTATAAATATTTTGACCAGATAAAAGCTCACAACTTCAAATTCCAGTAAAACATGAAGTGGAAATGGTAATTAAAGATTTGGATTTTAAAAGGAACACAGGAAGGTCACATCTAATGCAAAAGTCATATGACATCTTAGAAATAGTATAACAGTCCAAGGTTTTGAAGCAAACACTTAGGGGTGTTGTATCCTCAAACAACACTTCTCACCCCATGCCTTATTCGGGGATTTAAGTTACAAGTTTACTTTAAATTTTGATGGACATTTTGGATATTCTAAGATAATTTTGCTGTAACATTAGCAAGGTTAAACTTTTGGATTCTGTTAGAAATAAGAATATGTGTTACATTTCTCAGTAATATTTGATATTGTGATATACCTATCCACTTAAGTTTATTGCATGTTAAACTCTTTAATAAATATATAAAAGTTAATAAATTATCTCATGTAGTATTCTGTATACAACTACAAGAAGCCCCTCTCTGTGTCTCTTTAAGTGGAGAGATACGTATTGAAGCGAGTTTCCGAGACCCTTATATCTGGGATATTTAGGACTTAACCATAAAATATTAGAAGTAGGCTATCCAAAAGATGGTAAAATTATCTGTTGGCTTTCTTTCTTTGAGGGAAAGCTAGCGCAATTCTTTGGACCCAAATAAGTGTCTGAGAATTTGTCTGATTTGAACTTGATTAAAGGAGATTCATAGGGATGTACTCCTGATTTGGTTTAGCCCCTATAAGGGGTTAAAGTCATAAATCACTTCACTGTGGTCATGAAAGGCGCTATACAAAAGCAAGTTTTTTTTTAATGTCGGAAAAGAACAGCCAATTTGTACACTACCAGAACCACACTCCCGCCCCCCAAAAAACCATAAAATTAGATCAATGGTCTGTTTTTATTGGCAGAGGAATATTTGTTTAGGACAACAGGGGAATTCTATGGAATCTTTGGCATCCTTCTGGAGCCTCATATTAACATTTCACCCAAAAGCACTTCCGACAGTGCAGCACTGGCTTAGTACTGCACTGGAGTGTCGGCCTAGAAATATGCGTTTAACTCTGAGTGTCACCTAAACCCCACCGCTTTCAAATTCAGCAGAGACTGCGCCTCCAAATTATCCAAGCCCACAGACTGCTCAAAGCTCCCATCTCCTATTCTAACCCATTCTTTTTCAGTGGAATCTAACCTAGGATCATACAGCACAGAAGGAGACTATTTGGCCCATCGAGCCTGGGCCAGCTCCTGAAAGAGCTATCAGTTGGTTTCACAACACTGCTCTTTTTCCTCAGAGTTGTGAAAATATTTCCTTTTTAAGTATATATTAAAATTCCCTTTTAAAAGTTGCTATTAAATCTGCTTCCACAGCATTTTTAGGCAGTGCATTCCAGATCGTAATAACTTGCTGTGTAGCATTTGCAAGGATAAACTTGGAGTCACTGAATCACTATCTGATTTATGTAAATCTTGATGGTATGGGTCTTCTGTTAGCTTTCTCAATTTACAAAAGATTCTCAAGCTACTTTAGTCCTTCCATTTATTTAAATGTTTTATGTACCACTTCAACAGCTATTGACCAAAAGATACAATTACTAAATGCCTGATTTTCACAGTAATGCCACTGCTTACAAATTTATCCTGTAACTGTCTACATTGATATTCTTAAACTACATGCTCCAGTAGGGAGCTAAATGCTGTAGATTTGTTGCTTTCAGTTGCCATAGAGCTGCAGTTAAGTAGCATCTTTGTTTAAAGTTGACGACCAGCAACAGTCAGGGGCACAAAAGCAACCTTGACACTGTTTCTTATGTGTACTGTAATATATCCAGTATATGATCTTCCCCTCCTCCTCCTCTGTGTCATTTCTTTCATTGTCTTTACTAGCTACAGTTCTGATCTAATGAATTGTTGGCTGGACTAGCATGATGCGTTTTGTGTGTTTGTGCTGATTCCTGGCTAATGCTAGGATGCACAGTACACTGCTGCTGGAGATTGCTTGTTGAAAAGTGACCTCTTGATGTTGTTTGCCAGATACACAATAGTTTTCAACCACAGCTAATTTTAACTGTGATCCTGTTGTCTCCCAGTTAAGGTTTTGCTTATTTATTTTTTATTTAGAGATACAGCACTGAAACAGGCCCTTCGGCCCACCGAGTCTGTTCTGACCAACAACCACCCATTTATACTAATCTTACATTAATCCCATATAAAAATATAAATATAGAACATTTCAGCCCAGAGACCATGTGTTAGTGCTATTACCAATACAGGGAGAACCATTGAAAGCCCAGTTCAGTGGCCTGTACAGAGCAATAAAGAGAATTAGCAAGGTGAATTATATAATTGACACCCCCGATCCTAAGAAAAAGCAAAGGCTGTGCCACATCAATAAGTTAAAACGGTATCACAGTTGGGAAGAGGACAAACAAGCACAGGTCTGTCAGGAAAGAGGAGGGTGAAAGGAACAGTGAAGATGAGTTAGAGGGAGGCCTGGAGCATTCTCAAATCGAACCCCCGACTGTCTGGTTAGCTGACACTGAAACATTGGGGAAATTAGACACCGTACTCTCCTATTTAAATGCAGAACAGAGAGGAGACCTAACAAGGCTGCTCATAGCTTTTAAAGGGATCTACAGGGGCAAACCAGCATGTACAATGTGGATGGAGGAGAGCCCTCTCCCACAAAACATAATTCCAATCACCTAGGTCCCAGGAAACTGACCCAAGTTTGGGAGGAAATTCCGTGTATGCTGGAGCACAAGTTGATTGAGCCCAGTCAGAGCAGTTGGAGTTTCCCAGTTGTGCTTGTGTCCAATCCCAGATGAAACAAAAACTAGAGTATGTCTGTGACAGTGAGACTGAGGAGTGTGTGTACAGTTTCTTTTTCATTTGTAGCCCCATAATGAACAGCTGTCACATTTCATTTCGTGTGGTGGGAGGGTGGGGGCGGTGGGTATTGCACCAATGTGTTTTGTTGAATGATTATTATTTAGTCCACTTACTCGAGATCTGACTTTATTATTTTGAAGACTTAAAAATTACATTTAAAACAGGAAGACTGCAAGCAGCTTAAGATGACCACCTAGTTTACAACACTGTATCCTACATTGCAAAGGACTGTGGGGAGGGAGACAAACTGTCTGTGTATTTCCCACTAAGAACCAAGACCCAGGAAGTTTAAAGGACCGACCTATTCTTTTCAGCAAACAGAGAAATACTTCTAACTGCTATGTTTGTACCACTGAGTGACTTTCATGTGACAAGCCCCTCCCCATCTGTGGTTTTTAAGCTGGTGTTTTTCTCTGCAGCAGAGGAGAAGCAAGTGGACTCTTGACATGAGCAGACCCTAAGTGGGCGTCCCTCTGTCTCTTTCTCTCTCCATTCCAGTTTGAAAGCTTTCAAACAAAAACAAGAAATGCTGGATTCACTCAGCAGGTCTGGCAGCATCTGTGGAAAGAGAAGCAGAGTTAACGTTTCGGGTCAGTGACCCTTCTTCGGAACTGACAAATATTAGAAAAGTCACAGATTATAAACAAGTGAGGTGGGGGTTGGGCAAGAGATAACAAAGGAGAAGGTGCAGATTGGACCAGGCCACATAGCTGACCAAAAGGTCACGGAGCAAAGGCAAACAATATGTTAATGGTGTTTTGAAAGACAAAGCATTAGTACAGATTAGGTGTGAATATACTGAATATAGAACATCAGCAAGTGCGAACCTGAAGAAAAACAACCTGAAAAAAACAGTGGGTAAGCAAACTGAACAAACTAAGATGAAATGAAATAAATGCAAAAAATGTAAAAAGGAATGCAAAAAAAAGGAAGAAAAAATAACTAAAAATGACTAAAAATGAAAGTAAAGTGGGGGGCTGTCATGCTCTGAAATTATTGAACTCAATGTTCAGTCCGGCAGGCTGTAGTGTGCCTAATCGGTAGATGAGATGCTGTTCCTCGAGCTTGCGTTGATGTTCACTGGAACACTGCAGCAATCCCAGGACAGAGATGTGAGCATGAGAGCAGGGGGGAGTGTTGAAATGACAAGCAACCGGAAGCTCAGGGTCCTGCTTGCGGACTGAGCGGAGATGTTCCGCAAAGCGGTCACCCAGTCTGCGCTTGGTCTCCCCAATGTAGAGGAGACCACACTGTGAGCAGCGAATACAGTATACTACATTGAAAGAAGTACAAGTAAATCGCTGCTTCACCTGAAAGGAGTGTTTGGGGACTGGGATACTGAGGAGAGAGGAGGTAAATGGGCAGGTATTACACCTCCTGCGATTGCAAGGGAAGGTGCCCTGGGACGGGGACGAGGTGGTGGGGGTAATGGAGGAGTGGACCAGGGTGTCGCGGAGGGAACGATCCCTTCGGAATGCTGACAGGGGAAGGGAGGGGAAGATGCGACTGGTAGTGGCATCACGCTGGAGGTGGCGAAAATGGCGGAGGATGATCCTTTGGATATGGAGGCTGGTGGGATGAAAAGTGAGGACAAGGGGAACCCTGTCACGGTTCTGGGAGGGAGGGGAAGGGGTGAGGGTAGAGGTGCGGGGAATGGGTCGGACACGGTTGAGGGCCCTGTCAACCACAGTGGAGGGAAATCCTCGGTTGAGGAAAAATGAGGTCATATCAGAAGCACCGTCATGGAAGGTAGCATCATCAGAGCAGATGCGTCGGAGACGGAGAAACTGGGAGAATGGAATGGAGTCCTTACAGGAGGTAGGGTGTGAAGAAGTGTAGTCGAGGTAGCTGTGGGAGTCAGTGGGCTTATAATGGATATTGGTAGACAACCTATCCCCAGAGATGGAGACAGAGAAGTCGAGGAAGGGAAGGGAAGTGTCAGAGATGGACCATGTAAAGGTGAGAGAAGGGTGGAAATTGGAAGCAAAGTTGATAAAGTTTTCTAGTTCGGGGCGGGAGCAGGAAACGGCACCGATACAGTCATCAATGTACCGGAAAAAGAGTTGGGGGAGGGAGCCTGAGTAGGACTGGAACAAAGAATGCTCGACATATCCCACAAAAAGACAGGCATAACTAGGACCCATGCGGGTACCCATAGCGACACCTTTTACTTGAAGGAAGTGCGTGGAGTTGAAGGAGAAGTTGTTCAATGTGAGAACAAGTTCAGCCAGGCGGAGGAGGGTGGTGGTGGATGGGGACTGGTTGGGCCTCTGTTCCAGGAAGAAGCGGAGAGCCCTCAAACCATCCTGGTGGGGGATGGAGGTGTAGAGCGATTGGACGTCCATAGTGAAGAGGAGGCGGCTGGGACCAGGAAACTGGAAATTGTCAAAATGACGTAGGGCGTCAGAAGAGTCACGGATGTAGGTGGGAAGAGACTGGACCAGCGGAGAAAAGATAGAGTCTAGATAGGAAGAAATAAGTTCAGTTGGGCAGGAGCAGGCTGACACAATGGGTCTGCCGGGACAGTCCCGTTTGTGGATTTTGGGAAGGAGGTAGAAGCGGGCTGTCCGGGGTTGCGGGACTATGAGGTTGGAAGCTGTAGAGGGAAGATCTCCAGAGGAGATGAGGTCAGTGACAGTCCTTTGGACGGTGGCTTGATGTTCGGTGGTGGGGTCATGGTCCAGAGGGAGGTAGGAAGAGGTGTCTGTGAGTTGGCGTTGAGCTTCTGCAAGGTAGAGGTCGGTACGCCATACAACAACAGCACCACCCTTGTCTGCAGGTTTGATGACCATGTCGGGGTTAGACCTGAGAGAACGGAGTGCCTCAAGTTCAGAGGGGGACAGGTTAGAGTGAGTGAGGGGGGCAGAGAAATTGAGACGACCAATGTCTCGCCGACAGTTTTCAATGAAGAGATCAAGAGCGGGTAAGAGGCCAGGGTGAGGGGTCCAGGTAGAGGGAGAATGCTGGAGGCGGGTGAATGGGTCTGCTGGTCGGGGGGAGGACTCCTGGTCAAAGAAGTGAGCCCGGAGGCGGAGGCGACGGAAGAAGAGCTCAACGTCATGCCGAGCGCGAAATTCATTGAGGTGGGGGCGTAAGGGGATAAAACTGAGTCCTTTGCTGAGTACAGAACGCTCAGCATCAGAGAGGGGGAGGTCAGAGGGTATAGTGAATACACGGCAAGGGGTCAGATCAGAAGGGGTGGGGTCAGAGGGAAGTGAAGCGGAAGGAGGATCTGGTGGGGCATTAGTCCCCATCAGCTGCTGGAGCTTGCGTTCCTTAACACCTGAAAGGAAGAAAAAAAGTTTTTTGTTAATGCGTCGGATGAGACGTAAGATGAGATGAAACTGCGGAGTAGAACAGATTTGAGATAAGGTGAGACGGTGCTGCTGGAGAGAGAGGTCCAGTGTGTGCATATGGCGGCGCATAGCACTGAGTGTGGATCTCAGGATGCGGCGAGAGTAGCAGTCCGAGGAACGTTGTATTTCTCGGAGATACCTGTGATCCTGGGTGGTTTCAAAGCATGATGGGTGAAACTGCAGTTGGAATCCACGTGGAATCAGTCGGAGCCGGAGACAGTCACTGAGGAAGGAGATGTGGCTGTGAAAACGAGTTTTGGTAGATACCTTATCAAACACCAGGAGGGAAATAGAAAGCAATGAAGGTGAACAAGGTAAAAGAGACAAACGAAAATCCCGTCGGAGAGAAGAGCAGAACTTCTTCAAGGTAGGCATTCCTGGAAGAGAAGTGGCAGTGAATTAAACACTAAAATAAAAGCAAAATACTGCGGATGCTGGAAATCTGAAACAAAAACAAGAAATGCTGGATTCACTCAGCAGGTCTGGCAGCATCTGTGGAAAGAGAAGCAGAGTTAACGTTTCGGGTCAGTGACCCTTCTTCGGAACTGACAAATATTAGAAAAGTCACAGATTATAAACAAGTGAGGTGGGGGTTGGGCAAGAGATAACAAAGGAGAAGGTGCAGATTGGACCAGGCCACATAGCTGACCAAAAGGTCACGGAGCAAAGGCAAACAATATGTTAATGGTGTTTTGAAAGACAAAGCATTAGTACAGATTAGGTGTGAATATACTGAATATAGAACATCAGCAAGTGCGAACCTGAAGAAAAACAACCTGAAAAAAACAGTGGGTAAGCAAACTGAACAAACTAAGATGAAATGAAATAAATGCAAAAAATGTAAAAAGGAATGCAAAAAAAAGGAAGAAAAAATAACTAAAAATGACTAAAAATGAAAGTAAAGTGGGGGGCTGTCATGCTCTGAAATTATTGAACTCAATGTTCAGTCCGGCAGGCTGTAGTGTGCCTAATCGGTAGATGAGATGCTGTTCCTCGAGCTTGCGTTGATGTTCACTGGAACACTGCAGCAATCCCAGGACAGAGATGTGAGCATGAGAGCAGGGGGGAGTGTTGAAATGACAAGCAACCGGAAGCTCAGGGTCCTGCTTGCGGACTGAGCGGAGATGTTCCGCAAAGCGGTCACCCAGTCTGCGCTTGGTCTCCCCAATGTAGAGGAGACCACACTGTGAGCAGCGAATACAGTATACTACATTGAAAGAAGTACAAGTAAATCGCTGCTTCACCTGAAAGGAGTGTTTGGGGCCTGGGATACTGAGGAGAGAGGAGGTAAATGGGCAGGTATTACACCTCCTGCGATTGCAAGGGAAGGTGCCCTGGGACGGGGACGAGGTGGTGGGGGTAATGGAGGAGTGGACCAGGGTGTCGCGGAGGGAACGATCCCTTCGGAATGCTGACAGGGGAAGGGAGGGGAAGATGCGACTGGTAGTGGCATCACGCTGGAGGTGGCGAAAATGGCGGAGGATGATCCTTTGGATATGGAGGCTGGTGGGATGAAAAGTGAGGACAAGGGGAACCCTGTCACGGTTCTGGGAGGGAGGGGAAGGGGTGAGGGTAGAGGTGCGGGGAATGGGTCGGACACGGTTGAGGGCCCTGTCAACCACAGTGTCAACACCCTCCTGGTGTTTGATAAGGTATCTACCAAAACTCGTTTTCACAGCCACATCTCCTTCCTCAGTGACTGTCTCCGGCTCCGACTGATTCCACGTGGATTCCAACTGCAGTTTCACCCATCATGCTTTGAAACCACCCAGGATCACAGGTATCTCCGAGAAATACAACGTTCCTCGGACTGCTACTCTCGCCGCATCCTGAGATCTACACTCAGTGCTATGCGCCGCCATATGCACACACTGGACCTCTCTCTCCAGCAGCACCGTCTCACCTTATCTCAAATCTGTTCTACTCCGCAGTTTCATCTCATCTTACGTCTCATCCGACGCATTAACAAAAAACTTTTTTTCTTCCTTTCAGGTGTTAAGGAACGCAAGCTCCAGCAGCTGATGGGGACTAATGCCCCACCAGATCCTCCTTCCGCTTCACTTCCCTCTGACCCCACCCCTTCTGATCTGACCCCTTGCCGTGTATTCACTATACCCTCTGACCTCCCCCTCTCTGATGCTGAGCGTTCTGTACTCAGCAAAGGACTCAGTTTTATCCCCTTACGCCCCCACCTCAATGAATTTCGCGCTCGGCATGACGTTGAGCTCTTCTTCCGTCGCCTCCGCCTCCGGGCTCACTTCTTTGACCAGGAGTCCTCCCCCCGACCAGCAGACCCATTCACCCGCCTCCAGCATTCTCCCTCTACCTGGACCCCTCACCCTGGCCTCTTACCCGCTCTTGATCTCTTCATTGAAAACTGTCGGCGAGACATTGGTCGTCTCAATTTCTCTGCCCCCCTCACTCACTCTAACCTGTCCCCCTCTGAACTTGAGGCACTCCGTTCTCTCAGGTCTAACCCCGACATGGTCATCAAACCTGCAGACAAGGGTGGTGCTGTTGTTGTATGGCGTACCGACCTCTACCTTGCAGAAGCTCAACGCCAACTCACAGACACCTCTTCCTACCTCCCTCTGGACCATGACCCCACCACCGAACATCAAGCCACCGTCCAAAGGACTGTCACTGACCTCATCTCCTCTGGAGATCTTCCCTCTACAGCTTCCAACCTCATAGTCCCGCAACCCCGGACAGCCCGCTTCTACCTCCTTCCCAAAATCCACAAACGGGATTGTCCCGGCAGACCCATTGTGTCAGCCTGCTCCTGCCCAACTGAACTTATTTCTTCCTATCTAGACTCTATCTTTTCTCCGCTGGTCCAGTCTCTTCCCACCTACATCCGTGACTCTTCTGACGCCCTACGTCATTTTGACAATTTCCAGTTTCCTGGTCCCAGCCGCCTCCTCTTCACTATGGACGTCCAATCGCTCTACACCTCCATCCCCCACCAGGATGGTTTGAGGGCTCTCCACTTCTTCCTGGAACAGAGGCCCAACCAGTCCCCATCCACCACCACCCTCCTCCGCCTGGCTGAACTTGTTCTCACATTGAACAACTTCTCCTTCAACTCCACGCACTTCCTTCAAGTAAAAGGTGTCGCTATGGGTACCCGCATGGGTCCTAGTTATGCCTGTCTTTTTGTGGGATATGTCGAGCATTCTTTGTTCCAGTCCTACTCAGGCTCCCTCCCCCAACTCTTTTTCCGGTACATTGATGACTGTATCGGTGCCGTTTCCTGCTCCCGCCCCGAACTAGAAAACTTTATCAACTTTGCTTCCAATTTCCACCCTTCTCTCACCTTTACATGGTCCATCTCTGACGCTTCCCTTCCCTTCCTCGACTTCTCTGTCTCCATCTCTGGGGATAGGTTGTCTACCAATATCCATTATAAGCCCACTGACTCCCACAGCTACCTCGACTACACTTCTTCACACCCTACCTCCTGTAAGGACTCCATTCCATTCTCCCAGTTTCTCCGTCTCCGACGCATCTGCTCTGATGATGCTACCTTCCATGACGGTGCTTCTGATATGACCTCATTTTTCCTCAACCGAGGATTTCCCTCCACTGTGGTTGACAGGGCCCTCAACCGTGTCCGACCCATTCCCCGCACCTCTACCCTCACCCCTTCCCCTCCCTCCCAGAACCGTGACAGGGTTCCCCTTGTCCTCACTTTTCATCCCACCAGCCTCCATATCCAAAGGATCATCCTCCGCCATTTTCGCCACCTCCAGCGTGATGCCACTACCAGTTGCATCTTCCCCTCCCTTCCCCTGTCAGCATTCCGAAGGGATCGTTCCCTCCGCGACACCCTGGTCCACTCCTCCATTACCCCCACCACCTCGTCCCCGTCCCAGGGCACCTTCCCTTGCAATCGCAGGAGGTGTAATACCTGCCCATTTACCTCCTCTCTCCTCAGTATCCCAGGCCCCAAACACTCCTTTCAGGTGAAGCAGCGATTTACTTGTACTTCTTTCAATGTAGTATACTGTATTCGCTGCTCACAGTGTGGTCTCCTCTACATTGGGGAGACCAAGCGCAGACTGGGTGACCGCTTTGCGGAACATCTCCGCTCAGTCCGCAAGCAGGACCCTGAGCTTCCGGTTGCTTGTCATTTCAACACTCCCCCCTGCTCTCATGCTCACATCTCTGTCCTGGGATTGCTGCAGTGTTCCAGTGAACATCAACGCAAGCTCGAGGAACAGCATCTCATCTACCGATTAGGCACACTACAGCCTGCCGGACTGAACATTGAGTTCAATAATTTCAGAGCATGACAGCCCCCCACTTTACTTTCATTTTTAGTCATTTTTAGTTATTTTTTCTTCCTTTTTTTTGCATTCCTTTTTACATTTTTTGCATTTATTTCATTTCATCTTAGTTTGTTCAGTTTGCTTACCCACTGTTTTTTTCAGGTTGTTTTTCTTCAGGTTCGCACTTGCTGATGTTCTATATTCAGTATATTCACACCTAATCTGTACTAATGCTTTGTCTTTCAAAACACCATTAACATATTGTTTGCCTTTGCTCCGTGACCTTTTGGTCAGCTATGTGGCCTGGTCCAATCTGCACCTTCTCCTTTGTTATCTCTTGCCCAACCCCCACCTCACTTGTTTATAATCTGTGACTTTTCTAATATTTGTCAGTTCCGAAGAAGGGTCACTGACCCGAAACGTTAACTCTGCTTCTCTTTCCACAGATGCTGCCAGACCTGCTGAGTGAATCCAGCATTTCTTGTTTTTGTTTCAGATTTCCAGCATCCGCAGTATTTTGCTTTTATGAAAGCTTTCAAATCCAGCTTGTTGACTGACCACTTTTTCATACTCCGGCTACAATCAGAAACCCCATTGGAGGAAATCATCCACATCACTGTCTCTAAAGAGGCCCACCAAATTAGTCATCTACCTCCTCGAACTAAAAGCCTCAGGACCACTGAATTCAGCTAGAAGCCAGCCGAATCACCAAACTCCACAGACTGTATATCTTTTTTTATGGACTCTAACTCAACCAATCTACCTTTCCCCACTCTAACCTATTTGTGTGTGTGTAACCGATGGACAGAGACAGCAGAGGTGGCGGCACAGTGGTATACAGTCGGGAGGGGGCTGCCCTGGGAGTCCTTAACATCGACTCCAGACCCCATGCAGTCTCATGGCATCAGGTCAAACATGGCAAAGAAACCTCCTGCTGATTACCATCTACTGCCCCCACCCCCCACACCCCCTCAGCTGATGAATCAGTACTCCTCCATGTTGAACACCACTTGGAGGAAGCACTGAGGGTGGCAAGGGCATAGAATGTACTCTGGATGGGGGACTTAAATGTCCATCACCAAGAGTGGCTTGGTAGTACCGCTACTACTGAGCTGGCCGAGTCCTAAGGGACATAGCTGCTAGACTGGGTCTGCGGCAGTTGATGAGGGACCCAACAAGAGGGAAAAATATACTTTGACTCGTCCTCACCAATCTGCCTGCCACAGATGCATCTGACCATTACAGTATCTGTAGGAGTGACCACTGCACAGTCCTTGTGGAGACAAAGTCCCGTCATCACATGAGGATACCCTCCATCGTGTTGTGTGGCACTACCACCGTGCTAAATGGAATAGATTACGAACCGATCCAGCAATGCAAAACTGGGCATCCATGAGCCACTCTGGGCCATTAGCAGCAGCAGAATTGTACTCAACCACAATCTGTAACCTCATGGCCTGGCATATCCCCCACTCTACCAATACCATCAAGCTGGTTCAATGAAGAGTGCAGGAGGCATGCAAGGAATAGTACCAGGCATACCTCAAAATGAGGTGTCAACCTGGTGAAGCTACAACACAGGACTATCTGCGTGCCAAACTGCGTAAGCAGCATGCGATAGACAGAGCTAAGCGATCCCATAACCAACGGATCAGATCTAAGCTCTGCAGTCCTGCCACATCCAGTCGTGAATGGTGGTGGACAATTAAACAACTAACTGGAGGAGGTGGCTCCACAAATATCCCCATTCTCAATGATGGGGGAGCCCAGCACATCAGTGCAAAAGATAAGGCTGAAGCATTTACAACAATCTTCAGCCAGAAGTGCCAAGTTGATGATCCATCTCGGCCTCCTCCTGAAGTCCCCAGCATCACAGATGCCAGTCTTCAGCCAATTTGATTCACTCTGCGTGATATCAAGAAACAACTGAAGGCACTGGATACTGCAAAGGCTATGGGCCCTGACAACATTCCTGAAATAGTACTGGAGACCCATGCTCCAGAACTTGCCACACCCCTCGCCAAGCTGTTCCAGTACAGCGACAACACTGGCATCTACCCAGCAATATGGAAAATTGCCCAGGTATGTCCTGTACACAAAAAGCAGGACAAGTCCATCCATGCCAATTACCGCTTCTCTACATTGCTTTCATTGATCTCACCAAAGCCTTTGACCTTGTCAGCAGATGTGGTCTCTTCAGACTGCTAGAAAAGATTGGATGCGCACCAAAGCTACTAAGTATCATCACCTCATTCCATGACAACATGAAAGGCACAATTCAGCATAGCGGCGCCTCATCAGACCCCTTTCCAATCCTGAGTGGCGTGAAACAGGGCTGTGTTCTCGCACCTACACTGTTTGGGGTCGTCTTCTCCCTGCTGCTCTCACATGCGTTCAAGTCTTCAGAAGAAGGAATTTTCCTCCACACAAGATCAGGTGGCAGGTTGTTCAACCTTGCCCGTCTAAAATTGAAGACCAAAGTACGGAAAGTCTCATCAGGGAACTCCTCTTTGCTGACGATGCTGCTTTAACATCTCACACTGAAGAGTGTCTGCAGAGACTCATCGACAGGGTTGTGGCTGCCTGCAATGAATTTGGCCTAACCATCAGCCTCAAGAAAACGAACATCATGGGGCAGGATGTCAGAAATGCCCCATCCATCAATATTGGCGACCACACTCTGGAAGTGGTTCAAGAGTTCACCTACCTAGGCTCAACAATCACCAGTAACCTGTCTCTCGATGCAGAAATCAACAAGCGCATGGGAAAGGCTTCCTCTGCTATGTCCAGACTGGCCAAGAGAGTGTGGGAAAATGGCGCACTGACACGGAACACAAAAGTCTGAGTGTATCAGACCTGTGTCCTCAGTACCTTGCTCTATGGCAGCGAGGCCTGGACAACGTATGTCAGCCAAGAGCGACGTCTCAATTCATTCCATCTTCGCTGCCTCCGGAGAATCCTTGGCATCAGGTGGCAGGACCGTATCTCCAACAAGAAGTCCTCGAGGCAGCCAACATCCCCAGTTTATACACCCTACTAAGCCAGCGGCGCCTGAGATGGCTTGGCCATGTGCGCCGCATGGAAGATGGCAGGATCCCCAAGGACACATTGTACAGCGAGCTCGTCACTGGTACCAGACCCACCGGCCGTCCATGTCTCTGCTTTAAAGATGTCTGCAAAGGCGACATGAAGTCCTGTGACATTGATCACGAGTCGTGGGAGTCAGTTGCCAGCGATCGCCAGAGCTGGCGGGCAACCATGAAGGTGGGGTTAAACAGTGGCGCATCGAAGAGACTTAGCAGTTGGCAGGAAAAAAGACAGAAGCGCAAGGAGAGAGCCAACTGTGTAACAGCCCCGACAACCAATTTTATCTGCAGCGCCTGTGGAAGAGTCTGTCACTCTAGAATTGGCGTTTATAGCCACTCCAGGTGCTGCTTCACAAACCGCTGAACACCTCCAGGCGCTTACTCATTGTCTCTCGAGACAAGGAGGCCAAAGAAGTCTACTCTCAATCATCAGTAAAGTGATGGAAGGTGTCATTGACAGTGCTATGAAGTAGCACTTGCTTAGCAATAACCTGTTCAGTGACGCTCAGTTTGGGTTCCACCAGGGTCACTTAGCTCCTGACCTCATCACAGTCTTGTTTGTAAACCCTGGCTTCACCCCTCCCTGTCTCTCTCACCTCCTCCTGCCCTACAATCTTCCAAGATCTCTGCACTGCTGCAGTTCTGGCCTCTTGTGCATTCCAAATTTTAATCACTCCACCAGCTGCCTAGGCCCTAAGCTCTGGAATCCCTTCCTAAACCTCTCGCCTTTCTACCTTGCATTTTGAAGACACTCCTTAAAACCAAGCTTTTGGTCATCTGCCCTAATATCCCCTTAGGTAACGTGGTGTCAAATTTTGTTTGTTAACCCTGCTGTGAAGCGCCTTGAAGGCATTTGACTATGTTAGAGGCTCTATCTAAAGCACATTATTGTTGGGGCTGATGGTAGGGGTCTCACCAACCGACCTTAGTATCTCTTTAAATAATGGAGGTAGAAACCAGCTTCGGCTCCCGATTGCTGTCCAGTGGGCTGCCTGCTGCAAACTGTGCATCGAGAAGGCAGAAGGAGAAGAGAGGCAGACAGACAGAGTGATCAGTCTCCCAGGCCACGTTTAACCCACACCTCTGGATGACCACCTTGGCCAGGCCCAGGAGCAGACCCACAGGAGGTCCCCGACTTTCCCACACCCCCTCCCCATCCTTCTCTGCACCGGGTGGCCAAAGATCAGGAGCGTGGAACTGAATTGCAGCCAGATGCTGGCGAGCAGCCCCTTCAAGTAAAGTGGAGTGTACAATGTTTACAGCAGTGCGCACTGCGTTTTCCCAGTGTGTGTACAGCTGCTGCCTGTACTCCGGATCCCCGCCCTGTAACATAAGGTCCTAGATATAAACCATCTATTGTGTCAACACAAAAGAGCACAGGGAACAGAGAAAAAAAGACAAATGTTTATCCGTCTCATTAAGAATGTGCAGTGATTGCACTCACATCTGAATCTTAAGCGTGGGTCGTTCAAACAGTAGTCAAGCGGATTCAGCTAATTTCCTCTATTATTGTGCTCTCTCCAGGCACCTGGTGTCAATAGCAGCCCATGTGTACAGAGGGTGCCAACATACAGGATGGTGAATAAATTCAGTGACTCTCCCAGAGTCAGACTTGGAGCCCTGTTAATGGCAGTTATTTTACAAACTGACTGACTGGAATGCAGATTTCCAGGCACAGGTTCCAATTGCAGGTTATTCATGAGAATATAATGATAGGATTTCTAGGAACAGGAAAAGACCACTAGGCTCAAACAAGCCCATCCCATTTATCAAAGGTTTATCGTTCCTACCTGCCTTTTGACCACACCCTTCAATTCATCTTCAGCTGCTTCATTAATGACCTTCCCTCCATCATAAGGTCAGAAGTGGGAATGTTCGCTCATGATTGCACAATGGTCAATACCATTCCCAACTCCTCAGATAATGAAGCAGCCCGTGTCCAGATGTACCAAGACCTGGAGAAGATCTTTTGACCACACCACATTCAGACTTGGGCTGATAAGTGGCAAGTAACATGTGTGCCACACAATTGCCAGGCAATGACCATCTCAAACGAGAGAGAATCTCACCATCTCCCTTTAATGTTCAGTGGCATTACCATCACTGAATTCCCCCACTATCAACATCTTGGCATTACCACTGACCAGAAACTGAACTGGACCAGTCACATAAATACAGTGACGACAAGTGCAGGTCAGAGGCTGGAAATCCTACGGCGAGTAACTCACCTCCTGACTCCCCAAAGCCTGTCCATCATCTACAAGCACAAGTCAGGAGTGTGATGGAATACTCTCCACTTGTCTGGATGGGTGCAGCTCCAACAACACTCAAGAAGCTCGACATCATCCAGGACAAAGCAGCCCACCGGATTGGCACACTATCCACAAACATTCACACCTTCTGCCACCGATGCACAGTGGCAGCAATGTGTACCATCTACAAGATGCACTGCAGCAACGCACTAAGGCTCCTTAGAGAGCACCTTCCAAACCCGTGACTTCTACCACCTGGAAGGGTAAGGGCAGCAGATGCACGGGAACACCACCACCTGCAAGTTCCCCTCCAAGCCAGACACCATCCTGACTTGGAACTATATCACCGTTCCTTCACTGTCGCTGGGTCAAAATCTTGGAACTCCCTAACAGCCCTGTTGGCATGCACCTATACCCTAAGGACTGCAGCGGTTTAAGAAGGCAGCTCACCACCATCTTCTCAAGGGCAATTAGAGATGGGTAATAAATGCTGGCATTGCCAGTGATGTCCACATCCCATTAACAAATAAAAAAGATCACTAAAAATCAAATGACTTGATAATGATTTCATTGCGGTTTGTGGGACTTTGCGATGCACAAATTGGCTGCTACATCAGAGCAGACTACAAAAATACGTCATTCACTGTAAAGTGCCTTGGGTCATCCTGAGGTAAAAAGACAGAACTAAAGGCTCTATATCAGAATGAGCGCAGAATTTGTAACGCAATGAATGAATTGTTAGTATAGAGAAATATATATGTATGACCTGATAACCATTACAGAGACTTGATTGCAAGGTGACCAAAGCTGGATCTTGAATATTCAGTGGCGCAGTGGTTAGCACCGCAGCCTCACAGCTCCAGCGACCCGGGTTCAATTCTGGGTACTGCCTGTGTGGAGTTTGCAAGTTCTCCCTGTGTCTGCGTGGGTTTCCCCTGGGTGCTCCGGTTTCCTCCCACATGCCAAAGACTTGCAGGTTGATAGGTAAATTGGCCATTATAAATTGCCCCTAGTGTAGGTAGGTGGTAGGGAAATATAGGGACAGGTGGGGATGTGGTAGGAATATGGAATTAGTGTAGAATTAGTATAAATGGGTGGTTGATGGTCGGCACAGACTCGGTGGGCCGAAGGGCCTGTTTCAGTGCTGTATCTCTAAATTTAAAAAAATAAATAAATAGATATTTGACATTTCAGAAGGACAGGAAGCTAGGAAAAGGTGGTGAGGTAGCTCTGTTAATTAAGGGTGACATTAGTTCAAAATATCAAAGATGTCGAATCAGTTTGGGTTCAGATAAGAAATAGCAAAGGAAAGAAGTTATTTGCTGGAGTAGTTTATAGGTTCCCTAACAGTAGCTACACTGTAGGACAGGGTATATAGGAAGAAATAACGGGGGCTTGTAAGAAAGGTACTTCAATAATCATGGGTGATTTCAATCTACATATAGATTGGATGAATCAGATTGGCAAAGGTAGCCCGGAAGGTTAGTTAATAGGCTGGATGTTAAGCTACTGGCGGTGGGTGAAAAAAATGGCAGCCCGCACATGTGAGCTGCACGCCACTGCAATCTCGCGCGCGACGGCTCATTTAAATACCCCGGCAGCCACACCCCCAAACACGTGGAAGGGGAAGGCTCTCCAATGCCAGAAATGGCGTGAGCTGCCTGTGCGCAGCCCTGCCGGCTAATGTAAATTTTTAAAGGGAACCACCCTCCCACTCTTAAAATCAAAATTCTATTGCCCCTTTCCCACCCCACAATAACAATAAAATTAAGTAACTGCCCTTCCCCCCCCCAAGCACTCACTTTTCAAATATGACCTTCCCTCCCCAAACTGAACAAAATTCACAGTTCATCCCTTCCTACCATCCCCTACACTGATGACGAAAGTTTAACCCCCTTCCCTCCCCCCCCATCCCCCCACCACGCCACTATAAATCTTACATTCCCCTACCTTCCTCATCACAGCACGCTTGCTTTCCCCAGAAAGGAAAGTGAAGGCGCGGGAGTGCCGGCCACCACTCTGAAGATCGTGTCCCGACCGTTAGATCGCAGGTAAGTGTATTTAAATGTATGCATTTAATAAATTACCATATGTTAATCCAGATCCCGTTGCCCAGAGGTAGGGGGGGCCACCACAAAGCCTCACCACCACCGGGAAGATCAGGCCCAGCCCTCCCTGCATCGGGCTCTGTGGCAGGCCGCTGCCGGAATGATCTACCACGTCCTCCCCACCTGCCCCACCACACAGCCCGACGTCAGGGGCCCTGGAAAACTCAGCCGATAAAGAGTGTATTTGGGACAATTTTTAAAGCAGTACTTTCTGGTGCCAAACCGTGAGCAGGCCATTCTAGAACTGGTAATGTGCAATGAGGCGGGATTAATTAATGACCTCATAGTAAAGGAGCCTCTGGGCCACAGTGATCATATCATAACATGATAGAATTTCACAATCAGTTTGAAGGTGAGAAATGTGGGTCTAAGACTAGTGTCTTAAACCAAAATAAAGGCAATTTACAAGGGTATGAATACAGAGTTGGCTAAAGTGAACTGAGAAGTTAGGTTAAAAGGTAGTAGAGAAGCTGTGGCAGACATTTAAGGAGATATTTCATAACTCTCAGCAAAGATATATTACAGTGAGAAAGAAAGACTCGAGGAGAAGGTTGCACCATCCATGGCTAACTAAAGAAGGTGAAGGGAGTATCAAATTGAAAGAAAAAGCATACAATTCTGTGAAGATTAATGGTAGATCAGAAGATTGGACAGATTTTAAAAACCAGCAAAGAATCACTTAAAAAAAAGGAGGGAGAAATTAGTATATGAGAGAAAGCTAGCTAGAAATATAAAAACAGATAGTAAGAGTTTCTGTAAGTATTTAAAAAGGAAAAGAGTAACTCAGGTGAGTATTGGTCCTCTAGAGAGTGAATCTGGGGAATTAATAGTGGGTAACTAGGAAATGGCAGAAGCATTGAACATTTTGTGTCTATCTTCACTGTAGAAGATGAAAAACCTCAAAGATACTTGAAAAACAAGAGGTAAAGGGGAGGAAAGAACTTAAAACAATCACTAGGGAAAAGATGCTGGGAAAACTATTAGAGCTAAAGGCTGACAAGTCCTCAGGATCTGATGGCCGGCATCCTAGAGTCTTAAAAGCTGTGGCTGCAGATATAGTAGATGCATTGGATGTGATCTTCCAAAATTCCTTCAATTCTGGAAAGCTGTGGATTGGAAAATAGCAAATGTAACACCTTTATTCAAGAAAGGAGGGAGACAGAAAGCAGGAAACTACAGGACAATAAGCCTAACATCTGTCATAGGCAAAATGCTAGAATCCATTATTAAGGAGGTTATAGCAGGACATTTAGAAAATCATAATGCGATCAGGTCGAGTCAACATGGTTTTGTAAAAGGGAAATCGTGTTTGACTAATTTATTAGAGTTCTTTGAGGACGTAACAAGCAACATGGATAAAGGAGAAGATGTAGATGTGGGGTATTGGATTTCCAAAAGGCATTCGATAAGGTATCACATCAACCATTACTACACAAGATAAGAGCACATGGTGCAGGGGATAACGTATTAACATGGAAGAGGATTGGTTAGCTGACAAGAAGCAGAGAATAGGGATAAATGGATCATTTTTTTGTTGGCAAGCTGTAACTAGTGGAGTGCCACAGGGATCAGTGCTGGGGCCTCAACTATTTACAATCTACATCAATGACTTGTATGAAGGGACTGAATGTACGGTAGTTAAATTTGCAGGTGACACAAAGAGAGGTTGGATGGTAAGTTGTCAAGAGGACTTAGAGTCTACAAAGGGATATAGATAAGTTGAGTGAGTGGGCAAAAATTTGACAGATGGAGTATAATGTGGGAAAATGTGAATTGTCCACTTTGGCAGGAATAGAAAAGCAATATATTATTTGAATGGAGAGAGACTGCAGAACCCGGTAGTACAGAGGGATCTGGCTGTCCTGGAACATGAATCACAAAAAGTTGGTATGCAGGTACAGCAAGTGATTAGGAAGGCAGGGAGAATAGAATATAAAAGCAGGTTAAGTTTCGTTATAGCTGTACAGCGCCTTTAATGAGATATCTGGAGTGTTGTGTACAGTTTTGGTCTCCTTACTTAAAAAAGAATAAAATTACATTCGAAGCAGTTCAGAGAAGGTTCACTCGACTGATTTCTGGAATGAAGGGGTTATCTATGAGGATAGGTTGAACAGTTTGGGCCTGTACCCATTGGAGTTTAGAAGAATAAGAGGTGATGTTATTGAAACATATAAGATGCTGAGGGGACTTGGCAGGGTGGATGCTGGAAGGATGTTTCCACTTATGGGCAAGACTAGAAATAGGGGCACAGTTTAATAATAAGAGGTCTCCCATTTAAAATAGAGATGAGAAATGTTTTCTTTTGAGTATCGTTAGTCTGTGGAATTTGCTTCCTCAGAGAGCAATAGAGGCTGGATCATTGAATATATTCAAGGCTGAGTTCGATAGATTCTTGATAGACAAGGGAGTCAAGTGTTATAGGGGGCAGACAGAAATGTGGAGTTGAGGCCACATTCAGATCTGCCATGATATTATCAAATGGTGGAGCAGGCTCGAGTGGCCGAATGGCCTACTCCTATTCCTAATTCGTATGTATGTATGAGGTTATGAAAGACGCTATAGAAATGTAAGTTCTTTTTACTTCATTTATTAATATTCTGCTACACAGTCTCATGGTTAGGGTAAGTTCAGAACTTATTTTTATTATTGGCTGTGATTAACCGACATTGCTTTGGTTTGCAGGGGTCTGGTTAATGGTTCTCTTAGACCCTTATTACAAGCTTCAGATTTTATTTCTTTTTAAGCACTAAATAACCCCACACTTAACAGAAAAATATTGCAGAAAGTGATGTTCAATATGTTAAATATATTTTAGATGCAAATACTTGTTCTCCTCCGCTATTACAGAAGTCTTAAAGTACATTTTAAGTGTGTTCTATTCTATTAGTATTATTCTGGTTTACATGCTCAGTCCAATTAGCAAAACTTAAACTAATAAATGAATAGGCTGTTATAGGGGAATGATCAGGGATAATTTAATAAAGCCAATAGTTAGTAGCTGGCTGTGCAATCAATTTCCAATCACAGATTAGTGCCACGCTGTGACACGGTTGACAGAGGTGGAGGTAAGAGAGGAGGGGGAATGTCCAGCGAGGCCATGTGGGTAGAACTTAGAAATAAGAAAGGGTGATCACTGTGATGGGATTATACTATAGGCCCCCCAATAGTCAGAGGGAAGTGGAGGAGCATATATGTAAGGAAATCACAGATAGGTGTAGGAATTATAGGGTTGTAATAGTAGGTGATTATAACTTCCCTAATATTGACTGGGACAGCCTTAGTGCTGAAGGATCGGATGGGGAAGAATTTGTTAAGTGTGTCCAGGATAGTTTTCTGAAGCAGTATGTGGAGGCCCTACTAGAGAAGGGGCGACACTCGACCTCCTCTTAGAAATGAAGATGGGAAGGTGGTTGATGTGTCAGTGGGGGAGCACTTTGGGACCAGTGACGATAACTCTATTAGCTTCAAGATAGTTATGGAAAAGGATAGGACTGGTCCTCAGGTTGAAGTCCGAAATTGGGGGAAGGCTAATTTCGATGGCATCAGACAGGAACTCTCAAAAGTTGAATGGGAGAGGCTGTTTACAGGTAAAGGGACGTCTGGCAAGTGGGAGGCTTTTAAAAGTGAGATAGGAAAAGTTCAGGGCTGGCATGTTCCTATTAGATGGAAGGGCAAGGCTGGCAAGTTTAGGGAACCTTGGTTGACGAGGGATATTGAGGGTCTGGTCAGGACAAAGAAGGAGGCATATGTCAGGTATAGGCAGCTGGGATCAAGCGAGTCCCTCGAGGAGTATAGGGGATGTAGGACTACATTTAAGAAGGAAATTAGGAGGGCAAAAAGGGGCCATGAGATTTCCCTGGCAGATAAGATAAAGGAGAATCCTAAAAGATTCTACAAGTATATTAAGAGTAAAAGGGTAGCTAGGGAGAGAGTAGGTCCCCTTAAAGATCAGCATGGCAATCTATGTGTGGAGCCATGGGAAATGGGCGAGGTCTTAAATGAATATTTCTCATCCGTATTTACCGTGGAGAAGGTCATGGAAGCTAGTGAGTTCAAGGGAGGGAACAGCGATATCCTGGAGCATATCAACATTACAAAGGAGGCGGTGTTGGAGGTTTTGAAGCACATTAAGGTGGATAAATCCCCAGGGTCTGACCAGGTGTATCCTAGGATGCTCTGGGAAGCAAGGGAGGAGATTGCTGGGGCCCTGGCAGAGATTTTTGTATCATCGTTAGCCACGGATGAGGTACTGGAAGACTGGAGGATAGCTAATGTTGTGCCTTTATTTAAGAAGGGCAGCAGGGATAAACCAGGGAACTACAGGCTGGTGAGCCTTACATCAGTGGTGGGAAAGTTATTGGAAGGGATTCTGAGGGACAGGATTTATATGCGTCTGGAAAGGCATGGTCTGATTAGGGATAGTCAGCATGGCTTTGTGTGTGGGAAATCATGTCTCAAGAATTTGATTGAGTTTTTCGAGGAGGTGACCAAGAGGATTGATGAGGGCAGGGCAATGGACGTTGTCTACATGGCCTTTAGCATGGTAGGCTGGTCCAGAAGGTTCGAACACATGGGATCCAGGGTGAGCTAGCAAATTGGATACAAAATTGGCTTGGTAATAGGAGGCAGAGGGTGGTAGTGGAAGGTTGTTTTTCAGATTGGAGGCTGGTGACCAGTGGTGTGCCACAGGGATCGGTGCTGGGCCCTTTGTTCTTTGTCATATATATTAATGACTTGGATGTAAGGGGCATGATTAGTAAGTTTGCAGATGACACCAAAATTGGTGGTATAGTGGACAGTTAAGAAGGTTGTCTAAGGTTACAACAGGATATAGATCAACTGGCAGGGCCCTGGGGATTGCTGTTTAGCAGAGCGACCTTGGGGTGCAACATAGTTCCCTGAAGGTGGCAACACAGGGAGACAGGGTGGTGAAGAAGGTGTATGGCATGCTTGCCTTCATCGACCGAGGCATTGAGTACAAGAGTTGGGACGTCATGTTACAGTTGTACATAACGTTGGTTAGGCCGCACTTGTAGAGTACTGTGTGCAGTTCTGGTTGCCGCACTACAGGAAAGATGTGATTAAGCTAGAGAGAGTGCAGAAAAGATTCACAAGGATGTTGCCTGGTTTGGAGGGCTTGAGTTATAAAGAGAGATTGGATAGGCTGGGTCTGTTTTCCCTGGAGTGAAGGAGGCTGAGAGGGGACATGATAGAGGTATATAAAATTATGAGAGGCATAGATAGGGTAGATAGCCAGAGTCTGTTTCCCAGGTTGGGGTGACTAAAACTAGAGGGCACAGATTTAATGTGAGAGGGAGGAGGTTTAAAGGGGATCAAAGGGGTAAATTTTTCACACAAAGAATAGTGGGTATTTGGAATGAGGTGCCTGAGGAGGTGGTGGAGGCAGGAACAGTAGCGACATTTAAGAGGCATCTGGACAGGTGCTCGAATGAGCAAGGCATAGAGGGATATGGAGTTAATGCAGGCAGGTGGGATTAGTATAGATAGACATTATGGTCGGCATGGACGCAGTGGGCCGAACGGCCTGTACAACTCTATGACTATAATTCTAGTCAAACAGGAAAATGCTAGGCTTCATCATTGCTCTGTGCTGAGGTAGCTGGTCACATTTGGGGTTAGTGGCTTCAGTGCCCTGGGGTTAGGGAGAAGAAATAATTAAAGGGGTGCTCCCTTCTGATTGATGTCCAGTGGAATGTGTGTGAGTTTGCATGTCAGAGAGTGCATGTGCATGTATGAGTGTGTCCGTGTGTGCGTAATGAGTATACGATAGGCCTGAGTTCTGACGAGAGGTCACTGACCAGAAATATTAACTCCTGTTTCTCTCAACACCACCGCCTGCAACCCCCCACCAGATGCTGCCTGGCCTGCTGCGTATCTCCAGCATCTTTCTGCTTTTATTTCAGATTTCCAGCATCTGCATTATTTTGGTTTGTGTTTTATTTTGGGAGAGGAAGTGTCCTTCTGCAGGACACAAGGTTAATTTAAGCCTCGATCCCTCTCCCGCTGTGACTCTGTCTTGCTTCCTCACTTGGTCAAAGGAGCCACAACTGGAGCTGAGCAACTTCCTGTGAATCATGGGGAAATATCATTCTGTTTTGATGATTTCAAAATTAATCTCTCAAAAACTTCGATGAATCATTTCACTTCCACATTTATTTCTCATTGAAACTGCATTAATTCAATTGATGGTATAAAATGATATATTATGGAAACAGTACATGGTTTGAGGGGAGTGATGAAAGGCTCCGGTTAAATCTAGTCAGACCACACTGTAATGCTGCATGACATCATCTCAACCTCAACCAGCTTTCTATGTGGATTTTTGTTTACTTTTTAATATGATTTTAATATGGTTTTTGAAGATGCTTTGTCAGTTCCTCTGTTGAATTTTATGGGAAGATTAAAGTCCAGGATTTTGAGGGGAAGTTACAAAGTTGATCCGGGCTACTTGCTCACTCTGGTGAAGTGTTCAAATCCAAAGGAGGCCAGAGTGACGTTAAGAGTAAGAGATGAAAGTGTTGTGGAATAGTGGAATGGAAGAGCAGTGTTAGTATATATAAATGATTTGGAGGAAAATGTAGCTGGTCTGATTAGTAAGTTTGCGGACGACACAAAGGTTGGTGGAGTTGCGGATAGTGATGAGGATTGTCAGAGGATACAGCAGGATATAGATCGGTTGGAGACTTGGGCGGAGAAATGGCAGATGGAGTTTAATCCGGACAAATGTGAGGTAATGCATTTTGGAAGGTCTAATGCAGGTGGGAAGTATACAGTAAATGGCAGAACCCTTAGGAGTATTGACAGGCAGAGAGATCTAGGCGTACAGGTCCACAGGTCACTGAAAGTGGCAACTCAGGTGGATAAGTTAGTCAAGAAGGCATACGGCATGCTTGCCTTCATCAGTCAGGGCATAGAGTATAAAAATTGGCAAGTCATGCTGCAGCTGTACAGAACTTTAGTTACACCACACTTAGAATATTGCGTGCAATTCTGGTCGCCACACTACCAAAAGGACACGGAGGCTTTGGAGAGGGTACAGAAGAGGTTTACCAGGATGTTGCCTGGTCTGGAGGGCATTAGCTATGAGGAGAGGTTGGATAAACTCGGATTGTTTTCACTGGAACGACGGAGGTGGAGGGGCGACATGATAGAGGTTTACAAAGTTATGAGCGGCATGGACAGAGTGGATAGCCAGAAGCTTTTTCCCAGGGTGGAAGAGTCAGTTACTAGGGGACATAGGTTTAAGGTGAGAGGGGCAAAGTTTAGAGGGGATGTGCGAGGCAAGTTCTTTACACAGAGGGTGGTGAGTGCCTGGAACTTGCTGCCGGGGGAGGTGGTGGAAGCAGGTACCATAGAGACGTTTAAGAGGCATCTTGACAAATACATGAATAGGATGGGAATAGAGGGATACGGTCCCGGGAAGTGCAGAAGGTTTTAGTTTAGGCAGGCATCAAGATTGGCGCAGGCTTAGAGGGCCGAATGGCCTGTTCCTGTGCTGTACTGTTCTTTGTTCTTTGAAGCAGATCATATAAATGGATACACATACAATTGCACATTTTGAGAGATAAACATCAACTGTTGCTGGAGGACCATCAACTCGGTGGCAGACGCTCTTTGGTCTGCCCGAAACTTGCTGGTCCTCCAGAACAAAGAGTTGTCCACAACCGAATGTTACAGACTGGCACATTCCAAGGTCCAGGACTATGTGCTGAGGGATGCAATAACGCCTGGGGCAGCTGCCGCAAAGGCTCAATGGGGAAAGACCCCTGTGTAGGGACCTCCCACCATAGTGAACCGAGGGGCTGGAACCTGTGTAAAACCATTCGGGCTGTATGCACCAAAATGGTTTTTGCTATATAATGCCAATGTACATTGCATATAAAATGGAATGGCATGTTTCTGTATCAAAGAAATGTGATCTGCATTGTTTTTCCGAAATGTGAAATTTGAACTGTTTTGTATTGCATTTCTGCACATTTTTATGAATAAAGTGTATTTTTGGAAAAATAAATTGAGAGAGAACAGGAATTGAGGATGGAGGAACAGAAATAATTTACATTTCTACAACATCTTTCATAATGTCAGGACATCCCAAAATGCTTTACAGTCAATGAATTACTTGCTTGAAGTATAACCACTGCTGTAAGGTAGCAAACCCAGCAGCCTATTTATGCCCAGCAAGCTCCCACAAACAGCAATGTGGTAATGACCAAATAATTTGTTTTAGGCTTTGATTGAGGGATAAATATTAGCCAGGACACAGGGGAGAGCTCCACTGTTCTTGTTCAAAATAGTGCCATGGGATCTTTTACATCCAAGTGAGAGGGCAGACTGGAACACAGTTCAGCATCCCATCTGAAAGACGGCACCTCCGACAGTGCGGCACTCTTGCAGTACTGCACTGGAATATCAACTTGGAATTATGTTCTCAAGTGTCTGGAAGTGGGACGTGACCTCATGATGAGGGGAAGGGGCAGGCTTGTTGGGGTTAATAGCCTTTTTCCATTCCTAAAAATTCTTACGTTTGAGCTGTCAGCTTGGCTCAGTTGGTAACACTCCTATCTTTGAGCTGGACGTTTGTGCATTTATGTGCATAATCCGAGCTGAGGAAGTGCTGCAATGTCAGAGGTGTTGTCTTTTGGATGAGAGTTAAGCTGTCTGCCCATGAAGTGGATATTGGAAGAAAATCAGGGAGTTTCCCGAATGCAGTAATCAACACCAGAATAGATTAACTAGTCACCTCTCATTTGCTGTTTGTGGGACCTTGCTGTGTGCAGATTGGTTGTTGTGTTTGCCAACATAACAGTGACTACACTTCAAAAGCAATCCATTCATTCTAATGCACTTTGACACATCATATGGATGTGACTAGGGCTATTTAAATGCAAGTTCTTACCATTCTAAAGTGAGGTAGATTGGTTTAAAGCCTCTGTTTCCTTACCATTAGCTAACAAATTTTTGTAATTTTCAATATGCAATGTTTATATCTATATCTATAATTCTATATTAATTCCAATAATTAACAATTGCTCTCAATAGATAATCTTTTATTTTTGAGAAAGACATAGCATCATATAGGCATGGGAATTCCTGTTTACTTTGATTAACAGAACCTAGTTCAGTTCCATCATTTATCTGTCTGCAGCAAATGCAATGTTGCAAATATTGTCTCCAGTGGGAGGTCTCATATCCTGCAGGAAGTGCTCCGATATCATCTCTTTGTAGTTGCTGCACCCTGTGTCCTCCAGGGGGCATGTTTCCTTAATTTTCTGTAGTTGCAGTGTGCACTGTGTCCTCCAAGGGGCGCTCCTCTATCATTTCTCTGTAGCTGGAGTATCTGTCCTGCAGGGGGCGCTCCTACATATTTTCCTGGAATTAAAGAATGGTTACAGCACAGAAAGAGGCCATTCAGCCCATCATGTCCGTGCCAGCTCGCTACAAGAGCAACTCAGCTCGTCCCACTCCTTACCCTTTCCCTGTCGCCCTGCAAACTTTTTCTCTTCAGATAATTATCCAGTTCTCTTTTGAAGGCCTCAATCGAATCTGCCTCCGTCATACTCTCAGGCAGTGCATTTCAGATCCTAACCACTCGCTGCATAAAAAAAGTTCTTCCTCATGTCTTCTTTTGCCAATTAGCTTAAATCGGTGTTGTCTGGTTCTGGATCCTTCCACTAATGGGAACAGTTTCTCTCTACCTATTCTGTCCAGACCCCTCATGATTTTGAACACCTCTATCAAATCTCCTCTTAATCTTCTCTCCTCCAAGGAGAGCAACCCAGCTTCTCCAATCTATCCATATAATTGAAGTCCGTCATCCCTGGAACCATTCTTGTAAATCTTTTCTGCACCCTCTCTAATGCCTTAACATCCTTCCGAAAGTTGGTGCCCAGGATTAGACACAATACTCCAGTTGAGGCTGAACCAGTGTTTTATAAATGTTCATCATGACTTCCTTGCTTTTATAGTCTATGCCCCTATTTATAAATCTCAGGATTCTGTATGCTTTATTAACTGCTTTCTCAACCTGCCCTGCCACCTTCAATGATTTGTGCACAGATACCCCCAGGTCCCTCTGCATCTGTGTTACCACCTTAGTTGAGACAGTTAACTTTAAAACAAGAGTTATGAACTTCCCAGTGACCGATTAAAGAATCACGTTTTAATTCTTGTTTTAATTCTTTTACTATAACAACTAAGCAAAAAAGAATCAACATTAACTAACGGTATTTCTAGGTAACTAATACACTAAATAACAGAGAAGGGTATTTCCCATTAACGCATTAACATTCGAAAACCCCACACCACATTTATTCATTGTACAGCATTCTCAGTGAAAAGGTATCCTTGCAGTTAAAAGTCCCAAACTCCACCCAGCTGGCTCTCCTGGTGTCCTCCTCAAAGCCAACATCCTCTTCACTCACTTCTTCCGAGCACATTCGACTGGACTTGCATTAATAAGGCAACCTCTGGGGACCCCATTGGTCTTTTCTCCTCCGCAAACCTCAAACCTTCAAACAGAGTTCAAATCTTAGCAGCCTTTTGCTCTCTTGGTGATCTGAGAGTGTATGTTTCCCAGAAAGAGCCCACTGGCCTCTTTCTTTCTCTCTCTGCCCCCCCCCCCCCCCACCCCCCTCCCTCCCTCTTCCCCCTTCCCCCTCTCTCTCTCTCTCTCTCACACACACACACTTGCTCTCTTTTAGCTGCACAGCTGCCTTCTGGCCTTCACTTCTTCCTTTCTATCCCTAGACCTAGGAAAGTTTCTTCAGTTTATCTAGATCAAAAGTCAATAGCCTTTGACAATTCTCAGAGGCCACAAGTCTGACCATCGTAAAACCACCTCGGCCTTCCTTTACTTCCAGATGTTAAAAATTGCAACTCAACTCTGCATTTTGGAGCCCCTGATTCCCTGTTTGCAATCTGAGAGTCTGGGAGAATGAAACTCGTTGTACTTTAGGTGTCTCAGCCTTCCACCTTGCTTGCAAAAGGGTATTTGATCTGGGCTCCTTGTTCTCATGGTAACCAAGATCCTTGGCTTATCTCTGGGCAGAGTTTGTGTGAGGTCATATGTTTCCTCTGAATATCCATTGTTACGGCCAAGGTGAGGAGGGGATCACTGTTGCCCCTTTTGCCCTTCCTCTTATTTGACTGCAACAGGGTTTATTCCTTTTTTAAACAGTGGTTGTGCTAACCACCTCAGTGGGTGTTCAACCTTTTTCCTTTAATGTGATCGTGAAAGAACCAATGGGACAGGTTTTTTTGAGTTTAAACAAGAAAGAGGTAAGTTTATTATACTCAACAAACTAAACCCGATCTAAAATAATAAAAAATATGCTACACATTCACACACACATTCACACAAAGATCACACACACAAATAGATTTTTGGTTGGATTAAAGTCCAGAATAAATAAAAGTTAAATATACAGTTTGAGGTTGGATGATTCGGTGGTCTTATGGCTGGAGTTGTATTCTTGAAGTCCTTACCTGTTCAAAGTGCGGTTTGTGGTGAGCCCACTTTGCTCAGGGCTTTCTTGGAGGCAGTCTTGTAGGTCGCTCTCTTTCCCTGGTCTCTGGCTGTAGCAGTCTGTAGGCTTGAAGGGTCCAAAATCACAGAAAGTTTTCAAACTTGATGTTTTCTGGAGAGAAAGAGAAAGGGAGGAACACAGCCTTCTCTGCTGCTGCACACTCAGTTACTGCTTGTCTTTTGTCTGTGTAACAAAATTCCCAGATTTTTCAGAGATGGTCAAATGGTCACACGACTGCCTGAGGGTATTCTCTGGAACCTTCTAATGCGATACAAGATTTGGAATTGGCTCCACAGGCCACAGGATGCCAATATTTACACTTGGAGGAGTTTGCTCTTTCAAAGTCAATGTGTCAGGATTGCCTTGACTGCCATGCTAATGAAGCAATCCTAGGTAATTCAATTACTTAGAGCAAGCCATTGTTCTGGGTCCAGGACTTCTCGACTTCTGGCTCTGATTGTGCCTTGGAATGTGCAAAGGTGTTTCAGATGCAAATTGCGGTGGCCATCTTGCCTGCCAGTTTTTTTTTTAGTTAATTGTAGGATTTTCTCCATTAAATGTCTAGTGTAAGTTTCCAACTGATGAATTATTATTTCTCGTTTGGCATATAGTGTTTTCTTGACACCATTTCACACTGCATAAAGGTCACAGTTTTTAAAAACATAACATACTACAATGTCCAGCGTTCATAACAATCTGCACCCCTTCAGAATTGTATTCTTTTTTTCTATTGCCTTTCCTCAATCTTCCTACCAAAATGAATCACTTTACTCTTTTCTGAATTAAATTTCATCTGCCACTTGTCTGCCCTTTCCACCTGTTTATGTCCTCTTGGAGTTCTACACTACCCACCTTACAGTTCACAACGCTTCCAAGATTTGTGCCATCTGCAAATTTTGAAGTTGTGCCCTGTGCACTCAAGTCTAGGTCATTAATATTTGTTAAATTTTGAGAACTTGTGTTTTCAAACTGAAAAAAGGATTCCACAGATGCTGGACTTGGTGGGGGGGTTTCTTTTTAACAAAAGGTCATCAGAAAGTCTGTTTGACTTGGCTTGTAAACAACAGTTACTGGAAGGCACTTGTTTTCGATAAATACCCAGCAGGGGGCTTTTTTTTACTTGGGGGTGATGTTTACAGACAAGATTTATAGGGGTCAGGAGGCTTAACTCCTGAGATGTTTTTGGTTTCACTTTGGACAGGCAGTTGGGGTATGGACAGAGTTTTGAAAAGGAGTCAAAGAATCAACCTGCTAAGGAAAAACCCCAACTGAGTCTGTTCCAGCTCTTTGAAAAAGACTGCTCGATTTTCCTTCTCTTTAAGAAGCCCTGAGAAGCAAGTCTAAAAAACAGACTGGAACTGTTGCTGCATTTTTTCTGGAAAGCCTGCCCAAACTGATCTTCAACGTTGCTTGAAAAGAACTGGTTGAGGAATATCCCAGTGGTGGCCGTTTACGTGTATTTGGGACACCAAACTGGAAAAAAGGACATCTGACATCTCTCCTTATCTTCTCTTTTTTTTTCTTCAAGAGTTAGCAAGTAAAAAGAAAATCTCTATTTTTTTTGGTTAACTGGTGTATGTGTGTGTGTGAGAGGGGCAAAGGTAAAAAGGGAACTTTCATATTTCAATCTGTGTGTTGATGCTTTGCTTTGTTACTAGTTGAGACTCGTTTTATAATAAACTGACAATTTTGTTATTTATTAAAGAAACCTGGTTGGTGCTTTTTATTCTGAAATAAAAATAGTGTCTATGATTGACGGTATCGGTAACTGGGAGAAATTTTAAATATATGTTGTGACCTGTGGAGAAGTGGAACTAGAAAAACAATGCACTCCTCCAGCCTCAGTCGTAATGATATATATCAAGAAAAGCAGGGGTCCTAACACCAACCCATAAGAAACCCCACTATACACCTTCCTCCAGTCCAAAAGACAACCAGTCACAACGACTCTCTATTTCCTGTCACTCAACCAATTTCGTATCCATGCTGCCACTGTCCCTTTTATTCCATGGGCTCTAACTTTGCTGACAAGCCTGCTATGTGGCACTTTATCAAACGCATTTTGGAAGTCCATGTACACCTCAACCGCATTACCCTCATCAACCCTATCTGTTACTTCATAAAAAAACTCAAGAAAGTTAGTTAAACACAATTTGCTCTTAACAGTTTCATGCTGGCTTTCCTTAACTAATCTACATTTGACCAAGTGACTGTTAATTTTGTCCCAAATTATTGTTTTAAAAAAACCTTTCCACCACCAATGTTAAGCTGGTTGGCTTGTAGTTGCTGGCCTTGTCCTTACACCCTTCTTTGAACAAGGATATAATATTTGTAATTCTCTGGTCCTCTGGCACCCCACATCCCATATCTAAGGAGGATTGGAATATTATGGCTAGTGCCTCTGCAATTTCCACCCTTACTTCCATATGTATCCTTGGTTGCATCTTATCCAGTCCTGATGACTTATCAACTTTAAGTACAGCCATCATATCTAATACCTCATCTTTAGCAAGTTTAGCTCATGTCTCAACCACCTCCTCTTTCACCAAGACTTGGGCAGCATCTTCTTCCTTGTTAAAGACAGATGCAAAGTATTCATTTTGTACCTCAGCCATGCCCTCTGCCTCCCTGTAGAAAATTTCCTTTTAGGTTCCTAAATGGCCCCATTCCTCCTTTTACCAATATGCCTATAGAAGCTTTTAGATTCCTTTTTACGTTAGCTGCAAATCTGTTCTCATACTCTCTCTTTTATTTTCTTATTTGTTTCTTCTATGTTCAGCATAGTTCTCAATTATATTATCCACCTAACATCTATTCTAGGCACCCTTTTTCTGCTTCATCTTACTCTCTATCTCTTTTGGCATCCAGGGAGCTCTGGATCTGTTTGCCCTACCTTTCCCAGTCATGGGAATGTACTTGACTACACCCAAACTATTTCCTCTTTAAAGGCAGCCCATTGTTCTGTGACAGATTTTCCTGTCAATCTTTCATTTTAATTTACTCAGGCTAGCTCTGTTCTCACTCTACTGAAGTTGTTCCCCCCCCCCCCCCACCCCCCCCCCCCAATTAATTATCTCTGGATTGCCCCTTCTCCATAGCTAACCTAAGCCTATGGTCATGGGTCCCGAGTGACACTTGATTCACTTTTTTAAAAACATTCTTGCATGGGATGTGGGCATCACCAGTAAGGCCAGCATTTGTTGCCCATCCCTAATCGCTCTTGACAACTGAGTAACTTGCTGGGCTATTTCAGAGGAGTCAACCACATTGCTGGGGGGTCTGGAGTCACATGTAAGACAGTAGATTTCCTTCCCTAAAGGACATTAGTGAACCAGATGCTTTTTAAAAAAATGACAATCAATGATAGTTTAATGGCAATTTATTAATTGAATTTAAATTCCACCAGCTGCTGTATGGGGAAATGAACTTATGTCCCCAGAACATTAGCTTGGGCTCTGAATTACTAGTTCAGTTACATTACCACTACAACACCATTGATAACCTCATTCCCCAGAAACAGAGCCAGCAAATGCCTCCTTTCAGGTTGGACTAGAAAGATGCTGATGTAGAAAATTCTCCTGAATACATTCCAGAAACACTTGCTGCACCCCCGCCCCACCCCCCCACCCTGCCCTTCACACTATTACTACCCCAGTCTATATTAAAGTAATTGAACTGCCCCATTATAAGTACTTTTTAATTCTTGTACCTCCCTGTAATTTCCTTTCAAATTTGTTCCTTGATATCACGGTTGCAGTGTGTCCAGTGCCCTACATGGGATGCTCCTGTACAATTTCCTGTAGCTGCAGTGTGTGTCCTACAGGGGGGAATCCTGTATTATTTCCTGTAGTTGCAGTGTGTGTCCTACAGGGGGAAATCCTGTATAATTTCCTGTAGTTGCAGTGTGTGTTCTACAGGGGGGAATCCTTTATAATTTCCTGCAATTGCAGTGTGTGTCCTACAGGGGGGAATCCTGTATAATTTCCTGTAGTTGCAGTGTGTGTTCTACAGGGGGAAATACTGTATAATTTCCTGTAGTTGCAGTGTGTTTTCTACAGGGGGAAATCCTGTATAATTTCCTGTAGTTGCAGTGTGTGTTCTACAGGGGGGAGTCCTGTATAATTTCCTGTAGTTGCAGTGCGTGTTCTACAGGGGGAAATCCTGTATAATTTCCTGTAGTTGCAGTGTGTGTTCTACAGGGGGAAATCCTGTATAAATTCCTGTAGTTGCAGTGTGTGTTCCACAGGGGGGAATCCTGTATAATTTCCTGTAGTTGCAGTGCGTGTTCTACAAGGGGGAATCCTGTATAATCTCCTGTACTAGCAGTGCGTTTTCTACAGGGGGGAGTCCTGTATAATTTCCTGTAGTTGCAGTGTGTGTTCTGCAGGGGGGAATCCTGGATAATTTCCTGTAGTTGCAGTGTGTGTTCTACAAGGGGGAATCCTGTATAATTTCCTGTAGTTGCAGTGTGTTTTCTACAGGGGGGAGTCCTGTATAATTTCCTGTAGTTGCAGTGTGTTTTCTACAGGGGGGAGTCCTGTATAATTTCCTGCAGTTGCAGTGTGTGTTCTGCAGGGGGGAATCCTGCATAATTTCCTGTAGTTGCAGTGTGTGTTCTGCAGGGGGGAATCCTGTATAATTTCCTGTCGTTGCAGTGCGTGTTCTACAATGGGGAAATCCTGTATAATTTCCTGTAGTTGCAGTGCGTTTTCTACAGGGGGGAGTCCTGTATAATTTCCTGTAGTTGCAGTGTGTGTTCTGCAGGGGGGAATCATGTATAATTTCCAGTAGTTGCAGTGCATTTTCTACAGGGGGGAATCCTGTATAATTTCCTGTAGTTGCAGTGTGTGTTCTACAGGGGGGAGTACTGTATAATTTCCTGTAGTTGCAGTGCATTTTCTACAGGGGGGAATCCTGTATAATTTCCTGTAGTTGCAGTGTGTGTTCTACAGGGGTAAATCCTGTATAATTTCCTGTAGTTGCAGTGCGTGTTCTACAGGGGGGAATCCTTTATAATTTGCTGCAATTGCAGTGTGTGTCCTACAGGGAGGAATCCTGTATAATTTCCTGTAGTTGCAGTGTGTGTTCTACAGGGGGGAATCCTGTATAATTTCCTGTAGTTGCAGTGTGTGTTCTACAAGGGGGAATCCTGCAAAATTTCCTGTAGTTGCAGTGTGTTTTCTACAGGGGGGAGTCCTGTATAATTTCCTGTAGTTGCAGTGTGTGTTCTACAGGGGTAAATCCTGTATAATTTCCTGTAGTTGCAGTGCGTGTTCTACAGGGGGAAATCCTGTATAATTTCCTGTAGTTGCAGTGTGTGTTCCACAGGGGGGAATCCTGTATAATTTCCTGTAGTTGCAGTGCGTGTTCTACAAGGGGGAATCCTGTATAATTTCCTGTAGTTGCAGTGCGTTTTATACAGGGGGAATCCTGTATAATTTCCTGTAGTTGCAGTGCGTGTTCTACAAGGGGGAATCCTGTATAATTTCTTGTAGTTGCAGTGCGTTTTCTACAGGGGGGAGTCCTGTATAATTTCCTGTAGTTGCAGTGTGTTTTCTACAGGGGGGAATCCTGTATAATTTCCTGTAGTTGCAGTGTGTGTTCTACAGGGGGGAGTACTGTATAATTTCCTGAAGTTGCAGTGCATTTTCTACAGGGGGGAATCCTGTATAATTTCCTGTAGTTGCAGTGTGTGTTCTACAGGGGGGAGTACTGTATAATTTCCTGTAGTTGCAGTGTGTGTTCTACAGGGGGGAATCCTGTATAATTTCCTGTAGTTGCAGTGTGTGTTCTACAGGGGGGAGTACTGTATAATTTCCTGTAGTTGCAGTGCGTTTTCTGCAGTGGGGAATCCTGTATAATTTCCTGTAGTTGCAGTGTGTGTTCTACAGGGGGGAGTCCTGTATAATTTCCTGTAGTTGCAGTGTGTGTTCTACAGGGGGGTGTCCTGTATAATTTCCTGGAGCTGCAGTGCGTGTTCTACAAGGGGGAGTCCTGTATAATTTCCTGTAGTTGCAGTGTGTTTTCTACAGGGGGGAATCCTGTATAATTTCCTGTAGTTGCAGTGTGTGTTCTACAAGGGGGAATCCTGTATAAATACCTGTAGTTGCAGTGTGTGTCCTACAGGGGGGAATCCTGTATAATTTCCTGTAGTTGCAGTGTGTGTTCTGCAGGGGGGAATCCTGTATATTTTCCTGTAGTTGCAGTGTGTGTTCTACAAGGGGGAATCCTGTATAATTTCCTGTAGTTGCAGCGTGTTTTCTACAGGGGGGAATCCTGTATAACTTCCTGTAGTTGCAGTGCGTTTTCTACAGGGGGGAGTCCTGTATAATTTCCTGTAGTTGCAGTGTGTGTTCTACAGGGGGGAATCCTGTATAATTTCCTGTAGTTGCAGTGTGTGTTCTGCAGGGGGGAATCCTGTATAATTTCCTGTAGTTGCAGTGCATTTTCTACAGGGGGGAATCCTGTATAATTTCCTGTAGTTGCAGTGTGTGTTCTACAGGGGGGAGTCCTGTATAATTTCCTGTCGTTGCAGGGTGTGTTCTGCAGGGGGGAATCCTGTATAATTTCCTGTAGTTGCAGTGTGTGTTCTACAAGGGGGAATCCTGTATAATTTCCTGTAGTTGCAGTGCGTGTTCTACAGGGGGGAGTCCTGTATAATTTCCTGTAGTTGCAGTGTGTTTTCTACAGGGGGGAATCCTGTATAATTTCCTGTAGTTGCAGTGCGTTTTCTACAGGGGGGAGTCCTGTATAATTTCCTGTAGTTGCAGTGTGTGTTCTACAGGGGGGAGTCCTGTATTATTTCCTGTAGTTGCAGTGTGTGTTCTGCAGGGGGGGAATCCTGTATAATTTCCTGTAGTTGCAGTGTGTGTTCTGCAGGGGGGAATCCTGTATAATTTCCTGTAGTTGCAGTGTGTGTCCTACAGCGGGGAATCCTGTATAATTTCCTGTAGTTGCAGTGTGTGTTCTGCAGGGGGGAATCCTGTATAATTTCCTGTAGTTGCAGTGTGTGTTCTACAAGGGGGAATCCTGTATAATTTCCTGTAGTTGCAGTGTGTGTCCTACAGGGGGGAATCCTGTATAATTTCCTGTAGTTGCAGTGTGTGTTCTGCAGGGGGGAATCCTGTATAATTTCCTGTAGTTGCAGTGTGTGTTCTACAAGGGGGAATCCTGTATAAATTCCTGTAGTTGCAGCGTGTTTTCTACAGGGGGGAATCCTGTATAATTTCCTGTAGTTGCAGTGCGTGTCCTACAGGGGGGAATCCTGTATAATTTCCTGTAGTTGCAGTGTGTGTTCTGCAGGGGGGAATCCTGTATAATTTCCTGTAGTTGCAGTGTGTGTTCTACAAGGGGAAATCCTGTATAATTTCCTGTAGTTGCAGCGTGTTTTCTACAGGGGGGAATCCTGTATAATTTCCTGTAGTTGCAGTGCGTTTTCTACAGGGGGGAGTCCTGTATAATTTCCTGTAGTTGCAGTGTGTGTTCTACAGGGGGGAATCCTGTATAATTTCCTGTAGTTGCAGTGTGTGTTCTGCAGGGGGGAATCCTGTATAATTTCCTGTAGTTGCAGTGCATTTTCTACAGGGGGGAATCCTGTATAATTTCCTGTAGTTGCAGTGTGTGTTCTACAGGGGGGAATCCTGTATAATTTCCTGTAGTTGCAGTGTGTGTTCTACAGGGGGGAGTCCTGTATAATTTCCTGTAGTTGCAGAGTGTGTTCTGCAGGGGGGAATCCTGTATAATTTCCTGTAGTTGCAGTGCGTGTTCTACAGGGGGGAGTCCTGTATAATTTCCTGTAGTTGCAGTGTGTTTTCTACAGGGGGGAATCCTGAATAATTTCCTGTAGTTGCAGTGCATTTTCTACAGGGGGGAGTCCTGTATAATTTCCTGTAGTTGCAGTGTGTGTTCTACAGGGGGGAATCCTGTATAATTTCCTGTAGTTGCAGTGTGTGTTCTGCAGGGGGGAATCCTGTATAATTTCCTGTAGTTGCAGTGCATTTTCTACAGGGGGGAATCCTGTATAATTTCCTGTAGTTGCAGTGTGTGTTCTACAGGGGGGAATCCTGTATAATTTCCTGTAGTTGCAGTGTGTGTTCTACAGGGGGGAGTCCTGTATAATTTCCTGTAGTTGCAGTGTGTGTTCTGCAGGGGGGAATCCTGTATAATTTCCTGTAGTTGCAGTGCGTGTTCTACAGGGGGGAGTCCTGTATAATTTCCTGTAGTTGCAGTGTGTTTTCTACAGGGGGGAATCCTGTATAATTTCCTGTAGTTGCAGTGCGTTTTCTACAGGGGGGAGTCCTGTATAATTTCCTGTAGTTGCAGTGTGTGTTCTACAGGGGGGAGTCCTGTATTATTTCCTGTAGTTGCAGTGTGTGTTCTACAAGGGGAAATCCTGTATAATTTCCTGTAGTTGCAGCGTGTTTTCTACAGGGGGGAATCCTGTATAATTTCCTGTAGTTGCAGTGCGTTTTCTACAGGGGGGAGTCCTGTATAATTTCCTGTAGTTGCAGTGTGTGTTCTACAGGGGGGAATCCTGTATAATTTCCTGTAGTTGCAGTGTGTGTTCTGCAGGGGGGAATCCTGTATAATTTCCTGTAGTTGCAGTGCATTTTCTACAGGGGGGAATCCTGTATAATTTCCTGTAGTTGCAGTGTGTGTTCTACAGGGGGGAATCCTGTATAATTTCCTGTAGTTGCAGTGTGTGTTCTACAGGGGGGAGTCCTGTATAATTTCCTGTAGTTGCAGTGTGTGTTCTGCAGAGGGGAATCCTGTATAATTTCCTGTAGTTGCAGTGTGTGTTCTACAAGGGGGAATCCTGTATAATTTCCTGTAGTTGCAGTGCGTGTTCTACAGGGGGGAGTCCTGTATAATTTCCTGTAGTTGCAGTGTGTTTTCTACAGGGGGGAATCCTGAATAATTTCCTGTAGTTGCAGTGCGTTTTCTACAGGGGGGAGTCCTGTATAATTTCCTGTAGTTGCAGTGTGTGTTCTACAGGGGGGAGTCCTGTATTATTTCCTGTAGTTGCAGTGTGTGTTCTGCAGGGGGGGAATCCTGGATAATTTCCTGTAGTTGCAGTGTGTGTTCTGCAGGGGGGAATCCTGTATAATTTCCTGTAGTTGCAGTGTGTGTCTTACAGGGGGGAATCCTGTATAATTTCCTGTAGTTGCAGTGTGTGTTCTGCAGGGGGGAATCCTGTATAATTTCCTGTATTTGCAGTGTGTGTTCTACAAGGGGGAATCCTGTATAATTTCCTGTAGTTGCAGTGTGTGTCCTACAGGGGGGAATCCTGTATAATTTCCTGTAGTTGCAGTGTGTGCTCTGCAGGGGGGAATCCTGTATAATTTCCTGTAGTTGCAGTGTGTGTTCTACAAGGGGGAATCCTGTATAATTTCCTGTAGTTGCAGCGTGTTTTCTACAGGGGGGAATCCTGTATAATTTCCTGTAGTTGCAGTGCGTTTTCTACAGGGGGGAGTCCTGTATAATTTCCTGTAGTTGCAGTGTGTGTTCTACAGGGGGGAATCCTGTATAATTTCCTGTAGTTGCAGTGTGTGTTCTGCAGGGGGGAATCCTGTATAATTTCCTGTAGTTGCAGTGCATTTTCTACAGGGGGGAATCCTGTATAATTTCCTGTAGTTGCAGTGTGTGTTCTGCAGGGGGGAGTACTGTATAATTTCCTGTAGTTGCAGTGTGTGTTCTACAGGGGGGAGTCCTGTATAATTTCCTGTAGTTGCAGTGTGTGTTCTGCAGGGGGGAATCCTGTATAATTTCCTGTAGTTGCAGTGTGTGTTCTACAAGGGGGAATCCTGTATAATTTCCTGTAGTTGCAGTGCGTGATCTACAAGGGGGAGTCCTGTATAATTTCCTGTAGTTGCAGTGCGTTTTCCACAAGGGGGAGTCCTGTATAATTTCCTGTAGTTGCAGTGTGTGTTCTGCAGGGGGGAATCCTGTATAATTTCCTGTAGTTGCAGTGTGTGTTCTGCAGGGGGGAATCCTGTATAATTTCCTGTAGTTGCAGTGTGTGTCCTACAGGGGGGAATCCTGTATAATTTCCTGTAGTTGCAGTGTGTGTTCTACAGGGGGGAGTCCTGTATAATTTCCTGTAGTTGCAGTGTGTGTTCTACAAGGGGGAATTCTTTATAATTTCCTGCAATTGCAGTGTGTGTCCTACAGGGGGGAATCCTGTATAATTTCCTGTAGTTGCAGTGTGTGTTCTACAGGGGGAAATCCTGTATAATTTCCTGTAGTTGCAGTGTGTTTTCTACAGGGGGAAATCCTGTATAATTTCCTGTAGTTGCAGTGTGTGTTCTACAGGGGGGAGTCCTGTATAATTTCCTGTAGTTGCAGTGCGTGTTCTACAGGGGGAAATCCTGTATAATTTCCTGTAGTTGCAGTGTGCGTTCTACAGGGGGGAGTCCTGTATAATTTCCTGTAGTTGCAGTGCGTGTTCTACAGGGGGAAATCCTGTATAATTTCCTGTAGTTACAGTGTGTGTTCCACAGGGGGGAATCCTGTATAATTTCCTGTAGTTGCAGTGCGTGTTCTACAAGGGGGAATCCTGTATAATCTCCTGTACAAGCAGTGCGTTTTCTACAGGGGGGAGTCCTGTATAATTTCCTGTAGTTGCAGTGTGTGTTTTGCAGGGGGGAATCCTGTATAATTTCCTGTAGTTGCAGTGTGTGTTCTACAAGGGGGAATCCTGTATAATTTCCTGTAGTTGCAGTGTGTTTTCTACAGGGGGGAGTCCTGTATAATTTCCTGTAGTTGCAGTGTCTGTTCTACAGGGGGGAGTCCTGTATAATTTCCTGCAGTTGCAGTGTGTGTTCTGCAGGGGGGAATCCTGTATAATTTCCTGTAGTTGCAGTGTGTGTTCTGCAGGGGGGAATCCTGTATAATTTCCTGTCGTTGCAGTGCGTGTTCTACAAGGGGGAATCCTGTATAATTTCGTGTAGTTGCAGTGCGTTTTCTACAGGGGGGAGTCCTGTATAATTTCCTGTAGTTGCAGTGTGTGTTCTGCAGGGGGGAATCATGTATAATTTCCTGTAGTTGCAGTGCATTTTCTACAGGGGGGAATCCTGTATAATTTCCTGTAGTTGCAGTGTGTGTTCTGCAGGGGGGAGTACTGTATAATTTCCTGTAGTTGCAGTGCATTTTCTACAGGGGGGAATCCTGTATAATTTCCTGTAGTTGCAGTGTGTGTTCTACAGGGGTAAATCCTGTATAATTTCCTGTAGTTGCAGTGCGTGTTCTACAGGGGGGAATCCTTTATAATTTGCTGCAATTGCAGTGTGTGTCCTACAGGGGGGAATCCTGTATAATTTCCTGTAGTTGCAGTGTGTGTTCCACAGGGGGGAATCCTGTATAATTTCCTGTAGTTGCAGTGTGTGTTCTACAAGGGGGAATCCTGTATAATTTCCTGTAGTTGCAGTGTGTTTTCTACAGGGGGGAGTCCTGTATAATCTCCTGTAGTTGCAGTGTGTGTTCTACAGGGGTAAATCCTGTATAATTTCCTGTAGTTGCAGTGCGTGTTCTGCAGAGGGAAATCCTGTATAATTTCCTGTAGTTGCAGTGTGTGTTCTACACAGGGGAGTCCTGTATAATTTCCTGTAGTTGCAGTGCGTGTTCTACAAGGGGGAATCCTGTATAATTTCCTGTAGTTGCAGTGCGTTTTATACAGGGGGGAGTCCTGTATAATTTCCTGTAGTTGCAGTGTGTGTTCTGCAGGGTGGAATCCTGTATAATTTCCTGTAGTTGCAGTGTGTGTTCTACAAGGAGGAATCCTGTATAATTTCCTGTAGTTGCAGTGTGTTTTCTACAGGGGGGAGTCCTGTATAATTTCCTGTAGTTGCAGTGTGTGTTCTATAGGGGGGAGTCCTGTATAATTTCCTGTAGTTGCAGTGTGTGTTCTGCAGGGGGGAATCCTGTATAATTTCCTGTAGTTGCAGTGCGTGTTCTACAAGGGGGAATCCTGTATAATTTCCTGTAGTTGCAGTGTGTGTTCTGCAGGGGGGAATCCTGTATAATTTCCTGTAGTTGCAGTGTGTGTTCTGCAGGGGGAATCCTGTATAATTTCCTGTAGTTGCAGTGCGTGCTCTACAAGGGGGAATCCTGTATAATTTCTTGTAGTTGCAGTGCGTTTTCTACAGGGGGGAGGCCTGTATAATTTCCTGTAGTTGCATTGTGTTTTCTACAGGGGGGAATCCTGTATAATTTCCTGTAGTTGCAGTGTGTGTTCTACATGGGGGAGTACTGTATAATTTCCTGTAGTTGCAGTGCATTTTCTACAGGGGGGAATCCTGTATAATTTCCTGTAGTTGCAGTGTGTGTTCTACAGGGGGGAGTAATGTATAATTTCCTGTAGTTGCAGTGTGTGTTCTACAGGGGGGAATCCTGTATAATTTCCTGTAGTTGCAGTGTGTGTTCTACAGGGGGGAGTACTGTATAATTTCCTGTAGTTGCAGTGTGTTTTCTACAGGGGGGAGTCCTGTATAATTTCCTGTAGTTGCAGTGCGTTTTCTGCAGTGGGGCATCCTGTATAATTTCCTGTAGTTGCAGTGTGTGTTCTACAGGGGAGAGTCCTGTATAATTTCCTGTAGTTGCAGTGTGTGTTCTACAGGGGGGAGTCCTGTATAATTTCCTGTAGTTGCAGTGCATGTTCTACAGGGGGGAGTCCTGTATAATTTCCTGTAGTTGCAGTGTGTTTTCTACAGGGGGGAATCCTGTATAATCTCCTGTAGTTGCAGTGTGTGTTCTACAAGGGGGAATCCTGTATAAATACCTGTAGTTGCAGTGTGGGTCCTACAGGGGGGAATCCTGTATAATTTCCTGTAGTTGCAGTGTGTGTTCTGCAGGGGGGAATCCTGTATAATTTCCTGTAGTTGCAGTGTGTGTTCTACAAGGGGGAATCCTGTATAATTTCCTGTAGTTGCAGCGTGTTTTCTACAGGGGGGAATCCTGTATAATTTCCTGTAGTTGCAGTGCGTTTTCTACAGGGGTGAGTCCTGTATAATTTCCTGTAGTTGCAGTGTGTGTTCTACAGGGGGGAATCCTGTATAATTTCCTGTAGTTGCAGTATGTGTTCTGCAGGGGGGAACCCTGAATAATTTCCTGTAGTTCCAGTGCATTTTCTACAGGGGGGAATCCTGTATAATTTCCTGTAGTTGCAGTGTGTGTTCTACAGGGGGGAATCCTGTATAATTTCCTGTAGTTGCAGTGTGTGTTCTACAGGGTGGAGTACTGTATAATTTCCTGTCGTTGCAGTGTGTGTTCTGCAGGGGGGAATCCTGTATAATTTCCTGTAGTTGCAGTGTGTGTTCTACAAGGGGGAATCCTGTATAATTTCCTGTAGTTGCAGTGCGTGTTCTACAGGGGGGAGTCCTGTATAATTTCCTGTAGTTGCAGTGTGTTTTCTACAGGGGGGAATCCTGTATAATTTCCTGTAGTTGCAGTGCGTTTTCTACAGGGGGGAGTCCTGTATAATTTCCTGTAGTTGCAGTGTGTGTTCTACAGGGGGGAGTCCTGTATTATTTCCTGTAGTTGCAGTGTGTGTTCTGCAGGGGGGGAATCCTGTATAATTTCCTGTAGTTGCAGTGTGTGTTCTGCAGGGGGGAATCCTGTATAATTTCCTGTAGTTGCAGTGTGTGTCCTACAGCGGGGAATCTTGTATAATTTCCAGTAGTTGCAGTGTGTGATCTGCAGGGGGGAATCCTGTATAATTTCCTGTAGTTGCAGTGTGTGTTCTACAAGGGGAAATCCTGTATAATTTCCTGTAGTTGCAGCGTGTTTTCTACAGGGGGGAATCCTGTATAATTTCCTGTAGTTGCAGTGCGTTTTCTACAGGGGGGAGTCCTGTATAATTTCCTGTAGTTGCAGTGTGTGTTCTACAGGGGGGAATCCTGTATAATTTCCTGTAGTTGCAGTGTGTGTTCTGCAGGGGGGAATCCTGTATAATTTCCTGTAGTTGCAGTGCATATTCTACAGGGGGGAATCCTGTATAATTTCCTGTAGTTGCAGTGTGTGTTCGACAGGGGGGAATCCTGTATAATTTCTTGTAGTTGCAGTGTGTGTTCTACAGGGGGGAGTCCTGTATAATTTCCTGTAGTTGCAGTGTGTGTTCTGCAGGGGGGAATCCTGTATAATTTCCTGTAGTTGCAGTGTGTGTTCTACAAGGGGGAATCCTGTATAATTTCCTGTAGTTGCAGTGCGTGTTCTACAGGGGGGAGTCCTGTATAATTTCCTGTAGTTGCGGTGTGTTTTCTACAGGGGGGATCCTATATAATTTCCTGTAGTTGCAGTGCGTTTTCTACAGGGGGGATTCCTGTATAATTTCCTGTAGTTGCAGTGTGTGTTCTACAGGGGGGAGTCCTGTATTATTTCCTGTAGTTGCAGTGTGTGTTCTGCAGGGGGGGAATCCTGTATAATTTCCTGTAGTTGCAGTGTGTGTTCTGCAGGGGGGAATCCTGTATAACTTCCTGTAGTTGCAGTGTGTGTCCTACAGGGGGGAATCCTGTATAATTTCCTGTAGTTGCAGTGTGTGTTCTGCAGGGGGGAATCCTGTATAATTTCCTGTAGTTGCAGTGTGTGTTCTACAAGGGGGAATCCTGTATAATTTCCTGTAGTTGCAGTGTGTGTCCTACAGGGGGGAATCCTGTATAATTTCCTGTAGTTGCAGTGTGTGTTCTGCAGGGGGGAATCCTGTATAATTTCCTGTAGTTGCAGTGTGTGTTCTACAAGGGGGAATCCTGTATAATTTCCTGTAGTTGTAGCGTGTTTTCTACAGGGGGGAATCCTGTATAATTTCCTGTAGTTGCAGTGCGTTTTCTACAGGGGGGAGTCCTGTATAATTTCCTGTAGTTGCAGTGTGTGTTCTACAGGGGGGAATCCTGTATAATTTCCTGTAGTTGCAGTGTGTGTTCTGCAGGGGGGAATCCTGTATAATTTCCTGTAGTTGCAGTGCATTTTCTACAGGGGGGGAATCCTGTATAATTTCCTGAAGTTGCAGTGCATTTTCTACAGGGGGGAATCCTGTATAATTTCCTGTAGTTGCAGTGTGTGTTCTACAGGGGTAAATCCTGTATAATTTCCTGTAGTTGCAGTGCGTGTTCTACAGGGGGGAATCCTTTATAATTTGCTGCAATTGCAGTGTGTGTCCTACAGGGGGGAATCCTGTATAATTTCCTGTAGTTGCAGTGTGTGTTCTACAGGGGGGAATCCTGTATAATTTCCTGTAGTTGCAGTGTGTGTTCTACAGGGGGGAATCCTGTATAATTTCCTGTAGTTGCAGTGTGTTTTCTACAGGGGGGAGTCCTGTATAATTTCCTGTAGTTGCAGTGCGTTTTCTGCAGTGGGGCATCCTGTATAATTTCCTGTAGTTGCAGTGTGTGTTCTACAGGGGGGAGTCCTGTATAATTTCCTGTAGTTGCAGTGTGGGTTCTACAGGGGGGAGTCCTGTATAATTTCCTGTAGTTGCAGTGCATGTTCTACAGGGGGGAGTCCTGTATTATTTCCTGTAGTTGCAGTGTGTTTTCTACAGGGGGGAATCCTGTATAATCTCCTGTAGTTGCAGTGTGTGTTCTACAAGGGGGAATCCTGTATAAATACCTGTAGTTGCAGTGTGTGTCCTACAGGGGGGAATCCTGTATAATTTCCTGTAGTTGCAGTGTGTGTTCTGCAGGGGGGAATCCTGTATAATTTCCTGTAGTTGCAGTGTGTGTTCTACAAGGGGGAATCCTGTATAATTTCCTGTAGTTGCAGCGTGTTTTCTACAGGGGGGAATCCTGTATAACTTCCTGTAGTTGCAGTGCGTTTTCTACAGGGGTGAGTCCTGTATAATTTCCTGTAGTTGCAGTGTGTGTTCTACAGGGGGGAATCCTGTATAATTTCCTGTAGTTGCAGTATGTGTTCTGCAGGGGGGAATCCTGTATAATTTCCTGTAGTTCCAGTGCATTTTCTACAGGGGGGAATCCTGTATAATTTCCTGTAGTTGCAGTGTGTGTTCTACAGGGGGGAATCCTGTATAATTTCCTGTAGTTGCAGTGTGTGTTCTACAGGGTGGAGTACTGTATAATTTCCTGTCGTTGCAGTGTGTGTTCTGCAGGGGGGAATCCTGTATAATTTCCTGTAGTTGCAGTGTGTGTTCTACAAGGGGGAATCCTGTATAATTTCCTGTAGTTGCAGTGCGTGTTCTACAGGGGGGAGTCCTGTATAATTTCCTGTAGTTGCAGTGTGTTTTCTACAGGGGGGAATCCTGTATAATTTCCTGTAGTTGCAGTGCGTTTTCTACAGGGGGGAGTCCTGTATAATTTCCTGTAGTTGCAGTGTGTGTTCTACAGGGGGGAGTCCTGTATTATTTCCTGTAGTTGCAGTGTGTGTTCTGCAGGGGGGGAATCCTGTATAATTTCCTGTAGTTGCAGTGTGTGTTCTGCAGGGGGGAATCCTGTATAATTTCCTGTAGTTGCAGTGTGTGTCCTACAGCGGGGAATCTTGTATAATTTCCTGTAGTTGCAGTGTGTGTTCTGCAGGGGGGAATCCTGTATAATTTCCTGTAGTTGCAGTGTGTGTTCTACAAGGGGAAATCCTGTATAATTTCCTGTAGTTGCAGCGTGTTTTCTACAGGGGGGAATCCTGTATAATTTCCTGTAGTTGCAGTGCGTTTTCTACAGGGGGGAGTCCTGTATAATTTCCTGTAGTTGCAGTGTATGTTCTACAGGGGGGAATCCTGTATAATTTCCTGTAGTTGCAGTGTGTGTTCTGCAGGGGGGAATCCTGTATAATTTCCTGTAGTTGCAGTGCATTTTCTACAGGGGGGAATCCTGTATAATTTCCTGTAGTTGCAGTGTGTGTTCTACAGGGGGGAATCCTGTATAATTTCCTGTAGTTGCAGTGTGTGTTCTACAGGGGGGAATCCTGTATAATTTCCTGTAGTTGCAGTGTGTTTTCTACAGGGGGGAGTCCTGTATAATTTCCTGTAGTTGCAGTGCGTTTTCTGCAGTGGGGCATCCTGTATAATTTCCTGTAGTTGCAGTGTGTGTTCTACAGGGGGGAGTCCTGTATAATTTCCTGTAGTTGCAGTGTGTGTTCTACAGGGGGGAGTCCTGTATAATTTCCTGTAGTTGCAGTGCATGTTCTACAGGGGGGAGTCCTGTATAATTTCCTGTAGTTGCAGTGTGTTTTCTACAGGGGGGAATCCTGTATAATCTCCTGTAGTTGCAGTGTGTGTTCTACAAGGGGGAATCCTGTATAAATACCTGTAGTTGCAGTGTGTGTCCTACAGGGGGGAATCCTGTATAATTTCCTGTAGTTGCAGTGTGTGTTCTGCAGGGGGGAATCCTGTATAATTTCCTGTAGTTGCAGTGTGTGTTCTACAAGGGGGAATCCTGTATAATTTCCTGTAGTTGCAGCGTGTTTTCTACAGGGGGGAATCCTGTATAATTTCCTGTAGTTGCAGTGCGTTTTCTACAGGGGTGAGTCCTGTATAATTTCCTGTAGTTGCAGTGTGTGTTCTACAGGGGGGAATCCTGTATAATTTCCTGTAGTTGCAGTATGTGTTCTGCAGGGGGGAATCCTGTATAATTTCCTGTAGTTCCAGTGCATTTTCTACAGGGGGGAATCCTGTATAATTTCCTGTAGTTGCAGTGTGTGTTCTACAGGGGGGAATCCTGTATAATTTCCTGTAGTTGCAGTGTGTGTTCTACAGGGTGGAATACTGTATAATTTCCTGTCGTTGCAGTGTGTGTTCTGCAGGGGGGAATCCTGTATAATTTCCTGTAGTTGCAGTGTGTGTTCTACAAGGGGGAATCCTGTATAATTTCCTGTAGTTGCAGTGCGTGTTCTACAGGGGGGAGTCCTGTATAATTTCCTGTAGTTGCAGTGTGTTTTCTACAGGGGGGAATCCTGTATAATTTCCTGTAGTTGCAGTGCGTTTTCTACAGGGGGGAGTCCTGTATAATTTCCTGTAGTTGCAGTGTGTGTTCTACAGGGGGGAGTCCTGTATTATTTCCTGTAGTTGCAGTGTGTGTTCTGCAGGGGGGGAATCCTGTATAATTTCCTGTAGTTGCAGTGTGTGTTCTGCAGGGGGGAATCCTGTATAATTTCCTGTAGTTGCAGTGTGTGTCCTACAGCGGGGAATCTTGTATAATTTCCTGTAGTTGCAGTGTGTGTTCTGCAGGGGGGAATCCTGTATAATTTCCTGTAGTTGCAGTGTGTGTTCTACAAGGGGAAATCCTGTATAATTTCCTGTAGTTGCAGCGTGTTTTCTACAGGGGGGAATCCTGTATAATTTCCTGTAGTTGCAGTGCGTTTTCTACAGGGGGGAGTCCTGTATAATTTCCTGTAGTTGCAGTGTGTGTTCTGCAGGGGGGAATCCTGTATAATTTCCTGTAGTTGCAGTGCATATTCTACAGGGGGGAATCCTGTATAATTTCCTGTAGTTGCAGTGTGTGTTCGACAGGGGGGAATCCTGTATAATTTCTTGTAGTTGCAGTGTGTGTTCTACAGGGGGGAGTCCTGTATAATTTCCTGTAGTTGCAGTGTGTGTTCTGCAGGGGGGAATCCTGTATAATTTCCTGTAGTTGCAGTGTGTGTTCTACAAGGGGGAATCCTGTATAATTTCCTGTAGTTGCAGTGCGTGTTCTACAGGGGGGAGTCCTGTATAATTTCCTGTAGTTGCGGTGTGTTTTCTACAGGGGGGATCCTATATAATTTCCTGTAGTTGCAGTGCGTTTTCTACAGGGGGGATTCCTGTATAATTTCCTGTAGTTGCAGTGTGTGTTCTACAGGGGGGAGTCCTGTATTATTTCCTGTAGTTGCAGTGTGTGTTCTGCAGGGGGGGAATCCTGTATAATTTCCTGTAGTTGCAGTGTGTGTTCTGCAGGGGGGAATCCTGTATAATTTCCTGTAGTTGCAGTGTGTGTCCTACAGGGGGGAATCCTGTATAATTTCCTGTAGTTGCAGTGTGTGTTCTGCAGGGGGGAATCCTGTATAATTTCCTGTAGTTGCAGTGTGTGTTCTACAAGGGGGAATCCTGTATAATTTCCTGTAGTTGCAGTGTGTGTCCTACAGGGGGGAATCCTGTATAATTTCCTGTAGTTGCAGTGTGTGTTCTGCAGGGGGGAATCCTGTATAATTTCCTGTAGTTGCAGTGTGTGTTCTACAAGGGGGAATCCTGTATAATTTCCTGTAGTTGTAGCGTGTTTTCTACAGGGGGGAATCCTGTATAATTTCCTGTAGTTGCAGTGCGTTTTCTACAGGGGGGAGTCCTGTATAATTTCCTGTAGTTGCAGTGTGTGTTCTACAGGGGGGAATCCTGTATAATTTCCTGTAGTTGCAGTGTGTGTTCTGCAGGGGGGAATCCTGTATAATTTCCTGTAGTTGCAGTGCATTTTCTACAGGGGGGAATCCTGTATAATTTCCTGTAGTTGCAGTGCATTTTCTACAGGGGGGAATCCTGTATAATTTCCTGTAGTTGCAGTGTGTGTTCTACAGGGGTAAATCCTGTATAATTTCCTGTAGTTGCAGTGCGTGTTCTACAGGGGGGAATCCTTTATAATTTGCTGCAATTGCAGTGTGTGTCCTACAGGGGGGAATCCTGTATAATTTCCTGTAGTTGCAGTGTGTGTTCTACAGGGGGGAATCCTGTATAATTGCCTGTAGTTGCAGTGTGTGTTCTACAGGGGGGAATCCTGTATAATTTCCTGTAGTTGCAGTGTGTTTTCTACAGGGGGGAGTCCTGTATAATTTCCTGTAGTTGCAGTGCGTTTTCTGCAGTGGGGCATCCTGTATAATTTCCTGTAGTTGCAGTGTGTGTTCTACAGGGGGGAGTCCTGTATAATTTCCTGTAGTTGCAGTGTGTGTTCTACAGGGGGGAGTCCTGTATAATTTCCTGTAGTTGCAGTGCATGTTCTACAGGGGGGAGTCCTGTATAATTTCCTGTAGTTGCAGTGTGTTTTCTACAGGGGGGAATCCTGTATAATCTCCTGTAGTTGCAGTGTGTGTTCTACAAGGGGGAATCCTGTATAAATACCTGTAGTTGCAGTGTGTGTCCTACAGGGGGGAATCCTGTATAATTTCCTGTAGTTGCAGTGTGTGTTCTGCAGGGGGGAATCCTGTATAATTTCCTGTAGTTGCAGTGTGTGTTCTACAAGGGGGAATCCTGTATAATTTCCTGTAGTTGCAGCGTGTTTTCTACAGGGGGGAATCCTGCATAATTTCCTGTAGTTGCAGTGCGTTTTCTACAGGGGTGAGTCCTGTATAATTTCCTGTAGTTGCAGTGTGTGTTCTACAGGGGGGAATCCTGTATAATTTCCTGTAGTTGCAGTATGTGTTCTGCAGGGGGGAATCCTGTATAATTTCCTGTAGTTCCAGTGCATTTTCTACAGGGGGGAATCCTGTATAATTTCCTGTAGTTGCAGTGTGTGTTCTACAGGGGGGAATCCTGTATAATTTCCTGTAGTTGCAGTGTGTGTTCTACAGGGTGGAGTACTGTATAATTTCCTGTCGTTGCAGTGTGTGTTCTGCAGGGGGGAATCCTGTATAATTTCCTGTAGTTGCAGTGTGTGTTCTACAAGGGGGAATCCTGTATAATTTCCTGTAGTTGCAGTGCGTGTTCTACAGGGGGGAGTCCTGTATAATTTCCTGTAGTTGCAGTGTGTTTTCTACAGGGGGGAATCCTGTATAATTTCCTGTAGTTGCAGTGCGTTTTCTACAGGGGGGAGTCCTGTATAATTTCCTGTAGTTGCAGTGTGTGTTCTACAGGGGGGAGTCCTGTATTATTTCCTGTAGTTGCAGTGTGTGTTCTGCAGGGGGGGAATCCTGTATAATTTCCTGTAGTTGCAGTGTGTGTTCTGCAGGGGGGAATCCTGTATAATTTCCTGTAGTTGCAGTGTGTGTCCTACAGCGGGGAATCTTGTATAATTTCCTGTAGTTGCAGTGTGTGTTCTGCAGGGGGGAATCCTGTATAATTTCCTGTAGTTGCAGTGTGTGTTCTACAAGGGGAAATCCTGTATAATTTCCTGTAGTTGCAGCGTGTTTTCTACAGGGGGGAATCCTGTATAATTTCCTGTAGTTGCAGTGCGTTTTCTACAGGGGGGAGTCCTGTATAATTTCCTGTAGTTGCAGTGTGTGTTCTACAGGGGGGAATCCTGTATAATTTCCTGTAGTTGCAGTGTGTGTTCTGCAGGGGGGAATCCTGTATAATTTCCTGTAGTTGCAGTGCATTTTCTACAGGGGGGAATCCTGTATAATTTCCTGTAGTTGCAGTGCATTTTCTACAGGGGGGAATCCTGTATAATTTCCTGTAGTTGCAGTGTGTGTTCTACAGGGGTAAATCCTGTATAATTTCCTGTAGTTGCAGTGCGTGTTCTACAGGGGGGAATCCTTTATAATTTGCTGCAATTGCAGTGTGTGTCCTACAGGGGGGAATCCTGTATAATTTCCTGTAGTTGCAGTGTGTGTTCTACAGGGGGGAATCCTGTATAATTTCCTGTAGTTGCAGTGTGTGTTCTACAGGGGGGAATCCTGTATAATTTCCTGTAGTTGCAGTGTGTTTTCTACAGGGGGGAGTCCTGTATAATTTCCTGTAGTTGCAGTGCGTTTTCTGCAGTGGGGCATCCTGTATAATTTCCTGTAGTTGCAGTGTGTGTTCTACAGGGGGGAGTCCTGTATAATTTCCTGTAGTTGCAGTGTGTGTTCTACAGGGGGGAGTCCTGTATAATTTCCTGTAGTTGCAGTGCATGTTCTACAGGGGGGAGTCCTGTATAATTTCCTGTAGTTGCAGTGTGTTTTCTACAGGGGGGAATCCTGTATAATCTCCTGTAGTTGCAGTGTGTGTTCTACAAGGGGGAATCCTGTATAAATACCTGTAGTTGCAGTGTGTGTCCTACAGGGGGGAATCCTGTATAATTTCCTGTAGTTGCAGTGTGTGTTCTGCAGGGGGGAATCCTGTATAATTTCCTGTAGTTGCAGTGTGTGTTCTACAAGGGGGAATCCTGTATAATTTCCTGTAGTTGCAGCGTGTTTTCTACAGGGGGGAATCCTGTATAATTTCCTGTAGTTGCAGTGCGTTTTCTACAGGGGTGAGTCCTGTATAATTTCCTGTAGTTGCAGTGTGTGTTCTACAGGGGGGAATCCTGTATAATTTCCTGTAGTTGCAGTATGTGTTCTGCAGGGGGGAATCCTGTATAATTTCCTGTAGTTCCAGTGCATTTTCTACAGGGGGGAATCCTGTATAATTTCCTGTAGTTGCAGTGTGTGTTCTACAGGGGGGAATCCTGTATAATTTCCTGTAGTTGCAGTGTGTGTTCTACAGGGTGGAGTACTGTATAATTTCCTGTCGTTGCAGTGTGTGTTCTGCAGGGGGGAATCCTGTATAATTTCCTGTAGTTGCAGTGTGTGTTCTACAAGGGGGAATCCTGTATAATTTCCTGTAGTTGCAGTGCGTGTTCTACAGGGGGGAGTCCTGTATAATTTCCTGTAGTTGCAGTGTGTTTTCTACAGGGGGGAATCCTGTATAATTTCCTGTAGTTGCAGTGCGTTTTCTACAGGGGGGAGTCCTGTATAATTTCCTGTAGTTGCAGTGTGTGTTCTACAGGGGGGAGTCCTGTATTATTTCCTGTAGTTGCAGTGTGTGTTCTGCAGGGGGGGAATCCTGTATAATTTTCTGTAGTTGCAGTGTGTGTTCTGCAGGGGGGAATCCTGTATAATTTCCTGTAGTTGCAGTGTGTGTCCTACAGCGGGGAATCTTGTATAATTTCCTGTAGTTGCAGTGTGTGTTCTGCAGGGGGGAATCCTGTATAATTTCCTGTAGTTGCAGTGTGTGTTCTACAAGGGGAAATCCTGTATAATTTCCTGTAGTTGCAGCGTGTTTTCTACAGGGGGGAATCCTGTATAATTTCCTGTAGTTGCAGTGCGTTTTCTACAGGGGGGAGTCCTGTATAATTTCCTGTAGTTGCAGTGTGTGTTCTACAGGGGGGAATCCTGTATAATTTCCTGTAGTTGCAGTGTGTGTTCTGCAGGGGGGAATCCTGTATAATTTCCTGTAGTTGCAGTGCATATTCTACAGGGGGGAATCCTGTATAATTTCCTGTAGTTGCAGTGTGTGTTCGACAGGGGGGAATCCTGTATAATTTCTTGTAGTTGCAGTGTGAGTTCTACAGGGGGGAGTCCTGTATAATTTCCTGTAGTTGCAGTGTGTGTTCTGCAGGGGGGAATCCTGTATAATTTCCTGTAGTTGCAGTGTGTGTTCTACAAGGGGGAATCCTGTATAATTTCCTGTAGTTGCAGTGCGTGTTCTACAGGGGGGAGTCCTGTATAATTTCCTGTAGTTGCGGTGTGTTTTCTACAGGGGGGATCCTATATAATTTCCTGTAGTTGCAGTGCGTTTTCTACAGGGGGGATTCCTGTATAATTTCCTGTAGTTGCAGTGTGTGTTCTACAGGGGGGAGTCCTGTATTATTTCCTGTAGTTGCAGTGTGTGTTCTGCAGGGGGGGAATCCTGTATAATTTCCTGTAGTTGCAGTGTGTGTTCTGCAGGGGGGAATCCTGTATAATTTCCTGTAGTTGCAGTGTGTGTCCTACAGGGGGGAATCCTGTATAATTTCCTGTAGTTGCAGTGTGTGTTCTGCAGGGGGGAATCCTGTATAATTTCCTGTAGTTGCAGTGTGTGTTCTACAAGGGGGAATCCTGTATAATTTCCTGTAGTTGCAGTGTGTGTCCTACAGGGGGGAATCCTGTATAATTTCCTGTAGTTGCAGTGTGTGTTCTGCAGGGGGAAATCCTGTATAATTTCCTGTAGTTGCAGTGTGTGTTCTACAAGGGGGAATCCTGTATAATTTCCTGTAGTTGTAGCGTGTTTTCTACAGGGGGGAATCCTGTATAATTTCCTGTAGTTGCAGTGCGTTTTCTACAGGGGGGAGTCCTGTATAATTTCCTGTAGTTGCAGTGTGTGTTCTACAGGGGGGAATCCTGTATAATTTCCTGTAGTTGCAGTGTGTGTTCTGCAGGGGGGAATCCTGTATAATTTCCTGTAGTTGCAGTGCATTTTCTACAGGGGGGTATCCTGTATAATTTCCTGTAGTTGCAGTGCATTTTCTACAGGGGGGAATCCTGTATAATTTCCTGTAGTTGCAGTGTGTGTTCTACAGGGGTAAATCCTGTATAATTTCCTGTAGTTGCAGTGCGTGTTCTACAGGGGGGAATCCTTTATAATTTGCTGCAATTGCAGTGTGTGTCCTACAGGGGGGAATCCTGTATAATTTCCTGTAGTTGCAGTGTGTGTTCTACAGGGGGGAATCCTGTATAATTTCCTGTAGTTGCAGTGTGTGTTCTACAAGGGGGAATCCTGTATAATTTCCTGTAGTTGCAGTGTGTTTTCTACAGGGGGGAGTCCTGTATAATCTCCTGTAGTTGCAGTGTGTGTTCTACAGGGGTAAATCCTGTATAATTTCCTGTAGTTGCAGTGCGTGTTCTACAGAGGGAAATCCTGTATAATTTCCTGTAGTTGCAGTGTGTGTTCTACAGGGGGGAATCCTGTATAATTTCCTGTAGTTGCAGTGCGTGTTCTACAAGGTGGAATCCTGTATAATTTCCTGTAGTTGCAGTGCGTTTTATACAGGGGGGAGTCCTGTATAATTTCCTGTAGTTGCAGTGTGTGTTCTGCAGGGGGGAATCCTGTATAATTTCCTGTAGTTGCAGTGTGTGTTCTACAAGGGGGAATCCTGTATAATTTTCTGTAGTTGCAGTGTGTTTTCTACAGGGGGGAGTCCTGTATAATTTCCTGTAGTTGCAGTGTGTGTTCTATAGGGGGGAGTCCTGTATAATTTCCTGTAGTTGCAGTGTGTGTTCTGCAGGGGGGAATCCTGTATAATTTCCTGTAGTTGCAGTGCGTGTTCTACAAGGGGGAATCCTGTATAATTTCCTGTAGTTGCAGTGTGTGTTCTGCAGGGGGGAATCCTGTATAATTTCCTGTAGTTGCAGTGTGTGTTCTGCAGGGGGAATCCTGTATAATTTCCTGTAGTTGTAGTGCGTGTTCTACAAGGGGGAATCCTGTATAATTTCTTGTAGTTGCAGTGCGTTTTCTACAGGGGGGAGGCCTGTATAATTTCCTGTAGTTGCAGTGTGTTTTCTACAGGGGGGAATCCTGTATAATTTCCTGTAGTTGCAGTGTGTGTTCTACAGGGGGGAGTACTGTATAATTTCCTGTAGTTGCAGTGCATTTTCTACAGGGGGGAATCCTGTATAATTTCCTGTAGTTGCAGTGTGTGTTCTACAGGAGGGAGTACTGTATAATTTCCTGTAGTTGCAGTGTGTGTTCTACAGGGGGGAATCCTGTATAATTTCCTGTAGTTGCAGTGTGTGTTCTACAGGGGGGAGTACTGTATAATTTCCTGTAGTTGCAGTGTGTTTTATGCAGGGGGGAGTCCTGTATAATTTCCTGTAGTTGCAGTGCGTTTTCTGCAGTGGGGAATCCTGTATAATTTCCTGTAGTTGCAGTGTGTGTTCTACAGGGGGGAGTCCTGTATAATTTCCTGTAGTTGCAGTGTGTGTTCTACAGGGGGGAATCCTGTATAATTTCCTGTAGTTGCAGTGTGTGTTCTACAAGGGGGAATCCTGTATAATTTCCTGTAGTTGCAGTGTGTTTTCTACAGGGGGAAGTCGTGTATAATCTCCTGTAGTTGCAGTGTGTGTTCTACAGGGGTAAATCGTGTATAATTTCCTGTAGTTGCAGTGCGTGTTCTACAGAGGGAAATCCTGTATAATTTCCTGTAGTTGCAGTGTGTGTTCTACAGGGGGGAATCCTGTATAATTTCCTGTAGTTGCAGTGCGTGTTCTACAAGGGGGAATCCTGTATAATTTCCTGTAGTTGCAGTGCGTTTTATACAGGGGGGAGTCCTGTATAATTTCCTGTAGTTGCAGTGTGTGTTCTGCAGGGGGGAATCCTGTATAATTTCCTGTAGTTGCAGTGTGTGTTCTACAAGGGGGAATCCTGTATAATTTCCTGTAGTTGCAGTGTGTTTTCTAGAGGGGGGAGTCCTGTATAATTTCCTGTAGTTGCAGTGTGTGTTCTGTAGGGGGGAGTCCTGTATAATTTCCTGTAGTTGTAGTGTGTGTTCTGCAGGGGGGAATCCTGTATAATTTCCTGTAGTTGCAGTGCGTGTTCTACAAGGGGGAATCCTGTATAATTTCCTGTAGTTGCAGTGTGTGTTCTGCAGGGGGGAATCCTGTATAATTTCCTGTAGTTGCAGTGTGTGTTCTGCAGGGGGAATCCTGTATAATTTCCTGTAGTTGCAGTGCGTGTTCTACAAGGGGGAATCCTGTATAATTTCTTGTAGTTGCAGTGCGTTTTCTACAGGGGGGAGGCCTGTATAATTTCCTGTAGTTGCAGTGTGTTTTCTACAGGGGGGAATCCTGTATAATTTCCTGTAGTTGCAGTGTGTGTTCTACAGGGGGGAGTACTGTATAATTTCCTGTAGTTGCAGTGCATTTTCTACAGGGGGGAATCCTGTATAATTTCCTGTAGTTGCAGTGTGTGTTCTACAGGGGGGAGTACTGTATAATTTCCTGTAGTTGCAGTGTGTGTTCTACAGGGGGGAATCCTGTATAATTTCCTGTAGTTGCAGAGTGTGTTCTACAGGGGGGAGTACTGTATAATTTCCTGTAGTTGCAGTGTGTTTTCTACAGGGGGGAGTCCTGTATAATTTCCTGTAGTTGCAGTGCGTTTTCTGCAGTGGGGAATCCTGTATAATTTCCTGTAGTTGCAGTGTGTGTTCTACAGGGGGGAGTCCTGTATAATTTCCTGTAGTTGCAGTGTGTGTTCTACAGGTGGGTGTCCTGTATAATTTCCTGTAGTTGCAGTGCATGTTCTACAGGGGGGAATCCTGTATAATTTCCTGTACTTGCAGTGTGTTTTCTACAGGGGGGAATCCTGTATAATTTCCTGTAGTTGCAGTGTGTGTTCTACAAGGGGGAATCCTGTATAAATACCTGTAGTTGCAGTGTGTGTCCTACAGGGGGGAATCCTGTATAATTTCCTGTAGTTGCAGTGTGTGTTCTGCAGGGGGGAATCCTGTATAATTTCCTGTAGTTGCAGTGTGTGTTCTACAAGGGGGAATCCTGTATAATTTCCTGTAGTTGCAGCATGTTTTCTACAGGGGGGAATCCTGTATAATTTCCTGTAGTTGCAGTGCGTTTTCTACAGGGGGGAGTCCTGTATAATTTCCTGTAGTTGCAGTGTGTGTTCTACAGGGGGGAATCCTGTATAATTTCCTGTAGTTGCAGTATGTGTTCTGCAGGGGGGAATCCTGTATAATTTCCTGTAGTTCCAGTGCATTTTCTACAGGGGGGAATCCTGTATAATTTCCTGTAGTTGCATTGTGTGTTCTACAGGGGGGAATCCTGTATAATTTCCTGTAGTTGCAGTGTGTGTTCTACAGGGGGGAGTCCTGTAAAATTTCCTGTCGTTGCAGTGTGTGTTCTGCAGGGGGGAATCCTGTATAATTTCCTGTAGTTGCAGTGTGTGTTCTACAGGGGGGAGTCCTGTATAATTTCCTGTAGTTGCAGTGTGTTTTCTACAGGGGGGAATCCTGTATAATTTCCTGTAGTTGCAGTGCGTTTTCTACAGGGGGGAGTCCTGTATAATTTCCTGTAGTTGCAGTGTGTGTTCTACAGGGGGGAGTCCTGTATTATTTCCTGTAGTTGCAGTGTGTGTTCTGCAGGGGGGGAATCCTTTATAATTTCCTGTAGTTGCAGTGTGTGTTCTGCAGGGGGGAATCCTGTATAATTTCCTGTAGTTGCAGTGTGTGTCCTACAGCGGGGAATCTTGTATAATTTCCTGTAGTTGCAGTGTGTGTTCTGCAGGGGGGAATCCTGTATAATTTCCTGTAGTTGCAGTGAGTGTTCTACAAGGGGGAATCCTGTATAATTTCCTGTAGTTGCAGTGTGTGTCCTACACGGGGGAATCCTGTATAATTTCCTGTAGTTGCAGTGTGTGTTCTGCAGGGGGGAATCCTGTATAATTTCCTGTAGTTGCAGTGTGTGTTCTGCAAGGGGGAATCCTGTATAATTTCCTGTAGTTGCAGCGTGTTTTCTACAGGGGGGAATCCTGTATAATTTCCTGTAGTTGCAGTGCGTGTCCTACAGGGGGGAATCCTGTATAATTTCCTGTAGTTGCAGTGTGTGTTCTGCAGGGGGGAGTCCTGTATAATTTCCTGTAGTTGCAGTGTGTGTTCTACAAGGGGAAATCCTGTATAATTTCCTGTAGTTGCAGCGTGTTTTCTACAGGGGGGAATCCTGAATAATTTCCTGTAGTTGCAGTGCGTTTTCTACAGGGGGGAGTCCTGTATAATTTCCTGTAGTTGCAGTGTGTGTTCTACAGGGGGGAATCCTGTATAATTTCCTGTAGTTGCAGTGTGTGTCCTACAGGGGGGAATCCTGTATAATTTCCTGTAGTTGCAGTGCATTTTCTACAGGGGGGAATCCTGTATAATTTCCTGTAGTTGCAGTGTGTGTTCTACAGGGGGGAGTCCTGTATAATTTCTTGTAGTTGCAGTGTGTGTTCTGCAGGGGGGAGTCCTGTATAATTTCCTGTAGTTGCAGTGTGTGTTCTGCAGGGGGGAATCCTGTATAATTTCCTGTAGTTGCAGTGTGTGTTCTACAAGGGGGAATCCTGTTTAATTTCCTGTAGTTGCAGTGCGTGTTCTACAGGGGGGAATCCTGTATAATTTCCTGTAGTTGCAGTATGTGTTCTGCAGGGGGGAATCCTGTATAATTTCCTGTAGTTCCAGTGCATTTTCTACAGGGGGGAATCCTGTATAATTTCCTGTAGTTGCAGTGTGTGTTCTACAGGGGGGAATCCTGTATAATTTCCTGTAGTTGCAGTGTGTGTTCTACAGGGGGGAGTCCTGTAAAATTTCCTGTCGTTGCAGTGTGTGTTCTGCAGGGGGGAATCCTGTATAATTTCCTGTAGTTGCAGTGTGTGTTCTACAAGGGGGAATCCTGTATAATTTCCTGTAGTTGCAGTGCATGTTCTACAGGGGGGAGTCCTGTATAATTTCCTGTAGTTGCAGTGTGTTTTCTACAGGGGGGAATCCTGTATAATTTCCTGTAGTTGCAGTGCGTTTTCTACATGGGGGAGTCCTGTATAATTTCCTGTAGTTGCAGTGTGTGTTCTACAGGGGGGAGTCCTGTATTATTTCCTGTAGTTGCAGTGTGTGTTCTGCAGGGGGGGAATCCTTTATAATTTCCTGTAGTTGCAGTGTGTGTTCTGCAGGGGGGAATCCTGTATAATTTCCTGTAGTTGCAGTGTGTGTCCTACAGCGGGGAATCCTGTATAATTTCCTGTAGTTGCAGTGTGTGTTCTGCAGGGGGGAATCCTGTATAATTTCCTGTAGTTGCAGTGTGTGTTCTACAAGGGGGAATCCTGTATAATTTCCTGTAGTTGCAGTGTGTGTGCTACAGTGGGGACTCCTGTATAATTTCCTGTAGTTGCAGTGTGTGTTCTGCAGGGGGGAATCCTGTATAATTTCCTGTAGTTGCAGTGTGTGTTCTGCAAGGGGGAATCCTGTATAATTTCCTGTAGTTGCAGCGTGTTTTCTACAGGGGGGAATCCTGTATAATTTCCTGTAGTTGCAGTGTGTGTTCTACAGGGGGGAATCCTGTATAATTTCCTGTAGTTGCAGTGTGTGTCCTACAGGGGGGAATCCTGTATAATTTCCTGTAGTTGCAGTGCATTTTCTACAGGGGGGAATCCTGTATAATTTCCTGTAGTTGCAGTGTGTGTTCTACAGGGGGGAGTCCTGTATAATTTCTTGTAGTTGCAGTGTGTGTTCTGCAGGGGGGAGTCCTGTATAATTTCCTGTAGTTGCAGTGCGTTTTCTGCAGGGGGGAATCCTGTATAATTTCCTGTAGTTGCAGTGTGTGTTCTACAAGGGGGAATCCTGTTTAATTTCCTGTAGTTGCAGTGCGTGTTCTACAGGGGGGAGTCCTGTATAATTTCCTGTAGTTGCGGTGTGTTTTCTACAGGGGGGATCCTGTATAATTTCCAGTAGTTGCAGTGCGTTTTCTACAGGGGGGAGTCCTGTATAATTTCCTGTAGTTGCAGTGTGTGTTCTACAGGGGGGAGTCCTGTATTATTTCCTGTAGTTGCAGTGTGTGTTCTGCAGGGGGGGAATCCTGTATAATTTCCTGTAGTTGCAGTGTGTGTTCTGCAGGGGGGAATCCTGTATAATTTCCTGTAGTTGCAGTGTGTGTCCTACAGGGGGGAATCCTGTATAATTTCCTGTAGTTGCAGTGTGTGTTCTGCAGGGGGGAATCCTGTATAATTTCCTGTAGTTGCAGTGTGTGTTCTACAAGGGGGAATCCTGTATAATTTCCTGTAGTTGCAGTGTGTGTCCTACAGGGGGGAATCCTGTATAATTTCCTGTAGTTGCAGTGTGTGTTCTACAAGGGGGAATCCTGTATAATTTCCTGTAGTTGCAGTGTGTTTTCTACAGGGGGGAATCCTGTATAATTTCCTGTAGTTGCAGTGCGTTTTCTACAGGGGGTAGTCCTGTATAATTTCCTGTAGTTGCAGTGCGTTTTCTGCAGTGGGGAATCCTGTATAATTTCCTGTAGTTGCAGTGTGTGTTCTACAGGGGGGAGTCCTGTATAATTTCCTGTAGTTGCAGTGTGTGTTCTACAGGTGGGTGTCCTGTATAATTTCCTGTAGCTGCAGTGCATGTTCTACAGGGGGGAGTCCTGTATAATTTCCTGTAGTTGCAGTGCGTTTTCTACAGGGGGGAATCCTGTATAATTTCCTGTAGTTGCAGTGTGTGTTCTACAAGGGGGAATCCTGCAAAAATACCTGTAGTTGCAGTGTGTGTCCTACAGGGGGGAATCCTGTATAATTTCCTGTAGATGCAGTGTGTGTTCTGCAGGGGGGAATCCTGTATAATTTCCTGTAGTTGCAGTGTGTGTTCTACAAGGGGGAATCCTGTATAATTTCCTGTACTTGCAGCGTGTTTTCTACAGGGGGGAATCCTGTATAATTTCCTGTAGTTGCAGTGCGTTTTCTACAGGGGGGAGTCCTGTATAATTTCCTGTAGTTGCAGTGTGTGTTCTACAGGGGGGAATCCTGTATAATTTCCTGTAGTTGCAGTATGTGTTCTGCAGGGGGGAATCCTGTATAATTTCCTGTAGTTCCAGTGCATTTTCTACAGGGGGGAATCCTGCATAATTTCCTGTAGTTGCAGTGTGTGTTCTGCAGGGGGGAATCCTGTATAATTTCCTGTAGTTGCAGTGTGTGTTCTACAGGGGGGAGTCCTGTATAATTTCCTGTCGTTGCAGTGTGTGTTCTGCAGGGGGGAATCCTGTATAATTTCCTGTAGTTGCAGTGTGTGTTCTACAAGGGGGAATCCAGTATAATTTCCTGTAGTTGCAGTGCGTGTTCTACAGGGGGGAGTCCTGTATAATTTCCTGTAGTTGCAGTGTGTTTTTTACAGGGGGGAATCCTGTATAATTTCCTGTAGTTGCAGTGCGTTTTCTACAGGGGGGAGTCCTGTATAATTTCCTGTAGTTGCAGTGTGTGTTCTACAGGGGGGAGTCCTGTATTATTTCCTGTAGTTGCAGTGTGTGTTCTGCAGGGGGGGAATCCTGTATAATTTCCTGTAGTTGCAGTGTGTGTTCTGCAGGGGGGAATCCTGTATAATTTCCTGTAGTTGCAGTTTGTGTCCTACAGCGGGGAATCCTGTATAATTTCCTGTAGTTGCAGTGTGTGTTCTGCAGGGGGGAATCCTGTATAATTTCCTGTAGTTGCAGTGTGTGTCCTACAGGGGGGAATCCTGTATAATTTCCTGTAGTTGCAGTGTGTGTCCTACAGGGGGGAATCCTGTATAATTTCCTGTAGTTGCAGTGTGTGTTCTGCAGGGGGGAATCCTGTATAATTTCCTGTAGTTGCAGTGTGTGTTCTGCAAGGGGGAATCCTGTATAATTTCCTGTAGTTGCAGCGTGTTTTCTACAGGGGGGAATCCTGTATAATTTCCTGTAGTTGCAGTGCGTGTTCGACAAGGGGGAATCCTGTATAATTTCCTGTAGTTGCAGCGTGTTTTCTACAGGGGGGAATCCTGTATAATTTCCTGTAGTTGCAGTGCGTTTTCTACAGGGGGTAGTCCTGTATAATTTCCTGTAGTTGCAGTGCGTTTTCTGCAGTGGGGAATCCTGTATAATTTCCTGTAGTTGCAGTGTGTGTTCTACAGGGGGGAGTCCTGTATAATTTCCTGTAGTTGCAGTGTGTGTTCTACAGGTGGGTGTCCTGTATAATTTCCTGTAGCTGCAGTGCATGTTCTACAGGGGGGAGTCCTGTATAATTTCCTGTAGTTGCAGTGCGTTTTCTACAGGGGGGAATCCTGTATAATTTCCTGTAGTTGCAGTGTGTGTTCTACAAGGGGGAATCCTGTATAAATACCTGTAGTTGCAGTGTGTGTCCTACAGGGGGGAATCCTGTATAATTTCCTGTAGATGCAGTGTGTGTTCTGCAGGGGGGAATCCTGTATAATTTCCTGTAGTTGCAGTGTGTGTTCTACAAGGGGGAATCCTGTATAATTTCCTGTAGTTGCAGCATGTTTTCTACAGGGTGGAGTCCTGTATAATTTCCTGTAGTTGCAGTGTGTGTTCTACAGGGGGGAATCCTGTATAATTTCCTGTAGTTGCAGTATGTGTTCTGCAGGGGGGAATCCTGTATAATTTCCTGTAGTTCCAGTGCATTTTCTACAGGGGGGAATCCTGTGTAATTTCCTGTAGTTGCAGTGTGTGTTCTACAGGGGGGAATCCTGTATAATTTCCTGTAGTTGCAGTGTGTGTTCTACAGGGGGGAGTCCTGTATAATTTCCTGTCGTTGCAGTGTGTGTTCTGCAGGGGGGAATCCTGTATAATTTCCTGTAGTTGCAGTGTGTGTTCTACAAGGGGGAATCCTGTATAATTTCCTGTAGTTGCAGTGCGTGTTCTACAGGGGGGAGTCCTGTATAATTTCCTGTAGTTGCAGTGTGTTTTCTACAGGGGGGAATCCTGTATAATTTCCTGCAGTTGCAGTGCGTTTTCTACAGGGGGGAGTCCTGTATAATTTCCTGTAGTTGCAGTGTGTGTTCTACAGGGGGGAGTCCTGTATTATTTCCTGTAGTTGCAGTGTGTGTGCTGCAGGGGGGGAATCCTGTATAATTTCCTGTAGTTGCAGTGTGTGTTCTGCAGGGGGGAATCCTGTATAATTTCCTGTAGTTGCAGTGTGTGTCCTACAGCGGGGAATCCTGTATAATTTCCTGTAGTTGCAGTGTGTGTTCTGCAGGGGGGAATCCTGTATAATTTCCTGTAGTTGCAGTGTGTGTCCTACAGGGGGGAATCCTGTATAATTTCCTGTAGTTGCAGTGTGTGTCCTACAGGGGGGAATCCTGTATAATTTCCTGTAGTTGCAGTGTGTGTTCTGCAGGGGGGAATCCTGTATAATTTCCTGTAGTTGCAGTGTGTGTTCTGCAAGGGGGAATCCTGTATAATTTCCTGTAGTTGCAGTGTGTGTTCTACAAGGGGAAATCCTGTATAATTTCCTGTAGTTGCAGCGTGTTTTCTACAGGGGGGAATCCTGTATAATTTCCTGTAGTTGCAGTGTGTTTTCTACAGGGGGGAGTCCTGTATAATTTCCTGTAGTTGCAGTGTGTGTTCTACAGGGGGGAATCCTGTATAATTTCCTGTAGTTGCAGTGTGTGTTCTGCAGGGGGGAATCCTGTATAATTTCCTGTAGTTGCAGTGCATTTTCTACAGGGGGGAATCCTGTATAATTTCCTGTAGTTGCAGTGTGTGTTCTACAGGGGGGAATCCTGTATAATTTCTTGTAGTTGCAGTGTGTGTTCTACAGGGGGGAGTCCTGTATAATTTCCTGTAGTTGCAGTGTGTGTTCTGCAGGGGGGGAATCCTGTATAATTTCCTGTAGTTGCAGTGTGTGTTCTGCAGGGGGGAGTCCTGTATAATTTCCTGTAGTTGCAGTGTGTGTTCTACAGGGGGGAATCCTGTATAATTTCCTGTAGTTGCAGTATGTGTTCTGCAGGGGGGTATCCTGTATAATTTCCTGTAGTTCCAGTGCATTTTCTACAGGGGGGAATCCTGTATAATTTCCTGTAGTTGCAGTGTGTGTTCTACAGGGGGGAATCCTGTATAATTTCCTGTAGTTGCAGTGTGTGTTCTACAGGGGGGAGTCCTGTATAATTTCCTGTCGTTGCAGTGTGTGTTCTGCAGGGGGGAATCCTGTATAATTTCCTGTAGTTGCAGTGTGTGTTCTACAAGGGGGAATCCTGTATAATTTCCTGTAGTTGCAGTGCGTGTTCTACAGGGGGGAGTCCTGTATAATTTCCTCTATTTGCAGTGTGTTTTCTACAGGGGGGAATCCTGTATAATTTCCTGCAGTTGCAGTGCGTTTTCTACAGGGGGGAGTCCTGTATAATTTCCTGTAGTTGCAGTGTGTGTTCTACAGGGGGGAGTCCTGTATTATTTCCTGTAGTTGCAGTGTGTGTTCTGCAGGGGGGGAATCCTGTATAATTTCCTGTAGTTGCAGTGTGTGTTCTGCAGGGGGGAATCCTGTATAATTTCCTGTAGTTGCAGTGTGTGTCCTACAGGGGGGAATCCTGTATAATTTCCTGTAGTTGCAGTGTGTGTTCTACAAGGGGAAATCCTGTATAATTTCCTGTAGTTGCAGCGTGTTTTCTACAGGGGGGAGTCCTGTATAATTTCCTGTAGTTGCAGTGTGTGTTCTACAGGGGGGAATCCTGTATAATTTCCTGTAGTTGCAGTATGTGTTCTGCAGGGGGGAATCCTGTATAATTTCCTGTAGTTCCAGTGCATTTTCTACAGGGGGGAATCCTGTATAATTTCCTGTAGTTGCAGTGTGTGTTCTACAGGGGGGAATCCTGTATAATTTCCTGTAGTTGCAGTGTGTGTTCTACAGGGGGGAGTCCTGTATAATTTCCTGCCGTTGCAGTGTGTGTTCTGCAGGGGGGAATCCTGTATAATTTCCTGTAGTTGCAGTGTGTGTCCTACAGCGGGGAATCCTGTATAATTTCCTGTAGTTGCAGTGTGTGTTCTGCAGGGGGGAATCCTGTATAATTTCCTGTAGTTGCAGTGCATTTTCTACAGGGGGGAATCCTGTATAATTTCCTGTAGTTGCAGTGTGTGTTCTACAGGGGGGAATCCTGTATAATTTCTTGTAGTTGCAGTGTGTGTTCTACAGGGGGGAGTCCTGTATAATTTCCTGTAGTTGCAGTGTGTGTTCTGCAGGGGGGGAATCCTGTATAATTTCCTGTAGTTGCAGTGTGTGTTCTGCAGGGGGGAGTCCTGTATAATTTCCTGTAGTTGCAGTGTGTGTTCTACAGGGGGGAATCCTGTATAATTTCCTGTAGTTGCAGTATGTGTTCTGCAGGGGGGAATCCTGTATAATTTCCTGTAGTTCCAGTGCATTTTCTACAGGGGGGAATCCTGTATAATTTCCTGTAGTTGCAGTGTGTGTTCTACAGGGGGGAATCCTGTATAATTTCCTGTAGTTGCAGTGTGTGTTCTACAGGGGGGAGTCCTGTATAATTTCCTGTCGTTGCAGTGTGTGTTCTGCAGGGGGGAATCCTGTATAATTTCCTGTAGTTGCAGTGTGTGTTCTACAAGGGGGAATCCTGTATAATTTCCTGTAGTTGCAGTGCGTGTTCTACAGGGGGGAGTCCTGTATAATTTCCTCTATTTGCAGTGTGTTTTCTACAGGGGGGAATCCTGTATAATTTCCTGCAGTTGCAGTGCGTTTTCTACAGGGGGGAGTCCTGTATAATTTCCTGTAGTTGCAGTGTGTGTTCTACAGGGGGGAGTCCTGTATTATTTCCTGTAGTTGCAGTGTGTGTTCTGCAGGGGGGGAATCCTGTATAATTTCCTGTAGTTGCAGTGTGTGTTCTGCAGGGGGGAATCCTGTATAATTTCCTGTAGTTGCAGTGTGTGTCCTACAGGGGGGAATCCTGTATAATTTCCTGTAGTTGCAGTGTGTGTTCTACAAGGGGAAATCCTGTATAATTTCCTGTAGTTGCAGCGTGTTTTCTACAGGGGGGAGTCCTGTATAATTTCCTGTAGTTGCAGTGTGTGTTCTACAGGGGGGAATCCTGTATAATTTCCTGTAGTTGCAGTATGTGTTCTGCAGGGGGGAATCCTGTATAATTTCCTGTAGTTCCAGTGCATTTTCTACAGGGGGGAATCCTGTATAATTTCCTGTAGTTGCAGTGTGTGTTCTACAGGGGGGAATCCTGTATAATTTCCTGTAGTTGCAGTGTGTGTTCTACAGGGGGGAGTCCTGTATAATTTCCTGTCGTTGCAGTGTGTGTTCTGCAGGGGGGAATCCTGTATAATTTCCTGTAGTTGCAGTGTGTGTCCTACAGCGGGGAATCCTGTATAATTTCCTGTAGTTGCAGTGTGTGTTCTGCAGGGGGGAATCCTGTATAATTTCCTGTAGTTGCAGTGTGTGTCCTACAGGGGGGAATCCTGTATAATTTCCTGTAGTTGCAGTGTGTGTCCTACAGGGGGGAATCCTGTATAATTTCCTGTAGTTGCAGTGTGTGTTCTGCAGGGGGGAATCCTGTATAATTTCCTGTAGTTGCAGTGTGTGTTCTGCAAGGGGGAATCCTGTATAATTTCCTGTAGTTGCAGTGTGTGTTCTACAAGGGGAAATCCTGTATAATTTCCTGTAGTTGCAGCGTGTTTTCTACAGGGGGGAATCCTGTATAATTTCCTGTAGTTGCAGTGTGTTTTCTACAGGGGGGAGTCCTGTATAATTTCCTGTAGTTGCAGTGTGTGTTCTACAGGGGGGAATCCTGTATAATTTCCTGTAGTTGCAGTGTGTGTTCTGCAGGGGGGAATCCTGTATAATTTCCTGTAGTTGCAGTGCATTTTCTACAGGGGGGAATCCTGTATAATTTCCTGTAGTTGCAGTGTGTGTTCTACAGGGGGGAATCCTGTATAATTTCTTGTAGTTGCAGTGTGTGTTCTACAGGGGGGAGTCCTGTATAATTTCCTGTAGTTGCAGTGTGTGTTCTGCAGGGGGGGAATCCTGTATAATTTCCTGTAGTTGCAGTGTGTGTTCTGCAGGGGGGAGTCCTGTATAATTTCCTGTAGTTGCAGTGTGTGTTCTACAGGGGGGAATCCTGTATAATTTCCTGTAGTTGCAGTATGTGTTCTGCAGGGGGGAATCCTGTATAATTTCCTGTAGTTCCAGTGCATTTTCTACATGGGGGAATCCTGTATAATTTCCTGTAGTTGCAGTGTGTGTTCTACAGGGGGGAATCCTGTATAATTTCCTGTAGTTGCAGTGTGTGTTCTACAGGGGGGAGTCCTGTATAATTTCCTGTCGTTGCAGTGTGTGTTCTGCAGGGGGGAATCCTGTATAATTTCCTGTAGTTGCAGTGTGTGTTCTACAAGGGGGAATCCTGTATAATTTCCTGTAGTTGCAGTGCGTGTTCTACAGGGGGGAGTCCTGTATAATTTCCTCTATTTGCAGTGTGTTTTCTACAGGGGGGAATCCTGTATAATTTCCTGCAGTTGCAGTGCGTTTTCTACAGGGGGGAGTCCTGTATAATTTCCTGTAGTTGCAGTGTGTGTTCTACAGGGGGGAGTCCTGTATTATTTCCTGTAGTTGCAGTGTGTGTTCTGCAGGGGGGGAATCCTGTATAATTTCCTGTAGTTGCAGTGTGTGTTCTGCAGGGGGGAATCCTGTATAATTTCCTGTAGTTGCAGTGTGTGTCCTACAGGGGGGAATCCTGTATAATTTCCTGTAGTTGCAGTGTGTGTTCTACAAGGGGAAATCCTGTATAATTTCCTGTAGTTGCAGCGTGTTTTCTACAGGGGGGAGTCCTGTATAATTTCCTGTAGTTGCAGTGTGTGTTCTACAGGGGGGAATCCTGTATAATTTCCTGTAGTTGCAGTATGTGTTCTGCAGGGGGGAATCCTGTATAATTTCCTGTAGTTCCAGTGCATTTTCTACAGGGGGGAATCCTGTATAATTTCCTGTAGTTGCAGTGTGTGTTCTACAGGGGGGAATCCTGTATAATTTCCTGTAGTTGCAGTGTGTGTTCTACAGGGGGGAGTCCTGTATAATTTCCTGTCGTTGCAGTGTGTGTTCTGCAGGGGGGAATCCTGTATAATTTCCTGTAGTTGCAGTGTGTGTTCTACAAGGGGGAATCCTGTATAATTTCCTGTAGTTGCAGTGCGTGTTCTACAGGGGGGAGTCCTGTATAATTTCCTCTAGTTGCAGTGTGTTTTCTACAGGGGGGAATCCTGTATAATTTCCTGTAGTTGCAGTGCGTTTTCTACAGGGGGGAGTCCTGTATAATTTCCTGTAGTTGCAGTGTGTGTTCTACAGGGGGGAGTCCTGTATTATTTCCTGTAGTTGCAGTGTGTGTTCTGCAGGGGGGGAATCCTGTATAATTTCCTGTAGTTGCAGTGTGTGTTCTGCAGGGGGGAATCCTGTATAATTTCCTGTAGTTGCAGTGTGTGTCCTACAGGGGGGAATCCTGTATAATTTCCTGTAGTTGCAGTGTGTGTTCTACAAGGGGAAATCCTGTATAATTTCCTGTAGTTGCAGCGTGTTTTCTACAGGGGGGAATCCTGTATAATTTCCTGTAGTTGCAGTGCGTTTTCTACAGGGGGGAGTCCTGTATAATTTCCTGTAGTTGCAGTGTGTGTTCTACAGGGGGGAATCCTGTATAATTTCCTGTAGTTGCAGTGTGTGTTCTGCAGGGGGGAATCCTGTATAATTTCCTGTAGTTGCAGTGCATTTTCTACAGGGGGGAATCCTGTATAATTTCCTGTAGTTGCAGTGTGTGTTCTACAGGGGGGAATCCTGTATAATTTCTTGTAGTTGCAGTGTGTGTTCTACAGGGGGGAGTCCTGTATAATTTCCTGTAGTTGCAGTGTGTGTTCTGCAGGTGGGGAATCCTGTATAATTTCCTGTAGTTGCAGTGTGTGTTCTGCAGGGGGGAGTCCTGTATAATTTCCTGTAGTTGCAGTGTGTGTTCTACAGGGGGGAATCCTGTATAATTTCCTGTAGTTGCAGTATGTGTTCTGCAGGGGGGAATCCTGTATAATTTCCTGTAGTTCCAGTGCATTTTCTACAGGGGGGAATCCTGTATAATTTCCTGTAGTTGCAGTGTGTGTTCTACAGGGGGGAATCCTGTATAATTTCCTGTAGTTGCAGTGTGTGTTCTACAGGGGGGAGTCCTGTATAATTTCCTGTCGTTGCAGTGTGTGTTCTGCAGGGGGGAATCCTGTATAATTTCCTGTAGTTGCAGTGTGTGTTCTACAAGGGGGAATCCTGTATAATTTCCTGTAGTTGCAGTGCGTGTTCTACAGGGGGGAGTCCTGTATAATTTCCTGTAGTTGCAGTGTGTTTTCTACAGGGGGGAATCCTGTATAATTTCCTGCAGTTGCAGTGCGTTTTCTACAGGGGGGAGTCCTGTATAATTTCCTGTAGTTGCAGTGTGTGTTCTACAGGGGGGAGTCCTGTATTATTTCCTGTAGTTGCAGTGTGTGTTCTGCAGGGGGGGAATCCTGTATAATTTCCTGTAGTTGCAGTGTGTGTTCTGCAGGGGGGAATCCTGTATAATTTCCTGTAGTTGCAGTGTGTGTCCTACAGCGGGGAATCCTGTATAATTTCCTGTAGTTGCAGTGTGTGTTCTGCAGGGGGGAATCCTGTATAATTTCCTGTAGTTGCAGTGTGTGTCCTACAGGGGGGAATCCTGTATAATTTCCTGTAGTTGCAGTGTGTGTCCTACAGGGGGGAATCCTGTATAATTTCCTGTAGTTGCAGTGTGTGTTCTGCAGGGGGGAATCCTGTATAATTTCCTGTAGTTGCAGTGTGTGTTCTGCAAGGGGGAATCCTGTATAATTTCCTGTAGTTGCAGCGTGTTTTCCACAGGGGGGAATCCTGTATAATTTCCTGTAGTTGCAGTGCGTGTCCTACAGGGGGGAATCCTGTATAATTTCCTGTAGTTGCAGTGTGTGTTCTGCAGGGGGGAATCCTGTATAATTTCCTGTAGTTGCAGTGTGTGTTCTACAAGGGGAAATCCTGTATAATTTCCTGTAGTTGCAGCGTGTTTTCTACAGGGGGGAATCCTGTATAATTTCCTGTAGTTGCAGTGCGTTTTCTACAGGGGGGAGTCCTGTATAATTTCCTGTAGTTGCAGTGTGTGTTCTACAGGGGGGAATCCTGTATAATTTCCTGTAGTTGCAGTGTGTGTTCTGCAGGGGGGCATCCTGTATAATTTCCTGTAGTTGCAGTGCATTTTCTACAGGGGGGAATCCTGTATAATTTCCTGTAGTTGCAGTGTGTGTTCTACAGGGGGGAATCCTGTATAATTTCTTGTAGTTGCAGTGTGTGTTCTACAGGGGGGAGTCCTGTATAATTTCCTGTAGTTGCAGTGTGTGTTCTGCAGGGGGGAATCCTGTATAATTTCCTGTAGTTGCAGTGTGTGTTCTACAAGGGGGAATCCTGTATAATTTCCTGTAGTTGCAGTGCGTGTTCTACAGGGGGGAGTCCTGTATAATTTCCTGTAGTTGCGGTGTGTTTTCTACAGGGGGGATCCTGTACAATTTCCTGTAGTTGCAGTGCGTTTTCTACAGGGGGGATTCCTGAATAATTTCCTGTAGTTGCAGTGTGTGTTCTACAGGGGGGAGTCCTGTATTATTTCCTGTAGTTGCAGTGTGTGTTCTGCAGGGGGGGAATCCTGTATAATTTCCTGTAGTTGCAGTGTGTGTTCTGCAGGGGGGAATCCTGTATAATTTCCTGTAGTTGCAGTGTGTGTCCTACAGGGGGGAATCCTGTATAATTTCCTGTAGTTGCAGTGTGTGTTCTGCAGGGGGGAATCCTGTATCATTTCCTGTAGTTGCAGTGTGTGTTCTACAAGGGGGAATCCTGTATAATTTCCTGTAGTTGCAGTGTGTGTCCTACAGGGGGGAATCCTGTATAATTTCCTGTAGTTGCAGTGTGTGTTCGACAAGGGGGAATCCTGTATAATTTCCTGTAGTTGCAGCGTGTTTTCTACAGGGGGGAATCCTGTATAATTTCCTGTAGTTGCAGTGCGTTTTCTACAGGGGGGGTGTCCTGTATAATTTCCTGTAGTTGCAGTGTGTGTTCTACAGGGGGGAATCCTGTATAATTTCCTGTAGTTGCAGTGTGTGTTCTGCAGGGGGGAATCCTGTATAATTTCCTGTAGTTGCAGTGCATTTTCTACAGGGGGGAATCCTGTATAATTTCCTGTAGTAGCAGTGTGTGTTCTGCAGGGGGGAGTACTGTATAATTTCCTGTAGTTGCAGTGTGTGTTCTACAGTGGGGAGTCCTGTATAATTTCCTGTAGTTGCAGTGTGTGTTCTGCAGGGGGGAATCCTGTATAATTTCCTGTCGTTGCAGTGTGTGTTCTGCAGGGGGGAATCCTGTATAATTTCCTGTAGTTGCAGTGTGTGTTCTACAAGGGGGAATCCTGTATAATTTCCTGTAGTTGCAGTGCGTGTTCTACAGGGGGGAGTCCTGTATAATTTCCTGTAGTTGCAGTGTGTTTTCTACAGGGGGGAATCCTGTATAATTTCCTGCAGTTGCAGTGCGTTTTCTACAGGGGGGAGTCCTGTATAATTTCCTGTAGTTGCAGTGTGTGTTCTACAGGGGGGAGTCCTGTATTATTTCCTGTAGTTGCAGTGTGTGTTCTGCAGGGGGGGAATCCTGTATAATTTCCTGTAGTTGCAGTGTGTGTTCTGCAGGGGGGAATCCTGTATAATTTCCTGTAGTTGCAGTGTGTGTCCTACAGCGGGGAATCCTGTATAATTTCCTGTAGTTGCAGTGTGTGTTCTGCAGGGGGGAATCCTGTATAATTTCCTGTAGTTGCAGTGTGTGTCCTACAGGGGGGAATCCTGTATAATTTCCTGTAGTTGCAGTGTGTGTCCTACAGGGGGGAATCCTGTATAATTTCCTGTAGTTGCAGTGTGTGTTCTGCAGGGGGGAATCCTGTATAATTTCCTGTAGTTGCAGTGTGTGTTCTGCAAGGGGGAATCCTGTATAATTTCCTGTAGTTGCAGCGTGTTTTCCACAGGGGGGAATCCTGTATAATTTCCTGTAGTTGCAGTGCGTGTCCTACAGGGGGGAATCCTGTATAATTTCCTGTAGTTGCAGTGTGTGTTCTGCAGGGGGGAATCCTGTATAATTTCCTGTAGTTGCAGTGTGTGTTCTACAAGGGGAAATCCTGTATAATTTCCTGTAGTTGCAGCGTGTTTTCTACAGGGGGGAATCCTGTATAATTTCCTGTAGTTGCAGTGCGTTTTCTACAGGGGGGAGTCCTGTATAATTTCCTGTAGTTGCAGTGTGTGTTCTACAGGGGGGAATCCTGTATAATTTCCTGTAGTTGCAGTGTGTGTTCTGCAGGGGGGCATCCTGTATAATTTCCTGTAGTTGCAGTGCATTTTCTACAGGGGGGAATCCTGTATAATTTCCTGTAGTTGCAGTGTGTGTTCTACAGGGGGGAATCCTGTATAATTTCTTGTAGTTGCAGTGTGTGTTCTACAGGGGGGAGTCCTGTATAATTTCCTGTAGTTGCAGTGTGTGTTCTGCAGGGGGGAATCCTGTATAATTTCCTGTAGTTGCAGTGTGTGTTCTACAAGGGGGAATCCTGTATAATTTCCTGTAGTTGCAGTGCGTGTTCTACAGGGGGGAGTCCTGTATAATTTCCTGTAGTTGCGGTGTGTTTTCTACAGGGGGGATCCTGTACAATTTCCTGTAGTTGCAGTGCGTTTTCTACAGGGGGGATTCCTGAATAATTTCCTGTAGTTGCAGTGTGTGTTCTACAGGGGGGAGTCCTGTATTATTTCCTGTAGTTGCAGTGTGTGTTCTGCAGGGGGGGAATCCTGTATAATTTCCTGTAGTTGCAGTGTGTGTTCTGCAGGGGGGAATCCTGTATAATTTCCTGTAGTTGCAGTGTGTGTCCTACAGGGGGGAATCCTGTATAATTTCCTGTAGTTGCAGTGTGTGTTCTGCAGGGGGGAATCCTGTATCATTTCCTGTAGTTGCAGTGTGTGTTCTACAAGGGGGAATCCTGTATAATTTCCTGTAGTTGCAGTGTGTGTCCTACAGGGGGGAATCCTGTATAATTTCCTGTAGTTGCAGTGTGTGTTCGACAAGGGGGAATCCTGTATAATTTCCTGTAGTTGCAGCGTGTTTTCTACAGGGGGGAATCCTGTATAATTTCCTGTAGTTGCAGTGCGTTTTCTACAGGGGGGGTGTCCTGTATAATTTCCTGTAGTTGCAGTGTGTGTTCTACAGGGGGGAATCCTGTATAATTTCCTGTAGTTGCAGTGTGTGTTCTGCAGGGGGGAATCCTGTATAATTTCCTGTAGTTGCAGTGCATTTTCTACAGGGGGGAATCCTGTATAATTTCCTGTAGTAGCAGTGTGTGTTCTGCAGGGGGGAGTACTGTATAATTTCCTGTAGTTGCAGTGTGTGTTCTACAGTGGGGAGTCCTGTATAATTTCCTGTAGTTGCAGTGTGTGTTCTGCAGGGGGGAATCCTGTATAATTTCCTGTAGTTGCAGTGTGTGTTCTACAAGGGGGAATCCTGTATAATTTCCTGTAGTTGCAGTGTGTGTTCTACAAGGGGGAGTCCTGTATAATTTCCTGTAGTTGCAGTGCGTTTTCTACAAGGGGGAGTCCTGTATAATTTCCTGTAGTTGCAGTGTGTGTTCTGCAGGGGGGAATCCTGTATAATTTCCTGTAGTTGCAGTGTGTGTTCTGCAGGGGGGAATCCTGTATAATTTCCTGTAGTTGCAGTGTGTGTCCTACAGGGGGGAATCCTGTATAATTTCCTGTAGTTGCAGTGTGTTTTCTACAGGGGGGAGTCCTGTATAATTTCCTGTAGTTGCAGTGTGTCTTCTACAAGGGGGAATCCTGTATAATTTCCTGTAGTTGCAGTGTGTTTTCTACAGGGGGGAGTCCTGTATAATTTCCTGTAGTTGCAGTGCGTTTTCTACAGGGGGGAGTCCTGTATAATTTCCTGTAGTTGCAGTGTGTGTTCTGCAGGGGGGAATCCTGTATAATTTCCTTTAGTTGCAGTGCATTTTCTACAGGGGGGAATCCTGTATAATTTCCTGTAGTTGCAGTGTGTGGTCTACAGGGGGGAATCCTGTATAATTTCCTGTAGTTGCAGTGTGTTTTCTACAGGGGGGAGTCCTGTATAATTTCCTGTAGTTGCAGTGCGTTTTCTACAGGGGGGAATCCTGTATAATTTCCTGTAGTTGCAGTGCGTTTTCTACAGGGGGGAATCCTGTATAATTTCCTGTAGTTGCAGTGTGTGTTCTACAGGGGGGAGTCCTGTATAATTTCTTGTAGTTGCAGTGTGTGTTCTACAGGCGGGGGGAGTCCTGTATAATTTCCTGTAGTTGCAGTGTGTGTTCTACAGGGGGGGAGTCCTGTATAATTTCCTGTAGTTGCAGTGCGTGTTCTACAGGGGGGGTATCCTGTATAATTTCCTGTAGTTGCAGTGTGTGTTCTACAGGGGGGAGTCCTGGATAATTTCCTGTTGTTGCAGTGTGTGTTCTACAGGGGGGAATCCTGTATAATTTCCTGTAGTTGCAGTGTGTGTTCTACAGGGGGGAATCCTGTATAATTTCCTGTAGTTGCAGTGTGTGTTCTACAGGGGGGAATCCTGTATAATTTCCTGGAGTTGCAGTGTGTGTTCTACAGGGGGGAATCCTGTATAATTTCCTGTAGTTGCAGTGCGTGTTCTACAGGGGGGAATCCTGTATAATTTCCTGTAGTTGCAGTGCGTGTTCTACAAGGGGGGAATCCTGTATAATTTCCTGGAGTAGCAGTGTGTGTTCTGCAGGGGGGAGTCCTGTATAATTTCCTGTAGTTGCAGTGTGTGTTCGACAGGGGGGAGTCCTGTATAATTTCCTGTAGTTGCAGTGCGTGTTCTACAGGGGGGAATCCTGTATAATTTCCTGTAGTTGCAGTGTGTGTTCTGCAGGGGGGAATCCTGTATAATTTCCTGTAGTTGCAGTGTGTGTTCTGCTGGGGGAATCCTGTATAATTTCCTGTAGTTGCAGTGCGTGTTCTACAAGGGGGAATCCTGTATAATGTCTTGTAGTTGCAGTGCGTTTTCTACAGGGGGGAGTCCTGTATAATTTCCTGTAGTTGCAGTGTGTTTTCTACAGGGGGGAATCCTGTATAATTTCCTGTAGTTGCAGTGTGTGTTCTACAGGGGGGAGTACTGTATAATTTCCTGTAGTTGCAGTGCATTTTCCACAGGGGGGAATCCTGTATAATTTCCTGTAGTTGCAGTGTGTGTTCTACAGGGGGGAGTACTGTATAATTTCCTGTAGTTGCAGTGTGTGTTCTACAGGGGGGAATCCTGTATAATTTCCTGTAGTTGCAGTGTGTGTTCTAAAGGGGGGAGTACTGTATAATTTCCTGTAGTTGCAGTGTGTTTTCTACAGGGGGGAGTCCTGTATAATTTCCTGTAGTTGCAGTGCGTTTTCTGCAGTGGGGAATCCTGTATAATTTCCTGTAGTTGCAGTGTGTGTTCTACAGGGGGGAGTCCTGTATAATTTCCTGTAGTTGCAGTGTGTGTTCTACAGGGGGGAGTCCTGTATAATTTCCTGTAGTTGCAGTGCGTGTTCTACAGGGGGGAGTCCTGTATAATTTCCTGTAGTTGCAGTGTGTTTTCTACAGGGGGGAATCCTGTATAATTTCCTGTAGTTGCAGTGCGTTTTCTACAGGGGGGAGTCCTGTATAATTTCCTGTAGTTGCAGTGTGTGTTCTACAAGGGGGAGTCCTGTATAATTTCCTGTAGTTGCAGTGTGTGTTCTGCAGGGGGGAATCCTGTATAATTTCCTGTAGTTGCAGTGTGTGTTCTGCAGGGGGGAATCCTGTATAATTTCCTGTAGTTGCAGTGTGTGTCCTACAGGGGGGAATCCTGTATAATTTCCTGTAGTTGCAGTGTGTGTTCTGCAGGGGGGAATCCTGTATAATTTCCTGTAGTTGCAGTGTGTGTTCTGCAAGGGGGAATCCTGTATAAATACCTGTAGTTGCAGTGTGTGTCCTACAGGGGGGAATCCTGTATAATTTCCTGTAGTTGCAGTGTGTGTTCTGCAGGGGGAATCCTGTATAATTTCCTGTAGTTGCAGTGTGTGTTCTACAAGGGGGAATCCTGTATAATTTCCTGTAGTTGCAGCGTGTTTTCTACAGGGGGGAATCCTGTATAATTTCCTGTCGTTGCAGTGCGTTTTCTACAGGGGGGAGTCCTGTATAATTTCCTGTAGTTGCAGTGTGTGTTCTACAGGGGGGTATCCTTGAAAATTTCCTGTAGTTGCAGTGTGTGTTCTGCAGGGGGGAATCCTGTATAATTTCCTGTAGTTGCAGTGCATTTTCTACAGGGGGGAATCCTGTGTAATTTCCTGTAGTTGCAGTGTGTGATCTTCAGGGGGGAATCCTGTATAATTTACTGTAGTTGCAGTGTGTGTTCTACAGGGGGGAGTCCTGTATAATTTCCTGTAGTTGCAGTGTGTGTTCTACAGGGGGGAGTCCTGTATAATTTCCTGTAGTTGCAGTGTGTTTTCTACAGGGGGGAATCCTGTATAATTTCCTGTAGTTGCAGTGTGTGTTCTACAGGGGGGAGTCCTGTATTATTTCCTGTAGTTGCAGTGTGTGTTCTGCAGGGGGGGAATCCTGTATAATTTCCTGTAGTTGCAGTGTGTGTTCTGCAGGGGGGAATACTGTATAATTTCCTGTAGTTGCAGTGTGTGTCCTACAGGGGGGAATCCTGTATAATTTCCTGTAGTTGCAGTGTGTTTTCTACAGGGGGGAGTCCTGTATAATTTCCTGTAGTTGCAGTGTGTGTTCTACAAGGGGGAATCCTGTATAATTTCCTGTAGTTGCAGTGTGTTTTCTACAGGGGGGAGTCCTGTATAATTTCCTGTAGTTGCAGAGCGTTTTCTACAGGGGGGAGTCCTGTATAATTTCCTGTAGTTGCAGTATGTGTTCTGCAGGGGGGAATCCTGTATAATTTCCTTTAGTTGCAGTGCATTTTCTACAGGGGGGAATCCTGTATAATTTCCTGTAGTTGCAGTGTGTGTTCTACAGGGGGGAATCCTGTATAATTTCCTGTAGTTGCAGTGTGTTTTCTACAGGGGGAGTCCTGTATAATTTCCTGTAGTTGCAGTGCGTTTTCTACAGGGGGGAATCCTGTATAATTTCCTGTAGTTGCAGTGCGTTTTCTACAGGGGGGAATCCTGTATAATTTCCTGTAGTTGCAGTGTGTGTTCTACAGGGGGGAGTCCTGTATAATTTCCTGGAGTAGCAGTGTGTGTTCTACAGGGGGGAGTCCTGTATAATTTCCTGTAGTTGCAGTGTGTGTTCTACAGGGGGGAGTCCTGTATAATTTCCTGTAGTTGCAGTGCGTGTTCTACAGGGGGGAATCCTGTATAATTTCCTGTAGTTGCAGTGTGTGTTCTGCAGGGGGGAATCCTGTATAATTTCCTGTAGTTGCAGTGTGTGTTCTGCAGGGGGAATCCTGTATAATTTCCTGTAGTTGCAGTGCATGTTCTACAAGGGGGAATCCTGTATAATGTCTTGTAGTTGCAGTGCGTTTTCTACAGGGGGGAGTCCTGTATAATTTCCTGTAGTTGCAGTGTGTTTTCTACAGGGGGGAATCCTGTATAATTTCCTGTAGTTGCAGTGTGTGTTCTACAGGGGGGAGTACTGTATAATTTCCTGTAGTTGCAGTGCATTTTCCACAGGGGGGAATCCTGTATAATTTCCTGTAGTTGCAGTGTGTGTTCTACAGGGGGGAGTACTGTATAATTTCCTGCAGTTGCAGTGTGTGTTCTACAGGGGGGAATCCTGTATAATTTCCTGTAGTTGCAGTGTGTGTTCTACAGGGGGGAGTACTGTATAATTTCCTGTAGTTGCAGTGTGTTTTCTACAGGGGGGAGTCCTGTATAATTTCCTGTAGTTGCAGTGCGTTTTCTGCAGTGGGGAATCCTGTATAATTTCCTGTAGTTGCAGTGTGTGTTCTACAAGGGGGAGTCCTGTATAATTTCCTGTAGTTGCAGTGTGTGTTCTGCAGGGGGGAATCCTGTATAATTTCCTGTAGTTGCAGTGTGTGTTCTGCAGGGGGGAATCCTGTATAATTTCCTGTAGTTGCAGTGTGTGTCCTACAGGGGGGAATCCTGTATAATTTCCTGTAGTTGCAGTGTGTGTTCTGCAGGGGGGAATCCTGTATAATTTCCTGTAGTTGTAGTGTGTTTTCTGCAAGGGGGAATCCTGTATAAATACCTGTAGTTGCAGTGTGTGTCCTACAGGGGGGAATCCTGTATAATTTCCTGTTGTTGCAGTGTGTGTTCTGCAGGGGGAATCCTGTATAATTTCCTGTAGTTGCAGTGTGTGTTCTACAAGGGGGAATCCTGTATAATTTCCTGTAGTTGCAGCGTGTTTTCTACAGGGGGGAATCCTGTATAATTTCCTGTCGTTGCAGTGCGTTTTCTACAGGGGGGAGTCCTGTATAATTTCCTGTAGTTGCAGTGTGTGTTCTACAGGGGGGTATCCTGGAAAATTTCCTGTAGTTGCAGTGTGTGTTCTGCAGGGGGGAATCCTGTATAATTTCCTGTAGTTGCAGTGCATTTTCTACAGGGGGGAATCCTGTGTAATTTCCTGTAGTTGCAGTGTGTGTTCTACAGGGGGGAATCCTGTATAATTTCCTGTAGTTGCAGTGTGTGTTCTACAGGGGGGAGTCCTGTATAATTTCCTGTAGTTGCAGTGTGTGTTCTGCAGGGGGGAATCCTGTATAATTTCCTGTAGTTGCAGTGTGTGTTCTACAAGGGGGAATCCTGTATAATTTCCTGTAGTTGCAGTGCGTGTTCTACAGGGGGGAGTCCTGTATAATTTCCTGTAGTTGCAGTGTGTTTTCTACAGGGGGGAATCCTGTATAATTTCCTGTAGTTGCAGTGCGTTTTCTACAGGGGGGAGTCCTGTATAATTTCCTGTAGTTGCAGTGTGTGTTCTACAAGGGGGAGTCCTGTATTATTTCCTGTAGTTGCAGTGTGTGTTCTGCAGGGGGGGAATCCTGTATAATTTCCTGTAGTTGCAGTGTGTGTTCTGCAGGGGGGAATCCTGTATAATTTCCTGTAGTTGCAGTGTGTGTCCTACAGGGGGGAATCCTGTATAATTTCCTGTAGTTGCAGTGTGTTTTCTACAGGGGGGAGTCCTGTATAATTTCCTGTAGTTGCAGTGTGTGTTCTACAAGGGGGAATCCTGTATAATTTCCTGTAGTTGCAGTGTGTTTTCTACAGGGGGGAGTCCTGTATAATTTCCTGTAGTTGCAGAGCGTTTTCTACAGGGGGGAGTCCTGTATAATTTCCTGTAGTTGCAGTGTGTGTTCTACAAGGGGGAATCCTGTATAATTTCCTTTAGTTGCAGTGCATTTTCGACAGGGGGGAATCCTGTATAATTTCCTGTAGTTGCAGTGTGTGTTCTACAGGGGGGAATCCTGTATAATTTCCTGTAGTTGCAGTGTGTTTTCTACAGGGGGAGTCCTGTATAATTTCCTGTAGTTGCAGTGCGTTTTCTACAGGGGGGAATCCTGTATAATTTCCTGTAGTTGCAGTGCGTTTTCTACAGGGGGGAATCCTGTATAATTTCCTGTAGTTGCAGTGTGTGTTCTACAGGGGGGAGTCCTGTATAATTTCCTGTAGTTGCAGTGTGTGTTCTACAGGCGGGGGGAGTCCTGTATAATTTCCTGTAGTTGCAGTGTGTGTTCTACAGGGGGGGAGTCCTGTATAATTTCCTGTAGTTGCAGTGCGTGTTCTACAGGGGGGGAATCCTGTATAATTTCCTGTAGTTGCAGTGTGTGTTCTACAGGGGGGAGTCCTGTATAATTTCCTGTTGTTGCAGTGTGTGTTCTACAGGGGGGAATCCTGTATAATTTCCTGTAGTTGCAGTGTGTGTTCTACAGGTGGGAATCCTGTATAATTTCCTGTAGTTGCAGTGTGTGTTCTACAGGCGGGAATCCTGTATAATTTCCTGGAGTTGCAGTGTGTGTTCTACAGGGGGGAATCCTGTATAATTTCCTGTAGTTGCAGTGCGTGTTCTACAGGGGGGAATCCTGTATAATTTCCTGTAGTTGCAGTGCGTGTTCTACAAGGGGGGAATCCTGTATAATTTCCTGGAGTAGCAGTGTGTGTTCTACAGGGGGGAGTCCTGTATAATTTCCTGTAGTTGCAGTGTGTGTTCTACAGGGGGGAGTCCTGGATAATTTCCTGTAGTTCCAGTGCGTGTTCTACAGGGGGGAATCCTGTATAATTTCCTGTAGTTGCAGTGTGTGTTCTGCAGGGGGGAATCCTGTATAATTTCCTGTAGTTGCAGTGTGTGTTCTGCAGGGGGAATCCTGTATAATTTCCTGTAGTTGCAGTGCGTGTTCTACAAGGGGGAATCCTGTATAATGTCTTGTAGTTGCAGTGCGTTTTCTACAGGGGGGAGTCCTGTATAATTTCCTGTAGTTGCAGTGTGTTTTCTACAGGGGGGAATCCTGTATAATTTCCTGTAGTTGCAGTGTATGTTCTACAGGGGGGAGTCCTGTATAATTTCCTGTAGTTGCAGTGCATTTTCCACAGGGGGGGAATCCTGTATAATTTCCTGTAGTTGCAGTGTGTGTTCTACAGGGGGGAGTACTGTATAATTTCCTGTAGTTGCAGTGTGTGTTCTACAGGGGGGAATCCTGTATAATTTCCTGTAGTTGCAGTGTGTGTTCTACAGGGGGGAGTACTGTATAATTTCCTGTAGTTGCAGTGTGTTTTCTACAGGGGGGAGTCCTGTATAATTTCCTGTAGTTGCAGTGCGTTTTCTGCAGTGGGGAATCCTGTATAATTTCCTGTAGTTGCAGTGTGTGTTCTACAGGGGGGAGTCCTGTATAATTTCCTGTAGTTGCAGTGTGTGTTCTACAGGGGGGAGTCCTGTATAATTTCCTGTAGTTGCAGTGCGTGTTCTACAGGGGGGAGTCCTGTATAATTTCCTGTAGTTGCAGTGTGTTTTCTACAGGGGGGAATCCTGTATAATTTCCTGTAGTTGCAGTGCGTTTTCTACAAGGGGGAGTCCTGTATAATTTCCTGTAGTTGCAGTGTGTGTTCTACAGGGGGGAGTCCTGTATAATTTCCTGTAGTTGCAGTGTGTGTTCTGCAGGGGGGAATCCTGTATAATTTCCTGTAGTTGCAGTGTGTGTTCTGCAGGGGGGAATCCTGTATAATTTCCTGTAGTTGCAGTGTGTGTCCTACAGGGGGGAATCCTGTATAATTTCCTGTAGTTGCAGTGTGTGTTCTGCAGGGGGGAATCCTGTATAATTTCCTGTAGTTGCAGTGTGTGTTCTACAAGGGGGAATCCTGTATAAATACCTGTAGTTGCAGTGTGTGTCCTACAGGGGGGAATCCTGTATAATTTCCTGTAGTTGCAGTGTGTGTTCTGCAGGGGGGAATCCTGTATAATTTCCTGTAGTTGCAGTGTGTGTTCTGCAGGGGGAATCCTGTATAATTTCCTGTAGTTGCAGTGCGTGTTCTACAAGGGGGAATCCTGTATAATGTCTTGTAGTTGCAGTGCGTTTTCTACAGGGGGGAGTCCTGTATAATTTCCTGTAGTTGCAGTGTGTTTTCTACAGGGGGGAATCCTGTATAATTTCCTGTAGTTGCAGTGTATGTTCTACAGGGGGGAGTACTGTATAATTTCCTGTAGTTGCAGTGCATTTTCCACAGGGGGGAATCCTGTATAATTTCCTGTAGTTGCAGTGTGTGTTCTACAGGGGGGAGTACTGTATAATTTCCTGTAGTTGCAGTGTGTGTTCTACAGGGGGGAATCCTGTATAATTTCCTGTAGTTGCAGTGTGTGTTCTACAGGGGGGAGTCCTGTATAATTTCCTGTAGTTGCAGTGTGTGTTCTACAGGGGGGAGTCCTGTATAATTTCCTGTAGTTGCAGTGCGTGTTCTACAGGGGGGAGTCCTGTATAATTTCCTGTAGTTGCAGTGCGTTTTCTACAGGGGGGAGTCCTGTATAATTTCCTGTAGTTGCAGAGCGTTTTCTACAGGGGGGAGTCCTGTATAATTTCCTGTAGTTGCAGTGTGTGTTCTACAAGGGGGAATCCTGTATAATTTCCTTTAGTTGCAGTGCATTTTCGACAGGGGGGAATCCTGTATAATTTCCTGTAGTTGCAGTGTGTGTTCTACAGGGGGGAATCCTGTATAATTTCCTGTAGTTGCAGTGTGTTTTCTACAGGGGGAGTCCTGTATAATTTCCTGTAGTTGCAGTGCGTTTTCTACAGGGGGGAATCCTGTATAATTTCCTGTAGTTGCAGTGCGTTTTCTACAGGGGGGAATACTGTATAATTTCCTGTAGTTGCAGTGTGTGTTCTACAGGGGGGAGTCCTGTATAATTTCCTGTAGTTGCAGTGTGTGTTCTACAGGCGGGGGGAGTCCTGTATAATTTCCTGTAGTTGCAGTGTGTGTTCTACAGGGGGGGAGTCCTGTATAATTTCCTGTAGTTGCAGTGCGTGTTCTACAGGGGGGGAATCCTGTATAATTTCCTGTAGTTGCAGTGTGTGTTCTACAGGGGGGAGTCCTGTATAATTTCCTGTTGTTGCAGTGTGTGTTCTACAGGGGGGAATCCTGTATAATTTCCTGTAGTTGCAGTGTGTGTTCTACAGGTGGGAATCCTGTATAATTTCCTGTAGTTGCAGTGTGTGTTCTACAGGCGGGAATCCTGTATAATTTCCTGGAGTTGCAGTGTGTGTTCTACAGGGGGGAATCCTGTATAATTTCCTGTAGTTGCAGTGCGTGTTCTACAGGGGGGAATCCTGTATAATTTCCTGTAGTTGCAGTGCGTGTTCTACAAGGGGGGAATCCTGTATAATTTCCTGGAGTAGCAGTGTGTGTTCTACAGGGGGGAGTCCTGTATAATTTCCTGTAGTTGCAGTGTGTGTTCTACAGGGGGGAGTCCTGGATAATTTCCTGTAGTTCCAGTGCGTGTTCTACAGGGGGGAATCCTGTATAATTTCCTGTAGTTGCAGTGTGTGTTCTGCAGGGGGGAATCCTGTATAATTTCCTGTAGTTGCAGTGTGTGTTCTGCAGGGGGAATCCTGTATAATTTCCTGTAGTTGCAGTGCGTGTTCTACAAGGGGGAATCCTGTATAATGTCTTGTAGTTGCAGTGCGTTTTCTACAGGGGGGAGTCCTGTATAATTTCCTGTAGTTGCAGTGTGTTTTCTACAGGGGGGAATCCTGTATAATTTCCTGTAGTTGCAGTGTATGTTCTACAGGGGGGAGTCCTGTATAATTTCCTGTAGTTGCAGTGCATTTTCCACAGGGGGGGAATCCTGTATAATTTCCTGTAGTTGCAGTGTGTGTTCTACAGGGGGGAGTACTGTATAATTTCCTGTAGTTGCAGTGTGTGTTCTACAGGGGGGAATCCTGTATAATTTCCTGTAGTTGCAGTGTGTGTTCTACAGGGGGGAGTACTGTATAATTTCCTGTAGTTGCAGTGTGTTTTCTACAGGGGGGAGTCCTGTATAATTTCCTGTAGTTGCAGTGCGTTTTCTGCAGTGGGGAATCCTGTATAATTTCCTGTAGTTGCAGAGTGTGTTCTACAGGGGGGAGTCCTGTATAATTTCCTGTAGTTGCAGTGTGTGTTCTACAGGGGGGAGTCCTGTATAATTTCCTGTAGTTGCAGTGCGTGTTCTACAGGGGGGAGTCCTGTATAATTTCCTGTAGTTGCAGTGTGTTTTCTACAGGGGGGAATCCTGTATAATTTCCTGTAGTTGCAGTGCGTTTTCTACAGGGGGGAGTCCTGTATAATTTCCTGTAGTTGCAGTGTGTGTTCTACAGGGGGGAGTCCTGTATAATTTCCTGTAGTTGCAGTGTGTGTTCTGCAGGGGGGAATCCTGTATAATTTCCTGTAGTTGCAGTGTGTGTTCTGCAGGGGGGAATCCTGTATAATTTCCTGTAGTTGCAGTGTGTGTCCTACAGGGGGGAATCCTGTATAATTTCCTGTAGTTGCAGTGTGTGTTCTGCAGGGGGGAATCCTGTATAATTTCCTGTAGTTGCAGTGTGTGTTCTACAAGGGGGAATCCTGTATAAATACCTGTAGTTGCAGTGTGTGTCCTACAGGGGGGAATCCTGTATAATTTCCTGTAGTTGCAGTGTGTGTTCTGCAGGGGGGAATCCTGTATAATTTCCTGTAGTTGCAGTGTGTGTTCTGCAGGGGGAATCCTGTATAATTTCCTGTAGTTGCAGTGCGTGTTGTACAAGGGGGAATCCTGTATAATGTCTTGTAGTTGCAGTGCGTTTTCTACAGGGGGGAGTCCTGTATAATTTCCTGTAGTTGCAGTGTGTTTTCTACAGGGGGGAATCCTGTATAATTTCCTGTAGTTGCAGTGTATGTTCTACAGGGGGGAGTACTGTATAATTTCCTGTAGTTGCAGTGCATTTTCCACAGGGGGGAATCCTGTATAATTTCCTGTAGTTGCAGTGTGTGTTCTACAGGGGGGAGTACTGTATAATTTCCTGTAGTTGCAGTGTGTGTTCTACAGGGGGGAATCCTGTATAATTTCCTGTAGTTGCAGTGTGTGTTCTACAGGGGGGAGTCCTGTATAATTTCCTGTAGTTGCAGTGTGTGTTCTACAGGGGGGAGTCCTGTATAATTTCCTGTAGTTGCAGTGCGTGTTCTACAGGGGGGAGTCCTGTATAATTTCCTGTAGTTGCAGTGCGTTTTCTACAGGGGGGAATCCTGTATAATTTCCTGTAGTTGCAGTGCGTTTTCTACAGGGGGGAGTCCTGTATAATTTCCTGTAGTTGCAGTGTGTGTTCTACAAGGGGGAGTCCTGTATAATTTCCTGTAGTTGCAGTGTGTGTTCTGCAGGGGCGAATCCTGTATAATTTCCTGTAGTTGCAGTGTGTGTTCTGCAGGGGGGAATCCTGTATAATTTCCTGTAGTTGCAGTGTGTGTCCTACAGGGGGGAATCCTGTATAATTTCCTGTAGTTGCAGTGTGTGTTCTGCAGGGGGGAATCCTGTATAATTTCCTGTAGTTGCAGTGTGTGTTCTGCAAGGGGGAATCCTGTATAAATACCTGTAGTTGCAGTGTGTGTCCTACAGGGGGGAATCCTGTATAATTTCCTGTAGTTGCAGTGTGTGTTCTGCAGGGGGAATCCTGTATAATTTCCTGTAGTTGCAGTGTGTGTTCTACAAGGGGGAATCCTGTATAATTTCCTGTAGTTGCAGCGTGTTTTCTACAGGGGGGAATCCTGTATAATTTCCTGTCGTTGCAGTGCGTTTTCTACAGGGGGGAGTCCTGTATAATTTCCTGTAGTTGCAGTGTGTGTTCTACAGGGGGGTATCCTGGAAAATTTCCTGTAGTTGCAGTGTGTGTTCTGCAGGGGGGAATCCTGTATAATTTCCTGTAGTTGCAGTGCATTTTCTACAGGGGGGAATCCTGTGTAATTTCCTGTTGTTGCAGTGTGTGTTCTACAGGGGGGAATCCTGTATAATTTCCTGTAGTTGCAGTGTGTGTTCTACAGGGGGGAGTCCTGTATAATTTCCTGTAGTTGCAGTGTGTGTTCTGCAGGGGGGAATCCTGTATAATTTCCTGTAGTTGCAGTGTGTGTTCTACAAGGGGGAATCCTGTATAATTTCCTTTAGTTGCAATGCGTGTTCTACAGGGGGGAGTCCTGTATAATTTCCTGTAGTTGCAGTGTGTTTTCTACAGGGGGGAATCCTGTATAATTTCCTGTAGTTGCAGTGCGTTTTCTACAGGGGGGAGTCCTGTATAATTTCCTGTAGTTGCAGTGTGTGTTCTACAGGGGGGTGTCCTGTATTATTTCCTGTAGTTGCAGTGTGTGTTCTGCAGGGGGGGAATCCTGTATAATTTCCTGTAGTTGCAGTGTGTGTTCTGCAGGGGGGAATCCTGTATAATTTCCTGTTGTTGCAGTGTGTGCTCTACAGGGGGGAATCCTGTATAATTTCCTGTAGTTGCAGTGTGTGTTCTACAGGTGGGAATCCTGTATAATTTCCTGTCGTTGCAGTGTGTGTTCTACAGGCGGGAATCCTGTATAATTTCCTGGAGTTGCAGTGTGTGTTCTACAGGGGGGAATCCTGTATAATTTCCTGTAGTTGCAGTGCGTGTTCTACAGGGGGGAATCCTGTATAATTTCCTGTAGTTGCAGTGCGTGTTCTACAAGGGGGGAATCCTGTATAATTTCCTGGAGTAGCAGTGTGTGTTCTACAGGGGGGAGTCCTGTATAATTTCCTGTAGTTGCAGTGTGTGTTCTACAGGGGGGAGTCCTGGATAATTTCCTGTAGTTGCATTGCGTGTTCTACAGGGGGGAATCCTGTATAATTTCCTGTAGTTGCAGTGTGTGTTCTGCAGGGGGGAATCCTGTATAATTTCCTGTAGTTGCAGTGTGTGTTCTGCAGGGGGAATCCTGTATAATTTCCTGTAGTTGCAGTGCGTGTTCTACAAGGGGGAATCCTGTATAATGTCTTGTAGTTGCAGTGCGTTTTCTACAGGGGGGAGTCCTGTATAATTTCCTGTAGTTGCAGTGTGTTTTCTACAGGGGGGAATCCTGTATAATTTCCTGTAGTTGCAGTGTATGTTCTACAGGGGGGAGTACTGTATAATTTCCTGTAGTTGCAGTGCATTTTCCACAGGGGGGGAATCCTGTATAATTTCCTGTAGTTGCAGTGTGTGTTCTACAGGGGGGAGTACTGTATAATTTCCTGTAGTTGCAGTGTGTGTTCTACAGGGGGGGAATCCTGTATAATTTCCTATAGTTGCAGTGTGTGTTCTACAGGGGGGAGTACTGTATAATTTCCTGTAGTTGCAGTGTGTTTTCTACAGGGGGGAGTCCTGTATAAGTTCCTGTAGTTGCAGTGCGTTTTCGGCAGTGGGGAATCCTGTATAATTTCCTGTAGTTGCAGTGTGTGTTCTACAGGGGGGAGTCCTGTATAATTTCCTGTAGTTGCAGTGTGTGTTCTACAGGGGGGTGTCCTGTATAATTTCCTGTAGTTGCAGTGCGTGTTCTACAGGGGGGAGTCCTGTATAATTTCCTGTAGTTGCAGTGTGTTTTCTACAGGGGGGAATCCTGTATAATTTCCTGTAGTTGCAGTGCGTTTTCTACAGGGGGGAGTCCTGTATAATTTCCTGTAGTTGCAGTGTGTGTTCTACAGGGGGGAGTCGTGTATAATTTCCTGTAGTTGCAGTGTGTGTTCTGCAGGGGGGAATCCTGTATAATTTCCTGTAGTTGCAGTGTGTGTTCTGCAGGGGGGAATCCTGTATAATTTCCTGTAGTTGCAGTGTGTGTCCTACAGGGGGGAATCCTGTATAATTTCCTGTAGTTGCAGTGTGTGTTCTGCAGGGGGGAATCCTGTATAATTTCCTGTAGTTGCAGTGTGTGTTCTGCAAGGGGGAATGCTGTATAAATACCTGTAGTTGCAGTGTGTGTCCTACAGGGGGGAATCCTGTATAATTTCCTGTAGTTGCAGTGTGTGTTCTGCAGGGGGGAATCCTGTATAATTTCCTGTAGTTGCAGTGTGTGTTCTGCAGGGGGAATCCTGTATAATTTCCTGTAGTTGCAGTGCGTGTTCTACAAGGGGGAATCCTGTATAATGTCTTGTAGTTGCAGTGCGTTTTCTACAGGGGGGAGTCCTGTATAATTTCCTGTAGTTGCAGTGTGTTTTCTACAGGGGGGAATCCTGTATAATTTCCTGTAGTTGCAGTGTATGTTCTACAGGGGGGAGTACTGTATAATTTCCTGTAGTTGCAGTGCATTTTCCACAGGGGGGAATCCTGTATAATTTCCTGTAGTTGCAGTGTGTGTTCTACAGGGGGGAATCCTGTATAATTTCCTGTAGTTGCAGTGTGTGTTCTACAGGGGGGAATCCTGTATAATTTCCTGTAGTTGCAGTGTGTGTTCTACAGGGGGGAGTCCTGTATAATTTCCTGTAGTTGCAGTGTGTGTTCTACAGGGGGGAGTCCTGTATAATTTCCTGTAGTTGCAGTGCGTGTTCTACACGGGGGAGTCCTGTATAATTTCCTGTAGTTGCAGTGTGTTTTCTACAGGGGGGAATCCTGTAAAATTTCCTGTAGTTGCAGTGCGTTTTTTACAGGGGGGAGTCCTGTATAATTTCCTGTAGTTGCAGTGTGTGTTCTACAAGGGGGAGTCCTGTATAATTTCCTGTAGTTGCAGTGTGTGTTCTGCATTGGGGAATCCTGTATAATTTCCTGTAGTTGCAGTGTGTGTTCTGCAGGGGGGAATCCTGTATAATTTCCTGTAGTTGCAGTGTGTGTCCTACAGGGGGGAATCCTGTATAATTTACTGTAGTTGCAGTGTGTGTTCTGCAGGGGGGAATCCTGTATAATTTCCTGTAGTTGCAGTGTGTGTTCTGCAAGGGGGAATCCTGTATAAATACCTGTAGTTGCAGTGTGTGTCCTACAGGGGGGAATCCTGTATAATTTCCTGTAGTTGCAGTGTGTGTTCTGCAGGGGGAATCCTGTATAATTTCCTGTAGTTGCAGTGTGTGTTCTACAAGGGGGAATCCTGTATAATTTCCTGTAGTTGCAGCGTGTTTTCTACAGGGGGGAATCCTGTATAATTTCCTGTCGTTGCAGTGCGTTTTCTACAGGGGGGAGTCCTGTATAATTTCCTGTAGTTGCAGTGTGTGTTCTACAGGGGGGTATCCTGGAAAATTTCCTGTAGTTGCAGTGTGTGTTCTGCAGGGGGGAATCCTGTATAATTTCCTGTAGTTGCAGTGCATTTTCTACAGGGGGGAATCCTGTGTAATTTCCTGTTGTTGCAGTGTGTGTTCTACACGGGGGAATCCTGTATAATTTCCTGTAGTTGCAGTGTGTGTTCTACAGGGGGGAGTCCTGTATAATTTCCTGTAGTTGCAGTGTGTGTTCTGCAGGGGGGAATCCTGTATAATTTCCTGTAGTTGCAGTGTGTGTTCTACAAGGGGTTATCCTGTATAATTTCCTTTAGTTGCAATGCGTGTTCTACAGGGGGGAGTCCTGTATAATTTCCTGTAGTTGCAGTGTGTTTTCTACAGGGGGGAATCCTGTATAATTTCCTGTAGTTGCAGTGTGTGTTCTACAGGGGGGAGTCCTGTATTATTTCCTGTAGTTGCAGTGTGTGTTCTGCAGGGGGGAATCCTGTATAATTTCCTGTAGTTGCAGTGTGTGTTCTACAGGGGGGAGTCCTGTATAATTTCCTGTAGTTGCAGTGTGTGTTCTACAGGGGGGAGTCCTGTATTATTTCCTGTAGTTGCAGTGTGTGTTCTGCAGGGGGGAATCCTGTATAATTTCCTGTAGTTGCAGTGTGTGTTCTGCAGGGGGGAATCCTGTATAAATTCCTGTAGTTGCAGTGTGTGTCCTACAAGGGGGAATCCTGTATAATTTCCTGTAGTTGCAGTGTGTTTTCTACAGGGGGGAGTCCTGTATAATTTCCTGTAGTTGCAGTGTGTGTTCTACAAGGGGGAATCCTGTATAATTTCCTGTAGTTGCAGTGTGTTTTCTACAGGGGGGAGTCCTGTATAATTTCCTGTAGTTGCAGAGCGTTTTCTACAGGGGGGAGTCCTGTATAATTTCCTGTAGTTGCAGTGTGTGTTCTGCAGGGGGGAATCCTGTATAATTTCCTTTAGTTGCAGTGCATTTTCTACAGGGGGGAATCCTGTATAATTTCCTGTAGTTGCAGTGTGTGTTCTACAGGGGGGAATCCTGTATAATTTCCTGTAGTTGCAGTGTGTTTTCTACAGGGGGAGTCCTGTATAATTTCCTGTAGTTGCAGTGCGTTTTCTACAGGGGGGAATCCTGTATAATTTCCTGTAGTTGCAGTGCGTTTTCTACAGGGGGGAATCCTGTATAATTTCCTGTAGTTGCAGTGTGTGTTCTACATGGGGGAGTCCTGTATAATTTCCTGTAGTTGCAGTGTGTGTTCTACAGGCGGGGGGAGTCCTGTATAATTTCCTGTAGTTGCAGTGTGTGTTCTACAGGGGGGGAGTCCTGTATAATTTCCTGTAGTTGCAGTGCGTGTTCTACAGGGGGGAATCCTGTATAATTTCCTGTAGTTGCAGTGTGTGTTCTACAGGGGGGAGTCCTGTATAATTTCCTGTTGTTGCAGTGTGTGTTCTACAGGGGGGAATCCTGTATAATTTCCTGTAGTTGCAGTGTGTGTTCTACAGGGGGGAATCCTGTATAATTTCCTGTAGTTGCAGTGTGTGTTCTACAGGGGGGAATCCTGTATAATTTCCTGGAGTTGCAGTGTGTGTTCTACAGGGGGGAATCCTGTATAATTTCCTGTAGTTGCAGTGCGTGTTCTACAGGGGGGAATCCTGTATAATTTCCTGTAGTTGCAGTGCGTGTTCTACAAGTGGGGAATCCTGTATAATTTCCTGGAGTAGCAGTGTGTGTTCTACAGGGGGGAGTCCTGTATAATTTCCTGTAGTTGAAGTGTGTGTTCTACAGGGGGGAGTCCTGGATAATTTCCTGTAGTTGCAGTGCGTGTTCTACAGGGGGGATTCCTGTATAATTTCCTGTAGTTGCAGTGTGTGTTCTGCAGGGGGGAATCCTGTATAATTTCCTGTAGTTGCAGTGTGTGTTCTGCAGGGGGAATCCTGTATAATTTCCTGTAGTTGCAGTGTGTGTTCTGCAGGGGGGAATCCTGTATAATTTCCTGTAGTTGCAGTGTGTGTCCTACAGGGGGGAATCCTGTATAATTTCCTGTAGTTGCAGTGTGTGTTCTGCAGGGGGGAATCCTGTATAATTTCCTGTAGTTGCAGTGTGTGTTCTGTAAGGAATCCTGTATAAATACCTGTAGTTGCAGTGTGTGTCCTACAGGGGGGAATCCTGTATAATTTCCTGTAGTTGCAGTGTGTGTTCTGCAGGGGGAATCCTGCATAATTTCCTGTAGTTGCAGTGTGTGTTCTACAAGGGGGAATCCTGTATAATTTCCTGTAGTTGCAGCGTGTTTTCTACAGAGGGGAGTCCTGTATAATTTCCTGTAGTTGCAGTGTGTGTTCTACAGGGGGGTATCCTGGAAAATTTCCTGTAGTTGCAGTGTGTGTTCTGCAGGGGGGAATCCTGTATAATTTCCTGTAGTTGCAGTGCATTTTCTACAGGGGGGAATCCTGTGTAATTTCCTGTAGTTGCAGTGTGTGTTCTACAGGGGGGAATCCTGTATAATTTCCTGTAGTTGCAGTGTGTGTTCTACAGGGGGGAGTCCTGTATAATTTCCTGTAGTTGCAGTGTGTGTTCTGCAGGGGGGAATCCTGTATAATTTCCTGTAGTTGCAGTGTGTGTTCTACAAGGGGGAATCCTGTATAATGTCCTGTAGTTGCAGTGCGTGTTCTACAGGGGGGAGTCCTGTATAATTTCCTGTAGTTGCAGTGTGTTTTCTACAGGGGGGAATCCTGTATAATTTCCTGTAGTTGCAGTGCGTTTTCTACATGGGGGAGTCCTGTATAATTTCCTGTAGTTGCAGTGTGTGTTCTACAGGGGGGAGTCCTGTATTATTTCCTGTAGTTGCAGTGTGTGTTCTGCAGGGGGGGAATCCTGTATAATTTCCTGTAGTTGCAGTGTGTGTTCTGCAGGGGGGAATCCTGTATAATTTCCTGTAGTTGCAGTGTGTGTCCTACAGGGGGGAATCCTGTATAGTTTCCTGTAGTTGCAGTGTGTTTTCTACAGGGGGGAGTCCTGTATAATTTCCTGTAGTTGCAGTGTGTGTTCTACAAGGGGGAATCCTGTATAATTTCCTGTAGTTGCAGTGTGTTTTCTACAGGGGGGAGTCCTGTATAATTTCCTGTAGTTGCTGAGCGTTTTCTACAGGGGGGAGTCCTGTATAATTTCCTGTAGTTGCAGTGTGTGTTCTGCAGGGGGGAATCCTGTATAATTTCCTTTAGTTGCAGTGCATTTTCTACAGGGGGGAATCCTGTATAATTTCCTGTAGTTGCAGTGTGTGTTCTACAGGGGGGAATCCTGTATAATTTCCTGTAGTTGCAGTGTGTTTTCTACAGGGGGAGTCCTGTATAATTTCCTGTAGTTGCAGTGCGTTTTCTACAGGGGGGAATCCTGTGTAATTTCCTGTAGTTGCAGTGCGTTTTCTACAGGGGGGAATCCTGTATAATTTCCTGTAGTTGCAGTGTGTGTTCTACAGGGGGGAGTCCTGTATAATTTCCTGTAGTTGCAGTGTGTGTTCTGCAGGCGGGGGGAGTCCTGTATAATTTCCTGTAGTTGCAGTGTGTGTTCTACAGGGGGGGAGTCCTGTATAATTTCCTGTAGTTGCAGTGCGTGTTCTACAGGGGGGGAATCCTGTATAATTTCCTGTAGTTGCAGTGTGTGTTCTACAGGGGGGAGTCCTGTATAATTTCCTGTTGTTGCAGTGTGTGTTCTACAGGGGGGAATCCTGTATAATTTCCTGTAGTTGCAGTGTGTGTTCTGCAGGGGGGAATCCTGTATAATTTCCTGTAGTTGCAGTGTGTGTTCTACAGGGGGGAATCCTGTATAATTTCCTGGAGTTGCAGTGTGTGTTCTGCAGGGGGGAATCCTGTATAATTTCCTGTAGTTGCAGTGCGTGTTCTACAGGGGGGAATCCTGTATAATTTCCTGTAGTTGCAGTGCGTGTTCTACAAGGGGGGAATCCTGTATAATTTCCTGGAGTAGCAGTGTGTGTTCTACAGGGGGGAGTCCTGTATAATTTCCTGTAGTTGCAGTGCGTGTTCTAGGGGGGGGAGTCCTGGATAATTTCCTGTAGTTGCAGTGCGTGTTCTACAGGGGGGAATCCTGTATAATTTCCTGTAGTTGCAGTGTGTGTTCTGCAGGGGGGAATCCTGTATAATTTCCTGTAGTTGCAGTGTGTGTTCTGCAGGGGGAATCCTGTATAATTTCCTGTAGTTGCAGTGCGTGTTCTACAAGGGGGAATCCTGTATAATGTCTTGTAGTTGCAGTGCGTTTTCTACAGGGGGGAGTCCTGTATAATTTCCTGTAGTTGCAGTGTGTTTTCTACAGGGGGGAATCCTGTATAATTTCCTGTAGTTGCAGTGTATGTTCTACAGGGGGGAGTACTGTATAATTTCCTGTTGTTGCAGTGCATTTTCCAGAGGGGGGAATCCTGTATAATTTCCTGTAGTTGCAGTGTGTGTTCTACAGGGGGGAGTACTGTATAATTTCCTGTAGTTGCAGTGTGTGTTCTACAGGGGGGAATCCTGTATAATTTCCTGTAGTTGCAGTGTGTGTTCTACAGGGGGGAGTAATGTATAATTTCCTGTAGTTGCAGTGTGTTTTCTACAGGGGGGAGTCCTGTATAATTTCCTGTAGTTGCAGTGCGTTTTCTGCAGTGGGGAATCCTGTATAATTTCCTGTAGTTGCAGTGTGTGTTCTACAGGGGGGAGTCCTGTATAATTTCCTGTAGTTGCAGTGTGTGTTCTACAGGGGGGAGTCCTGTATAATTTCCTGTAGTTGCAGTGCGTGTTCTACAGGGGGGAGTCCTGTATAATTTCCTGTAGTTGCAGTGTGTTTTCTACAGGGGGGAATCCTGTATAATTTCCTGTAGTTGCAGTGCGTTTTCTACAGGGGGGAGTCCTGTATAATTTCCTGTAGTTGCAGTGTGTTTTCTACAGGGGGGAGTCCTGTATAATTTCCTGTAGTTGCAGTGTGTGTTCTGCAGGGGGGAATCCTGTATAATTTCCTGTAGTTGCAGTGTGTGTTCTGCAGGGGGGAATCCTGTATAATTTCCTGTAGTTGCAGTGTGTGTCCTACAGGGGGGAATCCTGTATAATTTCCTGTAGTTGCAGTGTGTGTTCTGCAGGGGGGAATCCTGTATAATTTCCTGTAGTTGCAGTGTGTGTTCTACAAGGGGGAATCCTGTATAAATACCTGTAGTTGCAGTGTGTGTCCCACAGGGGGGAATCCTGTATAATTTCCTGTAGTTGCAGTGTGTGTTCTGCAGGGGGGAATCCTGTATAATTTCCTGTAGTTGCAGTGTGTGTTCTGCAGGGGGAATCCTGTATAATTTCCTGTAGTTGCAGTGCGTGTTCTACAAGGGGGAATCCTGTATAATGTCTTGTAGTTGCAGTGCGTTTTCTACAGGGGGGAGTCCTGTATAATTTCCTGTAGTTGCAGTGTGTTTTCTACAGGGGGGAATCCTGTATAATTTCCTGTAGTTGCAGTGTATGTTCTACAGGGGGGAGTACTGTATAATTTCCTGTAGTTGCAGTGCATTTTCCACAGGGGGGAATCCTGTATAATTTCCTGTAGTTGCAGTGTGTGTTCTACAGGGGGGAGTACTGCAAAATTTCCTGTAGTTGCAGTGTGTGTTCTACAGGGGGGAATCCTGTATAATTTCCTGTAGTTGCAGTGTGTGTTCTACAGGGGGCAGTACTGTATAATTTCCTGTAGTTGCAGTGTGTTTTCTACAGGGGGGAGTCCTGTATAATTTCCTGTAGTTGCAGTGCGTTTTCTGCAGTGGGGAATCCTGTATAATTTCCTGTAGTTGCAGTGTGTGTTCTACAGGGGGGAGTCCTGTATAATTTCCTGTAGTTGCAGTGTGTGTTCTACAGGGGGGTGTCCTGTATAATTTCCTGTAGTTGCAGTGCGTGTTCTACAGGGGGGAGTCCTGTATAATTTCCTGTAGTTGCAGTGTGTTTTCTACAGGGGGGAATCCTGTATAATTTCCTGCAGTTGCAGTGCGTTTTCTACAGGGGGGAGTCCTGTATAATTTCCTGTAGTTGCAGTGTGTGTTCTACAGGGGGGAGTCCTGTATAATTTCCTGTAGTTGCAGTGTATGTTCTACAGGGGGGAGTACTGTATAATTTCCTGTAGTTGCAGTGCGTGTTCTACAGGGGGGAGTCCTGTATAATTTCCTGTAGTTGCAGTGTGTTTTCTACAGGGGGGAATCCTGTATAATTTCCTGCAGTTGCAGTGCGTTTTCTACAGGGGGGAGTCCTGTATAATTTCCTGTAGTTGCAGTGTGTGTTCTACAGGGGGGAGTCCTGTATAATTTCCTGTAGTTGCAGTGTGTGTTCTGCAGGGGGGAATCCTGTATAATTTCCTGTAGTTGCAGTGTGTGTTCTGCAGGGGGGAATCCTGTATAATTTCCTGTAGTTGCAGTGTGTGTCCTACAGGGGGGAATCCTGTATAATTTCCTGTAGTTGCAGTGTGTGTTCTGCAGGGGGGGATCCTGTATAATTTCCTGTAGTTGCAGTGTGTGTTCTACAAGGGGGAATCCTGTATAAATACCTGTAGTTGCAGTGTGTGTCCTACAGGGGGGAATCCTGTATAATTTCCTGTAGTTGCAGTGTGTGTTCTACAAGGGGGAATCCTGTATAATTTCCTGTAGTTGCAGCGTGTTTTCTACAGGGGGGAATCCTGTATAATTTCCTGTAGTTGCAGTGCGTTTTCTACTGGGGGGAGTCCCGTATAATTTCCTGTAGTTGCAGTGTGTGTTCTACAGGGGGGTATCCTGTATAATTTCCTGTAGTTGCAGTGTGTGTTCTGCAGGTGGGAATCCTGTATAATTTCCTGTAGTTGCAGTGCGTTTTCTACAGGGGGGAGTCCTGTATAATTTCCTGTAGTTGCAGTGTGTTTTCTACAGGGGGGAGTCCTGTATAATTTCCTGTAGTTGCAGTGTGTGTTCTGCAGGGGGGAATCCTGTATAATTTCCTGTAGTTGCAGTGTGTGTTCTGCAGGGGGGAATCCTGTATAATTTCCTGTAGTTGCAGTGTGTGTCCTACAGGGGGGAATCCTGTATAATTTCCTGTAGTTGCAGTGTGTGTTCTGCAGGGGGGAATCCTGTATAATTTCCTGTAGTTGCAGTGTGTGTTCCACAAGGGGGAATCCTGTATAAATACCTGTAGTTGCAGTGTGTGTCCTACAGGGGGGAATCCTGTATAATTTCATGTAGTTGCAGTGTGTGTTCTGCAGGGGGGAATCCTGTATAATTTCCTGTAGTTGCAGTGAGTGTTCTGCAGGGGGAATCCTGTATAATTTCCTGTAGTTGCAGTGTGTGTTCTGCAGGGGGGAATCCTGTATAATTTCCTGTAGTTGCAGTGTGTGTTCTACAAGGGGGAATCCTGTATAAATACCTGTAGTTGCAGTGTGTGTCCTACAGGGGGGAATCCTGTATAATTTCCTGTAGTTGCAGTGTGTGTTCTGCAGGGGGAATCCTGTATAATTTCCTGTAGTTGCAGTGTGTGTTCTACAAGGGGGAATCCTGTATAATTTCCTGTAGTTGCAGCGTGTTTTCTACAGGGGGGAATCCTGTATAATTTCCTGTAGTTGCAGTGCGTTTTCTACAGGGGGGAGTCCTGTATGATTTCCTGTAGTTGCAGTGTGTGTTCTACAGGGGGGTATCCTGTATAATTTCCTGTAGTTGCAGTGTGTGTTCTGCAGGTGGGAATCCTGTATAATTTCCTGTAGTTGCAGTGCATTTTCTACAGGGGGGAATCCTGTGTAATTTCCTGTAGTTGCAGTGTGTGTTCTACAGGGGGGAATCCTGTATAATTTCCTGTAGTTGCAGTGTGTGTTCTACAGGGGGGAGTCCTGTATAATTTCCTGTAGTTGCAGTGTGTGTTCTGCAGGGGGGAATCCTGTATAATTTCCTGTAGTTGCAGTGTGTGTTCTACAAGGGGGAATCCTGTATAATTTCCTGTAGTTGCAGTGCGTGTTCTACAGGGGGGAGTCCTGTATAATTTCCTGTAGTTGCAGTGTGTTTTCTACAGGGGGGAATCCTGTATAATTTCCTGTAGTTGCAGTGCGTTTTCTACAGGGGGGAGTCCTGTATAATTTCCTGTAGTTGCAGTGTGTGTTCTACAGGGGGGAGTCCTGTATTATTTCCTGTAGTTGCAGTGTGTGTTCTGCTGGGGGGGAATCCTGTATAATTTCCTGTAGTTGCAGTGTGTGTTCTGCAGGGGGGAATCCTGTATAATTTCCTGTAGTTGCAGTGTGTGTCCTACAGGGGGGAATCCTGTATAATTTCCTGTAGTTGCAGTGTGTGTTCTGCAGGGGGGAATCCTGTATAATTTCCTGTAGTTGCAGTGTGTGTTCTACAAGGGGGAATCCTGTATAATTTCCTGTAGTTGCAGTGTGTGTCCTACAGGGGGGAATCCTGTATAATTTCCTGTAGTTGCAGTGTGTGTTCTGCAGGGGGGAATCCTGTATAATTTTCTGTAGTTGCAGTGTGTGTTCTACAAGGGGGAATCCTGTATAATTTCCTGTAGTTGCAGCGTGTTTTCTACAGGGGGGAATCCTGTATAATTTCCTGTAGTTGCAGTGCGTTTTCTACAGGGGGGAGTCCTGTATAATTTCCTGTAGTTGCAGTGTGTGTTCTACAGGGGGGAATCCTGTATAATTTCCTGTAGTTGCAGTGTGTGTTCTGCAGGGGGGAATCCTGTATAATTTCCTGTAGTTGCAGTGCATTTTCTACAGGGGGGAATCCTGTATAATTTCCTGTAGTTGCAGTGTGTGTTCTACAGGGGGGAGTACTGTATAATTAACTGTAGTTGCAGTGTGTGTTCTACAGGGGGGAGTCCTGTATAATTTCCTGTAGTTGCAGTGTGTGTTCTGCAGGGGGGAATCCTGTATAATTTCCTGTAGTTGCAGTGTGTGTTCTACAAGGGGGAATCCTGTATAATTTCCTGTAGTTGCAGTGCGTGTTCTACAAGGGGGAGTCCTGTATAATTTCCTGTAGTTGCAGTGCGTTTTCTACAGGGGGGAGTCCTGTATAATTTCCTGTAGTTGCAGTGTGTGTTCTGCAGGGGGGAATCCTGTATAATTTCCTGTAGTTGCAGTGTGTGTTCTGCAGGGGGGAATCCTGTATAATTTCCTGTAGTTGCAGTGTGTGTTCTGCAGGGGGGAATCCTGTATAATTTCCTGTAGTTGCAGTGTGTGTCCTACAGGGGGGAATCCTGTATAATTTCCTGTAGTTGTAGTGTGTTTTCTACAGGGGGGAGTCCTGTATAATTTCCTGTAGTTGCATTGCGTTTTCTACAGGGGGGAATCCTGTATAATTTCCTGTAGTTGCAGTGTGTGTTCTACAGGGGGGAATCCTGTATAATTTCCTGGAGTAGCAGTGTGTGTTCTACAGGGGGGAGTCCTGTATAATTTCCTCTAGTTGCAGTGTGTGTTCTACAGGGGGGAGTCCTGTATAATTTCCTGTAGTTGCAGTGCGTGTTCTACAGGGGGGAATCCTGTATAATTTCCTGTAGTTGCAGTGTGTGTTCTACAGGGGGGAGTCCTGTATAATTTCCTGTAGTTGCAGTGTGTGTTCTACAGGGGGGAATCCTGTATAATTTCCTGTAGTTGCAGTGTGTGTTCTACAGGAGGGAATCCTGTATAATTTCCTGGAGTTGCAGTGTGTGTTCTACAGGGGGGAATCCTGTATAATTTCCTGTAGTTGCAGTGTGTGTTCTACAGGGGGGAATCCTGTATAATTTCCTGTAGTTGCAGTGTGTGTTCTACAGGGGGGAATCCTGTATAATTTCCTGTAGTTGCAGTGCGTGTTCTACAGGGGGGAATCCTGTATAATTTCCTGGAGTTGCAGTGCGTGTTCTACAGGGGGGAATCCTGTATAATTTCCTGTAGTTGCAGTGTGTGTTCTACAGGGGGGAATCCTGTATAATTTCCTGTAGTTGCAGTGTGTGTTCTACAGGGGGGAGTCCTGTATAATTTCCTGTAGTTGCAGTGCATGTTCTACAGGGGGGAGTCTTGTATAATTTCCTGTAGTTGCTGTGTGTGTTCTACAGGAGGGAATCCTGTATAATTTCCTGTAGTTGCAGTGCGTGTTCTACAGGGGGGAATCCTGTATAATTTCCTGGAGTTGCAGTGCGTGTTCTACAGGGGGGAATCCTGTATAATTTCCTGTAGTTGCAGTGCGTGTTCTACAGGGGGGAGTCCTGTATAATTTCCTGTAGTTGCAGTGTGTGTTCTACAGGGGGGAATCCTGTATAATTTCCTGTAGTTGCAGTGTGTGTTCTACAGGGGGGAATCCTGTATAATTTCCTGTAGTTGCAGTGCGTGTTCTACAGGGGGGAATCCTGTATAATTTCCTGGAGTTGCAGTGCGTGTTCTACAGGGGGGAATCCTGTATAATTTCCTGTAGTTGCAGTGCGTGTTCTACAGGGGGGAGTCCTGTATAATTTCCTGTAGTTGCAGTGCGTGTTCTACAGGGGGGAATCCTGTATAATTTCCTGTAGTTGCAGTGCGTGTTCTACATGGGGGAATCCTGTATAATTTCCTGTAGTTGCAGTGCTTGTTCTACATGGGGGAGTCCTGTATATTTCCTGTAGTTGCAGTGTGTGTTCTGCAGGGGGGAATCCTGTATAATTTTCTGTAGTTGCAGTGTGTGTTCTACAAGGGGGAATCCTGTATAATTTCCTGTAGTTGCAGCGTGTTTTCTACAGGGGGGAATCCTGTATAATTTCCTGTAGTTGCAGTGCGTTTTCTACAGGGGGGAGTCCTGTATAATTTCCTGTAGTTGCAGTGTGTGTTCTACAGGGGGGAATCCTGTATAATTTCCTGTAGTTGCAGTGTGTGTTCTGCAGGGGGGAATCCTGTATAATTTCCTGTAGTTGCAGTGCATTTTCTACAGGGGGGAATCCTGTATAATTTCCTGTAGTTGCAGTGTGTGTTCTACAGGGGGGAGTACTGTATAATTTCCTGTAGTTGCAGTGTGTGTTCTACAGGGGGGAGTCCTGTATAATTTCCTGTAGTTGCAGTGTGTGTTCTACAGGGGGGAGTCCTGTATTATTTCCTGTAGTTGCAGTGTGTGTTCTGCAGGGGGGGAATCCTGTATAATTTCCTGTAGTTGCAGTGTGTGTTCTGCAGGGGGGAATCCTGTATAATTTCCTGTAGTTGCAGTGTGTGTCCTACAGCGGGGAATCCTGTATAATTTCCTGTAGTTGCAGTGTGTGTTCTGCAGGGGGGAATCCTGTATAATTTCCTGTAGTTGCAGTGTGTGTTCTACAAGGGGGAATCCTGTATAATTTCCTGTAGTTGCAGTGTGTGTCCTACAGGGGGGAATCCTGTATAATTTCCTGTAGTTGCAGTGTGTGTTCTGCAGGGGGGAATCCTGTATAATTTTCTGTAGTTGCAGTGTGTGTTCTACAAGGGGGAATCCTGTATAATTTCCTGTAGTTGCAGCGTGTTTTCTACAGGGGGGAATCCTGTATAATTTCCTGTAGTTGCAGTGCGTTTTCTACAGGGGGGAGTCCTGTATAATTTCCTGTAGTTGCAGTGTGTGTTCTACAGGGGGGAATCCTGTATAATTTCCTGTAGTTGCAGTGTGTGTTCTGCAGGGGGGAATCCTGTATAATTTCCTGTAGTTGCAGTGCATTTTCTACAGGGGGGAATCCTGTATAATTTCCTGTAGTTGCAGTGTGTGTTCTACAGGGGGGAGTACTGTATAATTTCCTGTAGTTGCAGTGTGTGTTCTACAGGGGGGAGTCCTGTATAATTTCCTGTAGTTGCAGTGTGTGTTCTGCAGGGGGGAATCCTGTATAATTTCCTGTAGTTGCAGTGTGTGTTCTACAAGGGGGAATCCTGTATAATTTCCTGTAGTTGCAGTGCGTGTTCTACAAGGGGGAGTCCTGTATAATTTCCTGTAGTTGCAGTGCGTTTTCTACAGGGGGGAGTCCTGTATAATTTCCTGTAGTTGCAGTGTGTGTTCTGCAGGGGGGAATCCTGTATAATTTCCTGTAGTTGCAGTGTGTGTTCTGCAGGGGGGAATCCTGTATAATTTCCTGTAGTTGCAGTGTGTGTTCTGCAGGGGGGAATCCTGTATAATTTCCTGTAGTTGCAGTGTGTGTCCTACAGGGGGGAATCCTGTATAATTTCCTGTAGTTGCAGTGTGTTTTCTACAGGGGGGAGTCCTGTATAATTTCCTGTAGTTGCATTGCGTTTTCTACAGGGGGGAATCCTGTATAATTTCCTGTAGTTGCAGTGTGTGTTCTACAGAGGGGAATCCTGTATAATTTCCTGGAGTAGCAGTGTGTGTTCTACAGGGGGGAGTCCTGTATAATTTCCTCTAGTTGCAGTGTGTGTTCTACAGGGGGGAGTCCTGTATAATTTCCTGTAGTTGCAGTGCGTGTTCTACAGGGGGGAATCCTGTATAATTTCCTGTAGTTGCAGTGTGTGTTCTACAGGGGGGAGTCCTGTATAATTTCCTGTAGTTGCAGTGTGTGTTCTACAGGGGGGAATCCTGTATAATTTCCTGTAGTTGCAGTGTGTGTTCTACAGGAGGGAATCCTGTATAATTTCCTGGAGTTGCAGTGTGTGTTCTACAGGGGGGAATCCTGTATAATTTCCTGTAGTTGCAGTGTGTGTTCTACAGGGGGGAATCCTGTATAATTTCCTGTAGTTGCAGTGTGTGTTCTACAGGGGGGAATCCTGTATAATTTCCTGTAGTTGCAGTGCGTGTTCTACAGGGGGGAATCCTGTATAATTTCCTGGAGTTGCAGTGCGTGTTATACAGGGGGGAATCCTGTATAATTTCCTGTAGTTGCAGTGTGTGTTCTACAGGGGGGAATCCTGTATAATTTCCTGTAGTTGCAGTGTGTGTTCTACAGGGGGGAGTCCTGTATAATTTCCTGTAGTTGCAGTGCATGTTCTACAGGGGGGAGTCTTGTATAATTTCCTGTAGTTGCAGTGTGTGTTCTACAGGAGGGAATCCTGTATAATTTCCTGTAGTTGCAGTGCGTGTTCTACAGGGGGGAATCCTGTATAATTTCCTGGAGTTGCAGTGCGTGTTCTACAGGGGGGAATCCTGTATAATTTCCTGTAGTTGCAGTGCGTGTTCTACAGGGGGGAGTCCTGTATAATTTCCTGTAGTTGCAGTGTGTGTTCTACAGGGGGGAATCCTGTATAATTTCCTGTAGTTGCAGTGTGTGTTCTACAGGGGGGAATCCTGTATAATTTCCTGTAGTTGCAGTGCGTGTTCTACAGGGGGGAATCCTGTATAATTTCCTGGAGTTGCAGTGCGTGTTCTACAGGGGGGAATCCTGTATAATTTCCTGTAGTTGCAGTGCGTGTTCTACAGGGGGGAGTCCTGTATAATTTCCTGTAGTTGCAGTGCGTGTTCTACAGGGGGGAGTCCTGTATAATTTCCTGTAGTTGCAGTGCGTGTTCTACAGGGGGGAATCCTGTATAATTTCCTGTAGTTGCAGTGCGTGTTCTACATGGGGGAATCCTGTATAATTTCCTGTAGTTGCAGTGCTTGTTCTACATGGGGGAGTCCTGTATATTTCCTGTAGTTGCAGTGCGTGTTCTACAGGGGGGAGTCCTGTATAATTTCCTGTAGTTGCAGTGCGTGTTCTACAGGGGGGAATCCTGTATAATTTCCTGTAGTTGCAGTGCTTGTTCTACATGGGGGAGTCCTGTATATTTCCTGTAGTTGCAGTGCGTGTTCTACAGGGGGGAATCCTGTATAATTTCCTGTAGTTGCAGTGCTTGTTCTACATGGGGGAGTCCTGTATATTTCCTGTAGTTGCAGTGCGTGTTCTACAGGGGGGAGTCCTGTATAATTTCCTGTAGTTGCAGTGCGTGTTCTGCAGGGGGGTGTCCTGTATAATTTCCTGTAGTTGCAGTGTGTGTTCTGCAGGGGGGAGTCCTGTATAATTTCCTGTAGTTGCAGTGTGTGTCCTACAGGGGGGAGTCCTGTATAATTTCCTGTAGTTGCAGTGTGTGTTCTGCAGGGGGGAGTCCTGTATAATTTCCTGTAGTTGCAGTGTGTGTCCTGCAGTGGGTGCCCTGAGGTATTTTCTTGGACTCACAGTGTGTGTCCTTTGGGGGGGTGGGGGGTGTTGGGGTGGGGGGCTGGTCCCCCTGTCCAGTATCCTGTAGTTAATATGTGTGTCCTGCAGGGGCGCTGCTCTATAATATCCTGTAGTTACAGTGGGTGTTCTGCAGGGGGCATTCTGGTCACCCTCTTCTCCAACACTTTCCCCTCATTGGTCCGTCACCTGCCGCCCCAAGCCGCGTTGATTGGTTGCTTGGATCCCAGCCTACCAATGGAAAAGGGTTTCTGGCAGCGTTGTGTGCGGTGATTGGTGAATGTCGCTGTCAATCAGGCGGCGGCTGGTTGCTGAGTGCCGCTGGTTATAATGTTGCAGTGCCGCTGGCGGGCCGCTTTGTTCTGAGGATTTGTATCAGTTTTTGGAAGGAAAGTATCGAAGTGCTATTGAAATGATATTTTAACTGAAAGTTGTGGCGTTCCATTGACTTTCACTCCCTCTGATGGAAAGATAAAAGGAAAGCGGAGCTGGGTTGCTATGGTGCCTCGTGAGTCTGGCTGAAGTTTTGCTGCTGGGTTTTTCCAGCCTGAGTTTGTGAAGGAGGAGGAGAGAGTGGGGTGATGTGAGGAACTGTGTCCGACACACAGGCACACACACACGGGCAGCCCAACCCGGCCCGGCCAGGGGGTACCTGCTCTTCCTTGGGCAACTCTCCGTCAGAGGCGGTAGCAACCCGGCACTTTCAACCCTCACGGAGTATGGTGTGAGCCCCTGGACCCTCACTGACCCCCTACTCCAGACTCCCACTGCTCCCACCAATGCTAACAATGGAGGTGACCATTTCTGAGTTGATGGAGCAGTTTCTGGAGAGCCCGCTGGTGACATGGGTAAGTGAGCACGAGTGTGGAAACCTGTCTACATTTAAACTGTGTGAATGAGGGGAGGGGTGCTGGTGGTGAGGGGTCAGTCTGTCTGTGTACTTTTGTTATCAACTGCAAATATTACTTTGTTCTGGTCTCGGGATGGGAAGCGGGCAGCTGGCGATGGATATTTTGCAACTTGTTCCGATGCTGGAGAGCGCAATTGTAACACTTTTAGTTTTCACCTGCTAGCAGAATTTGTTTTTAAATCATGTTTTAGGTTAAAACCTTTGGACCACTGGGAGGAAAGAGCAATGAGAAAGTGCCCATGTACATGGATCTAGTGGATGGAGTGTTCCTGCATAAAATCATGCTACAAATGTGAGTCTCTTCTTTCACACGTTTCGATATGACTTTTAACGGCTTCAAAGTTTGATCATTTTCAAACCACATCCTCAATTAGCACTGAACCTGCTCACATATCCTGGAGTGAGTTGATGGTGAGTGCAGTTCAAAGTTTCCCCGTGTAGCATTTAGCAAAGTAACAGCACCTTTGCTGATTGTAACATCAGACTGGGATCCCCTCCCCAATCTCTAATCCCTCCTGGTTTGAATGGCAAACAGAAAATGTGAGACCCTCAGGAGGTCAGGCAGGAGCCATGGAGAGAGAGACAGGATTTAATGTTTCATTGTGCAGTCTTTATCAGGTGTTTGAAGTGATTCTCAGGCTATTGACAGGGCGGAAGTGGGATGTAGGGGAGAGATCCTGGGGAGGGAAGGTGAGGGGTTCTGATTTGCTTTCTGCAGGTTAGCTATCGAAGGCTTAAAGAGAATAACAGCCCAGCTCTAAAAGCACTGGGTTCTATTGTGTACGTGCCAGAGAATGATCCAAAAAACCCACATCAGTGAGATTGCTGATATAAAACCTCCATCTACCCATAGTGCAAATTAATAACTGCAAAGAATATCTTAAAACTATGTACAGTCACTCAAATGTTAAGTGTTAGCTGTATCAGACTGATCACTGATAGCAGATGCCTCATGGCCTCACCATTTTCCTCCTCCAACCCTACAGACAACACAACTTGTACCTTCTACACTGCCTTTATAATAGTAAAATGTCCCAAGGCACTTCATAGGCATGGTTATCAGACACAATTTGGCATCGAGCTGTATAAGAAGATATTAGAACAGGAAACAGAGACTACACTTCAAAAAGTACTTTAATTGGCTGTGAAGCATTTTGAGAATCCGGTGGTCATGAAAGGCACTATATAAATGCAAACCTTTTTTTAGGTGACCAAAGTGGTAGGGTTTAAGGATCATAGATCAGGAGGCTGAGATGGAGAGGGATGGGGAGCACCAGGGGTGGGGGGGTTGGGGGATGAAATTCAACTGCTGAAGGCACAGCCATCAATGGTGGAGCGATGATAATTGGGGATGTGTAAGTGGCTAGAATTGGAGGAGTGCAGAGAACTACGAGTTTACTATTTCAGGCTGCAGCCCAATTCTGGCTTCTTGCACTGAGGGAGTGCTGCATTGTCAGAGGTGCCATCTATTCTTCTTCTTCTTTGGCCTCTTTGTCTCGAGAGACAATGGGTAAGCGCCTGGAGGCGGTCAGTGGTTTGTGAAGCAGCGCCTGGAGTGGCTATAAAGGCCAATTCTAGAGTGACAGACTCTTCCACAGGTGCTGCAGAACAAATTGGTTGTCGGGCTGTTACACAGTTGGCTCTTCCCTTGCGCTTCTGTCTTTTTTTCCTGCCAACTGCTAAGTCTCTTCGACTTGCCACACTTTAGCCCCGCCTTTATTGTTGTCCGCCAGCTCTGGCGATCACTGGCAACTGACTCCCACGACTTGAGATCAATGTTACAGGACTTCATGTCGCGTTTGCAGACGTCTTTAAAGCGGAGACATGGACGGCCGGTGGGTCTGATACCAGTGACGAGCTCGCTGTACAATGTGTCCTTGGGGATCCTGCCATCTTCCATGCGGCTCACATGGCCAAGCCATCTCAAGCGCCGCTGACTCAGTAGTGTGTATAAGCTGGGGATGTCGGCCGTCTCGAGGACTTCTGTGTTGGGGATGCGGTCTGGCCACCTGATGCCAAGGATTCTCCGGAGGCAGCGAAGATGGAATGAATTGAGACATCGCTCTTTGCTGACGTACGTTGTCCAGGCCTTGCTGCCGTAGAGCAAGGTACTGAGGACATCTGTTAGATGAGAGGAGATCTATTAGATGAAACATTATACAGTACTGGTGGATTTGAAAGAAAAATGACACTGTGAAGAAGAGTAGGGGAGTTCTCCCTGGTCTCCTGGCCAATATTTGTCCCTCAACTAACATCACTTAAAAATAGATTAACACATTGCTGTTTGTGGGAACTTGCTGTGCACTAATTGGCTGCCATGGTTTCTACATTGCAACAGTGACTGCGCATCAAAAAAGTACTTCAGTGGCTGCAAAACGTTTTGGGATGGTCGGGAAAGGCTCTTATATAAATGCAAGTCTTTCTTTTCTCTGCTTTTTGAAAAAGACTTGGTTATTTCACACCAATATCACATTGAAATTGCTTAGTGATTCCCATACATGGAAGGAGACTTTTGGAGCATTAGAAGGGTGGCACGGTGGGTGGGGGAAGGGTTTTATATATATGTGTATGTTCTATATATGTATTCACCTTATCTTTGGGTTAGGATTTAAAGCTGCTCCTAGAATCTTGGAGTATTGTGTCCAATTCTGGGCATCACACTTTAGGAAGGATATCAAGGCCTTGGAGAGGCTGCAGAGGGGATTTACTAGAATGGCACCAGTGAGTGGGACTTCAATTATGTGGAGACACTGGGATTGTTCTCCTGAAAGCAGAGACAGTTAATGGGAGATTTAATAGGTATGTTCAAAATTGTGACGAGTTTTGATAGGGTAAATAAGGAGAAACTGTTTCCAAAGGTAGAAGAGCCAGTATCCAGTGTTACAACCTCAGAGATCGTTAATGCGAAAAATAAGCATTATGAGCCCCCACACCAACTGAATGAATCACACAAGATTTCAGGTTTTAAGACCTATTATGACAACTAAACAAAATCCCCAATTAGCTAAATAGTACTTTGTAAGTAGTTAATATCCCAAATTACGAAGGTATCTTCTTTACCTATTCAACACTTGAAAACCTCACACCACACTTATACGTTATGCAATCCTTTTTGGTGATTAAATCCTTTTGCGGTTCAAAGTCCCAAACTTCTCGCAGTTGCAGTGGGTTGGATCTCCCCACTTTTCAAAAATCAGTATTCTCTTCACTCACTTCTCTGAGCATTTTCAACCTGGATATTCACAGACAATGTGATTTCCACTGATCCTGTGGCCCCTTTACTCTTCCACAAGCTTCGACTCTCAAAATAGGGTCAAGTCTTCACAACCTTTCGTTGTATATCTCTTCAGAGACCAGGCATTTTCTCTCTCTCTTTTCTCCCCCACACCCTCCAGCTGCCACCACTCTGTGTCTTCTCTTATAGCTTGCCTTGAGGTTGCACCCTGAAGGTTCCTTCTTACTGCCTGTTTCAGCCCACAACCTGAAGGTTCCTTCTTACTGCCTGTTTCAGCCCACAACCTGATGATTCCTTCTTACTGGCTGTTTCAGCCCACAACCTGATGGTTCCTTCTTACTGCCTGTTTCAGCCCACAACCTGATGGTTCCTTCTTACTGCCTGTTTCAGCCCACAACCTGATGGTTCCTTCTTACTGCCTGTTTCAGCCCACAACCTGATGGTTCCTTCTTACTGCCTGTTTCAGCCCACAACCTGAAGGTTCCTTCTTACTGCCTGTTTCAGCCCACAACCTGAAGGTTCCTTCTTACTGCCTGTTTCAGCCCACAACCTGAAGGTTCCTTCTTACTGCCTGTTTCAGCCCACAACCTGAAGGTTCCTTCTTACTGCCGGTTTCAGCCCACAACCTGAAGGTTCCTTCTTACTGCCTGTTTCAGCCCACAACCTGAAGGTTCCTTCTTACTGCCTGTTTCAGCCCACAACCTGAAGATTCCTTCTTACTGCCTGTTTCAGCCCACAACCTGATGATTCCTTCTTACTGCCTGTTTCAGCCCACAACCTGATGGTTCCTTCTTACTGCCTGTTTCAGCCCACAACCTGAAGGTTCCTTCTTACTGCCGGTTTCAGCCCACAACCTGAAGGTTCCTTCTTACTGCCTGTTTCAGCCCACAACCTGAAGGTTCCTTCTTACTGCCTGTTTCAGCCCACAACCTGAAGATTCCTTCTTACTGCCTGTTTCAGCCCACAACCTGATGGTTCCTTCTTACTGCCTGTTTCAGCCCACAACCTGAAGGTTCCTTCTTACTGCCGGTTTCAGCCCACAACCTGAAGGTTCCTTCTTACTGCCTGTTTCAGCCCACAACCTGAAGGTTCCTTCTTACTGCCTGTTTCAGCCCACAACCTGAAGATTCCTTCTTACTGCCTGTTTCAGCCCACAACCTGATGATTCCTTCTTACTGCCTGTTTCAGCCCACAACCTGATGGTTCCTTCTTACTGCCTGTTTCAGCCCACAACCTGAAGGTTCCTTCTTACTGCCTGTTTCAGCCCACAACCTGATGATTCCTTCTTGCTGCCTGTTTCAACCCACAACCTGATGATTCCTTCTTGCTGCCTGTTTCAGCCCACAACCTGATGGTTCCTTCTTACTGCCTGTTTCAGCCCACAACCTGATGGTTCCTTCTTACTGCCTGTTTCAGCCCACAACCTGATGGTTCCTTCTTACTGCCTGTTTCAGCCCACAACCTGAAGGTTCCTTCTTACTGCCTGTTTCAGCCCACAACCTGAAGGTTCCTTCTTACTGCCTGTTTCAGCCCACAACCTGAAGGTTCCTTCTTACTGCCTGTTTCAGCCCACAACCTGATGATTCCTTCTTACTGCCTGTTTCAGCCCACAACCTGAAGGTTCCTTCTTGCTGCCTGTTTCAGCCCACAACCTGAAGGTTCCTTCTTACTGCCTGTTTCAGCCCACAACCTGAAGGTTCCTTCTTACTGCCTGTTTCAGCCCACAACCTGATGATTCCTTCTTGCTGCCTGTTTCAGCCCACAACCTGATGATTCCTTCTTGCTGCCTGTTTCAGCCCACAACCTGATGATTCCTTCTTGCTGCCTGTTTCAGCCCACAACCTGATGATTCCTTCTTGCTGCCTGTTTCAGCCCACAACCTGATGATTCCTTCTTGCTGCCTGTTTCAGCCCACAACCTGATGGTTCCTTCTTACTGCCTGTTTCAGCCCACAACCTGAAGGTTCCTTCTTACTGCCTGTTTCAGCCCACAACCTGATGGTTCCTTCTTACTGCCTGTTTCAGCCCACAACCTGATGGTTCCTTCTTACTGCCTGTTTCAGCCCACAACCTGATGGTTCCTTCTTACTGCCTGTTTCAGCCCACAACCTGATGGTTCCTTCTTACTGCCTGTTTCAGCCCACAACCTGATGGTTCCTTCTTACTGCCTGTTTCAGCCCACAACCTGATGGTTCCTTCTTACTGGCTGTTTCAGCCCACAACCTGATGGTTCCTTCTTACTGCCTGTTTCAGCCCACAACCTGATGATTCCTTCTTACTGCCTGTTTCAGCCCACAACCTGATGATTCCTTCTTACTGCCTGTTTCAGCCCACAACCTGATGATTCCTTCTTACTGCCTGTTTCAGCCCACAACCTGATGATTCCTTCTTACTGCCTGTTGCAGCCCACAACCTGATGATTCCTTCTTACTGCCTGTTTCAGCCCACAACCTGATGATTCCTTCTTACTGCCTGTTTCAGCCCACAACCTGAAGGTTCCTTCTTGCTGCCTGTTTCAGCCCACAACCTGATGATTCCTTCTTGCTGCCTGTTTCAGCCCACAACCTGATGGTTCCTTCTTACTGCCTGTTTCAGCCCACAACCTGAAGGTTCCTTCTTACTGCCTGTTTCAGCCCACAACCTGATGATTCCTTCTTACTGGCTGTTTCAGCCCACAACCTGATGGTTCCTTCTTACTGCCTGTTTCAGCCCACAACCTGATGGTTCCTTCTTACTGCCTGTTTCAGCCCACAACCTGATGGTTCCTTCTTACTGCCTGTTTCAGCCCACAACCTGAAGGTTCCTTCTTACTGCCTGTTTCAGCCCACAACCTGAAGGTTCCTTCTTACTGCCTGTTTCAGCCCACAACCTGAAGGTTCCTTCTTACTGCCTGTTTCAGCCCACAACCTGATGATTCCTTCTTACTGCCTGTTTCAGCCCACAACCTGATGGTTCCTTCCTTATAACCTGCTTGACTTCAGAAAATCTGCAAAATTTATCTGGACTTAGAAATCAATAGTTTATTGTTCTGCTCCAAAATGCAGAGACCATAAGTCTGAGTTCACAAAGCTACTCAGACCTTTCCATTTTCCCAGGTGCTAACACCTGTCTGGTGCATTTGCATGTTCTAAATTGCCAACTCCTTGTTTTATGACCCGAAAGTTTGGAAAGGCGAAACCCATTGTTCTTCAGGTGTTAGTGCTGCAGACTCTGTTTTTAGAAGACAGCCTTTGATCTGTGTTCTCTATTGTCCTGGTAACATGACGACATGCAAGCTGTAATCCCTGCCAACAGATCTGCCACTGACCCAATCCGAGTGCAGACTGGAATCAAACAAGGCTGTGTCATCGCACCAATGCTCTTTTCCATCGTCCTTTCTACAACACTCCACCTCATCTCGATGAGGCTCCCTGCCGGAGTAGATCAACTTTACAGAAGGAGCAGGAAATTAACCAACGTCGTCTCCAGTCCAGAACCAAGGCCACGCCAACCTCTGTCATGGAGCTGCAGTATGCTGACGATGCTTGCGTATGCGAACACCCCGAGCTTCAAACCCTCATTGATGCATTCACGGAGGCATATGAAAAAATGGGCCTGAAGCTAAACATCTGGAAGACAAAGGTCCTCTACCAGCCTGCTCCCGCAGCGCATCACTGCTGCCACCCTGCCATCCCTCGACTATCAAGATCCGTGGCAAATCACTGGACAATGTGGATCATTTGTCATACCTTGGAAGCCTCCTCTCAGCAAGGGAACACATCGACAATGAAACTCAGCATTGCCTCCAGTGTGCCAGCACAGCCTTCGGTCGTCTGAGGAAAAGAGTGTTTGACGACAAAGACCTCAATCCTGGCACCAAGCTCATGGTTTACAGGGCCACAGTGTTACCTGCCCTCCTGTATGCATCGGAAACGTGGACACTGTACAGCGGACATCTCAAAGTCCTGGAGAGATATCACCAGTGGTGCCTCTGCAAGATCCTGCAAATTCAGTGGCAGGACAGGTGCTCCAATATCAGTGTCCTCTCTCAGGCCAACATCCCCAGTATTGAGACACTGCCCGTGGCTAGTCAGTTACATTGGGCAGGCCACATTGTCTGCATACCTGACACAAGACTCCCAAAACAAGCTTTCTATTCTGAGCTCCATCACGGCAAGAGGCTACCAGGAGGGCGGAGGAAATACTAGGATGTCCTTAAAGCCTCCCTGAAAAAATATGACATCTCCACTGATTCGTGGGAATCTCTTGCCCGAGACTGCCCTAAATGGAGAAGAAGCATTCGCGAAGGTGCCAGCCAGTTTGAACAATGTCGACATGCCCAGCCAGCGACCAAGTGCAAACAGCGGAAGGAACGTTCGGAATTTCGAGCATCCCATTCACTCACTTCACCAAACACCACCTGCCCCACCTGTGGCAGAGTGTGTGGATCCAGAATTGGTCTATTCAGTCACCCACAACCCTGGAGTGGAAGAAGGTCATCCTCGTTCTCGAGGGACTGCCTAAGAAGAAGAAGGTGGTAACCTTTTGCAGCCTGGAGGTCAACTGACTGTCTGGACTCCATCTTGAGCTTTTAAAAATCACAACTTTTATGACATAATCATGTTCCAAGGTTCAGCGTTCATAATACCAGAGGATGCTGTTTTAAGATAATTGACAAATGTACCAGAGGTGAATTGAGAATTATTTTTAACACAGTGAGTTGTTGTGATCTGGAATGTACTGCCTGAAAGGGCAGTGGAAGCAGATTCAATAATCTCTTTCAAAAGACAATGGATAAATACTTGAAGGGGGAAACGTTTGCAGGACTATGGGGAAAGAGCCGCAGATTGGGATTAATTTGAGAATGCTTTCAAAGAGCCTGCACTGGTGCAATGGGCCGAATGGCCTCTTTGAGTGTCAAATCATTTTATGAACACACCGGCCAGTGCAGACTATCGAGTGACGGTTTTCACTTGTTTAAATGCTCGCTGGTGTGAAACAACACCTGTGCATTGAACAATGTCCCCGGCAGCAATCTTTCTGGTAATTAAATCCAGTGCTGCTATAATTGAGGGGTTGTACTAATGTTCAGTGGTTCAGTATGTGTGCTAAAGAGTCTGGGATCTATTGAGTTTCATCAGAAGTGATTGAGCTTGATGCCCTAAGTGGCTGCAACTGATGAAGTATGTTAGGTTCACTCGGAAACCACAAGACCACAAAAAAGCCATGTCCTTGTTCTGCAATCTTAACTAGGAACTGTGAAGTGCACAAAGCCAGTACGCTGGCAGGACCCGTTACTTCAGTTTTTGTTGGGCGCAGCTGCCTGGCACAGCTCGGCCATTCCCAGGGCGCTCTATCTGTTCATTGGGGTACTGGATCATGCAGTGTGTTGGACTTGGAGCTCTGACACACTGAGTTTAAATCCAGCCCAAGCGGAGCAGATGGAAATCCCTCCATGGCCTCATCCCACTCTATCTCTGTAACCTCCTCCTCCAGCTCTACAATCCTTCGCGAACTGAGTTCACCAACTCTGGCCTCTTGTGCATCCTTGTCCTTCAGCCCTCCACAGGCGGCTGTGCCTTCAGCCGCCTAAGTCCTAAGCTCTGGAATTCTCTCCCCAAATCTTTTGCGTTTCCTCCTTTTAAGCTGCTCAAAACCTACCTCTTAGACCAAGCTTTCGGTCACTTGTCCTAATATCTCATGTGGCTCAGCATCAAATTTTGTTTGATAATGTTCCCATGAAACACCTTGTGGCATTTTTACTATGTTGAAGGCGCTATATAAATATAAGTTGTTATATTCTGCTGCCTGTAAGAGCTTTGTATGAAATGAGCATTGATTCTCTTGGCCCAGTTCCCACTGCGTTGGCCTAGTTTGTACCTAATTAATCATCTCACTCAAAGGGCGTGAGGCGCAGTGCAGGAGTTTGACAAAAGAAGCAGAGGCTTCTTTTGAGTGAGGGAAGATTTTCTTTACACAGGGCATGTTGTGATCTGGAACGCACTGTCTGAAAGGGACGCAGTAACTTTCAAAAGGGAATTGGATAAATACTTTTCAGGGAAAGAAAGTACAGGATTATAGGGAAAGGATTAATTTGATAGGTCTTTCAAAGAGTTGGCAAAGGTATGATGGGCCCAATGGCCTCCTTCTGTATCTTTCTATGATAATTGTTCAAGTCCTGTAGTCCTGAGTCAGTAACCAAGTGCAGGTGGAATGTCAAGCTCTCTCAACCAAGCTAAAGCTAACCTGACAAATGTAACTGACAGCAGATTTGATGGGGTGGATAGCTGGATGGAACGAGAGGGTGCGGAGAGGATTGTTAAACCGTGTAAAGTAAATAACTGAAGAAAGATTTATAGTGCCCAACAATCTGCTCCCTGGCTTTAAGTGAAACTCGTTGCCGCATTGAACAGTTGAAGCATTTAAGGGGAAGCTTGATGTATATATGAAGGAGAAGGGAATAAAGGGATAGAGCAGGGTGTGAAGAGATAATCAGAGTGGGAGGAGGCTTGCGCCCAGGATAAACACCAGTATAATGTTTCTGTTATCGGATGTGTGAAAAAATTATTTTGAATTCTTGCACACTTTTTTCTCAGGCAGCCGTTCTGAAACCCAGTTGTGACTATTGAGATATAAATCTTGGCCACCACGCTGACAAATCTTATTGTGCATGAGCTCAGATGTAAGCCCTGTGGGGGTGTCACTATGAGCTGACTGATGAGCCTAGTGCGAGAGTTAGAAACAGGTAGTGATTGAAGTTAAAATAGAACACGAGATCCTCTGTTTATAAAGGCACGAATAGTAAAAATAGGACTGTTAGACAAGTAGAACTAAAGTTCATAATTCGTTCATTGGCCAAGTGGAGACGGAACTTGACAACTTCTAGCTTTTGCAGTGACTGCAGCAACTACCGTGGGATCTCCCTGCTCAGCATAGTGGGGAAAGTCTTCGCTCGAGTCATTTTAAACAGACACCAGAAGATGGCTGAGCGTGTCTACCCTGAGGCAGAGTGCAGCTTTCGAGAAGAGAGATCCACCATTGACATGCTGTTCTCCCTTCGCCAGCTACAGGAGAAATGCCGCGAACAACAGATGCCCCTCTATGTTGCTTTCATAGATCTCACCAAAACCTTTGACCTAGTCAGCAGACGTGGTCCCTTCAGACGACTAGAAAAGATCGGATGTCCACCAAAGCTACTAAGTATCGTCACCCCATTCCATGACAATACGAAAGGCACAATTCAGCATAGCGGTGCCTCATCAGACCCCTTTCCTATCCTGAGTGGCGTGAAACAGGGCTGTGTTCTCGCACCTACACTGTTTGGGATGATCTTCTCACATGCGTTCAAGTCTTCAGAAGAAGGAATTTTCCTCCACACAAGATCAGATGGCAGGTTGTTCAAACTTGCCCGTCTAAGAGCGAAGACCAAAGTACGGAAAGTCCTCATTAGGGAACTCCTCTTTGCTGACGATGCTGCATTAACATCCCACACAAGAGTGTCTGCAGAGACTTATCGACAGGGTTGCGGCTGCCTGCAATGAATTTGGCCTAACCATCAGCCTCTAGAAAACGAACATCATGGGAAAGGACGCCAGAAATACTCCATCCATCAATATCGGCGACCACACTCTGGAAGTGGTTCAAGAGTTCACCTACCTAGGCTCAAATATCACCAGTAACCTGTCTCTCGATGCAGAAATCAACAAGCGCATGGGAAAGGCATCCGTTGCTATGTCCAGACTGGCCAAGAGAGTGTGGGAAAATGGCGCACTGACATGGCACACAAAAGTCCGAGTGTTTCAAGTCTGTGTACTCAGTACATTGCTCTACGGCAGCGAGGCCTGGACAACGTATGTCAGCCAAGAGCAACGTCTGAACTCATTCCATCTTCGCTGCCTCCACAGAATCCTTGGCATCAGGTGGTAGGACCATATCTCCAACGCGGAAGTCCTCGAGGCAGCCAACATCCCCAGCATATACACCCTACTGAGCCAGCGGCGCTTGAGATGGCTTGGCCACGTGAGCCGCATGGAAGATGGCAGGATCCCCAAGGACGCATTATACAGTGAGCTCGTCACTGGTATCAGACCCACCGGCCGTCCACGTCTCCGCTTTAAAGACATCTGCAAACGCGACATGAAGTCCTGTGACATTGACCTCAAGTCGTGGGAGTCAGTGGCCAGTGATCGCCAGAGCTGCCGGACAGCCATAAAGGCGGGGCTAAAGAGTGGGGAGTTGAAGAGACTTAGCAGTTGGCAGGAAAGAAGTCAGAAGTGCAAGGGGAGAGCCAACTGTGTAACAGCCTCTACAACCAATTTTATCTGCAGCGCCTGTGGAAGAGTCTGTCACTCTAGAATTGGCCTTTATAGCCACTCCAGGTGCTGCTTCACAAACCACTGACCACCTCTAGGCACTTACCCATTGTCTCTCGAGACAAGGAGGCCAAAGAAGAAGATTTCAGAAGAAATCCTGACCTCTATGGTTTTGAACGCTATTGGGATGGTGCCTGAGAGAAGGGAGTCATTGATGGAGAGGGATCTAGGGTGGAGGGATGTTGGCAGGAAGGGGTATTAGGTGGTCAGGAGAATACGTTGCTTGTATCTGAATTCACAATTGTATTTCCACTATTTTACGTCTAGCTGCTGCTATGATTGGATGACTTGGGACACTTCAACTATTTTATACAGAGTTGAGAGCTGCTTATAATGTGGGCTTCTCGGAATCCACGCTAATTATCCAACTCCTTTTTAAACTTCAGTGGGTAAAAATTGCAGAATGTAGTAGAACTTCAGCTGTCAGGAGCAGTGAACTAACCTTTAATGAGCTGTGAGTTTTTGCAATGACTCAACAAATACTGCCCAAAGGAAATGGTTTAAGGCAGTGCTGTGAAGTGTTTTGATGTACCTTCTGCAGCGGCACCAGAGCCTGTAAACTGGTGTAGTTTCTTGATTTGTTTTACAACGCTGAGCTTTTTGTGCTTTTGAAGTGAGGAGTCTCCATGCTGGGGAATGGAATATATTCCCATTTTGGACACCAGTATTGGCATCAAGTACTGCTTTTGGCCAGATACTGTAGTTAGATGCAGAGTAAAGCTCCCTCTACACTGTCCTCATCAAACACTTCCAGGGCAGGTACAGCACAGTGTTAGATACAAGGTAAAGCTCACTGTATACCGTCCCCATCAAACACTCCCAGGGCAGGTACAGCATAGGCACGCATGATGAAGGTGACTGATTCCAATGGCCTGCCCATTTCTCACAGGGGCTGTCCTTTGTAGGGCTATTCATTATTGGGGTGGTTTGACCAGAGTTCCTGCATTCTGCTGTTGGAAGTCTTGGTTCCTGCTTTGATCAAATCCAAATAGGAAAGGAGCTGTGTACATACACCTCCTAAAAATTTGTTCTTGGGATATGGGAGACACAAACCTTTGCCCTGATCACCTAGAGTAAGACCAGAGTGATTTGTTGGCTAAGCTGGTTAAGGACAACAGGTTCCCTTCCCTGAAAGATATTGTGAACCAGTCGGGTTTTTACAAGTCTGGCAGCTTTTGTGTTTGTGGATATTTGCCTGATTTATTGATTTTCACAACTTTTCATGAACTCAATTTTGCTAGTTCACAAGCTTAATCACTAGGTCAATAACCGCATGTCCCTACCTGGTAACTTTTACATTACTTGGGAATGAAGGTTTCCACTCCCTCTGTGATTAGTCTGTAGTGTCACCTCTTGCAATACAGAGGTGCACGTTGGTGCAGACTCTGTAGTGTAGGCAAATAATAAATTGGAAAGGAACATAAATTACAACAACTCAAAATTCCTAACATCACTATTATTACAGGGGAAGATGTAAATGCGTGTGTTTAAGCTCAATGCCAGGAGTTGAACATAATCATAAAAAGTGAAATGCTGGAAATCTGAAATTGAAAATGTTGAGGATATTCGACTCGGGTACCATCACATGTCAATGATTTGAGTTTCAACTATGAGCCCTTCCTCCTTGTTGTTCATAAACTGAAACCTTCAATGACTATGCTGCTGGCTCGGGTGTCTTCAGCATTTTCTGTTTTGAGTATATAATAACGAAGCCTCACGCCACAGTGCAGCACTGAAGGGGGTGCTGCATTGTCACTGAGTGCCACCTTTCAAATAGGAATTAAACGGAAGTGAAGATCCCACAACACCTTTGGAGTCGTCATATTTCTCTCTCAAACAACACCAAAACCAACTCATTGGTCTAAATAGCAGCTGCCATGTTTGCTGACACAAGTTATATTTCATTTTGTGAGGAAAGAAGAGGCCTGCATTTGTATAGCACCTTTCAAAATCTCGGGACATCTCCGCGCTTTACAGCCAATAAAGTACCCTGGAAGTGTAGTCACTATAGGAAGTCCAATACTTTTATGTTTTGCATATATAGATACCAATATTACAAGTTTCCTTTTATGTCTGAATGTACCGAGTACAATTCTGGTCTCAGTGTAAGTGAAATTTTAAATTGGGAGGCCATATGAAGATCAATTGTGTGTGTTTTTGTTTGTTGTCTAAATGCTGGGTTTATCTGCTGGGATTCAGCTTTGTAAATAATGTTCTTGATGATACAGAAGGCTTATTGTCTGAGGTTTGGTATTGTGGATCTACTCCTTGGAGACTGGTTAGCAATTCATGAGCTGTTAAGAGAATTAATGGCAGTTGTCTTGCGAGTTGAACTCAGGGCATCCAATGCCGTCTGAAAGATTGGTTACAAGGAGTCCTACACTTTGAATCCAAGAAAGACAAATAGGAGGACTTTCTAAATGGTGAGAAACTAGAAACTGGGAGATTTGTGTGTCCGTGTAGACAAATCAGTAAAAGCTTGCACAGGTACAAAAATCAATCAAAAAGGTTAATGAAATGATGGCCTTTATTTCAACAAGACTGGAATACAAAGGAGAGGAAGTGATGCTTCAGTTATACAGGGGCTTGGTCAGACCCCCATCTGGAATACTGTGTTCAGCTTTAGACACTGCACCATAGGAAAGCTATATCAGCCTAGGAGGGAATGCAGTGCAGGTTTACCAGAATTAAATTAGGACTCAGAGGGTTAAATTGTCAAGACCGTTTGAGTAAACGTGGAATAAAAACAGAAAATGCTGGAAATACCCAGATCTGGCAGCATCTCTGGAGAGAGAAGCAGAGTTAACATTTCAGGTCGATGACCTCTTTATCAGGACTCTGAGAGGTCATCAGCCTAAAATGTTAACTCTATTTCTCTCTCTCCACAGATGCTGCCAGATGTGCTGGGTATTTCCAGCACTTTCTGTTTTTATTTCAGATTTTCCAGCATTTGCAGTATTTTTTTTTTGAGTAAATTTGGCTTTCAGTCCATTGCATATAGAAGACTGAGAGGTTAGAAATGGAAAAAATATTTCCCCTCGTCCTATCCAGAACGAAGGAGGAACACAATCTTACAATTCCAGGCAGGCCATTCAGGAGTGAGATCAGGAAATACATTTGGCTCAGGGTAATGGCTGAATTTGGTTGTTGCAGAAGAAATTTTGCACAGAGTTGCTATATTTTCCTTTCTCCGATGAAATGTCATTTGTGTTTTGGACTTTGAACCAGAAGGTTGAGTTCAAATCACAGCGCGAGCTACATGAAGTCAAATCGCCTCTTGACTAAGCTGAATGAAGTACCTTTGAACTCTATGTCTGTGTTTGTGTTGGGCATGGTTGCAGTATTCTGATGGGCTCAATCATGTTGCTCTGGTCAAGATCCAACAGCTATAAATGAAAGCTGCAATCGCAACTCTGATTTATACATACGCTGTGGAACTTTCCCACCAATATTAATGGCTGTGTTATAAAGCAAAGGCAGCCAAGACTTGCAAAGACTGCTATTTAATATAAATTCATCAGAAGTGCCTCTGCCTAGGCTATGATCAGGGAGTGTTTGCAGAATTGGATGGTAAAGGAACTGCGGTTAATCAGGTTCTCCAATTGGGTGAGGCGTCATCAGCAAACTGACCACAATGGAACAATAAGATTGTAGCCTCTGCCAGCAGCCGTTAGCCTTCCCCCTTACAGTGCTGCTTCTCAAGGGGCCACTGTCAGCTGATAACAGGCAAAGTTCTCATCAATTTAACTTTATATGTTGTTTAACTGTGTCAACATTGTTCAGTAACTAACCTCTGTAGGGGCAATTGCTTGCTGATGCGTCAATACACCGAGCTAGGAGTGCCTGGGAAGGTTTAACTTTAACCCTTTAGATATTCCAGTGCTGCCTAATTTGTTTCAGAATGATACTGTACTGGAGGTTAGAGGGTTAAATTATGAGGACAATTAGCATAAAGTTTGTATTCCCTTGAGTTTAGAAAATTAAGGGGTGATCTGAACCATGTGCTTAGAATGTTGAAAGGATTCAATTGGGGTCGTTACAGAGAAACTATTTCTTCCATTGGGGGAATCCAAAACGATGAGTGTTAAAATTAGAACCAGGCTATTTTCAGGAGTGAAATCAAGCAGCACTTTATCTCACACAGGCTAGAGGAAACCTGGAACACTCTCCCCCAAAAGGTTGGAGATACTGGTGTTCAATTGGAACTTTTAAGACTGAGATTGATGGTCTAATCTAACAAAATCTATCAAGGGATATGGAGCTAAAGACAGGTAAATGCAGTTGAGGTATAAATGAGCTGTGATCTAATTGAATGGTGGAGCAGGTTAAAGGGGCTGAATGGTCGTCTCCTGTTTGTATGTTCCATTCATTCTTCCTTCACTAGGAAAATTTAGCATAGAAAAAAATGTTCAGATTTGTGAGAAAGCACTCTGAAAATGGAATATTTTGAGCTGTTTTTTGACACTGAACATAGCAGCAGGAGTAGGCCATTCAGCCCATCGAGCCCGCTCCGCCATTCAATATGATCATGGCTGATCATCCACTTCAATGCCTTTTTCCCACACTATCCACATATCCCTTTATGTCATTGGTATTTAGAAATCTGTCAATCTGAAAATTGGTACCATTCTCAAATGGTTAAAGTGTTAGCTTAGTCATGTCTTAAAAATAAATATTTTATTGCTGTTGCATTTTTTGGCTTTAGACATCAACACGCTGTCAGTCACTTATGTAAGAGATGGGTTAGTGGTTAACCTTGAGTCTGATTGTCCTGGATTGTACAGGGCAGGCACAAGTTTCAAGTCCGGAGTTGATTGTATTCTGGCATATAATAGTGTACAGTCATGTGTGGAAATCCAGTGTCACCTGCTGAGCAAGGGCTATGAGGAAGAAGTAGGGGAGTGGGACTAATTGGATAGCTCTTTCAGGGAGTCAAGCAGAGGCAGGATGCGCAGAATGGCCTCTTTCTGTGTGGTATCATTCTATGAAATATACAAAAATAGAGTTTCTGTTTGCCCAACAGACACAACCTTGGCCATTTTCACTCCCTTGCAGTGAGCATCACTTGCCTAAATCCTGAGAGTTTGGTCATACAGTAAGGAACCCTTCAGACATGCACAGGGATACTACTGGAGTCAAACCAGCACTCTGAAGCCTGCCAGTACAGAACACCCAATTTGCTCGTTCAACCAGCACCACCTAACCATTAGCCCTTCCAGGTTCAATTTCCAGCCTCAGCTGGGGTATTGTAGGCAATTCCGGACACCACACTAAAGATGTAAAGGCCTTGGAAAGGGTACAGAGGAGGATTACCAGGATATTACCAGGAATGAGGAACTTTAGTTATGAGGGCTGTTCTCCTTTGAATGGAAAAGGTCAGGAGGTGACCTCCTCGAGGTTTTCAAGATAATGAGAGGTTATGATAGAGAAGAGACAGAAAAACTCTTTCCTCTGGCGAATTGGTCAAAAGGTAGAGATTCAAAATCATTGGAAGATTGTCCGGAGAGGAGATGGGAAGAAATGTTTTCAGGATCTGGAATGCTCTGACCAAAAAGGTGATGGAAGCTGATTCTTTGAATGATTTTAAGAGGGAGATGGACAGGTACTTGAGGATGAAGAATTTACAGTGGGATGTGGGACTAAACACAACTGCTCTTTCAAAGAACCTGCACAGGCACAATGGGCTGAAGGGTGGCCTCTTGTGCTGTCCGTTTCTATGATTCTATGAGTATCTTTCGACTGAACTGGAGTTGGAAGAATTGTATTATTTCTCCACCACCCGGTGACTGGCCAACCCCTCCAGGTTACACCAGTGAGACAGGCTGACCAGTCAATCAGCAGCAGCAACCTGCAGCAGTGCAGTAGTACCTGGCGCAGGTGTTGATCACTGAGATGGCTTCGGAGCTTCACTGTTGCAATCTGCTAGATGGGGAATGTAGAGGAAGAAAGCACCTACCTGATCCTCTGTTAACTCTCACCCTCACTCTCCACCTGGGGTAGTGTAACACTGCGTTCAGGTTCTTCAGGAGAGCCAGTAATTAAGGGGATGAGCAGGTCAAGAGTTGGTGCGATTGGAGCTGTCTCTTATGAAGGGAATGGGTAGTTGGCGAACTCTCTCCTCTCATAGGAGAATCCAGAACAACGGCAAGTATCTCAGAATTCAAACTCAACCAGTGAGTGAATGCAAGAGAAACATCACTACACAAAGAACTGTGGGAATGTAGAACGCATTGTCCCAAAAGGTCTTCAGTGCAAAATGAATGTTTTTTTAAAAATGTAACTGCCCTGGCTAACAACAATGGTGAAGGTGGGCTGAATGGCCTCTTAGGAGTTATTTCGGAAATGAGTGAGAGGGAGCCTGGCTACCAGAATTAGTGCGAAGATACATGGGGATGTTGCATAAAGTTTCAGTTGGGAAAAGTTGTACAAGCATTTTCCTGAGACAGATTGCTATTCAACCAGTATATTTATTCTGTCAAAGAACACTGGGGCTGCTACTGGAATGGTTTTTGTTCTGGTTGAACTGAAAACACTTAACTGTTTCGTTCCTAATAGTGGCTATGCAATGAAAATGGGATAAAAGTGGAACTACTGCTTGTTTTTAAAAAGACCAGCTTTTCATTGAATGGGTTCTCCAGCTGTTTGATTTTGTCCCAATTAAATCATTCATGTTTGGTGAACTTAATGTAGAATGCATGTGGTCAGTGGTGCACAGGAATGGAGGCATGATTCACACCACTTGTTGGTCTATTCCCACATTATTCACTTCTTTGTAGATCCAAACTGTCTGCTACTTTCTTTGGATAGCAGGACCATGTCCCAAATTGACATCTGATGTGTCTCTAGTATAGGTTCAGAAGTAGAATACAACAAGAGCTTGCATTTCTACAGCGTCTTTCAAGGCCTCAGGACATCCCAAAGCATTTTACAGCCAACAAAGTACTTTTGAACTGTTGTAATGTAGGAAATGCAGCAGCTGATCTGTGCACAGCAAGCTCCCACAAACTGCACTGTGGCACACAGATGAAATCATAGAAACTTAAGCTCATAAGGAGGCCTTTCGGCTCATCGTGCCTGTGCTGGCTTTTTGACATATCAGTTGTGCTTAGTTCCACATCCCTGCTTTTTGTCTGTAACCCTGTAAGTTCCCCATTCAGAAGTACCTGTCCCACTCCCTTTTAAAGTTATTTATGGAATCAACTTCCATCACCTTTTCAGGTCGAGTGTTGCAACAATTCACAAGTGAAAATAAATCTCATCGTCTCCCCTGTAGATCTAGATTTAAACGCCTTGAAATGGAATGATTTAAAATAAAATTTTAAATTAGGGCGGCACAGTGGCGCAGTGGTTAGCACCGCAGCCTCACAGCTCCAGCGACCCGGGTTCAATTCTGGGTACTGCCTGTGTGGAGTTTGCAAGTTCTCCCTGTGTTTGCGTGGGTTTTCTCCGGGTGCTCCGGTTTCCTCCCACAGCCAAAAGACTTGCAGGTTGGTAGGTAAATTGGCCATTACAAATTGCTCCTAGTATAGGTAGGTGGTAGGGAAATATAGGGACAGGTGGGGATGTGGTAGGAATATGGGATTAGTGTAGGATTAGTGTAAAATGGGTGGTTGATGGTCGGCACAGACTCGGTGGGCCGAAGGGCCTGTTTCAATGCTGTATCTCTAAACAAAAAAAAAATAAAAAAAGAAACAAATGGAAAATGTAATCAATCGAGGATTAGTCGTTCACCAAATCAGGTCTTAAATCTACAGGTTGTGGGACGGAGTGTCAGGAGAGTAGAGTGGTTCCACATTTGAGTTCACGACTAATAGCATTCTCCGAAACGTAAATATATTTAATTGACAGATTGCTAGTGCGATTTTGGTGAAGGGGTCAGTTAAAGGCAGCGTTAGAAGGTGACTCCTTTAAAAGCAGATCAGAAATGGAGATAGGATTCTGAATTTACAGCTCTGATGTACAGTGGCCTTGAGCTGTGGTGCAGACCAGTCATTGCTGATACCAGGGAAGTTAATGAGTAGCACAGCAGCAAACAAAGGCAGTGTCGGGAAACAGGCCTGCAGTTTAATGTAGAGTGGAAGGACCACTTGATGAATTATGGCGAGCAAATTTCTCTCCCTGGTCTCCATAGATGCTCTACAAGCAGATTTACATTTCCTACCTTTCTGCCAAGGGAAAGTAACATGCACATATCACTCTTCCACCTGGTGTTACATTAGGACTCAGCTGTGTAGTGTGAAGATCGAAGTAGAGGGAGTGTAAACGGGGGAGAATCAATTTTACTGAATCTACATTTCTGAAGAGAGAGACGCTCATGTTATGGAGCACGGCTCGCAAAGGGAATTCTCCCCTCTTCCATCTGCCATTGACTGAACCCCTGTAATGTATAAATGCCTTTCTACTGACTATTGAGAAACATTTTGGAGTGAGACTGTGACGGGAAGAATTTCCTTGCTGCCTCTTTGAGCGGTTAAATTCTCAGGCCGCTGAATCTATAATCATTTCACATGCCAACATTTAATAGAAAAATGACGGGGGTCAGAAGGTAATGTTCTCTCGCCTCCCGACAAGACTTTGTATTTATTTACATAAAAGGCAGCCCTTCTGAAATTATTTGTGCATTGCGCAGTGTTCCAGTTTAGTCTGGACAGATCAGAGCTAAAAGATTCTGTCTAGATCGGAATCACGAGTTTGTACTTTTGGAAGAACAGCGGGCTTGGGACTAATTGGGATAGATCTTTCAAAGGGGCAGGATGGGCCACATTGCCTCGTTCTTTGTTACAGGTTTCTATGAATACATTGATATTTCTCTTTTAAGGTTCACTAGCAACGCCTAAACTTTACTGTTCCTAATGAAACTGTGTTTTGGAACAAAATTTATAAATTTAGAAGTTTTCAGTGCCGCCTGAATTGATTTCCAGCCAAATATCTGAGAAATTGGTTGAGGTTAGCCAATCGCAACTTGTAATAAAGTGTGAAATAACCCAGTGACTAAAGGTCGAAATGGAGGTGACAAAGCATTGGTGTGTGTCTCAGAGCCTCCTTTTAGCTACAGATTGTGTTGGGAAATAAAACAAAGCAGAGAAATAGGTTTTCCCTCAAAATAGAAAATATCTCGACTCTGGGGAAGGGTGGGCAGACATTGAGTACGCTATTTGCTTTATTCACATTCTTTTTGATTTATTTTTTCTAATTTAGAGATCCAAGGCCAACTAATCAAAGAGTCAACAAGCATGTCAACAATGATGTCAACTTGCGTGTTCAGAACCTGACCATATTAGTCAGACATGTAAAGAATTACTACCAGGTACGTATCTCGGGGCCTGCACCCAACTTCCTGCCTCTTGTGGTTTTGTCGTGTTTGAAGGACCGTCTTGCCAGATGTAAGCGATATTTCTGTTCTCTCCCACACATCTCCTCCCTCCCCCCAACTTCCTGCTGTGCTGAATGAACCATCTCAAATTCAGACTCTGAAAATGTTTGTTTGCTGTGCTTATTTTTAATGAGAATTGAACAAAGTGATGGTATTCAAAACAAACTCCAAATTCATCTTCCAAACTGTGTGCGTGCATGTCTTACCCAATCAGAGTTGTAAATTGCATTAACATTTAAGAACCATTTATCAAGATCTAAATCTCCTTTTCCTCCTCCTGAGTCCTCTCAGGACACAGGTGTCCTCCAGGACCTGGCCCATGGGGCCCTTCTTTAAGTGCAAGCCTAAACAGGAGGGTCATGGTATCATTTAACATAGTAAGAAACAATCCAACATCATTTCCCAATGATCGTACTTACAGTTTTCATCGGAGTGGGTACAGGGTGCTGAGGGGGGTGGTGTTGCTCACTGGAATTGTGATCAGCACCAGGAATCCTGACTTTCCCCAGGAATGCTGGTGAATCATTACACTTGTACGAACACAACAGCCAATCACAGGAGTACTGGTGAACTGTTACACCAGAACTAACACAACAACATAGGCCAGGAATCAAACTGGGGACTTTCTGGACTGTACAGTACGCTTGTATGTCACATTTATCAACTGAGCGATAGGGAGAGCCTTGTGTCTTTTCAGGCAAAACTTTGCTTACTCCACCATCCCTCACCCCCGACAAAATACAAATTGCCGTGAACCATTTCTTCACAGAGCAGACATGCTGCTTACTCCCAGTCATGCCAGTGACACCCTCCAGGAATGAGGATTGTTTGTTTCCGTTGGCTCATCTGGTATCTTCCTCATCGCTGGTCCAAACCAACTTCTCGTGCCTTTTAGAAGCGAGTCGTTATCATAATCGTAAAATAGCACAGTACAGAAGGAGGCCATTCAACCCATCGTGCCGGCAGCAATCAAGTTGGTTCCTTGGCATTGGTTGCATATAGATTTGGGAACAGAATCAAGATAAGAACATAAGAAATAGGAGCAGGAGTCGGTCATACGCCCTCGTGAGCCTGCTCTGCCATTCAATACGATCATAGCTGATCTTCTGCCTCAACTCCGCTTGCCCGTCTGTTCCCTGTATTCCTTTGAATATGACGCAAGGACAGTGCAGAATGAGCCCTTTCTTCTCCCTCGTGCTTCCCCATGGCTTTTACCCAATTTTACTATAAACAGTATCTGATCATTATCACATTGGTCTTTGAGAGAACTTGTTGTGTACAAATTGGCAGCTACATTTCCTACATGGGTGTGCAAGAAGAGAGAGATCTCAGTTGGTGTACACATCTCTGAAGGTGGCAGGACAGGTTAATGAAGCACATGGGATCTTGGGCTTTATGAATGGCGTCATAGAGTACAAAAGCCAGCAAGTTATGCTAAACCTTTACAAACACTAATTTGACCTCAACTGGAGTGTTGTGGCCAATTTCGGCACCACAACTTAAGGAGGACAGGAAGGCTTTAATCAAATCGTTCCCAGGATGAAGGATCACCGTTACGTGGATAGAATGAAAAAGCTGGGGTTTGTTCTTGTCAGACAGAGAAGGCTAAGTAAGAAGAGGTTTGATAGAGGTGTTCAAAATCATGAAGGGTTTAGATAGAGTAAATAAAGAGAAATTGTTTCCAATCGCTGAAGGATCAATAACCAAAGGGCACAGATTTAAGGTGTTGGCAAAAGAACCAGGAGAGACATGAGGAAAGACTTTTATGCATCAAGTGGCTAGGGTTTGGAATGCACTGCCTGACAGGATGCTGGATACAGATTCAATAGTAGCCTTCAGAAGGGAATTGGATAAATACTTGAAAGGGAATAAAATTTGCAGGGGTCTTGGGAAAGTACAGGGCAGTGAGACTAACTGGATTGTTGCTGGCACAGGCTGAATGGACTGAATGGCCTCTTGTGCTGTATTATTCTACAATTGCAATAGTGACTACACTTCTTAAAAAGTACTTCATTCACTTTGAGACGTCCTGAGGTTGTGAAAGGTGCTATATAAATGCACGTTCTTTAATAGAACATAGAACAGTACAGCACAGTACAGGCCCTTCGGCCCATGATGTTGTGCCGACCCTTTAACCTACTCTAAGATCAAACTACCTACATACCTTTCATTCTGCTAATAGAACATTTCTTCTATAAAAGGACGTACTGGCAGTGAGCACAGCTCTGCCTGTATTAAAGTGAACGTGTGGTGACTTTCTCGGGAGAAATCCTGCCACATGCATGATATGGAGTTGGGCCCGAGTAACAGAAAGATCAGTTGGATTTAACAAAGCCTCAGTGTTAGGCGTTACTGTTTGCGGCAGGCAGCTTCAGTGGCTGATTTGCATTCTGGAAGTCTATAATGGGACTGTTACTTAGATTACAAAACTGTTGTCTAGAAGTTTCAGCTTCTGATTTGTTAGCCACTGTGTTTATGGTTTGGCACAGTTCCTCTCCTTGGTACAGCCAGCTGTACACATACAAATGGAGGAAGTAACGGCCTTAGCCCATGCATGCTAGTTCAATTTGCATTGGAGTAAACTAGGTACAAACAGGACAAGGGGGTTTGAGGTGCTCTCTTACCCTTTCTGAATACCAGTGACTGCAAAAGCACAATTTATTGACATTGCTTTTTTGTGGGTTTCACAGTCTATCAGGAGACCAGCACCATCTGCTACCTTCTTGGCATTTCTTCATGGACGAAGATTTTGGGAAGGTTGTAGTCGTCGGTTGCAGGCCCGCTGGTGACTAGTCAGACTTATCCATGACTGGAAGATTCTCCCACAGCGGGTACAAGTGAAGGTGTAGTCACTGCTGGGGGCAATTGGATCTATCCTTCTCCTTTTCTCTTTCATGCTGGTTCTTCACTCAGTCTCAAAGGTGTCTGTAGCCCTCCTGATGTAGCATCTCCAGGCATCACGATCTATGGCCTGCGCTTCCCACTGGTGATGGTCGATGTGGCACACAGTGAGGGACTTCTTCAGGGAGTCCTTGAAATGTTTGCCCCTCTGTTCCTTTTACACATGGTCAGTTCTCCATGCAACACGATCTTGGGCAGGCGACTGTCGTCCATCCAGGCAATGCGACCCGCCCAACACAGTTGGCTTTGCAGGAGGATGGCCTTGATGCTGGTGTTGTTGGCTGTTTCCAGGACTTCAATGTTTGTGATGCAGTCCTGCCAGTGGATCTTGAGGATGCTGCGGAGGCAGTGCTGATGGAAGCACTCTAGAAGGCATACATGATGGCGGTAAAGGACCCATGACTCGGCGCCATACAGAAGGGTGGTGAGGTCTGTGGCTTTGTACACTTTGCGTTTAGTCTGTGCTCTGAGGCTGTGGCTGCTCCACACACGTTTGTACAGTCTGCCGAATGTTCTGTTTGCATTTGAAAGCCTATTGTCCACTTGTTTCTCTGGTGGCATCAAACGAGATGACGCTCCACAAATAAGTAAATTGCTTGACGGCATTCAGGTCGGTTCCCTCTATGACCATGCTTGGTGGGTCTATATCCTTCTTGGGGTGCAGGCTGATGCAGGACTTCAGTTTTCTTTAAACTGATTTTTAGTCCGAAGAGTTGTGTCGCCTTGGAGAAATGTGTTGTTATACGTTGCAGGTCTGACTGACTGTGGGCCAGGAGACCATAGTCATCGGCAAAAAGAAGTTCACGGATGAGTTTTTCTTGTGTCTTTGTGTGAACCTGAAGACACCTGAGATTGAAAAGGCTTCCATCAGTCCGGAAGTGTACATAAACTCCCTCCTTAAGGCCTTCCTTTGCCTGCTGCAGCATCATGCTGAATAGGGTCAGGGCCAGCTCACATCCCTGCTTCACACCATTGGAGATATGGAAGGGACTTGAGAGGTCACTGTTTTGCTTGACCTGTCCGCACTGATTTTTATGAAACTGCTTCACCATGGCCAGGAACCTGGGTGGGCATCCAAGTTTTTCAAGAATTTTCCAAAGTCCATCTCTGCTCACAGTGTCGAATGCCTTGGTGAGGTCTACCAAAGTGAAGTGCAGGCCTTTGTTTTGCTCACGACACTTTTCTTGTAATTGTCTGAGTGCAAATACCATGTCTGTGGTGCCTCTGTTTGCTCTGAAACCATGCTGGCTCTCTGGGAGGTTTAAAGGCACAGATAAAGTTTCTGTTCTTTTAACTCTAGTGCATTTTATGTTGAAAACTTGGAAGCCCCATTTACTACTACCCTGTTTTGTACGACTGACCATTTATCACCTACATTTTTATGCCCCCTCTGTTATGCAGACTCCACTCCCCCATCTGCCATGGACTCCACTCCTGTAATGTTATATTAGGCATTGAAAAAACATTTAAGTGGATTGGGGAAGTGTCGGGGGAGAATTTCCTTGCTGCTGCTTTCAATGGTTAAATATTCATGCGGCTGAATCTATAACAAGGCCAACATTTCACAGGAAGATGATGGGGGTCAGAAAGTAACGTTTTCTCACCTGTCTGCAAGTTTTTTGTACTTGATTTACATAAAAGCAGCCCCTCTGTAATTATTTGTGCATTGCACGCTCTTCCAATCTGGTCTGGACAGATGAGGGCTAAGATTTCTGTCCAGATTAGTCCACGGGTTTGTGCTTTTGAATGAGCGGGGCGGGGGGGGGGTGGAGGGGAATCGGGGGTAGGGGGAGTGGGACTAGGTGAATAGCTCTTTCAGGTGCAATAGGCTGATTGGCCTCCTTCTGTGCTGCAAGGTTTTATGATTTCTTGCGGATATTGCCATTTTACTTTTGTAATCCCTCATTTAAAAAAAAAGTTTAGATATCCATTCTCCATCTTTGCCAAGCGGCTAATTTCCATCTCGGTAAGTTGTGTGCACCATCATGGAGGGGAGTTCAGGCAGAGACTGCCCAGAAGGCACAGAGTAGTATTGCTATGAATTTGGATAACTGTTTCAGCAGGGAGAGTAAGAACACAGGGAACTGTTAATGTCTCTGGGACACTGCAGAAAAGTTGCCATCTGCACATTAAATTTGAGCGAGTAATGGAGGAGCAGACTCTGGGCTTTTAGTATGCTCTGATGTTTACTTACGCTGCACAGGGACCACATCCGTAGCATCTGAAAGAATTACTAGTTCCATTTTCAGTTTATCATTGAGTGATGCCAAAGGTCATGGAAGGGAAGTCAGTTAATATAAAGAGTGTCGCCCACTCAAAATGGAGTATGTAGTAACCCCAGTGGATGTTTTTTCTTTTTTGTATAAAGCTGCAGTATTGTTGTGAATAAGGCATTTAGTTTCTGTTTAATATGTCCCTGGGTCAAAGTCAGCTTTAAGCTCTTGAATTCAGTCCCCAAACATCTCCACCTCTCTCCCTCCTTCTTAAAACCTAACGTCTTAACCAAGCTTTTGGTCACCTGCCCTAATATCTCCTTCGGTGACTCAGTGCCAAATTTTATCTAATAACACTCCTGTGAAATGCCTTGGGATGTTTTACTACATTAAAGGTGCGACATAAATGCAGGTTGTTGAAGAGTCAGTTACATTCTACTTATTACTCTGTATCTTTGGAATATTTGCCTAAGATGTTGCTGGAGTTGGAAGGGAAATGTTGGGACCAGTGCTCTTGACCAGAGGTTGCTGAGTAACCCTGGTTTAATTGTGATTCAGTAATTGGCCTTATTTAAAAAAAAATAAACTGATGTAAATTGAGTGATAGTTGTTCTCACAAAAGGCAGAGGGGGGAGAAAGAGAGAGTGTGTGTTATGTAACGCTCAGAAAACACATTTTAATTCCATGTAAACATCGGCTGGCTCACCTTTGCATGTGAAACAGTTCCATAAATGTTTCAGCTGGTGAAACTGCTGTAATAAAACCGTCTTCTAACCGGACGGACCACCCGGCATCGACCAAGGCACCGGAAACAACAACAGTAAACCCAGCCCTGTCGACCCTGCAAAGTCCTCCTGATTAACATCTGGGGGTTTGTGCCAAAGTTGGGAGAGCTGTCCCACAGACTAGTCAAGCAACAGCCTGATATAGTCATATTCACAGAATCATACCTGACAGACAATGTCCCCAACACCACCATCACCGATCTTGCATATGTCCTGTCCCACCAGCAGGACAGACCCAGCAGAGGTGGCAGCACACTGGTAGACAGTCAAGAGCGAGTTGCCCTGGGAGTCCTCAACATCGACTCCAGACCCCATGAAGTCTCATGGCATCAGGTCAAACATGGGCAAGGAAACCTCCTGCTGATTACCACCGACTGCACTCCCTCAGCTGATGAGTCAGTATTCCTCCATGTGGAATAACACTTGGAGGAAGCACTAAGGGTGGCAAGGGCACAGAATGTACTCTGGGTGGGGGACTTCAATGTCCATCACCAAGAGTGGCGCGGTAGCACCACTACTGACCGAGCTGGCCGAGTCCTAAAGGACATAGTTGCCAGACTGGGTCTGCGGCAGGTGGTGAGGGAACCAACGAGGGAAAAACATACTTGACCTTTTCCTCACCAATCTGCCTGCCGCAGACGCATCTGTCCATGACAGTATTGGTAGGAGTGACCACTGCACAGTCCTTGTGGAGACGACATCCCCCCCCCCCCCTTCACATTGAGGATACCCTCCATCATGTTGTGTGGCATTACCACCGTGCTAAATGGGATAGGTTTCGAACAGATCTAGCAATGCAAAACTGGGCACCCATGAGGCACTGTGGGCCATCAGCAGCAGCAGAACTGTACTCAACCACAATCTGTAACCTCATGGCCCGGCATATTCCCCACTCTACCATTACCATCAAGCCAGGTGACCAACCCTGGTTCAATGAAGAGTGCAGGAGCAGCACCAGACATACCTCAAAATGAGGTGTCAACCTGGTGAAGCTACAACACAGGACCACTTGCGTGTCAAACAGCATAAGCAGCATGAGATAGACAGAGCTAAGCGATCCCATAACCAACGGATCAGATCTAAGCTCTGCAGTCCTGCCACACCCAGTCATGAATGGTGGTGGACAATTCAACTAACTGGAGGAGGTGGCTCCACAAGTATCCCCATCCTCAATGATGGGGGAGCCCAGCACATCAGTGTGAAAGATAAGGCTGAAGCATTTGCAACAATCTTCAGCCAGAAGTACCGAGTTGATGATCCATCTCGGCCTCCTCCTGAAATCCCCAGCACCACAGATGCAAGAATTCAGCCAGTTCGATTCATTCCACATGATATCAAGAAACAACTGAAGGCACTGGATACTGCAAAGGCTATGGGCCCTGACAATATTCCGGCAATAGTACTGAAGACCTGTGCTCCAGAACTTGCCGTGCTCCTGTCCAAGCTGTTCCAGCACAGCTACAACACTGGCATCTACCCGGCAATGTGGAAAATTGCCCAGGTATGTCTTGTACACAAAATTCAGGACAAGTCCAACCCGGCCAATTACCGCCCCATCAGCCTACTTTCAATCATCAGTAAAGTGATGGAAGGTGTCATCAACAGTGCCATCAAGCAGCACTTGCTTAGCAATAACCTCATTGACGCTCAGTTTGGGTTCCACCAGGGCCACTCAGCTCCTGACCTCATTACAGCCTTGGTTCAAACATGGACAAAAGAGCTGAATTCCAGAGGTGAGCTGAGAGTGACTGCCCTTGACATCAAGGCAGCATTTGACCGAGTATGGAATCAAGGAGCCCTAGAAAAACTGAGGTCAATGGGAATTGGGGAAAACTCTCTGCTGGTTGGAGTTATACGTAGCACAAAGGAAGATGGTTGTCCTTGTTGGAGGTCAATCATCTGAGCTCCAGGACATCACTGCAGGAGTTCCTCAGGATAGTGTCCTAGGCCCAACCATCTTCAGCTGCTTCATCAATGACCTTCCTTCAATCATAAGGTCAGAAGTGGGGATGTTCACTGATGATTGCACAATGTTCAGCACCATTCACGACTCCACAGATACTGAAGCAGTCCATGTAGAAATGCAGCAAGACCTGGACAATATCCAGGCTTGGGCTGATAAGTGGCAAGTAACATTTGTGCCACTCAAGTGCCAGGCAATGACCATCTCCAACAAGAGAGAATTTAACCATCTCCCCTTGACATTCATTGGCATTACTCTCGCTGAATCCCCTACTATCAACTTCCTGGGGGTTACCATTGACCAGAAACTAAACTGGAGTAGATATATAAATAACGTGGCTCCAAGAGCAGGTCAGGGGCTAGGAATCATGCGATGAGTAACTCGCTACCTGACACCCCAAAGACCGTCCACTATCTACAAGGCACAAGACAGGAGTGTGAAGGAATACTCTCCACTTGCCTGGATGGGTGCAGCTCCAACAACACTCAAGAAGCTCGATACCATTCAGGACAAAGCAGCCCGCTTGATTGGCACACCATGCACAAACATTCACTCCCTCCACCACCAATGCACCATGGCAGCAGTGTGTCCCATCGACAAGATGCACTGCAGCAACGCATCAAAGCTCCTTAGAGACAGGACCTTCCAAACCCGCAGCCACTACCAACTAGCAGGGCAAGGGCAGCAAATGTATGGGAACACCACCAACTGCAGGTTCCCCTCCAAGTCACACACCATCCTGACTTGGAACTATATCGCTGTTCCTTCACTGTCGCTGGGTCAAAATGCTGGAACTCCCTTCCTAACAGCACTGTGGGTGTACCTACCCCACATGGACTGCAGCGGTTCAAGAAGGCAGCTCACCACCACCTTCTCAAGGGCACTTGGGGATGGGCAATAAATGCTGGCCTGGCCAGCGATGCCCACATCCCCTGAGTGAATTTTTAAAAAAATCATACTTGAGTGTGCAGGGAGACTGAAGATTGGATGTGTAATTGAAATGCACACCAGATCGAATGGCATCTATAATCACTTTCCCAGGCTCTGCAATCCTTTTCAGCCCCCGCCGTGCATATCTCCCTAGATGGCCCTCTCCAACCCCAATCCCATCAGTGGTAGAGGCTTCAACAACCACAAGCTTCACTGTAGGATTCTCCAGGCCTGCTGTCTCACTCCTCCCCTGCTCTGAAGCCGGCTCTTTTAGCATGTGCTCAGTCAGCTTCCGTCACTCGTCTCCCCTTTACTGTTTGCCGTCCTCCAACCTCATCACAGCACCTTGTACAAAACATGTTTGACAAATGTTACTGATGTCTTGGGTGTTGAGGACACACTGGAGTGCCTGAGGGTAACTAGTTCATGTTACTGTTCCTGTCTCCATTGAATTCTACAAGTTCTGAATTTACCGGATTTCTACAAATGTTTGAATTGAGACTAATTAGGGAAGCCCTACCTTAATTTAAACATTTTGACTGTTCTGGGGTAGCTGCACTGTCTGCTGCTGTCACACTGAACCATCGAGAAGGTGCTAGATTGCATTGCTGTTCTGTGCTGCATTGGCTTCTCTCAGTTCGGGTGGTGGTAAGAGGTAAGATAATTGGCTAGAATTCGGGGTATGACAGTGGAGTCGTTACGTTGCTGGACTGGCAATCCAGACACCTGGACTAATAACACAGAAAACATGGGAGTTTGAGAATGTGAATTCATTTTTTAAAAAAAAGATATCTGGTAATAAACAGTGACCGTGAAGCTGTCGAACTGTCATTAAAAAACCCAACTGGTTCACTAATGCCCTTTAGGGAAGGAAACCGTCCTTATCCAGTCTGACCTATGTGTGACTCCAGTCCCACACCAACATGGTTGACTCCTTGGGGGGAATTTTATGCGCTGCACCACGTCGACTTTGGAGGCGGGGAGAGCAATTAATCGGGTTGGATGGTGGCAGCAGAGAGAACCCTGCCACCGCCACCCAAATTAAGTCCGGGGCAGGAAGGCCTGTGAGCAGCCTTCCTGCTCTGCTGCTACTTGAGGTCCTCGGGTGGACAATTAAGGACCTCATCCTGCCTCTGTTGGTATTAGCCCAGCAGCGAGTGGGCCTGTCGACGTGCGAATTGCTTGCTGGCTCCGGGGCCGGTGGGGGTGTGTGTACCTCGTTAAAAGGCCTGAACGTGGGATCCGGCATCGGAAAGCAGGGGGTGCCCACTGAGAGCCACACCTCTTCCCTTGCTGCTGACCTCCCTACACCCCCCCCTCCCCCGTGACACGCCCCCCCATCCCCTCGAAACTCCTCCCACCCTGACCTACCTGTGGCCTGGGTCCCTTGTCTCCAGTGGGCCCAATAACGGTGGCGCTGCTCAGTTAGAGCTGCTGGCCTCTGATTGGCCAACAGCTCTCAGCGGGCGAGACTCCCGTCGCCCGGATAAAATCCCGGCCTTAACTGCACTCAGCAGCCAATCAAGTTTAGTAAACCGCTATTGGGCAACTAGAGATGGACAATAAATGCCAGCCTTTCCAGAGACACTCACATCCAAAGAATGGTCAAGAGTTAAAGTTGGCCTCATTTTCCCCGGGACAAGGAAAATTGTTTGGTTTCCTTATCGCTATGCATTCTCCATTGGGAGATTTTGGTTAGTGCAGGATTGAGAGCTGCAATAAGGATTGAATTAGCTGCATGAATTACTGGTTACTTGATTGAAACACCAGTGGTTAGCACCTGTTCTGCCATTCAGTGAGATTATAGCTTAACTGCATTCTACCCATCCACTACTTGGCTGCATATCCTGTTATATCCTTCACTGGCAAAAGTCTATCTCTGATTTTTTCTCTATTCTTTCATGGGATGTGGGTGTTACTGGCAAAGCCAGCATTTGTTTTCCATCCCTAATTGCCGTTGAGAAGGTGGTGGTGAGCAGTCCATCTGGTGAATTTAAAATTATTAATTGAGCTGGCATCTACTGCTTTTTCTGAGAGAGTTCTACCCTTTTGTGTGAAGAAATGTTTGCTAACCTCTCCTGAATGTCCTGGCTCTGATTTTTAAGGTTAGATCCCCTTGTCCTAGACTCCCTTACCAGAAGAAAAGTTTCTCTCTATCTAACCAATTTCTTTTGGGCCTCCTTATCTCGAGAGACAATGGATATGCGCCTGGAGGTGGTCAGTGGTTTGTGAAGCAGCGCCTGGAGTGGCTATAAAGGCCAATTCTGGAGTGACAGGCTCTTCCACAGGTGCTGCAGAGAAATTTGTTTGTCGGGGCTGTTGCACAGTTGGCTCTCCCCTTGCGCCTCTGTCTTTTTTCCTGCCAACTACTAAGTCTCTTCGACTCGCCACAATTTAGCCCTGTCTTTATGGCTGCCCGCCAGCTCTGGCGAATGCTGGCAACTGACTCCCACGACTTGTGATCAATGTCACACGATTTCATGTCGCGTTTGCAGACGTCTTTATAGCGGAGACATGGACGGCCGGTGGGTCTGATACCAGTGGCGAGCTCGCTGTACAATGTGTCTTTGGGGATCCTGCCATCTTCCATGCGGCTCACATGGCCAAGCCATCTCAAGCGCCGCTGACTCAGTAGTGTGTATAAGCTGGGGGTGTTGGCCGCTTCAAGGACTTCTGTGTTGGAGGTATAGTCCTGCCACCTGATGCCAAGTATTCTCCGGAGGCAGCGAAGATGGAATGAATTGAGACGTCGCTCTTGGCTGGCATACGTTGTCCAGGTCTCGCTGCCATAGAGCAAGGTACTGAGGACACAGGCTTGATACACTCGGACTTTTGTGTTCCGTGTCAGTGCGCCATTTTCACACACTCTCTTGGCCAGTCTGGACATAGCAGTGGAAGCCTTACCCATGCGCTTATTGATTTCTGCATCTAGAGACAGGTTACTGGTGATAGTTGAGCCTAGGTAGGTGAACTCTTGAACCACTTCCAGAGCGTGGTCGCCAATATTGATGGATGGAGCATTTCTTACGTCCTGCCCCATGATGTTCGTTTTCTTGAGGCTGATGGGTAGGCCAAATTCATTGCAGGCAGACGCAAACCTGTCGATGAGACTCTGCAGGCACTCTTCAGTGTGAGATGTTAAAGCAGCATTGTCAGCAAAGAGGAGTTCTCTGATGAGGACTTTCCGTACTTTGGACTTCGCTCTTAGACGGGCAAGGTTGAACAACCTGCCCCCTGATCTTGTGTGGAGGAAAATTCCTTCCTCAGAGGAATTGATCCAACCAATTGATACTTTACAAAATCGTTAAAAAAATCAATCAAATCTCTCCTTAACTGTTTGATATTCCAGGGAATACAGGCATTGTTTATGCAATCCCTCTCCATAGTTTAACCCTTGGAGTGTTGGAACATTCTGGTAAATCTGTGCTGCACTCCTTCCAAAGCCAGTATATCCTTTCCAAGGTACTATGCACAGAATTGTACACAGTACTCCTGATGTCATTTAACCAGGGCTTTGTATAGCTGCAGCGAAACTTCCTCCCATTTATATTCTCTAGACATAAAAGTTAACATTGCATTGACCTTTTTTGATTATTTTTTATACCTGACCAGTAGATTTTAGTGATCTGTGCACATGTACCCCTAAATCTCTTTCGACCTCCACTGTTTCGAACTTTGCACCAAGGTCAAAAGAAATTTACTGCATATAAAACTTAACCAGAGCATGCTATCACTGTACTCACTTTTTAATCTTTAAAAGGCTTGTTGTGCATAGGCCACCAGCATAATTACTGCCTAATCCTTTTACTGGCACAATGTGGAACCCAACATTGACCTCCAACTTCAGAGGAAAGGCCTTCAGTCAACCAGAACCAAAGTCCTTTGTAACAGATCTGTCAAAGATGCAGAAAGAAATTGGCCCAATAATCTTCCCTTTCTTAACTTGTGGGTGAGGCTGGGAAGGTGGCATTTGTTGTCCAAGCCCTTACCTGAGCTGAGTGGTGTTGTTGGGTCACTTTTCAGAGTTAATCTGTAAAGTCCTCCTTACAAACATCTGGAGGCTTGTGCCAAAGTTGGGAGAGCTGTCCCACAGACTAGTCAAGCAACAGCCTGACATAGTCATACTCATGGAATCATACTTTACAGACAATGTCCCAGACACTGCAATTACTATTCCTGGGTATGTCCTGTCCCACCGGCAGGACAGACCCAGCAGAGGTGGAGGCACAGTGGTATACAGGAGGGAGGGAGTTGGCCTGGGAGTCCTCAACATCGACTCTGGACCCCATGAAGTCTCATGGCATCAGGTCAAACATGGGCAAGGTAACCTCCTGCTGATTACAACCTACCGCCCTCCCTCAGCTGATGAGTCAGTACTCCTCCATGTTGAACACCACTTGGAGGAAGCACTGAGGGTGGCAAGGGCACAAAATGTACTCTGGGTGGGGGATTTCAATGTCCATTACCAAGGGTAGCTCGGTAGCACCACTACTGACCGAGCTAGCCGAGTCCTAAAGGACATAGCTGCTAGACTGGGTCTGCGGCAGGTGGTGGGGGAACCAACACGAGGGAAAAACATACTGACCTTGTCCTCACCAATCTGCCTGCTGCAGATGCTTCTGTCCATGACAGTATTGGTAGGAGTGACCACCGCACAGTCCTTAGGGAGACGAAGTCCCACCTTCACATTGAGGATACCCTCCATCGTGCTGTGTGGCACTACCACCATGCTAAATAGGATTAATTTCGAACAGAACTAGCAATGCAAAACTGGGCATCCATGAGGCGCTGTGGGCCATCAGCAGCAGCAGAATTGTACTCCATCACAATCTGTAACTTCATGGCCTGGCATATCCTGCACTCTACCATTACCATCAAGCCAGAAGACCAACCCTGGTTCAATGAAGAGGACGGGAGGACATGCCAGGAGCAGCACCAGGCTACCTCAAAATGAGGTGTCAACCTGGTGAAGCTACAACCCAGGACTACTTGCATGCCAAACTGCGTAAGCAGCATGCAATAATAGACCGAGCTAAGCGACCCCATAACCAACGGATCAGATCTAAGCTGTGCAGTCCTGCCACATCCAGTCGTGAATGGTGGTGGACAATTAGACAACTAACTGGAGGAGGTGGCTCCACAAATATCCCCATCCTCCATGATGGGGGAGCCCAGCACATCATTGCGAAAGATAAGGCTGAAGCATTTGCAACAATCTTCAGCCAGAAGTACCGAGTTGATGATCCATCTCGGCCTCCTCCTGAAATCCCCAGCATCACAGATGCCAGACTTCAGCCAATTCGATTCACTCTGCGTGATTTCAAGAAACGACTGAAGGCACTGGATACTGCAAAGGCTATGGGTCTTGACAATATTCCGGCAATAGTACTGAAGACCTGTGCTCCAGAACTTGCCGCACCCCTAGCCAAGCTGTTCCAGTACAGCTACAACACTGGCATCTACCTAGCAATGTGGAAAATTGCCCAGGTATGTCCTGTGCACAAAAAACAGGACAAGTCCAACCCGGCCAATTACCGCCTCATCAGTCTACTCTCAATCATCAGTAAAGTGATGGACGGTGTCATTGACAATGCCATCGAGCAGCACTTGCTTAGCAATAACCTGCTCAGTTTGGGTTCCGCCAGGGCCACTCAGCTCCTGACCTCATGTCAGCCTTGGTTCAAACGTGGACAAAAGAGCTGAACTCGAGGTGAGGTGAGAGTGACTGCCCTTGACATCAAGGCAGCATTTGACCGAGTATGGCATCAAGGAGTCCTAGCAAAACTGGAGTCAATGGGAATTGGGAAAAACTCTCTGCTGGTTGGAATCATACCTAGCACAAGGGAAGATGGCTGTGGTTGTCCTGGAGCTCAGATGATTGACCTCCAACATCACTGCAGGAGTTCCTCAGGATAGTGTCCTAGGCCCAACCATCTTCAGCTGCTTCATCAATGACCTTCCTTCAATCATAAGGTCAGAAGTGGGGATGTTCGCTGATGATTGCACAATGTTCAGCACCATTCGCGACTCCTCAAATACTGAAGTAGTTTGTGTAGAAATGCAGCAAAACTTGGACAATATCCAGGCTTGAGCTGATAAGTGGCAAGTAACGTTTGTGCCACACAAGTCCCAAGTCATCGCCATCTCCAACAAGCGAGAATCTAACCATCTCCCCATGACATTCAATGGCATTACCATCGCTGAATCCCCCACTATCAACATCCTAGGGGCTACCATTGACCAGAAACTGAACTGGAGTAGCCATATAAATACCGTGGCTACAAGAGCAGGTCAGAGGCTAGGAATCCTGCGGTGAGTAACTCACCTCCTGACTTCCCAAAGCCTGTCCACCATCTACAAGGCACAAGTCAGGAATGTGATGGAATACTCTCCACTTGCTTGGATGGGTGCAGCTCCAACAACACTCAAGAAGCTCGACACCATCAAGAACAAAGCAGCCCACTTGATTGGCACACCATCCACTAACATTCACTGCCTCCACCACCGACGCACAGTAGCAGCAGTGTGTATCATCTACAAGATGCACTGCAGCAATGCACCAAGGCTCCTTAGACAGCACCTTCCAAACCTGCGACCTCTACCACCTCGAAGGACAGAGCAGCAGATGCATGGGAACATCACCGCCTGCAAGTTCCCCTCCAAGTCACACACCATCTTGACTTGGAACTATATCACCATTCCTTCACTGTCGCTGAGTCAAATTCATGGAACTCCCTTTCTAACAGCACTGTGGGTGTACCTACCTCACCTGAACTGCAGCGGTTCAAGAAGGCAGCTCACCACTACCTTCTCAAGGGCAATTAGGGATGGGCAATAAATGCTGGCATAGCCAGTGACGCCCACAACCCATGAATGAATAATAAAAAAACATCACATAGTGCAGAATAGAGCCATGTGTTGGCCAGATCAGTTAAGGATGGCAGATTTCCTTCCCCAATGGACATTAGCAGTGAACCTGTTATGGGTTTTTTGATAATCCGGTAACTTTCATGGTCATTTTCCTGGTACCACCCACAAAATACTAAACTTACTGATTTCAGTTTCGTAAGCAACTTGTCATGGTGGAAATTCTTGGTTGCTGGACCAGTGGCCTAACCATGATACTACCATCCGTACCCATAAGCGTAACAAAATCTAAAGTTCAAACTTTTAGCTCGCGTTGTCCAATTACCTGTGGCAATAGAATCGAAATGTTTTGAAGAGACAATATTGCACTCTGAATAAGCAGTTGGTTCGTGCCTGAGATTTACTCTCTTGTCTGTGCAGGAAATGTAGTGGAGTAATAGTAGGGGATTTCAATTACCCCAATATTAACTGGGATAGTTTTAGTGTGAAAGGAATTGAGTGAGCAGAATTCTTGAGGTGCATTCAGGGGAACCTTTTTGCCCAGTGTGTAGCAAGTCCAACAAGAGAGGGTGCTGTTTTCGACTTAGTTTTAGGAAATGAAGATGGGCAGGTGGAAGGGGTGGCAGTGGGAGAGCATTTTGGTGGTAGTGATCATAATTCAGTCAGTTTTAACATAATTGTGGAAAAGGACAGAGATAGAACAGGAGTTGGAATTCTCAATTGGGGCAAGGCCAATTTTACTAAACTGAGGAATCATTTCGTGAAAGTGGACTGGAAACAGCTACTTGAAGGTAAATCAGTGTCAGAACAGTAGCAGGCATTCAAAGGGGAGATTCAAGGATTCAGGGTAAACATGTTTCCAAAAAGAAAAAGGGTGAGGCGGCCAAATCTAGAGCCCCAAGGATGTCAAGGAGCCTACAGGGTAAGATAAGGCAGAAAATGAAAGCTTATATCTGACACAGAACTCAAGACTACAGAATGCCGGGAGGAGTATAGAAAGTGGAGGGGTGAAATAAAAAAGGAAATTAGGAAAGCAAAGGGAGGGCATGAAAGAATATTGGCAAGCAAAATCAAGGTGGACCCAAAGATGTTTTATCAATACATTAAGAGTAAGAGGATAACTAAGAAGAGAGTAGGGCGCATAAATGACCAAAAAGGTAACCTACATGTAGGAGCGGAAGATATTGGTATGGTTCTTAATGAATACTTTGTGTCTGTCTTCGAAAAGAGGGGGACGATGCAGATATTGTAGTTAAGGAGGAAGAGTGTGAAGTATTGGATGTGATAAACATAGGGACAGAGGAAGTATTAATGGGATTAGCATCCTTGAAAGTTGATAAATCACCAGGGCCAGATGAAATGCATCCTAGACTGTTAAAAGAAGCAAGAGAGGAAATAGCAGAGGGTCTGAACATCATTTTCCAGTTCTTACTGGATACAGGTGTGGTACCGGAAAATTGGAGAACTGCTAACGTTGTACCTCTGTTTAAAAAGGGGACGAAGGATAGACCGAATAATTACAGGCCAGTCAATCTAACCTCAGTACTGGGCAAATTATTGGAACCTATTCTGAGAGACAGGATAAACTGTCACTTAGAAAGGCACAGCTTAATCAAGGATAGTCAACATGGATTTCTTAAGGGAAGATCTTGTTTGTCCAAATTGATCAATTTTTTTGAAGAAGTAACAAGGAACATAGATGAGGATAGTGTAGATCATGTGGTCTACATGGATTTTGACAAGGTCCCACATGTCAGACTGGTTTTAAAAAAAATAAAATCCCATAGGATCCAGGGAAATGCAGCAAGGTAGATTTAAAATTGGCTCAGTGGCAGGAAACAAAGGGTAATTGTTGACAGGTGTTTCTAGCGACTGGAGGACTGTTTTCAGTGGCGTTCAGCAGGGCTCAATACTGGGTTCCTGCTTTTTGTGGTGTATAATAACAATTTGGACGTAAATGTCAGGGACATGATCAAGAAGTTTGCAGATAACACACAAAGATTGGCCATGTGGTAGATAGCGAGGAGGATAGCTGTTGGCTGAAGGAAGATATTGATGGTCTGGTCAGATGGGCAGAAATCTGGCAAATAGAATTCAACTTGGCGAAGTGTGAGGCGATACATTTGGGGAGGTTAAACAAGGCAAAGGAATACGTGATTAATGCGAAAATACTGAGCAGTGTAGAGAAAATGAGGGACCTTGGAGTGAATGTCCACAGATTCCTGAAGGTAACAGGACAGGTCGATAAGGTGGTTAAGAAAGCATATGGAATCCTTTCCTTTTATTAGCCGAGGTATAGAATATAAGAGCAGGGTGGTTATGCTGGAACTGTATAACTCATTGGTTAGGCCACAACTCGAGTATCGTGTGCAGTTCTGACCACCTCATTACAGAAATCATATAATGGCACTGGAAAGGGTACAGAGGAAATTTACGAGGATGTTGCCAGGACTAGAGAAATGTAGCTATGAGGAAAGTTTGGATAGGCTGGGGTTGTTCTGCTTGGAACAGAGAAGGCTGAGGGGAGATCTGATTGAAATGTACAAAATTTTGAGGGGCCTGGATAGAGTGGAGGTGAAGGGTCTATTCACCTTGGCAGAGAGGTCAGTGACGAGGGGGCATAGATTTAAAGTGATTGGTAAAAATTAGAGGGGAGATGAGGAAAAATGTTTTCACCCAGAGGGTGGTGATGGTCTGGAACTCACTGCCTCAAAGGGTAGTTGAGGCAGAGACCCTCAAATCATTCAAAAGGAGTCTGGATATGCACCTGAAGTGACGTAAGCTGTAGACCCACGGACCAAATGCTGGAAGGTGGGATTAGAATAGGTGGATCGTTTTTCGGCCAGCACAGACACGATGGGCCAAATGGCCTCTTTCTGTGCCTTAAACTTTCTATGATTCTCAATGATGGGTCCAGACTGATTCACACTCATTAACTACTCATGAGATCTTCCTTTCAGGGTCAGTGAGATTGTTTTGTGCAGATTTGCAGAATTGTCTTGCTGTCTCTCTGGTCAAATGGAATTAATTGCACATAAAACGTAACTGGCTCACGTATCTCTGTATTCGCTCTTTAATCTTTCAAAGGCTTTTGTGCAGTCGACTGCCAGAGAAATTAGTGCCTGATCTTTTTTTGAATGGGCAGGATTAGAGTGAAGAATGAAGTTATCAAGCTGCATTGCCTCATACATAAGGAATACAAATTATCTGGGATGAAAGAGCATTTAATGGTATAGTGAAGATCTACCTCACGATTAAAAAAAAAATATAGTGTTCTCATCAAAGTAGCTCTCTGATATCAGAGGGGATGGGAGTGCATATGCTTTTCAATACAACCTTCAATCATGCTAAGTGGCTTTTGCTTCTCAGTGTAGTTTGAAAAACATGTTCAATGTCAGAAGTGGGCTGAGATTTACATCTGAGTCAGAAGGTCATGGGTTCAAGTCCCACTCTTGAGACTTGAGTGTAAAATCTCAGCTGGTACTCCCAGTGCAGTACTGAGGGAGGGCTGCACTGTCAGAGGTACCATTTTTTGGATGTGACTTTAAACAGAGGCCCTGTTTCAGGTTCAACTATACTATTTTGAACACTGACAAACATGTTCTGTCTGGTGTCCTGGGCCAATGTTTACCTCTTAGTCAAAATCATTAAAACAGATGATATGGTTATTCTCACATTGCTGTTTGTGGAACCTTGCTGTGCACATGTTGACTGTCACATTTCCTAAAACAGAAGAACATAGAAATAGGAGCAGGAAGAGGCCATTCTGTCCCTCAAACCTGCTCCACCATTTAATAAGATCATGGCTGATCTGGTTGTGGCCTCAACTCCACTTTCCTGCAGCCCCCCATAACCCTTGACTCACTTGTAGATCAAAAACCTGTCTAACTCAGCCTTGAATATATTCATTGACCCAGCCTCCATTGCTTTCTGAGGAAGAGAATTCCAAAGATTTCTGACCCTCTGAAGTACGAAATTCCTCCTCATCTCCATCTTAAATAGGAGACCCCTATTTTGAAACTGTGCCCCCTTGTTCTAGATTCCCCCACAAGGGGAAACATTCTCTCAGCATCTACCCTGTCAAACCTGCTCAGAATCTTACACGTTTCAGTAAGATCGCCTCTCAATCTTCTGAACTCCAATGAATGCAGGCCCAACCTGCTCAATCTTTCCTCATAAGACACCCCTTTATTCCAGGAATCAGCCTAGTGAATCGTCTCTGAACTGCTTCCAGTGCAATTATATCCCTCCTTAAGTAAGGAGACCAATACTGAACACAGTACTCTAAGTGCAGTCCTATACAGTTGTAGCAAGACTTCCCTACTATTCTACTCCATCCCCCTTGCAATAAAGGCCAACATTCCATTTGCCTTCCTAATCACTTGCTGTACCTACGTGCTGAGCTTTTGAGATTCGTGTACAAGGACACGCAGATCCCTCTGTACCGCAGCATTCTGCAGTCTCTCTCCATGTAAATAATCTGCTTTCTATTCTTCCTACCAAAATGGACAACCTCACATTTTCCCACATGATACTCCATCTGCCAGATATTTGCCCACTCACTTAACCTATCTATATCCCTTTACAGACTCTTTGTGTCCTCCTCACAACTTGCTTTCCTACCTATCTTTGTATTGTCTGTAAGTTTGGCTACAATACACTCGGTCCCTTCATCCATGTCATTAATATGGATGATAAATAGTTAAGGTCCCAGCACTGATCCCTATGGCACTCCACTAGTTACAGTTTGCCAACATGAAAATGCCCCATTTATCCCTACTCTGTTTCCTGTTAGTCAATCCTCTATCCATGCTGATATATCACCCCCAACACCTCAGCTCTTTCAAAAAAAAAAATTATTCTTTCACGTGATGTGGGCGTCGCTGGCTAGGCTAGCATTTATTACTCCTCCCTAATTCACCATGAGAAGGTGGTGGTGAGCTGCCTTCTTGAACCACTGCAGTACATGTGGGATAGGTACACCCACAGTGCTGTTAGGAAGGGAGTTCCAGGATTTTAACCCAGCCACACCGAAGGAATGGTGATATAGTTCCAAGTCGTGATGGTGTGTGGCTTGGAGGGGAATTGCAGGTGGTGTTCCCATGCATCTGCTGCCCTTGTCCTTCTAGGTGGTACAGGTCACTGGATTGGAAGGTGCTGTCTAAGGAGCCTTGGTGCGTTGCTACAGTGCATCTTGTAGATGGGACACACTGTGTTGGAGGGAGTGAATGTTGAAGGTGGTGGATGGGGTGACAATCAAGCGAGCTGCTTTCTCCTGGATGGTATCAAGCTTCTTGAGTGTTGTTGGAGCTGCACCCATCCAGGCAAGTGAAGAGTATTCCATCTAGAGGCCTAGAGATCAGGAAAACAAACCCGACCGAACCATTGTGGACTCATGGACCCGAGCCCGACCCGGCCCGAGTCCCTCCGCTTTTGCCCCGACCCGAGCCCGACCCAGCCATACCTTTACTTACCTTCCAACTGGGAAGCTCCACGAAGCTGCAGCGTGTGCGTGATGATGTCATAGTTTCACAATGTCATCATTTCGTCCCCGACTCCCAGCTTAGGTAAGTTTTTTTTAAAAAAAAATGTTTAAATACTTACCGGCACAGCACTGACGCTGCGTGTCCAGCCCAACCCAACCCGACCTGACACGAGCCCGAAAGCCGGAGCCTGAAGTTGGGCCCAACCCGACCCGAACCAGATGTGTTGTTGGGTCCAGTCGGGTTCGGGTCGGGTAGCAGGCCTCTAATTCCATCACACTCCTGACTTGTGCCTTGTAGATGGTGGACAGGCTTTGGGGAGTCAGTCTGCTGGAACCTTTCCAGAATCTAGGAAATTTTGGAAGATTACAACCAATGCATCTACTATCTCTGCAGCCACTTCTTTTAAGACCCTAGGATGCAGGCCATTAAGTCCAGGGGACTTGTCAGCCTTTAGCCCCATTAGTTTTGCACATTCCAACAGTGAATACACTTCAAAACTACTTCATTTGCTGTAAAGCACTTTGGGATTTCCTGAGATCTTGCAAGACACTATATAGAAACATAGAAAATAGGAGCAGGAGTAGGCCATTCGGCCCTTTGGACCTGCACCGCCATTCAAAAAGATCATGGCTGATCGTCTAATTCAGTACCCTGTTCCCACTTTCTGCCCATATCCCTTGATCCTTTTGGCATTGAGAAATATATCTATCTCCTTCTTGAATATATTTAATGACTTGGCCTCCACTGCCTTCTGTGGTAGAGAATTCCACAGGTTCACCACCCTCTGAGTGAAGACATTTCTCTTCATCTCAGTTCTAAATGGCATACCCTGTATCCTGAGACTCTGACCCCTGGTTCTGGACTCCCCAGCCATCGGGAACATCCTCCCTGCGTCTAGCCCGTCTAGTCCTGTTAGAATTTTATAGGTTTCTATGAGATCCTCTCTCATTCTTCTAAACTCTAGTGAATATCGCCTAGTCGATCCAATCTCTCCTCATAAATCAATCCTGTCAACCCAGGAATCAGCCTAGTAAATCTTCTTTGCACTCCCTCCATGGCAAGAACATCCTTCCTCAGAAAAGGAGACCAAAACTGCGCACACTACTCCAGATGTGGTCTCACCAAGGCCCTGGTATAACTGCAGTAAGACATCCTTGCTCCTGTACTCATCCTTTTGCAATGAAGGCCAACATACCATTTGCCTTCCTAACTGCTTGCTGCACCTGACTGCTTGCTTTCAGCGACTGGTGTACAAGGACACCCAGGTCTCATTGCACCTCCCCCTTTCCCAATCTATCACCATTCAGATAATCTGCCTTTCTGTTTTTACAACCAAAGTGGATAACCTCACATTTATCCATGTTATACTGCATCTGCCATGCATTTGCCCACTCACCCAACTTGTCCAAATCACATTGGAGCCTCTTTGCATCCTCCTCACAGCTCACATTCCCCACCCCCCAGCTTTGTGTCATCTGCAAACTTGGAAATGTTGCATTTAGTTCCCTCACCCAAGTCATTAATATATATTGTGAATGCAAATCTGTCTGTCTGCTTTTCTTTCAAATCCAAGGCCATTAGTCCAGCTGCTGACAAAGTCCTTTTTTCAGCTTCATCATTTGACTGCCCTAGCCCTGAACTAGCATCTTCCTCCAGTTTCTCTCCTGCCATACTTTCACCATCTTGTCCATGAGATGCAACTCCTGCTCTTCCACTAAACTGCTGATTACCCAATTTCTCTTCCTGGCCACTATACTGGCTTATATTGGTAACGGTTCCCTCTCCTTAGACACTGTTCCCCTTTACTTTCAACTGCAGGCATCAGCCCTTCCTCAAAAAAAAACTACACTTGACCCCTCTGTCCTTACAAACTACACCTCATCTCCAACCTTGTTTTCTTCTTGGTCCTTGAACGTGTTGTCAGCTCCCAAATCTATGCCCATCTTTCCCGCATCTCCACGTTTCAATCCCTCCGATCGGCTTTTCATCCCTACCACAAAACTGAAACAGCCTTAATCATAGTCATAATTGTCATTCTGTGTGATCGAGACCATGGTAAACTAACCTTCTCGACCTGTCTGCATCTTTTGACATGGTTGGCACCACCGTCCTCTTCCGACATCTCTCCTCCATTGTCCAGTTGAGTGGAACTGCCCTCGTCTGGTTCCATTCTCATCAATCCAGGTTTAGCCAGATTTCTCATCTACATGCTGCCCCTCGGTGACATCATCTGAAAAACGCTGCATTAGTTTTCAGACGCTTTACCTCACCACCGCCTCTCTTGACCTCCCCACTGTCTCTTTGTTGTAAAACTGCTCGTGTGACCTCCAGTACGGATGAGCTGTAATTTCCTCCAGTTACATATTGGGAGCCATTGACTCCAGTCCCTGCTTCAAACTCCATTCCTAGGCACCAACACCGTCCCTGGTCACTATCTGAGGCTGAATCAGCCTGGTCACAGCCATGGTGGCCTATTAGACACTAAGTGGAACCTGAGTGCTATCCTCTCATCAACAAAACAGCTTGCCTTTCTCTGCTCTTGCCTCAGCACATCATCTGCTGAAACCCTCTCTGTTCCCTCCAGGTTCTGCTACTGCAATGCTGTCCTGGTTGGACTCCCAGCTTCCACCTTCTGTAAACTTAAGCTTTCCAAAGCTCTGATGCCCGTATCCTTCGTTGAGCGGCCACTTAATAAAGAAGATCTTTACTCCTTGTTCTAACAGTGCTTCAAAAGTAATAAATCAGCTGTGAAATCCTTTGGGATGCTGGAAGGGCCTGAAAAATGCTTTATAAAACAAAGCCTCCCCTTCCCCCAACCCCCTCCCCTCTCCCTGTTTCCTATAATTGCAGAAGGATTACCAGACCACCTGTCGGACCCAATTCTAAAATCTCTGCACTGGGAACTGAATCCAGGTTGATTTATATCTTACCAAATGCTGCTACAATTCTTGTGAGCATTTTCCTGATGCTGCAGTCTTTAAACTGGATCCCTTTCTTTCCTCCACCCTACCCCCCCCCCCCCCCCCACTCCTCCTCCTCCTGCGTCCACTCCCAATAATTTGACGGTAAAAGCCTGAATACTTTTAGATCCTGGAATGTGAAGGGTTCCAGTGGACGTAATTTACTCACAGAATCAATTCTTGTCTTTTATTTTCCCTGAACTAAAGGAGCAGTTTGGTGTGTATTGCCTTTTCCTCTGAAATTCTAAGAAATGTGTGTAAAAAGCTTAAATGATGAGAAGAATCTGGATTACATAGTGAAAAATGAGACCAGATTATCGACAACAGTGAAGGGTACAAGAAGGCAGCTACATTTACTGTGCTAATGGACTGACCAATCGCCCAGGGCTATGAGTAGATAATACTGTAATTGTAGGGAAGTAACTAAAGCTGCTGGTTTCCATATAAACTGAATATTAAGTGGAGTTTAATGGCTCTATTTGAAATTAATTGTAAATTTAAAATCTGCAGAACCCTGCTCAGTGCAGACAGTACTTCAGTAACTCCTTAACTGACTGAGGCTTGTGGAGCATTAAGGCCAGCACAGACCGGTTGTGCCAAATGGCCTGTTTTATGTGCCGATGCAACTCAATGTACTGACCAAGGATTTTCCAGCTCCCTTCTACTCTTAGAGTGATTGAGGAGGTAAATCAGGAGCATTTTTTTCTCACAAAGGATAATTGTGATCTGGAATTCTCTTCCTGCTGCCCCCTCCTCATTCCCGCAAAGACTGTGCATGTTGGGCAACAATTGGAGCTTTCAAGACTGAGATCGATAGATTTTTGTTTGGATAAATGGAGTTGAGGTACAGATTAGAAATGGTTCAATTGAATGGCAGAACAGGCTCGAGACACTGAATGGCCTCCTGTTCCTGTGTTTCTATCTCCTGATGGCGGGGATCATTTCCTATAGCTGCTCTACTTTCCACTAATGCCATTTGTAGTGCTTTATCTGGGTTTGATTGCACCAGTCTGTCTACTTATCTGTGTTCATTGTGTTTGATTGCTTAAGCCTGTGGGTAGAGCTTAAGAGTTAAGAGTGAAACTCAAAGACCGAGCTCGGATCTTCTACAGAAAAACACACTGCTCTGCGAAGACATTGTACTGCAATCGTGTAAGAACTGATATAGTTTAAAGTGCTGTAAATAAACTAGTTGGTGATTTAATACAAGTGTGATATCTGCATTGCTCTGAGATAAATCAGATATACATAATATATTCAGCAACCGGCCATAAATATAACACCATTCTATCATTTGTGCAACTTCTGGCAGCTGGTTGAAAGAACCTACTCTCTAAAAGTGATCACTGCCCTTGAAACACCACACAGAAAACATGAAATCGGAGTAAGAGTAGGCTATTTGGACTCTGCAGCCTGCTCCGCCATTCAATCAGCTCCTGAACCTCTACCCTCAGCTACGCTTTCCTGCTCAATTTTCAAATCCTCCACTTCCTTAGTGCCCAGGAATCGATCGATCTCAGCGACTGAGCATCCACACACCCCTCTGAGGTTGAGAATCCAAAGTGAAGAAATTTCTCCTCGTTACAATCCGAAATGGTGAACCCCTTACCTGAGACTAGGACTCCTAGTCCTAGACTCTCCAGCATTGTGTGATATGGTTAAAATATTTCAAAGGCATAAAGTGTGATATAAATGTAACTGTTTCGCCTGGACCAGAATTTAACCATGAGGTAAAATTAACTGACTGGCTGTCTGTGGGATGCCAATACAGTCGGTATTTCTTGCCTTTGTGAAGCGAGGAAGGCAGGGTTAATATTTCAGATCTATAACCCTTCATTCGAACACAGTCATAACACCTGAAACATTAAACCTACCGTGTTCTCTCCACAGATGCTGCCTGACCTGATATATTTCCACTATTTTCTGTTTTTCACTTTAGACTTCCAGCATTTCCGGTTACATTGCTTTTTTTTTTTTGCCTTTCGTGGCTGTAATTCCCTCCCATAAATCCTTCCTCTCTGTCTCTTTATTTACACCCCCACCCCCCACCCCACCCCCCCCCCCCCCCACACCCCACCCCACCACCTTTAAGTTGCTGCTTAAAACTTATCTCTTTGAACAAGCATTTGGTCACCTGTCCTAATATCTCCTTACATGGCTTGGTGTCAAATTTTGTCAGATATTCACTCCTGTGAAGCACCTTGGGATGTTTTACCACATTAAAGGTGCTATAAATAATACAAGTATTTGTTATTGTAATGGGTTGAGTGATAGCTATGAAACTACTTTTTAAAACTTTTTAACAAGAAACAGCAACAGTAAAATTCCATTAAAATAAAAGCAAAATACTGCAGATACTGGAAATCTGAAATAAAAACAAAAAGTGCAGGTCTGGCAGCATCTGTGGAGAGAGAAGCAGAGTTAACGTTTCAGGTCAGTGACCCTTCATCAGAACTGGCAATGGTTCGAAATAAAGCGGAGGTGGGGCAAGAGGGAACAAAAGGGAAGGTGTTGATAGGACAGAGGGTCACAGAGAATAACTGACAAGGTCATGGAACAAAAGCAAAGAGTGTGGTGAAAGACAAAGCGTTAGTGCAGAAAGGGTGTTAAATGACAGAATAATGAACAGCCCTGGTCAAATAAAAACAGTGGGCAGGCACATGGTTTAAAAAAAAATGAATGATGAAACAAAATAAAATAAAATAAAAATAAAAAGTAAAAAAGAAAAAATATAACTAAAAATAAAAAAACGGGGCCCGTCATGCTCTGAAATTATTGAACTCAATGTTCAGTCTGTAAGCTATTGTGTGCCTAATCGGTAAATGAGATGCTGTTCCTTGAGCTTGCATTGATATTCACTGCAACACTGCAGCAAGCCCAGGACAGAGATGTGGGCATGAGAGCAGGGTGGGGGGGTGTTGAAATGACAAGCAACCAGAAGCTCGGGGTCATACTTTCGGACTGAGCGGAGGTCAAAGCATGACGGGCCCACCTTTTTTATTTTTAGATTTTTTTTATTTTTATTTTTATTTTATTTTGTTTTGTTTCATCATTCATTTTTTTTTTACTATGTGCCTGCCCACTTTTTTTCATGTTTTTGCTTTTGGCCAGGGCTGTCCATTTTTCTGTCAATTCACACCCTCTCTGTACTAATGCTTTGTCTTTCAACGCACCATTAACACGCCCTTTGCCTTTGCTCCATGACCTTCTGGTCAGTTATTCTCTGTAACCCTGTCCTATCAACACTTTCCCTTTTGTTATTTCTTGCCCCACCCCCGCTTTATTTGCTTAAATCCTATTACATTTCTAACCATTGCCAGTTCTGATGAAAAGTCACTGACCTGAAACGTTAACTCTGCTTCTCCCTCCACAAATGCTGCCAGACCTGCTGAGTATTTCCAGCATTTCTTGTTTTTATTATTATTATTAAAATTCCATTGTTAAGTTTGAACTTGGCCTTGCCCTTTCCAACTCTAACCATTGTTGCGACCTTTCTGATTTTGATGGAGTTACTGGATTATGTGTGCTTTGAACTTGTGGCCACTGGGTATTGGGTTAAAACAGCTCAAATTCTTTTTGGTTAATCTTGGCAGAAGCTTTTATCCTTTTGTTTTCCTCTAGGCTGAATTTGAAATGAGTCCCAGGATGTAAGAGCAGTGCTCTAACCCATCGCACAGCCACTGTAGTTGACACTTCCAGTTGCAAATGTAGTTCATTCTCTGATCGAATGGATAGGAGTTTCCAACTTTCCCAAATCTTTTGCAGCTATTGAGTAAACCTATTCAAAATGAGTGTATTGTTTTTTTTTAAAAGGTGTTTCCCTTCAGTCTGCAGACCAATGAAAACTCATCACTTGTCATTGCCTTCAAACCTTCAATTGCCTTCTCTGGAGATTATGTGCTATTTCCTCAATTATCTACACTGGTTGGAGGCAGATTCAATCGAGGCCTTCAAAAAAGAATTGGGTAATTATCGGAAGAGGAAAAATTAGCACGGCTGTGGGGAAAAGACAGTGGAGTGGGACTAGATGATTTTCTTTTGCAGAGAGTTGGCATGGGCACAACGGGCTGAATGGCCTCCTGCGCTGTAGCCATTCTCTGACTCTGAATGTTTCCCTTCAGTCTAGAGGCACGTTATCCCATTAGAATTCTGATATATTGGAGGAACTGTTGAGGAGGAAACTGTCTGAGAGCAAGAGTAATATGATGCGACAGAAGATTAAACCTCCTAGCTCTGTGCTGAGCTCAAATGAGGGAAATCCGGCAGCCAATTTGTGCACAGCAAGCTTCCATAAACAGCAATGTGATAATTACACGATAATCTGTCTTTAGTGTTGTTGGTTGAGGGATGAATGTTGCCCAGGACACCGGGGAGAACTCCCCTGCTCTTTTTTCCAATAATGCCAAGGAATCTTTTACTTCCACCTGAGAGGGCAGATGGGGCCTTTGTTTAATGTCTCATCTGAGAGGTGGCACCTCCTGACAAAGCAGTGCTCCCTCAGCACTGCACAGAAGCAAAGTCTAAATTATGGGCCCAAGTGCTGAGATGACTATCTCTTCTCTACTTATGAGAATATTGATTGGAGCGGGTGAAAAAGGAGCAGATTATAGTCAGATTAATGTGCAATAGTTTATAAAGGCAATTGATGAAAAGTACAACAGAATTGAGAGGTTTATTGATTAGAAGGGCTTTTAGAATAAGTGTGAAGATGTCTTGTCTATATTTAGTAGGATAATAACATCTTAGTCACCAAATCCTAGACTGAGGACAGACTACTTTATTTTCTCAGCGTTAACTGACCAGCTTCTCATCACGACGAGAGCTCAAGAACTCCTTCAAATCTTTGCCGTGACACCAGTAGAGTCTAATCAAAAGCTCTCCAATGATAAAAGAATACAGTGTGTTACAAACTGTTTAATGGTTCTTCAAACACATCCTTGTCTTGTTGAGTTGATTTAGCAACACTTAAGAGCTGTCAGTTTTGCTAAAATGGTCGTATCTGTTGGTTTTGAAGTGAGATGTGGGAGGTCCGTGACTCTTCCAACGTTCCGGACTACTGCATCCGCAGGAAGTGTGCCCAGTTGCAGCTCCTCACAGACCGCATGGATCAGCTGCAGCAGCAACTGGATGCACTTAGGAGCATGCAGGTGGAAGAAAACGTCATAGACAGGAGTTTTAGGGAAGTGGTTACACCCAAACTGCAGGCAGATAGATGGGTGACCGCTAGAAGGGGCAGGCAGTCAGTGCAGGAATCCCCTGTGGCTAACCCCCTCTCTAACAAGTATACTGTTTTGGATACTGTTGAGGGGGATGACCTATCAGGGAAAACAACAGCAGCAGCCAGAGCAGTGGCACCACAGCTGGCACTGTTGTTCAGCAGGGAGGGACAAAGTGCAGAAGAGCAATAGTTATAGGGGACTCTATAGTCAGGGGCACAGATAGGCGCTTCTGTGGACGTGAAAGAGACTCCAGGAAGGTATGTTGCCTCCCTGGTGCCAGGGTCAAGGATGTCTCTGAACAGACAGAGGGCATTCTGAAGGGGGAGGGTGATCAGCCAGAGGTTGTAGTACACATCGGTACGAACAACGTAGGCAGGAAGAGTGACGAGGTCCTGCAGGGGGAGTTTAGGGAGTTAGGTAGAAAGTCAAAAGACAGGACCTCTAGGGTTGTAATCTTGGGATTACTCCCTGTGCCACGTGCCAGTGAGGCTAGAAATAGGAAGATAGTGCAGCTAAACACGTGGCAGAACAGCTGGTGTAGGAGGGAGGGTTTCAGATATCTGGATCATTGGGATTTCTTTGGGGACCGATGGGACCTGGACAAGAAGGATGGGTTGCATCTAAACTGGAGGGGCACAAATATCCTGGCTGCGAAGTTTGCTAGCATCACTTGGGAGGGTTTACACGAGTGTGGCAGGGGGGTGGGAACCAGAGCAGTAGGACAGAAGGTGAAATAACTGAGGGGGAACTAGTGAATAAGGCCTGAAACAGGCCCTTCGGCCCACCGAGTCTGTGCCGACCATCAACCACCCATTTATACTAATCCTATACTAATTCCATATTCCTACCACATCCCCATCTGTCCCTATTTTTCCCTACCACCTACCTATACGAGGGGCAATTTATAATGGCCAATTTACCTATCAACCTGCAAGTCTTTTGGCATGTGGGAGGAAACCGGAGCACCCGGAGGAAACCCACGCAGACACAGGGAGAATTTGCAAACTCCACACAGGCAGTACCCAGATTTGAACCCAGGTCCCTGGAGCTGTGAGGCTGCGGTACTAACCACTGCGCCACTGTTGCTGAGCACAGCGGGACTGGTGGTCTGAAGTGCATTTGTGTCAATGCGAGAAGTATGACAGGCAAGGCAGATGAACTTAGAGCTTGGATTAGTACTTGGAACTATGATGTTGCTATTACAGAGACTTGGTTGAGGGAAGGACAGGATTGGCAGCTAAATGTTCTGGGATTTAGAAGCTTCAGGCGGGATAGAGGGGGAGGTAAAAGGGGTGGGGGAGTTGCATTACTGGTTAAGGAGAATATCACAGCTGTACTGCGGGAGGACACCTCGGAGGAGTCATGCAGCGGGGCAATATGGGCGGAACTCAGGAATAGGAAGGGTGCAGTCATGATGTTGGGGGTTTACTACAGGCCTCCCAACAGCCAGCAGGAGATAGAGGAGCAGATACGTAGACAGATTTTGGAAAGATGTAAAGGCTTGTAGTGGTGGGTGATTTTAACTTCCCCTATATTGACTGGGACTCACTTAGTGCTAGGGGCTTGGATGAGGCTTCTTGAAACAATATGTAGATAGTCCAACTAGGGAAGAGGCCATACTGGACCTGGTATTGGGGAATGAGCCCGGCCAATTGGTCGAAGTCTCAGTAGGAGAGCATCTCGGGAACAGTGACCATAATTCCGTAATTTTTTAGGTACTTGTGGATAAGGATAAGAGTAGTCTTCAGGTGAAGGTGCTAAATTGGAGGAAGGCTAATGATAACAATATTAGACAGGAACTGAAGAATTTAGATTGGGGGCGTCTGTTTGAGGGTAAATCAACATCTGACATGTGGGAGTCTTTCAAACATCAGTTGATTAGAATCCAGGACCGGCATGTTCCTGTGAGGGAGAAGGATAAGTTTGGCAAGTTTCGGGAACCTTGGGTAACGAGGGATATTGTGAGCCTAGTCAAAAAGAAAAAGGAAGCATTCGTAAGGGCTGGAAGGCTGGGAACAGACGAATCCCTTGAGGAATATAAAGGAAGTAGGAAGGAACTTAAGCAAGCAGTCAGGAGGGCTAAAAGGGGTCATGAAAAGTCATTGGCAAACAGGATTAAGGAAAATCCCAAGGCTTTTTATATGTATATAAAGAGCAAGAGGGTAACCAGGGAAAGGGTTGGCCCACTCAAAGACAGAGAAGGGAATCTATGTGTGGAGCCAGAGGAAATGGGCGAGATACTAAATGAGTACTTTGCATCAGTATTCACCAAAGAGAAGGACTTGGTGGATGATGAGTCCAGGGAAGGGAGTGTAGATAGTCTCGGTCATGTCGTTATCAAAAAGGAGGAGGTGTTGGGCGTCTTGCAAAGCATTAAGATAGATAAGTCCCCAGGGCCTGATGGGATCTACCCCAGAATACTGAGGGAGGCAAGGGAAGAAATTGCTGGGGCCTTGACAGAAATCCTCATTGGCTACAGGTGAGGTCCCAGAGGACTGGAGAATAGCCAATGTTATTCCTTTGTTTAAGAAGGGTAGCAAGGATGATCCAGGAAATTATAGGCCGGTGAGCCTTACGTCAGTGGTCGGGAAATTATTAGAGAGGATTCTTCGGGACAGGATTTACTCCCATTTGGAAACAAATGAACTTATTAGCGAGAGGCAGCATGGTTTTGTGAAGGGAAGGTCGTGTCTCACGAACTTGATTGAGTTTGTTGAGGAAGTGACGAAGTTGATTGATGAAGGAAGGGCGGTGGATGTTGTCTATATGGACTTCAGTAAAGCCTTTGACAAGGTCCCTTATGGCAGACTGGTACAAAAGGATCAGAGGTGAGCTGGCAAGATGGATACAGAACTGGCTCAGTCACAGAAGACAGAGGGTAGCAGTGGAAGGGAGTTTTTCTGAATGGAGGGATGTGACTAGTGGTGTTCCGCAGGGATCAGTGCTGGGACCTTTGCTGTTTGTAGTATATATAAATGAGTTGGAGGAAAATGTAGCTGGTCTGATTAGTAAGTTTGCAGATGACACAAAGGTTGGTGGAGTTGCGGATAGTGATGAGGATTGTCAGAGGATACAGCAGGATATAGATCAGTTGGAGACTTGGGCGGAGAAATGGCAGATGAAGTTTAATCCGGACAAATGTGAGGTAATGCATTTTGGAAGATCTAATACAGGTGGGAAGTATACAGTAAATGGCAGAACCCTTAGGAGTATTGACAAGCAGAGAGATCTGGGCGTACAGGTCCACAGGTCACTGAAAGTGGCAACGCAGGTTGATAAGGTAGTTAAGGTATACGGCATGCTTGCCTTCATCAGTTGGGGCATAGAGTATAAAAATTGGCAAGTCATGCTGCAGCTGTACAGAACCTTAGTTACGACACAACTGGAATATTGCGTGCAATTCTGGTCGCCACGTTACCAGAAGGATGTGGAGGCTTTGGAGAGGGTACAGAAGAGGTTTACCAGGATGTTGCCTGGTCTGGAGGGCATTAGCTATGAGGAGAGGTTGGATAAACTTGGATTGTTTTCACTGGAACGACGGAGGTGGGGGGGCGACCTGATAGAGGTTTCCAAAGTTATGAGTGGATAGTCAGAAGCTGTTTCCCAGGGTGCAAGAGTCAGTTACTAGGGGACATAGGTTTGAGGTGCGAGGGGCAACGTTTAGAGGGGATGTGCGAGGCAAGTTCTTTACACAGAGAGTGGTGAGTGCCTGGAACTTGCTGCCGGGGGAGGTGGTGGAAGCAGGTACGATAGCGACGTTTAAGAGGCATCTTGACAAATGCATGAATAGGATGGGAATAGAGGGATACGGTCCCCGGAAGTGCAGAAGGTTTTAGTTTAGACAGGCATCAAGATCGGCGCAGGCTTGGAGGGCCGAATGGCCTGTTCCTGTGCTGTACTGTTCTTTGTCCTTTGTGTTCTTTGGATCTAAAGCTATTTTCACAACTGAAATTTTAAACAGTTGAATCCCATATAATATATATATATATATTCAGATAAGTGATTTATGCTAAACCTTTGTGAATCATTGGTTAGTTCTCAGCTAGAGGATTATGTCTAATTCTGGCCACCACACTTTTAAAAAGGATGTTAAAGCCGTGGGGAGGAGATTTACCAGAATGGTATCAGGGATAGGGGGAGGAATGAGTGACCTGGACAGTTATGTGGAGGGACTAGAGAGCTCTATTATTCTTCGAGTAGGGAATGGTGAGGGCAGATTTAATAGCACGGTTCAAAATTGAAGGGTTTTGACAGAGTAAATAAGCAGAAAATGTTTCCATTGACAGGAGGGTTGATAACCACAGGGTAATTTAATTTAAGATAATTGGCAAAAGAACCAGAGGAGAAATGAGGACATTTTTTTGTAACATGGTACGGTTTTATGATCTGGAATGCATTGTCTGAAAGTGCAGTGGAAGCAGATTCAATAGTCACTTTCAAAAGGGAATTGGGTATATACTTGAAAATGAAATACTTGCAGGTGTAAGGGAGTACAACTAATTGATGGCTCTTTCAAAGAGCCAGCACAAGCACAATGGGCCAACTGGCCTCCTTCAGTATTGTAAGGATCTACAATTGATGATGGTCAACTATCTTACTGCTCTCTTACACAGAAACGTAAAGGATAAGCAGCAACAGTGAGGCAAGTGAGGCCCAATGAGTACTGGGAGGGAGTTGGGGAGGTTATCAGTTCCCTCTGGCCACCTTAGAGTCGCATCAGTCCCCTGGTCTATCCCCATTTGGAATGGATATGGCGAGGTACTGCTCATGGTTTTTTATTTTGAAGTTACATTTACTACCCAGTGGAGTTGTAAGTCTGTGAATGGGGCATCGCATTAGTTCCATCTAACTCAACCTCCCCCAAAAGTGAATCCGGGAATGGTTCATTCTGCACAACTCCCAGGATTGTTTTACGATTAACTCTTCTGTCTCGCTGCTTAAATGCCCCAGTCAGATCTGTACGGAAAGTACAGATTCTAGTTGGTGTAATCCAGTACATAAGTGTTCATCTCCTGTTGATGTCAAGCCACAGGACTGTTCTATTTTAAAAGAGTTGCATCAGTTTGGCTGCTGGTAACACTTTTTGGTTTCTGAGACAGACAAATTTATGAATAAGGAAGAGCAATGAAGACCAGCTGGTGTGCCGAGTGTGACTTATATTGGCACGGTGTAACTTTGGGACACCGTCAACCACCTCCCATTCCACTACCCATGAGCCATGCAGTCTCAGAGAAGCAAAAATATCCTAGGGAAAAGCCTTTTAGGTCAATTTCAGAACAACTCTGGGAAATTCCTCGCCAACCCTGAAGGTAAGGAGAGCACAACGATTGGGTGACACACTCCCCGATGACTTTTCCCCAACCTACGCTCATGCATGCCAGTCAGCCAGCTGTGTAATAGCTGTATGTGTTGCCCTGAATGATGTATGAGTTGAGGTTATGGTGCTCCTAGGACATTACTGCCCTTGTCTGTCTTGGTGATGGAGGTTGCAAGGGAAGAACATGCTGTTGAAAGGGACATGGTGGGTTGCTGCATTGGGTGAACATGGAGTGCAGGTGCTAATTGAGCAATCATAGACCCTGGACGGTGTCGAGTTCCTTGAATAATAGTAGTAGTGATCTACCCAAGGGAAGGACATCTGCTCATTTCTCCATGCCTTGCCACGGTCCTGCGTCTTCCTCTTCAGTTGCAAGTACACAAGATGGTTTCCCATGTTTCCCGTTGCCTTCCTCGTGTTTGCTTTAAAGGAAACACGAGCCCTCTTCCTGAAGGATCCTCCACCTGATAGCAGCTGTTGTCCCTCGAGGTTCTAGCTCTTCCGCCATCACCACCGAAAATTCACTGGTTCTGCCATTATCCAAGGCTCGTATTCCTGAGCGTGGGACCATTATCTGGGCCTGGGGAAACTCGTAAAAGGGAAGGGACAATCACCCCCTGAGGTTTCAAATGACCCTGGTGCCCAGCCTCTTGACTAATGCTGCTGCATCAATTCAGCTGAGTGTTCAGTATTCCATCATGTGCCTGGCTTGAGCCTTGTTGATGATGGGGAGACTTTGAGGGGTCAGGAGGTGAGGCACTTGTTGCAGAGTACCCAATCACTGACCTGCTCTAGCAGCAACAGGCCTGTCCACTCTACAACACAACAGTGGCCAGCTGTTTGTTTACATCAGTGTCATATCTTTTTAAATTCTACTTTGCAGGCACAAATTTCATGACAATTTATCATCAACAATTAAATTACTGTGGGAAGCAATTAATCTGAAAACTGGTCTCGCTTCGAAAAATTAATCTATGTCTAACCAGTACCATTTTGTATTTTGGTTGGAGAAGCTTTTGTATAACCAGTTATCCAGCCATTACATCAGAAAGTTAATTGGAGTTTTCTGTGCCTCTCCCTCTTCCCCTCTCTCACCTCATAGGATATCTGTCGGAAAATGAACACTGTTTTTGTTTCTCAGTGCATTGTAAATGGGATCATGTAGTTATTTTTGTAGATAATTTGGCCCATTTGGGATTTGTGGTTTTTACTGCTGTCATCCTGGCTCAGCGGTAGCATTGTCCCCTCTGAGTCAGTAGGTTAGCTTCAAGTCCCAATGAGATCCCATTGCACTATTCCAAGAGGAATTCTCCCCAGTGCACAATATTTATCTCTAAACCAACATCACCTACAAAAGAATGTGGATTATCTGTCGTTATCTCATTGCTGTTTGTGGGATCTTGCTGTGTGTAAGTTGGCTGTTGTGTTTCCTGCAACAGTGACTACACTTCGCAAAGCATGTCATTGGCTGGAAAGTGCTTTAGGGTGTCCTAAGATCCTAAAGGGTGCTGTTTAAATGCAAGTTCTTTTATTCAATTCGTAACAATTATTGTACAAGACTTCGTTAATAAAAAAGGATCTGGATTTCTAATCTATTTAATAAAATGTTCTATGCTGCCAGATCAGTCTTGAGATTTGTGGAGTTTGCCAAATCCTGCAATGGGTTTAAACCTACTTCAGAGTAGATTGCTGCTATTCTTTTCTGTTCAATGCAAAAAGGCAAAAACAAAACTCCAAGGAAACCTTGTGGAACATCCTGTCATTTCCTAAGAAAGTAATGAAATGATTTGGAGGACCCACTGAGATCTGGCTGTGTGAAAGGTGTCGCTCAGGTTGTGGTGTTTATTTTTGAAGCGTGGTGGATCTTTAAGCAGAATAGCATAAATTACCAGATGGGAGCTCATCACCCCCACCTCTCCACCACCCCCCCGCCCCCCCCCCCCCCCCCCGCCCTGGCAATTGGGGAAATCGAAGTTACAGGTTCACACAGGAATACCCACAACAGGACGAGATGTGAAATAATGACTGGAATGTTGAATCCCCAGTGCTGCTCCTGAACTGTTTGCTTTAACAGTGCGTTCCATTTAAATCTAATTATCCTGCACGCTTCCAATGTTTAAGTTCTCAAATTCCGCAAACAAACATTTTGTTTAATTTGAAAAGAGAATTATAGAATTGGTACAGTTTTAACTTTAGCGTGAATAGTCTCCTCTTAGGCAGTCCCTTGGGATCGAGGATGACTTGCTTCCACTCTGGTTTGACTGGTTCCGAGATGGCTACTAAGTCCAATGTGTGATCTGCAGACTCTGCCACATGAGGGGCAGGTGGTGCTTGAAGGGTCAGATAGATGAGTAGTTCGGAGGTTTGTACGCTCCCTCCGAAGCCGCTGTTTTGCCTCCGCGTATTCCTGACGAACTCCCTCGAGGTGTATGATGCCTTCCCGAATGAGCTTTCGCCATCTAGGGTGCTCACAAGCCAGGGACTCCCATGAGTCGCCTGGGTTGTTTGATCTCTTCAGAGAGGCTTTGAGGGCATCTTTTAAGCATTTCTGCTGACATCTTGGGAGTGTCCTGCCACAACCAGGTTCTGAGTAGAACAGCTGCTTCTGGAGTCTGGTGTCAGGCATGTGAATGACATGTCCCTCCCAGAGCTGGTTTAGGCTGATTAGTGCCCGCATGCTGGTCATGTTTAGGAGAGGACGCTGATGTTGAACCACCTTTCTTGCCACCGGATTTGGAGGATCTTGGTGGTACTTCTCCAGTGTTTTGAGCTGCTTGCTGTAGGTTGTTCAAGTCTCCGAAGCATATAGGAGCACAGGGATCAGTCTACTGTTACCCTTGCTTCAGCTAGGTGTAATTGCCTTTCCCTGGTCTGCACCATTGGTGGACATGCCTTCAGCTGCTTAGGCCCTAAGCCTGTCTTTCTCTGTCAGTGTGTGTGTCTTCCCCTCTCTCAATGACTCAAGGGCCGATAACCAGAGTCACAGAGTTAAAGTGATTGGCAAAAGAACCAGAGATGACATGAAATAAATGGTTAGAATTTGAGTTGCACTGCCTGATACAGATTCAATAGCAGCCTTCCAAAGGGAATTGGCTAAATGCTTGGTGGAGTAAATTACAAGGATATGGGGAAAGATCAGGGGAATGGATCTAACTGGATTGCTTTTCAAAAGAGCTAGCACAGACTCAGTAGGCTGAATGGCCTCTTATTCTGCACTGTTCTATGATTCTATGATTGTATCAATGGCTCGGTGTCAAATTTTGTCTCGTCCCTGTGAAACTCTCTTTGGGGTGTCTACGCCAAAGGCGCTATATAAATGCAGGGTTTTTAAAAAATTCTCTGGTATCCCCCAAGGATCTATCCTTTGCCCCCTCCTATTTCTCACCTACGTGCTTCCCCTTGGTGACGTCCGAAAGCAACAGCGTTTGTTTTCATGTGTATGCTGATGTCACCCAGCTCTACCTCACCACCACCTCTCTCGACTCCTCCACTGTTGCTAAATTATCAGACTGCTTATCTGACATCCAGTACTGGATGAGCAGAAATTTCCTCCAGATAAATATTGGGAAGACTGAAGCCATTGTTTTTGATTTGCATTCCAAACTCCATTCCCTGGTTACTGACTCCATCTCTCTCCTGAGCAACAGTCCAAAATTAAGCCAGTCTATTCACAAATTTGGTATTACATTTGACCCCAATATGAGCTTCCAACCTCAAATTCACACCGTCACCGAGACTGTCTATTTCCACCTCTGTAATATCACCTAACTTCACCCCTGTCTCAGCTCATCTGCTGCTGAAACCCTCATTCATGCCTTCGTTACCTCTAGACTTGACTATTCCAACGTATTCCTGGCTGGTCTCCCACATTCTACCCTCCATAAGCTTGAGGTCATGCAAAACTCTGTGGCCTGTGTTTTAATTCACACCAAGTCCCGTTCTCCCATCACCCCTGTGCTCGCTGACCTACATTGGCTCCTGGTCAAGCAACATCTTGATTTTAAAATTCTTATCCTTGTTTTCAAATCCCTCCATTGCCTATCCCCTCCCTATCTCTGTAATCTCCTCCAATCCCCACAACTCTCCGAGGTATCCGCATTCCTCTAATTTTGGCCTCATGAGCATCCTCGATTTTAATCACTCCACCATTGATGGCTGTGCCTTCAGTTTCTTCGGCCCCAAGCTCTAGAATTCCCTCCCCAAACCTCTCCACCTCGCTTTCCTCCGTCAAGACACTCCTTAAAACCTACTTCTTTGACCAAACCTTTGGTTACTTGACCTAATATCCTCTTTTGTGGCTTGGTGTCATAACTTGTTTTATAATTCTCCTGTAAAGCGTCTTGGGATGTTTTAAAGGCGCTATATTGTTGTTAATCACTATAGTATGTGGATGCTGATGTATTAAGTTAGCCTGTTGGCAGGACTGATGGAACTGAAGTAACATAGAGATGGAAGAGGAGGCCCAGTGAGCTGAATATTTAATAGCTTGCCTCTGACGGAGCAGCACTTGGTGATTTGCTGCTCTGTGTGAAAGTGACTGAGTGGAAGTCATGGTGGTTTCTTTAGTTAATGACTGCTGTATTGGAAGCAGCTGTGTTATTGTTCTGCTTTAATGGCTGTACCTCCTAGGGGAGTTTTGGCATTGCACGTTTGCAAGAGCTGAAAGGTTTCTCTGCAAACAGAATTGGGAAGCTGGTGACAAAATCTGCTAGTTTAAATTTCCTGCATCTCATATGTATTTTTTTTAAAAATGATGTTTGCCTGGCGCAGCTTCATTGCTGAAATGCAGAGCACGTGCTTGAGTGTCACTAACTTCTCTGGTTATGCTGATGTTTTCCTAATGACTGCACGAAACTCTGCATCTAAAATTATCCACTAAACCATTTCTCCTTCCTCTTATCCCCTTCTGAAGGCTCAAGTCTCTTCCCTGGCTACGATTCTTTAGGAGCCATGCACACTTGGCCTGTGTCTTTTCATGTGTGATCCTTCACACTGAATGTCAGCAGACAGGATATTTGGCCCCGAAGGGCATCACACTTGAGCCCATTGCGCAGGCACACAATCCAGTCAGGGGCCACTGGATTACGATTTGGAGTAAGAGTTGTGATTGATTTGTACTTTCCTTTGCTTGAAATCTTACAGCACAGAAGGAGGCCATTCGGCCCATTGTGCCTGTGCCAGCTCTTTGAAAGAGCTACCCAATTAGTTCCGTTGTCCAGGTGAAGTCTGTTGTTTTGCTCCTAGTTACCCCCCAATGACATTTTAAAAAGGACTGCCATTACGGACTCATTTTGCATTAACATAATTCATCAGAGCTCATTTCCTCACTCTGACTCTGGATTAGTGCGTCACTGAGGTGCGGTTGACGAGAGCATTTTTCTTTCCACAGCTCCTGAGTTGTGTGTCTACTCTGGTTTCCTTTATACCGATGTCTAGTCCTTTAAGCCGACCTGGGATGGGAGTCGGAGAGCCTCCTGTCTGTTGCCCTGTGATGTGCTTTGTCTGGAAATAGCTCCACGTTGTCCCAGTGATTCCTGCCTATAACAGAAATTGGACATTGGGATAAAATCAAGTCACTTTTTATTCATTCATTCCTGGGATGTGGGTGTCACTGACGAGGCTACAATTTGTTGTTCATCCCTGGTTGCCCTTGAGAAGATGGTGGTTAGCCTCCTTTTGAACCACTCCAATTCACGTACCAGGGCTTAGAGGGTGAAATGATGAGGACGGGTTGCATAAATCTGGCTTGTATTACCTCCAGTTTGGGAGATTGAGGGTGATCTGTTCAAAGTGTTTCAAATGATAAGGATTCGATTAGGTAGATAGGAATATTGCGCATCTCTGATTTTAATCGCAACACCATTGGTGGCCGTGCCTGGAGCTGCCTTGCCCCCTAAGCCCACCCTCCTCCCCCTGAAAAGCTCTGAAATTCCCTCCCTAAACCCTTCTAACTCTCTTTCCTCCTTTTTAAGATGCTCCTTAAAACCTACCTCTTTGGCCATGCTTTCGGTCACCTGATCTGATATCCCCTCCTGTGGCCCAGTGCCAAATTTTAATTCATAAGCTCTTGTGGAGCACCTTGGGATGTTTTTACTATAGTAAGAGGCTATATAAATTCAGGTTGTTGCTGCTTCCATGTTGTCCTGTAGGGGGCTGGATAAGAAGTTGGAAACTGGATCTCCTGTGACATGAAGGCAAAGGATGGACTGGAGATGTTGGTTGTGTTCGCCCTCACAGTTATCTGTGAAGGGATTGTTAGATTACAGGCCTAACTGTAACTCAGTTCTTGCTTTGATTCAGCACAGTTCTCACTTTCGTGTTAGTGCAAACCCTGTGTTATGAACTAATCTCAATGGCACATGGCATCCTGACAATTAGGGTACAGTCCCTCAACAGGGTGCTTCATATCAGCTTCAGCTGAACTGCAACCAGGGTGAAGCTAACTTTGAAAAGCACTCTGTTTGTCTGACTAACTGGAAACCTCTTGAGCCGCCTTATGTTAGCAATGGCTGACTGGATTGCAGTAAGCACAACAATATGTGTAAAGACTCCTTAAAAAAAGAACTTGCATTGCTTTAGCACCTTCCACAATCTTGGGACGTCCCAAAACACTTCACAGCCAATGAAGTACTTTTTGCAATGTAGTCACTGTTGTAATATAGGAAACGCGAAAACCAATTTGCACACCGCAAACTCCCACTAACAGCAGTGTGATAACAGATAATCTGTTTTCCTGATGTTTGAGGGATAAATATTGGCCAGGACACTAGGAAGAACTGCTCTACTCTTCAAATAGTGGCATGGGATCTTTCACATTCGCCTGAGATGACTGACGGAACCTCGGTTTAATATCTCATCAGAAAGGCAGCTCCTCCGACTGTCCTGCACTATACTGAAATGTCGCTTTGCATGATGGGCTCGGGTCTCTGGATGGACACTTGTGCATGGCTGAGTTTCTCTTGAGTAGAAAGCAATGCAGAGGCAGCAGTATAACGTGACACTGCCAGTTGTTAAGGGTGGCATTGGTTCTCGAGCGGTGCAACAGAGCAGTACTATAAATATTTATTGCTGCCACTCTTTACATAGCAACTGAGAGTCTATTGCACAAGCCTGAAGATGATTAGCGGTTAGATCTTTCAGTACTTTAAACGTTTTACTTTGCTTTACCTGACAGGTGAGTCTTTGAAGTTACCAGTACGTGTTTAATGTAGCATGATGACTAAGGGACAAAGGTATCGCCGTTGCATTGAAAGAACGTGTTCAGTTCCAGAATAAATTAATGGGAAATAACTGGTATAAATATTAACTTTGGCAACATGGTCGTCTCAGTAAACTGATAGCCTTCTGGTTACAGAAATGATGAGAGTGGAATAAAATAAAATAGAGTGGAATAAGTTTGTAGGCCATCTTCTGTGACCTAAAGGGGGTCAGTATTTGACCAGGCAGTGTGGAAAAGTTCAGCTCTGGTCTTTATTGTGAACTAACTTTTTGTTCTTGCTTGAATGTCCCTCCTAAAGGTGTAGCCTAGAGTGTGTCCGCCCGTCCCCGTCTGTGCGCACGTCCCCATCTGTGCGCACGTCCCCATCTGTGCGCGTGTCTGGGAGCATCAGCCTATGACCATGCATTTCGTGCTCAGGTCTCTGGAGTGGGACTTGAATCCACAACTTTCTGACTCCGAGCTTAACCACAGCTGATGTAAAAACAGAAAATGTTGGAAAACACTCATCAGGTCAGGCAGCATCTATGGAGAGAGAATCAGAATTAACATTTAAGGTCAGAACTGGAAAAAGTTAGAGACATAACAGGTTAAGCAAGCATAGAGGAAGGGAACAGGAATGAGGGGGACGATCAAGAGGGCAGGGCTGTGATGGGGTGGAATGCGGATATGATTAAATGGCAGAAAGGGATGATGGTACATCATGATGGCAAAAGGAGGTGGTAATGGGACAAGTAAAGAAACAAGAGGTGGAAAAGCGAATAGCAGTACGACCTGTCTGGAAAAAATGGGAGGAGTGGTTGTGATCTGAAATTGTTGAACTCTAGTTTTCAGATTTCCAGCATCTGCAGTATTTTGCTTTTATAATGAGTTGATATACTCCATTGTTGCATTCAGGTGTCTCATGTGAAACTGAGAGGATTCCTCGCTTTGAAGCGTTTGGGGTTATGCTGCCTCTTGTACAGCATTCTGCAGCATTCCAATGCGTATTAGGTTAAGGGGACAGAAAATCTTTATGTATTCAGCTTTAAAATCAGGCAGTTCTGTGGTGATGGACTGCAGCTGTGATATTGCTTGATCTATTGATTTTCTCTCTACCTCAGCCTTTCTGTGTAGTTAACACTTCAAATTCTGATTGTTGTTGCTTTGTGCTTATATTAGCAGAGAGGAAATCCTTCATCATTCTTTAGTAACTTGAGAAACCAGTCATGTTGTGTCTCCCAGGCAGATAAAATCAGGTTGGATAGTGTAGGGTATTTGTAGTGGCTATGTTACTGGACTAATGAGCTCAGAGAATGTGAATTCAAATCCTACCGTAGCAGTTTGACAATTTTGAATTCAGTTCTTAAAAAAATCTGGAAATAATAAAAATCTGGTATCAGTAAAAGTGAAGCTGTTGGAGCTATTTAGGGAAGGAAATCTGCTGTCCTTACGCAGTCTGGCCTACATGTGATTCCAGACCCACAGCAATGTGATTGACTCTTAACTGCCCTCTGAAATAGCTTAGCAAGTCATTCGGTTGCTCATCACCACCTTCTTGAGGGCAATTAGCAATGGGGAATAAATGCTGCCCTTGCCAGCGATGCCCAAATCCTATGAATGAATTTTTAAAAATTGACTCAAAAGGGAAAGGATGGAGACGATGTATTTTTTAATGTTGGTTTGTTTTCCCCTCTAACTGGCACCTGAAACAGCTTCAGCGATGTCCATATGGCATTGAGTCCCCCCTCTTTCTGCTTTTTGTTGTTTGGGTTGGTGTGTTCTTGCGGTGGAGTGAGGGATGCAGGGTCGTGCACTTTTTGACTTTGATAATTCGAGACACGGAATGGCAGAGTTTCCAGCTTTGAAAATTCCACTTTTGGTGAGAGAAATACTGTCCTGCTTCTGGCAGTGACTCCCTTCTCTCCTGGGATAGTGCCAAAGACATTAGCATCGTCTCTTTGTATCACACGGCTGCTGTTGATGTCGAGCATGCTCCGGGCAACTATATTGCAATCCCAAATCAACCACGAGCCATCCCTTCTCAGGCCGAGCACACCTTCAGTGGAGAAAACCTAAACTTTTCTTACCTGATTTCTTAAAAATAAATTAATGATGAGACTTGGTGTTAAAAGGAAAAAAAACTTTCATTTGTATAACGCTTTTTATGACCGCAAAGCAGTTTACAACCATTGAAGTACTTACTGAAGTGTAGTCACTGTATTGTAGGAAACGTGCCAGCTAATTTGCGCAGAGCAAGATCCCACAAAGAGCAATGTGATGTTGATTGAGGGGTAAATATTGGCCAAGACTGGGGAGAGCGCTCCTGCTCTTCGAAATAGTGCCATGGCATTCTATTACACCCAGTTGAGAAAGCAGCCAGGGCCTCGGTTTAACATGGTACCTGTGACAATGTAGCACTCCCTCAGTACTGCAGTGGGAATGTCAGCCTAAATTATGCACTGTAGTTGGGAGTAGCTGATTGAGGTTCTATTCCAATCACACCAATTGATTTGTACAAAATTGGCAGCATTTGTTTCCCTTTTCATTTAAAAACAAAGTTAGAACACGGCTGATCGTGAGTCTTTCTTTAAACTTGCCGTTTATCTTGAATTTGCATGCACGGGGGAATGTTGCAATCCAGTGGCCTCTCTGATCTGCTCTTCTCTCGTGATTATTGATGACCTGGAAAGGAAAGTGGTGGTACCCTCAGCGTGTGGGGATTCGGTGTTAGTGGGCTGTCACCATTCGCAGCCTGCACTACACCAACTGCCTTCAGACCAACCTCGAGTGGGATTATTCTCCCGTCTCTCACTGCTGGAAACAGTCCCAGCACCAGCTAGTGAGTAATCCAGCAACAGAAGTCTGGTGTTTGTAAGTGCAGCCGCACCTGCAACCAGACCCTGATTAGTAAACACTGTTGTTCGGTCACTATAGTGCAGCTATAATCCATTAAAGCACATATATCCAATATATCCAATGGGGCGACACAGTGGCGCAGTGGTTAGCACCGCAGCCTCACAGCTCCAGGGACCCGGGTTCGATTCTGGGTACTGCCTGTGTGGAGTTTGCAAGTTCTCCCTGTGACTGTGTGGGTTTTCGGCCGGGTGCTCCGGTTTCCTCCCACAGCCAAAGACTTGCAGGTGATAGGTAAATTGGCCATTGTAAATTGCCCCTAGTGTAGGTAGATGGTAGGGAATATGGGATTACTGTAGGGTTAGTATAAATGGGTGGTTGGTGGTCGGCACAGACTCGGTGGGCCGAAGGGCCTGTTTCAGTGCTGTATTTCTAAATATTATTAATAGTATAGTGTGGTTTTTCACAAATCACAGCATTAACCACTTCAATACTTGCATTTATTTAGTGCCACTAACATAGTACATCCTGAGGTGACAGGAGCCTTGTCAAACAAATTTTGACACTGAGCCACGTGAGATATTCAGACAGGTGATCAAAAGCTTGGTCAAAGATGTAAGTTTTAAGGAGCGTCTTCAAAATAGAGAGAGATGGAGAGCTTTAGGAAGGGAATTCTTGAGTTTTGAGTCTAGGCTGCCAATGGTGGAGTGATTAAAATTGGTGGTATGCAAGATGTTGGAATTGGAGGAGCACCGAGATCTCGGAGGGTTGTATGGCTGGAGGAGATTGCAGTGGTGGGGTGGTGAGGCCGTGGAGGAATTTGAAAGCATGGATGAGATTTTAAAAACGGAGGCATTGCTTAACTGGGAACCAGTGTAGGTCAACAAGCATGGGAGTGCTGGGTGAATGGGATTTAAGGCAACTTGGGGTTGCCTTCAGCATCCTCCATTACAAAGGGTGAATAGAAATTTTAGTGGGAAGAGTCTGGTTCATGGCGATAATATAAAGCGTGCTCGTGATTTCGAGTGGGAGGGATCACTGCAGCCAACGGAACGCAGGAGCTGACATCATTCATTAGCCATGGAGGCCTCAGCTTTCAGTTATTAATGGTGCAGTTCTCAATTGGGAAAGTGATTTATTATCACTCCAAAACCAAACATTTCATTGCGTTGAGTGAGCGGGATTGTAGTAATCTGCAGATTAAACTATGCTTGGCAACCAAGTGAATGATGTGCTACAAAACATACATGAACTTGACCCACATACTTGCCCCTTTTTTGCCTGTTCTGCTGATTCAATTAGGGACAACAGATAATTTTGTCTTTCACTTATTAATTAATGAGCACTAATGACATCTGGAGAGGATTCTGGATCCAGTCTTTCGAAATGTTTGTTTGTAATTATGACAAAGGTTTCCAGTTGGAGCAGATTTCTTAGCTTGAGGCAGGTTAATTCCCTCTCTGTTGCCCCATTTATTTTATCTTAAAAGAAGTGGCTGCTGAGATAGTAGATGCGTTGGTTTTAATTTTCCAAAATGCCCTAGATTCTGAAAAGGTCCCATCTGATATAGAAAATAGTGAGTGTGACTCCGCTATTCAAGAAAGGAGGAAGACAGAAAGCAGGAAACTACAGGCCAGTTAGCTTAACATCTCTCATAGGTAAAATGCTGGATTCTATTATTAAGGAGGTTATAGCGGGGCACTTAGAAACTCTTAATGCAATCGGGCAGAGTCAACATGGTTTTATGAAAGTGAAATCATGTTTGACGAATTTATTAGAGTTCTTTGATGAAATAACAAACAACGTGGATAAAGGGGAACCTGTGGATATGGTGTACTTGGATTTCCAGAAGGCATTTGACAAGGTGCCACATCAAAGGTTACTAAGCAAAGTAAGAGCTCCTGGTGTAGGGGGTGACATATTAGCACGGATAAAGGACTGGTTAGATAACAGGAAGCAGACAGTAGGGATAAATGGGTCTTTTTTGGGTTGGCAAGCTGTAATGTTGAGCGCCACAGGGATCAGTGCTGAGGCCTCAATTATTTACAGTATATAAATGACTTGGATGAAGGGACTGAATGCATGGTTGCTAAATTTGCTGATGAAACAAGGATGGGTAGGAAAGTAAGTTGTGAGGACATGAGGAGCTGTGAGGCTGCGGTGCTAACCACTACGCCACTGTGCCGTCTGATGGGGCATGATGGGGCCGAATGGCCTACTCCTGCCCCTAATTTGTATGTTCGTACCTCTGCATCCAGTGCTGCAGAAGTTTTCTGTTTTAAAACAGAGAAAGGCCTCAGTGTTGACACAGCAGACAGGTTGAGAGAGGTATATTTATTGTCAAGGCCGTTGGGGCCCGAGGGTAGAGGGAGCCCGTGGGGCCGCACGTCTGTTCCGATTGCCAACAGGTTGAGGAGCTGAGCCCTTCCAAGTGACTCCCCGTCCGATAAGGTTGCAATTTAAAATTCTCGTCCTTGTTTTCCAATCTCTCCCTGGCCTCACCTGTCCCTTTCTCTCTGTAACCTACTCCATTCCTATAACCCTCTGAGATCTCTGCACTCCTTTAATTCTGCTGTCTTGCACATCCCCGATTTTAATCATTCCACCATTGGTGGCAATGCCTTTTGCTGTCGAGGTCCTAAGCTCTGGAATTCTCTTTCCTAAACCCCTCTGACTCTCTACCTCTCTCTCCTCTTTTAAGATACTCCTTAAAAATTTACCTCTTTGACCAACCTATTGGCCATCTGCCCTAATATCATCTTATATGGCTCAGTGTCAAATTTTGCTTTATAACAAACCTGTGAAATGCTTTGGAATGTTTTATGATGTTAAAGGTGCTATATTAATGCAAATTGATGTTGTTCTCCCATTTCTCCCTCCATCCCTTTCTGAAATCCACACTGAGCCACTGTTTTCCAACAATTAACTGAGAGGAATATTTAGATCTCGCTGCAGTAGCAATAGGACCAGCTTCACTATCCAGGAGTTGTGTGCTCACTAGCTGCAGATTCTCCACTGCGGGAGCTGAAAGGGTAAAGCAGAGAATGTTTTTGAAGTGAAAGATTTGAAGTTATGATATCGCAGTTGAGAAACAAATTCCTGAATTATTGATGCTGTATAAAATGACGCAAGCTTCCTGTGTTACATTCTATATCTTGATCTATGTAGCAAATACCAGTGCAATAAATGAGGTTGCAGGAGGGGCCTGGAGCTTAATTGCTTTTTAAAAAAAATAAAACTGTCATAAACCAGGCAGACAATCTGATAATATCAGCCTGGCACCTGTTCTTATTGGGTTTGATCCAGCAACTCGCGATTACTTGAAGAAATAGGTTTTATTCAATGGATTTTTGTGCAGAGACTTTTTATAGAAATGTACAACCCATTACTTTTACCTGGTCTAGTCTACATGTGGCTATGTGGTGACCTCCAAATGACACTCTGAAGTGACGAAGTAAATCAGTCAATAATCACAGTCTAGCCTAAAGGCCTGTTCAGGTATGAAACTGAAACTTGACCTGGGCCCGCGCCCAACCTGACCCGACCCAACTGCCGTAATAAAGTTAATTATATCAAACAGGTTATCGTGCTCTACCTTGTCCAAATGTTGTGATCCTCTGTTCCGGCAGCACGTTTCCCGCCTTGACGTCCCGGCTGAATGTTCAAATTTTGAAGAATACTTCCCTCCCTGAGCAAGGCAGCACTGTGATCACGTCCAGCCCGAATGCTGGACCCGGAAGAGAGACCCGACCCGAACCCGACACCGACACATGTCGTCGGGTCTGGTCGGGTTGCGTTGGTAGCCATGCTTTAGTCTAGCCAGCATCACCCACATCCTGAGCCTAAGTAATATCCACAGTTCTATTAACTACCAGAGTTTTCATGGGACAAAGCCTCGTACAGCATTTCTTTCATTCATTGGATAGAGAATAAAAATTTCCCACACTCGCTTTTACACTGAAATGTGAGTAACTGAACTTTGGGGGGGGGGGGGGGGGTTTCCAGTGCGTGCAAACAGAACAAGGCAAGTAGCAGGTTAAACCATTGGCTGTTGTGACGCTAACACGAACTGACTTGTAAAGCAATGGAGGACAAAACCCAGAATTGCACTACTGAACATTTCAATTCACACACCCACCAATACATGTCATTGGCTTCCTTTCTGAGGTGTACGTTTCCTGTCTGTCTCGGTTTCCAAGGGTTCTGTATTATTTTCGTTGAACTCCACTTTGAATCTGCTTTAGGGATGGATCCCAATCTTCCTGAAAAAGATGACAGCTGTGCTAATGACACACACAAAACAGCCAGCGAGTTCAGGGAATGTTGTGATAGGCCCCGAGTTCCCAATCTCCAGAATTTCCTGGTTGATTTATGTTGCTGTGCCATTTGCCTTGTACAAAAATCATCTCACTCTTTGCCCTTATTTTAAAGAACTTGCTTGCTTTGCACATTAATTACCCATTAAACTTGCTACAGAAAATTAAGTCTTGTAAATAACCCTTTTTGCGCGATAATTGTTAATGCCAATCAACTACTCTGGCCCAGTAAGAGAACAATTTAAACTGTTCTATCTCATTCCAGCAAGTAGGCAATTGTATTGGGAGTGCCAGCAAAATATACTTGCATTTAATTAGTTCAATTCATGTTGTAAATATTTCAAAGTGCTTCACGTAAATTCATGCTGGAGGGGCAGTGATTTATTGCGCTAGTTTAATTTGCTGGTTTGACAGGTAGTTCTGTTTGTTGTGATTTCCACAGCATTAGAATTTTTTTACTGATTAATTCTGAGAACCTGAACACAGCATGCAGCTTGTCAAAAATGTGTGCATCTAGCTAGCAGACTACCAATGATGTGGGAGCTCAGGAAATCCTATCTGCTGTAGCTCCCAGTGCCAAAATAAGGACATGTTGTTTAAATTCACTGTTGGCCATTGTCCGAGCTTTAGACTTCCTCTTCATTCTTTCACCTTGTATAGGACAAGGCTGTAGTCAGACTGGAATTGTTCTACATTTTCATAGCTTCAAAGAATAATGCAGCACAGAAGGAGGCCACTCGGCCCATTGGGTCCCACTCTGCCGTTCTTTCCCTGTATTGCCGTAATTTTCTCTCCTTCAAGTATTTATCTAATTCCCTTTTGAAGGCTACTGTTGAATCTGTATCCACTAACCTATCAGACAAAACATTCCAAATTCTAACCAGCATTGCATAAAAATGCTTTTCCTCATGTTGTCTCTGGTTCAAAAAGTGCGGGGAGAGTGGGGAGAGACTTCATTTTAAAAAGAGCGCAGAGATCGGGGAGAGACTTCATTTCAAAAGGAGCGGGGAGAGGCGATCCTCTCTCCGAGAGGACCTCCTCCCTGCGATCCTCCCCCCGAGAGGACCTCCTCCCTGCGATCCTCCCCCCGAGAGGACCTCCTCCCTGCGATCCTCCCCCCGAGAGGACCTCCTCCCTGCGATCCTCCCCCCGAGAGGACCTCCTCCCTGCGATCCTCCCCCCGAGAGGACCTCCTCCCTGCGATCCTCCCCCCGAGAGGACCTCCTCCCTGCGATCCTCTCTCCGATCCTCTATTCTATTCAGTGGAATGAGCCCATTCAAAGAAAATCAACTGTGATGTCACAGGCAAGCAGGTAGGTGATTGGTTGGGGAAGAAGCTAGCTGTTTGGTGAGTATCTGGTAAGTGATTAAGGTCCATTCTAATTCTAATGTTTAAAATAGTAAAGGAACTAGTGGTAAGCTTCGTAAAATATATCAAAAAGGAAAATAAAATAAATAATTGAATAAAATAATTAAGTAGTTAATTAAAACACATTAAGGATGGCAGGACAGGTGATGTGTCACAGCTGCAGCATGTGGGAACTCCTGGATGCCAGTGTGATCCAGGGCAAACACGTCTGCAGTAAGAGTTTGCAGCTCGAAGAGCTTCGGCTCAGACTCATTAAACTGGAGTCCGAGCTGCAGACACTGCGATACATCAGGGAGGGGGAAAGTTACCTAGACATTTTGTACTAGGACGCGGTCACACCCCTTAGGATAGAATCTTCTGATTTGGTCAGTGGTCAGGGACAGTAGAGTATGGCTGCAGCTGAGGCAGGTAAGGGGACCCAGAGGGCAGGAGTGCAGGAGCCTCAGCCTTTGCGATTGTCCAACAGGTTTGAGGTTCTTAAAATTTGTTTGGATGAGAGTGGGAGCTGCAGGGTGGATGAGCAACCTGACCATGGTACAGGAAGCCATTCAAGTTGAGGGAGAAAAAAGGAATGTAGTGGTAGGAGGGGACAGTATAATTAGGGGGATTGCAGCAAAGAGCGAGAGTCCAGACGGCTGTGTTGCCTGGTGCCAGGGTTTGGGACATCTGCTCAGAGCTGGCGAGGAACTTATAGTGGGAGGGGGAGGATCCAGTCGTCATGGTCTATGTTGATACCAACGACATAGGCAAGGCAAGGAAAGAGGTTCTGCATAGTTAGTATGTGGAACTAGGCACCAAATTAAGAAGCAGAACCTCAAAGGTGGTAATCTCTGGATTATTACCTGAGCCACATGCAAATTGGCATAAGGCAAATAAGGTTAGAGAAATGAATGCGAGGCTCAAAGACTGATGTGGTAAAAGTGGGTTCCAGTTCATGGGGCACTGGCACCAGTACTGGGAAAAGTGGTTGCTGTGCTGTTGGGATGCTTTACGCCTGAACCATGCTGGGACCTGTGTTCTAGCGAGCTGCATAACGAAAGTAGAGAGGGTTTTAAACTGATTAGTGGGGTCAAGGGATCAAATCTGGTAAGATATGGTAAATCAAGGAGTAGAGACAAGGCAAAAGAGAAAGATATCAATATGGGAAATGATAAACAGACTGTGACAGGAAGGGACAGAGCGTAGAAATCGAAGAATAAATCAACAGATAAGGCTGGAGGTTACAAAAGTAGTGAAAGGACAAAACTAAAGGCTCTGTATCTGAATGCACGCAGCATTCAAAACAAAACAGATGAACTGAGAGCGCAAATAGAAATAAATTAGTACAATCTGATAGCCATGACAGTGACATGGCTGCAGGATGACATAGATTGTGACCTGAATATTGAAGGGTACATGGCATTTGGAAGGACAGGAAGCGAGGAAAAGGTGGAGGGGTAGCTCTGTTAATTAATGATGGCATTAGTGCAATAGAGAAGGATGACCCAAGTTCAGGAGACCAGGATGTAGAAGCAGTTTGGGTAGAGATGAGAAATCATAAAGGCAAGAAGTCACTTGTGGGAGTGGTGTACAGGCCACCTGACATTAACCACACTGTAGGATGGGGTATAAAGGAAGAAATAATGGCAGCTCGTCACAAAGGTATGGTGATAATCATGGGGGATTTTAACCTACATATAGACTGGAAAAATCAGATGGGCAGAGGTAGCCTGGATGAAGAGTACATAGAATGTTTTCGAGATAATTTCTTGGAACAGTGTGTTCTGGAGCCAACCAAGATCAGGCTGTACTAGACCTGGTATTGTGCAATGAGATAGGATTAATTAATGACCTCATAGTTAAGGCGCCCCGAGGTAGCAGCGATCATAATATGATTTTACATTCAGTTTGAGGGAAAGAGAGTGGGTCCAAGGCTAGTAATTTAAACTTAAATAAGGGCAATTATGAGGGCATGAAAGCAGAGCTAGCTAATGTGAACTGGCAAATCAGGTTAAGGGATAGGTCAATAGAGATGCAGTGGCAGACATTTAAGGGGATATTTCAGAATACACAGAATAGATACATTTCAATGAGAAAGAAAAATTCCAAGGGGGACCCGCAATCTTGTGGTTAACTAAAACAGGTAAAGATAGATCAAACTTAAAGAAAAAGCCTATAATTGCGCAAAGATGGGAGGCAGATCAGAAGATTGGACAAAATATAAAGAACAGCAAAGAATGACTAAAAGATTGATAAGGAAGGTAAACTTAGAGTACGAGAGAAAGCTAGCTGGAAATATAAAGACAGATAGTAAGAGTTTCTATAGATATTTTAAAAAGAAGAGTTAACAAAGTGAGCGTTGGTCCTATAGAAAGTGAGTCTGGGGAATTAATAATGGATAATAAGGAGATGGCAGATGAATTGAACAGGTATTTTGCATCGGTCTTCACTATTGAGGGTTCAAGTAACATTCCAGAAATAGCTGTAAATCAGGAAATGGAAGGAAGGGAGACACTCAAGAAAATTACAATCACCAGGGAAGTGGTACTGAACAAATTGTTGGAGCTGCGGGCTGATATGTCTCCGGGTCCTGATGGACTTCATCCTAGGTTCTTAAAAGAAGTGGCTAGTGAGATAGTTGATGCGTTAGTTTTAATTTTCCAAAATTCCCTAGATTCAGGAAGGTTCTATTAGATTGGAAAATAGCGAATGTAACTCCTTTATTCAAAGGGGAGGGAGACAGAAAACAGGAAACTGCAGGCCAGTTAGCTTAATATCTGTCATAGGGAAAATTTTAGAAGCTGCTATTAAAGATGTTGTAGCAGGGCACTTCGAAAAATTCAAGATAATCAGGCAGAGTCAACATGGTTTTGTGAAAGGGAAATCATGTTTAACCAATTTATTGGAGTTCTTTGAAGGAGTTACATGTGCTGTGGATGAAGGGGAACTGGTGGATGTATTGTACTTAGATTTCCAGAAGGCATTTCAAAGGTTATTGCAAAAAATAAAAGGTCATGGTGTAGGGGGTAACATATTGGCATGGATAGAAGATTGGCTAGCTAACAGGAAACAGAGAGTAGGCATAAATGGGTAATTTTCTGGTTGGCAAGATGTAATGAGTGATGTGCCACAGGGATCTGTGCTGGGGCGTCAACTTTTTACAATGTATGATGAAGGGACCAAAGGTATGGTTGCTAAAATTGCTGATGACACAAAGATAGGTCGGAAAGTAAGTTGTGAAGAGGACATAAGGAGGCTACAAAGGGATATAGATAGGTTAAGTGAGTGGGCAAAGACCTGGCAAATGGAGTATAATGTGGAGTCCATTTTGGCAGGAAGAATAAAAAAGAAGCATATTATCTAAATGGTGAGAGATTGCAGAGTTCTGGGATGCAGAGGGATCTGCGTGTCCTCGTGCATGAATCGCAAAAGGTTAGTATGCAGGTATAGCACATAATTAGGAAAGCTAATAGAATGTTATCATTTATCGCGAGGGGAACTGAATACAAAAGTAGGGAGGTTATGCTTCAGTTATACAGGACATTGGTGAGACCACATCTGGAGTACTATGTACAGTATTGGTGTCCTTATTTAAGGAAGGATGTAAATGCATTGGAAGCAGTTCAGAGAAGGTTTACTGGACTAATACCTGGAATGGCCAGGCTGTTTTATGAGGAAAGATTGGACAAGCTAGGTGTGTATCTGCTGCAGTTTAGCAGAGTAAGAGGTGACTTGATTGAAACATATCAGATCCTGAGGGGTCTTGACAGGGTGGATGTGGAAAGGATGTTTCCCCTTGTAGGCGAATCTAGAACTAGGGGTCACTGTTTAAAAATAAGGGGTCACCCATTTAAGACCGAGATGAGGAGAAATTTTTTCTCTGAGGGTTGCGAGTCTTTGGAACACTCTACCACAAAAGGTGGTGGAAGCAGAGTCTTTGAATATTTTTAAGGCAGAGGTAGATAGATTCTTGATAAGCAAGGAGGTGAAAGGTTATCGAGGGTAGGCAGGAATGTGGGGTAATCAGTTCAGCCATGAACTTATTGAATGACGGAGCAGACTCGAAGGGCCACGTGGCCTGCTCCTGCTCATAATTCGTATGTTCTTTTACCAATCACCTTAAATCTGTGCCCTCTGGTTAATGACCCTGCAGCCTGGAAAGTGTATCTCTAGTTACTCTATCTTAAAACCTTCATGATTTTAAACACCTCAAACAAATCTCCTCTTAACCTTCTCTGCTGTGAGGAGAACAAGCCCAGCTTCTCCAGTCTATCCACATCACTACTCCCTCATTGCTGTAAACATTTCAGTAAATCTCTTTTGTACCATTTCCAAAGCCTTCGCCTCCTCCTTACTATTTTATAGTAAAAGGAGTAGGAGCAGGTGGAGGCCATTCAGCCCCTCGAACCTGCTTTGTCGTTCACTTTAGATCTTGGTTGATTTTCGTGCCTTTCCTACCTGACCCGTGGTAGTACCCATCCAGAACCTATTGATCTCAGTCTTTACTCAACATCCACAGCCTTTTAGGAAGGGAATTCCACGAGCAATGTGAAAAGCTACTTCCTGATTTTGCTGCTGAACAGCCTTTTTAATGTTAAGATTATGACCCTTGCCTTTGCTTTCCCCCCCTCCCCCAACATGAAATAGTTTCTCCATATCTACCCTATCCAATCCTTTTAACCATGTCAATCAGATCACCCTTCACTCTCCTTTGCACACTCACTGGATTTCAGCGTATCTGCTCTGTCGAGCTCTATAGTCACTTGTCAAAGTGTTGGTGCTTTGAAAGTTTGGGAAATTTTTCAACTTTTTTGTTTTTAGGAAGGGCAGAGGGTGATGAGCAGTTTGTGTTAACAGTCGACATCATATAGACTTTTCAACTTTTAATCACAACATCCACAAAGCTACACCCGCTGGAGCAGTGGGGAGTAGTGTAAAGGTGAGCAGTCGTGTAATCGGAGATCGATTTGCACAAGGCTTGTGAGCAGTGTGAAGCTGCCTTGTTCTCTGGAGGTGAAGGGACTGTTTGTTTTTGCCAGCTCATTCCACCTGGAGTGGGGGTGACTCTTGTATCCTCACAGAATGAATCCCCACCCTGGCAGAATGTGGTTTCCTAAGTGAAATTCAACAAGTTATATAAATAAACTTGTGTGATGAATGTTTCAATTGTTAATTCAAGCTTCTGTGGTCTAGCGGGGGCTGCGTGCCATTGCAGGAACTGTTTCTGTTAAATCACTGAGTATGTTCCAGTTGCTGTCGGCTGATTATCTTTCAGCTCCGTTCTGTCTTATTATGTAGCTTCTGTATGCAAAGTGTATGCAAACAGAGACTGAGCTCCGAACAATTTCCCCTCTGCAGGATCACATTGCATAATAAGAAATTGCCTTTTTCTAGGTACCCGAATCTTTCTTTGGATAAGGCAATATTGAACTGGTTTACTCAAGGCCTTTAGAAAAGGAAACTTGCTGCCTTCCTTACCCAGTCTGGCTAGATATGACTCCACTCCCATACCACTGTGCTTAATTCTTAACTACACTGTATAGTGGCCATCAAGCCACTTGGGTATGTCAAACATTGGGCAACTAAAGTTCGCCAGTAAATGCTGGCCTTGCCAGTGATGCCCTCGTACTGAGAATGGCTGCTGATGAAGGATAAGCCAACCTGTGATGTGGCACTTGTGAGTTGCACAGTTTCAGCCTTGAGCTGCCAACTAGGGCATATTCCTGAAGTGTTCTTCACATAAGCTACGTCTCCAGCCTTTGCACCTCCACTTTCTTACCATTGGTCACCTGGCATGTCCATCCTCGAGGCGCCCAATCCAATTGGAAAGTGAATATACTCTGTTACCCGATTGGATGACTCTCAAAGGGCAATTTCCCCTGGAGTCTCCATAATAAAAATGTTCAATGAAATTCTTTTAAAAAGGCGCCAGATTTTTTAAAAATGGCCTTTATGATTTATTTCTTCTGGATTGCTTGAAGCAGTGTCCGGGAGTTTAATTGTTTCACTCCTGGCAATTCAGGGTCAGTCCTGGAGGATTGCTATCCCTATTTCAGTCACTCTTGTTTCCTGTAAAAAGCAGTTCAGACGTGGCTCTGTTCATCCATTTTCGCTTTCTGGTGGTTTGTGTGGAGGGTCTGAAGTGAGAATGTGGCTGTAATGAATTTCCACCCCAGCAGAGCTGTTGGGATATTCTAAGACAGTGGCAGAGTATGGAGAAGAAGAGGGATCATCTGTTTCAAATACTCTCCATTTAAGGGGAAGCTAGATAAGTACATGAGGGGGAAAGGAATAGATTGGGTGGAAGCAGGTTAACGCGGAGCATTTCCTCGGGTTTGAGATGCTAAGTGTCCCGTTCAGCCAGTGTAACTTGGGGGAAACCCCATTTGCACACACCGATGTAGTTTCCACCAATCTACTGCTGGAGTCACGACGCCGATCAAGAAAATTCCCAGCGTTACTCTTCAATAGCGCATTGACCATCGCAGTTTAAATGTGTTTCATAATTGGGTTGTGTCTGGAAGGAACATTTTAAACATGGTAACAATAGGATGAAATCCTATTGGGTGCTGGTCTGTCCTAGGGGTAGTGGTGGCAGGACATATTGAAGTAAAAGGATCGCAAGCCATGTCTGTATTGGCTTCAGTCTGTTCTCATTTTTCCTCTAACATTTTGCCAATATACCAAGTGAGCTTTGTAACCACACTAAACGTGCTGGAAATTCTTCACTAATTGACAGTGAGACAAAGAAGGAAACATTAAGACAGGGGAACAAAAGCTTGATTAAAGAGGTAGGTATTAAAAAGTGTCTTAAGGATATCAGAGAGGCGGAGAGGTTTAGGGAGGGAATTCCAGAGCTTGCATAGATGGTTGAACACATGGCCACCAATGGTGAGGCGGTGAAAATCGGAGATGGGCGAGAGGTCAGAATTGGAGGAACAGAATTGGACATGTTGCTTCCTTCTCACGTAATATGTATCCTTTGGAGGGGCTGTGGGGGCCGGAGGTGAAGGGAGCCCAAAATGGTCCTAATGATACTTCCTCCATTATGTTACTATGAAATATACACACTAACATTGTGCTATATTCCTAAGTCAGTAGGTTGTGGACTGAAGCCCTGTTCTCGGATTTAAAGGAAAACTCTGGGTTAATGCCTCGGTGTGGTGCTGAGGGAATATTGCATTGTTGCAATTGAGTCTTGGGAGTGAACCTTGAACTGACCACCTTCTGACCCCAGAAGGCAAGGAGTCCTCCAGTGAAGGCAGACCAATGCTGTGTGACATTAATGACAGTGCAATCCAGATGCTTAAAAGGACATTAAAAGCTTTTGTGATATGTGACCTGTAGGATGGAAATTAATGTGATTAACCTCGTCCCATGAATACTTTAAAATGTAATTATCTTGGGTTTTTGGAGTTTGATCTCAGTAATGGTTCATTTTAAATTGGATTAGCGAATGCATTCCCAATGGTTTGTTGCACCTAGTCTGGTTTAATTAGGTTATCTCCCTTAGGTCTGCTTGTGGTTCGATTATAATCTAATAAACACCAGGTTAATCTACATTTTAAAATTCTTAGTTGCATAAAACTGATCAACACAGAATTCTACATTCTGCTTCCCTGCTTCCTTGAATATATAAGTCTGTGATATTTAAAATACTTATTTTAAGGAATTTTATTTTCAAAATTCCAGTCTGTTCCAGTGTTTAATTGTTGAAGTGTCCATCTCACCACTACGTGCTATCAAAAGTGTATGTAAATAATCGAGGGACTGAGTGGTCTATTTGAGTATCTTGTGTTCTGTAATATCCACAAGCAAGCGAAGGCAATGCATATCACCAATTTTTTTAAAAATTTGTTTGTGGGATGTGGGCGTTGCTGGCTAGACCAGCATTTATTACCCATCCCTAATTGCCCTTGAACTGAATGGCTTGCTAGGCCATTTCAGAGGGCAGTTAAGAGTCAACTGTGGTTGTGCAGTCGGCCAGACCAGGTAGAGTCATTAGTGAACCAGATGGGTTTTTACAACAATCTACAATGGTTTCATGATCACCACTAGATTAGCTTTTTAATTCCAGATTTATTAATTGAATTCAAATTCCATTGTCTGCCGTGGTGGGATTCGATACCCAGAGCATAAGCCCGGGGCTCTGGGTTACTAGTCTAGTAACATTATCACTCCGCCACCACCTCCTCTAATTAATCACTAACATTGTGTGGCTTTATTGAAATTGATGCTGGGACCATTTTTAAAATAAGTTAACTGGCTAGCAGGAATTGGGCTCAAGGTTCAATATATAGAGTCATAGAGAGATACAGCCCTGAAACAGACCCTTCGGCCCACCGAGTCTGTGCTGACCAACAGACACCCATATACTAATCCTACATTAATCCCATATTCCCTACCACATCCCCACCATTCTCCTACCACCTACCTACACTAGGGCCAATTTACCTATCAACCTGCAAGTCTTTGGCTGTGGGAGGAAACCGGAGCACCTGGTGGAAACTCACGCGGTCATAGGGAAAACTTGTAAACTCTACACAGACAGTACCCAGAACCAAACCCAGGTCGCTGGAGCTGTGAGGCTGCGGTGCTAACCACTGCGCCACTGTGCCACCCTATGTTGGATTTCTTTTCTACTTCGTATATTGGCTTAAAATTAGTAACTGGGCAGAAGTGGAGCTGCCAACTCAAATGGTTTCTTATAGGATCCACTCATAGTGGGTCTGCACTGGCAAAGATCAGGCAGTTTGATTGTTTCTAAGCCCCTGGGTTTGGTTCTAACTATAGCCTTTCCATCACAAAGACTGCTTACTTCCACCTCCATAACATTGCCTGACTCTGACCCCACCCTGACCCCACCTCACCTCATCTGCTGCTGAAACCTTCATTCTTGCCTTGGTTACCTCTCGACTTGAGGCTCTGTCAAATTTTGCTAACATTCCCATGAAGCATTTTGGGAGGTTTTGCTATGTTGAAGGAGCAGTGTAAAGCCGAAGTAACTGCCATGTATTTGCAGTGCATTCACATCAATGTTCTTGAGCAAAACTTTGATTTTAAACCAATACTCTTTAACACCATTCAAGCAAAATAAGGAAAGACCTTACAAAGTGTTTCTGCAGGAGAATGGCCAATAGTTGATGCCTGGTGCTCCCTCCCCTTGGCTGCCCAACTCAATGGAAATGGCAGTGTTCGGGTAACCAGCAGCTTCATCGACCCGTCACCATGTCCCTCAGCGAACCTGTCGGTAACGACACCTGGCTCTTTAAAGTAAAAGTAAATGCAAGGAGTTAGTGCTTGTAATTGGCAGTCATTGGATTACCAGAGCGCAGCAGTGGAGCAGGAGGTAGCTGTCTGTTAGAAATGTGTATAATGGGATGGGGAGAGTGACTTACAAGAGTCTGTCAAGACAACAACTATATTAATAGGTAAATGTAAAAGTGCCTTTATTTCTCCCCCTTCAGATTCCATCATTCAAACTGCTGCCACCAGTAAAATGTAGTTCTCCCTGCTCTGAATGGTCTGTCCAGACACAACACAAATCAGGAAGGACAGAATCACTGTTCTTCTGGATGTCTTTTGGAACTCAACGATTTCACATATTCGTCATTTTACTAGTCATAACAATGAGAGAGAGAGAGAGACTGAACTGCAGCAATCTTCTCCTGTGCTGAATAAGCTGCAAACTCTTTATGGAGAGAAAAGAAATTGACACTGAGAAAATAAAACAAACTACTGTAAAAAAAAATTGAAAGGTAACATCTGGTTTATTCTCAGAACCATCATCTGAGACGCTCTGCTTAAAAGAAGAACATAGCATAGGCCATTTGGCCCTTCGAGCCTGCTCCATCATTCAATAAGATCATGGCTGATTTACCTCAACTTCACCTTCCCACACTATCATCATATCCCTTAAATCTCTTAATATCCCAAAGTCTATCCATTTCTGTCCTGAATATTCTCAACAACTGAGCATCCATAGCTCTCTGTGGTACAGAATTCCAAAGGTTCACAGCCATTTCAGTGAAGAAATTTCCCCTCATCTCAGTCCTAAAATGGCCAATCCCGTAGTTTGAGACTGTGACCCCCTAGTTCTAGACTCCCCAGACAGGCAAACATCTTTCCAGCATCTACCCTGTCAAGCCCCTTAGAATTTTATACATTTCAATGAGATCACCTCTCATTCTTCTAAACCTCAGGAAATATAGGCCTAATCTAATTATCTTTCCTCATTGGACAATTCCCTTATTCCAGGAATCCATATAATGAACCTTAGTTACACCCCCTCTAGGCAAGTGTATCCTTCCTTGGGTAAGGAGACCAAAACTGTACACTGTACTCTAGGTGAGGTCTCACCAAGGCCCTATACAATTTCAGTAGATGAGGAGGAATTTCTTCTCTGAGGCTCGTGAACCTTTGGAATTCTCTACCCCAGAGAGCTATGGAGGTTGAGTCATTGAATATATTCAAGGCTGAGATCGAGAGATTTTTGAACTATAGGGGAGTCAAGGTTGTGGGGAACAGGAGGAGAGTGGAGTTGAGGCCAAGATCAGATCAGCCATGATCTTATTGAATGGCGGAGCAGGCTCAAGGGCCATATGGCTACTCCTGTTCCTATTTCTTGCATGCTTATGTTCAGTAATACTTAATCACTCTTATACTCCAATCCCTTTGTACTAAAGGCTAGTATACCATTTGGTTTCCTAGTTGCTTTATAAAGCTGTCTGGTTTGTGTAAAGTCGTTTAATTTTATGTTTGTGATAATTTCTGCTGAGGGAGATGCATCCCCTAATTAACTGACCGTCTAAACAACACCATAAATAGAGTTAAATACAAGAAATTCTGGAAATACTCAGCAGGTCTGGCAGCATCTGTGCAGAGAGAAGCAGAGTTAACATTTCAGGTCAGAGACCCTTCTTCAGATTTCCAGCATCTGCAGTATTTTGCTTCCATAAATAGATAGTTTGCTGACTTTAAAAAAAAATCTTTTTACTTAGCTTTGTAGCTTTATTTTTAATCTGTTGTGTGCGTGTGTGGTGTGTGTGTGCGTGCTTGTAAGTGTGCACAATTTCTGAGAATATGTCCAGTAGTGACTTTTCCTCACGTGGTCTTCACTCCCAGAATCCACCGAAAGGTGCGAGCTATGGTTGCTCGTTCGTGAAGGTCTGTCTTTTTGTGTCTAACCAATGATGTCTTTCGTTAAACTTTATGGGTGCTATCTTTATGTATTGTGCAGTTAAGAGCTAAGTTATGCTCTTGTTACAGCCGTCCATATAAGTCTACAGTATTCTGAATTTATAGTCAGTCACTCACTGGAGTAAACTGTACTTTGAATCAGGTTGTGTGCGCGGTCCTTTCTTGTTGCAGACGTCATCACTGGTTTGTTTTGAGGCAAATACGGAGGTGGGTCATTTTTCCTCTTCACTGCCATTATTGTCCACCTTCTTACGTACTTTGGCAATCAGGACTGGACCAAACCTGATCAGGATCGAGGGAGGAATGTTGTTCCTGTAATTGTCAGTAGAACTATTTCTTTTCTCAGGAAGCTACTACACTCCACTTTTGGATGTATGGCTGAAATACTTGCAGGAGGGATCTGCTCTGTAGAAGGGAGAATTTTCAGTTGCAAGTAATTCTCCTGAGCTGGGAAGAGTCTGGTTACCTCCTCTTCCCCGCATCCCCCGCTTCCCCATTCGTAACCCAACATCTTGGGCCTACTTAAGATAGATCGCAATCATTCCTTTTCCAAAATGGTCGATAATTAATCTGCTGAGGACTGTTGTAACGGGATGCTTGCCAAATTCACCACTTTATGCCCCTCTCCCTGAGGTTCTTCATCATTTTGAAAATTAAAAGACCCATTTTTCCATAACCAGAATTAGTTTCCATCTAAATCTCTGCTGCCCATATCGTAACTTGCACAGGTCCCCATCCCAAATTCTTATCCTCGTGTTCAAATCCCTCCATGGCCTCACCCTTCCCAATCTATGTAACCTCCTCTAACCTTACAACGCTCCAATCCCTGAACATCCCAGATTTCTTTCAACCTCACCACTGGTGGCTGTGCCTTCAGCTGCCTAGGCCCTAAGCTTTGGATTTCCTTCCCTAAACTTATCTGGCTCTCTAAACTCCTCCTTTAAGACACTGCTTAAAACCTATCTCTGACCAGGGTTTTGGTCACCTGTTCTAATATTTCCTTAGTGTCAAATTATTGTCTGATAATGCTCCTGTGAAGTGCCTTGCGACATTTTGCTACTTTAAAGGTGCTATTTAAATGCAAATTGTTGTTTTGGGTTCAACTGTTGACAGTTCCTCATGCTGAACCTTGTATGTAGGTTGCATGAACTTGTTCAAGTTCCTTATTTGTGCACAGGGATGTTTATTATTCCAGATAAATACTTGATGATAAGATGGATGGGGGCGGCACAGTGGCGCAGTGGTTAGCACCGCAGCCTCACAGCTCCAGCGACCCGGGTTCAATTCTGGGTACTACTTGTGCGGAGTTTGCAAGTTCTCCCTGTGACCACGTGGGTTTCCCCCGGGTGCTCCGGTTTCCTCCCACAGCCAAAGACTTGCAGGTTGATAGGTAAATTGGCCATTGTAAATTGCCCCTACTGCAGGTAGGTGGTAGGAGAATGGTTGGGATGTGGTAGGGAATATGGGATTAATGTAGGATTAGTATAAATGGGTGGTTGTTGGTCGGCACAGACTCGGTGGGCCGAAGGGCCTGTTTCAGTGCTGTATCTCTAAACCAAACTAAACTGAAAAAACTGTTCTGGGACCTTCTTCTGAGGAATTATTTGTTTTGCAGAGATTGGAATCTTTCTGGATAATATGTCCACTCGAGTGACCAAAACCGGTGTTTAACATGAGTCATGTATTTGTAATAATAGGTGCAAGCCTGGTCCGGAAAGCGTTAAATTAATTCAGCTGGTAAATTGAAGAGTGTAACCTTTGGTATTGTTGACTTTCCATAGAAATGCCCTGATTCTCAGAGGTGTCTAGTTTCCAATAAACTATTCACCTAGCCCTTATTAAAATGCCAATCTTCTCTGCAACTTGCAAATGGAATTGCACTGAGTTGAAGTCTTGTTTGAATCTGACAGTCATTGATAGTGTGATGTAAGGCATGATAATGTTACAGCACAACCTTTCACCAAGCAGATGTGGGCCAAAACCCATCGACAAAACCTTTTTATCTTTCCATAATTTTGAAAGCTTGGATTTAGTCCCCACCTTGGCTCAATGGTAGATCAGAAGCCCCTCTCCAGGGCTTGAACACATTGGGAGCTTGCTGTGCACAAATTGGCCACCACTTTTCCTACATTACAACAGTGACTACACTTCCAAAGTATTTCATGTGCTGAATCACATCATCCTTCATTGTGATGGTATAGAGTTGCCTACTTCCTCTGTAACTTCACCTGTCTCCAACCCGCCCCAGCCCATCTGCTGCTGAAACCCTCATCCGTGCTTTTGTCACCTGCAGACACAACTATTGCAATGTTCTCCTGGCTGTCTCCCATTCTCCACAATCTGTAAACTTCGACTCAGCCAAAACTCTGCTGTCCATATCCTGTCCCACACCCAGTCTTGTTCACTCATCATCCCTGTGCTCTCACTGACTTGTGTTTGCTCCCAGTCTCCAAATCTCTCAAATTTAAAATTATCATCCTCATGTTTTAGATCACTTCATGACCTCGTCCCTCCCTGTCTCCTCCAGCCCTATAACCCACCCCAGAGTTTTCCTGCATCATACCACCCTTGCCACCCTTCCATTTCACGATTGGCAGCTGTGCCTTCAGTTATCCAGCCTCAAGTTCTCCTCCGCCTCACAATCGCCCCCTCCTTTTAGGACCTGCATTAAAATCCACATCTGACCAAACTTTGGTCACCACCCCTCCCCCCACTGAAATTTTCTTCTCAAAGGGAATTTCTTTTTATAGGGCTGTGGGGAATGGAGGAGGGGAGTGGGACTAATTGGATAGCTCTGCCAAGGAGCTAGCAGAGGCACGATAATCCGAATGGCCGCCTCCTGCACTGTACCATTCCTTGATTCTTTGGCTCGATGCTATATAAATGCTGTCAGAGGTCCCTGACTGGGAAAGGACCCCAGCACATAAGAGAAGCCCAGAACACGAGTCAGTTTTAACATAATTATGGAAACGGACAGAGATAAAACAGGAGTTAAAGTTCTCAATTGGGACAAGCCCAATTTTACTAAACTGAGGAGTGATTTAGAGAAAGTGGACTGGAAACAGCTACTTGAAGGTAAATCAGTGTCAGAACAGTGGGAGGCATTCAAAAAGGAGATTCAAGAGGTTCAGGGTAAACATGTTCCCAAAAAGAAAATGGGTGCGACGGCCAAATCTGGAGCCCCTTGGATGTCAAAGAGCCTACAGGGTAAGATAAGGCAGAAAAAGAAAGCTTATGTCCGACACCAAGAGTTCAATACTACAGAAAGCTGAGAGGAGTATAAAAAGTGGAGGGGTGAAATCAAAAAGGAAATTAGGAAAGCAAAGAGAGGGCATGAAGGAATATTGGCAAGCAAAATCAAGGTAACCCAAAGATGTTTTATCAATGCATTAAGGGTAAGAGGATAACTAAGGAGAGAGTAGGGCCCATAAAAGACCAAAAAGGTAACCTATGTGTAGGGGCGGAAGGTATTGGTATGGTTCTTAATGAATACTTTGCATCAGTCTTCAGAAAAGAGGGGGACGATGCAAATATTGTAGTTGAGGAGTGTGAAACATTGGATGTGATAAACATAGGGAGAGAGAAAGTATTAATGGGATTAGTATCCTTGAAAGTTGATAAATCACCAGGACCAGATGAAATGTATCCTAGGCTCTTACAAGAAGCAAGAGAGGAACTAGCAGGAGGTCTGGCCATCATTTTCCAGTCCTCACTGGATACAGGTGTGGTGTTGGTTTATTAGAGAACTGCTAACGTTGTGCCTCTGTTTGAAAAGGGAGCGAAGGATAGAATTTTTTGAAGAAGTAACAAGGAAGATAGATGAGGGTAGTGCAGTTCATGTGGTCTACGTGGATTTTAGCCAGGCTTTTGGCCACATGGCAGACTGGTTAAAAAAATAAAATCCCATGGGATCCAGGGAAATTCAGCAAGGTAGATATAAAATTGGCTCAGTGGCAGGAAACAAGGTGTAGTTGTTGACGGCTGTTTTAGCGACTGGAGGGCTGTTTCCAGTAGCGTTCCGCAGGGCTCAGTACTGGGTCCCCTGCTTTTTGTGCTATATATTAACGACTTGGACATAAATGTCGGGGGCATGATCAAGAAGTTTGTGGACGACACAAAGATTGGCCATTGGCGAGGAGGATAGTTGTAGGCTGCAGGAAGATATTAATGGTCTGCTCAGATGGGCAGAAAAGTGGCAAATGGAATTCAGCTTGGAGAAGTGTGAGGTGATGCATTTGGGGAGGCTAAACAAGGCAAAGGAATACACAATTAATGGGAAAATACTGAGCAGTGTAGAGGAAATGAGGGACCTTGGAGTGAATGTCCACAGATTCCTGAAGGTAGCAGGACAGGTCAATAAGGTGGTTAAGAAGGCATATGGAATCCTTTCCTTTATTAGCCAAGGTATAGAATACAAAAGCAGGGAGATTATGCTGGAACTGTATAACTCATTGGTTAGGTCACAACTGTTCTGGTCACCTCATTACAGAAAGGATGTAATTGCACTAGAGAGGATACAAATGAGTTTTACGAGGATGTTGCCAGGACTGGAAAAATGCAGCTATGAGGAAAGATTGGATAGGCTGCGGTTGTTTTCCTTGGATCAGAGAAGGCTAAGGGGAGTTCTGATCGAAATGTACAAAATTTTGAGGGGCCTGGATAGAGTGGAGGTGAAGGGTCTATTCACCTTAGCAGAGAGATCAGTGATGAGGGGCCATAGGTTTAAAGTAGAAAATTAGAGGGGAGATGAGGAAAAACTTTTTCACCCAGCGGGTGGTGGGGGTCTGGAACTCACTGCCTGAAAGGGAAGTTGAGGCAGAGACCCTCAAATCATTTAAAAGGAGTCTGGATATGCACCTCAAGTGTTGTATTCTGCAGGGCTACGGACCAAACGCTGGAAGGTAGGATTAGAATAGGTGGATCATTTTTCGGCCTGCATAGACACGATGGGCCAAGTGGCCTCTTTCTGTGCCTTAAACTTTCTACGATTCTAGGAGGCCATTTGGTTTCGAGCTCATCTCTAAAGCAATGGTTCTCAAAGTGTGGTCTGCTAGGGTCCTCCAGGTAGTGCATGAGATGACCCAAAATGCAAGTCACTGACGTGTAACGCCATGGCTGAGGCCAAACGGGAGAACAAACCAGAACCCTCATCCCCACTACTCGCAAAACATCACACAACTGGACCGCCTCCCACATGCGCGGCACGAGTCGCCATAAGTGCGAGCAACAACTGTGCAGTTTTATAAGCAAGATTTATATTCCTGTTGATTTTGTTTGATTTATTTTGATGCAAGACAAATATTAATTTCTCACCAGAGTATTGTGATGATTCTATAAACATATTAGAATGTTTCAAATGAACGTGTTCTCTTGTAGTATTAATGTCTATACTATGAAAATATCTGTACTTTTGTTTGTGACATGAATTAATTATTTACTTATTAAATCAAAATGAATGCACATAAATTTATTACATTTAGTAGCAAAAAACCAGTGAAATATTTATAGTTTCCGTAAGTTCCATTAATTGAGTTATTTTTTTGCACTGACAAGTGAAAGCGGATAGGATAGGACTGGTTGATTGACTGCGGGGTCTTTATTCCCTGCGTAAGTGGTGCACAGACAAAAAAGTTTGAGAACCACTGCTCTAAAGGGAGGAGCCCTTTGGCTGGGGAGACGAGGGGGTTAAGATTCCTGTTTTACTGACTTATGAATGACGTGTTAATGTCGTGTTAATGACATGCAGGAGCACAATGCTGCGAAACAAGCTCTTAAATTTCATTAGTAAGGTGTTCGTTACAGAAGAAACAGGCTTTCTCCATCTTTTATTAAAAGGAATTTTGCCCCTAAAACACGCCCTCTGAAATTACTGCTTTATTATGCCAGTTTGAGCCTGCTGTTTGGGATCTATACATGGATATCTGGAATTTTGCCCTTTAAAGTCCCTTACAGACTTTTAAAAACCTGTTTCAGTGTCACAACTGAGCTACTCCTCCAATTCTGGCCTCTTGCACATCCTCAATTATCTTTGCTCCACCATGCCTTCACTTGTCCAGGCCCTAAACTCTGCAGTTCCCACTCTAAACCTCTGCTCCTTTAAGATTCTCATTTAAAATCTAACTCTTTGACCAAGCTTTTGGCCTCCTGACCTAATATCACCGTACAAAGACAATATACTGAAAATGCCGGAACTCTGAACTAGAAGCAGAAAATGCTGGAAATAGCAAATAAAAACAGAAAGTTTTAGTTTTAGTTTTAGTTTTAGAGATACAGCACTGAAACAGGCCCTTCGGCCCACCGAGTCTGTGCCGACCATCAACCACCCATTTATACTAAGCCTACACGAATTCCATATTCCTACCACATCCCCACCTGTCCCTATATTTCCCTACCACAGCATCTGTGGGGAGAGAAGCAAAATTAACATTTCAGGTCAGTGACCCTTCATCAGAACTGAAACGTTAACTCTGTTCTTTTCTCCACAGATGCTGCCAGGCCTGCTGAGTATTTCCAGCACTTTCGGTCTTTATTTCAGATTTCCAGCAGCCGCAGTATTTCGCTTTTACACTGGAAATAGCAAGATGAGCAGCAGCGGCGGAGAGAGAAACAGTTAGCATTTCAGATCGGTGACTTTTGAAAGGTCATCGAGTTAAAACGTCAACTCTGTTTGTCTCTCTCTTAGCTCTTTCTGTGGCTTGGGACCAAATCTTGTCTGATAACTGGTCCTGCGAAGCACCTTTGGACGGCTTACTACATTGAAGGGGCTATATAAATGCAGGTTATTGTATAAATTGTTCAGTTTTCACAGCGATGTATTTAAGTTTTGCTGCACTAGTGATGACCTGCTTCCTGCTCTCTGCCCAGACCACGCTAACAGTGCTGAACATTCCCTTATTAGTACCTTTTTAAAAAAAAAACAGATAAAAAAGCAGAGACATCTGAGTGCCGGATTCTGATCAGAGAGCTGCATCACCCAGCAGAGGGAAAGGGAAGCTGCCGGGGGAAGGGGCAAGTGCCCCATCTTGGCCAACCTTGATACCTCATAGTAGAGGGCTGGATGTGGGGGTGGACTGGTCATATTGGGAATCAAGTGTGTCCCAGCTGACACCCCCTATATCCACACCAGCCCCCACCCCCCCTGCCACCACAACACTGTGATCTGTTCCATAGCACTGTATTGTTGGTGCTCCCCTCTTTTTCAGTGGGAATCTCATACCCCTTTGCAGATGGTCCAGTCTGTTGCTAACTGGATTTTCGAATTGGTGGTGGTTTGAAAACAGGCTGTTCGAAGAAATGGGAGAATGGGTAGAGCGGGAAGCTTGCCAAAAATACATCCACACGGAGCATAAAGCATTGACATTCACAGCCCACTCAGCCAGCCCCGGAAACCAATCCCGATGTTTTTAATTGAGTGTTTACATATCACTGGTCAGTCGAATCACAGCAGGGTGGCAGCAGATGGTACGGTGGCAGGCTGGGGAGGGGCGTGAAGTAGAAGGAGAAAGGAATTCCCTTGTAACATCTGCTGTTGTACATGGGAGCTCCCCCAGGCCCTGTTGCTTTGTGTGGTATCAGCAGACTGTTCCATGCTCTCTGCCCACCTCTGGAGCTCTGGCTTATGTTTGAAACATTAATTGAATTGGCTTTGGATTCCCTCTGTTGTTCTGCCCAAGGGGAGAGGACCATGTGAACAAGAAGCTGTAGACACAAACTGACGTCACACTTGAATGCCTCCCCGTCTTTTTTCTTTTGGAGTGAGGCAGAACTGGCTGTCTGACTTTAGAATGCTGGATGTGGTGTGGAGTTTTTACCAGAAAGGAGCATAAAATTCCAGAAGGTTCTGTGATCTAACTACCACCTGCTCTGGCTGAATTGACCTCTTCCTTAACCGTGACACACTGAGGCTTTTAGTTCCACAGTGATGCAAGAGTCGTAGCTACTTCTCCCAGTTTTATTCAATCAGTGCATTGGGTTGCCAACTTTGGCAAATATTCCTGGAGATTTCATCACGTGACCCCCCTTCAACTGTCCGCCCATGCCATTGGATGCCCAAAACGTCCACCTTGGCACCATGCTGCCTACGGGCACCAATTGGAAAGCCAACTGGATTTATAAACTCTGGAATTCCCTCCTCAAACCTTGCTACCTCTCTCTCCGCTCCTTTAAGACGTTCCTTAAAACCTACCTCTTTGACCAAGCATTTGATCACCTGTCCTAATAGTTCCTGATTTGGCTCGGTGTCCAATTTTGTTTGATAACGTTCCTGTGAAATGCCTTTGGATGTTTTAAAACTGTATATAGATGGAGGTTGTTGCTGTTTTTGGAAGATTGATTCAGTCAATCAGCCTTTTCCCTCATCTTCAATATTTTTAAACTAATAAAGGAAAGTGCTCAAAGAAAGTAAGGAAAAGGATTTTCTCCTCGGTTTTGCTCGCTGCAGCGTCTTGGAGATCAGTCTTCAATTCATTGAGATTTCAGGGCATTCCTGGAGGGTTGGCATTCCTGCTGATGCAACGGGAAAAGTGTCACCCAGTCTATTTTTGCAGTTCTGTCTTAAGTGGCTTTTTCATTTCCTGAGTGTTTTTGTTTTGAAGACGTTGTACATTTGAAAGCCAGTGTTATTTTAAAGGTATTGTACTAGACTGATCCAGAATGTCAGTTCAAGCTCCGTCACTGCTTAGGCCTCAACTAGTGTGTTGTGTCCCATTCTGGCACCATAATTAGGAAGGACGTGAAGGGGTGAGGGACTTTACTTAGGTGGATAGACTAGAGAAGCTGGCATTGTTCTCAGAGCAGAACTGTTAAGGGGAGAGCTGATAATTTCTAAATTGAAAGGGTTGGATAAAGTACATGGGAAAACTGTTTTCACTGGCAGGAGGGTCGGTAACCAGAGGACACAGATTTAATCAGTAAAATAATCAGAGGCAAGATGAGCAAACACTCTTTTTATACAGTCAGTTGTGATCTGGAATGCACTACTTGAAAGGGTGCTGGAATCATGAACAAAACAGGAGAAAATCCTTTTCCTTACTTTGTTTGAACACTTTCCTTTATTAGTTTAAAAATATCGAAGATGAGGGAAAAGGCTGATTGAAAGCAACGTTCAGAAGGGAATTGGATATTTTAGCAACAACTACTTGCATTTATATAGCACCTTTATCATAGCAAAATATTCCAAGGTACTTCAGAGTAGCACCACGGAGCTATACAACACAGAAACAAGCCTTTTGACCCATCGTGTCTGTGCTGGCCATCAAGCACCTATCTATTCTAATCCCATTTTCCAGCACTTGGCCCGTAGCCTTGTATGCTATGGCATTTCAAGTGCTCATCTAAATACTTCTTCAATGTTGTGAGGGTTCCTGCCTCTACCACCACTTCAGGCAGTGTACTCCAGATTCCAACCACCCTCTGGTTGAAAACATTTTTCCACAAATCCCCTCTAAACCTCCTGCCCCTTACCTGAAATCCATGCCCCTGGTTATTGATACCTCCGCTAAGGGAAAAAAGATTCTTCCTATCTATGCCCCTCATAATTTTGTAAACCTCAATCAGGTCCCCCCTCAGCCTTCAGCGCTCTAAGGAAAGCAACCCCAGCCTATCCAGTCTGTCTTCATAGCTGAAATGCTCCAGCCCAGGCAACATCCTGGTGAATCTCCTCTGCACCCTCTCCAGTGCAATCACATCCTTCCTATAGTGTGGCAACCAGAACTGTACACAGTACTCCAGCTGTGGCCTAACTAGCGTTTTATACAGCTCCATCATAACCTCCCTGCTATTATTTTCTATGCCTCGGCTAATAAAGGCAAGTATCCCATTTGCCTTCCTAACCACCTTATCCACCTGGGCCTTCAGTGATCTATGGACAAGTACACCAAGGTCCCTCTGACCCTCTGTACTTCCTATGGTCCCACCATCCATTGTATATTCCCTTGCCCTGTTAGTCCTCCCAAAATGTATCACCTCACACTTCTCAGGATTAAATTCCATTTGCCACTGCTCTGCCCATCTTAACAGCCCATCTATATCGTCCTGTAATCTAAGGCTTTCCTCCTCACTGTTTACGACACCAATTTTCATGTCATCTGCGAACTTACTGATCATACCTCCTATATTCATGACTAAATCATTAATGTACACTTCAAACAGCAAGGGTCCCAGCACTGATCCCTGTGGTACACCACTGGTCACAGGCTTCCAATCACAAAAACAACCCACAACCATCATCCTCTGCCTCCTGTCACTAAGCCAATTTTGGATCCCAATTTGCCAAATTGCCCTGGATCCCATGGGCTCTTACCTTCTTAACCAATCTCCCATGCCGAACCTTATCAAAAGCCTTACTGAAGTCCGTGCAGACTACATCAACTGCTTTTCCCTCATCTACACACCTAGTCACCTCTTCGAAAAATTCAATCAAATTTGTTAGGCATGATCTCCCCCTGACAAAGCCATGCTGGCTATCCCTGATTAATCCCTGCCTCTTTAAGTGGAGATTAATCCTGTCCCTCAGAACTTTTTCCAGTAGTTTCCCTACCACTGATGTTAGACTCACTGGCCTGTAATTACCTGGTTTATCCCTGCTACCCTGCTTGAATAATGGCACCACATTCGCTGTCCTCCAGTCTTCTGGCACCTTTTCTGTGGCCAGAGAGGATTTGAAAATTTGTGTCAGAGCCCCTAGAATCTCCTCCCTTGCCTCACAACAGCCTGGGATACATCTCATCTGGGCCTGGGGATTTATCCACTTTTAAGCCCACTAAAACAGCTAATACCTCCTCCCTTTCAATACAAATATAGAACATAGAACATTACAGCGCAGTACAGGCCCTTCAGCCCTCGATGTTGCGCCGACCTGTGAAACCATCTGACCTACACTATTCCATTTATAGATTCCCCCTCCCTGATATCCACACCTACATCGTCTTTCTCCATAGTGAACACAGATGAAAGGTAATCATTTAAAACCTCACCTATATCCTCTGGCTCCACACACAGATTTCCACCTTGGTCTTTAATGGGCCCTACTCTTTCCCTGCTTATCCTCTTGCCCTTAATATACTTATAAAATGCCTTGGGATTTTCCTTTATCTTGCCCGCCAATGCTTTTTCATGCCCCCTCTTTGGTCTCCCCTAATTACTTTTTTACGGTCCCACCTGCACTTTCTATACTCCTCTAGGGCCTCCGCTGTTTTCAGCCCTCTGAATCTGCCATAAGCCTCCTTTTTTTTCCTGATCCGATCCTTTATATCCCTTGACGTCCAGGGTTCCCTGGACTTGTTGGTCCTATCCTTCACCTTAACGGGTACATGTTGGCTCTAAACTCTCACTATTTCCTTTTTGAATGACTCCCACTGGTCTGATGTAGACTTTCCTACAAGTAGCTGCTCCCAGTTCACTTTGATCAGATCCTGTTTTATCATATTGAAATCGGCCTTCCCCCAGTTCAGTACCTTTATTTCCCGTCCATCTTTGTCCTTTTCCATAACTGCCTTAAATCTTGCACAGTTTTGGTCACTATCCCTGAAATGCTCCCCCACTGACACTTTTACCATTTGTCTGGCTTCATTCCCTAAGATTAGGTCCAGTACTGCCCCTTCTCTTTGTCGGACTTTCTACATGCTGGCTCAAAAATCTCTCCGGGATGCACCTTAAGAATTTTGCCCCCTTTAAGCCTTTTGTACAAAGGCTATCTCAGTTAATATTGGGGAAGTTGAAATCCCCTACTGTTATTACCCGACAAAGTTTGACACTGAGCCTCGTATGGTTTGTTTAGGAAAGATCAGAGGTAGGTTTTAAGGAGCGTGTATGCACTTGAAAAGGAAAAATTTGCAGGGATATTGAGAAAGCACAAGTGAGTGGAACTAATACTGGCGCAGGTACGATTGGCCCAGTAGTCTTCTGCATCGTATAATTTTATGGTTTAATCATGACAGCGGAACAAAGGGGTACAGGTTCAAACTAACAGGAGGCAAATCCTAGAAGCTCTGGTGGATTTTGTTTGTTTTCCTTCTTCGCCCAGGAATTTAATTATAGCATTACGTAGCTAAACACCTACTGAGGCAGAAAGCAGCTAGGATAGCACAAATAAGGAATCAAACCTTTGATCCTCACCATCTGCGACTCAGTGCCATCTTGGATGAGCTATTAAGAGGGGAAATACAATATACCTTTGCCATTATAATGTTCACCGTCTCCAAGTAAATTCAAATGAAGCTATATTTCCTATAAGGTTATCATCATTTTAAATCCCCGGTAGTCTTTCAGATTGACATTTCAGTAATGTATGCTGCCCCCACACTCCATGCCCCCCCCCCCCCCCCCCCACTCCACCCGCTGCCCCCCCCCCCCACCTTAAAACTTTAATCTTAGAAACAATATTGGAAAATAAACCCATTGCTGTCTGAATCTGCTGTGCTGGGATGGCATTAGCATGTGAAAAGTCAATATTGACTCAACTCCTTGTACTTTAAACCTCTGGATCAAAAGGAAAATTACGGGGTCAAGACCTTAACACTTCCTGCTCAGCATTTGGTCCCTACATTGAAGCAGGGCCATTTGTTTCCCAGCTCGGCCCTGTTGGTTTGAAATTCCTGAGAGCTGCGGTGCTGAAGAGGCATTTCTTGGTCTTTGGTTCAGCTTGGCCCCAGCTGGGATTCATAGCTCACCCAGACAGGAGGGGAGGAGGGGATGCTGCAGCCTCCTAATAAATGCTCGGTGGGTAGCCCTCCCATTTCTGAGTCGAGGGTGTGTTCACGTTCCACTTTAGAGACTTGAGCACAAAAATCTAGGCTGATATTCCCAGTTCAATACTGAGGAAGTGCTGCATTGTTGGGGTGCTGTCCCTCAGAGGTGACGTTAAACACAGGTACCATCTATGGTCACAAGTGGTTGCAAAAGATCCCATGGCATTATTAAAAAAAAAAGCAGTGGAATCCTCCCAGTGTCCTGGCCAATATTTATCCCGCCACCAACATCAGTAAAACAGATGATCTGGTCATTATCTCATTGCTGTTTGTGGGAGCTTGCTGTATCTAAATTGGCTGTTGCGTCGCCTACATTATGTCAGTGACTAGATTTCTAAAGTATTTCATTGACTAAAGTGCTTTGGGGCTTCCTAAGGTTGTGAAAGGCGCTATAGAAATGTAACTCTTCTTTCTCACTCCCTGGGGAAGCACTGCTGCGTTGCATCGGATATTTTGCTGTGGATGAGCAATGGTGTGTTGTAATGTCGAACTTTTGGGATGTGACTTTTTTATTGGGCAAGTGATGCTGGCTGTGTTGGTGTTACTGACTCCTGATGCCAGTTTCATTGGCACACTTACCCGATTCACCATTACTTACAGCCACTGAGATCAGTTATTGTTTTCATCTTGGATTTTGGTTGCTGTTCTTGAATCCAACAAGTTGTTGCTGGCTCCAGGACACTTGGTCAAGGCGAGCCCAAGATTAACCATATATTAATATGGACGCAGTTGTTCTGTCATGCGCCTGGTTCCTGATGGTGCCTTGTTCATGTTGCTGTGAGGGGGCTGCAGCAGCAGAAGTAATAAACAACTGGCTGGCTCATGTGTGCAGTTGTTTTAGTCTCCTTGCATAGTTGTGGTGAGTGTAGTGGTCTTGTGGGGACAGGGTAGCAGGTGATTTTGAACCTCTGGTTCCCAATGCTCTCCAACACTCAGGGTTTCCTTCGCATCATGTCTGGCTTTAATTGGTAGAAATAAAAACAGAAAATGCTGGGAATACTCAGCAGGTCTGGCAGCATCTGTGGAGAGTGAAAGGGAGGGAATTTTATGCTCTCTCCCACGATGGGTTTGGAGGTGGGGAGAGCATAAAATCAGGTGGGATGATGGTGGGGGTGCCACTTCCAAAGTTAAGTCCTGCGAATGGCCTTCCTGCCCCATTGCCAATTGAGGCCCTTAACTGGGCAACTAATGGTCAATTAAGAGCCTCATCCCACTGCCATCGCAATTAACTTTGCAGCGGGCAGTCCTGTCACTGCACAGGAAGCCTGACACGAAAAGCCATGCAGGCTGCTTCCCGGCTCCGGGGTGGGGGATGGGGGGTGTGGTTGGGGGGGGTTGGTCTTTCGTTAAAAGGCACTTACGAATGAGGGACCCGGCATCAGGAAGGGTGGGCTTACTGTGAATCACCCCTGCCCTTGCTACCAACCCCGCTACGCCCTTCTCCCCCACGACCCCCACACCATGAGACCCCTCCCGCCCTGAGCTACCTGTGGCCTGGGACCAGTGACGTTCCTGGGCCTCGGGTTGGTGCTCCACCAGCAGCAGCCACCGCCTCTGGCTGGCAGCTCACTGAGGGCAGAACTTCTGTCACTAGGGTCCGTGATTCGGTGGAAGGCCCACTGCTGTCCAGTTAAATGCCTAATTGGCAGTAGATTCAACGGGCATCCCACAGAAGAGGTGGCGTGGGCTTCTTGGCATTGCTTTTTCTGGATGTTGAGGCCCCTGTCGCCAACATAAAATCCTAGCCAGAGTTAATGTTTCAGGTCGATAACCTTTCATTAGAATGCTTCCGTTTGTCTTTCCACAGACGCTGTCTGACCCCCTGAGTATTCCAGCATTTTCTGTGTTTTTCCACCCCCCGATTTCCAGCATCCGCAGTATTTTCCTTTTGTCTGATTGATGACTAGGGTTAGTCAATAGCTCCAATATTGTTGTATCGTGTCACCAGGAGGGTAGAAGGCGAACTAGATAGACCTGGGTCTTTTTAATCTAACAGTTTGTGTTTCTGATTGCTGTACACAGTGGGTGGGGACAAGTCCTCGCAGGGCACAAAACTGCTTTGCTGGTCTGTACATGGTCAGCGCTCCTGGTGGCCAAATAACAGGACTGACCGCTGCTCCTCAATGTCTTGAGGCAAAAGCCACACGCAGTCAAAGTCCTTGCTCACAAAGTGGTGTTACACCCAACAGTAACCCCTCAACTGCTGCCCTTCCTCAGGTCAATTAACTCAACACACAGACGTAATTGAAGCTGGGAGCCTGCACAGTTCAGTGCTAATCTAGGTGATGCAATTCCTCAACTGAGCAATTGCCTCAACAAAAAACTTTATAATTTAGGACCATAAATAGAAAATGCTGGAATTATCAGCAGCTCTGGCAGCATCTGTGGAGAGAGAAATGGAATTAACGTTTCAGGTCTGTGCACCTTTGTCAGAACTGGCAAATGTGAGAAATGTAACAAGTTTTAAGCAAGTGCAGACTTGGAACAGTAACTCAGTTTCTCTCTCCGCAGCCTGACCTGCTGAGTGTTTCTAGCATTTTCTGTTTGTGTTTCAGATTTCCAGAATCCAGTAATATTTTGCCTTTTGTAATTTAGGACATGTGTCTTTCACTTATCAACCAGATCTATCTCCCTCTCCTTCCCTCACCATCAAATTTTCTGTCCTCTCGCTGGGATAGTGTCTCACGTACAGTGGCTGCCTTCAGCTCGGAGAATCTTAGTACAGAGGAAGGCTATTCGGTTCATCTTGCCTGTACCACTTCTTTGATAGAACCTATCCAATTAGTCCCACTCCCCTCCTTATTCCCCATAGCCCTGCATTTTGTTTTCTCTTTTGCAGTAAATATCCAACTTCAAACAGATTACAGATCGAACATGAAAATGAGACTCTTTCAGTTTGAATTTGCATAGAAATTTGGCTAGTACGTTATGCAAAATGAAGCTTCTATGAATAAACAGTAAGACGAATAGAATTGTCAGTATATCCTGCAGGTATATATTCAGACTTGATGTATTGCACTTCTGGCTCCTGGAGTGCAACAGAAGCTTTGACGCCAGTGCTTGTTTAATTTAGATTGTTTGGTTCTCGGCACAAACTTCCTTCCCTAGCCACCAAATCCATCCCCCTCCCTGGCCGCTGTCTTGAGGATAAACTGAACTGTTGGCAATCTTGGCGTCCTATTTGACTCTGAGCTGGACTTCTGACCCCATATCAACTCCATCTACCACCTCCATAATGTCTTTAATCTCCATCCCTGTCTCCACTCATCTGCTGAAACCCTCATTCGTGCCTTTCCTACCTCCTGGCTCAACTATTCCAATGCTCCCCGACCAATGACCCACTTTGCATTGTCTATAAATTTGAGCTGATCAAAATTCTGCTGTCCATAACCTAATTTGCACCAAGTCCCATCAACACATCACCCCTGTGCTAACTGCCCGACATTGAATCCCACTCCAGCAATGCTTTGATCTTAAAATTCAAATCTTTTTATTCAAAAGCCCTCCCAAAAATCAAGATTGGCACTCCAGTGCAGAACTGAGGGAGTGCTGCACTGTCAGAGGTACTGTCATTCGGATGAGACGTTAAAATGCGACCCTATCTACTTGTTCGGGTGGATGTAAAAGAATCCATGGCACTATTTTGAAGAGGAGCAGGGGAGTTAACCCCCGGTGTCCTGGCCAGTATTTATCCCTCAGTCAACATCACAAAAACAAATTATCTGGTCATTATCACATAGCTTGTGGGAGCTTGCTGTGTGCAAATTGGCTGCCGCGTTTCCTACATTATAACATGACTACACTTCAAAAAGTACTTAATTGGCTGTAAAGCACTTTGAGATGTCTGGTGGTCATGAAAGTTACTATATCAATGCAAGTCTTTCTTTTGTCTATCTCTGTAAACTCCTCCAGCCCTGCAACCCTCTGGGATCTCTGTGTTCCACCAATTCTGGCCACTTGTGCACTCCCGATTTTCCTTTGCTCTACCATTTTGTCTGATAATGCTCCTTGAGATGGTTTACTGTGTTATAGGTGCTGTATCAATGCAAGTTGTTGATTCAGGGAGGTTGATATTGAACGTGTGACCTCTTGTTGCAGTGACATTCCATGGTCACTGGTCACCATCCAGGCATTAGGAAAGATATTCTTCCATTAATTTGACTTGGGCAGCTGGCTGCCAGTGGGTGGATCTCACACAGACATCAGTATTGATCATCTATTTACATACTTAGTAAATAAAAACAGTGCCAACACAGGCCCATGTGGAACACCACTCTCTTTCCAACCCATTTACCTCCTTTGCCCAGTCCCACCCAGGTTCTGCCCCCTGATGCATGCCACTCCATATAATAGGTTCTGATGCCCTCAAGACAACTAGGGATGGGTGATGACTGCTTCCCTTTCAGTGACTCTGATGTCCCAGAACAACTATTAAAAAGAAAATAATTCCAATAATAATAGCATCATAGAATGACAGCACAAGAAGGAGGCCATTCGACCCACTGTGTCAGTGCCGGCTCTTTTGAAAGTGCTTTGCAATTAATTCCACTCCCCATAACCCTGTTTTTTTTTCCCATGTGGTTTTCCAATTTTCTTTTCAATGTTTTCTACAGAATCTGCTTCCACAACCCAAAAACCAATCACATCAGTAATGTGACTGATCCGCTCCCATTCCTCAATTCAATCCTATTCGGTTCTGTTGAACTATTCTGCTTTGTAAATAATTCTTGCACTCTCTGCTGGTTGGAGTCATACCTAGCACAAGGGAAGATGGTTGTGGTTGTTGGAGGACAATCATCTCAGCTCCAGGACATCACTGCAGGAGTTCCTCAGGATAGTGTCCTGGACCCAACCATCTTCAGCTGCTTCATCAATGACATTCCCTCCATCATAAGGTCAGAAGAGGGGATGTTGGCTGATGATTGCACAATGTTCAGCACCATTCACGACTCCTCAGATACTGAAGCAGTCCGTATAGAAATGTAGCAAGACTTGGACAATATCCAGGCTAATAAGTGGCAAGTAACATTCGCCCCACACAAGTGCCAGGCAATGACCATCTCCAACAAGAGAGAATCTAACCATCTCCCCTTGATGTACAATGGAATTACCATAGCTGAATCTCCCACTATCAACATCCTGGGGGTTACCATTGACCAGAAACTGAACTGGAGGAGCCACATAAATACTGTGGCTACAAGAGCAGGTCAAAGGCTGGGAATGCTTTGGCGAGTAACTCACCTCCTATCTGCCCAATGCCTGCCCCCCATCTACAAGTCAGGAGTGTGATGGAACACTCTTCACTTGCCTGGATGGGTGCAGCTCCAACAGCACTCAAGATGCTTGACATCATCCAGGACAAAGCAGTCCACTTGACGTACCCCATCCACCACCTTCAACGTTCACTCCCTTCACCACCGACGCACAGCGGCAGCAGTGTGTACCCTCTACAAGATGCACTGCAGCAACGCACCAAGGCTCCTTAGACAGCACCTTCCAAAGCCGTGACCTTTACCACCTAGAAGGACAGGGGCGACAGATGCATGGGAACACCACCACCTGCAAGTTCCTCTCCAAGCCACGCAGCATCCTGAGTTGGAACTATATCGCTGTTCCTTCACTGTCACTGTCAAAATCCTGGAACTCCCTTCCTAACAGCATTGTTGGTGCATCTACACCCTAAGGACTGCAGTGGTTCAAGTAGGCAGCTCACCACCACCTTCTCGAGGACAATTAGGGTTGGGCAATAAATGCTGGTCTAGCCAGCGATGTCCCCATCCCATGAACAAATAAAAAGAATTCCTACGATGTGGTATGTGCACTTTCTTCCTCCCTATCCCTTCTGATCATTATATAGCCAGGAATATTTAATTGCCAATCCTGATCCAGCTGCAGCAGTGAGAAACCAGGCCTATTGAATGGGAATGGGAAATATTGATCCATGTGAAGAGACCAGTCTACGCGGAAGTCCAAACAAAACGGGCTCTGGTTATAAAAACGGCAATCATGGAATCTTGCAGCATAGAAGGTGGCCATTCGGCCCATCCTACCCATGACAGCTCGTTGCAAGAGGCGAACCAACTAGTCCCACTACTTTGTTCATTCCCCATAGACCTGCAATTCATTTTTCCTTTTTAAGTGTATATCAAATTCCCTTTGGAAAGTTACTATTTAATCTGCTTCTACCACCCTTTCAGTCAGCGCATTCCAGATCATCATAACTTGCTGAGTAAAAACACATTAAAAACACTCTCCTCATCTCCACCTTGATTCTTTTGCCAATTATCTTAAACCTGTGTTTACCGACCATCCTGCCAGTGGAAACAGTTTCTTCTAGCAAAACCCTTCATGATTTTGAGCGCCTCGATTAACCTCCCTTTAACCTCCTCTGCTGTAAGAATAATCCCAGCTTCTCCACATAACTGAAGTCCTTCATTCCTGGAACCATTCTAGTAAATATTTTCTCTGCTCTCTCCAAGACCCTTACATCCTTCCTAAAGTTTGGTGCCCAGAATTAAACACAATACTCCAGCTGAGACCAAACCAGTGATTAAATAAATATTTAGCATAACTTCCTTGCTTTTGTGCTCCGTGCCCCTATTAGTAAAGGCCTGAATCCCGTATACTTTTTAAACAGTCTGGTCAACTTGTCCTGCCACTTCAAACACTTGTGTGTTCAACAGAAGAATTTTTAAAAAACTGGTACACTGCACATTTTTCCAAGCAGCCTGCATTGGAATATTTTAATTGCTTTTACTATACTTATATCCTGTGCCTCCTCTTACCCAACACTGAAGTCTTGTCTGCCTGATAGGAGGACTGTTTGTTACTTATCCAGAGCAAAGCCATCGATAACAGTCTTTCAGGATCTGGGAGTCAAGTCAGTTGGATTGACTCTATGCTAACAAACAAGGCCCCACAAACAGCAAAGTGATAATGAGAAGGTAATCTGTTTTTTTCATGATGTTGGTTGAGGGATAAATATTGTCTAAGACATCAGGGAGAATACTTCAGCTCTTTGAAATAGTGCCATGAGATCTTTTACATCTACCTGAGAGGGCAGACGGAACATTAATTTAATGTCTCACCCGAAAGATGAGACCTCCAACAATGCAGCACTCCCTCAATACTGCACTGGAAGTATCAATCTTGATTTTATGTTCATCTCACTGGAGTAGGGTTTGAACCATTGACCTTTGACTCAGGCGAGAGTGCTACCCACTCTATGGCTGGGTTAGTTGATCGCTGTTTGTGTGGCGGTAGAGTGTGCACCGGCTTATGTAGGAAGGAACCAACCTGGGAATTGGGTTCCTGCTTTTGCTCACTATCCTGAGATCCCAGTTGAAAAGTACATTATGCAGACAGAAAGTAAGGCTAGCTTGTGCTTGGCTCTGATGCCTTCCCATGATTAAATAGCAGGCTGAAGCCCATTGTCGAAGCTCAGAGATAAAGAATGGCCCCTTGGGCAAGGCAGCCGAAGGCGACTAGTGATAGAGCTCACTAGTTTTGACTATTCCTACCTCTCATCTTCTACCCTCCGTAAACTTCAGTTCATTCAAAACTCCGTTGCCCGTATCGTAACTCGCACCCATCACCCCTGCACTCACTGACTTACATTGGCTCACTGCCCACCTGCACCATGGTTTTAAAATTCACATCCTTGTGCTCAATTCCTTCTGTAGCCTCACCCCGCCCTATCTCTAACCTCCTCCAGCCCTACAACTCTCAGATATCTGCGCTACTCCAGTTCTGGCCTCTTGTGCATTGCTGGTTTTCATCAACATGCCTTCAGCTGCCTGGGCCCGAAGCTCTGGAATTCCCTTCCTAAAACACTCTGCCTTTCTACCTCTCTTTCATCCTTTAAATAACTCCTTAAAACCAACCTCTTGGACCAAGCTATTGGTTACCTGTCCTCGGTTTCACTTTTTGTCTGGTAATGCTCTTGGGATGTATTCCTACATTGAAGATACTATAGGAATGCAAACTGTAGTTGAGTCAATGGGCTGGATTTTAACAGCCTTCTAGGGACGGGCTGGGTTGAATCTGCCTCCGCCACACATTGTCAGTGCATTCTAGATCCTAACTACTCGCTACGTAATAAAAGCTTTTCCTCCTGTTGCCTTTAGTCCTTTTGCCAATCACCGTAAATCAGCTCTGGTTCTTGTCCCTTCTGCCGATGGGAACAGTTTCTCCCTATCTGCTCTCTCCAGATCCCTCATGATTTTGGACACTTCTATCAGATTTCCTCTCGACCTTCTCTTCTCTCTAAGGAAAATAACCGCAGCTTGTTGTCATAGAACCATAATGGCACAGAAGGAGGCCATTTGGCCCATTGAGTCCGTGCTGGCTGTCTGCAGAGCAATCCATTCAGTCCCATTCCCCCGCTCTATCCCCGTAGTCCTGCAAGTTTATTTCCCAACCGGGGCCCATTAAATTTACTTTTGAAATCACTGATTGTCTCCACCACCCTCATAAGCAGCGAGTTCCAGATCATTACCACTCGTAAGTAATAATATCGATCAAGAAAAGCAGTAGTCTTAATGCTGACAATAATGACATGACTCCTTTATTGTGGGTTTAGTATACTGGCAGAAAGGATTGGTTTAATCTATTTCTCTCTCTCATTCAATCCATAACTTGATTTCTACCGGTCTGTCTACAATATTTATTATTGGGGAGGGAGATTTGCGAGGATATTCCTCAGCTGTGTCCCATTAGTATCCGTGACTATGGCTGTACTGAGACACTCTCCACTGCATTTTATGATTTCTCTTTAACATATCCACAGGCACTTTATGTGCAGTGTGGTTAACACAGAATTTCCTTGGTGAATTGCACTTAATTTAGAGGGTTGATGAGTTTATCAGAAATAAATCAATGTTTCAAATAGATTGACCAAATCCTTTAGTGAAAAAATACATTGAAAATTTAATAAATGCTGACTTAATGTAGTTAAGTTGACAAAGTTCCTGGTTGCAATGATTTCCATATTTAGCTTCCATGGTTTTTTTGCTCATCCCCAGGCTACGTACTGGATATTGAATTATCTCTGTGTGTTTTGCTAGAAATCCATGCCATGTCTAATTGCTTAGAGGTTGTCAGGCCAGAGGACCTGCTGTGATTTCAGTGATGTGTAATGTTGCCGTGTGAAGTTTTCATGTTTGAATTGTAAAAAAAACGCCCAGTAGTGCAATTCTGAGTTTTAGCCATTGTTTTACAAGTTGGCTTGTGTCAGTGCCCCACACTGTTTCACAACAGCTGCTGGTTTAACCTGATGCTGCCGTTTGTTGCCTTGTGTAGTCTGCTGGCACTGGAAGCCCAGCAGTTGTGTTACTAGTATTTCAGTAAAATAGAAATTTTCCATTCTGTATCCAAGGCTCCTTAGACAGCACCTTCCAAACCCGTGGCCTCTACCACCTAGAAGGACATGGGAACATCACCACCTGCAAGTTCCCCTCCAAGCCACACACCATCCTGAGTTGGAGCTATATTACCGTTCCTTCACTGTCACTGGGTCAAAATCTTGGAAGTCCCTTCCTAACAGCACTGTGGGTGTACCTACCCCACATGGACTGCAGCAGTTCAAGAAGGCAGTTCACCACCACCTCCTCAAGGGCAATTAGGGATAGGCAATAAATGCAGGCCTAGCCAGCGAAACCCACATCCCAAAATCCGATTAACCAAAGAAATGCTGCTCGAGGCTTTGTCCCGTGAAAACTCAGGTGGGTAGTGATAGAATTGTGGGTATTATTCATTCTCCCAGGGTGTGGGTGACGCTGTGCACCACCATTGGTGGCCGTGCCGTCAACTGCCAAGGCCCTAATCTCTGGAATTCTCTTCCTGAACCTCTCTGCCATTTCTTCTTTAAAGATGTTCCTTAAAACCTAACTCTGTGGCCGGGCCATCTCCTCATCTGCCTTTTGTCCGATACCGGTCCTTTGAATGCTTTACCATGTTAAAGATGCTATACAAATACATGTTGGTTATTGAGTGGTTTGCTAGGCCACTTCAAAGTGAGGTCCATAGGCCAGGCCGGGTAGCAGTGATCAGATCCCTCAACATATCCGTAAACTAGCTGGATATCTGTAATGAGCCATTTGGATTTCTACAACAATCCAGCAGCATTTGTGGTACCAAATTTATTAATTCAATTTCACAAATGCTATGGTGAGACATGACCCCGTGAGCTCCGGATTGCTAGTCCTGTACTGTAACCACAGCCATAGCTGCTACACTGGGGGCCTCAATGTAAGTGATCAGTCCAAGATCCAGTATCCCAAAAAAAAGAGATGAAGTCTCGACTATTCTTCATTTAGTTCCTGATCTCTCAACTTGGCCTGAACTTTTATTACCTTAACTCTCCTGTTTTTTAAATTGCCTTTTCCCATCTGTCCTTTTTTCAAGGTGATTTTATCTTTTACTTTCACTTTTTCTTTTGAAGTGCTGTCACCATGTGAGACTGGCTTTCTCCACTCCGCCCTGTGTAAACAAGAGGCCTCTGATGGAAAAGTAGAGCTATAGCTGTTTATATCCACCTGCCCAAAACATGATCGATGGACCCTGAGTCCCAAGCCTGACAAGTGACGACTTCTTGCTCCATGCAGAGGAAGCCCAGCCACGTAGTGAATAAAGCATCACATTGCATGACCTCTTTCTGAATGGAGGCTCAACTGCACACATCGGTTTCCAGCTCCCAGATTGGTTGAGATGATGCGAGCTTTTTTTTCCATTTCCCTCATTGTAGGTAAATACAGTGGGCTGGTATAGGAGTTAGTTCCTTTAAGAGCAAATTAAATGTACTCAAATTATCTCTCAATTTAAAAAAAATGTTAGCAACACAGGAACAGGAGAAGGCCATTCAGCCCATCAAGGCTGTACTGCCTTTCAATTAGATCATGAATGATCTTTACCTGAACTCCATGTAGCTGCCTTTTTGCTCCATTCTTTGATATCCTTATCTAACAAAAATCTATTGCTCTCAGTCTTGCAATCTTAACTCTGAGAGCCACACATTTTGGGGAGCAAGTTATAGATGTTCACTACCCTTTGTATGAGGAAGTGCTTTCTGACATCACCACTCAGCAGCCTATGTCCCCTTTTTCTTGAATTTCCCCCACCAGAGGGAATAGTTTCTCTCCATTTACCTTATCAATTCCTTTAATCATCTTAAAAGCCTCAATCAGGTCATCCCTTAATCTTCCAAACTAAAGGAAATGCAAGGCATGTTTATGCAATCTGTCCTCATAATATAACCTTTTTAATCATCCTGGTAAATCTGTGTTGTATCCCAAAGGCCAATATATCCTTCCTGAAGTGTGGGAATAGGCAGGTATGTAGTGTGGCGGGCAATTTGCATATGCGTCCACATGTATATATGTATGTGTGCATTTGTACATATATAATATGGATGAAATATTTTATGATGAATGAATAGTGAAAAACCAGAGACTGACACAGAGGAATGGAATCAATTATAATTATTGTTGCCAGGCTAACACTAGAGGATGGCCTAATGTCCACACAACCCCTCTAAATGAAGTGCAATTTGTTAAGGTTATTCTACGTTATGCCTGTGGATAATAAATAGGTAGTGGAGAGTGCCTGAATGGAGCCGTGCTCACTGGCTTGAGTCATGAGGCCACACGGGAGGCACTTCCTCACAAATCTCGTTTTTTTTTAAAAAAGGGAGTTGAGTAGCGAATAAATTCTTGCTAAAAATCCAGTCGCATTTGGCCAAAGAGGAAACTCAATTCTTACCCTACCTCAGCTCCCCCACATGTCTCCTCTGCTCAGTTATCTTCTCATGGAAGAAATCCCAAGAGGCCCCAATATTGAACCACAGGAGCACAATGCAGCTGACCTCTGACCCCTGATTCTCTCCTTTGCTAAATAAAATATGAGCTGAGCTGAGCAGCAGCAAGTTGATGAAATATTAAATTTCTTTTGTGCTTTGGTTTAATCAAATTCATCAGCTGTGGGACATTGGCTAGCAGTGTGGGAGAAGCCAGATATCAAACTGAGTATGAAGGCCAGGCTTTAAAATGCACATTTGTACTTGTATATGCTGGACAGCAGTTCACTCTTTAATATCCACTATTTAGGTGAATGCAGCAACCATTTTGTGTCCGACAAATAGCAATGAAATGGATGATCATTTAATTTATTTTTCTGATGCCATTCAAGGAAAAATACTGCTTAGGACAGCTCCCTGCTCTTTAATTAGGGCCATAGGATCTTTAACATGCACCTTAACAGGCAGTCCCCACTTCACCTAACCATCTAAATGCACCTAGGACAATGCAGCACTCTCTGTGTTGGCCGATGTTATGTGCTCAAGTCCTGAAGTAGGGATTGAACCCACAATCTTCTGACGCTTGGATAAGTGCGTTGCCCACTAAACCAACATGGCCCTATAGATTTATTTGAAAATGGTAAAGAACTAGAATATTGATTAAGATCTATACGGATGAGGCAGATTAGATCATCATTCTGGTAAAAACCACCTATCCACAATCTGAGCATCCCAGCAAGTCTATTCCACGTGTTACTTCACCCTTTTTGGCGAAGTATTTCCTGACATCTGACCAAATTTTGCCTCTTTCTAGTTTGATCCTTGTCCTATTGCCCGTTTACTTTGAAGTGTGTAGAATGTACAACACAGAAACTGTGCCATTTGGCCCAGCATGCTGCGCATGAAAGGAGTGTTTAAGATCTGCCTTTTTCTTACCTTATGCTATTTGGCTCTACCTCCTTTCGAGACTAGAGTAGCGGAAGACTCTACAGTCTTCCCTTGTAACTTGACATTAGAGATCAGACCACTTGTTTGAAGTGCTGGGCACTAACTTGCCTTGGTAAAGCAGTGATAATGACTCATTGCAGTTGACTCCCCCTATATCAGGCAGACAGGGAAAGCTGATGGTAAAATAACATGTTTTTGCTCTTGTTGATTAGTTCTAATAGCTGGAAACATCAGTACTGGTGTTTCCACTGCCGAGTCAGTATTTTAAATATTGATATTAAAAGCCCAGGCATGAACGCTGGAAAAACAGCAACAAAAATAGTAAATGCTTAGCTCAGGAAAAAACACCAACTTACTTTTTAGAATGTTGTTTTATTTTCTTTAGAATTAAGATTCCAGCCCCATGTTGTCCCTCTCACCCTCTCTCTATCTCAGGCTTACTGTGTGCCTTTCCTCCTTCCACTTCATCACAATAGGGTTGCCAACCCTCCAGGATTACCCTGGAGTCTCCAGGAATTGAAGATTAGTCTTCAGGATACTGCTGCAAGAAACCCTCAGGAGAAAAAAAAACATAGGAGGGTGTAAAAAAAAATGTTTAAAAATTTTTTATTTGCCTACGTCTATCACCTAGAAAAATATTTGAGGTTGGCAACTCGGTTCAGCATCAGTGGTGTTGGAGTCTTCAGCAGTCACAGCCCTCAGGTTGCCCTCTGATATTGGAACTGGGATCGAATAGTCATCCATTGTCACACTGGAAGCCTCTCTTCCCAGAGCTTTGCTACCTCATTGCATCAAAATCCTCCTCCATGCCTACCTCTTCATCAGAGTTACCAACTCTGACAGTGCTCCTGGAGGTTTCATCTTATGACCTCCAACTGCCCTGCCCAGTCAAAACTGCCTTTCCCCCATTTCCAATATTGGAAAACACAACTCTTGTTCTTCGAATTTTTCTCTGGGGTGTTTCTCACAGCAGTGTCCCAGGGAATTGGTCTTTGATTCCTGGAGACTCCAGGGCAATCCTGGAGAGTTGGCAACCCTACACTTCATCCATTCCTTCAGTTTCTGGTGTGCATTCCTCTCCCTTCTGGTTTGGGTCTTCCTGGTGTTTCAGTGCTCTGCCAGGCAGTTTAAGAATGCAACATGTTATTGTCCTGATCATTGATGCCATTTGGTTTTCTTTGTGACCCCAGCAAAAATATTATAAATCCTTTCTGAAGATTAACACCCTCCAGTTGTCTGGTGCTGATTTTGCAATCGACACTGGTTTGGAAAAAAAGGACAAATATCTCGCATTCTGAACTTCACAGAAACCCATTGCCTAGAACCTTTGTCAGTTACGTCTGCAAAGTTATACCAATAATTCTGATGTAAATAGTCTGAAAGGAAATACACACATGTTGAAGCCAACTCATAGAGCGATACAGCACTGAAACAGGCCCTTCGGCCCACCGAGTCCACGCCAACCATCGACCACCCATTTATACTAATGCTACATTAATCCCATTTTCCCTCTCACATCCCCACCTTCCCTCAATTCTCCTACCACCTACCTACACTAGGGGCAATTATTTTTACAATGGCCAATTTACCTATCAACCCCCAAATCTTTGGCGAGTCCTATTGTCTGGTGACCTTCTGAATTCACACATGAATTGAGTAATGCAGCTTGTTGCATTCTGCTTTTGAGGTGTACTGATTTCTGACCTGAGTGCAGTGTTATGAAAATAAAAACAACTTGCATTTGTCTTAATGTTGTAAATGCCCAAGGTGCAAAACCTAATTTTTAACACTGAGCCACATGAGATAGTGGGACAGATAAATCTTTACTGCCAGCTACTGGAGCTCCATGGGCTGCCCAGTGAGCATGTCGAATGGACTGCCAGTGGGAGTCTTATGAAGTCGGTAATCCCCACACGTGCACTCCTCAAAATCGCTCAGGTCCCTGATTCAGGAGCTGGTCCGTGCAGTCCGCTTCTACTTCACCTTCTCCTTCAGCATGTGTATACCAGTGGACTGACCCCTCCTTCCCTGCCCCCAATCCCTATGTTGGAGCCCATCACAATGTAAACATCAGCCATAGTCAAAGATATAAGTTCAACAATACTGTGCAAAATCCCCCAGACACCCAATGTTAATCACAGCCAAACCAGCCTCCAATCACCAGCTGTAATGAAAGCACCAGAGCACAGTGGTATGGTTATCTGGTAACACCTTGATTAAGCTGTATTGGTCTCCCCATTTTGCCCCCCTCAGTACAATAATCAGCACTCGGAGAGATCAGCCCCAGTCTGATCAGTGCTCCCTGCCATGGCTGGATCACAGGATCTTAAATTACACGATACCAGTGTCACCCAATTCAGTGTCCCAGAGGAGAGAACATGTATTTAAAATATAGAGAAGTGAAAAACAGTTCTAAGCTACCGGTGTAAAACAAAACCAGTGCTGAGCTGAGCTATGACAGCTGTGCTTCCACTCTTTGCAGACATACTCACTGTCAGCCAGGGTAGCACATAACTAATTCCCTTGTTCCGCATGTACAGTACAGACAGAAACAAAAGATCCTGGCATGAAATCTAGTTGCATTGAGGATAGAATTCCTTTTCCCTTAACACAGGACTCTGAGGATATTAATACCAGTCACTAAGATGGAGATAATCCTAACTTTTAGCTGATAATGCATCTTCTACAGACAGGAAATTTAGATGGTGCCAACACCAGACAGACCAGGTCCTTTCCCCGCACCCTCTCATCCCTTCTCTCCCCCCTCCACACCCGGACTCCGACTCTAATAGCTGATGAGGGGGAGGAGAGCAGGGGGAAAATTGGATGCTTGTTCGTAAACATTTATTGCCAGCAATTGCTGCCAGCCATTTCTTTTGATGCCGGCCATGCTGAAAAGGAATGTAATGCACCCTGATGCAGAGCGGGTGCTGCACTGTCGGAGGTGCAGTCTTTCAGATGAGACATTAAACCGAGGGTCTGTCTGCCCTCTCAGGTGGATGTTAACAATCCCACAGTCACTATTTTGAAAAAGAGTTGGGCGATTCTCCCTAGTGTCCTGGCCGATATTTATACATCAACTAACTTCACTAAAGCAGATTATCTGGGAGTTTGCTGTGTGCACATTTGGCTGCCATGTCTCTTAGAGTACAACAGTAATTGGCTGTAAGGCAGTTTGGCCCATCCTGAAATTGTAAGCAATGCAGAACTATATAACTGAAAGTCTTAATTCTTTCTTAAGACACAGATGCGGCAGGTCTACCTTTCTGGTGCTAGCCTCGGTGTATCTTGTTCTAAGACGTGTCCTCATTTCAGTTGCTTTTAATTCATTTCATTATACAACATTCCCCCTTCTGGCTAAATGTGGATTCAGTCAATTGTTCAGTAATATCTTCAAATAACTGACAATTTATTATCTTACCTAGCTGATACACTGAGCAGTAAAACACATCGATGTAATCTAAGTTGCATTTATATAACAACTTGCTCAACCGCCGATATCCTGAAGCACTTTTGTCAATGAACTGCTTTTTCAAGAGTAATCACTGTTGTAATGTAGGAAATACAGCAGCCAATTTGTGCACAGCAAGCTCCCACAAACGGCAATGTGGTTTTTTTTTTGGGTGCTGCTGGTTAAGAGAGGATTGGTGGTTAGTGCACTTGGGAGAGCTCCCCGTTGTTCTTTGAAATGTGCCATGGGATATTTAATGTACATGTCTGACAGAACATTTTGCATTCCCTTAATACTGCACTCCAAGGTCAGCCTACGTTACGCATCTAAGTCCTTGCATGAGGCCCAAATCCCAGCTTTCTGATCCAAATGGGACACCGCTACCAACTGAGCCAATTAATTGATGTCAAGTTTGCGTTTTAAAAGCCTGGAGATTGGAAAAGGTGGGGGTGGAGGGTTGGGGGGTTCGTGGGGAAGTGAAACTAACTAATAATCTAATTAGTCAATCTATGAAATCAGGCCATACGGATCCTTTTCTACAAAAACTGGCAACCCTAGTTCAACATATAATTCTGGCTTATCTGTCCTTTTCAAAAAGCATATTGGTATCAATAACACAGACTTTTACAGAACAGCAACAGACCATTCAGCCCAGCGGGTGTACCATCAACCTATCCACATATCGGCACAGTGGCGCAGTGGTTAGCACCGCAGCCTCACAGCTCCAGCGACCCGGGTTCAATTCTGGGTACTGCCTGTGTGGAGTTTGCAAGTTCTCCCTGTGTCTGCGTGGGTTTCCTCCGGGTGCTCCGGTTTCTTCCCACATGCCAAAAGACTTGCAGGTTGATAGGTAAATTGGCCATTATAAATTTCCCCTAGTATAGGTAGGTGGTAGGGGAATATAGGGACAGGTGGGGATGTGATAGGAATGTAGGATTAGTATAAATGGGTGGTTAATGGTCGGCACAGACTCGGTGGGCCGAAGGGCCTGTTTCAGTGCTGTATCTCTAAATCAAAAAAATCAAAAATATCCTTCTATTCCTTTCTCCCTCATGTGTTTATCTAGCTTCCCCTGATATGTCTCTATGCTATTCGCCTCAAACACTCCATTTATTAGGGAATTCCACATTCTAAAGAGGTTACTCCTGAATTCCCTAGTAAATTTATTGGTGACTATCTTATATTTATGGCCTGTAGTTTTGGGCACTTCTCCACACATGGGAACATCTCTATGCTTACCCTATCAAACCCCTTCAGATTTTTAAAGATTTTAAGTCATCGAGAATGGTTTCAGGGATGAAGAACTTCAGTTATGAAGATTGATTAGAGAAGTTGAGACTGTTTTCCTTGGAGAAGAGAAGGCTGAGAGGTAATTTGATAGACGTCTTCAAAATCATGAGGGGTCTGGACAGAGTAGATGGGGAGAAGTTGTTCTCAATCCTGAATGAGAGGGCACAGATTTCAAGTATTTGGTAAGAGAAGCAAAAGTGACATGAGGAAAAACTTTTTCACGCAGAGAGTGGTTAAGGTCTGGAATGCACTGCCTAAGAACGTGGTGGAGACAGATTCAATTGAAGCATTCAAAAGGGAATTAGACTGTAATATGAAAAGGAAGAATTTGCAGGTTACAGGGAAAAGGCGGGGGAATGGCACTAAACTAATTGCTCTTTCGGAGAGCTGGTGTGGACACGATGGGCCGAATGGCCTCCTTCTGCGCTGTAACAATTCTGTGATTCTGGCTCGCCTCAGTCTTTTTTCCCCTGTGTTTACTTTGCCTGGGCGAGGAGGCCCTGTTCCGCTGGTAGATTTGTAGACCCACATTTTTGTGGATAGATGATGCCATTGCTATACACCCAGCTATATTCTGGCTGCAGCTTATAACAAAGAGAATGGTGTGTCTGCATTAGGCTGAACTCCTAATGTAAAAGCAGCTTAAACACGCTCTGCAGGTGAGGCAGCTTCTCACTGATTGACTGTGCAGAGGAAAAATATAAAGATTTGCATTTCCATAATGCCGTTCACAATTTTAGGACATTCTACTTCCTAGCTAATGAAGTACTTCTAAAGTGTCAGCATTGTAATGTATTTGAGTGATTGGTGAATATCGTAACTGTACCTAATAGCACCAGTGTTTTTTTTAATATTACGAGAAGCAGGCATCACTTCTGATTTTCTCCTTTTGCTCATTAAACCAGGTCCTTTTCTTGCTTTGCCAGTTTACTTTGGTGCAGCTGTACATATTGGGCAGCACCAGAAAAAGCGGCAGGCGATGTGACCCAGACAGATGTGACCCAGTGTTAACAAAACAGAGCAAAGGTCACGAGCTCAATCTGAAAGTTTCTGAAGGGGCAAAATGACCTAGAAATGAAGTGCTGACCTGGAAACTGTTCTTTGCTCTGGAATGAAGTGTCCTCGAGCAGAGTGTTGACTTTTACTCTTTTTCTTCTCCATGAAAATGGTGTAAAAGCGGCCAGGCTGTCCTGTCCAAGATAGAGTTCAGTGAGTGGAGTTGTTTCTGGGTGGGCCCTCCGACCTGTCTGTTACACCCCAATTAACTCAACAGCTGTCGGATTCAGCTGTTCCGAGTTCGCTGAAATTGGAGGGGCTGTACAACAACAACTTGCATTTATATATCACTTTTAATGTGGTAAACTGCCCCAAGGCGCTTCACAGGAGCGTAATCAAACAAAAGTTTGACACAGCGCCACATTCAGTCAGATAACCAAGAGCTTGGTCAAAGAGGTCGTTCACCTGTCCTCTTACCTCTTTGTATGGCTTGGTGTCAAATTTTGTTAATGTTCATGTGAAGCACCTTGAGACATTTTATTACCTTGAAGGTGCTATATAAATGCAAGTTGTTGCGACAGGAGGGGTGGGGAATAGCCAAGTCTCTGTATAATGACCCAGCAGACAGTGCACATTTCTGAACTTGTGACAAGAAGATTGACTTGGCTGTACAATTGAAAAGAAAGAAAGTTGTCTTTTGCGACTTTGGCTGTGAAGCACTTTGGGAAATGTTAATGAAAAACCTTTAAAGTGTAGTCGCTGTGGTAATGTAGGAAAATTTGCACACAACACTGTTCCCCAAAAGGCAGTAAGATTAATGACCAGGTTTTTGGTGGTGATGGTTGGGGAATAAATGATGGTCAGCAAAATTCAGAGTTCCCCTGTGCTTCAAAAAATGCCAGAGACTGTACATCCCCAAGGAGGACCTATCTTGGTTTAACGTCTCATCCAAAAGACAGCACCTCTGACAGTGCAGCACTTCCTCAGTACTGCACTGAAGTGTCAGCCTAGATTATGTGGTTAATCCCTGGAGTGGGGCTTAAACCCACAAACTTCTGAAGTTGAGACGAACCACTGAACCAAAGTTGACCACTTGTTTTTGCATAAGGTGACTTGGATGGCTGCTGTTTACACCATAGCACGGTAGGTGGCTGACCGTTGAGCTATAGAGGCATGTCTGCAAAATTGGTTCATTGGCAAATCAGAACCATGATAAATGTTTAAAATCATGAAGAGTTTAGGTAGAGTAAGTAAAGAGATGGCTGGCGTCGATAAGCAGAGGGCACAGATTTAAGGTGACTGGCAAAGTGGAGAAATGAGGAAAATCGTTTTTATGCTAAAAGTGGTTAGGATTTGAAATACACTGCCTGATGGATGGAAACTGACGCAATAGTTTTCAAAAGGGATTTGGATAAATACTTGAAGGAGAAAAAATTTGAAAGAGCCACTGCAGACTCAATGGGGCGAATGGCTCATCTCATCTGCTGCTGAAATTCTTATTCATGCCTACGTTACCTCTAGACTTAACTATTCCAATGTGTTCCTGGCCAGCCTCCCACATTCTACCCTCCATAAACTTGAGGCTATCCAAAGCTCTGCTGCCTGTATCTTAACTTATACCAAGTCTCATCCATTCACCCAACATCCCTGTGTTCACTGACCTACATTGGCTCCCGGTTGAGCAATGCTTTGATTTTAAAATTCTCCTCCTTGTTTTCAAATCCCTGCATGGCCTCACCCCTCCCTATCTCTGTAATCTCCAGCCTCAAACCCTCCGAGATATCTGTACTCCTCTAATTCTGGCCTCTCGAGCATCCCCGATTTTAATTGCTCCACCACATTGGCCGTGTCTTCATCTGCTCAGGTGCTAAGCTCTGGAATTCCCTCCCTAAACCCCTCCATCTCATTACTTCTCTATGACCAAGCATTTGGCCACCTGCCCAAAAGTGCCTTATATGGCTCAGTGTTTAATTTTGCTTTATAATGCCCCTATGAAACACCTTGGGATGTTATATTATGTTAAAGGCACTATATAAATATAAGTTGTTGTTGTGCTGGTCTGTGATTCCATGAAATGCTGCAAAACCCTGCGTTTCCCTACAGCAGGCTTTGGAGGCTACTTTCAGTATATCTTCAATTTACTAAGCAGAACATGCTTATGATCAATTCTCGACCTACTAACTTTTTATCATTTCACTAAAACTTTGAGCATTTTTTGTCTCCACATATACCATTGTGGTAGTCAGTTGGGGTTACTATAACAACACACACTCTCTGTGCTCTCGCTGTGTATGTTTGTGGTTTGGAGTCTGACCCATCTTCTCACCGTTTCCCATCGTGTACAGCAGATCTCTTCATCGCATGAGGATAGGAAACGTAAAGATTAGTTTTCAAACAGATTTAACCAAACACCAAAGTAATCTGTGTGCACCCTGAATCAAATGTCAGCAGATCATCACGACTGAGTAACATTGTTGGGAGGTCTTTCTCTGTAAACTGGGAGGTCTTGGCTGATTATAGGTCTCATCAAACTGCCCCCAGCATGCACCAAAAACTTGGCTACAGCAGATACATTTGGGTCACATGATTTATGTGTCTCCGCCCCTCTTCATTGCCTCTCATTCTAAATTGAATTAGCATGTGGGCAGGGGAGGAGCTGCTTAATATAAGAGCAGCATTTTCCAATTGGATCAGTCCCAGGATACCCCCTCCCCCCCCACCCCCACCCCAATGTTAATCATTTCTTTTAAAGGAAATGCATTATTAAGTGAGCAAACTTGTTTGGCTGTTACATATTAAAGTCTCCTGCTCCTGTTCTTTCTTTAGAGCTGGTGAGCATTCAGCAGGTTCTGAAGCGGGCTTTACAGTCTGCGGACGAGTGAAGTTCTCAAGTATAAACATCCTATTTTTTGTTGGATGCAGAGCTTTTGCTGAAACTGTAGAGCCGGGTGCCACTGAGGCTGTTTGGTTGCCGTTGACAATGGTGAATTTTATTGGCACTCAAAATACAAAGAGATCTTGTTCTGCTCCATTAAGATGTTGCTTTTGGCTCCATTTGATCACAATTTAGAATCTGTGAATATGATATTAGATTAAACAAGTGCTCAGATAGAAAATTTTATAATATTGTATTCTTTTTCTGATCCCTTGTATTCCCCAATTGGAACAACGGCCACGACATGATGACTGCCATCCCTGTATAGCATTTTAAACTGTAGTTATACTGCACTGCTACTCTGACTTGTACTGTGTGAAGCAACGGCTGAGCTGTACTGTGGACTAGGTTGGGCTCTCCTGCCAAGATTCTAGTGACCCTAAGCAAAGCTGCATTTATTGACCAACCCAAGTTACCTTTGAGAAGTTGGTGCCAGGCTGCCTTCTTGAACTGCTGCACTTTGTGGTGAAGGTTTTTGACCCAGTGACAGTGAACGAAATGGTGATATATGTCGAAATCAGGATTGGTGAGTGGCTTGGAGGGGAGCTTGCAGGTGGTGGTGTTCCCATGTGCCTGCTGCCCTTGTTCGTCTAGATGGTGGATACCGTAAACATCCTGGGAGGGGTCTCCATTGACCAGAAATTAGTCAGCATTTCTTTAGCAGTATCTTCCAAACCTGCGGTCTCCACCACCTAAAAGAACAAGGCCAACAGGCACATAGGAACGCCACCACCTTCAACATCTCTGCATCACACGCCATCCTGACATGGAACTATATCGCCGTTGCTTCACTGTCGCTGGGTCAAAATCCTGGAACTCCCTTCCTAACAGTATTGTGGGAGTACCATCATCACATTGACTGCAGTGGTTCAAGAAGGCAGCTCACCACCACCTACTCGATGGTAAGTACAGATGGGCAATAAATGCTGGCATAGCCAGCGACGCCCACGTCCTGTGAATGAATTTTTACAAACATTCTTGAATTCTGGCTTGCACTCACAGCTTTCCGATCCAGAAACAAGGGTGAGATTCACTGACTAAACTAACACAACCCCACAATTTAGATAAATTCAGATAGTTGTGAGTTTACAATGGACTGACAGTTATGCAAAGGCAGTGAATGTCTTCATGCATTCTTGCCTTAAAATAACTAGTTAGGATGCCCGTGGTTTAAATGATATGGAATGGAATTTTCCCAAGTGATGAAAAATTGGCTTATCAAAAGGATGGAATGCCAGTATTCTGATGCAATGGTGCATCAATGCATGGATTTATTTTTGTAACCCTTTGCAACCTAGAGCAGAGCTGCGAGACCTATTTTACCAGTTCCCATCAATCTGCTTGCAGGAATAAATACACCAGGGTAAGCACTTGTCCTTAGAACCTGTGTGCACCCACTCCATTCATTGTGATCAGTGATACATTTTTCAGTTGCCGTGATCTGGCTCTCTTCCAAATGGGTGTGCTGAGTTCCTGCTGCTTCAGGCTATGGCCCACCTCAGGAATGGAACCTCACATCTCTGTGATCTGTAGGGCTCAACGCCCCAGAAGCCATGGTTGAGCTTATTAATGCTTGTAGAGTATTCCGGGGGAGGTGAAGAGTGGTATGCTTATTCCAGATTTCATTCCTCAATCCAAAGACTATTTAAAGCATAGCCAGGATTGCTTTGGGGGAAACCCATGACACAGTCCCACAGTGTGGCGCCATTTAATATGAACTGATGAAGCCAAATAATCTTATAATTTGCTCCTTAGCTATGAAACTCATGGGTTATGTTGTTGTGTGTTCACACTGCTTCATTCCCACCTCTTGACACTGTGACTGCCAAGATCAGCTCCATTCCAATATAGTGCAGTCTCTCTTCACTGTAGTTCCTCTTTTAGTTCCATGACATTAAACACTTCGCTCTTTCCCGATACTCGTAAGCTGTAGTTGTGAGTGAGCTTTACTGTGTAGCTGGGATTTGCGGATGAGCTGGGGACTGATTTGATTACGCCTTGCGTAGCTTCTCTTGTTTTTCTTTCCCCTGTCGCTCTCTTTCTCTCTTCCTCCTCCTCTCCCCTGCAACGAGTTCCACTCAGCCCCAATTTTCTGATGCCCCCCGCCCCCTAAAGAAAATCAACTCTTGTTGGGGTACTGGTTGATTGGCAATGCCTACCCTCCCCTACCTCTTGGCGAGGGAGGGTGGGCTTACCCAAGCTGATCCCCAGTCTTTGCTGACATGCTTTCCAACAGGGGCTACTGAATGTTGATCAGGAACAGGAGCTTGACTCAGATTGCCCACTCTGCACAGACGCGGGATCTTCCTGGTTTCTGTGTGTCGGTACTGCACTGCCTGGTGCTTCAACCCGCTGAAGTCACTTCCATAGGCTTTTCAAAAAAAAAACTCATTCTCAGGATGTGGGCGTTGCTGAAATGGCTGGCATTTATTGATCAAACCTACTTACCTCTGTATAGCTGAGTGACTTCAGGAGGACTGGTAAGTATCAACCATGTTGGTGTGGGACTGGAGTCACATATTGGCCAGACTGGATAAGAACAGCAGGTTTCCTTCCCTAAAGGCCAGTTTTGTGGGCAATCTGACTGATTCATGGTCACTTTTACTGATGCAGCTTTTTATTTTCAAATATTTTCCCATTGAATTCGAAGTCTCAAATTGCCGTGCTGGGATTTGCATTCGTGTTCTCTGAAGTACTAGTCCAGTAAGATTAACTACTACAGCTACCATATCCAATTGCTTTTGCTATCGTTTTGTTGAAATAAGAAATGTAAATATTAGCTTACAAGTTACAAATATGGGATGTTTCCTTTGTAAATTTAACTTGTTTTCTCGTGGGCTACTCACTCAAAGTTGCTCATTCTGATCTCCATGGCTGGCATGTTGGATCAGACCCAGTGTCCTCTACAGATCATTAAGTTTCGGTTACTTTGTTCTCTCGCTAAAACTAAGGAGCTGTGGCAGCCACTGTGTGGGAGGCATTAAAAAGGGCTGCGTCAAATGTTTGCATGTTTCTCATCTTAAAGTGGCAATACACAATGACCAGCAACTCTCAGAAATTCCTTATCCATCCTCTAACCATCTGTTTTGGAATCCAATCTCGGCATCTGGCTATCAAAGGAACGGGAGGAGGCCATTCAGCTCCTCAAGCATGTTCTGCCATTCAGTGAGATCATGGCTGATCTGTATCTTAATTCTGCCCACTTGCCTTGGCTCCATTTCCCTTAATGCTAATGTCTACCAAAGATCCATCACGCTCTGATTTAAAATTACTAACTGAGCTTTTTGTGGGAGAGAGTTCCACACTTCTACCAACCTTTGCGTCAAGATGTGCTTCCTAACTTCTCTCCTAAGTGGCCTGGCTCTGATTTTAAGGTGATGTCTTCTTGGCCTAGACTCTCCCGCGAGCACAAAATGTTTCTCTTTATCTACCCTACCATCACTTAACTCTCTGGAATTGATGGGGTAGGTAGAAACTATCTCCTCTGATGGGAGAGGTCCAAAACAATTTTATTTTGGGAGGGAAGGTGTGGAATGGAGAATAATCTTTAATATTAGATCTAAGCCATTCAGGGATGATGTCAAGAAGAACTTCTTCGCACAAAGGGGAGTGGAAGTTTGGAACACTTCCCCCCCCCCCCCCCCACCCCCCCCAAAAGAAAAGCTGTTAAAGCTGGGGGACAATCGAACATTTCAAAACTGAGATTGGGAAATTTCTGTTAGGCAAAGGAATTGAGGGGTATGGAACCAAGGCAGGTAGATGGAGTTAAGATATAGATGCATCTAACTGAATGGCGGAATTGGCGAAAGGAGCTGAATGGCTTTCTGTACTACAATTCTTGACATTTCATCCAGGTTTCCCAAAACCAAGTAAACTATATGATGAACAACTTGGAAATTATCCTGACCTGCATTTCTATAGCACCTTTCATGGCCTCAGGATGTCCCAAAGTGGTTTACAAAGTACCTTTGATGTGTAGTCCCTGTTGTAATATAGGAAGTGAGACAGCCAAGTAGGGAACAGTGAGATCCAAGAAACAATAATGAGATGATGACCAGATTGTTTGTTTGTTTTTAGAGAATGAGTTTCTCTCTCCTTTCTGAGCCTGCTGGAATTACTCAGCTGAATTCAACCTTGGAAGAAGCAGAATTTCAAAACCCTCACACAAAGCTCCAATCCCATGCTGAGTGTTTGCTAAAATATAACAAACGCTCGGTGTGGTTGTGACTGGGCGTCTAGCCAGCCTTGCCCTTGTAGCCTTGCCAAAGATGTGGCAAAGACGGGCTGTAATTTGAATGTCTATGGCAGTCTAGTGCATATCACTAGAAGGGAGGTATCTGAGCCACCCAGTGGCACCCTAAAAATAGGATGAAAAATAGTGAAGGGAAACACCGAAGACTGATACGGGAGTTGAGTTGTCCCCTTTAATTTAAAATCCATTCTTATGACCGAACATTGTTTTGCAGCTGCATCGCTGACCATTTCAGGAACTGCTCCATTACGTGTCAACATGTGTAAGGGATTTGACATGAATAGTTAGCACAATTAACATATTATGAAGTTGGCACTGAGTCAAAGGAGGAGACGTTAGGACAAATGACAAGGTAGAGGTGGAGGGGGGGTTGGTGGTGGTGGGGGAAAGAGAGAATTCCAGAACTTGGGGCCTAACTGACTGAAGGCACGGCCACCAATAGAGATGTTCAGGATGTCAGAATTAGAGGAGCACAGAGAACCTCACCAACAACGGTTGCCTATTTATATTGCACCACTAATAAAACATCCCACGGTGCTCCACAGGAGCATTATAAAACATCGAGCCACATAGGGAGATTTTAGGTCAGATGGCCAAAAACTTAGTCAAAGATTAGGTTCTTAAAGGTGGAAAGAAAGGCGGAGAGGTTTAGGGAGGGTTTTCCAGAGCTTAAGGCCTAGGCATCTGAAGATACGGCCGCCAATTAAAGTCAGGGATGCACAAGAGGCCAGAATTAAAGGTGTGCAGATATCTCGGAGGGTTGTGAGGCTGGTGGCGATTACAGAGATGGGGAGTGGTGAGGCCATTGAGGGATTTCGAAACAAGGCTGAGAATTTTCAAATTGAGATGTTGCTGGACTTGGGAGCCAGTGGTGGTTAGCGAGTACAGAGTGTAGAGTGAACGCAACTCGACTTGAGATGCGATACAAGCAGCAGAGTTTCAGATGAACTCATGTTTATGAACAGTGGAAAATGGGAGGCTGTAAGAGGAACATCGGAATAAGCAACGCTGGTGATTTAAAAATAAACATACACACAGATCAGGCTTTCAGCAGCAGATAGGCAGAATCAGGAAGATGGAATCCTGATTGGAGATATTCAAACATAGAGACGTGGGAAATATGGGCATGAATTTGGGAGGTGGCAACACATTTAAGGGCTTTGGAGAGGAAAGGGAAGTTGGAGGTAGGTTGGAATTGTACATGCAAAAGGAGACCATTCAGCCCATCGAGACTACACTGGCCTTTTCAAAGAGCAAGAGTGGTTAGTCCCACTTGCCAGTTCTCCAACATATCATTTGCAATTTTTTTCTTCAAGTATTTATTCAATTCCCCTTTGAAAGCTACTATTGAATTTGTTTCCTTCACATTCCAAATCCTAACCACTCGTGTATAAAAAAAAAAAAAATTTTCCTCATGCCACCTCTGGGTCTTTTGCCTCCTCTGGTTATCGACCCTTCAGCCATTGGAAACCGTTTCTCTTTATTTATTCTATCTAAACCCTTTGATTTTAAAGATCATTATCAAATCTCCTCCTAGCTTTCTCTACTCTAAGGAGAACAAACACAACTTCTTCAGTATATCTGTGCAACCAAACCCTCATGTGGGGCCATTCCAGTACATTCCTTCTGTACCCTCTCCAAGCCTTCATGTCCTTCCTAAAGTGTGGTGCCCAGAAATGAACACAATACTCCCACTGGAGCCAGACAGGTATTTGTAAAGGTTTAGCTTAACTTCCTGGCTTGGTACTCTATGTCTCTATCTATAAAGCCCAGGATCCTCTATGCTTTGTTAACCTGTCCTGCCACCTTCAAAAATTTTTGCACAAAAGCCACCAAGTCTCTCTTCTTGCATTGCCTTTAAAATTACGCCATTTAGCGTGTATCGTCTCCTCATTCTTCCTACCAAAATGCTTCTCTGTTGAATTTCATCTGCCCCTAAGTTTGACTATACCAACACATATATGGCTGATTGCCCACATTCTATCCTCCATCAACTTGGTCATTCAAAACTCTGCTGTCAGTGTCCTAACACACACCAAATCCCATTTACCCTGTGCTTGCTGACCTACATTGGCTCCTGGTTAAACAATGGCTCAATTTCAAAATTCTCATCCTTGTTTTCAAAGGCCTCGCCCCTCCCTATATCTGTAACCTCATCAGACCCTACAACCTTCCACGATACCTGCTTCCCCTAACTTTGGCCTCTTGCCGATTTCCTGACATTGCTGACGATGAATTCACAATTCTTTTTATTCATGGGATGTGAGCATTGCTGGCAAGGCACACAGCACTCCTATCCAGGTACTCACTGCTGATGGTGGTGGAAGAAGTGTAATCAAGTGGGCTGCTTTGTCCTGGATGATGTTGAGCTTCTTGCGTGTTGTTGGAGCTGAACCAATCCAGGCAAGTGGAGAATATTCTATCAGACTCCTCACTTGTGCCTTGCAGATGGTGGACAGGCTTTGGGGAGTCAGGAGGTGAGTTAGTCACCACAGAATCCCCAGCCTCTGACCTACTCTTATAGCCACAGTATGTATGTATATATATATATATATATATATATATATATATATATATATATATATATATATATATATATATATATATATATCTGGTCCAGTTAAGTTTCTGGTCAATGATGACCCCTAGGATGTTGATAGTGGGGGTTTCAATGATGGTAATGCCATTGAATGTCAAGGGGAGATGGTTAGATTCTCTCTCGTTGGAGATGGAAATTGCCTGGCACTTATGTGGCGTGAATGTTATGAGAGGCATGGACAGAGTGGATAGTCAGAAGCTTTTTCCCAGGGTGGAAGAGTCAGTTACTAGGGGACATAGGTTTAAGGTGAGAGGGGCAAAGTTTAGAGGGGAGTGCGGCGCAAGTTCTGTACACAGAGGGTGGTGAGTGCCTGGAACCTGCTGCCGGGGGAGGTGGTGGAAGCAGGTACGATAATGACGTTTAAGAGGCATCTTGACAAATACATGAATAGGATGGGAATAGAGGGATACGGTCCCCGGAAGTGCAGAAGGTTTTAGTTTAGGCAGGCATCAAGATCGGCGCAGGCTTGGAGGGCCGAATGGCCTGTTCCTGTGCTGTACTGTTCTTTGTTCTTTGATGTTCTTTGTCACTTATCAGCCCAAGCCTGGATATTGTTCAGGACTTGCTGCATATGGACACGGATTGCTTCAGTATCTGAGAAGTTGCGAATGGTATTGAACACTGTGCAAACATCCTACTTCTAACCTTATGTTAGAGGGAAGGTCATTGATAAAGTAGCTGAAGATGGTTGGGCCTAGGATTCTATTATTTGTTCAAAATTGTGCTCTATAACCCCCAAGCCTAAGTCATTAACGTATATCAAAAATAGCAGTGGTCCGAGTACTGAATAAACCTTGGAGACCACCATGGTGTACCTCCCTCCCATCCTTAAAAAAAATAGCTAGTCACCACAACTTGTTTCCTATCTCTTAGCCAATTTTGTATTCTTTATAAGATTAGGTTAATCTTACAGCCTGATGAAGAGATAATCTCATCTAAAACGCTGCAGGGTGGTGGAGGAGGCTGGGCAATACCCTATGCCATTCTTACACATCTCCCAAGAGTGGAATTAATAGAATCTGACAACAGGTTACCTGACCATGCCCTTGACTGCAATGAGGTATGGTGGGGGACAGAGGGGCGGGGAGGGGCGGGGTGTGCAGTATATTCCATAAAAATAACTATAGAACACTTAGACCTGTTGGAGGTCTTTTCTGACCACCAGGGACCAGGAATTGGTCAGATAGAAGCAGTCACATCTCTCGTTTACGTTCACTTCATTTACTTTCCTACTTTGACTGTGTGGCTTCTCAGATTTTAATCTATGTAACAACAAAGAACAGTACAGCACAGGAACAGGCCATTCGGCCCTCCAAGCCTGCGCCGATCTTGATGCCTGCCTAAACTAACACCTTCTGCACTTCCGGGGCCCATATCCCTCTATTCCCTACCTATTCATATATTTGTCAAGATGTCTCTTAACCTGAGGGGGAAGGGAATAAACTGGACAACCAATATGTTATGACACAAATAACTACATTTATATTAAAAGACAAACTGGAAGGACCAAAAAAATGTATATTTCTGTCAAGAACATAGTTAAGGCTTTACCCGGGAACTTAGAGAGGAGTTTAATAGTTATTTGAGGTTCAGCGGAATCACTGGGAGGTCAGGATTTAAAACCAAAAAAAAAACATTCCTTACAATACTGTCACAATGTTTTAACTTCAACAAATACATAGAACCAAATTATGGTGAATTATTTTCAGGAACATTTTCAATATTGTGAATCACATCACAAATGTGGGTTAGAATACTCCTGATGCTGAAATCACTAGCAATTTATAATGAGAAACTGGAAAACAAAACTCCTGTTTACCCTGTACTGGAACACACCTGTCAAACTGGAAATTATTTATATTCCATTCAAACCAAGTCGAACTGAAGTAGCACATCAGTCTGATGTCGGAGCAGACGCTGGCGCTGAAAAAAAGACCACCAATTTTGCCTACTTGTAAAGTTATTCAAATCTAAATCCCATTCACCTATCATGCCCATGCTTACTGACATGCACTGACTCCCGGTTAATCAACGTCTTAATTTTCAAATTCTCATCCTTGTTTTCAAATCCTCCATGGCCTCACTCCTTCCTATCTCTGTAATCTCCTCCAGCCCCACAACCCTCCGCAATATCTGCACTCCTCTAATTCTGGTCTCTTGAACATCCCCGAATTTAATTGCTCTGCTGTTGGTGGCTGTGCCAAGCTCTGAAATTCCCTCCCTACACCTCTCCACACCTCTACCTCCCTCTCTCCTCCTCTAAGATGCTCCTTAAAATCTACCTCTTTGACCAAACTTTTGGTCACCTGTCCTATCATCTCCATATGTGGCTCGGTGTCATATTTTGTTTAGTAATGCCTCTGAGAAGCATCTTAGGATGTTTTATTATATTAAGAGTGCTATATAAATATAAGTTGTTAGATAGAAGCATTTTCCAGTTTCTGTTATAAACGAAAATAAATCCATTTAGTTCAACCTACATTTCAACTATTTCCAGTCGAACATCATCCCTCCATGAATTATTGCCCTCAGAAGAGTGGAGAAACTTGGAGCAATGAGGGTGTAGGGAAAAGGAGTTTAATAGAGGGATTGAAAGGTTGTGTCAAATACTTAATTCTTGCCTTTTACTTATGGACCCTGCTGCTACTTTTTATTCTCCCTAATTAGCTGAAGTAAAGAACAGTTCTGAAGCAGTGCGTCAGTGGAGCTATCGAGACATTAGGATTGATGGAGCTTTGTTTGGAGATGCAGTTAGGCTCCTATGAGCATGTGCTGGCTTGCACACTCTGTACTTTTATTGATGTGGCTGTGCTGCCTTTAACTGAGCCGATTTGTATGGGGTCAAATTTCAAACCGTCAAAGAATTCATGGTATCTGAACACAGACAAAAGGGTCACAGTTTACAAGGCTCAGCACGCAGAGTGGAGACCACTCCTCGCATCTCTCTATTCTTGCCTTCCCCAACCCAAACCCCACCCCCGCCACACGAAACTTGCATTTATATAGTACTTTTCAAAATGCTTAGAACCCAAGAGAAATGGACCCAGTGGAAGAATTGGGAGAGTGATTGAGAAAGTGGGTTATATTGGGTCTACAGCGCAGAAACAGGCCATTCAGCCCTACTGGTCTGTGCTGATGTTTATGTTCCAAGTTAAACAAATGAGATTACAAGGCAGCATGAGTATGAGCACTAAAAAATAACCCTTCAAATTTCTTCCTCTGGGTCGGAAACACTTTGAGGTGGTTGCCTTTCTACTCCTGCTGTCTGACTCCTGCTGGTTGATTAAAGGAGATGTCACTGTCAGTTATCAGTGCTGCATAACCTGTGGCAGAAATCAGAAATTGGCGGCCCATCTCACTGCTTAATATTGATTACAAGATTCTGTCCAAAGTCATGTCAAGTCAAGTCTGCTCTGGAGTTGGTGATTCACCCCGATCAGACCTGTACTGTACCCGGCAGAAAGATCTCTGATAGTCTCGCGCTACTCAGGGATACGATCGCCTACGTAAGGGACAGGAGGGTGGACACCTGCCTCATCAGCCTGGACCAGGAGAAGGCTTTTGACAGGATATCGCACACCTACATGATGGACGTGCTTTCCAAAATGGGGTTTGGGAAGGGAATCTGCAATTGGATCCAACTGCTCTACACAAACATCAGTAGCGAAGTCTCAATCAACGGGTGGGAATCGGAAAGTTTCCCGATCAAATCTGGAGTCAGACAGGGCTGCCCTCTCTCCCCGGTCTTGTTTGTTTGCTGTATTGAACCCTTTGCTGAGTCTATTAGGAAGGATGCGAGCATAAGAGGGGTGACAATCCCAGGCAGCGGAGGCACTCAGGTCAAAACCTCCCTGTACATGGATGACGTCGCCGTCTTCTGCTCGGATCCGTTGTCCATGCGCAGACTGATGAGCATCTGCGACCAGTTCGAACTGGCCTCGGGAGCCAAAGTTAACCACGGCAAGAGCGAGGCCATGTTCTTTGGGAACTGGGCTGACCGATCCTTTGTCCCCTTCACCATCAGGTCAGATTACCTGAAGGTGCTGGGGATATGGTTCGGAAGGGCCGGGGCGTGCACCAAAACCTGGGAGGAGCGAGTAGCCAAGGTACGACAAAAGTTGGGCATGTGGGGGCAGCGATCTCTCTCCATTGTGGGTAAGAACCTGGTCATCAGGTGCGAGGCGCTCACGTTGTTGCTCTACGTGGCGCAGGTCTGGCCCATACCCCACTCCTGCGCCGTGGCAGTCACCCGAGCCATTTTCCGCTTCGTCTGGGGATCTAAAATGGACCGGGTCCGGAGGGACACGATGTTCAAATCTCTGGACAAGGGCGGGAAAAATGTACCCAACGTGGCCCTCATCCTGATGACCACCTTCATGTGCGGCTGCATCAAGCTATGTGTAGATCCCCAGTACGCAAACTCCAAGTGTCACGACGTGCTGAGGTTCTATCTGTCCCCGGTGTTGCGAAGGGTGGGCCTGGTCACATTGCCGCGGAACGCACCATGCAGTTGGGCGGCGCCGTACCACCTATCCTTCGTGGAGCAGTTTCTGCGGAAAAACACCTTTGACCACCGGTCCATCAGGCAGTGGTCTGCACGGAATGTCCTCAAGGCCCTACGGGAAAAGGAAACGGTGGATCCTGTCGGATGGTTCCCCGAGCAGACCGTCAAAGTCATTTGGCGGAATGCCTCATCACCAGAACTTTCAAACAAGCACCAAGACGTAGCTTGGCTGGTGGTGAGAAGGGCCCTCCCCGTCAGATCCTTCATGCACACCCGAAGTCTCGCCCCCTCCGCACAGTGCCCCCGCGTTGGCTGTGGTGGGGAAGAGACGGTCGCCCACCTCCTCCTGGAATGTGCCTTTGCAAAGCAGGTGTGTAAAGAGATGCAGTGGTTTTTGTCAAGGTTCATCCCAAGCAGCTCTGTAACACAGGAGTCTGTGCTCTACGGGCTGTTCCCAGGGACGCACACCGAGACAAACATCAACTGTTGCTGGAGGACTATCAATTCGGTGAAAGACGCCCTTTGGTCTGCCCGAAACTTGCTGGTCTTCCAGCGCAAAGAGTTGTCCACCACCGAATGTTGCAGACTGGCACATTCCAAGGTCCAGGACTACGTGCTGAGGGACGCACTAAAGCTTGGGGCAGCCGCAGCAAAGGCTCAATGGGGAAAGACCACAGTGTAAGGTTCCCCCACCAAGCTGGACTGAGGGGCTGGATCCATGGGAAACCCCTCGAACTGTATCGTTAATATTCTCAATTGCTGTAAATGTAAAACTGTAATTGACATGACAATTGTGAAACGGAAGGGTTGGGAAGAAACTCATGACAGTATTGAAGGAAACTGATCTCCCTTGCAATGTTTGTATTTTTTGGTGCTGTTTGGAAACTGTTTGGCAATGTAATTTTTACAGATTTTTATGAATAAAGTATATTTTGGAAATAAAAAAAAAAAACCTGTGGCAGAAATCAGAAATTGGCGGCCCATCTCACTGCTTAATATTGATTACAAGATTCTGTCCAAAGTCATGTCAAGTCAAGTCTGCTCTGGAGTTGGTGATTCACCCCGATCAGACCTGTACTGTACCCGGCAGAAAGATCTCTGATAGTCTCGCGCTACTCAGGGATACGATCGCCTACGTACGGGACAGGAGGGTGGACACCTGCCTCATCAGCCTGGACCAGGAGAAGGCTTTTGACAGGATATCGCACACCTACATGATGGACGTGCTTTCCAAAATGGGGTTTGGGGAGGGAATCTGCAATTGGATCCAACTGCTCTACACAAACATCAGTAGCGCAGTCTCAATCAACGGGTGGGAATCGGAAAGTTTCCCGATCAAATCTGGAGTCAGACAGGGCTGCCCTCTCTCCCCGGTCTTGTTTGTTTGCTGTATTGAACCCTTTGCTGAGTATATTAGGAAGGATGCGAGCATAAGAGGGGTGACAATCCCAGGCAGCGGAGGCACTCAGGTTAAAACCTCCCTGTACATGGATGACGTCGCCGTCTTCTGCTCGGATCCGTTGTCCATGCGCAGACTGATGAGCATCTGCGACCAGTTCGAACTGGCCTCGGGAGCCAAAGTTAACCACGGCAAGAGCGAGGCCATGTTCTTTGGGAACTGGGCTGACCGATCCTTTGTCCCCTTCACCGTCAGGTCAGATTACCTGAAGGTGCTGGGGATATGGTTCGGAAGGGCCGGGGTGTGCACCAAAACCTGGGAGGAGCGAGTAGCCAAGGTACGACAAAAGTTGGGAATGTGGGGGCAGCGATCTCTCTCCATTGTGGGTAAGAACCTGGTCATCAGGTGCGAGGCGCTCACGTTGTTGCTCTACGTGGCGCAGGTCTGGCCCATACCCCACTCCTGCGCCGTGGCAGTCACCCGAGCCATTTTCCGCTTCATCTGGGGATCTAAAATGGACCGGGTCCGGAGGGACACGATGTTCAAATCCCTGGACAAGGGCGGGAAAAATGTACCCAACGTGGCCCTCATCCTGATGACCACCTTCGTGTGCGGCTGCATCAAGCTGTGTGTAGATCTCCAGTACGCAAACTCCAAGTGTCACTACGTGCTGAGGTTCTATCTGTCCCCGGTGTTGCGAAGGATGGGCCTGGTCACATTGCCGCGGAACGCTCCATGCAGTTGGGCCGTGCCGTACCACCTATCCTTCGTGGAGCAGTTTCTGCGGGAAAATACCTTTGACCACCGGTCCATCAGGCAGTGGTCTGCACGGAATGTCCTCAAGGCCCTACGGGAAAAGGAGACGGTGGATCCTGTCGGATGGTTCCCCGAGCAGACCGTCAGTCATTTGGCGGAATGCCTCATCACCAGAACTTTCAAACAAGCACCAAGACGTAGCTTGGCTGGTGGTGAGAAGGGCCCTCCCCGTCAGATCCTTCATGCACACCCGAAGTCTCGCCCCCTCCGCACAGTGCCCCCGCGTTGGCTGTGGTGGGGAAGAGACGGTCACCCACCTCCTCCTGGAATGTGCCTTTGCAAAGCAGGTGTGGAAAGAGATGCAGTGGTTTTTGTCGAGGTTCATCCCAAGCAGCTCTGTAACACAGGAGTCTGTGCTCTACGGGCTGTTCCCAGGGACGCACACCAAGACAGACATCAACTGCTGCTGGAGGACTATCAATTCGGGAAAAGACGCCCTTTGGTCTGCCCGAAACTTGCTGGTCTTCCAGCGCAAAGAGTTGTCCACCACCGAATGTTGCAGACTGGCACATTCCAAGGTCCAGGACTACGTGCTGAGGGACGCACTAAAGCTTGGGGCAGCCGCAGCAAAGGCTCAATGGGGAAAGACCACAGTGTAAGGTCCCCCCACCAAGCTGAACTGAGGGGCTGGATCCATGGGAAACCCCTCGAACTGTATCGTTAATATTCTCAATTGCTGTAAATGTAAAACTGTAATTGACATGACAATTGTGAAACGGAAGGGTTGTGAAGAAACTCATGACAGTATTGAAGCAAACTGATCTCCCTTGCAATGTTTGTATTTTTTGGTGCTGTTTTGAAACTGTTTGGCAATGTAATTTTTACAGATTTTTATGAATAAAGTATATTTTGGGGAAAAAAAAAATAACCTGTGGTGATCGGAGGGGTAGAATGCTGGAATATTGGAGGATCAATGTTCTAGAGTTTCAGTTGAACTTTTCCGTCCTCTGGCCAGTTGGTGTAAGTTTTCACCTGACCTAATATCTCATTTGACCACATCAATAAGTCAACACCATGTTATATGCGTTAAATTCTAGGGCTGCTCTTGCTTGTGCCATCTGTACCTCTTTTGTCTCTGTCTCTGGTGCATGTGCCCCTTTCTGGGCACTGCCTCCCTCATTGGCTCAGCTTTCTGTCTCTGGAGGCAAAGCTTGAGCTAGTGTTTCATTCTGGCCTCTCACCAGCAATGCAGTTTTTACTTTGTGTGCCCTGAAGGTCTAGAAAGAAAGATTTGCATTTATGAAGCAACTTTCATGATCTGAGGACATCCCAATGCACTTTAGGCCTCATTAAGTACTTCTTGAAGTGAAGTCACTGTTGTAATAAATGCTCTTGCAACTTCACCATTTTTTGTCTGAAGTTGTCGGCAGTGGTTGAGTGGGTAGCACTCTCACCTCTGAGAAGATCACAGGTTCAAGAGCCACTCCAGAGTCCTGAACACAAAATCTCGGCTGACACTCCCAGTGCAGTACTGAGGGAGTGCTGCATTGCTGGAGGCGCTGTCTTGCAGATGAGATGTCAAACTGAGGTCATATCTGCCCTCTCGGGTGGAGTTAAAAGTTCCTGTGTCAAAGAGCAGGAGAGTTCTCTCCAGTATCCCTCATTTATCCCTCAACCAACATCACAACCGATGGCCTGCTCATTATCTCACTGCTGTTTGTGGGAGTTTGCTTTGCACAAATTGACTTCATGTTTCCTACTTTACAAGATTGACTACAATTCACTGTTGTAAAGTGATTCGGGATGCCCTGAGGTTGTGAAAGCGCTCTATAAATGCCAGCTCTTTCTTGAATCATATTGTGAGTGATGGGTGTATTTGTGTCTAAATGTTTTTAATTCCCGAGAATTGTCAGGTGTGAGAGTCGCGTGGTAATGAGGGAGAAATTTAATGCTTTAGAATCAGTTTGATAGCTAAGAGCGGTCTGATTTGGGTATATATTGACAACCTTTACCCAGCTCAATAAAACCTTCTAAAGCCCAGAAAGAGGTTCACATGAGGCTTTGGTGAAAAGTTAGAAATGAACCCTCACAAAGTTCTAGTCTGGGATCTTGGTTCAGATTTAGTTTTATTGTGTGCCTTTCCTCCCTCCACTTTGTCATAATACAGTTGCCAACCCTCCAGGGTTGCCCTGGAATCTCCACTACTGTGAGCAACCCTCAGGAGGAAAAAAATGTTTTTTAATTAAATTTTTTATTGAGCACTTTTGTTTATCAATTAAACATTTTTTTCAAGGTTGTTCAGCATCAGTGGTGTTGGAGTCTTCAGCAGTCACAGCCCTCAGGTTGTCCTCTGATATTGGAACTGGGATTGAACAGTCATCCATTGTCACACTGGAAGCCTCTCTTCCCAGAGCTTTGCTACCTCATTACATCAAAATCCTCCTCCATGCCTACCTCTTCATCAGAGTTACCAACTCTGACAGTGCTCCTGGAGGTTTCATCTTATGACCTCCAACTGCCCTGCCCAGTCAAAACTGCCTTTACCCCATTTCCAATATTGGGAAACACAACTCTTGTTCTTCGAATTTTTCTCTGGGGTGTTTCTCACAGCAGTGTTCCAGGGAATTAGTCTTTGATTCCTGGAGACTCCAGGGCAATCCTGGAGAGTTGGCAACCCTACACTTCATCCATTCCCTCAGTTGTTTCTGCTGTGCATCCCTCTCCCTTCTGGTTTGGGTCTTCCTGGTGTTTCAGTGCCCTGCCAGGCACTATAAGAATGCAACATGTTATTGTCCTGATCATTGATGCCATTTGGTTTTCTTTGTGACCCCAGCAAAAATATTATAAATCCTTTCCGGAGATTAACACCCTCCAGTTGTCTGGTGCTGATTTTGTAATAGAGGGTTGGAAAAAAGGACAAATATATCGCATCCTGCACTTCGAGGAAACCCATTGCCTAGAACCTTTGTCAGTTACATCTGCAAAGTTCTTCCACTGGCTGGGGAATTAGAACACTAGGTCACAGTCTCAGAATAATGGGTTGGCAATTTGTACTGAGATGAGGAGAAATTTCTTCACTCAACGGCTTGTGACTCTTTGAAATTCTCAACCTCAGAGAGCTGTGGATGCTAGTTGTTGAGTATATACAAGACAGAAAGTGATGGATATTTGGGATACAAAGGAAATTATGGGATATGGGGATGGTACGGGAAGGGTGGAGTTGAGGTAGACGATCAGCCATGATCTTGTTGAGTAGCAGAGCAAGCTTGAAGGGCCAAATGGCCGAGTCCACCTTTTCTTCCAACGTATGTTCTTATGAGTTTTTGCATAAAAGAAGCAATTAATAAAGTTGCAATTTCTGTTGTATGCAAATCTAGTTTCTCTCTGTGACATAATAGCTATTCATATATTACAAATCTTGCACCTGCATGTATTTCTTGTTCATTTTTTCATTTTAGCATTCTAAATATACATTTATAATGTAAACTGCTGTAAGCTAGTCACACTGTAACTGGGCGAGTAGAATTACTGCAGTGCCACCTGAGATAGGGGCTTGCATTACAATGTCACAATTTGCATAGGTGGTTTTCATTATAAATATATGTATGTATTTAGAATGGAAAGAGATAAATAAGGACAAGATAAATGATTTTAGAATGGCTATTGAATTACAACAGCAAATCCCTGATCAAATTATTCACCTGACATCTAACCTCTTCCATCTAAAGGCTCCACTTGGTCTTCACTCCTTGTATAACACCACATGAGATCAACCAGTAAAAGATAATAAATAGCTGGCATGAATTTCAAGGCATTGGTTAATCAACTGGCTGATGTCTTGAGTATAAATCTTGTGATTTAATTACTGCCAGGGAATATCTACTGAAATGCTTCTTCCAGTCAATGTAATTGTGTTTTCCAAAATCTTTGTTTTGTTCCTATCTTGAAGCTGTTGACTCCTTGTTGGAGTACGGTTCCATCGGGAATGGCCACTCAGTACCACACTCAGTGTCATTCTCTGTGTCCGCCTAGCTAATGGCAGGGTATGGAGCGATGACATCCCATAGTGCTTCACAGGAGCATAAATCAGGCCAAGTTTGACACCAAAAGGTGATAGTAGGACATATGAACAAAAGCTAGGTCAAAGAGGTAGATTTAAAGGAGGAGAGGATTAGAGAAAAAAAAATTCCAGAGTTTAGGAGCTACACTGGCTAATGGTGAGGTGATGAAAGTCAGGGAGGCACAAGAGGCAGTGGGAGCAGATATCCCAGTACAAGACAATTCTCTCAACGACCAATATCCAGATAATAAACTTTCCCCTTCCTTAACCTCAAGATGAATTGGTTCATTCTAATTGGTTCAAATTAGTGAACTCTAGTCTTCCATGCCACTGATGTAGGTGAGAGGGTAGAAATGATGGCGATTGGGATTAGAAGGTCTGTCATGCCATTTCTGGTGTTATGGTAGTTCGCCTTGCTGTGTGCCAAACACAACCGGTCAGGGGATTAGTGCTGAGAATGGATCCCATGAAATTCAGTCAAACTCAGAGAGATGCTACCAGCATCTGGCAAGATTGCGAGCCACTGGGGCTGGTGAGAACTTTGATAAATCCAGGATTCATCATTGTGACATTTCAGAGCTACTTACCCTAGTGAGTGGGCCGATTAAATCACTGAGGTTCTGTTGTACAAAGAATATGCTTCTACATGAGATTTCCACTGTTCCTGTGTTAACGTTGCTCAAACGTTTAGCACTTTCACTTGAGCAAGAAGATTGTGAGTTCCAGCCCCACTCCAGGAACTCTAGCACAAAATTCACACTGACACTCTAGTGCAGTACTGAGGGAATGCTACACTGTCAGAAGTAGTGCCACTGGAAACTGATTAACTGAACATTTATCTCATTGCTTGTGTGATCTTGCTGTGTACCAGTTGGCTGTCAAGTTTGCCTACATTACAACAATGACCATATCATGTAGCTCATGGAATATCCTGAGGATATGAAAGTTGCTGTGTGAAAACAAGTCTTCCCTTTGCCCTTTCCATGGTAAATGTGGTTGAGATCAAAGCAGTTAGACTGTTTCTTTACAACCGGTATCATCTTGCATGAAATTATATTTCAAGCGCTGGGTTTTTCAGTTGATACTGGGTATGTGGTACTGTTTCAGCTGGTGCCTAGTTACAATGCTACAGCCACACACAAACAACAGAAGGGTTCAAATATAATTGAATTGCTGTAACTCCCCTAAACTTCATTCTGCAGGTGTACGCATCTGCACTGGAGACTGTTTGTTTGCACAGTGAGTTTATTAAAATTGAGGAGTCCAAAAAAATGTTTTAGAAAGAAAGACTTGCATTTGTATAGCGTCTTTCATGGCCTCCAGACTTCCCAAGGCACTTTCCAGCTAATGAAATTTAGTCATTGATGCAGGAAACTCAATAGACAATTTGCGCACAGCAAGCTCCCACAAACAGCAATATGATAAAATGGCCCGCCTATCTGTTTTTAGATGTTGGTTGAGGGATAAATATTGGCCAGGACACTGGAGAAAACTCCCCTTGCTCCTCTTTGAAATAGTGCTGTGGGATTTTATATGCCTATCTGAGACAGGGCCCTGGTTTAACACCTCATCCAAAAGACTGCACCTCCGACATTGCAGCACTCCCTCAGTACTGCATTGGGAGTGTCGCCCTGGATTATGTGTTCAAATCTGTGGAGTGGGACTCTTGATCCCACAACCTTCTGATTCAAACCCATGAGTGCTACTCATGGCCAACACCTTAAGAGAAGGATTATGTATCATTTTAGAAGGAAGCAAAAGAAAGCAGGCTGAAGGGAGTTTAAAGAGAAGGCAGGAGTTTGCTGGAGTTTTAGTAATTTTGAATTTGTAGGGATTCACTTTTAGAAATGCATGAAGTGTTCACTTTCCAGTGTAATGTTGCAAGATTTACAACAACGCACGTTAATATAGCATCTTTATTATTAAAAAGACGTCGCAAGGCACTTTGCAGTCATACAATCAGACAAAAACAGATGTTGAGCTAAAGACGGTGATATTAGAAAGTGGTGACTAAGAGCTTGATAAAAGAGTGGACTTTAAGAACGGTCTTAAAGGAGGAGAGGGTGATACGCAAGAGTGAAGATTCGGATGAATGATTTTCAGTGGTGCTGTGGGGAGGGGGGCACAGGTGTGCAGGTGGGTATTGTGGGCAGTGACAGAAATAGGGAGGATGAGGCCATGAAGGGATTTAAAGAGAAGGATGAGAATTTTAAATTGGGGGGGGGGGGGGGTGGGGTGTTGGGGGACTGGGAGCCACCATAGGTCGGCTTGGATAAGGATAGCACATGGACTGCAGCTGTTTAAGAAGGCATCTCACCATCACCTACTCGAAGGTAATTCAAGATAGGTAATAAATGCTGGCCTTAGCAGCGGTATGCACATCCTGTGAATCACATCTCTTTATCTGGTACCTGGAGGATATGCCAGCATAGTGTTCAATTGAGGGGGTCTTTTCTCTTCAGGGGAGTTTCTTGAGTTTTAATGCTGCATTATGTTACAGTGCTGCCTTCAAAGAAGGCTCAAATTCTGGTCACAACACAGAAATATAGCAGCAATGATGCAGATACCTTCACTTCCCACCCATCCCAGCTGAACATTATGTGCACCATTTAGTTCCAGTTGTAACGAGACCACAGGACACACTTGGCCTCTCTGACCTGTACGTTTAAGAAGCAGCAGAGAGAGGTGATTTGTAAGGCATGCAACAGGAAAAAGCTGGGATCACACCCTCTTTACCCCCCCACCCACCCCCAATAAATCAAAATTGCTATCATGATGTCGCCAAGTCAACTTACAGCACTCGGGGACTCTGCCCCTGGTGTTAAAATACTTGAGCAAAAACATTTTTTTTTAGAGCCACCATGAGGAGCAATAAAGGAAGTGATTGTTTATGTTGGGGAAAGTGCTCATCTTCCCCTTGCCATCCAATAACTTTCCATCACTTTTAAGGATAGAGTCAAGACATTAAGACTGTGATGATATTAGTGAGTTTGCGTATTTGATTGCTAAATAAATATATTAATGGGAAGTTCCCTCCTTTGAAAGTAATCCAGGTGTTTTACTGTGTGTTTTATTAACAGGAGTGTCTGCAGCAATTGGTGGTAATGAGTTTGCCAAATGTGCTAATGATTGGAAAAGATCCCCTCTCAGGTGAGTGATATTCTGGGATTTTGATCCTTAATCAATGATGGATCAGTGTGAGGTCTGTTTTTGTCCCCTCTATTCTTCCTGTTGTGACTCGCACTGGGCTAACTGGCACTGCTCACCTTTCGATCTGTTGCAAGTTGGTCATCCTTAATATGTGACCCTAGACAGTAAATGTCAGCAAGTAATCCAACAATGGAATGTAACGTAGCAAATCCTGCTCCAGCTCTTACTTGACAGCCATTCACTTCCATAGACTCACAGAGAAAATAACATTTTGGGGAACAGTATATAATTTGTGACATGACATGGTCAGTGTAACAGGCTAGGGAGGAACAGATGACTTTGGACCTGTGGTTCCCAAAGCGCTCCACCACTGGGGGGTTTTCCTCATCTCATTTCTGGGTCTGTTGTAGAATCATTGGAGATTAATTTGCTAGGATTAGTCAACAACTCCATTATCATTGTATCATATGACTACCAGGATGATAACTTCAGGAATTGCTCGACGCAAAAAAGATGATGTTTACAGGAGTGGGTTTCCAGGCAGATTTCCTCCCTCCTATACCCTGTGCTAAATCAAATTATAGCCCACCATTCCAATGCTTTCTTCTGAGATCAGGTAACACGGCATAGACCAGGGAACAAATCACTCAGTTTGCTATAATGGAGCAAATTTTAGTTCCTTCAGAGAAGGGGCAGATGAATTTAAGAAACTTACCAGAGACGTTTATAGAAACCTTTTTATAAATGAACAGTGCACTCTTATGGCCATTGAGTCGAACAGCGTTCACTCTATAGTGAAGAAGTGGTTGAATGGTGGGTGGGCTTCAAAATGAGTGTCCTTTAAAGTTCCCCTCCAAGTCTCACACCATCCTGACTTGGAACTATATCGCCGTTCCTTCACTGTCGCTGGGTCAAACTCCTGGAACTCCCTTCCTAACAGCACTGTGGGTGTACCTACCCCAAATGGACTGCAGCGGTTCAAGAAAGTAGCTCACCACCTTCTCAAGGGCAATTTGGGATAGGCAATAAATGCTGGCCTATCCAGCGACGCCCGCATCCCTGAATGAATAACAATAGGGGGTATGGTAGCATTGTGGTTATGTTACTTGTCTAGTAATCCAGAGACTTATGATATAAAGACATGATTCAAATATCACTATGGCAGTTGGGTAATTGAAATTCAGCTAATTAATTAAATAAATCAGGAATTAAATGCTAGTTTGCTTAATAATCATTGTAGTTAAAAAAAAAAATCTCGTTCTCTCATGTCCTTCAGGGGAGGAAATCTGCCTTCCTTACCCGGCCTGGCCTACATGTGAATACATACCCACGTGGTTGACTCTTAACTGCCCTCTGAAATAGCCTAGCAAGATACTCAATTGTATCAAGCCGCTACCCAAAAGTTGAATAAGAATAAAACTGGATGGATCACCTGGCATCAACCTAGGCATCAGAAATGATAAAGGCACACCCTGCTCAGTTGCCCTGCAAAGTCCTCCTCACTAACATCTGGGAACTTATGCCAAAATTGGGACAGCTGCCCCACAGACTAGCCAAACAATAGCCTGACATAGTCTTACTCACCGAATCATACCTTACAATGTCCCAGACTCCTACATCAGCATTTCTAGTGGGTATGTCCTGTCTCACATGCAGGACAGACCCACCAGAGGTAGCAGCACAGTGGTAAACAGTTGAGAGGGAGTTGCCCTGGGAATCCTCAACATTGACTCATGAGGTCTCATGGCATCAGGTCAATGTGGGCAAGGAAACCTCCAGCTGATTACCACCTACTATCCCGCTTGGCTGATGAATCATTACTCCTCTATGTTGAACACCACTTGGAAGAGGCACTGAGGGTAGCAAGGGTACAGAATGTACTCTGGGTGGGGGATCTTCAATGTCCATTACCGAGTAACACCATTACTGACTGAGCTGTCTGAGTCCTGAAGGACATATCTGCCTGACTGGGCCTGCGGCAGGTGGTGAAAGAATCAACGAAAGGGAAAATCCTACTTAACTTCAGAAATAAGAGCAGGAATAGACTATAAGGCCCCTCGAGCTTGCTCCATCATTCAATATGATCACAGCTGATCGACCTCAACTCCCATCCGCTCCCCATTCCCTTGATTCCCTAAGAGAATCTGAGAAAATCTGTCTATCTCAGCCTTAAATATACTCAACAGTGAAACATCCACAACCCTCTGAATGAAGAAATGTCTCCTTATCTCAATCCTAAGCAATCGACCCCTTATGCTGAGATTGTTCTAGATTTCTCAGCCTGGGGTAGCAACCTCTTTGTCCACTCTATCAAGCCCCTTCAGAATCTTATACGTTTCAATAGGATCACCTCTCATTCTTCTAAACTCCAGAGAATATAGGCCCAATTTACTCAGCCTCTCATTCAAGGAACCAATCTAGTGAACCTTCGCTGTACCACCTCCAAGGCAAGTATATCCTTCTTAAATATGGAGACCAAAACTGCGAACATTACTGCAGATGTGGTCTGACCAGAGCCCTATACAGTTGGAGCAAGACTTCCTTATTCTTGTACTCCAGTCCTCTTGCAGTAAAGGTCAAAATGCTATTTGCCTTCTTAATTGCTTGCTGCACCTGCATGCTAACTTTCTTGTTCCTAGTATGAGTACACTCAAGTCTCTGAACATCAACATTTAGAAGTTTCACACCTTTTAAAAATATTCTGCTTTTCTATTCTTACTGCCAAATTGAATAACCTAACACTTCCCCATATTATACTCCATCTGCCACCTTGTTGCCCACTCTCTTAACTTGTCTATATTTCTTTGTAGCCTCTTTGTGTCCTCCGCGCAGCTTCCATTCCTACCTAGCTTTGTATCATCAGCAAACTTGGATACATTACTCTCAGTCTCTTCGTTTAAGTCATTAGTATAGATTGTAAATAGCTGAGGCCTCAGCACCAATCCTTGCGACACTCCGCTACTTAGTCTGCCAACTGGAAAATGCCCTGTTTATCCCTACTCTCTGCTTCCTGTCCGTTAATCAATCCCCAATCCATGCCAATATATGACCCCAGCTCCATGAGCTCTTACCTTCCATATTGATCTACTTGTAGCAGATGCATGTGTCTATGACGGTATTTGTTGGTGCGTCCATCGCACAGTCCTTGTGGAGATGAAGTATCATTTTCACACGAAGGACACACTCCATCGTGTTGTGTGGCACAATCATCGTGTTAAATGGGTTAGATTCAGAACAGATCTAGCAGCTCTAAATGCGGCATCCATGAGGCACTGTGGACCATCAGCAGCAACAGAATTGCATTCCTCCATAATCTATTAGCTCATAAAGAACAAAGAACAAAGAAAATTACAGCACAGGAACAGGCCCTTCGGCCCTCCAAGCCTACGCCGATCCAAATCCTCTATCTAAACCTGTCGCCTATTTTCTAAGGGTCTGTATCTCTTTACTTCCTACCCATTCATGTATCTGTCTAGATACATCTTAAAAGACGCTATCGTGCCCGCGTCTACCACCTCCGCTGGCAATGCGTTCCAGGCACCCACCACCCTCTGCGTAAAGAACTTTCCACGCATATCCCCCCTAAACTTTTCCCCTTTCACTTTGAACTCGTGTCCCCTTGTAATTGAATCCCCCACTCAGGGAAAAAGCTTGTTGCTATCCACCCTGTCTATACCTCTCATGATTTTGTACACCTCAATCAGGTCCCCCCTCAACCTCCGTCTTTCTAATGAAAATAATCCTAATCTACTCAACCTCTCTTCATAGCTAGCCCCCTCCATACCAGGCAACATCCTGGTGAACCTCCTCTGCACCCTCTCCATAGCATCCACATCCTTTTGGTAATGTGGCGACCAGAACTGCACGCAGTATTCCAAATGTGGCCGAACCAAAGTCCTATACAACTGTAACATGACCTGCCAACTCTTGTACTCAATACCCTGTCCGATGAAGGAAAGCATGCCGTATGCCTTCTTGACCACTCTATTGACCTGCGTTGCCACCTTCAGGGAACAATGGACCTGAACACCCAAATCTCTCTGTACATTAATTTTCCCCAGGACTTTTCCACTTACTGTATAGTTCACTCTTGAATTGGATCTTCCAAAATGCATCACCTCGCATTTTCCCTGATTGAACTCCATCTGCCATTTCTCTGCCCAACTCTCCAGTCTATCTATATTCTGCTGTATTCTCTTGACAGTCCCCTTCACTATCTGCTACTCCACCAATCTTAGTGTCATCTGCAAACTTGCTAATCAGACCACCTATACTTTCCTCCAAATCATTTATGTATATCACAAACAACAGTGGTCCCAGCACGGATCCCTGTGGAACACCACTGGTCACACGTCTCCATTTTGAGAAACTCCCTTCCACTGCGACTCTCTGTCTCCTGTTGCCCAGCCAGTTCTTTATCCATCCAGCTAGTACACCTTGGACCCCATGCGCCTTCACTTTCTCCATCAGCCTACCATGGGGAACCTTATCAAACGCCTTACTGAAGTCCATGTATATGACATCTACAGCCCTTCCCTCATCAATCAACTTTGTCACTTCCTCAAAGAATTCTATTAAGTTGGTAAGACATGACCTTCCCTGCACAAAACCATGTTGCCTATCACTGATAAGCCCATTTTCTTCCAAATGGGAATAGATCCTATCCCTCAGTATCTTCTCCAGCAGCTTCCCTACCACTGACGTCAGGCTCACCGGTCTATAATTACCTGGATTATCCCTGCTACCCTTCTTAAACAAGGGGACAACATTAGCAATTCTCCAGTCCTCCGGGACCTCACCCGTGTTTAACGATGCTGCAAAGATATCTGTTAAGGCCCCAGCTATTTCCTCTCTCGCTTCCCTCAGTAACCTGGGATAGATCCCATCCGGACCTGGGGATTTGTCCACCTTAATGCCTTTTAGAATACCCAACACGTCCTCCCTCCTTATGCCGACTTGACCGAGAGTAATCAAACATCTGTCCCTAACCTCAACATCCGTCATGTCCCTCTCCTCGGTGAATACCGATGCAAAGTACTCGTTTAGAATCTCACCCATTTTCTCTGACTCCACGCATAACTTTCCTCCTTTGTCCTTGAGTGGGCCAATCCTTTCTCTAGTTACCCTCTTGCTCCTTATATATGAATAAAAGGCTTTGGGATTTTCCTTAACCCTGTTTGCTAAAGATATTTCATGACCCCTTTTAGCCCTCTTAATTCCTCGTTTCAGATTGCGCCTACAATCCCGATATTCTTTCAAAGCTTCGTCTTTCTTCAGCCGCCTAGACCTTATGTATGCTTTCTTTTTCCTCTTAGCTAGTCTCACAATTTCACTTGTCATCCATGGATCCCTCATCTTGCCATTTCTACCCCTCATTTTCACAGGAACATGTCTCTCCTGCACGCTAATCAACCTCTCTTTAAAAGCCTCCCACATATCAAATGTGGATTTACCTTCATGGCCCAGCATATCACTCATTCTATCATTACCATCAAGCAAAGGGACCACAAAGACACATTGTACAGCGAGCTCGCCACTGGTATCAGACCCACCGGCCGTCCATGTCTCCGTTATAAAGACGTCTGCAAACGCGACATGAAATCGTATGACATTGATCACAAGTCGTGGGAGTCAGTTGCCAGCATTCGCCAGAGCTGGCGGGCAGCCATAAAGACAGGGCTAAATTGTGGCGAGTCGAAGAGACTTAGTAGTTGGCAGGAAAAAAGACAGAGGCGCAAGGGGAGAGCCAACTGTGCAACAGCCCCAACAAACAAATTTCTCTGCAGCACCTGTGGAAGAGCCTGTCACTCCAGAATTGGCCTTTATAGCCACTCCAGGCGCTGCTTCACAAACCACTGACCACCTCCAGGCGCATATCCATTGTCTCTCGAGATAAGGAGGCCCAAAAGAAGAAAGAAGAAGATAGAAACATAGAAAATAGGAGCAGGAGTAAGCCATTCAGCCCTTTGAGCCTGCTCCGCCATTCATTATGATCATGGCTGATCATCCAACTCAGTAACCGGTTCCCACTTTCGCCCCATATTCTTTGATCCCTTTAGACCCAAGTGCTATATCTAACTCCTTCTTGAAAGCATATAATGTTTTGGCCTCAACTGCTTTCTGTGGTAGCGAATTCCACAGGATCACCACTCGCTGGGTGAAGAAATTTCTCCTCATCTCAGTCCTGAAAGGTTTACCCTGTATCCTTAGACTATGACCCCTGGTTCTGGACTCCCCCACCATCGGGAACATCCTTCTTGCATCTACCCTGTCAAGTCCTGTTAGAATTTTATAGGTTTATATGAGAACCCCCCTCACTCTTCTGAACTCCAGCGAATATAATCCTAACCGACTCAATCTCTCCTCATACGTCAGTCCTGCCATCCCAGGAATCAGTCTGGTAAACTTTCACTGCACTCCCTCTATACCAAGAACATCCTTCCTCAGATAAGGAGACCAAAACTGCATGCAATATTCCAGGTGTGGCCTCACCAAGGCCCTGGATAATTGCAGCAATACATTCCTGCACCTGTACTCGAATCCTCTCGCTATGAAGGCCAACATACCATTTGCCTTTTTTACCGTCTGTTGCACCTGCATGCTTACCTTCAGCGACTGGTGTACGAGAACACCCAGGTCTCGCTGCATATTCCCCTCTCAGTTTATAGCCGTTCAGATAATCTGCCTTCCTGTTTTTGCTACCAAAGTGGATAACCTCACATTTATCCACATTATACTGCATCTGCCATCCATTAGCCCACTCATTCAGCTTGTCCAAATCACCCTGAAGCCTCTCTGCATCCTCCTCACAACTCACCCTCCCACCCAGTTTTGTGTCATTTGCAAATTTGGAGATATTACATTTAGTTCCCTCATAAATCATTAATGTATATTGTGAATAGCTGGGGTCCTAGCACCGATCCTTGTGGTACTCCACTAGTCACTGCCTGCCATTCGGAAAAAGACCCATTTATCCCAACTCTTTGATTCCTGTCCGCCAACCAATTTTCTATCCATCGCAATACACTACCCCCAGTCCCATGCGCTTTAATTTTACATGCTAATCTCTTTTTAGGACTTTGTCGAAAGCCTTCTGAAAGTCCAAATAAACCACATCCACTGGCTCCCCCTCATCTACTCTACTATTTACATCCTAGAAAAATTCTAGTAGATTTGTCAAGCATGATTTCCCTTTTGTAAATCCATGCTGACTCTGCCCGATTCTACCACTGTTCTCCAAATGCTGTGCTATAAAATCTTTGATAATGGACTCTAGTATTTTCCCCACTACTGACGTCAGGCTGACTGGTCTGTAATTCCCTGCTTTCTCTCTACCTCCCTTTTTAAATAGTGGGGTTACATTAGCGACCCTCCAATCTGTAGGAACTGTTCCAGAGTCTATAGAATCTTGGAAGATGACCACCAATGCATCCACTATTTCTAGGGCCATTCCTTAAGTACTCTGGGATGCATACCATCAGGCCCTGGGGATTTATCGGCCTTCAATCCCATGAATTTCCCCAACACCATTTCTCTACTAATACTGATTTCCTTCAGTTCCTCTCTCTCACTAAGCCCTGTGTTCCCCAACATTTCTGGTCTGATATTTGTGTCCTCCTTTGTGAAGACAGAACCAAAGTATACATTTAGTTGGTCAGCCATTTCTTTGTTCCCCATAATAAATTCCTCTGTTTCTGACTGTAAGGGACCTACATTTGTCTTCACCAATCTTTTTCTCTTCACATGCCTATAGAAACTTTTACAGTCAGTTTTTCTGTTCCCCGCAAGCTTGTTCTCGTACTCTATTTTTCCCTTCTTAATCAATCCCTTGGTCCTCCTTTGCTGAATTCTAAACTGCTCCCAATCCTCAGGTCTGTTGTTTTTCCTGGCAAATTTATATGCCTCTTTCTTGGATCTAATGCTATCTCTAATTTCCCTTGTAAGCCATGGTTTTGCTACCTTTCCTGTTTTACTTTTGCACCAGACAGGGATAAACAATTGTTGCAGTTCATCCATGCGCTGTTTAAATGTTTGCCATTGCCTATCCACCATCATCCCTTTAAGTAACGTTTCCCAAACCGTCACAGCCAACTAGCGCCTCATACCTTCGTAGTTTCCTTTAATAAGATTCAGGACCCTTGTCTCAGCATCAACTACGTCACTCTCCATCTTGATGAAGAATTCTATCATATTATGTTCGCTCGTCCCCAAGGGGTCTCACACCACTAGATTGTCTATTATTCCTTTCTCATTACGCAATACCCAGTCTAGGATGGTCTGTCCTCTAGTTGGTTCGTCAGCATATCAGTCCAGAAAACCATCCCGTATATACTCCAAGAATTCCTCCTCTACGGTATTGTGATTTGATTTGCCCAATCTATATGCAGATTAACGTCATCCATAATTACAGATGTTCCTTTATCGCATGCGTCTCTAATTTCCTGTTTAATGCCATTTCCAACATCACCACTACAGTTTAAGGGTCTATATACAACCCCAACTAACGTTTTTTGCCCCTTAATGTTTCTCAGCTCTACGCATACAGATTTCACACTGTCAGAGCTAATAGCTTTCCTCACTATTGCGTTAATTTCCTCTTTAACCAGCAATGCAACTCCAACGCCTTTTGCTTTTTGTCTGTCCTTCCTAAATACTGAATATCCCTGGATGTTCCTTTCCCATCCCTGGTCACCTTGCAGCCATGTCTCCGTAATCCCGACTATATCATACCCGTTTACATCTATTTGCGCAATAAATTCATCCACTTTATTGCCAATGCTCCGCGTGTTAAGGCACAGAGCCTTAAGGCTTCTCTTCTTAACATTACTTGTCCCTTCCCACTATTTTTCACTGTGGCCCTGTTTGATTCTGGCCCTTGATTTCTCTGCCTATCACTTTTCTTATTCCCCTTACTGTCTTTTCTTGTCTTTGATTCTCCCCTCCTCTGACTCCTTGCAAAGGTTCCCATCCCCCTGCCATTTTAGTTTAAACCCTCCCCAACCACTCTAGCAAATACTCCCCCAGGAGATCAGTCCCGGTCCTGCCCAGGTGTAACCTGTCCAGTTTGTACTGGTTCCACCTCCCCCAGAACCGGTCCCAATGTCCCAGGAATCTAAAACCCTCCCCCTCACACCATCTCTTCAGCCACGTATTCATCCGATATATCCTGCTATTTCTACTCTGACTAGCACGTGGCACTGGTAGTAATCCTGAGATCACTACCTTTGAGGTCCTACTTTTCAACTTACTTCCTAGCTCCCTATATTCTGCTTTTAGGATCTCATCCTTTTTTTTTTACCAATGTCGTTTGTACCAATGTGTACCACGACCACTGGCTGTTCACCCTTCCCCCTTCAGAATGTAACTGCTCTGAGACATCCTTGATCCTAGCACCAGGGAGGCAACATACCATCTATTTTGCAGCCACAGAAATGCCTATCTATTCCCCTTACAATTGAATCCCCTATAATGATTGCATTCCCACACTTTTTACTCCTCCCCTGTGCAGCAGAACCAACCATGGTGCAACGAATTGGGCTGTTGCTCCTTTCCCCTGAGAGGCCATTCCCCCCAACAGTACCCAAAGCAGTATATCTGTTTTGCAGGGGAATAGCCACAGGAGATTCCTGCACTACCTGCCTAGTCCTCTTGCTCTGTCTGTGGGGTCTGAGCCTGCGGTGTGACCACCTCTCTATACATGCTATCCACCATACTCTCCACCTCGTGGATGCTCCACAGTGTCCCCAGCTGCCGCTCCAGCTCCAGGAGCTGCAGCTGGATACATTTCCTGCACACATGCTGGTCCCAGGCACTGGAAATGTTCCCAGCTTCCGACATGGAGCACACCATGGCTTTGAGCTCTCCTGCCATGACATATCCCTTTAAATTAAATTAAACCTTCTGGAAGATCTTAATGTCCAATAATATCAGTTACTCTAGGGCCCTTCTTCCCCGGTCCTCGTTACTACAGAACTCCTTTAAAAAAAAAACACGACTTACTATATTTGAAATAAACCATCTTGGCCTCCAACTGAGGACCCACCATCACAGAAGCCACTCTAGATAATTCGATTCACTCACCATTGCATCAAGAAATGACTGAAAGCACTGGACACAGCAAAGCTATGGGCCCTGTCAACAACCCAGCTGTAGTGCTGGAGACATATGCTCCAGAACTCGCCACACTGCTAGCCAAACTATTCCAGTTCAGCTACAACACAGGGATCTACCTGACAATGTGAAAAATTGCCTGTCCACAAAGAGCAGGACAAATCCAATCTGACCAACTACAACCCCATCAGTCTTCTCTCAACCATCAGCACAGTGATGGAAGGTGCCATTCACAGTGCAGTCAAGTAGCACTTACTCAGTAATGGTGCACTCACCAATGCTCAGTTTGGGTTGCACCAAGACCATTCGGCTCTAGACCTCATTATAGCCTTGCTCCAAACTTGAATGAAAGTGCTGAATTCCAAAGGTGAGGTGAGAGTGACATCAAGGCAGCATTTGACTGAGTGTGGCATCAAGGAGCCCGAGCAAAATTGAAGTCAATGGGAATTACGGGGAAAACTCTCCACTGCTTGAAGTCATATCTAGCACAAAGGAAGGTGGTTTTTTGAGGCCAATCATCTCAGCCCAAGGACATCACTGCAGGAGTTCATTAGGGTACTATCCTCGGCCCAACCATCTTCAGCTGCTTCATTAATGACATTCCCTCCATCACAAAGTCAGAAATGGGGTGTTTGCTAATAATTGCTTAGTGTTCAGTTTCATTCACAACTCCTGAAATAATTAAGCAGTCCGTGCCCACATGCAGCAAGACCTACACAACATTCAGGCTTGGACTGATAAGTGGCAAGTAACATTCGTGCCACACAAGTGCCAGGCAATGAACATCTCCAACAAGAGAGAATCTAACCATATCCCCATGACATTTAACAGATTTCCATCACTGTATTCTCTCCATCCACATCCTGGGGTCACCATTGCACAGAAACGTAGCTGGGCCAGCCATATAAAAACTGTGGCTACAAGAGCAGGTCAGAGGCTGGGACCAAAGCAAAATACTGCAGACGCTGGACATCTGAAATAAAACCAGAACATTCTGGAAATACTCAGCAGATCTGGCCTTTGGTTTTTAACCTCCTGTGATGATCTACTCGATATTAATTGCATAACACATACAATTTACAGGAAAGAAACAGGCCATTCAGCAAACTGGTCTGTGCCAGTGTTTATGCTCCACACGACCCTTCTCCCACTCTGCTTCATCTCACCCTTATCAGCACATCCTCTATTCCTTTCTCCTTCAGGTACCTATCTAGCTTCCCCTTAAATTAATCTCTGCTGTTCACCTCAGCTGCTCCCTCTGATGGCGAGTTCCACATTCTAACCGCACTGTGGGTAAAGAACTTTCTCCCAAATTCCCTATTAGATTTATTAGTGACTTTCTTATATTTGTAGCCCCTAATTCTAGATTCCCCTACATGGAAACATCTCTGTCAACCATATCAAACCCTTTCATAAATGTAATGACCTCTATGAGATCACCTTTCAGTCTTCTCTCGTTTTGAAGAGACTTAGCCTGTTTAGTTATTAAGTGGTTTTTGTGCCTTCACGCTCTTTCCTGGGAGAGCAGTGTCAAGTTACAGATGGATTTGCAGGCTGATTAACAGTCTGATAGGCCGTGTGAATGCACCTTCCATTGCTATAACCACCTTTATGCCAGCTGATAGGGTAGTTAGTTCTATTCAGAGGGTGGGTTATATGGGCTCCCACAGCCCATACAATGAAGTGGGGCCCACCCACATTCACCAGATGCAGATATCCCACTGGAATTCATCCAGAATTCCAGAACCAAATCTCCATTAGTCTCTGTTTGTACTCCTGTTATAGTGGGATTCAAACTCAGAATGTTACCAGTAGGCGAAAGGCTCCCTATCTAGCTTTCAATGAATGTTGTGGGTCTGACAAAGTTAAGTATGGATTTTATTTTTGTTTGGATATGAATCCCTCTGCTCAGACCACAGTGATCTAGTTGAAAAGATGGCTAACTTGTTCCAGACACTTGAGTTTTGCATCTGTAGCAGCCTCGCGATAATGACTTCGCCCAACTTTTCCACCCTGTTGTGAGGAATCTCCTGGGCACCTGTTAGCATCGTGCCCTGAAAGTGTAGCGGAGATGGGGTGCTCAGTGGGATGAGAATCAAGAGAAAGAAAGAACTTGCATTTTTATGATGCCTTTCATGACTCAGACTGTCTCAAAGCATGTTATAGCCAATTAAGTACTTTTTAAAGTGTAGTCACTATTGTAATGCAGGAAACGTGGCAGCCAATTTGCAAACAAGCTCCCACAAACAGCAAGGTGATAGTGACTTGATCATTTATTTTTGTAATGTTGGTTGAGGGACAAATATTAGTCAGGACACTGAGGAGAATTCTCCTACCGCTCTTCGAAAAGGTGCTTTTGGGATCTTTTGCATCTACCTGAAAGGGCAGATGGGGCCTCCGTTTAACATCACATCTGAAAGACGACACCACTGACATTGCAGCGCTCCTGTAGCCTAGATTTTGCACTCAAGTCTGTGGAATGGAACTTAATCCCTATGACCTGCTGAACTATGTTAAAATGTTCAGTACTGCCTTGCAAAAAAACATTGCATAATAGTCGAGGTCCAGACTGAAAACCTGTCAGTGTAACATATATGTGAGTGCAATAGAGTATCAGTGTACAGTGACCCATTGAACCCACTGTAATCATAGACCATCATGCCTTCAACCTGAAGAGAAAAGAGATGGAGTTAGTGGCATTTGTCCATAATTTGCAGATTAAAACCAATGTGCTAAACATGTTCTTGGCAGAAATAAATTCACATCTTTTGCTGTCGGCATCACTTGGTACAGAGAGGAGGTAAAACTTGGGTTAGCTGGTGGCTTAGAGTTTTTTCATAATAAACCTGTAAAGAACTAAAAATAGTGCTTGCTTCAAAGTTAATGCTGTTACCTGATGTCATTGCAGAAGCTGTAATGCATTGTATTGGCATTTTGTTCTTAATTCTAAAGCTGTATAGACCAACTGTGCATTATAATGGGCCATAAATCCCAGACTTTTATGTATTGTTTGCCTTAGCTCAGTGGTGAAATTCCTGTCGAAGTCAGAAGTTCATGAGTTCAAGCCCCACCCCAGAGATTTGAGCACATAATTCACATATTTTTGGGTACTAAAAGAATTAAGAGATATGGGAATAGTGGGGGAAAATGAGTTGAGGCAGAAGATCAGTCATCTTCTTATTGAATGGCGGAGCAGGCTCCAAGGGCCAAATGGATGACTCCTGCTCCTATTTCTTATGTTCTAATTACACTCCAATAGAGTAGTGAGGGGGTAAGATTCTTATCATGTTCAAAATCCTTCAAGGTCTTGCTCCTCCTGGTCTCTCCAACCACCTCCAACTCTTCGTGGATTCCCCACTCCCTTTGTCCCACCAGTATTGGCTGTGCCTTCAGCCGACTAGTACTTGACGTCTATAATTTCCTCCTTTAATCTCTCATGGAGCATGGAGTGGTCTTCGCCATCAGAAACTCCTTGCTCAGCATGATAGAGCCTCCCTCAAATGGCTCGGAACGCATACTGTCCATCCGACTGCTCACCACCTCTGGTCCAGTACACCTACTCAGCATCTATGCTCCAACACTCTGCTCCCCACCTAAAGCTAAAGATCAGTTCCAGGAGGAACTCCATGACATCATTAGCAGCATCCCCAACACCGAACACCTATTCCTGCTGGGGGACTTTAATGCCAGGGTTGGGGCCGACCATGACTTATGGCCCTCCTGCCTTGGGCGCTATGGCGTTGGAAGGATGAATGAGAATGGGCAGAGACTGCTTGAGTTGTGTACCTATCATAACCAAGCAGAAGGGCCACCCGCGCATCAACACGGGCAGAATTTCTCACCCACAGCTGTTACAAAAATTTCTAAATTCGCTTGTAACAGCCCTTCAAAACACTCCCACAGGGGATGCTGAGACCAAGTGGGCCCACATCAGAGACGCCATCTATGAGTCAGCTTTGACCACCTACGGCAAAAGTGCGAAGAGAAATGCAGACTGGTTTCAATCTCATAATGAAGAGCTAGAACCTGTCATAGCCGCTAAGCGCATTGCACTGTTGAACTACAAGAAAGCCCCCAGCGAGTTAACATCCGTAGCACTTAAAGCAGCCAGGAGCACTGCACAAAGAACAGCCAGGCGCTGCGCAAACGACTACTGGCAACACCTATGCAGTCATATTCAGCTGGCCTCAGACACCGGAAACATCAGAGGAATGTATGATGGCATTAAGAGAGCTCTTGGGCCAACCATCAAGAAGATCGCCCCCCTCAAATCTAAATCAGGGGACATAATCACTGACCAACGCAAACGAATGGACCACTGGGTTGAGCACTACCTAGAACTGTACTCCAGGGAGAATGTTGTCACTGAGACTGCCCTCAATGCAGCCCAGCCTCTACCAGTCATGGATGAGCTGGACATACAGCCAACAAAATCGGAACTCAGTGATGCCATTGATTCTCTAGCCAGTGGAAAAGCCCCGGGAAGGACAGCATTACCCCTGAAATAATCGAGTGCCAAGCCTGCTATACTCTCAGCACTACATGAACTGCTATGCCTGTGCTGGGACGAGGGAGCAGTACCTCAGGACATGCGCGATGCCAATATCATCACCCTCTATAAAAAATAAAGGTGACCGCAGTGACTGCAACAACTACCATGGAATCTCCCTGCTTAGCATAGTGGGGAAAGTCTTTGCTCGAGTCGCTCTAAACAGGCTCCAGAAGCTGGCCGAGCACGTCAACCTGAGGCACAGTGTAGCTTTCGTGCAGAGAGATCGACCGTTGACATGCTGTTCTCCCTTCGTCAGATACAGGAGAAATGCCGCGAACAACAGATGCCCCTCTACATTGCTTTCATTGATCTCACCAAAGCCTTTGACCTCGTCAGCAGACGTGGTCTCTTCAGACTACTAGAAAAGATTGGATGTCCACCAAAGCTACTAAGTATCGTCACCTCATTCCATGACAGTATGAAAGGCACAATTCAACATGGTGGCTCCTCATCAGACCCCTTTCCTATCCTGAGTGGCGTGTTCTCGCACCCACACTTTTTGGGATTTTCTTCTCCCTGCTGCTTTCACATGCGTTCAAGTCCTCTGAAGAAGGAATTTTCCTCCACACAAGATCAGGTGGCAGGTTGTGCAACCTTGCCCATCTAAGAGCGAAGTCCAAACTATGGAAAGTCCTCATCAGGGAACTCCTCTTTGCTGACAATGCTGCTTTAACATCTCACACTGAAGAGTGCCTGCAGAGTCTCATCGACAGGTTTGCGGCTGCCTGCAATGAATTTGGCCTAACCATCAGCCTCAAGAAAACGAACATCATGGGGCAGGACGTCAGAAATGCTCCATCCATCAATATTGGCGACCACACTCTGGAAGTGGTTCAAGAGTTCACCTACCTAGGCTCAACTATCACCAGTAACCTGTCTCTAGATGCAGAAATCAACAAGCGCATGGGAAAGGTTTCCACTGCTATGTCCAGACTGGCCAAGAGAGTGTGGGAAAATGGCGCACTGACATGGAACACAAAAGTCTGAGTGTATCAAGCCTGTGTCCTCAGTACCTTGCTCTATGGCAGCGAGGCCTGGACAATGTATGTCAGCCAAGAGCGACGTCTCAATTCATTCCATCTTCGCTGCCTCCGGAGAATACTTGGCATCAGGTGGCAGGACCGTATCTCCAACACAGAAGTCCTCGAGGCGGCCAACATCCCCAGCTTGTACACACTACTGAGTCAACGGCGCTTGAGATGGCTTGGCCATGTGAGCCGTATGGAAGATGGCAGGATCCCCAAAGACACATTGTACAGCGAGCTCGCCACTGGTATCAGACCTACCGGCCGTCCATGTCTCCGCTTTAAAGACGTCTGCAAACGCGACATGAAGTCCTGTGACATTGATCACAAGTCGTGGGAGTGAGTTGCCAGCGTTTGCCATAAAGGCGGGGCTAAAGTGTGGCGAGTCGAATAGACTTAGCAGTTGGCAGGAAAAAAGACAGAGGCGCAAGGTGAGAGCCAACTGTGTAACAGCCCCGACAAACAAATTTTTCTGCAGCACCTGTGGAAGAGCCTGTCACTCTAGAATTGGCCTTTATAGCCACTCCAGGCGCTGCTCCACACACAACTGACTACCTCCAGGCGCTTACCCATTGTCTCTCGAGACAAGGAGGCCAAAGAAGAATATCTCTGCTTCTTCACCCCTCCTCCTTAAAACATACCTCAATAACCAAACTCTTAGTTACCCCTCCTAATCTCTGCTCTAGGGGCTTAGCATCCATTTTGTTCGGATTTGCATTTCTATGAACTGATTTAAAAATGTTCCCAAGTTCAACACACTATATCAATCATGATGCAGCTTTTACTGTGCTATATTGTCAAGAAATGTGCCATCTTTCAGGCGAGATACAAACTGAGGCTGCCTCTGCTCCTTTCAGTTGTTATAAAGGATCAGGGGAGTTCTCCCAGTGCAATGGCCAACATTTATCCCTCAAGGATATTTCCCTTTCTGGGAGAATCTAGAAGCAGGGGTCACTGTTTAAAAATAAGGGGTTGCCCATTTAAGTCTTGGATGAGAAACTTTTTCCCTCAGAAGGTCGTGATTCTTTGGAATTCTCTCCCTCAAAAGGCAGTGGAAGCAGAGTCTTTGAATATCTTTAGGGCAGAGGTAGATAGATTCTTGACAAGCAAGGGGGTGAAAGGTTATCGGGGGTAGGTGGAAATGTGGAGTAATCAGTTCAGCCATGAACTTATTGAATGGCGGAGCAGGCTCAAAGGGCCGAATGGCCTACACCTCCTATTCATATGTTTGTATGTAACCAACATCGCTGGAACAGGTTAACTGGTCTTCTGTCACGTGAATGTTTGTGGGACCTTGCAGTGTACAAATCGACTGCCGTGTTTGCCTACATTACAGCAGTAACTACACCTCAATAACAATCCGTTAGCTGTATAACGCTTTGGGACGTCCTGAAAGGTACTTTATAAATGCAATATTTTTTTTTTTGATTCCTGCCGTTATTGTACTATAGGAGCAAGAGTACAACACGTGCTTAGGATACCTTGGAGATGAGTCATACTGCTGAGCCAGCACACATGCACAGGGGTCTGTTGTTGACTAAACTTTTACCGTTGACAAAGCATTTTCAGAACAGGAAGCTCACTGCCAATGTTTAAAAGTAAAACTTATGAAGGATGCATTGGTCCACTTTGCACCAATTATATTGCAGCTGTTACAAAAGCAAATATCCTTCCTTGGGGTGTTCCACTTGCCAGAATTCAGTCTGGCCAGCTTCATTCCCATGTTATATTGCACAGTTTGCATTCTTACAAAACCAGAAGTAACATTGTCTCGATTTGAACTATCCATTTGGCCTGTTGACTTGTTAGTTTGAACATAGATCCAGGTTTGTATTCCCTTGAGTATAGATGATTAATTGAGGTGTTTAAAATGATTATAGGAGTTAATAGAGTAGATAGAGGGAAACTGTTTCCTCTGATGTGGGAAATCCAGGACGAGGGGTCATAAACTAAGATTTTTTTACTGCTTTTTACTGTTGTTTTGAATTGGGTCCCTACCAAAACGTTGCTAACTTAGAATTTAGAGAAATAATCCTAGTTTAGGGGGTCGTTGAAGTTGCAGTTTATTTCACAAATAATGGGTTTAATAACAGTTTGGGTGTTAATTTTTTTTATTCATTCTTGGGAAGTGAGTGTTGCTAAGAAGACTGGTATTTATTACCTATCCTTAGTTATCTGAGATAATAGTCATGGGCCATGGAGTACGGTAGTGTAGTATCCATGTTACTGGACTAGTAATCCAGAGGCCTGGACTATAAGGGAATCAAGGAAAATGAGGATAAGGCGGAAAAGTAGAGTTGAGGTAGATGATCAGCTATGATCTTGCTGAAGGCAGTGCAGCTTGAGGGGTCAAATGACCTTGTGCTCCTATTTCTTATGCTCTGACAAGTTCAAATTCTTAAATGGTAGTTTGAGAATTTGAGTTTTTACAAAATAAAACCTGTAAATTGGAAAAAAAAAGGGTATGAAAATGACCACGTTGTAAAAACTAATCATTTACTAATCTCATTTAGGGACGGAAACCTGTTGTCCTTATCTTGTCTGGGACTATATGTGACTCTAATCCCACAGCAATGGGATCTTAACTGTGATCTGAAGTGGCCCGGCATGAGCCACAGTTGTACCAAACCACTAGAAAGAATGTATTGGTTGGATGTTGAGCTTGAAGCAGCAACTGCAGGTTGCAAGGTCTGAAATGCAAAGAGGAAATGACAATTCCGTTATGAATCAAAGGCGCTGCCTTGACCTGTACTGAAAGATACACATGTTGTTTGACCTGTGCAGGAAGCCTCTTGACTGCCAAGTCTCCTTAATTTTGCTAACTGTCATACTGATATGCTTCCATTTATTTAAAACTTACTGTAACCGATCCCAGCCCTTAAATATGTGCCAGCAATGACTGAAAAGCTGCATTTATCCCACAGTGTTCTTCAGAAGAACTTACAGTGTGAGCCTGAAAATGAGCTATTCTGGCTAATGTCTTTTGGCACACTGCATAGACTGCTGGGTTGGGATGACCCTGTCTACAGAAAGCCAAACTTTCCTTTGTGAATTTGGGAGCTGATTGAGGAGATTATTTGAAGGTGTCATCGTTCAATATCTAAACACTTCCTCTCCTTCATCATGAGACCAAATAAATCAGTTGACTGAACTGGGTGTATTTCCGTGATAGGGAAAAAGTGAAGCTGTTGATGGTTTGTTTTGCAGGGTGGGAGCCCATTGTCACTTTAGAGTGTTTGTACTTTGAGGTACCTCAGTGGGGTGGTGAATGTTTTTGTTGGTTTAACATTAGTTCTGCTCTTTGTTTTTGTAAATGTTGGAGTTAAGTGAAATAGGTAGGAAAATTTCCATCAGTCACTTTTTAACCTTCTGAAATTACAACTTCCTCTGACAGCTAAACGTAAAATGATTCAACAATAAAATATATTTCCCAGGCGTGTCTCATTTCCACTTCTAAAAAAAAACCTAAATTTAAAAAAGGTTTAATTTATTTTTTGTTTAGAGGTTCTCGACTGACTTCAGCTCTCTCTTCACGTGTGCTACCTACAGACAGGTGCCCAAAATCTTTTTGAGCCATTACAGTATACCCTATAGTTCACTATCTTTATAAATTATTTACAGCACAGAAACAGGCCGTTCAGCCCAACAGGTCCATGGCAGTGTTTATGCTCCACGCGAGCCTCCTTCCACCCTTCTTCATCTCACCTTATTAACATATCCTTCTATTCTCTCTCATGTGCTTAACTAGCTTCCCCTTGAGCACATCTATACTATTCACCTCAGCTGCTCCCTGTGGTAGTGAGTTCCATATTCTAATACTCTTTGGTTAAAGAGGTTTTTTCTGAATTCCCCATTGGATTTATTGGTGACTATCTTCTATTTATAGCCCACAGTTCTGGTCTCGCCTGAAACTGGAAATATCTCTATGTCTATCCTTTCAAACCCTTTCATAATCTTAAAGACCTCTATCAGATCACCCCTCAGTCTTTTCTTTTCTAGAGAAAGGAGCCCCAGACAGTTTATTCTATCTTGATAGGTATACCCTTCCCATTCTATTATTCAAGTCGATTTCTTTGCACCATCTCCAGTGTCTCTATATTCTTTCCGCAATATGGAGACCAAAACTGTGCACATTGCTTCCAGTGTGGTCTAATCAAGGTTCAATACAAAAAAAAACTTGCATGGCGATAGTGTCTTTTGTGACCACAGGATGTCCCAAAGCATTTTACAGCCAATGAAGTATTTTTGAAGTGTAATCACTGTTTGTAATGGAGTTGGCTAATTTGCGCACAGAAAGCTCTCACAAACAGTATTGTGATGATAGCCAGATAATCCATTTTTATGTTATTGATTGAGGGATAAATATTGGGCAGGACAGCGGGGATAACTGCACTTTTTTCTTCTTTGAAATAGTGCCATGCGATCTTTTGCATCCACCTGAAAGAGCAGACAGAGCCTCATTTTAACTTCTCATCCAAAAGACAGCACCTTTGACAGTGCAGCACTCCCTCAGTACTACACTGGGACTGTCGGCCTACGTTTTTGTGCTCAAGTCTCGAGTGGGACCTGAACCTTTCAAGGCCATTCCTTTCACAGCCTACAATCTATCCAATCACGTATAGTATTCCACCCATTTAATTTCCTTGTGCAGCCAATTGCAGTCTACCCTGTGATGAAATCAACCTGACCCATTTTATCTCCTGTCACAGCCTATGTCCGAGTTACTCTATCATGGACTCTAAACCGATCCAATTAGTCATGTTGGAAGTTCTACATAAATAATGTTTGGGCACCAGAGTTAATCTGTCCGAAGTGTCAATTGTGGCACAGTGGTTGCACTCTTGCCTCTGAGTTAGAAGTGTTGGGTTCAAATCCCATTCCATAGACTTGAGCACATGATCCAGACTGATATTCTAGAGGAGTACCAAGGAAATGCTGCATTGTTGGCAGTGTTTGTCTTTTGATTCCTTGTCTTTCCTCTCAGGCGTATACAATCCTCTAGCACTATTTTGAAAAAGAACAGGTGAATTCTCCCCAATATCCTGGCCAATTTCTATCCCTCAACCAACATCACTAAAACCCATTATCTATCTGGTCATTATCAAATTGCTATTTGTGGGATCTTGTGCGCAAATTGCCTGCTGCATTTCCTACAACAGTGGTTATGTTTCAAACGTACTTCATTGGATGTAAGGCATCCTGGGAAGTCGCGAAAGGCGCTATAGAAATGCAAGTTCTTTCTTTCTCACATCTCTTATTCAGCTGACAACTTGACTTGGTTGGTAGCACTCTGGTATTTGGATCAATATTGAGTGCAAGTTGTAAGGAGTTTGAGTTCATAATCGGAAGCATGGCTAAGCTGCAAGAGGTAGGTGCAGCCTTTGGATTATGCATTAAAAGTAGGGACTTCTACCTGTTCTGATGGTTCAAGTGGATGTTAAAGATCCCACAGCACAAATTCAAAGAATAGTTTGGTTACCAACTTTCTTGCCTCGATCAACAACTTCAGAAACTGACTACCTTATTGCTTATGGGATCTCACCATGCCAAAACAGCTGTCAAGCTTGCTTGCATTGTCAGCCATCATTGAGTGCTTCAATACATGTGAAGTCCTTTAGGATGTTTCTGGGAGAAGAGGGACAGTTTGTAAATGAGTCTTCCTTTCATCCAGCCCTGGCTTTCTAACAGCCCCGGGTCCCCTTCACTGCAGTGTTACGACCAAGGTGGGAGGAGTGCACTGTCTTTTCTAGTTCCACTTCGCCACAGGTCACAACATATATTTCAATGTTTACCCAGACACCGATGCAGTCAATCATATACTTTACTCTTTATCCCAGAATAAAACACACCAAACAGGTTTCTTTAATAAAAACAAAATTGTCAGTTTATCATAAAACAAGTCTTAACCAGTAATGAAGCAAAGCATTAATGCACAGGTTGAAATGTGGAAAGTTCCCTTTTTACCATAATCCTCTCCCCCTCTCTCGCGCGCACACCCACACACATTTAGCTAAAAAAGAGGTTTTCTCTTTAGAGCTCTGTTACAAAAAAAAACTTTGGCCAAATATTTTCTAATTCTTGGGGGAAAAAAAAGAGAAGATATGGAAAGATGTCAGATGTCCTTTTTTTTGTTCTGATGAAAGGTCACAGAACTGAAACATTAATTATGCTTCTCTCTCCACAGATGCTGCCTGACCTGCTGAATATTTCCAGCACTTTCAGTTTTTATTTCAGATTTCCAGCATCTGCAGTATTTTGCTTTTATTTTGGGCTTTTCAAAGAGATGTGAAAGGCTGAGTTCAGGTTTTGTCCTCGGCAGGTTTTCAAAACACTGTCCATACCCCAGCTGACTGTCTAAAGCGAAACCAAAACAATATCTCGAGTCAAGTCTCCTGACCCCCATAAATCTTGAATAAAAACAGAAAGTGCTGGAAATACTCAGTAGGTCAGGCAGCATCTGTGGAGAGGGAAACAGAGTTAACATAAATCTTGACCTATTCTTTCTTTCTTTTGGGCCTCCTTATCTCGAGAGACAATGGATACGCGCCTGGAGGTGGTCAGTGGTTTGTGAAGCAGCGTCTGGAGTGGCTATAAAGGCCAATTCTGGAGTGACAGGCTCTTCCACAGGTGCTGCAGAGAAATTTGTTTGTTGGGGCTGTTGCACAGTTGGCTCTCCCCTTGCGCCTCTGTCTTTTTTCCTGCCAACTACTAAGTCTCTTCGACTCATTGACCTATTACTTGTCTGCAAACATGTTTTCCAGGTCAAAAATTCCCCGCTTGGTACTTATCTGAAGACAAATGACTTCTAGTAAGGGCTGTTTACAAACCAAGTCCAAAAGACTGTTCCAATGACCTTTTTTTAAAAAAAAACACCAAGTCCAGCATCTATGGAATGCTTTTTTTTCAATTTTAAAACATGTTCTTAAAGTTTAACAGAAAATGGAAGTACTTTCATAACAGTAGATATTTCTCTCCTCTTCCCTGACTCCAAACTAACCTCACCAGCACTGAAATCTTCATGAGAGTATTCATTAACTCCAGTTTACGTATGAATCACGTTAAGTTATAGATTCCAAAGGTGATACCATTCACCACAAGAATATAGGCTGCTGGATAAAATGTAGGGGTATATAAGCTGTGGTAGCAGACTAGTTAATAAAATAGACAATGGGGCTGAACTATAATGCAGAGGAAATGCTTCAAAAAGTTTTAATAACTTGTCACCTACAGTGTGGAAGATGGGTGTGGGATGTAGCTGTAATCCATACTGTTACCGACTGGAGTACATTATAATTCACCAAAGACTCTTTTCCTGCCAATGGGAATAAATAGAGTAACCAACTACTACTTGGAAATCCTAACATAATATAGCCCAACTAAACCAATTGGCAGAAAGCTTGTTTCTTAAAAGCTATGATCCCTACTTCTAATGATTAAAGTACTGTCACAGATGAATTTTTTAAAAACAACTTGCATTTATATAGCATCATTCACAACAAAGTGCTTTTGAAGTGGAGTCACTGTTGTAGTCTAGGAAGTGGTGGTTAATTTGTGCATGGCAAGATCCCACAAACAGCAATAAAAAAAAATCAGACAATCTCTTTTAGGCACTGCTGTTCTTCAGATAGCACAGTGTGATGTTTTGCATCCACCTCAGAGAGCAGATGGAGCCTTGGATTAAATGTCTCAAAGATGGCACATCCTGTGTACTATACAGCAGCGCCAATCTAAATTATGTCCGCAGGTTTCTGGAAAGAGGCATGAACCCTGACCTTAAGGCTTGGGCGGGGGAAGGGGAGAGTTTCAGTGTCAGCCGTAGCTCAGTTGATGGTTGATTTTTGGATGAGATATTAAAGCAAGGCCCCATCTGTCCCCTTCAGTTGAACATAAAAGATCCCTTGGCACTACTTTGAAGAAGAGCAGGGGAGTTCTCCCCGGTGTCCTGACCCTCAATCAACATCACTAAAAATAGATTATCTTTTGATTATCACATTGCTGTTTGTGGGAGCTTGCTGTGCACAAATTGGCTGCTGCATTTCCTACATTGTCGAGACTATACTTCAAAAGTACTTAGTTGACTGTAAAGAGTTTTGGGTTATGCTGAGTTTATGAAAGGCACTATATAAATGCAATACTTTCTTACCCACTGAGCCATAGCTGGCATCCAAATAAACCAGAACCTATTACTCACCAAATATTCACATATTTGTTTTCGATCAGAAGTCACTGGTGAGTAATCAGGATTGAAATTTAAGTTTTTATCAAGTTGGTTACTTTTACAAAGCTGAAGACTAACAAGTTTGCCATTTAGTTATGGGAAGTGTCTCATACTAAAGTTATTTTCTCCCCCACATGTTTGCTTCAGGAAAGAGTATGGATGAAATGAAGAAGGTGCTGTTACTCATGCTGGGATGTGCCGTACAGGTAAATAGTAATACCTCACTCTATTAAACCTGTAGGAATGTGACAAAGTGGAGTTTTCTGTCCAGTGTATTTCTTAGCTTAAAAGTAGATCCTTTCTAGAAAGATGCCACCCTCAACGTGGCTGCTGCACCTGGAATGTGGAATTTCCCGTATTGATTTTTTGGCTTTGGAGTGAATTGTACAAGAAAGAAACTGGTGGACGGAGGAGTGCTGTTTGATTGTTTATTTTATCTGTTAAGAATCACCAATTAACAAGAGTCTGAAGAAACCTGAATCATAATGGGTGCTTAATTCTGGAAAAGGATTATTGTTATGAACATTGGACCTTGTAGCATGATTATATCTTTAAAAAATTGTGATTGATAAAAGTTCAAGAGTCCAGAAGGTCAGCTGACCTCACCTCCAGTCCACGGAAGGTTACCAGGGCAACGGAGAACACAGATTGAAGACTGTCCTCTAGAAACCAGAGACTGCAGCATTAACACTTGAAGAACAATGGGTTTCGCCCTCCTAGACTTTTGGGTTGTAAAACAAGGAGTCAGTAATTCAGAACATGCAAATGCACCAGGCAGGTGTTAGCCTTTGTGTTTTTGTGAATTCAGGTTGTGGTCTCTGCATTTTGGAGCAGAACAATAAACTATTGACTTGTAAATCCAGATAAATTTAACAGATTTTCTGGAGAAAAACAACTTGTAAGAGCAGAAATCAACAGTTGTGGCTTCAAGACAGGCTTTAAGAAGAGAACCCATCAGAGGTGCAGCCTCAAGGCAAGCTGTAAGAGAGAACGCCCAGCGGTGGCAGCTGGAGAGAGAGAGAGAATGCCTGCCATCTCTGAAGATATTCAGTGAAAGGCTGTGAAGACTTGAATCTGTTTTGAGAGTTGAAGCTTGCTGAGGAGTGAAGGACCCACAGTGTAACCAGAAATCACATTATTCACAGATGTCTAGGTCAAAAGTGCTCGGAGAAGTGAGCAAAGAATATTGATTTTTAACGCAAAGGATTTCATCATCAAAAAGGACTGTGTGGTGTGAGGTTTTCAAGTGTTTGATAAGTAAGGAAAATACTTTTCTTTGTAATTTGGGGAATCGGCTACTTACAAAGTATTATTTAGTTAATTGGGGGTTTCTTTTCATTTAGTTATGATTTTAAAAAATGTTTAAAACATGAAAACTTGTGTAATTCGTTAAATTGGTCTGGGGGCTCCCATCTCATATTTTTCATGTTAATGATCTCTGAGGGTTTTAACATTATTCACAAGTCATGTGACAGGACCCTGCACAAATTCTGACTCTATCCATTTTTTTTATTTGTTTGTGGGATGTGGGGCCAACATTTATTGCCCATCCCTAATTGCCCTTGAACTGAGTGGCTTGCTAGGCCATTTCAGAGGGCAGTTAAGAGTCAACCACATTGCTCCTGGAGTCACATGTAGGCCAGATCAGGTAAGGACGGCAGATTTCCTTCCCTAAAGGACATTAGTGAACCAGATGGGTTTTTACAACAATCGGCAATGGTTTCATGGTCACCATTAGACTAGCTTTTAATTCCAGATTTATTAATTGCATTCACATTTCACCATCGGCTATGGTGGGATTTGTACCCATATCCCCAGAGCATTATCATGGGCTCTGGATTACTAGTCCAGTGACATTACTATTACGCCACCACCTCCGATATTTCTGCAGCTACCTTTTAGTTCATTTACACAAATTGACACTGATTTACAGGATCCTAGTGTCTTACAGCAGAGAAGGAAGCTATTCTGTGACCTTGTCCTATCAACATCTCTTTTGTTATCTCTTGCTCCACCCCCGCTTTACTTCCTTAAAATCTTATACATTTCTTATATCTGCCAGTTCTGAAGAAGGGTGACTGACCTGAAATGTTAACTCTGCTTCTCTCTCCACAGATGCTGCAAGACCTGCTGAGTATTTCCAGCGTTTCTTGTTTTTATTTCAGATTTCCAGCATCTGCAGTATTTTATATTAAGGAAGCCATTCTGCCCATCATACCTGTGCCAGCTCTTTGAAAGGACTATGCACTCAGTCTCACACCATCTGCTCTTTCCCCTTAGTCCTTTAAAAGCACTTTGTAATTGCCTCCTTGGCTTCAGTTTTGCATGTCATGCAGTCCCGTGTTTAACTATTTGCCCTTGAACTGAGTGGCTTGCTAGGCCATTTCAGAGGGCAGTTAAGAGTCAACCACATCTTGTGCATCTTTTTGGCATCTGTTCCTTTGGGGCATAGAAGGTTATGTATCTGGAAGAGCCCAGTTAAAGTTGCTGGGTACCACTGTGGAAACTGGTGCAGGTAATCAAGATGTACTCTTGGTGCTTTATGACACTTAACTCAATGATGTTGTGCCCACTGAAAACATCTGTTTGGGCAGGTATATCCAGTCAGAGGGAGCAGACCTCTCTGGACCAGGGAATTGGACAGGAACCATTCTGCTGGGAGGGAGTAGTCTGTTGTATGATGCTGGAGCTTGACTGAAGTGCTCTCTCTCACTCTTTGGGATGGGATCATGCTGTGCAATACAAAAAAGGAAGTTCATATTCCAAGGCGGTTCAATGTCCGCTTGGCTCACATGGTAGCAATGTGACCTGGAGTCCAAATATTGTAGGTTCAAGACCTGATACAGGAATTCAACCCATCATTTTTAGCACAGTTCTGAGGAAGTCCTATTGTGTTGTGATGCACAAGGATGAGCAAAGAACCTACCTAACTGTTCAGGTGGCTCCACTGGGTGCCATCCAACAAAAGCAAGAAATTCTCTTGGTGTCTTGGTCAACATTCCTCCCCCAACAAGTTAATATTTTGTGGCTTGCAGTGTCTGGACCCTTTTGTTTATAAGGAACCGGTTGTCTTTGCCTTGACTGCTTTCATTGGGCATCTGTTCCATGTCATCTTCACTGGGAAGGGAGGTGACACGAAATTCCTTCTGGCCTCTTCTCTTATTTGGGGCTTGTTAATGTGCTGCTGTAGATCTCTGCTCTCAGCCCAAGTCAAACCGCCAGCTTACACGTGCAGCAGTTTTGTGTGGCTGTCAGCATATTGAAAGCATATTCCATTTTAAAAGTAGGTGAGTGTAACCTCAGCCGGAATTTCCTGCTTCAAATGTCCCTTATCAAGTTCTCTAAATTTGCATAACAGATGGTGATCAATCTATTTGTTTTTCCTCCTATTTACCTGCATAAACTGGAGGTCATTCAAAGCTCTGCTGCCTGTGTCCTTACTCACACTGAATTTCATTCACCTATCACCCCTGTGCTCACTGACCTAGATTGGATCCCAGTTAAGCAATGCCTTGATTTTGACATTTTCATCCTGGTTTTCAAATCCCTCCATGGCTTCTCCCTCTCCTATCTCTGTAATCTCCTCCAGCCCCACCACCCTTTGTGATATCTGTGCTCCTCTCGTTCTGGCCTCTTGAGCATCCCCAATTTTAATTGCTCCACCATTGGTGGCCATGTCTTCAACTGCTTGGGCCCTAAGCTCTGGAATTCCTTCCCTAAATCTCTCTGACTCTCTACCTCTCTTTAAGTTGCTGCTTAAAACCTACCTCTTTGACCAGCCTTTAGGCCATCTGCCCTAATGTCGTCTTATGTGGCTCAGTGGCTAATTTTGCTTTACAACTCTCCAGTTGTTGTTGGCTGCTTTTATGATGGCTTTACGGAGGGGGCTGTGACCATCAGGTGTCTCACATCCATGATAGGACCAATACAGACCTCTGGATTGGAACAGGAGGAGGCCATTCAGCCCCTCAAGCCTGTTCAGCCATTCCATTCCATCATGGCTCATCTGTATCTTAATCTTCCCTTGGTTCTGTAACCCTTAATACCATCGCTAAGAAAAAAAAACTCCCAATCTCAGTTTTAAAATTTTCAATTGATCCCCAGCCTCAGCAGCTTTTTGGAGGAGAGAGTTCCAAACCCTTTTGTGAAGAGGTGCTTCGTGACATGGCCCTTGGATGGCCTAGCACTAATTTTAAGGTTATGCTTTCTTGTTCTGGACTCCCCTCTCCACCCACTGGAGGAGGTAGGGTAGAGAGACAGAAACTATCAAATGCTTTAATCACCTCAAACATCTCAATTCAATCACCCCTTAATCTCGTCTACTCAAGTAAATACAAAGCTTAGTCCAAGCAAGCTGTCCTCATAATTTAACCCAAAAATAAAAGCAAAACATGGCGGATGCTGGAAATGCTCAGCCGGTTTGACATCAAAACCCTGATGAAAGGTCACTGACCTGAAACGTTAACTCTGTTTCTCTCTCCACAGATGTTGCCAGACCTGCTGGGTATTTCCAGCATTTTCTGTTTTTATCATTTTGGTGAATCTAGGCTGCACCCCTCCAAGGCCAGTATATCCTTCCTGGAGCTTACTGTGTAAGCACTCAATGTAGAGCACCAGTAAGAAACATTTTCTCATTGTTAGGAATGCAATTTTTTTACAATGTTACAGACAAAGGCTGCAGTCCTGTGCCTCGACACCAAGAGTTAATTCACACAGTCAAACACTTCCAGAATTATTAAAGGTTAAATTAACAGGAACGCACTCATGACCAATTATTGAGATAATCATTGATCTGGATTTGCATTACTGGTTAAGGAGAATATCACAGCTGTACTGCAGGAGGACACCTCAGAGGGGTCATGCAGCGAGGCAATATGGGTGGAGCTCAGGAATAGGAAGCGTGCAGTCACGATGTTGGGGGTTTTCTACAGGCCTCCCAACAGCCAGCGGGAGGTAGAGCAGCAGATATGTAGACAGATTTTGGAAAGATGTAAAGGTTGTGGTGGTGGGTGATTTTAACTTCCCCTATATTGACTGGGACTCACTTAGCGCTAGGGGCTTGGATGGGGCAGAGTTTGTGAGGAGCATCCAGGAGGGCTTCTTGAAACAGTACGTAGATAGTCCAACTAGGGATGGGGCCATTCTGGACCTGATATTGGGGAATGAGCCCGGGCAGGTGGTCGAAGTTTCAGGTGGGGAGCATTTCGGGAGTAGTGACCATAATTCCATAAGTTTTAAGGGACTTGTGGATAAGGATAAGAGTAGTCCTCGGGTGAAGGTGCTAAATTGGGGGAAGGCTAATTATAACAATATTAGGCAGGAACTGGGTAAATCAACATCTGACATGTGAGAGTCTTTCAAATGTCAGTTGATTAGAATCCAGGACCAGCATGTTCCTGTGAGGAAGAAAGACAAGTTTGGCAAGTTTCGGGAAGCTTGGATAACACGGGATATTGTGAGCCTAGTCAAAAAGAAAAAGGAAGCATTTGTAAGGGCTGGAAGGCTAGGAACAGAGGAAGCCCTTGAGGAATATAAAGACAGTAGAAAGAAACTTAAGCAAGGAGTTAGGAGGGCTAAAAGGGGTCATGAAAAGTCATTAGCAAACAGGATTAAGGAAAATCCCAAGGCTTTTTATACATATATAAAGAGCAAGGGGGTAGCCAGGGAAAGGGTTGGCCATCTCAAGGACAGAGATGGGAATCTATGTGTGGCGCCAGAGGAAATGGGCGAGGTGCTAAATTAGTACTTTGCATCAGTATTCACCAAGGAGAAGGACTTGGTGGATGATGAGCCTAGGGAAGGGAGTGCAGATAGTCTCAGTCATCTCATTATCAAAAAGGAGGAGGTGTTTGGTGTCTTGCAAAACATTAAGGTAGATAAGTCCCCAGGGCCTGATGGGATCTACCCTAGAATACTGAGGGAGGCAAGGAAGAAATTGCTGGGGCCTTGACAGAAATCTTTGCATGCTCATTGGTTACAGGTGAGGTTCCAGAGGACTGGAGAATAGCCAATGTTGTTCCATTGTTTAAGAAGGGGAGCAAGGATAATCCAGGAAATTATAGGCCGGTGAGCCTTACGTCAGTGGTAGGGAAACTATTAGAGAGGATTATTCGGGACACGATTTACTCCCATTTGGAAACAAACAAACTTATTAGCGAGAGACAGCATGGTTTTGTGAAGGGGAGGTCGTGTCTTACTAATTTGATTGAGTTTTTTGAGGAAGTGACGATGATGATTGATGAGGGAAGGGCGGTGGATGTTGTCTATATGGACTTTAGTAAAGCCTTTGACAAAGTCCCGCATGGCAGACTGGTGCAAAAGGTGAAGTCACACGGGATCAGAGGGGAGCTGGCAAGATGGATACAGAACTGGCTCAGTCACAGAAGACAGAGGGTATCAGTGGATGGGTGTTTTTCTGAATGGATGGCTGTGACTAGTGGTGTTCCGCAGGGATCAGTGCTGGGACCTTTGCTGTTTGTAGTATATATCAATGATTTGGAGGAAAATGTAGCTGGTCTGATTAGTAAGTTTGCGGACAACACAAAGGTTGGTGGAGTTGCGGATAATGATGAGGATTGTCAGAGGATACAGCAGGATATAGATCGGTTGGAGACTTGGGCAGAGAAATGGCAGATGGAGTTTAATCCGGACAAATGTGAGGTAATGCATTTTGGAAGGTCTAATGCAGGTGGGAGGTATACAGTAAATGGCAGAACCCTTAGGAGTATTGACAGGCAGAGAGATCTGAGCGTACAGGTCCACAGGTCACTGAAAGTGGCAACGCAGGTGTGGATAAGGTAGTCAAGAAGGCATACGGCATGCTTGCCTTCATCGGTCGGGGCATAGAGTATAAAAATTGGCAAGTCATGTTGCAGCTGTACAGAACCTTAGTTAGGCCACACTTAGAATATTGCGTGCAATTCTGGTCGCCACACTACCAGAAGGACGTGGAGGCTTTGGAGAGGGTACAGAGGAGGTTTACCAGGATGTTGCCTGGTCTGGAGGGCATTAGCTATGAGGAGAGGTTGGAAAAACTCGGATTGTTTTCACCGGAACGACGGAGGTGGAGGGGCGACATGATGGAGGTTTACAAAGTTATGAGCGGCATGGACAGAGTGGATAGTCAGAAGCTTTTTCCCAGGGTGGAAGAGTCAGTTACTAGGGGACATAGGTTTAAGGTGAGAGGAGCAAAGTTTAGAGGGGATGTGCGAGGCAAGTTCTTTACACAGAGGGTGGTGAGTGCCTGGAACTTGCTGCCAGGGGAGGTGGTGGAAGCAGGTACGATAGCGACGTTTAAGAGACATCTTGACAAATACATGAATAGAAAGGGAATAGAGGGATATGGGCCCCGGAAGTGCAGAAGGTGTTAGTTTAGGCAGGAATCAAGATCGGCGCAGGCTTGGAGGGCCGAATGGCCTGTTCCTGTGCTGTACTGTTCTTTGTTTGGAATACATTGCCTGAACGGATAATGGAAGCAGATTCAACAGCAACTTTCAAAAGGTAAAAGGTATATTTAAGGGGGAAAAATTGCAGGGTTATGGAGAAACAGCCAGGGAATGGGACTCACTGGACAGCTCTTTCAAAAAGCAAGCACAGACACAAGAGCCACAGCAGGCTCTTTCTGTACTGTAAAATTCTATAATTCTCTCATATTAGTAGTACAGAGAAGGATGCACACATTACAGCCAGTTCAACCCTTCACATGCCTCCCTTCTCTGTCTCCCAACTAGACAGTACAATTGTTTTGTTTTTAAGCTTACCTAAAAGCCTATTATGCCTACCGCCTCCATCATCCGCTATCTCCATTCTGGTGTCTTATGGTCTCTTACTGGGCAGGGAAACACCAGTGACTTGGGATCAGCGTGACACCAAAAGGAGCCAAGGTGTCAACAAAATGATATTGAGTTTCCAGTTTACAGCGATAAAGCAAATCTAAGTGTAAAAGTGCCCAAGCCTTGCCCAGACGCGAGCTGGACATGACCTGTGATACAGATACAATGTCAGTCTTTCAATTTTAGGGTTTTAAATGACAGAAGTAATCTAAGAAAATGGAATGCAAGTAAGAATTTTGTGTGAAATAGTTTCTCTTATTACTTCTCAATCTCTAAGAGTCCATAAGAGTGTGTCAAGGATAATTAGTGACGGGCAATAAATGCTGGCCTTGACAGCGAAGCCCAAATCCCGTGAATGGATTTTTAAAAATCGATGCATTTCTGTAACTGATGTCTGGAGCTGATTTTGGTGAGGACTATATACATGCAGTACTTGTAAAATGACATGGACAGGGTTACATGGCACACAAGTAAGAACATCAGAGGTGTGATTGATGGGAATTTTCAAGTTTCTTCCATCCTTTTTTGTGGTTGCGGGTTTGGCAGTGCTGCACAAGAAGCCTTGGCGAGTTGCTACTTCCTAAGATAGTTCATAACTGTAGCCATGTTGCGCTAGTAGTGGAGGGCGTGGGTGAGCGGAGCAAGTAGATTGCTTTATCCTGGATGGTGGCAAGCTTCGTGAGTATTGCTGCAGTAACCTGAAGAATTCTTAGCCCTGCTCTGTGGCAGGTAGGGCAGCTCTATTGCATATTTGGGATGTGTCAGGATTGCCTTTCTGTCCCTCTCTGTGTAGTGGAAGCTGGTTGAAGTATTGGTGTAGCTCATTTGGCATGATCCAGAAGAAAATGTTAAAATGAGCTGCCCTGCTGATGTGCCAAGGATAAAAAACTGTAATCTTCTTCAGAATGTGCGCATAATCGACAGTGTTGTTGACAGTGCTATCAAGCGGCACTTGCTTAGCAATAACCTGCTCACTGGCGCTCAGTTTGGGTTCCGTCAGGGCCACTCAGCTCCTGACCTCATTACAGCCTTGGTTCAAACATGGAAAAAAGAGCTGAACTCAAGAGGTGAGGTGAGAGTGACTGCCCTTGGCATCAAGGCAGCATTTGACTGAGTATGGCATCAAGAATCCCCAGCAAAACTGGAGTCAATGGGAATCAGGGGAAAACTCTCTGCTGATTGGAGCCTTACCTAGCGCAAAGGAAGATAGTTGTGGTGGTTGGAGGTCAATCATTTCAGCTCCAGGACATCACTGCAGGAGTTCCTCAGTGTTCCACCCCCAGTGGAGGTGCAGGGTGTATTCACTTTAGCAGAGAGGTCAGTGATGAGGGGGCATAGATTTAAAGTGACTGGTAGAAAAATTAGACGGGAGATGAGAAAAAACTTTTTCACCCAGAGGGTAGTGGGGGACTGGAACTCACTGTCTGAAAGGGTAGTTGAGGCAGAAACCCTCAACTCATTCAAAATGAGTCTGGATAGCCACCTCAAGTGCAGTAATCTGCAGAGCTACGGACCAAATGCTAGAAAGTGAGATTAGAGTAGGTGGAACGTTTTTCAGTTGGCACAGACACAATGGGCCAAATGGCCTCTTTCTATGATTCTGTGACCTGGGCAATATCTGGGCTTGGGCTGATAAGTGGCAAGTAACATTTGCGCCCCACAAGTGCCAGACAATGACCATCTCAAACAAGAGAGAATCTAACCATCTCCCCTTGACAGTCAATGGCATTACCATCGCTGAATCCCCCACTATCAACATCCTGGGGGAGTTACCATTGACCAGAAGCAGAACTGGAGTAGCCATATAAATACCGTGGCTACAAGAGCAGGTCAGAGGCTAGGAATCCTGCAGCAAGTAACTCACCTCCTGACACCCCAAAGCCTGTCCACCATCTACAAGGCACAAATCAGGAGTGTGATGGAATACTCTCCACTTGCCTGGGTGGGTGCAGCTGCAACAACACTCAAGAAGCTTGACACCATCCAGGACAAAGCAGCCCGCTTGATTGACATCTCATCCACAAACATTCACTCCCTTCACTACCAACGCTCATTGGCAGCAGTGTGTATCATCTACAAGATGCACTGCAGCAACGCACCAAGGCTCCTTAAACAGCACCTTCCAAACCCACGACCTCTACCATCTAGAAGGACAAGGGCAGCAGATGCATAGGAACACCATCACCTGCAAGGTCCCCGCCAAGTCTCACACCATCCTGACTTGGAACTATATCGACATTCCTTCACTGTCACTGGGTCAAAATCCTGGAACTCTCTTCCTAACAGCACTGTGGGTGTACCTACCCCACATGGACTGCAGCGGTTCAAGAAGGTAGCTCACCACCACCTTCTCAGGAGTAATTGGCGATGAGCAATAAATGCTGGCCGAGCCAGCAATGCCCACATCCCAGGAACGAATAAAACAAAGCGGTTCCAGAGTGGTGATGCGAGTAACTTTCCCAGTTCCATTTTATTTGTATTCAATGTTTGAAGTGTTGATGTCGATTTCTATTCATAGTCATTTGAAATGTGTATTCTTTCCCCTTTCCCCCTTCTAAGTGTGAACGAAAGGAGGAATTCATCGAAAAGATCAAGCAGCTGGACATTACAACTCAGACAGCCATAGTTTCTCACATACAAGAGGTGAGTCGGTGTGAAAGCTTCTCTTTTGTATCTATAGTAGGCTAGTTCTTCTTTGGCCTCCTTATCTCGAGAGACAATGGGTAAGCGCCTGGAGGTGGTCAGTGGTTTGTGAAGCAGCGCCTGGAGTGGCTATAAAGGCCAATTCTAGAGTGACAGACTCTTCCACAAGTGCTGCAGAGAAAATTGGTTGTCGGGGCTGTTACACAGTTGGCTCTCCCCTTGCGCCTCTGTTTTTTTTCCCTGCCAACTACTAAGTCTCTTCGACTTGCCACTCTTTAGCCCCGTCTTTATGGCTGCCCGCCTAGGCTAGTGCACTGTGCAAAATGGTAAAAGGAACAAAAAAAAAGGCTTGCATTTGTATAGCACGTTTCATGAACACTGAATGTCTCAAAAGTTCTTTACAGCCAGTGAAGTACTTTTTTGAAGTGTAGTCACTGTTATAATGTAGGAAACGCAGCAGCCAATGAGTGCACAGCAAATTCCCACAAGCAGTAATGTGATGATGACCAGATAATCTGTTTTTGTGATGTTGATTGAGGGATGAATATTGGCCAGAACACTGGGGAGAACTCCTTGCTCCTCTTTGCAATAGTGCAATAGGATCTTTTACGTCCACCCGAGCAAGCCGATGGGGCCTCAGTTTAACATCTCATCTGAAAGACGGCACCCTCCAACAGTGCAGCACTCCCTCAGTACTGCACTGGAGTGTCAGCCTTGATTTTTGTGCCCAAGCCCTGGAGTGGGACTTGAACCTGGAATCTTGTGACACAGAGACGAGAAGCAGTTAGGTATCCAACTGAGGAGGAATCCAAATTACATACAGTTGTTCAGATTTGAAGAAAATGAATTCTCAGGATGTGGGTGTCACTGGCTTGGCTAGCAATTATTGCCCATCCTTCGTTGCCTTGAGAAGGTGGTGGTGGTGAGCCGCCACCGTGAACTGATACCATCCCTGTTGTGTTCCACTGTTGTAACTCTAGTCAGTGATGTAATCATTGCTGTGTAGGTTCTCCCTTATTTCAGACTCACTGCTCATAACTTTTTCTCCTCTCTTTGATCTCCCAGCACTATCTCACCTTTTCATTTGCGTGGGCCTCTTAACTAGTTGCATATTCTCTTGTCATTAAAATGGGTTTCCACTGCCCAAGATTGAGAGTTCGAGTCCCACTCGAGAGATTTGGTCATTATTTCATTGCAGTTTGTGGGAATTTGCTATGTGCCAAATTGGCTGCTGCGTTTCCTACCTTACAACAGTGCCTACCCCTCAAAAGTCCTTCATTGTTTCTAAGTGCTTCTACGCTGATGACACCCAGCTCTCCATCACTACCACCTCCCTCAACTCCTCCACTTAAATTATCAGACTGCTTATCCAACATCCAGTACTGCATGAGCAGAAATTTTTTCCAGTTAAATATTGGAAAGACTGAACCCATTGTTTTCGATCCTCATTCCAAACTCACTTCCTGACTCCATACCTCTCTCTGGCAACGTCCGACGATTAAGCCAGTCTGTTTGCAACCTTGGTGTTACATTTGGTCCCGAGAGGAGTGATTCGTGCCATTGCTCAGACTGCCTATTTCCACCTCTGTAACATTGACTGACTTTTTGACCCTGTATCAGCTCATCTGCTGAAACCCTCATTCATGCCTCTGTTACCTTTAGACTTGACTTGTCCAATGCACACTTGGCTTGTCTCCCACATTCTACTCTCCGTAATCCTGAGGTCATCCAAAACTCTGCTGCCTGTGTCTTAAAATTCGCATCAAGTCCTGTTCCCCTATCACCCCTGTGCTCACTGACCTACCTTGGCTCCTGGTCAAGCAACATCTTGATTTTAAAATTCTCATCCTTGTTTTCAAATTCCTCTATAGCTTTGTCCCTCCCTATCTCTGTAATCTCCTCCAGCCCCACAATCCTCCGAGATATCTGTGTTGCTCTAATTCTGGCCTCTTGTTTATGCCTGACTTTAATCACTCCATCATTGGTGGCTGTGTCTTCAGTTACCTAGTCCCTGAGCTCTGGAATACCATCCCTCAGCCTCTCCACCTCGCCGCCTTGCTTTCCTCCTTTAAGGCGCTCCTTAAAACCTACCTCTTTGACCAAGCTTTTGGTCACCTGACCTAATATTTCCTATGTAGCTTAGTGTTACATCTTGTTTTATAATGCTCCTATGAAGTTTCTTGGGATGTTTTATTAAGTTGAAGGTGCTATATAAATATACGTCGTTGTTGTAATGTGCTTTGGGACGTCCTGAGTAAAGGCCTGCTGCCCAACCGGAACCCGATGGGACCCGATGACGTGTCGGGTCTGGGTCGGGTCGCACTTCCGGGTCCGGCATTCGGGCTCGGCTCGGGTCGGGCTGGATCGGACATGCTTTATCACCACCTCAGGTAAGTCATTCTAATGTTAATTTACTTTTAGGATTTTAAAGGTTGTTTTGTTACAGTTATTTTAAGCTTGTGCAGGTAAGGAACAAAGCGAAAAATGGAAGGTAGGTTAACTTATGGTCGGGTTGGGCGCGGGAAAAAATGGAAGGACTCTGGCTGGCTCGGGCTCGGATGGGCTTCTGTTGGGCTTGGGTCGGGTCTCATTTGCAGATCCGAGCAGGCCTCGAGTCCTGAGTGGTAAAAGTCTGTCTGTCCTTGAAAGGATCTTTTAATCCAACAGTTTGCTATTGAGCAGTTTGCAGATTTTCAGCTGTCTGTGCTTTGATTTTTCCTATCATCTCTTACTTTTCAGTTCTGATAGACATAGTTTGTGTGTGTGTTTGTTCCTTGCCCTATGCAATCAGCCCTCTTTACTGCATCTCACTGTGTTCAGAACAAAGCTCATAGCGCAGTCCTCTACTTTGAATTATAGAATCTTACTGCACTGAATGAGGCCATTCGGCCTATCTTGCTGTGCAGGCACATGATTGAATGAATCCCCCTTCTCTGCTCGTCATAGCGCTGCAGTTTTTTTTTTCTCTTTAGGTATTTGTCCATTTCTTTTATGAAAATTACTATTTGGTCTATTACCCCTGCCCATTCAGGCAGAGCACTTGAACTCACTCTTTCCCAGTATCTCAGACTGTGATCTGTATCTTCCATCTCTCTCTTTCCCCCTGCAACATTAAAGTTTTTTTTTAAATCATCAATTCCTGATTATAAAGCTTTCTGTTAGCTTGTGACGTCCCAGGTACTGAACGCAAATGATGACAGAAGTGCTCGAGTACTTCTTGTTATAGAAGGTGGTCCAGCTTTTGACTTAAGACATGGTAGGGCTCTGTGTGCTGCATAGGATTGGCTGTAGCTCTTTCTAAATAAACTAGCCACAGGTTGATGGGGTTGGGTAAAAGTACCAAAGTTTTAAGAGCCACTTTGAATTTCTCATCCTGTGATTTGATTATCTTGTCCAGATGAAGCTCTAGGTTCAATCTCCATCCTGTGATGGGCTAATTGATCTGGCAAGTGGGGGAGGAAGAGCTCCTACAGTTGTCCTTAGTGCTGTTGGGTTAGGGAGCATCAAACAGGCGAGCATCTGGTCTGTATTCACTGCAAAACTTGTGTGGACGTTAAACAAGGTCAAGAACTGTCTTGGTGATGATGCCCACTCCAGGTGAACAGCCCAACAGCATTCACTGTGTGAGCTCACATGAAGAACAGTTCTCGGGCAAGAAACCAAAGGGTGTTCAGCATCCTGGGAGCTGAACCCCCCAAAAAAAGGTCTACAAGGGAGGAAGGGAGAGGACAAAGTCTTTCAGAAGATGATTCCCACCCAGGTTTTCCACCAGACAGTCCAGCCGCAACTGTTTGCAGAACGTCGTTTGCAGGTGCACACTTGCCTCCCCGCACCACCCTTGCAGTGGGGTCTTTCACTGCTGATACAACGTGATAGGGAACCAGGGTAGGATTCCTTCGACTGAACTTGTTTTATTCAGCTGTAATACTTTCCCTATTCCATAGCTCTTGAAGTCTGGTTTCTAAACACCTCCTAAAGAAAAATGCGTGCAATCAGGCATATGAAGGCAAGTCTCAACTTCTATAGTTGAATAGCCTGACGAGCAAGCTCGTATAACAATGTATTGAGTGTGTGCCCGTATTCTGTTCACTTGTCAGAGTTCTGAGTTGTTTGTGAAAGGTGATGATTATAATTTTGGTAATTTGCTAAGTTTTCTCAGTAAATATCACAGACAGAAAGTGCTTCTGATGATTTGTTTTATGGAGCTGGGCAGCAGACCATGCTACACATGGTGATTACAGATTAAAGGATGTCTTTGTGTATCTATGAAGGAGTAAATATAAATTTCTTACTTGTTTTGTGCTAACCACATGGATATTATGACCTCAGCTGAGGTTTCCTCCCTCGAGGAAAAGTAGTTCATTGGTTACAAAACTCTTTGGGATGTTCTGAGGAAAGACAAGTTCTTTCTTTCCAGCCATAGATGGGATTTATTGGACATTCCCTCTGAGTTAGTGATTTCCTAAAGCTCAGTATTGTAAACTTGTTCTAGTGGGCTACAGGAGAACCCCATTTTGGGGCTTGCTGCTCAGACTAAAATTCAACACTATTAATCTATTATCTTGATAGGGAAGACATGAAGATGTTTCAACCTGTGGGGATAACCAAAGCTAGAGTCTATAAATCGAGGATGAATCCGATGCAGAATTCAGGAGAAACCTCCTCACCCGGAGAGTGGTTAGAATGTGGAATTCGCTACCACAAGGATTAGTTGAGGTGAATAGTGTAGATGTATTTAAGGGGAAGCTAGATAAGCACATGAGGGAGAAAGGAATAGAAGGATATATTGATAGTGTGTGATGAAGAGGGCTGGGAGGAGGCCCATGTAGAATGTGAACACTGGCCTGTCCCAGTTGGGTGGAATGGCCTGTTTCAATGTTGTAGACTCGTTGTAACTTTCTGCCTCACTCTTACAGATCACTCATAATCAGGAGAACGTGTTTGACCTTCAGTGGATGGATTTAACTGAGGTGACGGCAGAAGATCTGGAGACTCTATCTAGGTCAATGGTCTTCCATCTGAAGAGACTTCTTGATGACAGGGATGAGTACTCTGAGGTATGGATGTACAGGCGTCACTCAAACCGTTGACAACTATAATTTTACAACCATCATTGAATTTGGTCGACATTTGGGGAACAAAATTCTAGTTAGCATACCATTCTCAAGCAGAGAGCTTATACAGGTAACCTGCTGATGGTGTCATTGTTGACTTAGCTGCTCAGAAGTGTTCACCTTCAGTCTTTTAAAAAATATTTTAATTCCTTCCCGGATAACAACATGACTGCTGAATGCTACTCCCAAATCTGTAACCCCTAACCTTTAAAACGGGACAAAATGAAAGAAATAAAAACAAAAAGTGCTGGAAATACTCAGCAGTTCTGGTAGTATCTGCGGAGAGAGAAGCAGAGTTAGCGTTTCAGGTCAGTGGCCTTTCATCATAGAGTCATAGAGGGATACAGCACTGAAACGGGCCCTTCGGCCCACCGAGTCTGTGCCAACTTTCAACCACCCATTTATGCTAATCCTGCATTAATCCCATATTCCCTATCACATCCCCACCATTCTCCTACCACCTACCTACACTAGGGGCAATTTACAATGGCCAATTTACCTATTAACCTGCAAGTCTTTGGCTGTGAGAGGAAACCGGAGCACCCGACGGAAACCCACGCAGTCACAGGGAGAACTTGGCAGTACCCAGACCGAACCCGGGTCGCTGGAGCTGTGAGGCTGCGGTGCTAACCACTGCGCCACTGTGCCACCCTGAACTGGCAAAGGTTAGAAATGTAATAGGTTTTAAGCAAATAAAGTAGGGGTGAGGCAAAAGAGAACAAAAGGGAAGGTATTGATAGGACAGAGGGTAACAGAGAATAACTGTCGAGGTAATGGGGCAAAGACAAAGAGTGTGTTAATAGTGTCGTGAAAGACAAAGCGTTAGTGCAGAGAGGGTGTTAAATGACAGAATAATGAAAGCCCTGGCCAAAAGCACAAACATGAAAAAAAAAGGGCAGGCACATGGTAAAAAAAAAAATTGAGTGATGAAACAAACTAAAATAAAATGAAAAAATGAAAGGGTTGTTTTGCTGAGAACCACCCATCCATCCATAGACCATGGCTTATCAAGGGCTCCACCCTACCTGGTTTAATCTTTTCAGACACAGTTCTGCGTAAATGCCTCCATCCCCACTTCCCCATCCTTGGTCCAAAGAAAATCAACAAAACTCCAGAATATTTATCTATCCTTGCATCTCTGCTGTTCAGCCCTGGCCTGAGGCTCTCCACATTTCCCAGCCCTAGCCACAAGAGTATAGAACCCCTCTCTTCCCAGGAGTCTTGTGGTCATCTCTCCGCACCTCTCCCTGTAACCAGCAGTTCCATTTCTGGTCGGAAATTATCCAGCTCTTTTTTGTTTGGTTGTTCTCCTTTTGAAGGAGTTAATCACTTTTTGGCCTGAAATGCTTTTGCTGAAGATCCCTTTCATTGCTCCAAGCATTCGGAGTCTTTGCTGAACGTGTGATTAGTGTGCACTAATCTGTGCCTATTCTATCCAGTTGCCGTTCATTAGTATGGCAGTTACTTTGCAGCTGACCTTTGAAACATCCCCTACCAGTAGGAATTGCCAACACTCTAAGTAAATACGAGATATACTTTTTAAAAATGCACTATACTTTGTGACTTAGCAACCAACCATCTGTCTCTGCATCATTGGTGATCTGAAGCAAGTCAATAGTTTGTGTTCAAGGATAAAGGGCATCTGGACTGGGAAGGGAGAAACAAGTTCATGGAACTTTTAACGAATGTGAGGGGTTCAGAATTGACCATGTAGTGATTCCATATGCCTGAGGAAGGCTGTAGCACCTCTTGAGAACATTCTTTCTGACAAGTGCGATGTGCAGCAGTTGTATGATAGCAGTTAATGACTGTCCTACTTTGGGGGAGGGAGATGTGCAATATTTCTGCAGTGTAGAGCTGACTTCAAGATGACTCGCCTTTAGAATCATTGAATATTACAGCACAGAAAGAGGCCATTCAGCCCTCAGGTCTGTGCTGGCTCTTTTGTAGAGCATAAAAATATTTTCCTCATTTTGACTCGTATCGTTTGCCAATCAACTTAAATCGGTGCCCTCTGTTTATCGACCCTTCGGCCATTGGAAACAGTTTCTCTGTATTTACTCTATCTAAACCCGCCATGATTTTTAAACACTTTTACTGAATCTCCTCTTCACCTGATGTAAGATCATTGACCTGAAAGGTTGACTCTGTTTCTCTCTCCACAGGTACAGTCTGACCTCCTGAGTATTTGCAGCGTTTTTTGTTTTTATTCCTCTCTGCTCTCAGGAGAACCATCCCAGCTTCTCCAGTCCATCCACATTATTGTTATCACTAATCCCTGGAACCATCGAGTGAATCTCTCTTTTGTACCCTCACTCGGGTAATGAAAGTTTACAGTTCCAAGTTGAGGCTGTCTGTGGCAGGATCCTGGCCAGCTGAGTCAAACAGGTCCACAGTACAAAAGCAAAATACTGCGGACCCTGAAAATCTGAAATAAAAAGAGAAAATGCTTGAAACAGGTCAAGCAGAGTTAACATTTCAAGTTGATGACCTTTCATTGGAACTGGAAGGTGATACAGATGAACAGCCTTTTTCCATGGAATGTAAAGCACAGAAGCAGGTCATTGACCTGACTGGTCCATGCTGGGTGTTCATGGTACACACGAACCTCCTCCCATCACTCCTCTTCTCATCCTATCAAATAACCTTCTATTCCTTTCTCCCTCATGTGTTTATCTAGCTTCCTTTTAATTGCATCTATTTGATTCACCTCAACTAATCTTGTGCTGGTAACTATATACTTGTCTCATCAAACTGTGGCAAATGGATTTCAACATAGGAAAATGTGAGGTCGTCCACTTTCGACCTGAAAAGGATGGAACAGAGTACTTTCGAAATGGTGAAAAGCTAGAAACAGTGGAGATCAACGAGACTTGGGGATCCAGGTTCCTGGATCATTAAAATGTCATGAACAGGTACAGAAAATAATCAAAAAGGCTGATGGAATGTTGGCCTCTATAATCCAGAAGTCTAGAATACAAGGGAATAGAAGTTCTGCTACAGATATACAAAGCCCTGGTTAGACCACACCTGAAATACTGTGTGCAGTTCTGGGCACCACACCTTAGGAAGGATATATTTGCCTTGGAGAGAGTGTAGCATAGCTTTACCAGAATGATACCTGGACTCCAAGGGTTAAATTACATGGGGAGGTTACATAAACTAAGGTGGTATTCCCTGTAATTTAGGAGGTTAAAGGGTGACTTGTTTGGAGTTTTCAAGATATTAAGAGGAACAAATTGTATAGATAGAAACTATTTCTGCCAGTTGGGGAGTCTAGGAAGAGGGGGCAGAGTCTAAAAATTAGAGCCAGACCTTTCAGGAGTGAAATTAGGAAAGACTTCTATAAACAAAGGGTGGTAGAAGTTTGGAACACACTTCCACAAACAGTAATTGATGTTGGATCAATTAATTTTAAAACTGAGGTTGATAGATTTTTACTAACCAAAGGCTATGCAGTGAAATGGGGTAAAGGTGGGTTCATGATCTCAGTTGTGATCTTATGGAATGGCAGAACAGGCTCAATGGGCTAAATGACCTACTGCTGTTCCTGTATTCTTACCATCTAATGCTGCCTTGCACTGTCATTCCTTTTGTCATTTAAACACTCCTTCCCTCCTCCCTATCACAGACCTCTCCTTTTTGTTCTTCCCTCCCGTTATCCTCCCTCGCCCCCACCACCTCTTTTTCTCTGCCTTTGTGCTTACTTAGAAGCTGTTCATGTCCAACACCTTCCAGTTTTGATAAAAGTGCATTGATCTGAAAAGTTAGCTGTTTTTTTTCTTCAACAGATGCCGCCTGACCTGTTGAGTGTTTTCCAAAATTTTATGTTTTTATTTCCTATTTTGGAGACCCCTAAACTTGATGATATGTCCTTGCATAGAACAGGAACATAAGAACAGTAGTAGGTCATTTAGCTCCTCGAGCCTATCCCGCCGTACAATGAGATCATGGCTGATCCATATATCCGCCTTTGCCCCATATCCCTTACTAGCTTTGGCTAACAGATATCTGCCACCTAGTCCTCAACTCTCCAACCAGCGGAAACAGTTGCTGTCTATCTACCCGATCTGTTCCCTTTAATATCTTGAAAATTTCAATCAAATAACCTCTTAACCTTCTAAATTACAGGGAATACAACACTAGTTTGTGTAACCTCTCCTTGTAATTTAACCCTAGTTTGTTTAATCTCCCCTCGGAATTTAACTCTAGGAGTTCAGGTATCATTGTAGTAAATCTACTCTGCATTCCAACCGAGGCCAATCTATCCTTCCTAAGTTGTGATGCTGGAACACAGTGCTCCAGGTGTACTCTAACTAGGTCTTTGTGTAGCTGTGGTATCTAACTCCATGTATTCCAGTCCTCTAGCTATAATGCTCTAGCATTAGTATTGATTATTTTTTGTACCTGTCCATAACATTTTAATGATTCATGTACACCGACGCCTAAGTCTGTTTGGACCTTGACCTGTCTGAACAAAGAAGAAACAATTAAGATCCATGCTAATATTTTCTCTCTGCTTTGGCAGGTAATTGTAGAGCTCACCCAAGAACGGGACTACCTACAGACTCAGCAGCAGCTCCCAAGTCCCGTGAAGTCCTCAAGCCCAGAATATCCAACTAGTCCCAATGGAAAACTCAGCAAAGAGGAGAAGCAGCACCTTGCGGTAGACCTGGCAGACACTAAGGCAAAACTCAGGAGGATCAGACAAGAACTGTTAGTATCCACGAGGACCTGCTTCAATTCCACACCCTGGGCAGGATGTAGCTTATGGGATATCAGTCTCACCCTCTCCATCAAAAAGCTGTGGGTTCAAGCCTCACTCCAGAGACTTGAGTGCAAATCTAGGCTGGCATTCTACTAGTGCCAGTAGTAGATACGAACACTTACAGATGGGTAAAGACACTCTGGTCCATCCAGCCTGCCCCACACAATCATGATACATTGTGTATCGCAGCCTTTATACTTTCCACTGCTTCTGAATTCATGTGATCTCCTGGGAGAGATGAGAAAACAGGTGTAAAAACCCAGGCCAATATAGGGAAAGAAATCTGGGAAATTCTTAGAAACTGCTCCAGTTCACTCTGTCCCTGCACCTTCCTTTTGTACCGAGGGCGTACTGTACTCCCAGAGGTGCTGTCTTTTGAATGAGGTGTTAAACTGAGGCACCCGTCTGCCCCCTCAGGTGGATATAAAAGATGCCACAGCGCTATTCTAAGAGCAGGGTATTTATCCCTCAACCAGCAATGCTGAAACAGATCATTTATCCAGCACCTAGCTGTCTGCATATTGGACACCACGTTTCCTATAAGAGTGACTACACTTCAAAAGTACTTAAATAAAAACAGGGAATGCTGAAAATACTTAGGCAGCATTGAGTGCAGGGAGAAAGAGATAATGTTGCAGGTCAGAGTTTTTCCAGTTCTGACAAAAGGTCATCGACCTAAAACACTGACTGTTTCTCTCTCCACAGATACTACTAGACCTGTTGAGTATTTCCAGCATTGCCTGTTTTTATTTTATTGAAACATGTAAGATCCTGAGGGGACTCAACAGGGTGGGTGCTGACCGGATGTTTCCCCTTGTTGGAGAGGCTAGAACTACAGGACACAGTTTAAAAAATAAGGGGTCGCCCATTTAAGACAGAGATTATGTTTTTTTTTTCTCTGAGGGTTGAGAGTCTTTTGAGTCTCGTCCCCAGAGAGTGGTGGAGGCAGAGTCATTGAATATTTTTAAAGCGGGGGTGGATAAATTCTTGACTACAAGGGAGTCAAAGGTAATTGGGCGTCGGCAGGAAAGTGGAGTTGAGGCCACAATCAGATCAGTCATGATTTAATTAAGTGGTGGAGCAGGCTTGAAGGGGCCGAATGGCCTACTCTTGCTAATAATTTGTATGCTCGTATGTACTTCAGATTTCTAGCACCTGCAGTATTTTTCTTTTGTAATAGTAATTTGCCGGCCTTAAAGTGCTTTGGGGCGTCATGAAAGGCACTATATAAATGCAATTCTTTGTCTCTTGGAATGCAATACCTCACTTATATTGCAGCACAGGTTTTGGCGACTGTTCAGCATAAACAGAGCATTAAAGTTGGCTCCTTGATAATTATAATGTTGGATCGGTGGCTTGGCACCCTCGGTGATCTGAATTGTCTGACGTTAACTGTTTACGGTGTTGGGTTACAGGTATTTGTAAATCTCTGATTAACCATTGGTTAAGGACTGCAAAGAAACCCACACAAGAAGCATGGTTTCTGTTGACTTCATCAAAAGGAAATTGCAAAAGCAACAAGCTCCATAGTTTAGAAATTCCTGATTCCTCATGTTAGGTGCTCTCCATTTTAAGTGCACTTGCACCTAACTTACAATATGTGCTATTAAAGCAAGCGACTACTCATTGCTACTCACAGTGAATGCTGGTGATATAAAGTTCATATTAAGAGTGTGCAGCTGCTTATTCTTCATCACCCACTGTGATGGAGTTTATCTGCAGGCAGATCTGAAGGTATGGTGAAGGATTTTGGAAGAAATTGTCTGTGAAAAGCGGAAGGCATTTCACAATGCACAGCTATTTGTTAAAGCAAACACAAAACATTTGGCTTCTTAACAAATGTGTTTCTTTTCTCCTGAAATGTCCCTAGTGAAGAAAAGACTGAGCAGCTCATTGACTCCAAACACGAAGTGGAACGGCTTAATGTGGAGCTACAGAGGTTACGACAAGAGGTAAGGAGAGTGCTGCAGGTGACCTGTTGGCTCAGGGTTTGGAAACATAGTGCCAGCCATGGCTCAGTGGGTTGCACTCTCACCTCTGAGTCAGATTCTGAGTCAGGTTATGGATTCAAGTCCTGTTCCAGAGACTTGAGTCCAAAATCCAGGCGTTTCCAATGCAGTACTGAGGTAGTGCAGCACTGTCTTGGTGTCGTCTTTTGGATGAGATATTAAGCTGAAGCCCTGTTTGCCCTCTGAGGTGGATGTAAAACATTCCATGGCACTATTTCAAAGAAGTGTAAGGTAGTTCTTGGTGTCCTGGCCAATATTTATCCCTCAACCAACATCACTAATATCTGGTCAGTATCACATGTGCAAATTAGCTGCTGTGTTTCCAGTGATTGCATTTCAAAAGAGCTTCATGCCTGGAAAATACTTTGGGATGTTCTGAGATCATGAAAGGCACTATAGAAATGCAGGTTGGTCTTTCTTTCATTACTCAGGGTGGTACTGAGCATTAGAGACCAGAATGCCTTTGATTCCTGAGCTGAGGGGGTTGTCCTATGATGAGAGACTAAGTAAATTGGGCCTCTATTCTCTGAAGTTTAGAAGAATGAGAGGTAATCTCATTGAAACATATAATATTCTAAAGGGGCTGCGTAACGTAGTTAGAGAGATTATTTCCGCTGGTTGGGGAATCTAAAACACAGGAGCACAGTCTCAGGATAACAGGCTGATCATTTAGGACTGAGATGAGGAGAAATTACCTCACTCAAAGGGTTGTAAACCTTTGGAATTCTCTAGCCCAGAGGGTTGTGGATCCTCCATTGTTGAGTACATTTAAGGCTGAGGTAGACCTTTTTTTGGTGTCTCAGGGAATCGAGGGATATGGCGAGCGGGCAGAAAAGTGAAGTTGAATCCTAAGATCAGCCATGATCGTTTTGAATCGTGGAACGGACTCGATGGGCCATATGGTCTACTCCTGCTCCTATTTCTTGTGTTCTCATGTTTTTGATGCCTCACTCTACCCTGAGTTAGCAGGACTCAGCTGAGTGGCATTAGAGCTGGGGGAGGGAATTGGTCAAGGCCTCCCACTCCCAATCACTATCCGCTGGTTTCTGTTGGATAAAGGACTTTGGCTAAAGACATATGGGAACTTGGCATCAATGCCCATACAATCAGATAGCCTCCTGACATCACAGCTCAATCACGGGTAATGCCAATGTGTGCGAGTTGTTAAGAGGGATGCTGGTATTGTTGACCCCTGACCCCACTCATGAGTCAGCACCTTCAGCAGACGAGAAAAGGGAAGAAAACTTTGGGCAATCCCACCCTTCATCTCTGTTTCTCCGCAGCCCCCAACACATCTCCCCACATGGTAGGTTCCAGAAATAAGGCAAAGGTGCCCTTGAAGCCTCAATACTAGGAGTTGCAGGAGAGCAGGCTGGGATTGTTGCAACAGCAAGAAGCTTTGACTGACCTTAACAAAGAAAAGCTAAGATAAGGTCAGACTTTATTACGAGTGTAATGTACAGTTTGTAACATTATTAACTGGAATCCTTTTTCCTAATTATCCACTCCCCTCCTCCTGCTGGCCCAACTAACTTTCCTACACTTCTCCCCACCCTTCAAAACCCTCATGAAAACCATCTATTTGACCTTCCCTTCAACCACTTCCTCTTACTTTTCTAACTATTGTTTGGTGTCTGGTTACCCTGTGTGTGATACGTCTTTGAGATATTTCACTAGTCAGATATTAACTACAGCACAGAAACAGGCCATTCAGCCCAACACTTCCATACCAATGTCTTTCTTCCACATGAGCCTCCTCCTACCCCTACTTCATTTCACCCTATCAGCATACCTTTCTATTCATTGCCCCTCATTTACTTACTGAACTTTCCCTTAAATGTATCTGGGTTATTCACCTGAAGTACTCCACGTGGTAGTGAGTTCCACATTCTAACAACACTCTGTGTAAGCAAGTTGAAAGGCACTATATAAATGCAATTTATTATGGGAATCATCATAGTGTTTTGATTCTCTGTTTCCTCGAGGATAGAAGTAGGAGGGGAACACGGTTTAACAGCAAATTCTTTTGGATCTTGCACAGAACATGCAGTTAGCTACAGAGGCTCGCTCAGTGAGAGCATATCGGGATGAACTGGACTCGCTACGAGAGAAAGCAAGTCGGGTTGACAGGCTGGAGAATGAGCTTATACGATGCAGGGAGAGGCTACACGATGTGGATTTCTACAAGGCCAGAATGGAAGTAAGCTACATCTCTTAATCCCTTTCATTCATGCTGGCAGATAGTGACACCACTATTCCCAGACCAAATGGAGGTGATTGGGTAATTCTCCTGTCAGTCACTGCTGTAAGTGGCTGGTATTGGTTGTATGCACATAATTGTTTAATGTAACTATCCTCCACTCACTGCATGTTGCTGGAGAAATCACCCTGCTTTTATTGGGGGATTTTTTGCAGTTTCATCATGAATTCTGTTTGCTGTAGTTCATAGAAACTCTTTTTAAATAGACTCTGTAGACTGTTTGCTAGAATGCAAACAGATTTTGTTTGCTGTTTGATCTGTGTCCTGCCATAAGTTTTACTCCATCTCCAATTCACCGGCTGGCACTGTGCAACTCATTGGCTGGCATCATGCATCTCCTGGCTCTTTTGAAAGAGCTGTTGTATTAGCCCCACACCCCTTCTCTTCCCTATAGCCCATATAGTTTTATATATTTATCTAATTCCCTTTTTGAAAGTTACTATTGAATCTGATTCTAGTACCATCTCCCACACCCCCTCCACTTTCAGGCCATGTGCTCGAGATCATCATATCTCACAAAAAAACTCCTCATTTTCCTCCCTTTTTACCAATTATTTTAAATTTGTGTCATCTGGTTACCAACCCTCCTACCAGTGGAAGCAGTTTCTCCCTATCTATTCTATCAAAACTGCATATAGTTTGAAAAAAAGACCTTTTGAAGGAATATTGTTTGGTCTGGCAAAACTCATATCCATACTTCCCAACTACCACGAATAAATTAGAAACAAGAGGAGGCTATTCAGCCCCTCAAACCTGTTCCACCATTCAATTACATCATGACTGATTGATATCTTAACTCTATCTAGCTGCTTGGTTCCATACATTTAAAATGCTTTTGCCAAACAATAATTTATCAAGTTAGAAAATTCTGGAAAACATTCAGCAGGTTGACTGAGCAACCTTTGGCGGCGAGAGTTCCAGATTTCCACTACTCTTTATGTGAAGAAGTGCTTTGCGACATCAATCCTGAAGAACCTGGCTCTGATTTTCAGGTTATGCCCCCTTGTTCCAGACTCCCCCACCAGAGGTTTCTCTCTGTCTACGTTATCCAATTCATTATCATATCAAACACTGCAATTTGATGACCCATTACTATGAATCCTGTCCCATGACTTCCTCCATGAAATGCAACATCCTTCAATGTCTGGGATTGAAGAAAGTTTTAATTATGTGAGAGAGTATTTGTGTCTTACACTTTCCCTTCACCTTTCTAGCTTTAAACCACTCCGTAAAGTGTTAATCAAATAGTTGGGGAGGGGGGTAATATTTTGAAGGGGACATCACTCAAAACTTAGACATTTTAGTGTTGATTTGTACAGTTCATTGGTTGCAGGTAAATTTGATGCAATTAATTTATTTTGCTCTGCATCTCTCTGTGCAATGGATTGCCTACTTGGCACAACATCCTGCAGATCAATCTGCAACCAAACCTCCTCTTTACACTGCCAAAAGGTAAATATTAACTTAAAAACCGAAGAATGACCTTCAGTAAAAAAAGCCCTTTTTATGTTGCATGTTGTTTTTGTTTTGTGGACAGTTTTGTGAAAGTTTTGTTGTGGGGAGCATGAGCTGGATTAATATCCGCCGACGTTGCATCGAAACCTAAAACTGCTTCAGCACCAACTTGATGAAGTAACTCCTTCCCTCTAACTCAGGGACTTGTTTTGGCAAGGTAGTAGGTGTGGAATCAGAGTGTCTATGCTCCAGAGCATTCTTGCTCATGATTAAATGGGATGGAGTGCAGAGTTCATATAGAATCACTTCATGATCTTGTCTGGATGGTAGCATGATGGTTACGTAGATTCTACAGCACAGAAACAGGCCATTCATCCCATCTGGTTTATGCTGGTGTTTATGTGTCACTCAAGCCTACTCCCACCTCTCTTCATCTAACCCCAATCAACATACCCTTCTATTAGTTCCTGACTCATGTACCTATCCAGCTTCCCCTTAAATACATCTGTGCTATTTCCCTCAACCACTCCCTGTGGTAGAGAGTTCCACATTCTAACGATGCTTTGGGTAAAGAAGTAGCTGCTGAATTTCCTGTTGGATTTATTGGTGACTATCTTCTATTTATGGCCCCTATTTATGTTACTGGACTCGTAATCCAGAAAATGTTCAGCATTCAAATCCCAGCATGGCAGGTTTCCAATTTTTAAAAAACCTGTAAGTAAAAAGTCATATCCATAGCATTAAAACTCGACTGGTTCACTAACTTCTTTTAGAGATGGCTACATATGGCTCCAGTCATTTCATCAATGTGGTTGGCTCTTAACTGGCCTCAGTTGCTTCGACCTAATAAATGAGGACCTGACCAGTGACACCCACACCCCAAGAATGAATAAATAAATGGCATTCTCTTGTTAATGTATTCTAGAAGCTCAATTATGAGCAGAGCAAGTGATTTATAATTGCTCATTTTCACTGCCTGCATGACGTTACAGTTGTAAATTTATAACTTCACAGTGTGAGACCTCATCAAACCATTTGCACTGATTTGTAATGACCTCTGCAATTTGCATGTGCACACATTGGTTTCCTTGTGCTTCAACTGTGTTTTTGTATTGTTCAGCATTTCTGAAACCATGTGCATCTATTTGTTACTTGTCAAGAGTACTGAATCCTTTTTTAAAAAATAAAATGGATTAGCTTTATATATTTTTTACCGGAATTCACACCACTATAGGCACAGAGCGAGGAGGGTCAAACAAGGATATAAATGGGAAGTTAATTAGAGGCACCAACTACTCAAGTTTGGATTATGAAGCTTTAATATTTATAAATTAAATTAAATGTGGATGAAGGAAATAAGACAAAAACAGTTTCAAATGGAGCTGAACCCAATGGAGTGTAAGCTTGGTACAGCTGTGCTCAGTAGCAGCAAAGTGAATGACATTAATTTGGCATCGCATGACCCGAGAGGATCTGCCAATTTAGTTCACTGAAAAACAAGGTGTCTCACATTGCAGCAGTGGGGCACTGCGGATTAAACAGTGGGATTGAGGGGTCATTGATCAAACACTGGGTTTGAGGGGTCATTGATCAAACACTGGGTTTGAGGGGTCACTGATTAAACACTGGGATTGAGGGGTCACTGATCAAACACTGGAATGAGGGGTCACTGATCAAACACTGGGATTGAGGGGTCACTGATCAAACACTGGAATGAGGGGTCACTGATTAAACACTGGGATTGAGGGGTCATTGATCAAACACTGGAATGAGGAGTCACTGATTAAACACTGGGATTGAGGGGTCACTGATTAAACACTGGGATTGAGGGGTCACTGATTAAACACTGGGATTGAGGAGTCACTGATTAAACACTGGGATTGAGGAGTCACTGATTAAACACTGGGATTGAGGGGTCACTGGTTAAACACTGGGATTGAGGAGTCACTGATTAAACACTGGGATTGAGGAGTCACTGATTAAACACTGGGATTGAGGGGTCACTGGTTAAACAGCGGGATTGAGGGGTCACTGGTTAAACACTGGGATTGAGGGGTCACTGATTAAACACTGGGATTGAGGAGTCACTGATTAAACACTGGGATTGAGGAGTCACTGATTAAACACTGGGATTGAGGGGTCACTGATTAAACACTGGGATTGAGGGGTCACTGATTAAACACTGGGATTGAGGAGTCACTGATTAAACACTGGGATTGAGGAGTCACTGGTTAAACACTGGGATTGAGGGGTCACTGATCAAACACTGGGTTTGAGGGGTCACTGATTAAACACTGGGATTGAGGAGTCACTAATTAAACACTGGGATTGAGGAGTCACTGATTAAACACTGGGATTGAGGGGTCACTGATTAAACACTGGGATTCAGGAGTCACTGATTAAACACTGGGATTGAGGGGTCACTGATTAAACACTGGGATTCAGGAGTCACTGATTAAACACTGGGATTGAGGGGTCACTGATTAAACACTGGGATTGAGGAGTCACTGATTAAACACTGGGATTGAGGGGTCACTGATCAAACACTGGGATTCAGGAGTCACTGATTAAACACTGGGATTGAGGGGTCACTGATTAAACACTGGGATTGAGGAGTCACTGATTAAACACTGGGATTGAGGGGTCACTGATCAAACACTGGGATTCAGGAGTCACTGATCAAACACTGGGATTGAGGGGTCACTGATTAAACAGTGGGATTGAGGGGTCACTGATTAAACACTGGGATTGAGGAGTCACTGATTAAACACTGGGATTGAGGGGTCACTGATTAAACACTGGGATTCAGGAGTCACTGATTAAACACTGGGATTGAGGGGTCACTGATTAAACACTGGGATTCAGGAGTCACTGATTAAACACTGGGATTGAGGGGTCACTGATTAAACACTGGGATTGAGGAATCACTGATTAAACACTGGGATTGAGGGGTCACTGATCAAACACTGGGATTCAGGAGTCACTGATTAAACACTGGGATTGAGGGGTCACTGATCAAACACTGGGATTCAGGAGTCACTGATTAAACACTGGGATTGAGGGGTCACTGATCAAACACTGGGATTCAGGAGTCACTGATTAAACACTGGGATTGAGGGGTCACTGATCAAACACTGGGATTGAGGGGTCACTGATTAAACAGCGGGATTGAGGGGTCACTGATCAAACACTGGGATTCAGGAGTCACTGATTAAACACTGGGATTCAGGAGTCACTGATTAAACACTGGGATTCAGGGGTCACTGATTAAACAGCGGGATTGAGGGGTCACTGATTAAACACTGGGATTCAGGAGTCACTGATTAAACACTGGGATTGAGGAGTCACTGATTAAACACTGGGATTGAGGGGTCACTGATTAAACACTGGGATTGAGGGGTCACTGATTAAACACTGGGATTCAGGAGTCACTGATTAAACACTGGGATTGAGGGGTCACTGATTAAACACTGGGATTCAGGAGTCACTGATTAAACACTGGGATTGAGGGGTCACTGATTAAACACTGGAATTGAGGGGTCACTGATTAAACACTGGGATTCAGGAGTCACTGATTAAACACTGGGATTGAGGGGTCACTGATTAAACACTGGGATTGAGGGGTCACTGATTAAACACTGGGATTCAGGAGTCACTGATTAAACACTGGGATTGAGGGGTCACTGATTAAACACTGGGATTGAGGGGTCACTGATTAAACACTGGGATTCAGGAGTCACTGATTAAACACTGGGATTGAGGGGTCACTGATTAAACACTGGGATTCAGGAGTCACTGATTAAACACTGGGATTGAGGGGTCACTGATCAAACACTGGGATTCAGGAGTCACTGATTAAACACTGGGATTGAGGAGTCACTGATTAAACACTGGGATTGAGGGGTCACTGATCAAACACTGGGATTCAGGAGTCACTGATTAAACACTGGGATTGAGGGGTCACTGATCAAACACTGGGATTCAGGAGTCACTGATTAAACACTGGGATTGAGGGGTCACTGATCAAACACTGGGATTCAGGAGTCACTGATTAAACACTGGGATTGAGGGGTCACTGATTAAACACTGGGATTGAGGGGTCACTGATTAAACAGCGGGATTGAGGGGTCACTGATTAAACACTGGGATTCAGGAGTCACTGATTAAACACTGGGATTGAGGGGTCACTGATCAAACACTGGGATTCAGGAGTCACTGATTAAACACTGGGATTGAGGGGTCACTGATCAAACACTGGGATTCAGGAGTCACTGATTAAACACTGGGATTGAGGGGTCACTGATTAAACACTGGGATTGAGGGGTCACTGATTAAACAGCGGGATTGAGGGGTCACTGATTAAACACTGGGATTCAGGAGTCACTGATTAAACAGCGGGATTGAGGGGTCACTGATTAAACACTGGGATTGAGGAGTCACTGATTAAACACTGGGATTGAGGAGTCACTGATTAAACACTGGGATTGAGGGGTCACTGATTAAACAGCGGGATTGAGGGGTCACTGATTAAACACTGGGATTGAGGAGTCACTGATTAAACACTGGGATTGAGGAGTCACTGATTAAACACTGGGATTGAGGGGTCACTGATTAAACACTGGGATTGAGGGGTCACTGATTAAACACTGGGATTGAGGTGTCACTGATTAAACACTGGGGTTCAGGAGTCACTGATTAAACACTGGGATTCAGGAGTCACTGATTAAACACTGGGATTGAGGGGTCACTGATTAAACACTGGGATTCAGGAGTCACTGATTAAACACTGGGATTCAGGAGTCACTGATTAAACACTGGGATTGAGGGGTCACTGATTAAACACTGTGATTGAGGGGTCACTGATTAAACACTGGGATTGAGAGGTCACTGATCAAACACTGGGATTGAGGGGTCACTGATTAAACACTGGGATTCAGGAGTCACTGATTAAACACTGGGATTCAGGAGTCACTGATTAAACACTGGGATTGAGGGGTCACTGATTAAACACTGTGATTGAGGGGTCACTGATTAAACACTGGGATTGAGAGGTCACTGATCAAACAGCGGGATTGAGGGGTCACTGATTAAACACTGGGATTCAGGAGTCACTGATTAAACACTGGGATTGAGGGGTCACTGATTAAACACTGGGATTCAGGAGTCACTGATTAAACACTGGGATTCAGGAGTCACTGATTAAACACTGGGATTGAGGGGTCACTGATTAAACACTGTGATTGAGGGGTCACTGATTAAACACTGGGATTGAGAGGTCACTGATCAAACACTGGGATTGAGGAGTCACTGATTAAACAGCGGGATTGAGGGGTCACTGATTAAACACTGGGATTCAGGAGTCACTGATTAAACACTGGGATTGAGGGGTCACTGATCAAACAGCGGGATTGAGGGGTCACTGATTATACACCGGGATTGAGGGGTCACTGATTAAACACTGGGATTGAGGGGTCACTGATTAAACACTGGGATTGAGGGGTCACTGATCAAACAGTGGGATTGAGGGATCATTATCTCAGCGTAAATAAGTTTCTCCTGAATTCTCTATTGTATTTGAGTAACTTTGGTTTCTTACTGAAAGAGTCGGGCTGATTTTAACCAGTGTATAATGGGTGATAGCGGGTTGACGGCCTGTCATGTACCCTTGCTTAATTTCCCTTCCAGTGACTTCAGATGGGGTAATGGGTGGCTTCAATTACCAGTGTCGAAAGTTAAAATTGGCTGTAAAATCTGCTGCTCTGGTTTGAACTGAAATTCGAATGTATAATCCAGTCCGATGCTCCAGTGCTGTACGAAGGGTGTCCTACAATTTTACAGATATTGTTTTTCCAATGAGGTGTTAATGAAATCCATTCAGCCTGCCTGTAACAAACCCAAAAAGCAGCAAGGAGTTCTCCTAATTTCCTGGCCAACATTTTTCCTTCAACCCACACGACCAAAAAGAAAACCAATTAATGGTTCATTTCTATTTCTTTCTCTCTGGGATATTACTGATACAAAATGGCTGCAATTTCCCCTCATAAAGTACAGTCATTATTCATAACTATAAAACAAGAAATGCTGGAAATACTCAGGTCTGGCAGCATCTGTGGAGAGAGAAGCAGGGTTAGCGTTTCAGGTCAGTGACCCTTCATCAGAACTGGCAAAGGTTAGAAATGTAATAGGCTTTAAGTAAATAAAGCGGGTGTGGGCCAAGCGATAACAAAAGTGAAGGTGTTGATAGGACAGGGTCACAGAGAATAACTGACCAGAAGGCCATGGAGCAAAGGCAAACGGTATGTTAATGGTGCTTTGAAAGACAAAGCGTTAATGCAGAGAGGGTGTTAATGGACTGAAAAATGAACAGCCCAGGCCCAAAGCACAAACATGAAAAAACAGTGGGCAGGCACGTGGTAAGAGAAATGAATGACGAAACAAACTGAAATAAAATAAAATAAAAAGAAAAACGAAAATAGAAAAAAAAAACTGAAAATAAAAAGGGGTGGGCCCGGTCATGCTCTGAAATTATTGAACTCAGTCATTATTCAAATCACCTTGAGGTGTTATTAATTAATCAGGTGCTATTTAAAAATGCAGCTTATTTCTATTATAACTCCAGTGAACTTTCCTCTGGTTCTTACACTCCACCTCGTATGCTAAATAACTCTGCTTTCCCTTTCCCCTACAGTCTACAAGTTTACAAGCACAGACAATAGGAGCAGGGGTAGACCAGGCCCTTAAGCCTGCTCCTACATTCAACAAGATCATGGCCAATCTTCTGCATCAACTACACTTTCCCCCACTATCCCCAACTCTCTTAATTCCCCCCAGAATCTATCAACCTCACGAATATCCTCAATGACTGAGGATCCGCAGCTCTCTGGCATAGGGAATTCCAAAAATTCACAATCATTTGAATGTAGAACTTCCTCCTCATCTCTGTCCTAAATGGCTGCCGACATCCTGAGACTATGACCTCGAGTTCTACACTTTCCAGCCTGGAGAAACAGCCTCTCAGCATCTACCTTGTCATGTGCCCTTAAAGAAGTTTATACATTTTCAATTCGATCACATCTCATTCTTATAAACTGCCAAGAATATCGGCCCATTCTGCTCAATGGCTTTATAAACCCAGGCTTGGCATCATCTAGCTGCTCTGTAATGATCTGCCCTCTTTGCTCTGTTCAGCAGGATGTTATCCTGCACAGGAGCACATGGCCTTTCACCCAGGTTTCTCAATTTAAAAACAAACACTGAAAACGGGAGGAAAAGTCTCATTCTAGTTCTTAGTACAAAGTATTCCCCATTTTATAAAAAAAAAGACTTTGAGTTGTTTTTAATTAAAAAAAAAAGTAAAACAATTTTCTGAGATGCTGGGATGCTGAGTTGGGTCTTGCCTTCCACTTCTGGCTGGGGCCCAATCTGAAGCTGCCTAATTCTAGCTGCCCACCAGATACCGCACCCTGAAGTCAATATTGTGGGTTACTGAGGTGGGAGGTGGTGGGGCGGTGGTGGGGTTAGCAAACTCCTAGCCCAGCTACTGTCCCTGCAACCACTTTGGGACTTGTAAACAAAATTACACTTTGTACGTGTCCATGGACTGCAGCGGTTCAAGAAGGCAGCTCACCACCACCTTCTCAAGGGCAATTAGGGATGGGCAATAAATGCAGGCCTAGCCAGTGACATCCGCATCCCAGGAACAAATTTTTATAAAGTGTTTCTCTAAACAGAAAGCGCTGCTTGTAGGCGTTACCTTCCCCCTATAGTTACCAGCAATGCTGAGCCTATCATTTGAACCTGATGCTGTGGTTTTGTGAAAAGTGGGACATTCTGATGGTTAATCCACCATACAACCTGTGCATTACCAAAACGATGTCATGGAAATTGATGTTCTCATTTATGTGAATGAAGTTTGGGCACTGCTATAATGAATGCAAACTTTTGTTATAACTTTGACTTGCCCTGCTGATGGTCTAGTGGCTGGGGGTACTGCTAGAGGGAGGAGTGGGAATGTGGGGAGTTCATATTTACCGATCCCGCCCATGGGAAAACCGACGTTACCAATTCAGCCTCCTGTTTATACCCTGTCCATTTTATGCTCCATTGAAGTCAACAGAAAGTAAAGTCGAGCTGGGCATAAAAGTGGTAGGAGATCTGATTCCATTTCTCGCTGTCGGGTTAGGTTAAAATTACTCCCTTGGTGTCTAGCTTCATGCATGCATGCCTTGAATGAGAAACTAAAAAGCGAGTACATATCACTGACTTCAGAATGGGAAGAGAGTTTCCAGGGAGTAGGTAAAGAAATGCTCCAAAAAATGTTTTCTAAAAATGCAATTCTTCAGTTTACTTGGAATTGGTGAAGACTTTAGGAGTTGATCTCAACGGAGGCTTTAAATTGAACTGTTCTTGCTCTAGGAACTCCGCGAGGACAATATAGTCTTAATCGAGACCAAGACCATGTTGGAGGAACAACTGATCATTGCACGGGCTCGATGTGACAAGCTGCACGACTTGGAGAAAGAGAATCTGCAACTCAAATCAAAACTGCAGGATATTGAACTGGCAAGTGCTGCTCCATATTTATCACAGAAACCAATGATAATTCTCCCATTGCACTCGGTTAGATATTATTAAAGGCCAACAATGGGTTAGCATCTCAGTATTGAGGTTCTTGGTTGGAATGTTGTTAAAAGTTGCATCAGTGAGTGTGAGAATTTGTGCTCTGTGTGGTTCACTGGTATTAAGTTGCCCACTGTGTTGTTATCGTGATATGCTGGTCCCCTGTTAGCTATATGTGACTGCAGTCCCACATTCCATGTAATTTTTGTTTGGCATGGCTATTCAGGATTACAGAACCAAGGCCTGAAGAGGGAGTTAAGATGCAGATCAGCCGTGACCTAATTGAATAGTGGAATAGGCTTATTGGGCTGAATGGCCTCCTCCTGTTCCAATGTTCCCCACCACGGGCCCCACCCTTGTGTCTTCCAGACGGGTCTGTTAGGTTACAGTCAGGAACCCTGGGGGGGGGGCGGGGGGTGGGTGGTGAGGGAGCTGGGGGTGGGCTGAGGCTAATTGTCACATCCCTACGGCTGAGATTGGTTAATTAAATGTGGAACCACCCTCGTCCATGCAGGGCCAATGCCAGGTGCTTTAATCGGCTGGTCCACTCGGTGGTTGGATGTGGTGGGAGGTGGATGGACACTGGTTACTGCCGTCCACCTGAGCACGTGCTCTGGCTGACGGTCAAGTTCCAGACAATTGACAAAGATCCTTGTGTCCACCTTCTACGTTTTCCAGGATCGGGAGGCTGATCGGAAGCGCATTGAAGAGCTTCTGGAGGAGAATATGGTACTGGAAATTGAGAAGAAACAGAGCATGAATGAGTCTGCACACCTGGGTTGGGAGCTGGAGCAGATGTCAAAGAGCACCGACCTCATGGATGGTAGGTTTCACCTCATGCACCATCACTGAGCTTGAGTGATGTAATTCGTCAATCATTGATTAAATGGCAGAGAGAGGCTATTGAACTCTAATGGAAGGTTGTAGTGGGGGAGGGTGCAGGGGGAATTAAACAAGGGTACAGCAGTGTAGTGGTTACTTTGCTGGACTAGTGATTCAGAGATTGGAAAGAGAGTTCATTGACCACCATAGCAATTTGAGTCTTTGAATTCAGTTTTAAAAAGCTGGTAAAAGTGAAGTAAAAGTGGCCGTGAAGCTTTCGTATTGTCAAAACAGCACAGCTAGTTCAGTGCTGCCTCTTTTGAGGATAGAAACCTGCCGTCCTGACCTGCTGTGGTCTATATGTGACTCCGGTCCCACACCAACTTGATTGACTCTCAACTGCCCTCTGAAATGTCCCAGCGAACCAATTGTATCACAATCCCTCTAGGAAATGAACAATAAAATTCCAGCTTTGCAAAAGTGCACAGAATGGAGTAGAATTTTTTTTTTTTAATTTGCAAAAGAAACTTCTCGTTAGAGCTCTGTTGGCCTCCTGGGATAGTATCGACCTGCAGCAATGATTTCTGACAAAAGAGAATTCTTTAGAACTACTTAGATGTGAACAGCCCCGTGATGGAGAAAATATCTGCAATTCCATCATTGAACAAATGCTTGTAGAATGGATAAGAAATGAACTGATGACCAAACAAACTTTCCCTTCAGCAATCCCCATTATCAAGCTCCTAATCAGAGCTTAGGTCAGTAGGAGAGGGTTTTTGTGTAGGTCTGAAAGCAACTAAACTCTTCAAACCTGCACCAAAAAGCTCTTCAGAATGTATTGACCTTCCTTTCAAAACTCCATCCCAAAATAGCCTTGTCATTCATGCTTCGAGTGTCCCTACTTTGGGAGTGAAGATGCAGATGGAAAAAATCATTTTCCTGGCATTACTGAAGATGCATTCACTTTTTTTATTCATTCATTCATGAGGCATGGGCATCGCTGACTAGGCCAGCATTTATTTTCCATCCCTAATTGTCCTTGAGAAGGTGGTGGTGAGCTGCCTTCTTGATCCACTGCAGTCATTGGGGTGTAGGTACACCGACAGTGCTGTTAGGAAAGGAGTTCCAGGATTTTGACCCAATGACAGTGATGTAGTTCCAAGTCGGGATGGTGTGTGACCTGGAGGGGAACTTGCAGGTGGTGGTATTCCCATGCATCTGCTGCCCTTGTCCTTCTAGGTCGAAGAGGTCCTGGGTTTGGAAGGTGTTGTCAAATGAGCTTTGGCAAGTTGCTGTAGTACATCTTGTAGATGGTACACACTGCTGACACTGTGTGTCAGTGATGAAGGGAGTGAATGGTTAAGGTGATGGATGGGGTGCCAATCAAGTGGGCTGTTTTGTCCTAAATGATGGTGAACTTCTTGAGTGTTGCTGAAGCTGCACCCATCCGGGCTTTGGGGAGACAGGAGGTGAGTTACTCACTGCAGAATTCCCAGCCTCTGACCTGCTCTTGTAGCCACAGTATTTATGTGGCTGGTCCAGTTAAGTTCTGGATCAAAGGTAACCCCAAGATGTTGATAGTGGGGGATTCAGTGATGGTAATTTGACTGAAAGTCAAGGAGAGATGGTTAGATTCTCTCTTGTTGGAGATGGTAATTGCCTGGCACTTGTGTGGCGTGGATATTACTTGCCCTGATCCCAAGCCTGAATATTGTCCAAGAAAATTGCCTTTTGAGCCTTAGGTGTGTTTTAATTGTGAAGTTTCTGTGGCTTTATTTTGTGGAAAAATTTTCGGCAACATCTGTTAAGGAGTCCTCACTGTGCTGAAAGTGTAACTTTCACTGTGCTGACTTCCTTCTTTGTGGAATTGCTGTTTACCTGTGATGACGGTAATTACTGACTATTTTAAAATTGGCCTTGATTCAAAAAGGAATCTGATTGTGGAGTTGAGGATGGGTAAGTGTGGTTTTTATTTTGGAAATTGAAACCTTTGGTTTTTATATTCAGTGACAAAATCGTACTTGTATTTAGTTGCATATCCACAGTTTTCCTCATTTTCAAAGTTAGTTGCTCTTTCTCCCAATAACTATATAGAAAGGTATAGTACAGAAGGCCATTTGTCACCCCATTGTCCCTGTGCCGGCTGTTTGAAAGAGCTATCCCATTTGTCCCACTCCCCTGCTCTTTCCTCATAGCCCTCCAAATTTTTCATTTTCCACTCTATATCCAATTCCCATTTGAAAGTTACTATTGAATCTGCTTCAACTACCCTTTCAGGCTGTGCATTCCAGATCACAACAACTCACTGCATTTAAAAAAAAAATTCTCCTCGTCTGCATTCGGCTTTTTTGCTGATGATCTTGAACAGCTCCTCCTTCAACAGAATTCTATCCTTTCTCTTCCCTCCAGAACTGTTGTCATATTTCATCAAAGAATTAACCAGTCTTCTCTGCACATTGTTTCAACCTGTAGCCGGTTCTGACTCGACGGCTTCCCCCTCTATTGCTTATAATTCCATGTCAAAACTTAATTCACACAATAAATTGTTTTTAGAGTGCAGCAATTGTTCTTATGTAGGCAAATGGAGCAGTCACCTGTGTTTTCAGCACCCTACAAATAGCAGCAAGGTGACTGACTGGTTAACCAGCTTGCTTTTTGGCAGTGTTGGTTGAGAGATGAATGGTGACCAAGAGATAACGAGTGAGCACATCCCTCTTCTTTGGTCCCATCGGATCTGTTTAAACATCCACCTGAATCACTGGAGTACAAAAACAGGACATTTAACATGTCATGTTTATATCCTGGTTACTTCTCAATGAGGGGTCGTAATTCCAGCTGGATGTTTGACAGAAGTGTGTCAGTTTAGTGTTGGTATGAAGCTGGAATTGCTTCATACTTGTGTTAAATCTGTAGTTCAAATGTACCCTTACTTAGTGTATGCAAAACACAATCCAGGTTTAGGCTGATTAGTGGCAAGTAACATTCGCGCCACACAAATGCCGGGCAATGACCATCTCCAACAAGAGAGAATCTAACCATCTCCCCTTGACATTCAATGGCATTACCATCGCTGAATCCCCCACTATCAACATCCTAAAGGGCTACCATTGACCAGAAACTGAACTGGAGTAGCCATATAAATACAGTGGCTACAAGAGAAGGTCAGAGGCTAGGAATCCTGCGGCGAGTAACTCACCTCCTGACTCCCCAAAGCCTCCACCATCTACAAGGCACAACTCAGGAGTGTGATGGAATACTGTCCACTTGCCTGGATGGGTGCAGCTCCAACAACACTCAAGAAGCTTGACACCATCCAGAGCAAAGCAGCCCCCTTGATTGGCCCTCCCTCCACCACCGATGCACAGTGGCAGCAGTGTGTACCATCTACAAGATGCACTGCAGTAACGCACCAAGGCTCCTTAGACAGCACCTTCCAAACCCGCGACCTCTACCACCTCAAAGGACAAGAGCAGCAGATGCATGGGAACACCACCACCTGCAAGTTCCCGTCCAAGTCACACACTTGGAACTATATCGCCGTTCCTTCACTGTTGCTGGGTCAAAATCCTGGAACTCCTTTCCTAATAGCACTGTGGGTGTACCTACCCCAAATGGACTGCAGTTCACCACCACCTTCTCAAGGGCAATTAGGGATGGGCAATAAATGCTGGCCTGGCCAGTGATGCCCACATCCCATGAATGAATAAAAAAAAAAATTTGAAGCCATGCACATTTCCTTCCAAACTTTTAAGTAGCTGCATTAGAGTTAATTCTCTTTGTCGAACACTTGCCAGGGTTTTGTGCTCATCAGGATGGGGAATGGGACACTTTGATATTTGTGTCTGTTGAGGGCACTGAGCTCTTTAGAGTTCTGTTCCAATCCAATTTCTTGTTCCTCTCCTCGCAACGATAACCTCACATTCCTGTAATGGTACAGTTTTTCCATGCCTCTAACATCCTTCAGGTACCAGTCCTGTCTCAGTGGATAGTGCTCTCACCCCTGAGATTTGACCATATAATCCAGGCTGACCCTCCAGTGCAGTCCTGAGGAAATGAAATTCAAGACTGTTCTGGCGTAACAAGAGTTTGAAGCATCGTTGTTCGGGAATCTTTTCTCTGGGGACCATCTGAAGCTGAAGTTACAATCATTCATAGGCTTATAGCACTTAATGCTCCCCCTTCATGTTGGAAGACCTTATCTTAAATATTACAGCCTTGGTGTACTTCTGATTTCACTGTACTACTGATTTATTGCTCTGCATCGTCTTCTTTTGACTGTCTTTCTCTGCCCTCTCCTTAGAATCATAGAATTTTGTAACACAGAGCCTGTGTTGGCTCCTTGAAAGAGCTACCCAATTAGTTTAATTTCCCTTTCTCTTTCTCCACATCTCTCTAAATATTTCCCTTTGGAAGTATTTATCCAGTTCCCTTTTGAAAGTTACGATTGAATCTGCCTCCACCAGGCAGCGCATTCCAGATCTACAGAGCCAGCAGGTACTCGATGGGCCGAATGAACTCCTTCTGTGCCATAAATGACTCTATCATCGTAACTTGCTGCATAAAAATATTCTCCTCATCTCCCCTCTAGTTCTTTTGCCTTAAATCTGAGGCGTCTGGTTTACTGACCCGCCTGCCACTGGAGACAGTTTCTCCTTTCCTTTATCAAAACCGCTGAGAATTTTGAACATCTCTAATGAGTCTCCCCTTGTATGTGATCTTTTTGCAGCCAGTCGCAAGTCATTTGTGCTTGAGATGAATGAGTCTGCATTGAGTCGGATCCTGAAGCTGGAGAAGGAGAACCAGAGTCTGCAACATGATGTTCAGGAGCTCCAACAAGCTTTACTGGCGGCAGAGGAAAGCAATGCTAGAATTGTGGAGCTGGAGAAAGAGAGCGAGCTTCTTAATATTAAGGTTTGAAATGGGCATCTGGGCGTCATGCCTGTTATACAGTTTAGGAAGCCTTATGTATACCAAACATTATTCAGCCAAGAAATCCCATGTATATTCATTTCAAGTTGCTTTCTGAAGCCAAAAGCATGCTGCCATCTGCTCCCTCCCCCAATGCTACCTAGAAGAGATTGCATTGTGGCGAAGGAAATTGTACATAGTCGATTGGAACAATGGGCCAGAGTGACTGTTTGGCCTCGCATTCTCAGCCATGGCCGTATGGTTAGCACTCTCACCTCTGAGTCAGAAGGGCGTGGTTCAAGCCCCACTCCAGAGACTTGTGCATTTAATCCAGGCAGACACTCGGTAGTACTGGGAGAATGCTGCAGTGTCGGAGGTGTCGTCCTTTGGATGAATCAGAATCATAGAATGGTTACAGCACAGAAGGAGGCCATTCAGCCTGTCGTGTCTGTGCCAGCTCTCCCTAGCAACTCAGCTAGTCCCACTATCCCTGCCCCCTTTCCCTGTAGCCCTGCAATTATCTTCTGGTCGGGTGCTATCCCAGTCCCTTTTGAATGCCTTCATTGAACCTGCCTCCACCACACACTCAGGCAATGCATTCCAGATCCTAACCACTCACTGCATAAAAAAACTTCTCCTCATGTTGCCATTGGTTCTTTTGCCATTCACCTGGATGAGAAGTTTATCTGAGGCTGTGTCTGCCCCCATGGCAATATTACACAAAACAGCAGAGGAGCTCTCCCCAGTGTCCTGGCCAATATTTATCCTTCAAGTAACATCACCAGAAACTGAGGTTCTAATCATTATCACATTGCTGTGTATGTGGGAGCTTGCTGTGCACACATTGGCTGCTGTGTTTCCTAAATTACAATAGTGACTACACTTCAAAAGTACTTTGTTGGGTGTAGTGCTTTAGGACGTTCGGAGCTTGTGAAAGGCGCTATAGAAATGCAAGTCATAGAAACATAGAAAATAGGAGCAGGAGTAGGCCATTTGGCCCTTCAAGCCTGCTCTGCCATGCATTACGATCATGGCTGATCATCCAACTCAGTAACCTGTCCCCGCTTTTGCCCCATACCATTTGATCCCTTTAGACCCAAGAGCTATATCTAACTCCTTTTTGAAAACATTCAATGTTTTGGCCTCAACTGCTTTCTGTGGTAGCGAATTCCACAGGATCACCACTCTCTGGGTGAAGAAATTTCTCCTCATCTCAGTCCTGAAAGGTTTACCCCATATCCTTAGATTATGACCCCTGGTTCAGGACTCTTCCACCATCGGGAACATCCTTCCTACATCTACCTTGTCAAGTCCTGTTAGAATTTTATAGGTTTCTATGAGATCCCCCCTTCACTCTTCTGAACTCCAGCGAATATAATCCTAACCGACTCAATCTCTCCTCATACGTCAGTCCTACCATCCCAGGAATCAGTCTGGTAAACCTTCGCTGCACTCCCTCTACAGCAAGAACATCCTTCCTGAGATACAGAGACCAAAACTGCACACAATATTCCAGGTGTGGCCTCACCAAGGCCCTGTATAATTGCAGCAAGACATCCCTGCTCCTGCACTCGAATCCTGTCACTATGAAGACCAACATACCATTTGCCTTTTTTACCGCATGTTGACCAAATCCTATTTTGATCGCTACTGTGTTTTCAGGTGGGGAAACTTCAATCTGAACTTGATCAGGAGAAACAAAGTAACCAAGACATGGGCAGCCTGAGTGAGGAGCTTCTGCAAGACAAATCCCAGCTAAAGGAAAGCATGGAGGCTCTCCGAGCTGAAAAAGAGAGACGGGTAAAACTAGAGAATGACATAAGTGTGCTGAACATTCAAGTCACAGTTATACTAACAGTTGTGCTACTGTAAAGTGCATTTTGCTTCTGCTTCCCACCATGCACCCTCCATAATCTTGAGCTCATCCAAAGCTCTGCTGCCTGCATTCTAACTCCCACCGTTATATTCGCTCATCAACCCCATGCTCACTGACCTGTATTTGTTCCCAGTCTGCCAACCCCTTGATTTAAAAATTGTCTTTGTTTTCAAATCCCTCCATGGCCTCACCCCTCCTCATCTCTCCAACCTCCTGAAGCTTCACAACCCTCCCAGCTGTCTGCATTCCTTCAATTCTGGCGTCTTGAGCATCCTTGATTTTAATCGCTCCACCATTGGCAGACATGCCTTCAGCTAACTAGGCCCTGATCTTTGAAATTCCCTCCCCCCTCTCTCTCTCTCTCTCTCCTTTTAAGAAGCTCCTTAAAATTATATTTCCTTATGTAACTCGGTTTCAACTTCTGTTTGATAACGCTCCTTGGGACATTGTTTGTGTAACTCCCAAGGTCGAGTGCTGACTTTAACTGGTACACATGGTTTGCGATCAGCACCACGTTATCAGACTTCCTGGGCATTTTATGAATGTCCCTTCTGCCTTTTGACTGTAAGGTCCTACACAAACTGAATTTGGACAGTCTCAAGCTAGTTTCCTATAGGACCGCATTAATTTGGCAATCTTACTCGGGAGAAACCAGACGAATGCTGGTGTGTGAAATCGTGCAGTAGAGGATTTGCTTCCAAGGTTGAAAATTACATTGATGATCAGCATAGAGGCACATTTAATCAAAGTGTTCTGTATCTGGGGTGGGAGCATGTCACACAAGTAGCTGGTGCCTGTAATGGGAAACTGTTGCGTTTTCTAATTCTCATAATCTTCACCTTGCTGCATGATGAAGCCAGCGGAGAAAGATGAGAGTGTGTTTCCTCAAAGAAGATTCTTTATACTCTTGATGCATTCGATGTGATCGGGGGGCCAAACTGCAAAGGCCAAATTTTGCCATAGATCAAAATTTTATTCTATGCTGCCACAAAATCTGAAACTCAATAGTCTCTTACTGTCAGCACACAGCCAGAATCTGATAACGGGTTGACAGAGAAAGGCTGATGTGTGTCAGCTTTTGAAAGCACCTGTTTTTACCATAATAGATCTGTCTGGTATTAATTGACACACGAGACGTATTTCCCCATTGTTCGTTCTTGTATATCTATCCATCCATCCAATAATCTAATCCCATGTTTTTCTAACTGGTCATTAGAAGAGATTAAAAACGTACAATGGTCTGATTCTCCTTATGTTCATAGAATCTTGCAGCACAGAAGGAGGACATTATGCCATTTGTGCCTGTGCTGGCTCCTCGAAATCTGTCCAGTTTAGTGTCACACCCTAGCTTTTTCCCCATAACTCTGCACATTTGTCAACGTCAAGTGCATATCCAATTGCTTTTGAAAATTCCTATGGAATCTGAATCCACTGTACTTTCAGGTTGTGTGTTCCACATCTTAACTTGCTGTGTTGGGGGGTGGGTGGGGGGGGATGGAAATAAAAGTCTGTGTGGGTTGGGAATATGTTTTGAGATGTGTAGAGTCTGACCTTTCTCCTGTTGCTTGATTCTTCAGTGTTTTCATTTTCATTTGAGCTGGGGGACTGTTACTGATAGTTTCTCTGATCCTTCGTATCCAGGTAAAGGAACTGCAGGAAGAGAATGAACACTTAAAGCAGACAGTCTGTTCACTTAGGGAACGTTCTCAAATCAGTGCTGATGCAAGAGTGAAGGACATAGAGAAGGAGAATAAAACCCTTCATGAGACCATCACAGAGACTAGTGGCAAGCTAGCCAAACTTGAGTTTGAAAAGAAACAAGCCCATAAGGAACTCCTACACTACAAAGAGAAAGAGGAAAAGGCAGAAGCACTGGAGAAAGATGTTCACAAACTTGAGCAAGAGAATGAAAAACTTCAGAAACAGGTGGCTTCTTTGAAGATCACATGTGAGAATGTTAGGTCCCTTGAACAAGATAATTCAAACCTCGAGTTGGAGAATAACAAACTCAAGAAGTCTCTCAATAGCTTGCAAAATGTGTCTATCAAGTTGGAAACTGTAGAGAAGGACAATAAGCAGTTGGATGAGGAGAACTTGGAGCTGAGGAGGATGGTGGAAACATTGAAGTTCACAAGAACAAAATTAATCAAATTAGAAATGGAGAACCGTGAACTGGAAAAGGAGAAGGGTGAACTGAGGAAAAATGTGGAATCATTGAGGACCTTGAATCGGAAATCTGAACGATTGGAAATTAGCTACCAAAGTCTGGATTCTGAAAACCAGAGACTTCAGCAGGTTCTGGATAACAGTAACGCAAAGATCCAACAACTTGAGAAGGATCTACAGGACACCGAGAATGAAAATCACATTCTGCAGAAGAACTTGGAGGAGCTGAAGATCTCCAGCAAAAGACTGGAGAAGCTAGAAAAGGACAACAAGGTGTTGGAGCATGAAGCTGCACAACTTGAAAAGGACAAGAAGACATTGGACAGAGAGAACAAACGGTTGCGGCAGCAGGTAGAACTGAAAGATACAATCTTAGATGAGAATAGTCTAAAACTGTCGAGCATGGAGAAGGAAAAGAGAACACTGGAAAAGGAAGTGGGCAAATTCAAGGAGACCACGAACAAGGTGAAGGAGCTGGAAGTTGACAATAAAGAACTGTTCAAGCAAGCTACAATTAATAAGAGGACACTTGCTACACTGAGAGAGGTAGGCGATGTGGAGATCTGCCTTATTGATACTAAATGGTCCCTCAATTTGTTTTAACCTCTTTCGCAGGACAAAATATGAGCATCTTGTACTTACCCTCAAGTCAACCCTTGACTCTGCTTGTTTTTGGTGTCCTGGTCTAGCAGTGTGGCATTGAACCAAACAGACTGTATACTTGCCAAATGTGAGCCCTGGTCTTCGAGTCTGCCAATTTCAGTCAGTGGAGGAGGGTGTGTCTTTAAAAATATACACAAGGTTCCCACTCCTGATCACTGCTGAATGGCAAGTGCTTGAGCACAATGAGGAAAGGACCAGGCTCAAATGTGATTTATCTTTGAATAGCCTGCCAATTCTGCTTTAAACTCTCTGCTTGAAAAAGGAGAGAAGGCTGCCATGGTAACAAGATCCAGTGCTTTTGGTAGAGCAGTGGAGGGTGTAGGAAAGAGGGAGAAGGGAAAAGAATCTCTAATTTGAGTGTAAACAAGTCAAAATGACACTGTCCAATAACCATTAAATCTAAAGCACTTGTATCTTTTCTTTATGGAGGCTGTGTGAAGTGGGAGAGGAGGAGCAAGTGAGGTAGAAAGGGGGGCAAAGTTTTTGGTATGGGATACTGAACTGGTTGGTGTATGTAATATACTGGCAAGCATACCTGACTGGAGTTATATTCTAATTTTTAACCATGCTCCCTTTCTGCAGTCTCACTGTTTTGGGTGTAGGAGGGGTGTGCAGGGCGATGATTGTGTGTCCAGCGATTGATGCTGAGGCTTCAAGTTTTGCAGTTTACATTAATGTTTTATATTTCGAAGTTCAAATTGGTGAGATTCCTGATTATTAATAAACATAGGTGCGGGGGAGGGCAAAGCAGTTGGTGGTGAGGATCCACAGAATGAACTCGATAAAAGCTGTCAGCAAAACAGTAGCAGAAGAAATTCAATATAGGTAAGTATAAAAGAAGGAAGGAAAAGTGGGCATTGTGTTCCGTAAGTGATGTGGATATAGCTAGAAGTGTAATTCAGAGATTGAGGGCACTTTGGTAGACTGAAATGTCGTAATATGTTCAGTCTCTGTGGAGCAATAATTAACAAACCGGCGGCAGTGGCGCAGTGGTTAGCACCGCAGCCTCACAGCTCCAGGGGCCCGGGTTCGATTCCAGGTACTGCCTGTGTGGAGTTTGCAAGTTCTCCCTGTGTCTGCGTGGGTTTTCTCCGGGTGCTCCGGTTTCCTCCCACAAGCCAAAAGACTTGCAGGTTGGTAGGTAAATTGGCCATTATAAATTGTCACTAGTGTAGGTAGGTGGTAGGGAAATATAGGGACAGGTGGGGATGTTTGGTAGGAATATGGGGTTAGTGTAGGATTAGTATAAATGGGTGGTTGATGTTCGGCACAGACTCGGTGGGCCGAAGGGCCTGTGTCAGTGCTGTATCTCTAATCTAATCTAATCTAATCAAACACAATGCTGAATATTCAGACAATGCAGAATAGTGTGGGTCAGGACAGAGTAGGAGGAAGTCATACTTAAACTGGCTCTGGCCAGACCAAAGCTTGAGTACCATGTCCAGCTCTGTCATCAAAACCATTCAAGCCTGAAAGGCTATGCAGAGAAGAGCCATGGGCTACTACTTGGTGTCAGAGGACTGGGTACGGATAAAAAAAAACTGGAGATATTCTGGTTCTTTAGCTGGAGAACAGTTCATTGAGAAGGAATCTTGAGGGGGTGGTATCATAGTGGTAATATTAGCGAACTAGTAATCCAGAGGCCCAGACATGAGTTCAAATCCCACCATGGCAGCTGGGGAAATTTAAATTCAGTTAATAAATCTGGAATAAAATGATAGTCTCATTAATAATCATGAAACTACCAGATTTCTGTAAAATGCATCTGATTCCCTTCTGCCTTTCCAGGAAGCAAATCTGCTATCTTTACCCAGTCTGGTTTACACGTGACACCCACAGCAATGTGGTGGACTCTTAATTACCCTCTGAAATGGCCTAGCAAGCCACTCAGTTATATTAAACTGCTGCAGTAACACTGTAGGTGTACTTGCATCATGTGGACTGCAGCGGTTCAAGAAGGCAGCTCACTATCACCTTCTCGAGGGCAATTAGGGATGGGCGATAAATACTGATCTTGCTAGTGATGCTCACATCCTGAGAACAATTTTTTTTTTTTTAAAGTGTGTGTTTGTACAAAATAGTAATCCATGTAGAAAAGGTAACTCCAGAACAGTTGGACAGGAGCACCAAGGGTTAGACATGAAAAACATCTTGATGCAGAGTGGTTGACATATGAACTGAACTTCTAAGAAGGAGCATTAAGATTTATTGTTGGTGTTAATTGCTTTAGATGGACATGTAGTCCACATAGCCACAACTACCACACAAAAGTTCCCTCTAATCTCAAATTTCACCTGTAGTTTATTAAGTGTAAGACCCATGTCCTCTAGTTTAGCTTTCAGTCCCAGTTAATAGCCTACCAGGTCTACATTTTGGTATTTTAAAAATCAGAATTAGCTCCTTCATCATCATCTAACCAATACAAGTTTAACTCTGAGAATTCATAATTAAGAACACTAGGACCCTCATTTCTGTTCATTTTTACTTGTAGCCTCTCTCAACATCTCTCCTTCATTTTGAAGGTGTGACTTAAGAGTTGTATTACACACAATATACAGCACAGGAACAGGCCATTTGGCCAAATCAGTCCCATGCTGGTGTTTATGCTGCACTCCAGCCTCAATCTATCCTTCCTCATCAAATGTTTTCAGCATAACCCTCTATTCCCTTTTCCCGCATATGTTTACATAGCTTCCCTTAAATGCTTCTATAGAATTCACCTCAGCTACTCTATGCGGTAGCAAGTTCCGCATTCTCAGCACGCTCTGGGTAAAGACGTTTCTTCTGAATTCCTTATTTGATTTCTTGGTGACTATCTTATGTTGTAAGGAACATAGGAGATGGCCATTCAGCCCTTCGAGCCTGCTCCATCATTCCATACGATCATGACTGATCATCCACTTCAATGCTTTTTCCCCACACTATTCCCATATCCCTTTAAGTCATTGGTATTTAGAAATCTGTTAATCTCTGCTTTATACATACTCAATGACTGAGCTTCCACAGCCCTCTGGGGTAGGGAATTCCTAAGATGCCCTCTAGTTTTGCTCTTCGCCAGAAATAAAGACATTCTCTCTCTCTCTACTCTATCAAAACCTTCCATAATTTTAAAGACCTCCAACAAGGACATCCCTTAGCCTTCTCTTTTCAAGAGAAAAGAGACCCAGTCTGTCCATCCTTTCCTGATAGGGTATAACCTCACAGTTCTGGTATCCTGCTTAAAAATCTTCTCTGCATCCTCACCGGTGCCTCGATCTTTTTAAAAATAAGGTGACTAGTACTGTACACAGTAATCCATGTGCAAGAGGGACCTCTGCCTTGGGCGTCAGAATCTGCTCTGGATTATTTTCTCTCGATTCTGCTGGTGATTGGATTACCAGTGCGCCCAATGTTGGTGATCTATTAACATTGGTCTGACCTAATGTGTAATAAAAACAAGAAATGCTGGAAATGCTCAGCAGGTCTGGCAGCATCTGTGGAGAGAGCAGCAGAGTTAATGTTTCAGGTCAGTGCAGAGAAGATTTTTAAGCGTGATACCAGAACTGTGAGGAAAGGATGAACAGACTGGGTCTCTTTTCTCTTGAACAGAGAAGGCTGAGGGATGTCTTATTAGAGGTCTTAAAAATTATGGAAGGTTTTGATAGAGTAGAGAGAGAGAGAATGTTTTCATTTCTGGTGAAGAGCAAAACTAGAGGGCATCTTAGGAATTCCCTACCCCAGAGGGCTGTGGAAGCTCAGTCATTGAGTATGTATAAAGCAGAGATTGGCAGATTTCTAAATACCAATGCCTTCATCATAACTGGCAAATGTTAGAAATGTAATAGGTTTTAAGCAAGTAAAGTAGGGGTGGGGCAAAGAGAACAAAAGGGAAGGTGTTGATAGGACAAGATCACAGAGAATAACTGACCAGAAGGTCATGGAGCAAAGGCAAACGGTATGTGAATAGTGTAGTGAAAGACAGAGCATTAGTGCAGAGAGGGTGTTAATTGAAAGAAAAATGAACAGCACTGGTCCCAAGCACAAACATGAAAAAAACAGTGGGTAGGCACAGTAGAAACAAACAAACTAAAATAAAATAAAGAAATAAAAAATAACTAAAAATAAAAGAGGGGGTCTGTCATGCTCTGAAATTATTGAACTCAATGTTCAGTCCGGCTGGCTGTAGCTTGCCTAATCGGTAAATGAGATGCTGTTCCTCGAGCTTGCATTGATGTTCACTGGAACACAGCAGCAATCCCAGGACAGAGATGTGGGCATGGGTATGTGTTGAAATGGCCAGCAGCTGGAAGCTCGGGGTCATGCTTTCGGACTGAGCAGAGGTGTTCCGCAAAGCGGTCACCCAATCTGCGTTTGGTCTCCCCAGTGTAGAGGAGACCACATTGTGAGCAGCAAGTACAGTATACTAAATTGAAAGAAGTACAAGTAAAATCGCTGCTTCACCTGAAAGGAGTGTTTGGGGCCTTGGATAGTGAGGAGAGAGGACCTAATGGGTACGTCTCTATTCCAGGATCTCGTCAACGAGAAACTCAAGAGTCAACAGCTTTCCAATGAATTGGAAAAGCTTAATCAGGAGTTGGAGAAAATTGGTTTGACCAAAGAGAGACTTCTACAAGAGGAACACAACAGCGATGATAAGTAAGGAGACCCCTCTTCCTACTGGAGTCATTTGTTTATAAAGTAGCATACTTCCTCTAGTCTGTCCTTCACTATCTGCTATACTTGCAATGGTTCGTAAGTTACCAGAGAGACTATTGGATGTGTACAGTAGACTACAGGCTAATTGTGGGTCAATTCATTCCTTTAAAAAGGATCTGGAACACACCTGTCAGCTAACACTGAGGAAGAATGCCACATAATACAAGAAGTCATTAGAAAACTTGTAGACTGGGCAGTTAAGTGACAAGTGAACTTTAGCGTAGATGTGAGATGTTACTCCTACACTTTAGAAAATAATGGGGTAGAAGAACAAAGGGATCTAGGGGTACAGGTATACAAATCATCAAAAGCAGCATCGTAGGTCAGAAAAGCAATTAAAATGCTAACAGAGCATTGGGGTTTATTTCTGGGATATCAAATTTAAAAGTAGTGAAGTTATATTAAATTTGTATAGGACCCTGGTCGGGCTGAACTGAAAACACTGGAAGATGGTGTCAGATTTGAGAGGTTACAGCTATGGGGAAATATTGGGGCTTTTTTCTTTCGAAAATTGAGACTTAGAGGTGACCTTATTGAGGTCATTAAAATTATGAATGGGTTGAACAGGGTCGGTGTGGACAGATGTTTCCACTTGTGAGAGAATCCAAAACAAGTGGCGATAAATACAAGATAATTAATAAATCCATTAGGGAAATAAGGAGAAATTTCTCTCCTCAGAGAGTGGTTAGAATGTGGAACTCACTACCACAGGAAGTGGTTGAGGTGAATAACATTTTTTCAAAAGAAAAGCGAATAGAGAGATATGCTGAAAGGCTGAGATGAGGTAGATAGAATGGGAGGAGACTCGTAGGGAGTATAAAAACCAGCAGAGACTAGTTGGACTGAATAGCCTGTATCTGTGCTGTATATTCTATGTAAGCTGTTGAAAAAGGAGATTGAGGGTAAGAGAGAGGTTAATAAATCCTTTTATACCTGAGCATTGGGACAAGAGACGTTGATCAGGGCTAGAGGGCATCCATGATTGAGGTACTCCTATGAAAGAAGCTGGTTTGATGGGATAAGCTTTCTTATTTTGTTAATTGGATGTCCAGTTTATTCAGCCATGAACAAGTGACACGGGGTGCTTTTCTTTAATATGGAAAATTTGCATTTTTTGAGGGGGGGGGGGGAGAAGGGTGCATTTCTATATCCTCACAATAGTTGTGAACTTAGCTTTGAAGATGGAACAGAGTGAACATAAGAAAACCAAAAATAGGAGCTGGAGTAGGCCATTCGGCCCCTCGAGCCTGCTGCGCCACTCAGTATGGCTGATAGACTATCTCAGCTCTACTTTGCTGCCCAGTCCCCAGAACCTTTGCTTCCCTTTGTGCTCATAAATCTATCAACTCAGATTTGAATGTTCTCACAGCTCTCTGGCTAGAGAATTCCAAGGAGTCATAACCCTCTGAGATGAAGAAATTTCTCCTCTTCTCAGTCATCGTCATTTATGGCATAGAAGGAGGCTATTTCACCCATCGAGTCCATGCTAGCTCTCCACAGAGCAATCCAGCCAGTCTCACTCCCTCGCTCGATCCCCATAGCCCTGCAAATTTCTTTCTTTCAAGTGCCCATCCAATTTCCTTTTGAAATCACAGATTTGTCTCAGCTTCCAACACCCTCGTGGGCAGTGAGTTCCAGGTCATTATCACTCACTGCATAAAAAAGTTCCTCCTCACATTCCCTCTACATCTCTTGGACAAAACCTTAAATCTGTGTCTCCTAGTCCTTGTACTGTTAGTTAATGAGAATAGTTTTTCCTTGTCTAACTTATCTAAGCCTGTCATAATCTTGCACAGTACTATTACACCTCCCCTCAATTTCCTTTGCTCCAGGGACAACAACTCTTTATGCCGAGACTGTGAGCGCTGATTCTAGAGTCTCCAGCCAGGGGAAACAGCCTCTCAGCCTCTACCCTGTCAAACCCACGAAGAATTTTATACTGTTTCAATGTGATCATCCCTCATTCTTCTAAACTCCAGAGGATATAGACCATCCTACTCAATGGATAGATGTGCTCAAAGGAAGAGAATGTACAGATATGTGCATTCATCGTCTGCTAATTCTTACCAGCTATTTCTCTTGGGTTTTTAAATCTGCTTATATGTTTTAAGCCATTTACCTGACAGTTTATATCTTGAATTGTGGGAAAGGGCAGGAGATCGAGGGGTGACTTGGTGATGAGGGTCACGCTCCCACCCTGGCAGTTTGGGCAGGGCAGGCGGTTGAAAGTATAACCGGGCAAGATTCCCTACCTGTGAGCCAGGTTTCGGACAAAGGTAGTTCAGCGTCAAATCATAGAATAGTACAGAAAGGGTGCATTTGGCTAGTCGAGACTGTGCTGGCGGTTTGGAAGTTAGCCCCACTCTCCTACTCTTTGGCCATATCCCTGCAAATTTTTCTCCTAAGATTTATTCCAGTTCCCTTTTTGAAGCCTACCACTGAATCTGTTTCCAACACACTGTCGGGCAGTGCATTCCAAATCCTGACCATATGCTGCGTTAAAGTTTGGGTGTAATTTCCCAGCAGAGGAGTTGGTGGGGTGGGGGGGAATAGAGGCATTGGCAGTAGAGAGTATTTTATTGAATCATGTCCTTTCACCAGCTGTATGGAAGCTGGAATACTCTGACCTTTATTTGCTTTATATTGGAGAGCTCAGTAAATGTCCCACATGGGTTAGGGGGTTACGTACCATCCAGGACTGTCTTCATGAATTAAAGATTAATTTCTTCTTGTGAGCAAACCAGAGAAAAAACCATCTGGATGTTAAAACAAATTGTGTTTTTTTTTCCTGGTAAAATATTGGTGATGGTGGGGGTGGAAAGGCTGTTTGACCTGTTGGGGACCGTTACAAGTGGGAATTCACGTGATGAAACCTTCAGAGTTGGAAACCTGAACACGGGGTCAGAGATGCAATGGAGCTGTCAAAGGTCAGAGTGTTGATCTGTAAATATCCCCAGAGACATATCTGGTCATCTTTTGGAGAGGGTTGCTTAGTAAAAGTATTGGTGTAGGTTTGCAAATTGTGCTTGTCTCAAAGCCCTAGGGTTGTTCCGAAATATCAGGGACGTAATCTTTTTTTGCAGAGGGGTAGGGAATTCAAAAGGATTCCTCCATTGCTCAGTTGAAGTAAGAAAGTCAAAAGTGTAGGATTTCCTCAGCTTGTCGCCACTCACAAACATTACAATTGTGAACTCTCTTACTGCTGCCAGTTTCGTAATTAAAGAGCTTCAAAATCCATTGCACCCTCAGGAGCACTTGACGTATCTTGGGCTCTCTGGGAGAACGAAGCTGGAATCAGGTCTGGAGAAGTTGAGAGTGGCTGCAGGGCCTCGGCTGTTTGTAGGGGAGTCCCAGGAAAGTCTGTGTGGGCCCTTGTCCATGTGTGGTGCTCTCCATTATCAGCTGTTTATTGATTGCCTGTGAGGTAGCAGGGCTGAGAGAGAGTGGAATGACTTCGTAAAGGGCTCACTGTCCCGAGACAGAGGATGCACAATATTTCACCTTTCAGTTGATTGCTTCTGCAAACAATATTGCAAAGAGCTTTTAATAAACAGTGACAACAGTAGCTGGATAATAAGATAGGTCAGAGGACATGACAAAGCAATAGAGAGAAATTCTACTTTTCACACAGACCAGTCATTCTTTACCTCAGTTTTCCTTTTGTACTTTGAAGGCTGTGGTATGATTGGTTTGGAGCAGTATGAAAATGGTAATGAGTCAGGGGCACTTGGCTCATCTGGTCCATTGCTTCCATTGTCCTTTCCTGGTGCCTCACAATCATTGTGTATCTGTGGATAATGGACTTCCCTAACAATCACCTTCCTCAATCCACTCTGGCCAATGGCAAACGAGCCGGCACCAGGTGTGTAATACCTTTCTCTCTCATAAATTTCCCTCTCCCTCTCTTTCTCTCCCCCTCTCTCTCTCTCGCTTTCTCCCTCCCCCTCCCTCCCCCTCCCTCCACCTCCCTCCCTCTCCCACCCCCTCCCTCCCACACCCCCAGCCCCTCCCACACGCCCAGCCCCCACTCCCCCCTCTCCCTCCCCCTCATCCCACCCTCCCTCCCCCCTCCTCCTCCACCTCCTCCTCCCACCCCCTCCTCCTCCCTCCCTCCCCCTACCCCTCCGTTTCCCTCCCCCTACCCCTCCGTTTCCCTCCCCCTACCCCTCCGTTTCCCTCCCCTTCCCTCCCCCTTCCCTTTCCCTCCCCTTCTTCCCTTCATAGACTCATAGAATAACAAAGCACAGAAGACCATTCCACCCATTGTGTTTGTGCTGGCTCTTTGCCAGAGCTGTCTAATTAATCCCACTCCTCTGCTCTCTTTCCCCCATAGCCCTGTATATTTTTCCCTTCAACGATTTAGATCACTCCTTTCTCAGCAAAATTTGTCCCTCAACTCACACAAACCTAACCGATCTGGTTGTTTATCTCATTTCTGTTTGTGGGACCTTCCTGTGTACAAACTGGCACCTGTGATTGTCTATGTAACAGTCACTATATTTCAGAGGTACCTCTATTGGCTGTGAAGCCCTTTGGGCGTGAAAGGCACTACATAAATGCAACTTCTTTTACTGTTTCTCTCCATCACTTCCCCCTCTTTCACTGGGATGTCCCCCAGCCCCTCTTAGCTGGGTAGCTGTTACAAAGAATGTGTGGTGATGATCAGACTCTTGTCACAAATCGTCTGCTTCTCTGAAGCCACTGGTTGTCAGGTGAGCTCCATGGGCTGGGCCAGACTGACCCTGAGGTTATCTATCCTGCGATTGGTGCCAGTATTTGCTCCTTGAAATGAGGTGGGGAGCAGGCTGGCTGAGATTGAAGTCTCTGTGCCGCGGTGAGTTCTTCCATCTGCAGGCCATGCCGAAAACTGATCAAGCATTGCCTCAACAGCAACAGGTAGCCTGTGTGTTTGGAAGCAATGCATTTTTTAATAACAAGTAAACTTCTCTCTTTAAATTGAAGATGAATTACAGGTGGGGTTGAACGAGAGCTAGCTGAAGCTGATGCCGTTTGCTGCTTTTCTCCTCCAACTTGCGATGAAATTGAATCAGATTTGCCAATTCTGTTAATCAATTTAACTTATTTCTACAGCGCACTCTCCCCTACCCTCGCATTTAATCTCCTCCCACAGCCCATGTACACTCTCCCCTCTCATAGACCCTACCCTCCCATTTAATCCCCTTACAGCCCGTGTACACTCTCCCCTCTCATAAACCCTACCCTCCCATTTAATCTCCTCCCACAGCCCATGTACACTCTCCCCTCTCATAGACCCTACCCTCCCATTTAATCTCCTCCTACAGCCCATGTACACTCTCCCCTCTCATAAACCCTACCCTCCCATTTAAACCTCCTACAGCCCGTGTACACTCTCCCCTCTCATAACCCTACCCTCCCATTTAATCTCCTCCTACAGCCCATGTACACTCTCCCCTCTCATAGACCCTACCCTCCCATTTAATCTCCTCCTACAGCCCATGTACACTCTCCCCTCTCATAAACCCTACCCTCCCATTTAATCCTCCTACAGCCCGTGTACACTCTCCCCTCTCATAAACCCTACCCTCCCATTTAATCCTCCTACAGCCTATGTAAACTCTACTCTATCATGGACCCTTACTCTCAATAGGTTAAATGTAAGTGCTGTAGAAAAACTTGTTGCACCCCAAAGCCCAGCTTGCAGAATGCCAATTTATTCATTCTTCTTGTCACTATTTAACTCTGAACCGCTGTGCTCCTCGCACAACAGCCCACGGGTTCCAGCAGTACAGAAGCATTGTATCCAGTGGTGCACTGGACACTCTCAGTCTGTTCCAGTCCAAATGGCCTCTGATCCCAGAGACTTCGACACATTCACGGTGCAGTTTCATTCAGCTGAACTTAAATTGTTAGCCTTGAGAGAATCAGTTTGGTTTTCTCAGCAAGCAGTTTACAATCCCAGGAGAGATCTCTAAGATCAGCTTCAATCCTTGTTAAAATAAACATAAAAATGCATAAGGGAAAGCAGTCTTACAGTGCAGAATCTAGAACACGGGGAAACAGCCTCAGGATAAGGGGATCATTTAGGAATGAGAAAAGGAGAATTTTCTTCACTCAGAGGGTTGTGAATCTTTGGAATTCTTTATCCCAGAAGGTTGTGGATTTTTCATCGTTGAATATATTTAAGGCTGAGAGCAATAGATTTTTGATCTCTCAGGGAATCAAGGGATATGGGGAGCGGTCTGGAAAATGGAGTTGAGGCAGAAGATCAGCAATGATCTTATTGAATGGAGAAGTAGACTCGAGGGGCTGAATGGTCTACTCCTAATACTTGTGTTCACTGTTGGCGGCCTGTGTGTGCATGTGACAACGTTGTTCTGATCCTGTAGGAGAGAAATCTACACATAACATTGATTGTAGCTTGAGAATTATTGGTTTGGCTATGCAGACACACTGACTATTTGTACTAATCCCCTGTGACCCTGGTTCTATTCCTATTTATTTATCAGTGTTGTAATCCTTCTTCTTTGGCCTCCTTATCTCGAGAGACAATGGGTAATCGCCTGGATGTGGTCAGTGGTGTGTGGAGCAGCGCCTGGAGTGGCTATAAAGGCCAATTCTAGAGTGACAGGCTCTTCCACAGGTGCTGCAGAAAAATTTGTTTGTCAGGGCTGTTTCACAGATGGCTCTCCCCTTGCGCTTTTGTAATAATCACACAATTAAAGCATTTGAATGAGATTGTGGTATCCCACAAGAAGAATCGTTGTAACTATTGTTTGTTACCTTAGCACCCGCCCGTTAATCTCACAGTTGCTCTTGTGTCTGTTCTCAGAACCTAATGAGTAAGGGCCATTTGGTCCTTCAAACATAGACTGTGGACAATTATTCACCCATTTACTCTGCTCAGAGAATGTTGTGTGTAAATACTTGCCAATCCTCAAAGGGAATTGAGTAAAGTGTTAAATGTTTGTTCATCCATGCTTTCATTCCCATTATTCAATCCTGACCCATTGTGCTCGAGGTGAATATTAGGAGGCCATTCAGCCCCTTGAGCCTTTTCCGCCATTCAGTTAAATAGTGGCTAAGCTGCACCTCAACTCCATTTTCCTGCCTTTGGTCCATATACGTAAATACCCTTATCCAACACAAACATCTCTCTGTCTTGAAAGCTCCCAATTGACACCCAGCATCCAAATTTCTATCACCATTTATGTGAAAACGTTCTTCCTGAATTCCCTCCTGAACAGCCTAGCTCTAAGATTATGTCCCCTTGTCCTGAACTCCCGTACCAGAGGAAATAATTTTCTCCATATCTACCCTATCAAATCCTGTAACATTTTAAACAGCTCGATCAGATCATCCCTCAATCTTCTAAACTCAAGGGAACATAAGCCACGTTTATGCAACCTGATCTCGTAAAATAACTGCTTTAGCCCCGGTTTCTTTCTACTGAATCCCTGCTGCTTCGCCTCCAAGGCCAGTATATCCTTCCTGAGGTGCAGTGTCCAGAACTGAACACAGTTACTCCAGATGGGGTCTGACCAAGGCTCTGTACAACTGAGGCATCACTTCCTCCTCTTTGTATTCCAGCTAGATAAAGGTCAATTTTCCATTTGTTGATTGCTTTTTGTACCTGTCCTCTAGCTTTCCATGATTTATTTACTTGTGCTCCAGAGTCTCACTGCTTCTCTCATTTCCCAACATTTAGTGCAATAAAATCCATGGATTACCCAGCAGGTGCAGATCTCAAATTCTGTAAAGAATTTGTCAATCCGCCTCCATCCACCCCCATAATCTCTAATCCCATGTTCACCTTGATCTTTATTCAGCTTTTTCTCGGAGGTTTATTGACCCATCATTTGCTGGAAGTTTTTCCTGTTAAACCATTAGTTGAGAAGGGGTGATGGGATATGTTGGGTGGTGGGGGGGAATGCAGGGGGTGGTGGGATGTTGGGGGGGGGTGGGCGGTGATGCTTGCTGGGAACAGGAGGAACGGGTCAGTTGTGAAAAAGAAACTCTTGCCTCTCCAGTTTGGTGTGTTTTTAATTGTTGGGGTTCGCACTACCAAAAAGCCACACTTTTAATTTTGTTTCAGCAAATACAAGATCCTGGAGACCAAGATCGAATCTACACTGAAGAAAACATTAGAGATTAGAGAGGAGAAGATTCAGGCGCTGGAGTCCCGACTGGTAGAGTCTAGCAACCTAAACCAGCAACTGCGCACTGAGCTGAGCACGGTAAGGGGCAGAATCAATCTGGGCAAGCTCGTGGCCGCTCTGGTGCAAGCCAGTGGCCATTCTATGGAACAGCCTCCCTAAGCAGACTGGGAGCAGACAGTGTTGGTCGATTTAAATGTGAATTGAATAGGTTTCTTTCAGAAAGTAACATTTTGGTATGCAGTATGTTGGTAATTTGAGACATGACATGTGGTGAGTGTAACAGGCTCAGGAGGAACAGGTGACGCACGTCTGGGTCTGTTATAAACTCACTGATAGAGTGATTAGTCAACAGTTCCATGATCATTGAATCATGTGACTATCAGGATGGGGTAGAAGGTGAACTGGACGGACTTTGATCATTCGTTATTTAGCCACTCCTGTGTAACTTTGTCTCAACAGTTTAACTCTGAAGAGTGCTGCTACTGCATCAGTGTGACACCACCTCTATCCTTGTGCTCTTTGAGTGAGTTTGCTGGCAGTGCCAAGTTAAGGTCAGGTTAGAGGTCTGAACCTGTGCCAACTAGGAACTAGGCAGAGAAAGGGTGTGAACGATGATGAAGTGGTAATCATATTGAACTAATTATCAAGCGAAAACCATAGCAGATTGAGAGTTTGAATTCAGTTTTTTAAAATCTGGAAATAAAAAACTGGCATCAGTAAAAGTAGCCATGAAACTGTTGGATTATCACTAAAAACCCAGTTGGTTTACTAATTGGTTGACTCTTGACTGCCCTCTGTAGTGACCTGAGAAGACGCTCAGCTGAATGAAATCATTAGTGGTTCAAGAAGGCGCATCATAACTTTAAGAATAGGCAATAAATGTCAGCCTGGACAGTGCTGCCTGTGTCCCAAGAATAAATAGCTTTTAAAAAAAATTGTCTGAACTCATTTCACACAGAACGCTAACAGCTGGTATAGAATCAGGTTTGGGAAGTGCAAGGGTTCTGTGAAAAACCCACTGCATCACCCAATAGCTAACTAGAAACATTCACAAATCATTTCATAGTTCCAAATCCTTAATTCCTGTTTGATTCTTTCCTTACTGTGGAATTCCCTCCCTACACCCCTCAACCTCTCTCTCCTCCTTTAATATACACCCTAAAAACTACCTCTTCGACCAAACTTTAGTCATCCATCCTGCTATCTCCTCTTTGGCACCATGTTAATCTTTGTTTGATAATGCCTCCTGTGAAGCGCCTTGGGATAAAGGTACTACGTAAATGCAGGTTGTTGTTGTTTACATTATACTGCAATTGAAGAATGAGGAGACACAAGTACATAAAATGACCAAGCTTTGTGCAAGATTAGATTATTTCCTTTCCACTGTATCTAAGGCTATAGAAAGTCCAATGAGGATGGGAGGAATAAATACAGCAATGTGAACTCCATGGAACATCATGGGTCACATGCTGTTAGTTAGGAGAAAATATTCCAGGCATAAATTAGAACAAGATGCAGGCACAGATTGAAGGTTTTGAGCACGACATTCAGGAGGAATATGAAGAAGAACTCTTTAATGTAGTGAGTGATCATCACCTGGAACTCGCTGTCCACAAGAGTGATAGAAGTGGAGACAATTAATGACTTCAAAAGGAAATTGGATGGGCACTTGAAGGAAATAAACTTGCAGGGCTATGGGGATCAAACAGGGCAGTGGGACTGAGTCCATGGCTCTGTAGAGAGCTGGCATGGACTCAATGGGCCAAATAGCCTCCTCCTATGCCGTAAATGACTCTTATGACTAAGTACCAAGCCTCCAAACTTTGTTCTGTTTTGTTGATTGTTGGACTGGTCAGCTTTATGCTGCTGCTGGTATTGTTAATGTTGCCCTGACAGGGTTTGCGCACAAGCCTCCCTCCCTGTGTGATTAATTCTCTTCCCGCACACTCCCGTTTTTTTTTCAGGTGAAATGGAATCTGGAAGCTCTGCTTCAGCGTCAGGATGAGGAAAAGCTGTTGCCTAATTCCCTCCCAAACTCGCCCCAGAGCTCCCGGCCTGAAAACACAGAGAAAGAGAAGTGGGAGAAGGAAAACCGAGAGACCACTTTGGAGCTGCTGAAAGTAAAGGACAATGTTATTGAGGTGGAGAGGAATGTAAGTATCAGCAATAATTGCAGGCAGGACTGAGTGGTTTAACCCTTCACACTGCGAGAGATGAAGGTAGAATGGGGTGAGAAGGTGAGATCTCCTAATATTCCATCACTTGAGAGTAAAAGATCCCATGGCCACTAATTCGGAGAAGAGGGGGCAAGTTCTCCCCAGTGTCCTCGTCAGTAAATCATCACTCAGTCAGCAACACTGTAGGTAATCTGGTCATGGTCATGTTGCTGTTTGTGGGAGCTTGTTGTGTGCAATTTGCCTGCTGTCTTTCCTAAATTTAATGCTGATTAGACTTGAAAAAGTGCTCAACCTGCTGCAAAATACTTTGGGACTGCCCGAGGTGGTGAAAGGCGTTATATAAATGCAAGTCTGTTTGAACACAAATCAGACTGTCATTTTTTGAAAATACTTAGCACCCCTGATTTCTCTTTCCCACCCTCCCCACCTTTGCCTACTCCAAGACTGCTTTTGTAGAGTCATTGCAGCCTGTTGCAGCCATGCTGCGCAGCGTTGGTGGTTCTCACTGTTCAACTCCCCACCTGACCGCAGCAAGTGTGTTTGTATTAGGGGTTTAGCTCCTTGATTGTTCCAATAAACAGGCAGCGACAGGTTTTCCTGAAGGTTTTGAAACTGAAACTGAAAATCAATTGTTTATTGATCAGTACGTCTTATCACGAAATTGTCACAACTGCACCCACTCATGTGTTCTCACACAGACACGAGATGAAACAGATAGAGAAGAGAAAGAGGAAGGTGGTTTGTCATGGTGGGGGGGGGAGAAGGTTATGGTAAACCTGGTAAATGCTCTTGACACTCAAGTTCTAGATGGTTGCAGGTCAGAAATGATTGTAGATTTCTCTCTTGATTGAAGGTTCTGTTGAAGATGGTGGGTCACTTCCAGCTCTCTCTCTTGTGTAATGTAGATGTTGGATTTTTTTTCAGGAGGGCATGTGCCTTCTGGCTTGCTAGAATGTCAGCTGTTACAAGTAGCATCACCTTCTGGGTCGCTCTCGTTCCCGCTCTCGCTGTCTCTCTGTCTCTCTCTGTCTCTCTCTGTCTCTGTCTCTCTGTCTCTCTCTCTCTCTCTCTCCGGCTGTCATTGTTTTAAGATAAAGCTGTTATCTCCCGCCTCCTATTAGGAGACACTCTGGTTTCTTTCCCATGGTGACCACACAATGGCCTAGGGTTTGGCTACTTCACACCTCCTCTGTTTCAGGAGAAAACATTGAATTCTGGAAACTTTTTTTTAGGAGAGGTGAAGATTATTAACACCTCATTACCTCATTAACACCTTTTGGCTTTGAAGATTTGTCCTTTGTCTTTGTCAGACTGTTTGGATACGCAAAAGGCTAATGCCCTTTTTCTTCGGTGGCCATTGTTCACTTTTTAAAATAAAGGTTCATTTTTTAAAAACGCTTTAGGGTTAGTCTGTGAATTATGTGTCATCACACTTCCAATGTGCATGACAGGCCCTACCCCACCTCTTACTAACTGCTTACTATTCGAAGAGTCGAAGAGACTTAGCTGTTGGCAGGAAAAAAGACAAGCGGAAGGAGAGAGCCAACTGTGTAACAGCCCCGCCAACCAATTTTATCTGCAGCGCCTGTGGAAGAGTCTGTCACTCTAGAATTGGCCTTTATAGCCACTCCAGACGCTGCTTCACAAACCACTGACCACCTCCAGGTGCTTACCCATTGTCTCTCGAGACAAGGAGGCCAAAGAAAGAAGACTATCCACTTCCCGGTAGAAGATTTTTGGGTTCCTTTTACGTTACCTGCCATTCTATTCTCATATTGTCCCTTTGCCAGTGTCTTTTTCTCTTCACCTCCCCTCTCAACTTGTTGTATTTGGCCTGGTTCATGTTCGAAGAATTCACCTGACTTGGATCATACACAATCTCTTTTGTTTCATATTCTCAATGTCCCTTGCCATCCAAGGAGCCCTGACTTTGGTTCTCAATACCTTTCTCCCTTGTTGGAATGTACTTAGTCTGAATCTGAAACATCTCTTCCTTCAAGGTCACCCATTTGTGTTACAGTTTTTCCTGTCAATCTTTGGTTCCATTTTACCCTGGCTAAATCCCCTCTCATCCCATTGAAATTAGCCCTCTTCCAATTTAGACATTCTACTTCAGATTGTTCCTTGCTTTTCTTCATTACTAATCTAAACCTGATGATACAATGATCACTCTTAACCAAGTGCACCCCCACAGGCACTGGCCCACCTCATTTCCCTAGCACCAGATCCAGCAATGCCTCCTTCCTAGTCGGGCCAAGAACATACTGGTCAAGGGAGTTCTCCTGAATGCTTTTCAAAAATTCCTTCCCCTCCTTACCCTTTACTCTAACATTATCCCTAATGATATTTGGGTATTTATAGTTCCCACAATATCATCACTCTATAGTTCTTGCACATCTCTGTTATTTTCAACACTCCCCACTGCTCTCATGCTCACATCTCTATCCTGGGATTGCTGCAGTGTTCCAGTGAACATCAACGCAGGCTCAAGGAGCAGCATCTCCTTTACCGATTAGGCACACTACAGCCTGCCGGACTGAACATTGAGTTCAATAATTTCAGAGCATGACGGGCCCTGCATTTTACTTTTATTTTTAGTTATTTTTCCTTTTTACATTTTTTTTGGTCATTTTATTTAACCTTCGTTTGTTCAGTGTGCTTACCCACTTTTTTTTCATGTTTGTACTTGCTGCTGTTCAATCTTCAGTCCGTTAACACCCTATCTGTACTAATGCTTTGTCTTTCAACACACCATTAACATATTGTTTGCCTTTGGTTTGGTTTAGAGATACAGCACTGAAACAGGCCCTTCGGTCCACCGAGTCTGTGCCGACCATCAACCACCCATTTTTTGCTCCATGACCTTCTGGTCAGTTATTCTGTGGCCCTCTCCAATCTACACCTCCTTTGTTATCTCTTGCCCCACCCCCGCTTTACTTGCTTATAACCTTTGACATTTCTAATATTTGCCAGTTCTGAAGAAGGGTCACTGACCCGAAACCGTTAACTCTGCTTTTCTCTCCACAGATGCTGCCAGACCTGCTGAGTATTTCCAGCATTTCTTGTTTTTATTATCTGTGATTTCCCTGCAGATTTACTCCTCTTTCTCTCTCTATCTCTCTCTGACTCTTTGGAGGCTTATAGAATACCCCCAGTAGTGTAATTATACCCTTTTTAGTTCTCAACTCTAATCAAATAGATATTGTCTTTACCCCTCAAGGGCATCCTCTCTTTCCAACACCACAGTGTCCTCCCTAATCAGTTCTGCCAAACCACCTCCCTTTTCTCCTTCATTTTGGAAGGTCGAATTTGAATGCGGAATACAGGCTTAAAGACAGGATTCTTGGTAGTGTGGAGGAACAGAGGGATCTTGGGGTCCATGTCCATAGATCGCTCAAAGTTGCTACCCAAGTTGATAGGGTTGTTAATGAAAGCCAACACACCATACACCTTATTAACAGGGGGATTGAGTTTAAGAGCCGCGAGGTTATGCTGTAGCTCTATAAGGCCCTGGTTCGACCACACTTGGAATATTGTGTTCAGTTCTGGTCGCCTCATTATAGGAAGGATGTGGAAGCTTTAGAGAGGGTGCAAAGGAGATTTACCAGGATGCTGCCTGGACTGGAGGGCATGTCCTACGAAGAAAGATTGAGGGAGCTAGGGCTTTTCTCATTGGAGCGAAGAAGGATGAGAGGTGACTTGATAGAGGGGTACAAGATGATGAGAGGCATAGATAGAGTGGATAGTCAGAGACTTTTTCCCAGGGTGGAAAGGGCTATCACCAGGGGGCATAATTTTAAGGTGATTGGAAGAAGGTTTCGGGGAGATGTCAGAGGTAGGTTCTTTACACAGAGAGTGGTGGGTGCGTGGAATGCGCTGCCAGCGGTGGTAGTAGAAGCAGATACATTAGGGGCATTTAAGCGACTCTTGGATAGGTACATGGATGATAGTAGAATGAAGGGTAGGTAGTTAGTTTGATCTTAGAGTAGGTTAAAGGTTCGGCACAACATCGTGGGCCGAAGGGCCTGTACTGTGCTGTACTGTTCTATGTTCTATCTTTTCTGAACACTTTGTATCCTTGTATATTAAGCCTCCAGCCCTCACCATTTTTAAGCCACATTTCCCTTATTGCCACTACATCATATTCCCACATGGCTATTTGTGCTTGTAGTTCACCGAGCTCATTCACCACATTTTGTGCATTTACATACGTGCATTCTAAACCTGTCTTTACACTCCTCGTAGTCCTTCTTAGTCTGCTATCTAGTATGTTACTTCTATCTACTCCAGTACTATCCAACGCATTCCTTTATGCACCTTATTCCTCTTTTCTACTTCTATATGCTAATGCCGCCCCCCCCCCCCTCCCGTCGTCTCTGCTAAATGAAGTTGTGCTGTCAGTTTCACAGCTGACAGGTGCTGACATTGGGAACACCACTTTTAAAAAGTCGGAAGCCACCGGAAAACCCCGAATCTGTCGAAAGTTGGGAAACCTCTGTTCCCGATGTCAGCACCTGTCAGCTGTGAAACTGACTAAAATATTTTTCAAAGCCAGTCTGGAAGAAGATAATCAGAAGTTTCTCATCTCTGAAACACATCCGCAGGCTGGATGGAAGCCTTTGGCAGGCTGGATCCTGGCCCGCAGGCCATATGTTGGACAACCCTGGTTTAAACCCTCCCCAACCACACTGTGAACCTCCCTGTGAGAACATTGGTCCCAGTCCTATTGAGGTACAACGTGTCCCTTTTGAATAGCTGCCTCCTGCCCCTGAACTGATCCCAAGAATCTGAATTCCTCCCTCCTGCACCATGCCTCAAGCCACACATTGATCCTCTCTCTCATCCTATTTCTACTCTCGCTAGCACATGGCACTGGGAGCAATCCCTTCAAGGTCCTATTTATTTACCTCCTCCCTCACTTCTGAAAATCTGACCTCAATACCGGTTCTCTCTATGTCGTTGGTACCATCTTGTACCACAACTTCTGGCTCATTCCCTTCCCCCTGCAGAATATTCCGCACCCTCTCCACGATGTCCTTTACCCTGTCACCAGGGAAGCAACACACCATGTGGGACTCACGATGATGTTTATAGAATGCCTGTCTGTTGCCCTAACCATGAAATCTCCTATAATGACTGCATTTCTACTCTTTGCTGTTCCCTCCTGTGCAGTCACTTGTCCACTGGTGCCATGGTCCAGACTGCACTCCTTTAAGGTGTCTTCACTCCCAGCAGTCTCCAAAGCTGTATACTGGTTTGAGAGTGGCACACACCCCAAAGTATCCCGCACTTCCTGTCACTTCCTACTCTTCAGATGGCCACCCACCTACTATCCTGAACTCTCTCTGCCTGTGGGATGATCAACTCCTGGAACGTACATTCTCATCCTCCCTGATGCTCCGCAGTGACTCCAACTTCCCCTCAACTCGGAAATCCTGAGCTCGAGCTGAAGCAGCTGGAAACACATCCAACACACGTAGTCCCCCAAGACACTAGAAGTATCCTGAAGTTCCCACATGGTACAGGAATTGCAAGCAACATGTCTCAGCTGCCCATCCCTGATCTAAGAAGAAAATCCCCTTTTAGAATCTAGTCAGTACCTTGTTAAGCTAGTGATTTTAATCAATGCATCTAGACTTGCTCTGTGCTAATATCTTAATACTAATTCCCTTGCTGTTATAGTTAACCTGATTGAAATTTTATTAATTAGTTTAACTAGTAAAACTATAAATTTAATACAGTACTTTGTAGCTTCCCAGTCCTTCCCCTCTCTCTCTCTCTGTCTCTCTCTCTCTCTCTATCTCTCTCTCTCTCTTTCTCTCTCTCACTCCCGCTGCTGCTGCTGTCTCTGATCAGGTCCGCTCCGTTGTTCTGGCCTTTCTAGAAAATACCAGCATTTTCTGGTTTTTTTTTAAAAAAAGCATTTTTATGAAGAGTTTCCAAATGTCTGATTTGTAATTTTCCCCAAGCGTATTAAAAGGAAATGTTTTATTCTGTTTGGATCTGATGCTTTACCATTAATCAGTTGAGGATATTCATTTCTTGCTCTGTAACTGAGTCAGTTCTATTTTGTTCTGTGTTTTGTTGGCAGAATGCAGCATTGCAAGCGGAAAAGGAGCTTTTAAAAGACCAGCTGAAGCAGTTGGAGGCACAGAACAGTGCTGTCAATTCGCAGATAGTCGCACTGCAGCGGCAGACAGTATCCCTACAGGAACACAATACTGCTCTGCAGATACAGAATGCCAAGCTTCAGGTCATCATCTCCTATCCAGATATAACCCCGCACTCCCTCACCCACCCTCTACACCTCCCCCCCGTCCACCCTCTACCCCTCTCCCATTGCCCACCCTCTGCCTCCTCTTCCACACTCGCACCCCCCCGCTGCTGCTTTCTTTCCCTTCTCGCCTGCCCTTTCCCCACTTCCTCGCCTGACTTTCCTTTTTGTATAATTGAGAAGTTTTCAGCTGTTGTGTCGGGTTAGGGAGTGTGGGAATGCCGCTGAGTTGCTAGAGATGGTTCGTTCTGTTAAATTTGAACTAAATCATATTAATTCTGGCCAATTGCGAGATGGGACTGCATTGAGTTCACTGCACGTGAGTGCCTGGGCCGGTTACTCTCTGACAATTTCACCTGTTTGTGAGTTGCCACCTTTAAGAGAAGCTGCTTTGAACAAGGTCTGTATTTGGATTTTTTTTTTTGCTACCTTTGCACAAGGGTTTTAATTTTGTTTGTACTGTTCTGTAATGGTAAGTATTAGACCAGAGAAAATATTTACAACACAGAACGAGGCCATTCAATCTAACAGGTGCCTGCCAGTGTTTATGCTCCATACGAGCCTCCTCCCATTCCCCTGCATCTCACTCCTTCAATCCTTTCTCCCTCATGTTCATGTAACTTTCTCTTAAATGCTTCTGTGCTATTCTGTTCAGTCACTCCCTGTGGTAGTGTGTTTCACATTCTAACCACTCTCTGGGTAAAGATGATTCTCCAGAATTCTCTATTGGATTTATTCATGACTATCTTGTAATGATGGCCCCTAATTTTGGTCTCTCACAAGTGGAAACAACATCTCTCTAACTGCCCATCAAAACCCCTTCATAATTTCAACTCGTCTAGAGAAAGGAGGCACGGCCTGTTCAGTCTTTCCCGATGGTTACAATTTCTGAGTTGTTGTAAATCCTTTTTGCATTTTCTCCTCTGCCTCTATATCTTTTTTTCTATTGTATGGAGATCAGAACGTAGAATCAATGAAAGCACATAAGGAAGCCATCTGATCCATCATGTCGGCTGTCTGCAAGAGTAACTCAGCTACTCACCTCCCTGCCTTTTCCCCGTAGACCTGCCAATTTTTTCTCTTCAGATGATTATCCAGTTCTCTTTTGAAAATCATGATTGAATCTGCCTGCACCAAACTCTCAGGCAGTGCATTCCAGATCCGAACCACTCACTGTGTAAAAAAAAAAAAAAAAGTTTTTCCTCTGGTTCTTTTGCCAATCACCTTAAATCAGTGTCCTCTGGTTCTAGATCCTTCCGCCAGTGGGAACAGTTTTTCCCTATCTACTCTGCCCGGACCCCTCATGATTTTAAACACCTCTAACAAATCCCCTCTCAACCTTCTCTAAGGAGATCAGCCCCAGCTTCTCCAATCTATCTTTGTAACTGAAGTCTCTTATCCCTCGAACCATTCTTGTAAATCTTTTCTGCACCCTTTCTAATGCCTTAACATCCCTCCTAAAGTGTGGTGCCCAGAACTGTACACAATACTCCAGTAGAGGCTGAACCAGTGTTTTATAAAGGTTCTTTATAATTTCCTTGCTTTTGTATTCTATTCCCGATTTATAAATCCCAGGATCCCATATGCTTTATTAACCACTTTCTCAACCTGGCCTTCAGTGCTTTGTGCACATTTACCACTAGGTACCTCTTCTTTTGTAACCCCCTTTAGAATTGTATCCTGTAGTTTATATTGGTTCTTGCTGTTCATAAGCTCCTAAGTATAGTCTAGCCAAGGCTCGATGCAAGTTGAACATCGTTTGAGAAATGCGCTTTACAGGGACTGTCAGGGTAACATGGTTGTCTCTGCTTTAGCTGCAGATCTTTGTGTTTTGCCAATTAAACAGTTTCAATATATAAAGTTTGGGGGTATTCGTTGTTGCAGGTGGAGAATTCGACCCTGAATTCTCAGGGTGCCTCTTTGATGGGCCAGAATGCTTCACTGCAGAACCTGCAGTCCAGCCTGGAGACAGAGAATGAAAACCTGACGAGGCAGAAGGAGGAACTGAAGGCCACGTACGACTCACTGCTTCAGGACCATGAGCGGCTGATGGCGCTGAACGAGCGGCAGTCTGCTGAGTGTGAGATGCTAATAGGCCAGCAGGTGGGCTTGAAGGCAGCATACAAGAGCCTGGAGTCCAAACACAAGGACCTGGAGGAAAGGTAATTCTCTTGTAGGAAGCAGCAATGTGCGAGGGTTTGTTTTTGGGTTAGAAACCCGCCTCCAATGGGATACTGATTAAAGTTAAGATTTTCGTGTGGGTAAGCCCTTAATTGGTATGGTTGGGGGTTTCCTGTCCAATTAGAACCAGTAAGGCTGGGAACGGATGAAGTGAGGGGCTGATTTTTGACTCCCTGTGGCAGCCATCACTGAGACTGCTGGTTGCCCTGAGGGATAAATCTACTGATTGGGTCAAAGCCTTCCAACAGCACCAGAGGGAAGTGAAATTTCACAGGAGAGCCAGGGGCCTGGCAGTAAGGGCAGGGCTGCCCCTCATTTCATCAATGTCTACCTGGTTCTAATGTTGGAGGCCGTGAGGGAAAGGAGGGAGGTCTTCTTCCTGGAGGGTATCAGGAGGAGGTCACCTCGTCATGCAGCAGAGGCTCCTCTCTGTTCAGTGTCATCTCCCTCTGCCTCCTCTTCCTCCTCCTCTTTCACCTCCTGCTCCTGCTTCTCCCCAGATGAGCTGCCTCCTTCCAGAGCCTCATTATCCTCAAGATCCACACCTCCCTCTGGAGGTCCATGCTATGGAAAGCGCAGAAGACTATCGCAATGACCGAGACCCTTGCAGGAGGGTATTGGAGGGCTCCACCCGACTGGTCCAGGCACCAGAATTGCATCTTCGGAAGCCCGATGGCCTGCTCAATGGTTGTCCAAGTGAGCAGGTGGCATTGGTTTTATTGACTCTGTCTGGAGCTTAGCAGAGGGGGAGTACCTTGTTTTCAAAGCCTTGTTCCCTACGATCCATCAACGCACATTAGGGGATGGAATGAAGATCCGAGGCAGCCTGGACTGGCAGAGGATGAAGGAGTCATGGCAACTACCAGGAATGCAAGCTCACACGTACAGGAAGCTATTGTGGTCGCAGACCAGTTGAACATTAGGGATGGAAGCCCTTCCTCTTCATAAATCGGAGTGGGCAGTTGCTGGGTGCCTTGATGGTCACATGGTGCAATTGATGATGCCCTGCACCTGGGGCAATCCAGTGATGGGGGCGAAACTCAATGCCCTCTATCCCTGCCAGGCTGTGTCTGTCATGGAATGAATGTACTGTCCAGCTCTGGCAAAGAGAGCATCAGTGACCTGCGACATGCAGGGGTGTGCAGCCAGTTGTGAGATGCCACTAAGGTCCGCAGCTGATCCTTGGAAGGAGCCAGAAACGCAGAAGTTCAAGGCCACTGACCTTGACGGCTACTGGCAAGGCTTGGTGACCAGTGCTGTGAGGTGCAAGGTCTTCGGCGATGAGGTCACAGATGTGTGTGACCACCTGCCTGGTTCTCGGTCATCTCCAGGTAGCTCCATCTTTGACGGTAGATCCCGGGTTGAGGATATGGCCTCCGTTGCCTTCCTGCCTCTCTTTTCTCTCTCGTGCTCTCCTGCTGCTCAGGTCTCCAACTTTCCTGCAGAGGGTGTTGCCCCTCATCACCATTGGGCCCAAAATCTGACAGTCATGCTCCCATTACCAGCTACAGCCTTCCATTTGGACAGGTGGCTGCCCACTTGTCTTTGGCAGCCTTGCCCCCCCCCCCCCACCCCCCACTCCACTGCCCCCACAATGCCAGGGGGGGGTGACAACTCTATTCATTGCCCGAGCACTGAGTGCCCACTCTCCCCACCACATGCTCAGTACCAAGGGCAAATGCCGAGTCCCCCTTTGTCCTGCTGACCCTCTTGATGGAGCCAGCGTGATGTTCTGGGGCAGTCATGACTGGCTCCCCTTTCTGTACCCACCTCTCTTCAGCAGAGCTGCAACAGACCTGAAACCAATGTGCCCCTTTAAAATCCCACACTCCACTCCAACGCGCTCTTAATGAGCTTTTTAAATCCTTTAATTGGCCTCAATGGGGAGGAAATTGGATCCCTGCCCTGCCCTGGTTAAAATTGCTGGCCAGCGCTGGTATTATCAAGCCGTAACACCTTCCAACACCCTCCCCCCCCCTCCCACCCCGCATCTGTGTCTGACTTGAAGAAGGCCTGAAAATTGACCCCTATGGCTCTATGTACATTGATTTAACCAGACAGGTAACCTTTGATAAACGCTTGAGATAAAGCCACCAATCCTGAGCTTCCAGCAGGGATTTGGACTGTAAGAACATGACTTGTGCGGGTCAGTGCTAGTATGTCGCAGCTCTGTCTCTGACCTCCACTCACTCCGAGTGAAGGTTGGTCAACTTACCCTGGTGTCAGTTGGAGGAAGAAGCCCTCAGCCATGTACTATTCCAGTCTCACCACTAGATGGAGCATGGAACCATTGACTTCTCTCGGGATAAATAAAAGCAAAATACTGCAGATGCTGGAAATCTGAAACAAAAACAAGAAATGCTGGAATCACTCAGCAGGTCTGGCAGCATCTGTGGAAAGAGAAGCAGAGTTAACGTTTCGGGTCAGTGACCCGAAACGTTAACGTTTCGGGTCAGTGACCCGAAACGTTAACTCTGCTTCTCTTTCCACAGATGCTGCCAGACCTGCTGAGTGATTCCAGCATTTCTTGACTTCTCTAGGGATCTCGAGTGGTCGCTTCGCCATCTCTTCCTGCCCGCATCTCTGCCTGTCAGTGTCTCTGCCTGCCCGGTCTTTTCTCTTGACATTAAATAAAACTCCAGAGATTAAGGTTGATGTGATAATTCCCTTTTCCACTCCCTAAGGATGAATTATGAAGCCTTGGAAGGACGGACACTGTCAGAGCTGTTTTTCCCTGTGTTGTAGGAAACCTGCTCCTTCTCCAATCTGTCCTGAATTTTCCAGGACAGTCGACCCACCATCACCCCCCCTCCCACCCGCGCCACTGCCTCTCTCAGCAGCCCATCCCATACATTCATCACACTCTGTGTAAACTCACCTTCCCTGCTTGGGCAACGTTCCAGTGAATTGTTGCCTGTTAGAGAACCCACCGTGATTCCATTGATTTATCAGGCAGCAGCGGGAGTGAGAATTCCACCATTGACACATATCTCATCTGTATTGTCAACATCCTGAGGGTTACCATTGACCAGAAACTAAACTGGAGTAGCCACATTAAATGCTGTGGCTACAAGAGCAGGTCAGAGGCTGGGAATTCTGCGGCAAGTAACTCACCTCCTGACTCCCCAAAGCCTGTCCACCATCTACAAGGCACAAGTCAGGAGTGTGATGGAATACTCTGCACTTGCCTGGATGGGTGCAGCTCCAACAACACTCAAGAAGCTCGACACCATCCAGGACAAAGCAGCCCTCTTGATTGGCACCCCATCTACAAACATTCACACCCTCCACCACTGACGCACAGTGGTAGCAGTGTGTACCATCTACAAGATGCACTGCAGCAACACCAAGGTTCCTTCGACAGCGCCTTCCAAACCCGCGACCTCTACCAACTAGAAGGACAAGAGCAGCTGATGCATTGGAACACCACCACCTACAAGTTCCCCTCCAAGCCACACACCCTCCTGTCTTGGAACTAAATCGCCATTCCTTCACTGTCGCTGGGTCAAAATCCTGGAACTCCCTTCCTAACAGCACTGTGGGTGTACCTACCCCACATGGACAACAGCTCACCACCACCTTCTCAAGGGCAATTTGGGATGGGCAATAAATGCTGGCCTAGCCAACAATACCCACATCCCATGAACGAATAAAAACAACATACCCCTTTAGGAGTTCAATTATTTCAACACCATTGAGCCACTCACACGACTGTGCTGAGGTCATGTCTGTGATTTAAAGAAAAACAGAGAAGGACTTTGCATTTATATAGCGCCTTTCACAACCTCAGGACATCCCAAAGTGCTTTATAGCCAATGAAGTGTAGTCGCTGTTGAGATGTGGGAAACACAGCAGCCAATTTGCACACAGCAAGCTCCCACAAACAACAACGTGATAATGACCAGATAATCGGCCTTCATGCTGATGTTGGTTAAAGGATTAATATTGACCCAGAACAGGGAGAAGAACTTCGCTGACCTTCTTCGAAATAGTGCCACGGGATCGATTATGTCCACCTGAGAGGGCAGACGGGGCCTCGATTTATCCAAAAGACAGCACCTCTGACAGTGCTGAACTCATTCAGTACTGCCCTGGAGTGTCAGCCTTGATTTTGTACTCTCAGGTCATACTTGAATCCACAACCTTCTGACTCCGAGAGCCTTGTGTCTGCCTTGTTGTTTCCGGTTCCCTATCTCCCAGGGTAGTAACTGCACAGGTTCAGTTCCAACACATTTCATCCCTTGCTTTCTGCTTAAAAGCTTGCTTGAGGCAAGATAATGTTAGATTGGGAAAAGCATCCAAGAATAGAAAATCTTTCTAACCCTTCCTGTGTGATGAATTCAGTGGCTTGCAGTTGCCAGTTACCTGGGATCTAAGAAATTGCTCGGAGGGAGACTCTACTTCCTGACGACCTCACTAAATGCAAAGTTAATTAGAACATAGAACCGTACAGCACAGTACAGGCCCTTCGGCCCACAATGTTGTGCCGAACCTTTAACCTACTCTTGGAACAAACTGCCTACATACCCTTCATACTATCATCTAATAGAAGTTTTTACTCTGACTGCTGCCCATCAGTTGTTCTTCCTCATATTTTATGCTTGTTTATCAATAATTAAGCAAGCACACACCAAGGGAGGCCTAACTCTATGACAGATGAATCATGGACTTTAGGGGTCAGCATGAAGTCGTGATGTAGATTAAACAGAGCTCAGGATATCAGCGGCTTTTGAGTGATCTGACAGGGGCGGAGGCTGAGTGCTGGTCCATCACCAGCTTTCGGCAGCTCACTGCTGAATTCCGTTGTAATGCTGGATGGTTTTTGCAAGAGTGATGAACAACAAGGATCCTTTCCCTTTTAGGAAGAGAAAGCTAAAGAACGCAAGAGATTTCAGGAACCATACAACAGTATTAGGACCCAACAATCTTGTTCCCTTTTGATAGATTTACCCCACCTTCTCTCCATTTCCCTTAACCCCTTCCCCTTCCACAAACTTTAATGGAGAAAAACCTACCAAGGCCTGTCACAGAGGCATCATCAGAGAAAGGTGCACACCACACCAAAGAGGAAGCAATATTCGAAGGGATGAGTAAAACCTTGGTCAGAGAGATGGGTTTTAGGCAGGATTTTAAAGGAGGAGAGAGAGGCGGAGATGTTTAGCGAGGGAATTTGAGAGCTTGTGGCCTTGGTGGACGGCAGTGCGAAGGGTGTGGGGAGTCTAGAGTTGAAAGTTCTCGGATTTTCAGAAGGGTTGTAGGGCTGGAGGAGGTCATGGAGTCAGGAAAGGATGAGGCCAAAAATGGATTTAAACACAGCAATTAAGAGTTTTAAATTGGAGGTATTGTGGGACCAGGATCTAAGAGGTGATGGGTGAATAGAATTTGATGCAATATTAGATATGGGCAGTAAAAGTATTGGATGAGCAGAAATCTGCAGAAGGTGAGGAGTGAGGAATAGTCACCAATGAGATGACCATTCTTTTTCTTTTACTTTCAACCAGCTTTATTGAATTTGATTAAACCCTATCACTGACTGTGATGCAGAATCTGGCAGCAAGACCCACAGTTCCTTATTAACATGCCTTCCCTCTCCTCACCATAGCGTAATTGGGATAGCCCTATGGTGCTGGGCTGAATGGCCCTCTCCTGTTCCTTCCTAAATTCCTCCCTATGTCTTTGTTCCTCCCTGATGTCATTTCCATGTTCCTAAGGGTGTTCTGCTGCAGCAATGTAACTGTCCTGTTTTGTGCCTCCACACACAGGTATGTGGGACTACTGACACACAAAGCTGAGATGGAGGAGCTAGACTCCACACTGAGAGCCCAACGAGAGAACCTGCAGCGAGAGACCAAGAGGAGTGTTGCTCTTACAGAGGAGAATGCGCTGCTGCAGGCCGAACTGAACAGGTGAGAGATCCTGTTGACCGCGGAGCGGAGGGTCTGTACGGACCATTAATGAGCAGGTGCGGCAGCCTCAGGATCCAGCCTCCGAGATTTGAGGAACAAACGAATACACCTGAGCTTTGTGGGGTTTACTTTTGAGAATCGGGAAATATATCTCCAGAACTTGCCAGGAAAAGCGATATAAAATCTTTTGCCTTTCAAAAACTCATAGCACCGTTCAAAGCACTTTACAGCCAATGAAGTACTTTTTAAGTGTAGTCACTGTTGTAATGTCGGAAACGCAGCAGCCAATTTGCGCACAGCAAGCTCCCACAAACAGCAATTGATAAATGACCGCATGTTGGCCAGGACAATGGGGATTCTTTCAAATAATGCCGTGGGATCTTTTACATCCACTTGAGAGGGAAGACAGGGCCTCAGTTTAACGTCTCATTGGAAAGATGGCACCTCCAACAGTGCAGCACTCCCTCAGTACTGCACTGGAGGGTCAGTCTCAATTATGGGCTCGAGAAGATTAAGCGGATGGGATGCAGTCAGTTTACACGGGGAAGCCTTGCTGAACCCAGATAGCTTTTGCGCATTCTGGGCCTTGTATGGGATAATCTAGAATTGTAGAATCTGACAGCACAAAGGAAACCAGTCAGTCCATCATTCCGAAGCTGGGATTTCACAGGAATATGGAATTTGAGCAGAAACTTCTAGTGAAGTAGGCAATGTCTAGTTGGTGTAGCTAGTTCCTTTACTGTAGGAACTGTAGTCATGTAAAAGCCAGACTGGGTAAGGATGGCAGCTTTCTATCCCTAATGGACATCGTGAACCAATTGAGTTTTTACCACAATCCGATCATGATCCCTTTTACTGGCGCCAGCTTTTTATTTCTGAATTTTTTTTAAAAACTGGATTCAAAGTATCGAGCTACCCATGGTGGGGATTTGAAACCAAGCCTCTAGATTATTAGTGCAGGAACATAACTACAAGACTACGGTACTTGGTTTAAACTTTTTATTTTCTGTTCTGGAACCATAGGGTTGTGCTGGTAAGCTTCTGTGTCTTGCCCAAACCTGGTTACTCTGACAATCATGCGATTTACAGGGGGTATGGTAACATAGTTGGGTTTTTTCATTCATTCTGGGAATGTGGGTATCGCTGACTAGGCCAGCATTTATTGCCCGCCCCTAATTACCCTTGAGAAGGTAGGTAGCTATGAGCTGCCTTCTTGAATCACTGGTGTAGGTACATCCACGGTGCTGTTAGGGAGGGAGTTCCAGAATTTTGACCCAGCGACCGTGAAGGAATGGTGATTATAGTTCCAAGTCAGGATGGTGTGACTTTCAGGTGATGGTGTTCCCATGCTACTGGACTAGTAATCTAGAGGCCTGGACTAATGTTCTGGAGATATCAGTTCAAATATTACAATAGCAGCTGGAAGAATTTACATTCAATTAATTAAAATGTAGAATAAAATAACTAGTCTAGGTAGTGGTGATAATGAAACTACGGGATTGTCGTAAGGTGGAGACAGAGGAACATAACAGAAAATAGGAGCGGGAATAGTCATATGGCCACTTGAGTCTGCTGCACCATTCAACTCCCCTCCACTTTACTGTTCTCTCTCCATATCCCTTGATTCTCTTAGTACCCAAGGATCTATCATTCTCTATCTTGACTATACTCAATGACTGAACATTCACTGTTCTCTAGGGTAGAAAATTCCAAAGATTTACAATCCCCCTCAGTGAAGGAATTTCTCCTCATCTCAACCCTAAATGATTGACCCCATTATCCTGTGACTCCGTGTTTTAGACTCTTCAGCCAGAGGAAACGGCCTCTAGCCCGTCAAGCCTCTAAGAAATTTTACATTTCAATTGAATGGTAGAGCAGCCTCGAGGGTCCATTATAACTGACGGCTGCTCATATTTCTTGTGTTCTGGCTGAGAAATCTATCCAAGCCGTTCAATTCAAGCAATATAATCTGTGTATTTTAGGTTCAGCTCGATGAATGCTCAGTTGAAGGAGGAGTACGACGGACTGCAGACCCACACCAAGGAGCTCAAGAGTGCCCTGAACACCACAGAACTGGAGCTGGCAAGGTGGCAAGCTCAGTACCACAACTTAAAGGAGCAGCATCAAAACCTGGACATCTCACACACCAAACTAGACAATCACTGTGAGGTACTGTTGGAAACTTTTTTTTTAAAAAAAGGGCTGGATAAGGAGTCCTGGATTCCATGAGGCTTTTATTAATGAAACCAGCCTCGTGTGTAAAACGTAAGCTCAATGAAAACTCTGCTGCCCACGCTAACTGCCATGAATCCATCACCCCCCCCCCCCCCCCCTCTGCTCACTGACCTACATTGGCTCCCGGTCCAGCAATGCCTCAATTTTAAAATTCTCATCCTTGTTGTGAAATCTCTCCATTGCCTCGTCCCTCCCTATCTCTGTAATCACCTTCAGTCCACACACCCCTCCAGGATATCTGTGCCCGACAGAGGACTGCCCCCGATGCCCCAACCACCCCCAACATGCCTCCTGCCCCCCAATCAACCACCACCACCCTCCCCCCAAACATTGCCTCGCCGGGGCCCAACCGTTCACCCCTGGCAAGACACCAAATACTTACCAGTTGTCCGGGCTCCCTGACACCTTCATTCTTCAGCTGGATTGCAGTCCCAGCAGTGGCCACCGTTCCTGGTGGCGCTGTTGGGGCTATGAGCTGCCGGCCCGCTGATTGGCCGGCAGCTCCATTAGGCGGGTCTTCCTGCCTCAATGAGGTGGCAGTCCCGCTCAAGACAATTGAGGGCCTGGGGACTGTAAAATCCAGTCTGGATTCCCAGGCCTGGCCACCATTCGGTCAGTGGACAGCTCCCCCCCCCACCCCCCCCCCCCCCACCCAGAGTAAAATTCCGGCCAGCAAGTATTGTTTCCACTTGCATGTGGTGGTGCCTTTACTAAACCTTATTTTCAAGTTACAGGAAACAATAAATATCGGCTGATTAGTATGCCTGCGTGCTAGAGCTTGCCCTGGACGATCATCCGCCGACAACTTCTCCATGCACGTCACCAGGTCACTCTGTCCCGATTGCAGTACAGATCTTCTCCTGCTTTGACTTTTAAATTCTTGGCTGCATTGCAATTACTGTGATATCAGCATGTCTGCTGTCTCTGACCACATTCAGCCAAAAGCCAATTTCAGCTCAGCTGATTGGCTTTCAATCATTTCATTGTCTATCGCAGACCAGACTCTACTGACCGCGCCTTTCTTTGTCTCAACACTGATTAAATCAGCCCAGTTCGCTGCAAGTTTCAACCTGTTACCACACCTGTGACTCTCATAGGTTCTTCGGTCTGATGCCTTCTCCAATCTCGATCTTCCACAGTCCATCCCTCCTCGTTGCACGCATGGTTACACCACAGCCGATTTTACACAATACATCTGTTTCAGCATTTGTAAATCATCATGCAATTTCACTTGCCAGCATTTCATGTTCTCCAACAAAAGGGAGGGAACAGTTTTGAATCCTAGTTCACTCAATGATCGAGAGACGGCATTGGGACACATTTAACACTTGGGTACATTGGGGCCTGATCCAAGGGCCCCAGTTAAATACCGGATTAGACGCGCCTGAATTTTTAACACTGAACCAAGCTCTGGAAGCACGTTCAATAGCAAGTTCCTTAATCTTTTCTCATTATGGGAATTCATGATGACCTAGAACCAATTGTTCAGCTCTCCATACCCTCGACAGGCAGTGATTCCTTCCCTATTACAATCATACAGCGCAAAAGGAGGCTATTCAGCCCATCATGCCATGTGCTGGCTCTTTGAAGGAGCAATCCAATTAGTCCCACTCCCCTGTGCTTCCCACATCGTCCTGCAAGTTTTTCCTTTTCATGTATTTATCCAATTCCCTTTTGAAAGTTACTGTTGAATCTATTTCCACCAGACCTTTCAAGCAGTGCATTCCAGTTCATCATAACTTACTGCATTAAAAAAGCTCCTCATCTTAAATCTGTGTCCTCTGACTACCGATCATCCTGCTACTGGTAACATTTTCTCCCTATTTACTCTATTAAACCCCCATCCCAGTTTTGAATACCTCTATTAAATCTCCCCCTAACTTTCTCTGCTCTAAGGAGAATAATCCCAGCTTCTGCAATCTCTCCATATAACTGAGCTCCCTCATCCCTGGTACCTTTCCAGTAAATCTCCTCTGGATATAGCTCAATAGTATCCTTGAGCAGAGCAGACAATGGTTCAGTGTTTAAAAATTCAAGTGCATCTTACCCATTAAATCATCCCTGCATCATCTGGTCCAATCTTTCATCATGCTGCAATAGGGGAACTGAAGCTCCCGGTAAGATCTACATGGAATCATTACTTGGAATGTACAGCACAAAAACAGGCCATTTGGCCCAAATGGGCTATGCTAGTGTTTACGCTCCACATGATTTTAGAAGGGTGCAGTGTCCAATTCTGTGCTCAGTGAAAGTGATCCAGTTCCTTTCCCACTTGACGATTCACACTCTTTTTATTTTTCTTTCACAAAGCTTCTGACCCAGCTGAAGGGAAACCTGGAGGAAGAGAACCATTACTTACTGAGTCAGGTTCAGACGCTGAATCAGCAGATCCAAAACCTCCTTGAGCAGTCCATGGAGAGCAAGGAACACTACCACGAGGAACAGAAGCAGCATATGTGAGTGAAGGGAAAGGGCTGTTTTAGCCAATGGACAATAGTGGTGCCCCTTCTGCCCATTCCTACTGTGCTAGCCTACAACTCCATAGGCTCTATGCTGCTAACTTCAAGCATTTGTTCTTAGAGGTTTCAGCAGAATAGATGCTGAGAGGCCAGAGAGTCTAGAACTTGGGGGTATAGTCTCAGGATAAGGGGTTGGTCATTTAGGACTGAGGCAAGGAGAAATTTCTTCACTGCGAGGATTTTTGGATTTCCCTACCCCAGAGGACTATGGTAGGAAATCAAGGGATATGAGGATACATTAGGACAGTGCAGTTGATGTATAACATCAGCTATTATTAAATAGCGGAGCAGACTCAGGGGCCCTATGGCCTTCTCCTGCTCCTGTTTCATATGTTCTGCTTTGAATGTCAGAGCCACTATCTCTGAATTAGTCATGAGTTGTGGGAGTTATTTAATTCCACAATGTTGGGTTTCAGTGGCTTCCTGCAAGTTCGTCTCAAATGACTATATGTTTATGCTGAGATCAAGTTGAATTTGCTCTCATGGTTTCTTCTAGGTTCAGCTCTTGGTCAGGTTTGCCTCCAATTCCCTTGTGTTTGAATTGGGATGTCTAATATTGGGATCATAGTCATCCATGGTGAAAGGGGAGAGGAGGTTCCTTCAAGTCAGGCCAGATCCTAACCTCACCTGACACTCAACAAGGTCCAATTATATGGTGAACCTGGCTGATGGTCGTTGTCCTCTTGCCCTCCCTAGATGTGCACACATACACCTTTCTCTCATATCCAGGGCTGTTGAGGCTGATTGTAGCATGCCCATCCCTTTTCCTGGGATCGAACTGTGTATCCTTATGGGCTATATGGCTCTGTTACACACTATTCACCTACCGAGCCATCTGCAGTTCCATTTTTGTTCAAGATTCCTTTTTACAGTCCTTAGGTTTTGGGGAGTGGGGGGGTGTAGGCGGTGATTCTGGTCTATTTTTTGAATAAGATAATTCCCTTTCTCTTTTTTTTTCTCCCATCCCCGGCCCCACTCCCCTCTATTCCCCTCCCTCAAACAAGTTAGTGAATTATGATTGGCCAGAAGTGGTGCCTTTGAATGCCCAATGATGCTGGGGGTGTACAAATCTTAAGTGGAAACAAGTGTGTGAAGTTGATGAGGACTCTGGAACTGGGGTTGGGGGTAAGGGGTTGAGGGGGAAAAAGTTAGTGGGCTTTAAGGCAGAGGCCAGAGAGAGTAGAGGTGGACTCTGTTGTCCGTTCCAATGCAGAGGTTCAACATCACGTAGGCGAAGGATGGGGCTGAATCCCTATCAATAGGTTTGTGTAGGATGACTGCTGTGTGTGCATACTGTTGAGTAACAGAAGGCAGTATCAAACCCTGACCTTAATTTGGGAGAAGACAACCTCTTGATATTGGCTAACTGGGCCTCCTACTCACAGCTCTTTTTTTATTCGTTGTTGGGATGTGGGCATCGCTGACTAGTCCAGCATTTATTGCCCATCCCTAATTGCATTACGAAGGTGGTGGTGAGCTGCCTTCTTGAACCGCTACAGTCCATGTGGGGTAGGTACACCCACAGTGCTGTTAGGAAGGGAGTTCCAGGATTTTGACCCAGCGACAGTGAAGGAATGGCAATATAGTTCCAAGTCAGGATGGTGTGTGACTTGGAGGGGAAATTGCAGGTAGTGGTGTTCCATGGGACTGCAGCCCTTATCCTTCTAGTGGTAGAGGTCGTGCGTTTAGAAGGTGCTGTCGAAGGAGGCTTGGTGCATTGCTGCAGTGCATCTTGTAGATGGTACACACTGCAGCCGCTGTGCGTCGGTGGTGGAGGGAGTGAATGTTTGTGGATGGGGTGCCAATCAAAGGGGCTGCTTTGTCCTGCAAAGTGTTGAGCTTCTTGAGTGTTGTTGGAGCTGCACCCATCCAGGCAAGTGGAGAGTATTGCATCACACTCCTGACTTGTGCCTTGGAGATGGTGGACAGGCTTTGGGGAATCAGGAGGTGAGTTACTCCATGCAGGATTCCTAGCCACTGACCTGCTCTTGTAGCTACGGTATTTATATGGCTACTTCAGTTCAGTTTCTCATCAATGGTGACCCCCAAGATGTTGATAGTGGGGGATTCAGCAATGGTAATGCCATTGAATGTCAAGGGGAGATGGTTAGATTCTCTCTTGTTTGAGATGGTCATTGCCTGGTGCAAATGTTACTTGTTCTTTCTGCAGGATATGCAAGGAACTGCACTGCAACCGGAGGAGTTCTCCCACTCTTCTTGCTGTGAAACAAACCTATTAGCTTTAGGGATGGGCTGACTTTAGAGCATGAAGGTTACTGCGATTCCCAATAGCACTCGGTGCATATTCTCAGTCAAGCATTTCATGGAAACAGGGCAAGAGATGAAAAAATGGCTGCCCCAACAGGTATATGAAGCATAAAATTGAGACACAATCACAAAGGCCTTGACTTGGTCTTCATCTCTAAAGAGAGATGGAGACGGTACAGCAAAGCTTCACTAGATTGGTTCCTGGGATGAGAGGGTTGTCCTATGATATAGGCTGAGTAAATTGGGCCTATGCTGTGTCAAATTTAGAAGAATGAGAGGTGATCTCATTGAAACATACAAGATTATGAAGGGACTAGGCATTGAGAGGTTGTTCCCCTTGGCTGGGGAATCTGCACCATGGGGTCTCAGGATAAGGGGTTGATCATTTAGGACTGAGATGAGGAGAAATCTCTTCATTCAAAGTGTTGGAAGTCTTTGGAGTTCTCTACCCCAAAGGGCTGTGGATTCTCCATCATTGAGTATATTTAAGGCTGGGAGAGACAGATTTTTGATCTCTCAGGGAATCGAGGGATATAAGGAGAGGATGGGAAAGTGGAGTTGAGGCAGAAGATCAGCCATGATCATATTGAATGGTGGAGCAGGCTCGTGGGGCCGAATAATCTTCTACTGCTTCTATTTCTTATATTAGGCAGCCCAATGGTATTATCCATGGGAACACCATCACCTCCAAGTTCCTCTCCATGTCACAGACTATCATGACTTGGACATGTATCTGCCATATCCTCATTAGTCATAGAGTCGTACAGCATAGAAACAGGCCCTTCGACCCACCGCGTCCATGCCGACCATAATGCCTATTTATACTAATCCCACCTGCCTGCATATCCCTCTATGCCTTGCTCATTCAAGTTTAGTGTGGGTAAAAATCCTGGAATTCCATGCCTAATGGTACCGTGAGAGCGCTTTCACCACGTGGATGGCGAGGGTTCAGGTAGAAAGTATCTCAGGACAATGTAGGGATGGGCAATAAATGTCAGCATTGCCAGCACTGCCCAAACCCCAAGAATGGATAATAGTAAATTTACAAGTATAGAGCCTCATTAGTGTCTGATATATAACCTTTAGGAATCCAGTACTGATCAGCCATTTTGCATTCATTTCCTTCTTTAGAGACAAATTAAATTCCCTTCGAAGGCAAAAAGAGAAATTGGAAGAGAAGATAATGGACCAGTACAAATTCTACGAGCCAACCCCCAAAAGGTATTGTCTCTTACTTTGCAAATTAAATTCTCATTGAATTGGAGATGGTTAACCACTTATACTATCACATCACTTATAATATTTGCTCCCACTAGGAAGGGATAAACAAAACCATTTTGTGTCTAAAGTGATCGCTGATTTGTGCAATTCCTCTGCAATGAATTATATAGAATTTACGGCACAGAAACAGGCCATTCAGCCCAACTGTTCTGTACTGTGTTTATGCTCCACATGAACCTCCTCCCATCCTGTTTCATCTTATCCTGTCAGCGTATCCTTCTGTTCCTTTCTCCAATACGTGATATCTCGCTTCCCCTTAAATGCAATTATAGTGTTTGCCTCAACTACTCCCTGTGGTAGAGAGTTCCACATTCTATTCACTCTTGGGGTAAGGAAGTTTCTCTTGAATTCCATATTGGATTTAAGCAGGCATGCCTAAATACACATGGCCGATACAGTGAAACTGCGAATGGCTCAGTAAATCAGTTATGGTTCCTTTGATTTCTCTAACTGCTACTTGGATAACTGTGGTCATTCTAGAGCTAATACATGTAAATGAGCACTGACCGATGTTTGGGTGTGTGCATTTATTTTATATTCTATTTATGGCCCTTAGTTTTGAATCCTGCACAAGTGGAAATATTTTCTCTATGTCTACCCTATCAAACCCTCAATAATTGTAAAGCCTTCAATTGGGTCACCCCTCAGTCTTCACTTTTTTAAGAGAAAAGAGCCCCAGTCTATTCAGTCTTTGCTGATAGTTCTGGCATCATTCTTGTAAATCTTTTCTGCACTTTCTCTAGTGCCTCTAATTAAGATACAAGATGGGGCTTTGACACACCTCCCATCGCTCGCTAAATATCTCTGTCATCCCTTTATTCTCGACTGTAACATTACTGCTTTGGTGCATGAACATGGTGAATATTCCAGTTCAATCTTTATTCCATGTTGCAGGAGGTTTCGCACTCGCTCACCTGAGTCAGACGGTTGTGGGTTCAAGCCCCACTCTGGAGACCTGAGCACATATTCCAGACTGATGCACTCAGCGCAGTACTGAAGGAGTGCAGTATAGTCAGAGGTCCCAGCCTACAGATAAGAAATTAAATCAAGACCCCATCTGCCCCCTTGTAAAAGTTCCCATGTACCTTTTGAAGAAGAGCAGGAAAGTTCTCCCCAGTGTCCAATGCACATTCCTCAACTGACATCATTAAAATAGATTACCTGGTTATTATCTTATGGCTGATTGCCCTTATTTCCATATCCTTTGCTTTACCCAACACAAATCTGGATCTCAGTCTTGAAAAATCTAATTTATTCCAGTATCTGCAGCTTTTTAGCGGGAAGAAAGTTCACGGTTTACACCACCCCATTGTGTGGAAAGATTTTCTCGATTTCCTGAATAGTCCTGGCTTTCATTTTAAGATGGTTTCTCCCTTATTCTGGATTCTCCACACCAGAGGAAATAGTTTATGTACTGTATCGATTCCTTTATCATTTTAAACTCCTCGGTCAGATCACCCCCTCAGTATCCTATGCTTAAGGGAGTACAAGTCAAGTTTATGTAACTTATTCTCATAATTTATCCCTGTTACACCCGCTATCATTCTGATCTAATCAATGCTGTACCTGCTGCCAAGGTCAATATATCGTTCCTGAATGCAGTGCTCCAGATACAGTCCGAGTATTTCGAGATTAACCCTATTTTGACTAGTGTGGTGAAAATATAGCATCTGGCCCCAGTATTCAGTCTTAAGGTTGTTGTTGGTTCCTTTGGGCTTTCATTGCATTCAACAACAAAAATGAAAGAAGCACTTTGAAAGTTATGAAGGTCATTTAACATTGACTGTTCTTTGTCACAGGAGGAGCAACTGGGTGGCTGCAAAGGCCCTGGTAAAACTCATGAAACCCAAGAAGGAAGGTGCCAAAGAGCGCCTGAAGCTTGCTGCTGAGGGCCCAGTGCACCAACCAGAGGCGACAGAAGTGGCAGCGGTGCCAGCTCCTCCACGGGCGCAGAGAACGAGTCTCGACAACTCCTCGCTGGGATCCAATTCGCTGGAGGAGAACAGCATGAGTCCGACCAGTAAAGGTAAAGGAGGCTGAGGGAAGTAAACTTTTTCAGCAGGTCTAATCCAGAGCAGCCCAGCAATATGGATTGACCAGACCCAGGAGTTGCTGGTTTGGAACTGTTTCATTGGCTAGTGCTCTCTGACCTTTCAACCACTTGGATAGCGGACTCATTAAGAGTTTGATTACATTGGATTTTATTTTTGATTTGTCCTTTGAATGTGGTCATTGTTTATTGGTCTGTCTCCAACGCCCTTAAAGAGTGATCAACTATGTCATGTGGGACTGGAAACCAAATAGGAGATGTGGAAAGGTTCTCTTTCCAAAAGAGCATTAATCAGATAGTTGAGTTTTTGTGATACAAGAGCCAAAATACTGCGGATGCTGGAAGGCTGAAATAAAAACAGACAGTGCTGGAAATACTCAGCACACCTGGCAACATTTGTGGAGAGAGAAGCAGAGTTAATGTTTCAGGGTCGATGGTCTTCCATCTGAACTGCTAAATTTTTATGATCTGGTAACTTTCGTCGTGATTTTATCTGATGTTGGCCCATAAATTATTAGACGAATGATCAGTAGTCACTGTGGGACTGGATTCTGTGCAAGATGCCAGGGAGGAGAATGGAGCTGGGTTGGGGGATGCTCTGTAGTGTCAGCAGGTCCTGTAGAACCTCTCCACAAGGAGCATTTGCCTTACTGATGCAGGATTGATGTTCGAGGGTGCATTTGCAGTAGATGATAATGTTATGCCAGATCAGTAGCTGAGCCATGCCTGACTGAGGGAGGTACAACTAGTCCTGAGCTTCCAGTAGGGATGTTGATTGCTGTGAATGGGTGTTAAAGGAGCAAAGCAATGCAAGTTGTAGATTGGTAAGGGAATTCTGTCAGGGTGCTCTGGGCTGGAGGTACTTAGTCGTGTATAGTCAGATGTTGTTCCACATTCCGCTGTTTTAACGCACAGCACATCAGTTCAGAAACCTGCATCACAGTTTTATGAGCCTGTGTCCAAGATCCTTTGGGTTGACTGCCCACTATATACAGAAGGTCAAAAACCAGGGGGCATTTGAACATTTCTTGCATCCTGAAATAATGATAAATGTCCAAATTGTAACTTTGTAATTATGCAACGTGGAGCTGAGGAATACATTTCTTCTGAAATATTTTTGACTAGTCCACATTATTCCCTCTACTGTTACAAAACTGCTAAACTGATTTTTTTTTTCTTTCTGTGGTGATTCTAACTTTGTGTGAAGTTAGCTTTGGTGGTGGGGAGTTTAATTGCTGCATGTATTTTCGTTTACATCATGTTTGTTTTAAAGTTTCATCTCTCTTCCTTTTTTTATTCTCTCCCTGCTCCCCCATTTCTTGGGGGGTGGTGTTTTCTTTCTGGTTTTCAATTAAGTGTCCACGCGGAAAAAGTATGCATTTCTGAAGAGTAAGAGCAAAGAGAAACTGAAGGCCAAATCGACACCGGATAACCAACGCCGATTGCTGCCCCTGCGCCTGCGGTTATGGTCGTCCAGTGACATGTCGGACTCCGCTAATGACTCGTTCCCTCAGCTCTCTGAGTGTGGGGATTTCTAACTCCTCTGTCTCTCGTATCTCACCGTCATCTCCATCCAAGGGTAACGCAGACCCAGGCACACAAAAAGACCCTGTCATGGCAGATCATGGGCCACAGTTGCATTTCAGATTGTGACGATGTTGACTCTGATGCTAATCCCAAATATGTAAAACAATTAAAATTAATTTTTAAAAAAAGTTGAGAGACTACATCTGAGACACCTGACGTTTTAATGCTGAGTGTTTTAAAGCAGATTCTTTTCCCCAGCGTTCATGACTGTGCAGCACACTTTAAAAAAAAAAACACTACTTGGGTCTCTGAGCGCCTCGTACGTAAGTAGTAATCTGCTTCTGTGCTGTTATGCATTGCAGCTGTAACTTTTTATTTTGTTTCCAAAGCAAGAATTGAAATTTTAAAACGATCCATTAAAGGGGTGGGGGATGCTTTTTACATTAAAAGTTGCCTCAACTTGGCATTTTTGTAGCAGTGAAACCTGTTTAAACGGACACTGTCAATAAACAGACAGATACAAAACACAGACTCTCTGAGACCACAAACATTCGCAAATTACACACTACAGGCAGCTTACAGTGCACCAGGCCTGTATACAACAAAAAACACAGGGCAAGCATGTCAACACTGGTTGTGTGAAGGAAATGGTTTTTGAACAATGGGGAGCTTTTTACCCAGCATGCACAGCGGCAGAAAAATGGCTCTATCTCTGGGATGGAACACTTGGGCTGGCTTTGATAGAGTGGCATTCTCAGCCGCTGTGAATGCTGGATAAAGAACTTCCCATTGTACTGAGAATTTTTACAACACATAAAGGACCATTTTGAAAATAAGGACAACTGCAAAAAAAAAAGACAGTTGATTCCAGACCCGAATGTCTCTGTAACATACAGGTTTCACTGTATTGAAGTAGTTCTTCCTAAATGCCAGACTGTATTACTCAGCTTAGATGTATGTTTATAAGTGATCAGCTGCAGTGTGACGCATGTTGCCCATAAAGCTGCCTGTCTTGTGCCCTCCTTTCTCCCAAGCCCATCAGTGGATTGTATGTCTGCCTCGGGATTGACTGGGTTTTCCTCGCCAGTCCTGTCGTTTGCAGTCTTCCGCTTTCATTGTATCCTCCTGCGCTTTCTCTACTACCTACTGTGCAGCTTTCCTTTTCAGCAGCTGCGCATGTCTGACAGGAGCCTGTCATTTAACCCCCAGTCAGCTGCTTCTGAGAGAATTTTAATTAAATGCCACCAATTTCTTAGTTGCCTGCTCTACGTTTTCAGCAGATTTAATTGCGTGACAGTGGTATTTGTAGACGGGGCTGTTCCATGTGTCCTCCGGGAAGTAGCCAGCTCCAGATGTCTTTTAAATCATTCATGGGTGTCGCTTGCAAGGCCGACGTTTATCGTCCGTGCCTCGTTGCCCTGAGAAGGTGGTGCTGAGTGGCTGCAGTGAACCTCTGCAGCCCTTGTTCTAAAGGTGCTCCTGCAGTGCTGTCAGGGAGGGAGTTTATCTCAGCGACACTGTAGGGACGGCTGATTATGTTTCCAAACATGGATGGTATGTGCGACTTGGAGGGGAACTTGGAGGTGGTGATGTTCCCATGCACCTGCTGCCTTTGTTCTTCTAGGTGTGGAGGTTGTGAGTAATTAAGTATATGTTGTGCTTTCCAGCCACTTTCTATTAAAGGCGTAATTTTCTGGGGCTCCCCCGATGAGTTTAGTGAGCAGTTCAGCCATGCTTTTTTTTTAAATTCATTCACGGGATGTGGGCATCGCCGGGCAGGCAAGCATTTATTGCCCATCCCTAATTGCCCTTGAGAAGGTGGTGGTGAGCTGCCTTCTTGAACCGCTGCAGTCCATGTGGAGCAGGTACACCCACAGTGCTGTTAGGAAGGGTGTTCCAGGATTTTGACCCAGCAACAGTGAAGGAACGGCGATATAGTTCCAAGTCAGGACGGTGTGTGACTTGGAGGGGAACTTGCAGGTGGTGATGTTCCCATGTATTTGCTGCTCTTGTCCTTCTAGTTGGTAGAGGTCGCGGGTTTGGAAGGTGCTGTCGAAGGAGCCTTGGTGCATTGCTGCAGTGCATCTTGTAGATGGTACACACTGCTGCCACTGTGCGTCGGTGGTAGAGGGAGTGAATGTTTGTAGATGGGGTGCCAATCAAACGGGCCGCTTTGTCCTGGATGGTGTCGAGCTTCTTGAGTGTTGTTGGAGCTGCACCCATCCAGGCAAGTGGAGAGTATTCCATCACACTGATCAAGAAGGTTCCCGGTTTGAACTGAGGCCTGTATTGAGTTAGGTTATCTCTGCCAGGTTGCGTTAGTGAGGGGGTGGTAGTGTTACAACCAGACAGGGAGGGACGGGGCAGAGTCCCACTTCTGATCCCTGCCCAGTGACTGCTACTGGACAAGAGTGTGCAGGCATTGAATGAGGACAAGAGTCGAGCTTTACTGCAAAGCTCCCCATGGTTAATGCACCTGCAGATACTCATTGTCTAAGGTCTTGCCTAAATAAATAGCTACTCAAACAAGGTATCAGAAAGTGACCAGTACTAGTGGAATCATACACCAACAAGTAAAAGAGAGATGTAAAGCTTATTGTCCATTTTCCATGGATCTTTAGTGATCTAAGTCCTTGTCTTGTTGAATCTGCTCACAGCTTCCAGTCCTTGTGTTAATCTGAGTATTGCTGATTGTGCAGAGTAGCTGAACTGGGCTCCAGAAGGGTTTTCATTTATATATTTTCAAACAGAAAGTAATTTCCAGTCCAGGCATTGTGATTGCAAGGATACAGCGATTATTAATATATTGTAAATCTTGCATCTGAACACACTTCCTGTCACCTTTTCCCATCATATATCCTCACGTCCACATTTATAATAGAAATTGCCAGTGTAAACTGGTCACGCTGTAATTACAACCTCCTGCCACTGGAGATGCTACAGTGCGAGATTACATGGGCTGTTACCATGATAAATGCAGTCACGGGAATAAAGATACAATGCGTATGATTATTAGAATGATTTCTACCTGCTTGCTCTGCTCCAGCAATCTCCTGGTCACAAATCCCACTCTAACCCTTCACCTGAAGGCAACATTTTCTTGGAACTTCTCCAGACGGTGCCACAGGAACACCGTGAATTAGGTTTCAGCCGCACTAGAACACCTTTCAGCGTAGTGAGAAATGTAGATAACTAAATTACTTCTTTTGTTAGCTACACGAAATAAACATTAAAGGTTTATTTTATCTATGGGCTAAGCTGCTACTCCTAGTGGTACCAGTAGATGGTGCTGTAGTCCAGGACTTTCATATGTTGAAATTAAAAATCTACATTGGGAAATCAGCAGTGTAGAATTCTAAAATAAAATTATACCACATTTGTCCACCCATTATTCTTTTTCTGTTATTTTAATTTTCTGTCCACTCTTCTGGAGTCTGTCCCAGGCTACTGTGGCTTCACAGTGTGGATATTCTTCATGATTGAGCCCAGTTGGAGAATGTCAGAAAGCTGTTCGACTGTGGGAACATCACCTCCAGATTGATCCTGTTCCCTCAATGTGCACTTTCCAGCCAGAATCACCTTAAACAAACAGGCTGTGTTTTCTCTGTCTCTCCCTCCCCCCCCCCCCCCCCCCATAGCCAGTAACCTTGCCTCATGACCATTTGCATTGGCCGGTATCTCCTCACTGGACAATTGGCCAGGCTCATCTCTAAAGTAATTTAAAATCATTTCAGTTTTTGTTTCTGTGGTGTGAGCACTCCCATATCCTTCTCAAACCCCACCCTTCCCCCACCACCTTCCCCCCCCCCCCCGTCCCTCATCACCACCATCATCTCTCTCTGCCACAGCAGGGGAGGCTCTAGATAAAGCCTACCTCATATTACTCTGCCTCGCTAAGGACTGCTACCATCCAGCAATGCCTTACAGTTCAAATAGCTTTAAATTGTCATTACATCCGGACTGTAGATGATATGGCAACAAAGTTTAGTGACTTGCCCCTTTCTCATTCTCCCTCCCCTACCTCCGTGCTGCCCAACGTACTTCTGTGTAAACCAATAATCTGAATGTTTCCTCACTGATAACAGTAGCATAGTGCTTATGTTACTGGAGTAGTAATCCAGAGACTGGACTAAAAGTCCAGAACGTGTGAGTTCAAATTCACCATGGCAGCTGGGGAGTTTAAATTCAGGTTATTGATAATTCAGGAATAAAAAGCTCGTCTCAGTAATAGTGACCATGAATTGTCATTAAAAATCCGTCTGGTTCAGTAATGTTCCTCAGGGAAAGAACTCTGTCCCTACATGTGACTCCAAACTCGCAGCAATTGTGGTTGACTCTTAACTGAAATAGCTGAGCAAGCCACTCAGGGATGGGCAACAAATGCTGGCCTTGCCAGCGATGCCCACATCCCAAGAATGAATTTTTTTTAAAAAGCCTCTATCATTCTGCCTCCAAGAACAGGGACTTTATTATAATTTCACAGTGAGATGGAGAATGCTGACAGCCTGCACGGAAAACAGGAAATGCACAGGGTCGCTTAGTAACTGTAAAAGACATCTCCAATAATGATCCCACTATCAGAATTGGGGCTCTTTGTAATTGAGGTTGTCAACTCTGCTTGGACATATTCTGGAGATGTCATCACATGACTTCCTGCTGCCAACCATCCTGCCCACCCCCCCCCACCACCCCTCCCCCCAGACACTCGCTATTGGTCGCCCATCCTCGCGGTGCCTTCCCTCGGCCAATCAGAAAGCAAGCAGACTCTTCATCACCCAATTGGATGATTCTTGACCAATTGATGATTCTTGGTCAAGTAACCTTTTATTTTTAAAACTAAAGCAAAATTGATCAAAGAATTTTTCTTTTTAAAACAGAATTATTTTTTTTTAAACGCCTGCTATGATTTTTCTCCCGGGTATTCCTTGCAGCGGCACCTTGAAGATTAATCTTTAATTCCTGGAGACTCCAGTGCAGTCCTGGAGGGTTGGTGACCCTATTTGTACCAAAGGTCCCACCTGAAACATTAACCAGTCTTTCTGTACTGGGTGTTGATCGGCCTGCTGTGCAAGTTCATTCATTCCCTGTTTATTTCTTCGAGGCTGCTAACTTGAATGCGTTGGCTGTTGGTTACCATGTAACTCTGCCTTTTTGCAGTGTCCAAAAGCCACAATGTACAGCTGTGAGTCAATCTTGGTATTGTCACACCTCCTACTAGTTGCCAAGCCTTCAGAGCCTAGTTCAGCTGCTGCGTCTGTGCTTCAAGGTTTTCATCGTCCGTATTCCTCGTGGCATCAGGCGCCCTTTTGGTTGTGAGCAGGTGGATAATAAATTTGCTTGGTTGTTCTTTATTTCCAGCCGCCGGCGATGGCCAGAGGCAGAGAGAACTCTCGGGGAGTGCAGGGCACTCTGCCAGCCCGAGCCCGGAGGGTACCAGTGCTACTCACCGTCGCCGCATGGAGCTGGGATCCATGGCATATTCCACCACTGCCATTCACCTTGCTGCCTCAAACTCCACTCCCACCTTCAGCTACAGGCGGCAAATCAGAACCAAAGGTAAGGATCAAATGGGATTGCATAGAGCTTACAGAAATAGGCCATTCGGCCCAACTGGTCTGTGCTGGTGTTTGTGCTCCATATGGGCCTCCCCCCCCCCCCCCCCCCCAACCCTCTCATCTCACCCCATCAGCATATCTTTCTCTTCATTTCTCCCTCATGTACTTACTCAGCTTCCCCTTAAATACATCTTGTGCTATTCACCTCAGTCACTCCCTGTGGTTGCGAGTTCCACATTCTCACCACAGTCTCGGGGTAAAGAAGTTTCTCCTGAAATCCCTATTGGATTTATTAGGCACTATCTTATATTTATGGCCTGTTGCCTTTGTGTTCCCTCCACAAGTGGAAACACCTCCTCTATGTCTACCCTATCAAACCCTTCGTAGTTGTATAATCTTTGAGTAGATCACCTCTCCGTCTTCTCTTATCTAGAGAAAAGAGCCTGTTCAGTTTCCTGATGGGTATAAACCTCTCCATTCTGGTATCATCCTTGTAATTCTTTTTTGCACCTTCTGCCATGCCTCATTAGGAATTGATCGAGAAGATTGTGGCATGGAAGGGATAGTGTCGGTGTAGATTAAGAGCTGTCTGAAAGTGCTTAACTAGCTTTGCCCTTTACTGCAGCTATGCTGTTTGCCTCCAATACTCCCTGTGGTCGCAAGTTCCACATACTAATCACTCTCTAGACGTGCCTATTTTAATCTTTTCCTGGCCAGTCTCCCATCTTCCACCCATTTTCACCTACAGTGACATCCAGTCCAGCAATTACTCAGTTTTAAAATTTTCATTCCTGTTCTCAAATCCATCCATGGCATCACCCCTCCATATCCCCCCCCCCCCCCAAGCCTACAACCCTCAGAGATATCCGTGCTCCTCCAATTTTGGCCTCATTCGCATCCCCCAATTTTAATTGCTTCACTGTCAGTGGCCGTGCCTTCAGTTACCGAGGTCCTAAGCTCTGGAATTCCCTCCCTAAACCTCTCTGCCTCTCTCGCCTCCTTTAAGATGCTCTTCGAAACCTACCTATTTGACCAAACCTTTGGTCACCTTCAGTGGCTCAGTGTTAAATTTTGTTTGATAGCCTTCCTGTGAAGGACCTTGGGACATTTAACTACATTAAAGATGCTACAAGTTGTTGTTGGGTAAAGACGTTTCTGCTGAATTCCCTACTGGATTTATTAATGGCTATCTTAGAATTATAATCTCCAGTTTTGGACTCCCTACACCAGTGGAAACATCATCTCCAAAGCTCAAGTCACAAAAAAAACCTGACCCACATCCGACGGAACCACATCAGACCCGAGCCCGACCCAGCCCGAGCCCCTCCGTTTTCCCCCCGAGTCCGACCCGACCTGACCACCGCAATGTTCCCTTTACTTACCTTCCGACTCCCAATCTTCAGGAAGCTGCAGCATAAGCGTGATGATCTCATAGAGACGCTCACTGCACAGACTCAGTTTCCTTCTTTGACGTCCCGGACCCGCAGCTCAGGTAAGTTTTTAACTTTTAACACCTGTAATTCTTGCTGTGGGTGTGTCCGACCCCAACCCGACCTGAGCCCAAAGGCCGGAGCCGGAAGAGCGGCCCAACCTGAACCCGACACATGTCATTGGGTTCGAGTCAGGTAGCAGGCCTTTAAGCTCTACGTCAACCCTGTCACACCCTTTCAGATTTTAAAGACTTCTGTTACGACCTGGTGAGAAAGGTGTCTAGGGTTCCCTTTCAGCCTTCACCTGGTCTTACTGTAACAGGGTTTAATTTTAAACACAGTTTTTAGTTCCCCCTTTGGTGTATCCTTGTTCACTGCTTTCCAATTATTCTTTTGGGCCTCCTTATCTCGAGAGACAATGGATACGCGCCTGGAGGTGGTCAGTGGTTTGTGAAGCAGCGCCTGGAGTGGCTATAAAGGCCAATTCTGGAGTGACAGGCTCTTCCACAGGTGCTGCAGAGAAATTTGTTTGTTGGGGCTGTTGCACAGTTGGCTCTCCCCTTGCGCCTCTGTCTTTTTTCCTGCCAACTACTAAGTCTCTTCGACTCGCCACAATTTAGCCCTGTCTTTATGGCTGCCCGCCAGCTCTGGCGAATGCTGGCAACTGACTCCCACGACTTGTGATCAATGTCACACGATTTCATGTCGCGTTTGCAGACGTCTTTATAACGGAGACATGGACGGCCGGTGGGTCTGATACCAGTGGCGAGCTCGCTGTACAATGTGTCTTTGGGGATCCTGCCATCTTCCATGCGGCTCACATGGCCAAGCCACCTCAAGCGCCGCTGACTCAGTAGTGTGTATAAGCTGGGGATGTTGGCCGCTTCAAGGACTTCTGTGTTGGAGATATAGTCCTGCCACCTGATGCCAAGTATTCTCCGAAGGCAGCGAAGATGGAATGAATTGAGACGTCGCTCTTGGCTGGCATACGTTGTCCAGGCCTCGCTGCCGTAGAGCAAGGTACTGAGGACACAGGCCTGATACACTCGGACTTTTGTGTTCCGTGTCAGTGCGCCATTTTCCCACACTCTCTTGGCCAGTCTGAACATAGCAGTGGAAGCCTTACCCATGCGCTTGTTGATTTCTGCATCTAGAGACAGGTTACTGGTGATAGTTGAGCCTAGGTAGGTGAACTCTTGAACCACTTCCAGAGCGTGGTCGCCAATATTGATGGATGGAGCATTTCTGACATCCTGCCCCATGATGTTCGTTTTCTTGAGGCTGATGGTTAGGCCAAATTCATTGCAGGCAGACGCAAACCTGTCGATGAGACTCTGCAGGCATTCTTCAGTGTGAGATGTTAAAGCAGCATCGTCAGCAAAGAGGAGTTCTCTGATGAGGACTTTCCGTACTTTGGACTTCGCTCTTAGACGGGCAAGGTTGAACAACCTGCCCCCTGATCTTGTGTGGAGGAAAATTCCTTCTTCAGAGGATTTGAACGCATGTGAAAGCAGCAGGGAGAAGAAAATCCCAAAAAGTGTGGGTGCGAGAACACAGCCCTGTTTCACACCACTCAGGATAGGAAAGGGCTCTGATGAGGAGCCACCACGTTGAATTGTGCCTTTCATATTGTCATGGAATGAGGTGATGATACTTAGTAGCTTTGGTGGACATCCGATCTTTTCTAGTAGTCTGAAGAGACCACGTCTGCTGACGAGGTCAAAGGCTTTGGTGAGATCAATGAAAGCAATGTAGAGGGGCATCTGTTGTTCACGGCATTTCTCCTGTATCTGACGAAGGGAGAACAGCATGTCAATGGTCGATCTCTCTGCACGAAAGCCACACTGTGCCTCAGGGTAGACGCGCTCGGCCAGCTTCTGGAGCCTGTTCAGAGCGACTCGAGCAAAGACTTTCCCCACTATGCTGAGCAGGGAGATTCCACGGTAGTTGTTGCAGTCACCGCGGTCACCTTTGTTTTTATAGAGGGTGATGATGTTGGCATCACGCATGTCCTGGGGTACTGCTCCCTCGTCCCAGCACAGGCATAGCAGTTCATGTAGTGCTGAGAGTATAGCAGGCTTGGCACTCTTGATTATTTCAGGGGTAATGCTGTCCTTCCCAGGGGCTTTTCCGCTGGCTAGGGAATCAATGGCATCACTGAGTTCCGATTTGGTTGGCTGTATGTCCAGCTCATCCATGACTGGTAGAGGCTGGGCTGCATTGAGGGCAGTCTCAGTGACAGCATTCTCCCTGGAGTACAGTTCTAGGTAGTGCTCAACCCAGCGGTCCATCTGTTTGCGTTGGTCAGTGATTATGTCCCCCGATTTAGATTTGAGGGGGGTGATCTTCTTGATGGTTGGCCCAAGAGCTCTCTTCATGCCATCATACATTCCTCTGATGTTTCCGGTGTCTGAGGCCAGCTGAATATGACTGCATAGGTGTTGCCAGTAGTCATTTGCGCAACGCCTAGCTGTTCTTTGTGCAGTACTTCTGGCTGCTTTAAGTGCTGCGGATGTTAAATCGCTGGGGGCTTTCTTGTAGTTCAAAAGTGCAATGCGCTTAGCGGCTATGACAGGTTCCAGCTCTTCATTATGAGATTGAAACCAGTCTGCATTTCTCTTCGCACTTTTGCCGTAGGTGGTCAAAGCTGACTCATAGATGGCGTCTCTGATGTGGGCCCACTTGGTCTCAGCATCCCCTGTGGGAGTGTTTTGAAGGGCTGTTACAAGTGAATTTAGAAATTTTTGTAACAGCTGTGGGTGAGAAATTCTGCTCGTGTTGATGCGCGGGTGGCCCTTCTGCTTGGAATGATGCAACTTCTTTGGTCTGAGTCTAACCTTGCTGCACACCAGGGAGTGGTCGGTGTCGCAGTCCGCACTGTGGAAGCTGCGTGTGATTTGAACACTGTTTAAGGCGGCTCGCCTTGTGACAATGAGGTCTAGCTGGTGCCAACGACGTGATCTTGGGTGCCTCCATGAAACCTGGTGACAGGGTTTAGTGTGAAAGAACGAGTTGGTGATGCAGAGGTTATGATAGGTACACAACTCAAGCAGTCTCTGCCCGTTCTCATTCATCCTTCCAACGCCATAGCGCCCAAGGCAGGAGGGCCATGAGTCATGGTCGGCCCCAACCCTGGCATTAAAGTCCCCCAGCAGGAATAGGTGTTCGGTGTTGGGGATGCTGCTAATGATGTTATGGAGTTGTTCATAGAACTGGTCTTTAGCTTCAGGTGCGGAACAGAGTGTTGGAGCATAGATGCTGAGTAGGTGTACTGGACCAGAGGTGGTGAGCAGTCGGATGGACAGTATGCGTTCCGAGCCATTTGAGGGAGGCTCTATCATGCTGAGCAAGGAGTTTCTGATGGCGAAGCCCACTCCATGTTGTCTTGGTTCTTCAGGATCCCTGCCCTGCCAGAAGAAGGTGTAGTCTTGCTCTGCTAGAGAGCCACTCTAATTATAAGGCAAAGAAACCAACATAACAGGCTTTCTTAGGTTTAAAGAAGAAACATTGACATTTATTAAACTTAAACTCTAATTCGGTTAATGCCTACGGTTACACACAAACGGACATGGGCAAACCAGCTAGTCACATGACCAACCTGCTGGGCAACTTGAGTTTTTCGAATTTGTATAGTTTGCAACCCATGCGAGCATACATATGCAATACACACATGCAGATAGAGACAGAAAGGAGCAGAAGAAAAATAAAGTGGAAAGGTTTGAAGCAATATCTGAACAGTTGTTATGGTTCTTCGAGCTCACTGTAGAGTCCTTGATTGTAGGTAGATCTTGCTTTTCGTTAGGGCCCAGTATTCTTCTTAAATCTTGTTCGGTGTAGGAGACTTTTCTCTCTTGGGGTTCATGTGCCTTCAGTGGATTCAGAGGCTTGTGAGAAAGAGATGGGAGCAGACAGGAGAGAGATCTTCTCAGTGCAGAAGCAAACAGCTTTCTGCCCAAACTATACAAATTCGAAAAACTCAAGTTGCCCAGCAGGTTGGTCATGTGAATAGCTGGTTTGCCCATGTCCGTTTGTGTGTATTCGGCCACCTTAGCAGTAAACCTGGAATGTGAGCTCCTCCACCTTCGATGTCTGGTGATCAAAAGACCATTGTGGGTTGAATGTCAGGGAAGCGCTACTTTGTCCTTCCAAATGCTGTCTGTTAATATGCAAATATCTTTTCCAGCCACGGCTGATCTGTTTAACAAGTCCTTTCTTCACTCCAGTAACAGTTTAAAATCAATGTCCATGTGGCAAAATTAATGTGCCTCATTCTTGGGAACCTAGCATGCTACCTTTAATAGGTCACACCTCTTTTCTAGAGAAAAGAGCCCCAGCCTGTTCAATCTTTCCAGATGGGCATAAACTCTGGCATCATCTTTTTGCCTTTCACCTTTCCTTCCTAATTAAGAGATAAGAATGGGGTCTGAGGCATCTCCGTGCGAAGCAAAACACTTCCCTCCCATTGGCTTAACAGTGAATAGCCCTTCTAGACAGCAAATAGACAGAGAGGGTTGTGGCATATCAGTGGAGGGGATAGATTTTCTGTTTTGGGCGCAATTGGTGAAACAGGTGCAAGTTTCACTGAAAAGTGCACTTTGTTTGAAGGGTGTTTTTTATTCTGGAGTTGCCACTCAAACTCATTTGCATATCACCAAAAGCAAAATCTCGCATGAACCAGTGCAATTGCGCAGTGTTTTAGAACATAATTTAAAAAAAAATTTTGCTTTGAAAATTTCTGTGTTTGCTGACAATGCAACCACCAGGTGGCGCTGCCGTGTCACATGCACAAATGCAGCCAGTGTCACTAAAACGTCACAGTCTGTGACTTCAGGCAGCTGCCTGGACTAAAGATGGTGCTACTCAAATAATCACACCAAGGCAACGTGACCCAAACACATGGCAGCACACAATGGCTGGAGGGAGAGAGCGAGGGAGTGGAGCGGGTCGGATGGAGGGGAAGAGCGGAGCGGGCCGGGCCGGAGAGAGCAGCGAGGGGGACAGCGGAGCAGCGAGGGGGGGAGCGGAGCAGCTGAAAGAGCGGAGCAGCGAGGGGGGGGGGGGAGCAGAGCGGCCGGAGAGAGCGGAGCAGCGAATGGGGGAGCGGAGCGGCTGAAAGAGCGGAGCAGCGAGGGGGGGAGCGGAGCGGGCGAAAGAGAGGAGCAGCGAGGCGGGGAGTGGAGCGGCCGGAGAGAGCGGATCAGCGAGGGGGGGAGCAGATCGGCTCAAAGATCAGATCAGTGAGTGGGGGAGCGGAGCGGGCGAAAGAGAGGAGCAGCGAGGGGGGGAGCGGAGCGGCAGGAGAGAGCGGAGCAGCGAGGGGGGGAGTGGAGCGGCCGGAGAGAGCGGAGCAGCAAGTGGGGGAGCAGAGCGGGCGAAAGAGAGGAGCAGCGAGGGGGGGAGCAGAGCGGCCGAAAGAGAGGAGCAGGGAGGGGGGGGGAGCAGAGCGGCCGAAAGAGCGGAGCAGCGAGGGGGGGAGCAGAGCGGCCGAAAGAGCGGAGCAGCGAGGGGGGGAGCAGAGCGGCCGGAGAGAGCGGAGCAGCGAATGGGGGAGCGGAGCGGCTGAAAGAGCGGAGCAGTGGGTGGGGGAGCAGAGTGGCTGAAAGAGCAGAGCAGCGAGTGGGGGAGCAGAGCGGCTGAAAGAGCGGAGCAGCGAGTGGGGGAGCAGAGTGGCTGAAAGAACAGAGCAGCGAATGGGGGAGCAGAGCGGAGCAGTGATGGGGGGAGCAGAGTGGCCGGAGGGAGCGGAGCAGCGAGGGGGGGAGCAGAGCGGCTCAAAGAGCAGATCAGCGAGTGGGGGAGCAGAGCGGCCGAAAGAGAGGAGCAGCGAGGGGGGGAGCGGAGCGGCTGAAAGAGCAGAACAGCGAGGGGGGGAGCGGAGCGGCTGAAAGAGCGGAGCAGCGAGTGGGGGAGCGGAGCGGGCGAAAGAGAGGAGCAGCGAGGGGGGGAGCAGAGAGGCTGAAAGAGCGGAGCAGCCAAGGGGGGAGCGGAGCGGCCGAAAGAGAGGAGCAGCGAGGGGGGGAGCGGAGTGGCTGAAAGAGAGGAGCAGCGAGTGGGGGAGCGGAGCGGCCGAAAGAGCGGAGCAGCGAGTGGGGGAGCAGAGCGGCCGAAAGAGCGGAGCAGCGAGTGGGGGAGCGGAGCGGCCGAAAGAGCGGAGCAGCGAGTGGGGGAGAGGAGCAGCGAGTGGGGGAGAGAGGAGCGGCCGAAAGAGAGGAGCAGCGAGTGGGGGAGAGGGAAGCGGCCGAAAGAGCGGAGCAGCGAGTGGGGGAGAGGAGCAGCGAGTGGGGGAGAGAGGAGCGGCCGAAAGAGAGGAGCAGCGAGTGGGGGAGAGGGGAGCGGCCGAAAGAGAGGAGCAACGACGGGGGGAGCGGAGCAGCGAGGGGGGAAGTGGAGCGGCTGAAGGAGCGGAGCAGCGAGTGGGGGAGCGGAGCGGCTGAAAGAGCGGAGCAGCGAGGGGGGGAGCGGAGCGGCTGAAAGAGCGGAGCAGCGAGGGGGGGGGAGAGGAGTGGCTGAAAGAGCGGAGCAGCGAGGGGGGGAGCAGAGCGGCCAAAAGAGAGGAGCAGCGAGGGGGGGAGCGGTGCGGCTGAACGAGCGGAGCAGCGATGGGGGGGAGCAGAGCGGCTGAAAGAGCGGAGCTGCGAGGGGGGGAGCAGAGCGGCCGAAAGAGAGCAGCAGCGAGGGGGGGAGCGGAGCAGCGAGGGGGGGAGCAGAGCGGCCGAAAGAGAGGAGCAGCGAGGGGGGGAGCGGTGTGGCTGCACGAGCGGAGCAGCGACGGGGGGGGGGGAGCGGAGCGGCTGAAAGAGCGGAGCAGTGAGTGCGGGAGCGGAGCGGCCGAAAGAGAGGAGCAGCGAGGGGGGGAGCGGTGCGGCTGAACGAGCGCAGCAGCGACGGTGGGGGGGGGGGGAGCGGAGCGGCTGAAAGAGCGGAGCAGCGAGTGCGGGAGCGGAGCGGCTGAAAGAGAGGAGCAGCGAGGGGGGGAGCGGAGCGGCTGAAAGAGCGGAGCAGCGAGGGGGTGAGCAGAGCGGCCGGAGAGAGCGGAGTAGCGAATGGGGGAGCAGAGTGGCTGAAAGAGCGGAGCAGCTAGTGGGGGAGCGGAGCGGCTGAAAGAGCAGAGCAGCGAGTGGGGGAGCAGCGTGGCTGAAAGAACAGAGCAGCGAATGGGGGAGCAGAGCGGAGCAGTGAGGGGGGGAGCAGAGTGGCCGGAGAGAGCGGAGCAGTGAGGGGGGGAGCAGAGCGGCTCAAAGAGCAGAACAGCGAGGGGGGGAGCGGAGCGGCTGAAAGAGCGGAGCAGCGATGGGGGGGGGGGAGCAGAGCGGCCGAAAGAGAGGAGCAGCGAGGGGGGGAGCGGAGCGGCCGAAAGAGTGGAGCAGCGAGTGGGGGAGCGGAGCAGCCGAAAGAGCGGGGCAGCGAGTGGGGGAGCAGAGCGGCCGAAAGAGCGGAGCAGCGAGTGGGGGAGCGGAGCGGCCGAAAGAGCGGAGCAGCGAGTGGGGGAGAGGAGCGGCCGAAAGAGCGGAGCAGCGAGTGGGGGAGAGAGGAGCGGCCGAAAGAGAGGAGCAGCGAGTGGGGGAGAGGGGAGCGGCCGAAAGAGCGGAGCAGCGAGTGGGGGAGCGGAGCAGCGAGGGGTGGAGCGGAGAGGCCGAAAGAGCGGAGCAGAGAGGGGGGAAGCGGAGCGGCCGAAAGAGAGGAGCAGCGACGGGGGGAGCGGAGCAGCGAGGGGGGAAGCGGAGCGGCCGAAAGAGAGGAGCAGCGAGGGGGGGAGCGGAGCGGCTGAAGGAGCGGAGCAGCGAGGGGGGGAGCGGAGCGGCTGAAAGAGCGGAGCAGCGAGGGGGGGAGCGGAGCGGCTGAAAGAGCGGAGCAGTGAGGGGGGGAGCGAAGCGGCCGAAAGAGCGGAGCAGCGAGGGGGGGAGCGGAGAGGAGCGGCTGAAAGAGAGGAGCAGCCAGCCGGGGAGCGGAGCGGCTGAAAGAGAGGAGCAGCGAGGGGGGTAGCGGAGCGGCTGAAAGAGCGGAGCTGCAAGGGAGGCAGCGGTGCGGCTGCAAGAGCGGAGCTGCGAGGGGGGGAGCAGAGCGGCCGAAAGAGAGCAGCAGCGAGGGGGGGAGCGGAGCAGCGAGGGGGGGAGCAGAGCGGCCGAAAGAGAGGAGCAGCGAGGGGGGGAGCGGTGCGGCTGAACGAGCGGAGCAGCGACGGGGGGGGGGGAGCGGAGCGGCTGAAAGAGCGGAGCAGCGAGTGCGGGAGCGGTGCGGCTGAACGAGCGGAGCAGTGACCGGCGGGGGGAGCGGAGCGGCTGAAAGAGAGGAGCAGTGAGGGGGGGAGCAGAGCGGCCGGAGAGAGTGGAGCAGCGAGGGGGCGAGCGGTGCGGCTGAAAGAGGGGAGCAGTGAGGGGGGGGAGCGGAGCGGCTGAAAGAGAGGAGCAGCGAGGGGGGGAGCAGAGCGGCTGAAAGAACAAAACAAAGAACAAAGATAATTACAGCACAGGAACAGGCCCTTCGGCCCTCCAAGCCTGCGCCGATCCAGATCCTCTCTCTAAACATGTCGCCTATTTTCTAAGGTTCTGTATCTCTTTTCTTCCTGCCCATTCATGTATCTGTCTAGATACATCTTAAAAGACTCCATCGTGCCCGCATCTACCACCTCCGCTGGCAATGCGTTCCAGGTGCCCACCACCCTCTGCGTAAAGAGAGGAGCAGCGAGGGAGGGAGCGGAGCGGCGAGTGGGGGAGCAGAGCGGCCGAAAGAGCGGAGCAGCGAGGGGGGGAGCCGAGCGGCCGGTGAGAGCGGAGCAGTGAGGGGGGGAGTGGGGGAGTAGAGCGGGCGAAGGAGCGGAGCAGCGAGTGGGGGAGCAGAGCGGGCGGAGAGAGCGGAGCAGTGAGGGGGGGAGCGGAGCAGCGAGTGGGGGAGCAGAGCGGGCGAAAGAGCAGAGCAGCGAGTGGGGGAGCGGAGCGGCCGGAGAGAGCGGAGCAGTGAGGGGGGGAGCGGAGCGGCCGGAGAGCGCGGAGCAGCGAGGGGGGGAGCGGAGCAGGCAAAAGAGCAGAGCAGCGAGGGGGGGAGCGGAGCGGGCAAAAGAGCAGAGCAGCGAGGGGGGGACCGGAGCGGGTAAAAGAGCAGAGCAGCGAGGGGGGGAGCGGAGCGGAGCAGCGAGTGGGGAAGCAGAGCGGGCGAAAGAGCAGAGCAGCGAGTGGGGGAGCAGAGCGGCCGGAGAGCGCGGAGCAGCGAGGTGGGGACCGGAGCGGGTGAAAGAACACAGCAGCGAGTGAGGGAGCAGAGCGGAGCAGCGAGGGGGGGAGCGGAGTGGCTGAAAGAGCGGAGCAGCGAGGGGGGGAGCGGAGTAGCGAGTGGGGGAGTGGAGCGGCCGGCGAGAGCAGTGATGGGGGGAGCGGAGTGGCTGAAAGAGCGGAGCAGCGAGTGGGGAAGCAGAGCGGGCGAAAGAGCAGAGCAGCGAGTGGGGGAGCAGAGCGGCCGGAGAGCGCGGAGCAGCGAGGTGGGGAGCGGAGCGGGTGAAAGAACACAGCAGCGAGTGAGGGAGCAGAGCAGAGCAGCGAGGGGGGGGGAGCGGTGCGGCTGAAAGAGCGGAGCAGCGAGGGGGGGAGCGGAGCAGCGAGTGGGGGAGTGGAGCGGCCGGCGAGAGCAGTGATGGGGGGAGCGGAGTGGCCGGAGAGAGCGGAGCAGCGACGGGGAGAGCGGAGCTGCTGGAAGAGCGGAGCAGCGAGAAAGGGGAGCGGAGCGGCCGGACAGAGCCGTGAATGGGGGGAGCGGAACTTGACGCATGGGCGAATACGTTAGCGTTGCATTGCTGTACGCGTAAAGCGCATGCGCAGAGTCTGACCCAGGCGCGTTGCCCGAAGATGCACACGTCACGCGATGACGTCATCAGCGCATATGCTAACTAGTCCTGGCCAGTTGGAACGCAGCGCGCGCGCAGAGAGCAGGAGCCCGTCTGCACATGTGTACACCTTGGTGCAGCCTGATGACGTCAATGGCCGGCTTCGTTGTCAGGAATCACTTTGTTAAAAAATTTTCTTAGATATATATTTAGGAGCAGTTGGATTAATATGGCTGAAAATGGGTTTATCACAAAGAAAACATTTTTAATCGCGGTCAATCTTAAATTACAGAAAATGATTTGTAAAAAAATATACAGAACTGTTTCCTAGTTCTAGTGGGGTACAATAGTTAGTTTCTTACTAAATGTAAAAAAAATTAAATTTGAAAAGCTTTCAAGATGTGTCTGACACTGTCTTTGTGCCCAAAAGAACCAACTTTAATTTTTAGAACCTCCTCAAAGAGCTGCCAATGAGCATGGTTTGCAGAAATTCCCAATGGTGATTAATTCATTCTGGGGTCGTGGCCAGTTTTGCAGACAGGGCAGCTTCTCGCACATGTTTGTTTGTTTAAACTCGTGCAGATGATCGCGAAAATGTAATTGGTGCTTAAAGCTCCTCAAACCTGTGCACCACTTTCAGCTGAATTACGCCAAGGACACTGGTACAGCAGTGGTTCAGTGAGTCAGTTCACCCTCGACCTGGTACTGAGCATCTGCTCGTGAAACTGGCATCATTCAATCCCTAGTCTATGCTGTTGTCCAATAAAGATGACTGACCAGCCTCAGGTGTCACCGGTTTAGTCTCAGGCACTTCTTTTACTTGAAAACGGTAAGCACGATCCAGGTAAATGCACATTGCATAAGTGTATTTAGTTAACAAGCATCCCCCACCATTCATTAACCAAGGAAGTAAGCTGTTCACAACAGGCAAAAGGCACTCGCAAACTCTGCTGTTCCTCTTACCGTTTAACCATAAAACGCACAAAAATGTTAAAGTTCGCCAAGATTAGAACGAAAACAGATTATCTTGTGCAGTTAACTCATCACTGTGTGAACTTGCTGTGCACCAATTGGCTGATGCATTTCCCTACATTACAACAGTGACGATGCTTTGAAAGTACTTCATTGGATGTAAAATGCTTTGGGACATCGAGGTTGTGAAAGGCACTTTGGAAACATGAGTTCTCAAGTCCTTTACACAAGTGCATGCTGTGTGAATCTGCGTATTGAGATCACAGCCCCAGCGATGATGACTGTTGCTTTTTATTTATTAACCAGAAATGCAGTTAACAACATGCGGATTCCCAGTTTAGCCGCATGAGGCTAGTGACTGATGTATTGACCAGCACTGGCTTAGTTTATCTCCAGTGGCCATAACAGCATTGCATCAGTAGCCTGGGTTATTGGGCGGGGTGGGGGGCAAATGTAGTCAGGTCAGTTAGTAACATACTCAAAACGATTGCAGAGCTTCACGACATTGGTTCTGTACTCATCATCCATTCTTCTTCTTTGTCCTCCTTGTCTCGAGAGACAATGGGTAAGTCCCTAGAGGTGGTCAGTGGTTTGTGAAGCAGCGCCTGGAGTGGCTATAAAGGCCAATTCTAGACTGACAGACTTTTCCACAGGTTCTGCAGATAAAATTGTTTGTCGGGGCTGTTACACAGTTGGCTCTCCCCTTGCGCTTCTGTCTTTTTTTCCTGCCAACAGCCAAGTCTCTTCGACTCGCCACACTTTAGCCCCGCCTTTATGGCTGCCCGCCAGCTCTGGCGCTCACTGGCAACTGACTCCCACGACTTGTGATCAGTGTCACAGGACTTCATGTCGCGTTTGCAGACGTCTTTAAAGCGGAGACATGGACGGCCGGTGGGTCTGTTACCAGTGGCGAGCTCGCTGTACAATGTGGCTTTGGGGATCCTGCCATCTTCCATGCAGCTCACATGGCCAAGCCATCTCAAGCGCCGCTGGCTCTGTTGGGTGTATAAGCTGGGGATGTTGGCTGCCTCGAGGACTTCTGCGTTGGAGATATGGTCCTGCCACCTGATGCCAAGGATTCTCCAGAGGCAGTGAAGATGGAATGAATTGAGACGTCGCTCTTGGCTGACATACGTTGTCCAGGCCTCGCTGCCATAGAGCAAGGTACTGAGGACACAGGCTGGATGCACTTGGATTTTTGTGTTCCATGTCAGTGCGCCATTATCCCACACTCTCTTGGCCAGTCTGGACATAGCAGCGGACGCCTTTCCCATGCGCTTGTTGATTTCTGCATCGAGAGACAGGTTACTGGTGATAGTTGAGCCGAGGTAGGTGAACTCTTGAACCACTTCCAGAGCATGGTCGCCAATATTGATGGATGAGGCATTTCTGACGTCCTGTCCCATGATGTTCGTTTTCTTGAGGCTGATGGTTAGGCCAAACTCGTTGCAGGCAGCCACAATCCTGTCGATGAGTCTCTGCAGACACTCTTCAGTGTGGGATGTTAATGCAGCATCGTCAGCAAAGAGGAGTTCCCTGATGAGGCCTTTCTGTACTTTGGTCATCGCTCTTAGACGGGCAAGGTTGAACAACCTGCCATCTGATCATGTGTGGAGGAAAATTCCTTCTTCTGAAGACTTGAACGCATGTGAGAGCAGCAGGGAGAAGAAGATCCCAAACAGTGTAGGTGCGAGGACACAGCCCTGTTTCACGCCACTCAGGATAGGAAAGGGGTCTGATGAGGTGCCGCTATGCTGAATTGTGCCTTTCATATTGTCATGGAATGAGGTGATGATACTTAGTAGCTTTAGTGGACATCCATTAAGGTGCTGTTAATGGTACAGATATTTTTCTGCTCAAACGGTGATATGTGTATGTAATTATGGATACCTAGTTGTAACATTACTGATACAGGGGCAGCTCCTTCTCTGACTGTTGTCAAATCATCCCAGAATGAAAAAAGTGGGTATATGAGAGGGTGTGCCTTCTCTCTCACTTACACGTACGTATGCTCGAGAGAGAACATGAACGGGAGAGAACGAGAGTGAAATTATGCACGTTTTTATTCATTCATGGGATGTGAGCATTGCTGCCAATATTGCCCATCCCAAATTGCCCTTGAGAAGGTGGTGGTAAGCTGCTTTCTTGAACTGCTGCAGTCCATGTGAGGTAGGTACACCCACAGTACTGTTAGGAAGGGAGTTCCAGGATTTTGACCCAGCGACAGTGAAGGAACGGCGATATAGTTCCAAGTCAGAATGGTGTGTGACTTGGAGGGGAACTTGCAGGTGGTGGGGTACCCATGCATTTGCTGCCCTTGTCCTTCTGGTGGTAGAGGTCGTAGTTTTGGAAGGTGCTATCTAAGGAGCCTTGTTGCGTTGCTGCAGTGCATCTTGTAGATGGTACACACTGTTGCCATTGTGTGCTGGTGGTGGAGGGAGTGAATGTTTGTGGATGGGGTGCCAATCAAGCGGGCTGCTTTGTCCTGGGTGGTGTCAAGCTTCTTGAGGTTTGTTGGAGCTGCACCCATCCAGGCAAGTGGAGAGTATTCCATCACACTCCTGACTTGTGCCTTGTAGATGGTGGAGAAGCTTTGGGGAGTCAGGAGGTGAGTTACTCACCGCAGGATTCCCAGCCTCTGACCTGCTCTTGTAGCCACAGTATTTATATGGCTACTCCAGTTCAGTTACTGGTCAATGGTAACCCCCAGGATGTTGATAATGGGAATTAAGCAATTGTAATGCCATTGAATGTCAAGGGGAGATGGTTAGATTCTCTTGTTGGAGATGGTCATTGCCTGGCACTTGTGTGGCCCGAATGTTACTTGCTACTTATCAGCCCAAGCCTGGATATTGTCCAGGTCTTGCTGCATTTCTACACTGACTGCTTCAGTATCTGAGGAGTCACGAATGTTGCTGAACATTGTGCAAACATCAGCAAACATCCCCACTTCAGACTTTATGATTGAAGGAAGGTCATTGATGAAGCAGCTGAAGATGGTTGGGCCTAGGACACTACCCTGAGGAACTCCTGCAGTGATGTCCTGGGGCTGAGATGATTGACCTCCAACAATCTTCCTTTGCGCCAGGTACGACTCCAACAAGCGGAGAGTTTTCCTCCTGATTCCCATTGACTCCAGTTTTGCTCGGGCTCCTTATTGCCATACTCGGTCAAATGCTGCCTTGATGGCAAGAGCAGTCACTCTCATCTCACCTCTTGAGTTCAGCTCTTTTGTCCATGTTTGAACCAAGGCTGTAATGAGGTCAGGAGCTGAGTGGCCCTGGAGGATCCCAAACTGAGTGTCACTGAGCAGGTTATTGCTAAGCAAGTGCCGCTTGAAAGCACAGTCAAAGACTTTACTGATGATCGAGAGTAGACTGATGAGGCAATAATTGGCCGGGTTGGACTTGTCCTACTTCTTATGTACAGGAGAGTGTGTTGACTCGAATTGGTATTTCCAGAGAATTTCCCAGTTATGACTGAGTATTGGTTTAAAACATGCACAATTCACCCACAGCTGCACTGAAATTAAATTTGGACTGAATCCAGACTTTAGATCAAGTTGTAGTTTTCACATTTTGAGTAAGTGCGTTTAAGCATCATGAGTCACCTTTTGTAGTTGGAACAGGTTGGGAACTGAAAAACCTGGTTGATGTGTCATGGTTTGTGCTGCGAGATTTGGCTGCTGATGAAAAGTGTATTTGAGATAATTGAGAAGTAGTGACAAGGTACAGAAGAAGTTAAAGGATAGGAGGAGAGAGAGAAAGGAAAAGCAAGGTCTGGGGATTAACCGAATACGATAGATTGAGGTGAGTGAGAGAGTAAGGGAGAAAGGCTTCTGGAGAAAATGGGGTGGTCTCCCCAGCACACCCTGGACTCTGCAGCTCCTGAGAGAGATGGTACTGTTCCAAGCAAGTCAAGAAAGACTTACATTTATACAATGCTTTTCACAACCTTAGGAGATCCCAAAGTACTTTACAGCCAAAGAGATACCTTTTGAAATGTTGTCCCTGTTGTAATGTAGGGAAAACCAGCAAAGAAAGGTCCCAAAAACAGCAATGTGATAATGACCAGATAATCTGTTTTAGTGATGTTGGTTGAGAGATAAATATTGGCCAGGACACTGGAGAGAACTCCCCTGCTCTTCTTCAAATATTGCCACAGGATCTTTTACATCCACCTGAAAGGGCAGACCGGGCACTGCTTTAACGTCTCACTGAAAGACGGCACCCCCAACAGTGCAGCATTCCCTCACTACTATACTGGGAGCGTCAGCTTAGATTACGTGCTCAAGTCTCTGGAGTTTGAACCCACAACCTTTGACTCCAAGGTTGAAGATGCTACCCACTGAGCCACGCTGACACCCTGAGCACCTGAGAGAAATCACAATGGTGCAATTCAAACAATTAAAGCCCCAGGAATAAATTACATTAACATCAACAATTGCAACTGGTTACCAATTTCATACTTAAAGGAGATGATTGTGGCTTCAGACATCTCTCAGAAAGGTCTCAAAGCATCTCGCCTGCAATGCTTTACGTAGATGGAAACAGGCCAGTCAGAAGCCCATGAAATTTTCGCCAACCTACATTTAAATAAAAGCAAAATATCACAGATGCTGGAAATCTGAAATAAAAACAAAAATTGCTGGAAATACTCAGCAGGTTGTCAGCATCTGTGGAGAGAGAAGCAGAGTTAACATTTCAGGTCAGTGAACCTTCATCAGAATTGGGAAAAGTTAGAAATGTCATAGGTTTTAAGCAAATAAAGTAGAGTTGGGGCAAAAGATAACAAAAGGGAAGGTGTTGATAGGACAGAGGGTCACAGAGAATAACTGACCAGAAGATCATTGAGCAAAGGCAAAGGGTGTGTTCATGGTGTGGTGAAAGATAAAGCGTTAGTGCAGAGAGGGTGTTAAATAATAGAATAATGTACAGTCCTAACCAAAAGCACAAACATGGAAAAGAAAGTGGGCAGGCACATGGTAAAAAAATTGAACGATGAAACAAACTAAAATAAAAAGTAAAAATAAAAATGGAGGGCCCGTCATGCTCTGAAATGATTGAATTCAATGATCAGTCCGGTAGGCTGTAGCGTGCCTAATCGGTAAATGAGATGCTGTTGCTCGAGCTTGCGTTGATGTTCACTGGAACACTGCAGCAATCCCAGGACAGAGATGTGGGCAAAAGAGCAGGAGGGTGTGTTGAAATGGCCAGCAACCGGAAGCTTGGGGTCATGTTTTCGTTTATTTAGCACTTTTTAATGTAGTAAAACATTGCCAGGATCTTCAAAAGAGTGATTACCAAACAAAATTTGGCACCTAGTCACGTAAGCAGATATGAGAACAGGTAACCAAAAGCTTTGTTAGAGGTTGGTTTTAAGGATGAGAGAGAGGTAGAGAGGCGGGGAGGTTTGGGGGGGGGGGGGGGGGGGAATTCCAGATCTTTTGGCCGAGGCTGCCGACGGGACGGCCGGTAATGTCCAATAGGATGGTCCTCCTAACACTGTACCGTGCCTTCAGTGCTACAGTGCCGTATCAGGCTAGGTTGGTGTTCAAGTCAAGAACGACTCAACAGACAAGAATGCTCCCCCTGGATAAGCAGACTGTACTCTATAGTTACGCAGGAGAGTAGCAAATGAAGATTCCTTAGACAGACAAAACAATAGTACATGTAATTTTGTAAGGTGACGTCACAATTCCTGGCCAGAATGGAGATGTTTGGGTAATTTTCCTCATTAATCACATCACATTTGGAGACCCTGCTGCTGTAAATGATTGGGATTGATTTTGCCCATGTCATTTGTATTATGTAACTATCCCCCATTCAGTGCATTTTGCTGGAGGATTAATCTTGTTTTTACTGTAGTTTCAGGCATGAGTTCTGTTTGCTGTAATCTGTCACGGCTCTATTTTAATAAACTTTGTTGCTAAGTGTAGATAGACTTAAATAAAGACAGGAAATGCTGGAAATACTCAGCAGGTCTGGCAGCATCCGTGGAGAGAGAAGCAGAGTTAACGTTTCGGGTCAGTGACCCTTGTCTTTATTTCAGATTTCCAGCATCCGCAGTATTTTGCTTTTATTTTAGTGGATAGACTTAGTTTGCTATAAAATAGACTGTTTGCTGAAGTCCTGCTCTAAGACCCGCCCTGCCTCCAAGTCATTGGCTGACACTGGTGCCAATACACACTTCAATTTTGTAAAGCGTGGAATAGTATTAAAAGCAGAAAAATGTACCATTATTTGCTTAGGTGGGTGAAGCAACATCAATAACTGATTATTTCTCTTACTTTTTGGCACCTTTCTCCAACAGGTTTTAACTCTGATGACGATCTCCACACACAATCGCTTGAGGTGGAGTTTCCCGATAACAGGAATGCAAGTCTGGGTAGGTCATGGAGTTTTTCCTGCTATATTTTACCAAATGCCAACTAAACAGTTTTAACTGGTTGCAATTCTCATGGAATGAAGTGCATGAGGTAATCCAGTCTGAACTTTTGTTGCGTTCCAAAGAACAGTACAGCACAGGAACAGGCCATTCGGCCCTCCAAGCCTGCGCCGATCTTGATGCCTGCCTAAACTAAAACCTTCTGCACCTCCGGGGACCGTATCCCTCTATTCCCATCCTATTCATGTATTTGTCAAGATGCCTCTTAAACGTCGCTATCGTACCTGCTTCCACCACCTCCCCCGGCAACAAGTTCCAGGCACTCACCACCCTCTGTGTAAAGAACTTGCCTCGCACATCCCCTCTAAACTTTGCCCCTCTCACCTTAAACCTATGTGCCCTAGTAACTGACTCTTCCACCCTGGGAAAAAGCTTCTGACTATCCACTCTGTCCATGCCGCTCATAACTTTGTAAACCTCTATCATGTTGTCCCTCCACCTCCGTCATTCCAGTGAAAACAATCCGAGTTTAACCAACCTCTCCTCATAGCTAATGCCCTCCAGACCAGGCAACATCCTGGTAAACCTCTTCTGTACCCTCGCCAAAGCCTCCATGTCCTTCTGGTAGTGTGGCGACCAGAATTGCACGCAATATTCTTAGTGTGGCCTAACTAAAATTCTGTACAGCTGCAGCATGACTTGCCAATTTTTATACTCTATGCCCCGACCGATGAAGGCAAGCATGCCGTATGCCTTCTTGACTACCTTATCCACCTGCGTTGCCACTTTCATTGACCTGTGGACCTGTACGCCCAGATCTCTCTGCCTGTCAATACTCCTAAGGGTTCTGCCATTTACTGTATACTTCCCACCTGCATTAGATCTTCCAAAATATATTACCTCTCATTTGTCCGGATTAAACTCCATCTGCCATTTCTCCGCCCAAGTCTCCAACCGATCAATATCCTGCTGTATCCTCTGACAATCCTCATCACTGTCTGCAACTCCACCAACCTTTGTGTCGTCCGCAAACTTACTAATCATGTGTAAACAGCTTACAGCGGATGCTATAAAGTGCAGCAAATGTCGTTCTGATCCCCGGATGATCACAGGTCGGGAAGCTGCCCCTACTGATTCTCCCTCTGCGTCTAGAGAAAGAAAGACTTGCATTTCTATAGTGCCTTTCACATCCTCAGGTTGTCCCAAAGCGCTTCACAGCCAATGAATTACTTTTTGAGGTGTGGTCACTGTTGTAATATAGGAACCATGGCAGCCAATCTGTGCACAGCAAGCTCCCACAAACAGCAATGTGCTAATGACCTGATCTTTTTTTTAAGTGATGTTGATTGAAGGCTAAATATTGGCCCCAGGACAGGAGGGGGAACTCTGCTCCTCCTTTGATTTATGGTGGGATCTCTTACATCCACCTGAGAGGGCTGATGGAGCCTAGGTTTAACGTCTCGTCTGAAAGACAACAACCCAAACAGTGCAGCCTGGAAAGAGAAGATCAGCCTGGGTGAAAGCCCCAGTAGATGATGTGCCTTTTAATCAGGTGTCTCGATCAATACTGCTGCTTTTTTTTTCAGTCAATCACAGTAGCTAATTTGTGCACAGTAGAGTCCCAAAGACAGAGGTGAGGTAGTGACCAGCCTGACTAACTAGTGGCTGTTTTTTGAGTGATGTTGATTGAAAGAATATTATCAGCCAGAGGGAGAACTCCTTGTTCTTCTTCGAATTAATGACATGGGATCTTTTACATCCCCCTGAGAGGGCAGACAGTGCCTCTAATTGACATCCCTCATCCGAAAGACGGCACCTCCAACAGTGCAGCACTCCCTCAGTGCTGAACTGGTCAGCCTATATTATGCACTCAAGCCTCTGTAGTAGGACTTGAATCCACAACCTCGTAAATCAGAGGCGAGAGTGCCTGTCTAACCAGTGACTGCTTTGAGTTATGACAATTGTTCTTGGCAGAGGATAAAAATGACTGGTTATTTCTCTTGCAATCTGGAGGCTCAGCAGTTTGGAGAGTACTTGCAATAGTTCCAACACGGTCTCCCTGCCAAAATGCTAAATGTAACTGAACGCTTCACTCAAATAAGCCTTCAAAACGTCTGTAAGTTTAGCCACTGGCTGCCAGCCCTTCCAAAAGAAAACAAGCCTCATAGATCCCAATGGAGGCTGTTTTTCTAATGTACACAACACCTACTTATAAAGCACCTCCATGTCAGTTGGTCACTGGTCAGAGGTCTTCACATTGCTGTTTTGCTCTTTTATTGGTTCCCAGTTTGCAACAGTGATATAACCTGTTGGAACTCCAGAACTATCGCTATGCTTCAGTTGGCTATGCATTTTCAGATCTTTAGTCGCTTAACATTAAATCCTACACATGCACTGTTTTCTTCACATGGGTCTCCTGTAGATGGGGTGAAAGAGAGGGGGTTGTGGGATTAGTGTGAACAGCAGCAAGTTGAAATTTAGCTTGTCTGAGGATTTCTGCTTCTGTACCTGAATTTTAGAGAGGTCTGTGTTCACACTTCAATAACAGCAACTTGCATTTATATAGCACCTTTAATGCAGCAAAAACATCCCACAGTGCTTCACAGGAGTGTTTAAAAAGTGCGTTATTCACCCCCTGGAGATGGTCTGACTTAAAAATCCAAGTACTCATTGAAAGTAGTCCCAATCCCAGGACCAGGTCAAAAGAGGTTCCGGAGACTGAAAATTAATTCTCGCGTGGAATTAGATAGAACATGCAGCACAAACAGGCCATTCGGCCCAGCCCGTCCATGCCAGCGTTTAGGTTCCACTCGAGCCTCCTCCCATCCTTCCTCATCTCACTTGACCAGCATAATCCTATATTCCCTCATTTGCTTATCTAGCCTCCCCTTAAATGCATATTCTTCTAAAATTATAAATAAGATTTAAAGTACAATCACCTAGCCAAGCCATCACTTTCCACAACTCGTGACTGCCTCAGTCGTGGATTTCCCCACTTCAAGATTTCTTTCATCCGTTCCTAACTCTGAGCATCCAACACATCTATTATTATTATTATTATTCATTCTCGGGCTGCAGGTGTTGCAGGCAAGGCTGGCATTTATTGTCCAGCACTAGATGCCCAACTAAATTATTGCTAGGCCATTTCAGAGGGCATTTGAGTCATCCACATTGCTGTGGGTCTGAAGTCACATGTAGGCCAGACCAGGTCAGGACAGCAGATTTCCTTCCCTAAAGGACATTAGTGAACCAGATGGGCTTTTTGCAACAATCTGACAGCTTCATGGTCACTTTAATTGATACCAGATAAATATTTAAAATCATAGAATGATACAGCACAGCTAGAGGCCATTCTGCCCAATGTGCTTATGCTGACTCTTTGCTGGAGCTATTGGATTAGTCCCACTCCCCTGCTCTTTCCCCATAGCCCTGTAAATGTTGCCCCCTCAAGCACTTATCCAATTCCCTTTTGAAAGTTATTATTGAATCTGCTTCCACCACCCTTTCAGGCAGCGCGTTCCAGATCATAACAATCGCTGTGTAAGAAAAAAAGTTTTCTCATGTCGCTTATTTTTTTTATCAAATCAGCTTAAACCTGTGTCCTCTAGTTATCGACCCTTCAGCGATAGGAAGCAGTTTCTCTTTATTTACTCTATCAAAACTGCTCATGATTTCAAACACCTCTTATAAATCTCCTCTTAACCTTCTTTGCTCTAACGAAAGAAGTTTCCAGATCTTTTTAAACTGAATTCAAATGTTCAAACTTCGAATGGTGGGATTGGAGTTTGCATTCTATTAATACCTCCTCACTATCATAGTGTTGACGTTCATTGTATACTTGACTTTAACTCTTTTAACAGGTGCTACAGACCCTACTGATAGCAGACTGGAGAGCCACAGCAGTGATGATCTTGTGCCTAGTCAAGACGTTGGAGCTGGTCCCAAAGAAAACTATCTTTATGGTTCCAGTTCGGTTCTGCTTGCCGCAAGCAAATCGGACCCCATGATATCACGGAGAAGCCCAGGATCCTACAGCACGCTACAGAGGGTGCAGGAGAGCCATATTCCCAGCCGGACCAGGACATCCTCACCTGGCAGTGAAATGGTGACATTGGAGGAGTTTCTACAGGAGAGTGGTCAGTCGCCAAGCAATGTAAGTAATGCTCCAGAGTCATAGCCAAAAAGCGGTCACCATCTGCCCTGTCAATGTGCTACCTTGTCATCTATGCTGGGCTTTCTTTCCAACAGCTGAAAGTAGTGCCCACATTCTACATGAGTCAACCTTCTTTGTCCTTTTTACTGTCCCAATGAAAGGGAGAGACTTGCATTTATATAGCAACTCAGTTAACCCTCCCAAATGTCTGAGTGCATTGAAGTGCAGTGCATGTTCAATCATTTTGTGTAGAACTCGATGTCCTCAAATACCAGTGAGAAGGATGATCAGTATTTTTGTTGTGATTGAACACTTGGCCATGACACTGGGAGAACAACACCCCAGCCCCAGCCCCGACTTATCAAATACTGCCGTGAGATCTTTCAAACGCCCTGTACTCCTTCAAGTAGTGCCAAGTGTTATTTAGGACATCCTACTCTCCTTTGAATAGTGCCATGACATCTTTTGTCACCGAATCAGAAGGGCAACGTAGCACTCCCTCAGTTTTGGTTATCGGTTCAAATTCCTGTATGGAGCTTAAACCCATTAGGAGACGATCTGCATTTAAATCGTGCCTGTAATCACCTCAAAACATCCCAATAAAATTTGCAGCCAATGTAGAATTTCTGAAGTGTAGTCACTATTGTAATGTATGGAGCAGCTAATTTGTGTACAGCAAGATCCCACAAACAGCAATGTGATGATGACCAGCTAATCGATCTTTTTAGTGATGTTGATTGAGGGACATCACGGAGAACTCCCCTGCACCTCTTCAAAATAGCACATGCGGTCTAGTACGTCCATCTGAGGGAGCAGACGGGGGGGGGAGTCTCGGTTTAACATCTCATCCAAACTCTGGCACCTCCGAAAGTGCAGCGCTGGTACGTTATTTATTTTTCATTCACGGGCTGTAAGCATCACTAGCAAGGTCAGCATTTATTGCCCATCCCTAATTGCCCTTGAGAAGGTGGTGGTGAGCTGCCATCTTGAACCGCTGCAGTCCATGTTGGGTAGGTAGATCCACAGTATTGTTGGGAATAGAGTTCCAGGATTTTGACCCAGCGACAGTGAAGGAACAATGATATAGTTCCAAGTTAGGATGGTGTGTGACTTGGAGGGGAACTTGCGGATAGTGATGTTCTACTGAGACAGTTAGTCCAGCTTGTGTGCTCAAGTCTCTGGAGTGCAGCTCAAACCCACAGCCTTCTGACTACAGACTGGACAGTGTGACCCACAGAGCCATGGTTTTAATGGTCAGCATCAGGAAAGGAAGGATCGTGAAAGCTGCTGAATAGTTGCCACAGCTTCCTCTAGCCTGACAGCATTACCGAGCCTGGTAACTCCAGTCTCACACGACACTGCTGACTCGTGTCTGCTGGTTAACTGGAGCTACTCTTTCAGCAATGCCTACATTCTAGGAATAATAAAAGAACTAAATGACGCGACAGACCACAGTGCCAGGAATATACTTCTCTGATTAAGCTTTGAAGTTGCAGTTTGAGTCACTGTTACGGCACCCAGTCTGTGTATAGTAAATGTGAGTGTAACGGTTGGTCACAGATCTGCTGGGAGCTGAAGATTTAAAAAGACTAAAGCCCTTTTCCATTAGAGAGGACAACAACTTACATTTAAATGGAATCATAGAATGGAACCTCGACGCCATTTTCTTGTACTATCCCCATATCCCTTGCTATCTTAGTATCTAGAAATCTATCGGTCTATAGTCATAGAAGGTGCCATTTGGCCCACTGTGCCTGTGTCGGCTTTTTGAAAGAGCTATCTGATTTGTCCCACTCCCCTGCTCTTTCCTCATGGCCCTGCAACCTTTTCCCCTTCAAGTATTTATCCAATTTCCTTTTGAAAGTTACTATTGAATCTGCTTCCACTGCCCTTTCAGGCAGCGCGTTCCAGATCCTAACCCCTGTTGTGTGAAAATATTTTTCCTTATGCCGCCTCTGCTTCTTTTTCCAATCACCTGAAAACTATACTCTTTCCTTATCGACCCTTCCGTCATTGAAAACAGGTTCTTTTTGTCTCTCTGTCTAAACCCTTCATGATTTTAAACACAATCTCCTCTTAGCCTTCTCTACTTTAAGGGGAACGACCAGAGCTTCTCCAGTCCGTTCCTCATCCCTGAAACCATTCTAGTGAATTCCATCTGCACCCTTTCAAAGCCACTGTAAAGTGCTAAGAGCATAAGGAATAGGATCAAGAGTAAACCATTCGGCCCATCAGGTCTGCTGCACCATTCAACTAGATCATGGCTGATCTTTTACTCAACTCCACCTTCCTGCACTATTCCCATATTCCTGGATTCCCTCGACATCCAAAAATCTATCGATCTCTGCCTTGAACATACTCAATGACTGAACATTCACAGTTCTCTGTGGGAGAGAATTCCAAAGATTCACAACCTTTGAATGAAGAAATTTCTCCTCATCTCGGTTCTAAATGGCCGACCCCTTATCCTGAGACTGTGACCCCTAGTTCTCGACTCCCCAGCGAGGGGAAAGATCCTCCCAGCATCTATCCTGTCAACCCCCTGAAGAATTTTATATGTTTCAATTAAATCACCCCTCATTCTTCTAACTCCAGGGAGAATAGACCTAGCCTGCTTAATCTCTCCTGTTAGGACAATCCCTCATTCCAGGAATTAGTCTGGAGAACATTTGTTGCACACTCTTGAAGGCAAGTACATCCTTCCGAAGGTAAGGAGACCACAACTGTACACACTACTCACAGATGTGGTCTCATCAAGGCCCAGATTATAGTAAGACTTTGTTACTCTATTACTCCCATCCCTTTGTAATAAAGGCTAACATAACTTTTGCTTTCCTAATTGCTTGCTCTACCTGCATGTTAACTTTGTGATTCATGTACAAGGACACCCAGGTCTCTCAACTTTTAAAAATATTCTGTTGTTTCATATTTTTCTACCAACGTGGATGACTTCACACTTCACCATATTATATTCTATCTGCAATGTCCTTGCCCACTCACCCAACCTGTCCATATCCCTCTGCAGCCTTTTTGTGTCCTCCTTGCCCCTTACTTCCCCACCAAAATTTGTATTGTCTGCAAACTTCGATGCTCTGGCTCTGAAGTCACATTCAGGCCACATCAGGTAAGGACAGCAATGTGGTTGACTCTTAACTTCCCTCTGAAATGGCCCAGCAGGCCACACAGTTGTACCAAATTGCTGGAGAAAAGTCGAAAAGGAATGAAACTGAATGGTCCACCCGGCATCGACCTCAGCACTGGAAACAATGGCAAACCCAGCCCTGCCGAACCTGCAAAGTCCTCCTTACTAACATCTGGGGACTTCTGCTGAAATTGGGAGAGCTGTCCCACAGACTAGTCAAGCAACAGCCTGACATAGTCATACTCACGGAATCATACCTTACAGACAATGTCCCAAACGCCACCATCACCATTCCTGGGTATGTTCTGTCTCACCGAGAGGACAGACCCAGCAGAGGTGGCGGCACAGTGGTATACAGTAGGGAGGGAGTTGCCCTGGGATTCCTCAACATCGACTCCAGACCCCATGAAGTCTCATGGCATCAGGTCAAATATGGGCAAGGAAACCCCCTGCTGATTACCACCTACCCTACTCCTCAACCCCCATTCCCTGCACCCCGCCAATCAGCTGATGAATCAGCACTCCTCCATGTTGAACACCACTTGGAGGAAGCACTGAGGGTTGTGAGAGCACAGAATGTACTCTGGGTGGGGGACCTCAATGTGCATCACTAAGAGTGGCTCGGTAGCACCACTACTGACCGAGCTAGCTGAGCCCTAAAGGACATAGCTGCTAGACTGGGTCTGCCGGACTTCAGCCAATTCAATTCACTCCACGTGATATCAAGAAATGGCTGAAGGCACTGGATATTGAACTGGCTACACCCCTAGCCAGGCTGTTCAAGTACAGCTACAATACTGGCATCTACCCAGCAGTGTGGAAAATTGCCCATGTATGTCCTGTGCACAAAAAAGCAGGACAAGTCCAACCAGGCCAATTACCATCCCAGTCTACTCCCTATCATCAGTAAAGTGATGGAAGGTGTTGTTGACAGTGCCATCAAGCGGTACTTGCTCAGCAATAACCTTCTCAGTGGCGTTCAGTTTGGGTTCTGCCAGGGCCACTCAGCTCCTGACCTCATTACAGTCTTGGTTCAAACATGGACAAAAGAGCTGAACTCAAGAGATGAGGTGAGAGTGACTGCCCTTGACATCAGGGCAGCATTTGACCGAGTATGGCATCAAGGAGCCCTAGCTAAACTGGACTCAGTGGGAATTGGAGGGAAAACTTTCCGCTGGTTGGAGTCATATCTAATGCAAAGGAAGATGGTTGTAGTTGTTTGAGGTCAATCATCTCAATCCCAGGACATCACTGCAGGAGTTCCTCAGGGTAGCCTCCTAGGCCCAACCATTTTCAGCTGCTTCATCAATGGCCTTCCTTCAATCATAAGGTCAGAAGTGGAGATGTTCGCTGATAATTTTCAGCACCATTCACGATTCCTCAGATACTGAAGGAGTCCGTGTGGAAATGCAACAAGACCTGGACAATATCCAGGCTTGGGCTGATAAGTGGCAAGTAACATTCGGGCCACACAAGTGACAGACAATGACCATCTCCAACAAGAGAGAATCCATCATTCGCCCCTTGACATTTAATGGCATTATGATCACTGAATCCCCCACTATCAACATCCTAGGATCACCATTCACCAGAAATTGACTAACCAAGTAGTCAGCACCTTTACTGTCGATCATTGCTGTTCACCAGCAAAAAGGTGATATTGCAGCACCTGGTGACAGTGCTAGAATTGCAACTTGACAGGCTCTGCGAGAACACAGCTACCTGTTACACTTCTTTGCGCACTCTCTTGCTGTAAATGCTGCACCCTTTTCCCCTCATTTCTTTATCTCTCGCACCTGCCCCATTTACCACAGTTTCCACCGCAGCATTTCTGTATTCTCCTTCACTTTCGTCCATCGGGCTTTCTGTTGACAGGATTGTGTCTGGCCCATTTCCTGTGGCTCAGCTCTCAACCCACCGCCCCCTCTTACCAGCCTCAGCACAGATCATCTTCCAACACCTACATTATCCCAACCTCAAAAGTATTATTTTCCCTCCTCCCCTATCCCCTCCACTTTTCCCAGACGGACATACCTTCCGAGATATCCTTGCTCTTGCACCACCTCAGCTTTGATGAGACATTAATTGGAGGCTCCGTCTTCCCTTTCAGATGGACATAAAAGATCCCATGACAGAGCAGGGGAGTTCTCCCCGGTGCATGCTTTGTTTTCCTACAATATAACAGCAACTACACTTCAAAAAGTACTTCATGGGCTGTGAGGTAAAGGTCTGTTGCCTGACCCGAACTTGACGGGACCCGATGTCATGTGTCGTGTTGGGTTGGGCCCCTCTTCCGGATCCGGTTCTCTGGCTCGGGTCGGGCCGAGTCCAGGTCGGATTGGGTTGAGTTGGGCCGGGCTGAACACACGCGGTAAGTGCTCTGCTGGTATGTATTGAAATTAAAAAACTTACCTGAGCTGGGAGTGCAGGACGAAACTGAGTCTTGCAGTGAGCGAGTGACGTCACCATGACATCATCACGCATGCGCTGCAGCTTCTTGGTGGTTCTGAGTTGGGAGGTAAGTAAAGGGACGGTCGGGTTGGGCTCGGGTCGGGTCAGGCTCGGGGCAAAATAGGAGGTTACTCGGGTCGGGCTTGGGCCCACTGTGTTTCCGTCTGGTTCGGGTCAGGTTCTTTTTTCCGACCTGAGCAAACCTTTACTGTGAGGCACTTCAGAGCATTCTGAAATTAGGAAAGGCGCTACAGAAATGCATGTTTTTTTCTTTTCTTCAGCCTCTCCCATTGCATATGTTGACAGCGAAACCACATTACCAGGTGATCATAGTGAGCAGACTTAGTATTGCTAAATCACATTCCCTTTCCAGCAGTGGCATGTCCAATCTAACATCTGAGACACACGTAGAAAACCCATTTAGCTTCCATTTAAAGATTTTTTTTTTAACCTGTTGTGACTCAACAAGGGTGTTGAGAATGCAAGAACTCTTGGTTATTTTGGGGATTTCCTGAATGCAGTCAGACAGGAGTCATGATTCCTATCTGGTGTGTTTCAGTGTGTTATATCTTGAAGGGTAGACATCCTCATATCAGCCCTGCAGGATAGTGAGTCTCATTTATGGAGGACATTGGCCAGAAATTTTTTTTCTCAAACCCAAACTTCTCCTGTTTGTTCCTCATCCCTGAAACCATTCTAGTAAATTTCTTCTGTACCCTCTCAAAGCAACTGTAAAATGCTAAGAAGAGAAGCAATAGAATCAGCCTCTCGAATCTGCCCCACCATTCAATAAGATTAGGGCTGATTAACTACTCAACTCCACCTTCCCACACTATTCCCATATCCCTGGATTCCCTTGGCAGCCAAAATCTATTGATCCCTGTCTTGAATATACTCAATGACTGAGCATCCACAGCTCTCTGGGGTAGAGAATTCCAAAGATTTCCAACCTTTTTGAGTAAAGACATTTCTCCTCATCTCAGTTCGAAATGGCTGACCCCTTATCCTGATACTGTGGACCCTAGTTCCAGACTGACCAAGATGGCTCCTGGGCTGTAAGCTCCCTTGCTGTTCAACGATATCCATGGCCATCTGCTCCCATTCCTAGTGTTTTCTCCCCCAATCTGCCCTCTTAAACTGTTTAAACTCCCCTGGCTCTTTAAATCAGTTCATTTTAGCCCTAACTAAAGGCTAACAGTTAGTTTAGTGTATGTTACCTGGGCCCACTGCCCTCCCCCAGCCACACCTGCTCTTTGTTTTCTCAATGAAATTGATCCGGACAAAACTGACGAGCACAGCTGTTGATACTTTAATCTCCGATCCTGCTGTCTTCACTGCCCAGAGAGTCTGCGGCCACGGCGTGCGGTAAGTCCATTGAGGTGAAGAAGGAGCAGCAGGACCCGAGGGAAGCCTTGAGAAAAGGTGCCCCGAGCACCCAAAAAATCCAGGAACGGCCCCCCGGCCGCAACTTCAAAGGGCCCGCGGGGGATGGCTCGGAGAGCATCTGCAGCGCACTGTCGGCAATGCTACATGCCTTTATTTAAACCACTGCAAAAAAACCCTTAGCAAATGTAATCACCTCTGTAAGTCTGCCAAAAGATGTTTCACCTCCCGAAGGACGTGGATGAGCTTTCCGGACGTCGATGGTGGGCACTGAGGAAATGGCTTATTACCTGCACCCGCTTTCTACCCCTCCCCTTTCCCCTCCCCGTCCCCTTCCCTGCTCCACCCTCTCAGCTCACCCCCTCACAACCCCGTCCCAGCCCTTCCCCTGCACTCCCCCCCACCCCCCTACAGCCCCCTTCCCAGCTCCCCCTCGCACCCCCCTCCCTCCACCCCTCCCCCTCGCATCCCCTCCACCCACCGGCACCATCCTACTCCTGTGTAGGGGCCCAAACAACCCCACTGCCTTGTGGGCGTCTCGGGAGAGACCAAGGCGAAGGGAGTAAACCCTAACAGAAAATCTGGAGCGGAAGCCCGTAGGCAGTCATGTGTCACCTTTGGCATGTTTCCGGCAGTTCCTGCAGCCATACTGGTGCCAAACGTCGTGCCCTGCACTCCTTTGGACCCCACCAGAAAGGCCGAGAGGGGGGTTCTGACGACTGGGCAACTCTCAACCTCCATACATTTGCCCAGGCATGTGCCATGGAGAGGTCAATCCATAGTCGCCTCACAGCGACTGAAACAACACGGAAGGCAGCAGTTACGGGTTATAAGTCCAGATAAATTGGAGTAGAAACTGGGCGCCCCGGGTTGCCTTTGTTGGTGGGAGAGGTCATTGCACCTCACTGGACAGCTACCGCCTGCCTCAAACCGGGCAGCCCCTGGTCAATAAGGTTCTGTCCCGTCACAGTCTACCTGCTTCAATGGGTGCTTGGAGCTCAGGGTCATTGCCCGAAAGGTGGACTGAAACACCGCACCAAACAACACGAAAAAGGAAAGAAGGTATCAGCCCTTTGCTTTGCAAGCTGGAACGTCAGAACTATGTGTCCTGGCCTGTCGGAAGACCTTACACAAATCAACGATTCTCGGAAGACCGCCATCATTAACAACGAACTCAGTAGACTCAATGTAGACATTGCAGCACTTCAGGAGTCTCGCCTCCCCGCGAGTGGATCTCTAGCAGAGCAAGACTACACCTTCTTCTGGCAGGTTAGGGATCCTGAAGAACCAAGACAGCATGGAGTGGGCTTCGCCATCAGAAACTCCTTGCTCAGCATGATAGAGCCTACCTCAAATGGCTCGGAATGCATACTGTCCATCCAACTGCTCACCGCCTCTGGTCCAGTACACCTCAGCATCTATGCTCCAACACTCTGCTCCCACCTGAAGCTAAAGATCAGTTCTACGAGGAACTCCATAACATCATTAGCAGCATCCCCAACACCGAACACCTATTCCTGCTGGGGGACTTTAATGCCAGGGTTGGGGCCGACCATGACTCATGGCCCTCCTGCCTTGGGTGCTATGGCGTTGGAAGGATGAATGAGAACGGGCAGAGACTGCTTGAGTTGTGTACCTATCATAACCTCTGCATCACCAACTCGTTCTTTCACACTAAACCCTGTCATCAGGTTTCATGGAGGCACCCAAGATCGCGTCGTTGGCAGCAGCTGGACTTCATTGTCACAAGGCGAGCCGCCTTAAACAGTGTTCAAATCACACGCGGCTTCCACAGTGCGGACTGCGACACCGACCACTCCCTGGTGTGCAGCAAGGTTAGACTCAGACCAAAGAAGTTACATCATTCCAAGCAGAAGGGCCACCCGCGCATCAACACGAGCAGAATTTCTCACCCACAGCTGTTACAAAAATTTCTAAATTCACTTGGAACAGCCCTTCAAAACACTCCCACAGGGGATGCTGAGACCAAGTGGGCCCACATCAGAGACGCCATCTATGAGTCAACTTTGACCACCTACGGCAAAAGTGCGAAGAGAAATGCAGACTGGTTTCAATCTCATAATGAAGAGCTGGAACCTGTCATAGCCGCTAAGCGCATTGCACTTTTGAACTACAAGAAAGCCCCCAGCGATTTAACATCCGCAGCACTTAAAGCAGCCAGAAGCACTGCACAAAGAACAGCCAGGCGCTGCGCAAACGACTACTGGCAACACCTATGCAGTCATATTCAGCTGGCCTCAGACACCGTAAACATCAGAGGAATGTATGATGGTATGAAGAGAGCTCTTGGGCCAACCATCAAGAAGATCGCCCCCCTCAAATCTAAATCAGAGGACATAATCACTGACCAACACAAACAAATGGACCGCTGGGTTGAGCACTACCTAGAACTGTACTCCAGGGTGAATGCTGTCACTGAGACTTCCCTCAATGCAGCCCAGCCTCTACCAGTCATGGATGAGCTGGACATACAGCCAACCAAATCGGAACTCAGTGATGCCATTGATTCTCTAGCCAGCCGGAAAAGCCCCTGGGAAGGACAGCATTACCCCTGAAATAATCAAGAGTGCCAAGCCTGCTATACTCTCAGCACTACATGAACTGCTATGCCTGTGCTGGGACGAGGGAGCAGTACCCCAGGACATGCGCGATGCCAATGTCATCACCCTCTATAAAAACAAAGGTGACCGCGGTGACTGCAACAACTACTGTGGAATCTCCCTGCTCAGCATAGTGGGGAAAGTCTTTGCTCGAGTCGCTCTGAACAGGCTCCAGAAGCTGGCCGAGCACGTCTACCCTGAGGCACAGTGTGGCTTTCGTGCAGAGAGATCGACCGTTGACATGCTGTTCTCCCTTCGTCAGATCCAGGAGAAATGCCGTGAACAACAGATGCCCCTCTACATTGCTTTCATTGATCTCACCAAAGCCTTTGACCTCGTCAGCAGACGAGGTCTCTTCAGACTACTAGAAAAGATTGGATGCCCACCAAAGCTACTAAGTATCATCACCTCATTCCATGACAATATGAAAGGCACAATTCAACATGGTGGCTCCTCATCAGACCCCTTTCCTATCCTGAGTGGCGTGAAACAGGGCTGTGTTCTTGCACCCACACTTTTTGGGATTTTCTTCTCCCTGCTGCTTTCACATGCGTTCAAGTCCTCTGAAGAAGGAATTTTCCTCCACACAAGATCAGGGGGCAGGTTGTTCAACGTTGCCCATCTAAGAGCGAAGTCCAAAGTACGGAAAGTCCTCATCAGGGAACTCCTCTTTAACATCTCACGCTGGAGTGCCTGCAGAGTCTCATCAACAGGTTTGTGGCTGCCTGCAATGAATTTGGCCTACCCATCAGCCTCAAGAAAACGAACATCATGGGGCAGGACGTCAGAAATGCTCCATCCATCAATATTGGCGACCACGCTCTGGAAGTGGTTCAAGAGTTCACCTACCTAGGCTCAACTATCACCAGTAACCTGTCTCTAGATGCAGAAATCAACAAGCGCATGGGAAAGGCTTCCACTGCTATGTCCAGACTGGCCAAGAGAGTGTGGGAAAATGGCGCACTGACACAGAACACAAAAGTCCGAGTGTATCAGGCCTGCGTCCTCAGTACCTTGCTGTATGGCAGCGAGGCCTGGACAACGTATGTCAGCCAAGAGCGACGTCTCAATTCATTCCATCTTCGCTGCCTCCGGAGAATACTTGGCATCAGGTGGCAGGACCATATCTCCAACACAGAAGTCCTCGAGGCGGCCAACATCCCCAACTTGTACACACGACTGAGTCAGCGGCGCTTGAGATGGCTTGGCCATGTGAGCCGCATGGAAGATGGCAGGATCCCCAAAGACACATTGTACAGCGAGCTCGCCACTGGTATCAGACCCACCGGCCGTCCAAGTCTCCGCTTTAAAGACGTCTGCAAACACGACATGAAATCCTGTGACATTGATCACAAGTCGTGGGAGTGAGTTGCCAGCGTTTGCCAGAGCTGGCGGGCAGCCATAAAGACGGGGCTAAAATGTGGCGAGTCGAAGAGACTTAGTAGTTGGCAGGAAAAAAGACAGAGGCGCAAGGGGAGAGCCAACTGTGCAACAGCCCCGACAAACAAATTTCTCTGCAGCACCTGTGGAAGAGCCTGTCACTCTAGAATTGGCCTTTATAGCCACTCCAGGCGCTGCTTCACAAACCACTGACCACCTCCAGGCGCGTATCCTATGTCTCTCGGGATAAGGAGGCCAAAGAATAGTTCTAGAGTCCCCAGCCAGGGGAAACATCCTCCCAGCATCTATCCTGTCAACCCCCTTGAGAATTTTATACATTTCAGTTAAATCTCCTCCCATTCTTCTGAACTCCAGGGCGAATAGGCCTATTCTACTCAATCTCTCCACCACATATTTTCTCACATGATCCCTTCCCCCCACTGTTTAGTTTAAAGCCCTCTCTACCACCTTAGTTATATGACTTGCCAGAACACTGGTCCCAGCATGGTTCACGTGAAGATAATGGTACAGCTCCCACTTTCCCCAGTACTGGTGCCAGTGCCCCCTGAATCAAAACCCATTTCTACCATACTAGTCTTTCAGCCATGCATTCACCTCTCTAATCTTAATACCCTACTTCAATCTGCTTGTGGCTCAGGTAAAAATTCAGGTCTCGCTGCATATTCCCCTCTCTCAGTTTATAGCCGTTCAGATGATAATCTGTCTTCCTGTTTTTGCTACCAAGGTGGATAACCTCACATTTATCCACATTTTGCTGCATCTGCCATGCATTAACCCACTCACTCAACTTGTCCAAATCACCCTGAAGCCTCTCTGCATCCTCCTCACAACTCACCCTCTCACCCAGTTTTGTGTCATCTGCAGATTTGGAGATATTACATTTAGTTCCCTCATCTAAATCATTAATGTATACTGTGAATAGCTGGGGTCCTAGCACCAATCCCTGTGGTATCCCAATAGTCACTGCCTGCCATTCGGAAAAAGACCCATTTATCCCTACTCTTTGTTTCCTGTTCACCAACCAATTACATCCACTAATTCCCCTTTATCTACCCTGCTCATTACAGTCTCAAAAAAATCCCTTTGATTTGTCAGACATGCTGAAGAATCATACCTCTGGACTCACCAGATCTCTTCATTTTGCTTTGTTACTATTATGGAGCTTTGCTGTGATTGAACAGCCTTTAGAGATCCCAATTCCATATTGTGACACAAGAACTCTTGATCACCTTCCCCAACTATCAATTAGTCGGAGAACTTCAGCAGACAAAATGCTGTTGACAACCCGAGTAGTCAGCACCTTTACTGTCAATCATTGCTGTTCACCAGCAAAAAGGTGATTTCACAGCACCTGGTGACAGTGCTAGAATTGCAACTTGACAGGCTCTGAGAGAACACAGCTACCTGTTACACTTCTTTGCGCACTCTCTTGCTGCTAATGCTGCACCCTTTTCTACTCATTTCTTTGTCTCTCTTGCATTGCCCCAACGACTGCAGTTTCCACTACAGCATTTCTGTATTCTCCTTCACTTTCATCTGTCTAGCTTTCTATTGACAGGATTGTGTCTGGCCCACTTCCTGTGTCTCAGCTCCCACCCCACTGCCCCCTCTTCACCAGCCTCAGCACACATCATCTTCCAACACATTATCCCGAATTCAAGCGTATTTTTTTTTCCCTCCTCCCCTACCCCCTCCACTTTTTCCAGACATACATACCCTCCGAGATATCCTTGCTCTTGCACCATTTCTGGTTTGATGAGGCATGAGGCAGGTGGACATAAAAGATCCATGACAGAGCAGGGGAGTTCTCCCCAGTCCTGGGTCAATATTAATCCCTCAGCTAACATCACGTCAAAACAGATATCAGGTCATTATCGATTGCTAATGGAGAGAGCTTACTTTCTGCAAAATTGGCTGCTGCATTTTCCACTTTACAAGACTAACTACATTTCAGAAGTGCGTCATTAGCTGTAAAGCACGTTGGGATGTCCTGAGATCACGAACGGCACTATAGAAATGCGAGTCCCCTCTTGCACCCACCGCCCCCGTCCTTTTATTCTGTCTCTTTGTTTTGACAGTGCCTTTCGCTACTGACACAGCCGCAAGTTCCTGTGCAGAAGTCGGCCACCTTAAGTTATCGTGTGTGCGCAGCCATGCAAAAATGTTCAAAGGGGCGTCACATTTAATCAAATCGCCCGCATACTGCAGAAATCAAATTAGAGCGAATGTTGAACGGGATAATGACCAGATCGTCTGTTTTGAAATGTAGTTTGAGGCTTAAATACTGGGAAGGGCATGCCAGCTCTCCTTATAAATAGTGTCTTGGGATCTGTTAGAGCTATCTGAATGGACAGGTGGGCCTCAGTACCGTGAAAGCCAGCACCTCCGACAGTGCAGGGCTTCCTCAGTACTAAACTGGAAGTGTCAGCCTGGATTATGTGCTTAAGTGTCTGGAGTGGAACTTGGACCCAGAGGTTGCCACTGAGCCAGAGCTGACCCTAATAGGACACGGGGAGAGTGATATGATGCAGGTTACTGACACAGGCTGGTTTGAGACTCTGAATCTGAGGCAGGAAATTGAGGCGAGTGCCCAAAAGACATCTGGAAGAGTTGCTAGGCTTATTTATTATAAACAAGTACCTCCCAACAATCACTTCCCATTAATTTTCCAAAACTGAAGACTTAACTGAAAATGATGGCACAAAATCCTATTTTAAATAATGAATAGTTTTCTGCTCTCACAGACAGGTGTATAAGATTAGATATTTAAATTTTCTAGGCTTTATTTCTGGGCAATTAATCTGATCCATGTGTGAGGCTCACTATCCTGCAGGGCTGATAGGACGTTTACCCTTCAAGATACCCTTCACTGAAACACACCCAATTGGGATTATGGCTCCTGTCTGACTGCATTTAAGAAATCCCCAAAATATCCAGGAGTTCTTGCATTCTCAACACCCTTATTGCATCATAACGTGTTAAAAAACATCTTTAAATGGAAACTAAATGGGTTTTCTATATTTGTCACAGATGTTAGATTGGACATGCCACTGCTGGAAAGGGCATGTTATTTAGCAATACTAAGTCTGCTCACTATGATTACCTGGCAGAGAAAACAGAGTGTAGAAATAAATGGGACATTTTTGGGTTTGCAGGCTATAACTAGCAGGGTTACTGCAAGGATCAGCTATTTACAACCTACAGCAGGCACCTCAAAGCACTGGGGAAGTACCACCGCCGGTGCCTCTGCAAGATCTTCCAAATCCGGTGGCAAGAAAAGCAGTTCAACAGCAACCTCCTCTCCCAAGCCAACCTGCCCAGAATCAGGGTGCTAATCACCCAAAACCAGCTCCACTGGGCAAGACATTGTTGTCCTCATGCCTGACACGAGACTCCCAAAGCAGCTGTTCTACTTGGTCGTGGCAGGACACTCCCAGGAGGACAGCGGAAATGCTTTAGAGATGTCCTCAAAGCTTCCCTGAAGAGACTCAAACATCCCTGTCAACTCATGGGAAGTCCCTGGCTCGAGACCAGAAAGCTCTTTTGGGAAGGCACCGTACAGCTTGACTGACTTCCTCGAGAAGATGTGGAGGTGAAGTCGAGGCGTCAGTGGGAGCTTACAACCCTCCAAACTGCTCATCTACCTGACCCTTCAAGTATCACCTTCCCCTAGTGGCAGAGTCTGCAGATCACGCAATGGACTTCTCAATCCATCGAAACTGGAGTGGAAGCAATTCATCCTCAATCCTGAGGAACTGTCCAAGAGGAATGGTATCAATGATAGATGAGGGGACTGAGTGTAATGTATCTGAGTGTAAAGTTTGCTGACGATACAAAGGTGAAAAAGTAAGCGGTGAGGAGGACGCAAGAGGCTGCAGAGGGATAGGGACAGGATGGGTGAGTGGACGAGAACATTGCGGATGGAATATAATGTGGTGAAGTGTGAAGTCATCCACTTCAGTAGGAAAAATAAAAAAGCAGAATATTTTATAAAAGGTGACAGACTTAGAAATGCTGCTATTCAAAGGGACCTCTGGGTATCCTTGTCTATGAATCAGTATAAGTTCACTTGCAGGTACAGCAAGTAATTCGGAAAGCAAATGGTAGGCTAGCCTTTATTACAAAGGGATTGGAGTATAAGAGTAAAGAAGTCTGACTACAATTATACAGAGCATTGTGTTAAGGCCTCACCTGGAGCACCATGTGCAGTTTTGGTCTCCTTCCCTATGGAAGGCCATTGAGAGTGTGCAACAAATGTTCTCCAGACTAATTCCTGGAATGAGGGGGATTGTTCTATCAGGAGAGAATGAGTAGACTAGATCCATTCTCCCTGGAGCTTAGAAGAATGAGAGGTGATTCAATGGAAACATATAACATTTTTAAGGGAATTGATGAGAAAGATACTGGGATGATCTTTCCCCTGGCTGGGGAGGCTAGAGCCAGGGGTCACAGTTGCAGAGTAAGGGTTGGTCGTTTAGAACTGACTCAGAGGGTTGTGAATCTTCGGAATTCTCTACCCCAGAGAACTGTGGATGCTCAGTCATTGAGTATATTCAAGACAGAGATCGATAGATTTTTGGATGCCAAGGAATATGGGAACAGTGCAGGAAGGTGGAGTTGAGTAAAAGATCAGCCATGATCTAGCTAAATGGTGCAGCAGACCTGATGGGCCGAATGGTTTACTCTTGATCCTATTCCTTATGCTCTTAGCACTTTACAGTGGCTTTGAAAGGGTGCAGATGGAATTCACTAGAATGGTTTCAGGGATGAGGAACAGACTGGAGAAGCTCTGGTCGTCCCCCTTATAAAGTAGAGAAGGCTAAGAGGAGATTGTGTTTAAAATCATGAAGGGTTTAGACAGAGAGACAAAAAGAATCTGTTTTCAATGACTGAAGGGTCGATAAGGAAACAGCATAGTTTTAAGGTGATTGGAAAAAGAAGCAGAGGCGGCATGAGGAAAAACATTTTCACACAACAGGGTTTGGGATTTGGAATGTGCTGCCTGATCGGGTGATAGAATCAGATTCAATAGTAGGTTTCAAAAGGAAATTGGATAAATATTTGAAGGGGGAAAAATAGCAGGGATATGAGGAAAGAGCAGGGGAATGTGACACACTGGATTGCTCTTCAAAAGAGCCATTGCAGACGCGATGGTCTGAATGGCCTCCTTCTGTGCTGTAATATTCCACCATTCTAATTTACCATATTACCTTTCAAGCTTACATTAGCATAATTTCTTGTTACCCTGAGCCAGTTTTATATAATGTCATATTTCTGGAAAATGTACACAATACACAAGCGATCAAATTAAAATCCATTAAATCCATGGTCAAGGTATCTTAAACTAGTGTATTTAAATATTCATTCTGAATCTCCATGCTCTATAAATCTCACTTCCTCCCCCTCCAAGTCCAACATTAGCTCTGCAGATGTCAGTCTGTCTGTAAAGTCCTTCATGTTGCTGTGCATTTTGAACCATCGAAATCCACCACACAAGAACGTGATTCGGCCCATTGTGCTTTTGCTGGTTCACTGGAAGAAGATACATTTTAGTAGGAAGAGTGAGTAGAGGCAATAAAATATAAATGATCATTTCAAAGGGGCTGCAGGAACAGAGAGACCTAGGGGTGCCTGTGTACAAATCTTTGAAGGTGGCATGACAAGTTAAGAAAGCTGTTGGAAAACCATACGGAATCCTTGGCTTTATCAATAGAGGCATGCAGTACAAAAACAAGGAGGTTATGCTGAACATTTATAAAACACTGGTTAGGCCCCAGCTGGAGTATTGAGTCCAATTCTGAGCTCCACTGTCCAAGAAGTGTGTCAAGGCCTTGGTGAGGATTCAGCAGACATTTACTCGAATGGTTCCAGCGATGAGAAGCTGTGATTTGCTCTCCTTAGAGCAGAGAAGGTTAGGAGGAGGGTTGATAGAGGTGTTCAAAATCATGAACATTTTTGATTGAGTAAAAAAGGTGAAACTGCTTCCACAGGCTGGAGTGTCAGTAACCAGAGGGTACAGAATTTGCAAAAGAACTGGAAGTGGCACATAAAGGGTTTAAAAAAAAATCTGATCTGGAATGCACTGCCTGAAAGGCCGGTGGAAGCAGATTCGATAGTAACTTTCAAAAGAAAACTGGATAAATACTTGAAGGGGAAAAAATTACAGGGCCATGAAGAAAGAGCAAGGGTGTGGGGCAAATTGGATAGCTCTTTCAAAGAGCTAGCACAGACCACGATGGACTGAATGGCCACTTCTGTGCTGTATAATTCTATGATTCTATCAATCGCAAGTTGTTGTTCACTTCTCTCTAATGGAAAAGGGCTTTAGTCTTTTTAAATCTTCATCTCCCAGCAGATCTGTGACCAACCGTTACACTCACATTTACTATACACAGACTGGGTGCCGTAACAGTGACTCAAACTGCAACTTCAAAGCTTAATCAGAGAAGTATATTCCTGGCACTGCGGCCTGTTGCGTCATTTAGTTCTTTTATTATTCCTAGAATGTGGGCATTGCTGAAAGAGTAGCTCCAGTTAACCAGCAGACACGAGTCAGCAGTGTAGTGTGAGACTGGAGTTACCAGGCTCGGTAATGCTGGCAGACTAGAGGAAGCTGTGGCAACTATTCAGCAGCTTTCACGATCCTTCCTTTCCTGATGCTGACCATCAAACCATGGCTCTGTGGGTCACACTGTCCAGTCTGTAGTCAGAAGGCTGTGGGTTTGAGCACCCAATCTCAGTACCATTACTGAGGGAGCACCGCACTGTCACAGGTGCCGTATTTAAATTGAAACCCTCCTCCCTCCCTCCTCAGATGGATGTAAAAGATCTCACGGCATTATTTTGAGGAAGAGCAGATGCTTCTCCCTGGCGTCCTGGCCAACATTTATCCCAGAAGCAACATCACTAAAAGAACCAATTAAATGGCCGTTGTAACATTGCTGTTTTTGGGATCTTGCTCTGCCCAAATTATCTGCTGCTCTAGCTCCCAAGCCTGATCCGCCCCATTCAATAGATCATGGTTGCTCTTATATCTCAGCTCCACCTCCCTGCTCTATCCTCATATCCCTTCATTCCATTTTTGTCCAAAAATCTGTTAATTTCACTCAAGTTGAGTGACAAGGTTTGGGGTTCAAGTCCCAGTCCAGGACTTGAGCACAAAAATCAAGGCTGACTGCAGTGCAGTAATGAGGGAGTGCTGTACTTTTGGAGGTGCTGTCTTTCAGATGAGATGCTTAACCAAGGCCCCAACTGCCTGCTGTAGTAGCTGTGAAAGATCCCACAGCAGTATTTCAAAGAAGAGCAAGGGAGTTCTCCCAGGTGTCCTGGCCAATATTTATCCCACAACCAACATCACAAAAAAACAGATTATCTGATCATTATCACATTACTGTTTGTGGGAGCTTGCTGTGGGCAAATTGGCTGCCGCATTTCCTGCATTACAGTAGTGACTACGGTTCAGAAGTACTTCATTGGCTGTAAAGTGCTGTGAGATGTCCAGTGGTTGTGAAAAGCCCTATATAAATGCACTGTTTATTTATTTTTTACGCAGCTGCACAGCTTGGAGGAAACTTTGATCGCATTGCTGTTGTGGGATCTTGCTGTGCATACATTGGCTGCCATGTTTCCCACATTAGAACAGTGACTACACTTCAAACGTACTTCATTGGCTGTAAAGCACTTTGGGAAGGCACGAAAGAAATGTGAATCCCCTCTTGCCCCCCCACCCCTGTCCTTTTGTTCTGTCCTGTTGCTTTGACAGTGGCCTTTCACTACTGATATGGATGCTGGGATAGGCTGGCCTCCATAGTGCTTCAGTGAGAAGAGAGATGGGGCAAATCCCACAGGCCGGCAGGCAGCAACAGCACTAGGAAAATGTAGAAGACGAGAGGAGAGAAGAATATTTTAATGCAACTATACCTTCCCCTCCCAGCTTGTGGCGAATGCAGCTTGCTGATATTAATCGTGGCACATGGGTCGTATAAGTTGCTATGCAAATGCAACTTGCTTCTTTGTTTCTATGTTAGAGGGCTTAATGGGGCAGATGCTGAGAGGCTGTTTCCCCCTGGCTAGAAAGTCTAGAATTAGGGGCTCACCATCTCAGGATAAGGGATTGTCCATTAGGACTGAGCTCAGGACAAATCTCTTCACTCAGAGAGTTGTGAATTTTTGGAGTTCTGTACCTTAGAGAACCCTGGATGTTCAGTCACTGAGTATATTCAAGACTGAAATTGATAAATTTTCCAAGTTAAGGGAATCGGTGAATATGGGGATAGGGCAGTAAGGTGGAGATGAGATAGAAGATTAACCATGATCTTGGTGGACTGGTGGAGCGGGCTTGGCTCTATATGTCCGACACCTGCTCCTGTTTGTTACATTCTTACACGAATTGCGACTGAAGATAATGACACATTTTTAACCCATCCTTTGTGGTTTTCTTTCATTTGCAGGTAAGCCTTCGAGATGACTTGCTGAGTGGTTACTTTAAGAAGAAAAGTGAGCCGTTGATGATTAGCGAGCAGCCTAACAGAAAGGAAACCACTAAAACACTGACCAGCTACGTGTCCTCCATTCCAAAGAACACTTTTGACTCTGTGGATGGGAGAGTCTCCAAGCCTGGGCAGTACGTCAGACCAAACCCTCGCTCGGCTGTGGTTCACGCACAGTCTGGCTTCTCCCTGGCCTCTCCCCGGCTGGTGGTTCCCGGTCACGGTGCTTCCAAAGTGCCCAAGCCAAGAGAGAAAGCGGCAGAACCCCAGCACCCACCTGTTGGCAATACGAGAAGCTGCCCACTGACTCGGGCATTTAGCCTGGCATCTGCCGACCTGCTGTGTCCCGACAAGCAAGAGACGCAACACAGGCTGGTGACTGACACTCCTCCGCTGAGCAGGGACAATGGGATGAGTGGCTGGAAATCTACTGGTGATTGCAGAAGCAGTGGAACACAGCCTGTGCTGCGTGAGAGGCCACAGTCCGCCAGGGTGCTGAGCTCCAATCCCATGGTCAACATTAGTTGCCGGACACTTGATCCCAGACGCCTCTCCCTGGCTCAACCCAAGGACGAGAAATGCCTCCCAATCCCACCGCACTCTGTTAGCAGTCTCAGAAACGGTGGAGGCCCAGGCTCCTCAGCCAGTAGCCCGAGCGCCCAAGCGGATAGACTCGCCGTACCCGGCTCGCACTACCCACCGGCTCAGTCTCCCACCGAGCGCAAGCCTGCAGGTCGCTGCGGAGAAGTGGCTCTGGTGTCTCCCGTGCGGGCAGTTTCTCAACAAAGTGAGGAGCAGAAAGGTCGGAGTTATAGGCCGTGTGAAGATTTGGATACTGGCCCCCAGAGCAGGTCTTCCGAGTGTAGCAATGCTACAACTGGCATGGAGGACCTGAGTAAAAGGAGCACTGGCGGACTGAAAAGTGGGCCAGCATCTGACCCCAGTGGTGATCAGCAGACTGTGTGGTACGAGTACGGTTGTGTGTAAAGCCCTTTCACCCTGCTCTGTTCCGCAGGATAACTTCTGTATCAGTTTAAACAAAACAAAAATCCTCTGCATTTCTAATATTAAAAGGGCAAAAAATGGGTTTATTTAAACACCATGTGAACACAAAAGGAATTAACACTCGAGTTTAGATCAGAATGATTTGGAGGTTTTTAAATTCAATTTTGAGATCAGTTTTCGGGGAGCTAAATGATGGAAAAGAATCGGAACCGGTGCTCTTGGAATGTTGGCATGAATGGTTAATATGTTTGCATTTCATTCCTTTACCTGCAGTTTAACAGTGCCATTACTGCTTTTATTTTACTCTGGTTAGCTCCTCTTGCTTAGAATAGGGGAGGAAGGAATTTTATACACATGCTTAATATTTGAAGAATTTAACTTTTGGACAAACACCTTTCACTTTGCTTCAAATTATAGAATCACATTCAGTCCTTTGTATTGTGCCAACTCTTTGAAACAGAGAAATCAAATTAGTCCCACTTCCCCTGCTCGCTCTTATTGCTCAGCAAATGTTTCCTTTTCAAGTGTTTATCCAGTTCTCTTTTGAAAGTTACCATTGAATCTGCTTCCACCACACTTTCAGGCAGCGCATTCCAGATCACAACTACTCCTCATCTCCCCCCAGTTGTTTGGACAATTATTTCCACTATCAAAACCCTTCTTTCTTTCCTTTTCTCTCAAAACATGTTTGCATGCGATCTATTTCTGTGAGGGGTGAAGTTCACACATACACAGCGCGCGCACACCACATAAGCACCTGTTCGAAGTCTGGCAGAAGAGGTCAGAAGCAGAGCTGGTGTAGGAAGGAAAACACGTAGTGATGGTTACAAGAATGTGCTACCCACTACATCCTGCCCTTCAAAATCTGCTAACCATCTTACTGAATGTAACTCATCCATTCCAGGAAAATAACAAGGTGGGGGTGGGGGGTGACTTTATACACTGCACATATACAGCATTGCTACTTTGCTACCTTGTACATACTTGGGCTTGTACTTCATCCTGTAAATAAATGTAAATGAAGAGAATGCATTGGCACCAATATGGGATTCTTTATTGCATTGTATATTCTGAAGGTTTTGCTTTTACTTAATGATGGAGTTTAAAATGACGACTCAAAGGTCTGTTTACTCTGTGCACAGTAACTGGAGTCAGTGGGTTAATCTGTGGCTTCTAGCACACGTGTTCTGTCTGAAATTTGTGGCAAGTCTTGATCATATCTCGTACTGTTTTCCTTTCATTTAAGTTCTGCATTTTTGGGCTGAGAAAGGAAACCTTCCAACTGTGTAGTTTGCTTCCAAGAGATTGCCAATTGATTTTTTTTTTCTTCATTTACAAATGGTCCAAATTTGGGATTAAATAGGAACACTGGAAAAGCAACTTGGCAAATATATTGTGCTGATTTTCTAGCCCCTCCTTAAAAAGAAACACATTTACTCTGGAAGAAAGACTTATCTGCTTATTGGGAGGGGGAGTCAATGAATAAATATCCCTTCCATGATGTAAGAACCTAATGAATTTTGAGTTCTCCAAGGAACAGAAAATAGCTGTTGTGTTGTACATTTTCTTTTGTAGATAAGGTTTGGAAGATGGATCTTGATGTAATTAATTTTGTCAATATTTACTGGCCTTGGAGATAACAGTCTGGAGTATAATTTTGAAAATGTACTTTTTAAACTAACATTTAATTCTTTGTAATAAATATTGAGAACTCATTCTACAGCTGAAATGTTATTCCTCAGGAGCGTGCAGTTCCCCATTTGTAAACAAGCCCTGTACTTTGAAATTCTTATTAAGCTGGCTCCTGCTCTACCTCTGTTTATCAGCAGCTCAAAGCTGTTCAGCTTCTCTCTTTCCTCAGCCTACCCTTCGTACAGGCTTTTAAAAGCCCAAACTTAACATCGCCTAGTCACAAGTACTTGGTTTATAAGCAATTTGAGACATGGTAAATTCTCGCGAGGAATAGGTGACTTTGGCACTATCATATCCAAAGCTGCCCACCACTGCGGGTTTCCTTGCTTCATGTCTTGATGGCCATATTTGGGAGGTCTACAGTCGGTTTAATTAGCAAGTCAGCTGGCCAATCCCTGGACATGGAGAGCTGGAAGGGGAAGGTCATAGTGCCAGCCGTGGCTCGGTGGGTAGCACTCTCTTGTCTTTGAAGTCAGAAGGTCAAGAGTTCAAGTCCCATTCCAGAGACGTGAGCACAAAATCCAGGCTGACTTGGTAGTGCAGTACTGAGGGAGTGCTGCACTGTCAGAGGTGCCGTCTTTCGGATGAGATGTCAAACCAAGGCGCAGACATAAAAGATCCCACGGCACTAATTCAAAGAAGAACTGATCTCTCCGGTGTCCTGACCAATATTTATCCCTTAACCAGCATCACTAAAACAGATGATCTGATCAGTATCACATTGCTGTGTGTGGGAGCTTGCTGTGTGAAAATTGATTGCCACGTTTCCTACATTCCACCAGTGACTACAATTCAAAATTACTTTAGATTTTTTTTTAGATTAGAGATACAGCACTGAAACAGGCCCTTCGGCCTACCGAGTCTGTGCCGAACATCAACTATCCATTTATACTAATCCTACACTGATCCCATATTCCTACCAAACATCCCCACCTGTCCCTCTATTTCCCTACCACCTACCTATACTAGTGACAATTTATGATGGCCAATTTACCTATCAACCTGCAAGTCTTTTGGCTTGTGGGAGGAAACTGGAGCACCCGGAGAAAACCCATGCAGACACAGGGAGAACTTGCAAACTCCACACAGGCAGTACCCGGAATCGAACCCGGGTCCCTGGAGCTGTGAGGCTGCGGTGCTAACCACTGCGCCACTGTGCCGCCCGTTCATTGACTGCAAAGCGCTTTGGGATGTCCTGAAATTGTGAAAGATGCTATATCAGTGCAAGTCCTTTCTATATCCCTTGGTTTCCTGTTCACCTATGAAACAAAGGCAACACATGGTTACAGACGCAAGCTGGCAGAGCAGCCAAGTCTAAATAAAGATGGAGAGAAAGGCCTCTCTTAGTTCAGTGATAACCTCCTGGACAGATAAGTTTGATTTAAGCTGCTGAGTGAGCATCTCAGGTGTGTAATTGTATTACTTGAAATGTTATAGAATTGTGTTAAAGTCAGGTATACTATAAATGTAATCCTTTTTATATAGAGTCATCGAATGGTTACAGCACAGGAGGAGGCTATTTGGCCGATCGAGTCCACATTGGCTCTCTGCAAGGGTAATTCAGCTAGTTCTACTCCTCCGCCCTTTCCCTGTAACTCGGGGCATTTTTTTTTCAGGTGCTTAACCAATTCCCTCTTGAAAGTCATGATTGAATCTGCTTCCAGCACACTTTCAGGGAGTGCATTCCAGATCCTAACCATTCACTGCATTTAAAAAAAAATGTTTTCTTGTGTTGCCTTTGGTACTTAACTTACCTTAAATCTGTGTTCTCTAGTTCTCAACCTTACTGCCAAAGAGAAAAGTTACTCTCTATATACTCTTGTCTAGACCTCTCATGATTTTGAACATCTCTTTCAAATATTCTCTCCACCTTCTCTTTAAAGAGAACAGCCCCAGTTTCTTCAATCGATCCTCAACTGAAGTCCCTAATCCCTGAAACTATTCTCATAAATTTTTTCTGCACTGTCTCTAAAGCCTTCACACCTTCCTAAAGTGCGGTGCCCAAAACTGGACACAATACTCCAGTTGAGACCGAACCAATGTTTTATAGAGGTTCAAAATAACTTCCTTGCCTTTGTACTCTATAAATCCACTAATGGTTTGTAAAATAACCAGCTCATTCATTTATATTTGGTCTCATTTCACTGGAATGTTAATCAATTCACGACTTCTTCTGTGGCCTCCTTGTCTCGAGAGACAATGGGTAAGCGCCTGGAGGTGGTCAGTGGTTTGTGGAGCAGCGCCTGGAGTGGCTATAAAGTCCAATTCTAGAGTGACAAGCTCTTCCACAGGTACTGCAGATAAAATTGGTTGTCGGGGCTGTTACACAGTTGGCTCTCCCCTTGTGCTTCTGTCTTTTTTCCTGCCAACTGCTAAGTCTCTTCAACTTGCCACACTTTAGCCTCACCTTTATGGCTGCCCGCCAGCTCTGGCGAACGCTGGCAACTGACTCCCACGACTTGTGATCAATGTCACAGGACTTCATGTCGCATTTGCAGACATCTTTAAAGCGGAGACATGGACGGCCGGTGGGTCTGATACCAGTGACGAGCTCGCTGTACAATGTGTCCTTGGGGATCCTGCCATCTTCCATGCAGCTCACATGGCCAAGCCATCTCGGGCGCCGCTGGCTCAGTAGGGTGTATATGCTGGGGATGTTGGCCGCCTCGAGGACTTCTGTGTTGGAGATATGGTCCTGCCACCTGATGCCAAGGATTCTCCGGAGGCAGCGAAGATGGAATGAATTGAGACGTCGCTCTTGGCTGACATACATTGTCCAGGCCTTGCTGCCATAGAGCAAGGTACTGAGGACACAGGCTTGATACACTTGGACTTTTGTGTTCCGTGTCAGTGCGCCATTTTCCCACACTCTCTTGGCCAGTCTGGACATAGCAGCGGATGCCTTTCCCTTGCGTTGTTGATTTCTGCATCTAGAGACAGGTTACTGGTGACAGTTGAGCCTAGGTAGGTGAACTCTTGAACCACTTCCAGAGCGTGGTTGCCGATATTGATGGATGGAGCATTTCTGACGTCCCTTCCCATGATGTTGGTTTTCTTGAGGCTGATGGTTAGGCCAAATCCATTGCAGGCAGCTGCAATCCTGTCGATGAGTCTCTGCAGACACTCTTCAGTGTGAGATGTTAATGCAGCATCGTCAGCAAAGAGGAGTTCCCTGATGAGGACTTTCCGTACTTTGGTCTTCGCTCTTAGACGGGCAAGGTTGAACAACCTGCCCCCTGACCTTGTGTGGAGGAAAATTCCTTCTTCTGAAGACTTGAATGAATTAGAAAGTAGGTAAAGTATATAGTAATGTACATATTGCTGAACTTTTCAGATTCCTGTAGCCTACTTATATAACAGGGAGTCTCAATGCCACAGCCCCGGATCTCACTAATATATGACTAGATATTGTGTAGTCAGAGTAAGCTCCTGATCTTCCCTCGAACTCCATGTTTAAATCCCTCCAATCTGGTTTCAGCCCTGTCACAGTACCAAAACAGCTCTTATCAAAGATGACATCCTATGTGACTGTCACAAAGAGAAACTATCCCTCCTTGTTATCTTGCACGAAGAAGCTGTGATGAAATAAACAATGAAATGGAAGAATTATGAATTTAAAAAGTCAACAGTTAAACATAACTACAGGAACATGGACACTTGTACCGCAGTCAAAATGGAGTAATGGTCATATGACCCCTCCTGTACTGGAAATCCACAAACCTGTCTGCAAGAATGGAACTCATTAACCTTGATTGAAATAGTTCTGTGGCAAACTCCTTTCAAATTGAAAAGAGCACTATTGCACATTAATGCCTCTTATCGACATGAATGAACTAACAAAGGATTCTGGAGACAGATGAACTCAGCCCAAACCAAAATTGAATGGGGTGAAATAGCACTGTGTTAACAGAATGGTCCCCATTCAGACATCAATCAATAGCCATGATGTTCACATCCTGGTCCATTGTGCAGCCACACCAGGGGAGTGGGACATGTGTCTCCTAACTGAAACTCTAATGTGATGAATTTTTACCTTTAAAAAGGTAACCCTCTGGAGAAAGAGGGGGAGATCACGCCAACACCTTCAGAAAGCAGTCCAGCCAGGAGCTTTGGAAGAGATACACCCAAGCAAGGAAGAATCCCTGCTTCTAACTCTATACTTCAACTTGCTGCAGCAGAGAACTTAAAGTGACCACCACATCCAGTCTGAAGTTTTAACCACCAGAAAATCTACTACACCTCAATAAGTTCAAGACAACAAACAACAAGGCCTACACTTTTTAAAAGAGATTGCCCTGAGAAGATTCAACAGGTTTACCATGAACTACAAACACCTATCTCATTTTGAACTTTAAACTACTTACCCTTCTCTCTATCCATTGTATATGTGTGTGTGAGTGAATGTGTGTGTGAGTGAGGTTGCGACCATTTCGGGAATTGTGTAAAAATAGGTTTTCTTGTAGGTTAAAAGAAAGATAACTATCATTTGTCTGTTTATTTGACCCCAAAGACACTTGGGAGCTAACGCAACCTTTTACCAAAACACAATTACACACAGTTGGAGGTGAACAGTGGGAACCACCCACATTCCTTTCCACCTGTCCATAACATTGTCCTTCTTGACCTGCCTGCAACCTTTGACATGGCTGACCACACCATCTTCCTCCAATTCTCTCCACTGTTAATCCTGTTACTTACTTTCAGCTGAATCTCCTCCTCACTCTCAAGTTTGACTTTGCTTTCAAATTCAGTCTTTTATAAGGAACCTCATCGAAAGCATTTTAGAATCCTAACTACAACAATGTGAATTTATATAGCAACTTTAGTGTAGAAAAACATCCCAATGCCCTTCACAGAATCAAATGGCCCAAATAAGGAGTGGCGCTGAAAGTCTTGGTTTTGAGAAGGATCTTGGAGTTTTTTTAGTTATTCTTGTACAGATAACTCTTATTGATGTAAAACAATTATCCATACTGGATCTGTACCCATGGTGCCATGTTAACTTCATGGTTTCACACTGTTGGTTTATGTAATGCACAGCCAGTGCAGCCTAGTCAGGGTTATTGTGCAGTTCAAAAAGAGATCAGAAAGTTACTGGTGAAACACCTAATATGAAATATAAGATCTGACGTGGGTCATTTACATAGAATTTACCACACAAAGTCTTTTTGGCCCAACTGATCTATGCCAGTGTTTATGATCTTTATGAGGCTCCTCCCACCCCCCTTATCAAACCCCACCAACATATCCTTCTATTCCATTCTCCCTCATGTACTTATCTAACTATCCCTTAAATCCATCAATGCTATTCACCATTACTACTCCCTGTGATAGCAAGTTCCACATTTGAACCGCTCTGGGTAAAAAAGTTCCTCTTGAATTCCCTATTGGATTTATTAGTGACTAATATTTACAACCCTAGTTCTGCTCTACCCCACAAGTGAAAGCATCGTCTCTACATCAACCCTATCAAACCCTTTCCTAATCCATCAAGTCACTCCTCAATCTTCTGTTCTCTGGAGAAAAAAGCCCCAGCCTGCTCGATCTTATCTGATAGGTATAACCTCTAAGTTCTGGTACCATCCTTGTACAGTTTTTGCACAAGTGTCTATCGTTTTTATGATATTGAAACCAAAACAGTTCAAAGTACTTGCTCTCCCTCCTCCACCCATTACTGAGTGTATGTGCATAAATGCATGTAAGATATTTATGAAATCGAGTTGCATAGACAAGGCTTGTACTTCCTTGAGTTTAGAAGATTAAGGTGTGATCTCGAGAATCATAGAATAGAACACAGCACAGAGAGAGGCCATTGAGCCTGCAGAGACGGTATCGAAGACCAACCAGTTTGTCCCTTTTCTTGGCTGTTTCCTCATATCCCTGCAATTTTTTCTCCTTGAAGTATTTATCCAATTCTCTTTTGAAGGCTACTATTGAATCAGTATCCACTGCCCTATCACATGGTGTATTCCAAATCCTAACCACTCTGCATAAAAAAAAGGTTTGACCTCATATCACCTCTGGTTCTTTTGCCAATCACCTTAAAAGTGTGCCCCCTGGTTATTGACCCTTCATTAGAAACAGTTTCTCTTCAGTTACTCTATCTAAACCCTTCATGATTTTAAACACATCAGAACTCCTCTTAGCCTTCTCTAGCAAATCACTTCTGTACCCTTCAAACCTTCATGTCCTCCCGAAGGTGTGCTGCCCAGAATTGGGCATAGTACTCCCGCTGGGGTCAAACCAGTGTTTTAGATAGGTTTAGAAAACGTCTGGCTTTTGCACTGTATGGGCCTCTGGGGATGGTGTGGGGCCCATAAAATTGCAAGGGAAGGTGGCATTGGAATGCCTTTTGCCTTCTCGATGCTGTTCAATGTAGTCGGGTAAGTCGAGGATCGCCTTCCTGCCCAGAGACAAAAGAGCTGAACTCAAGAGGTGAGGTGAGAGTGACTGCCCTTGACATCAAGGCAGCATTTGACCGAGTATGGCATCAAGGAGCCCTAGCAAAACTGAAGTCAATGGGAATCAGAGGGAAAACTCTCTGCTGGTTAGAGTCATACCTAGCGCAAAGGAAGATGGTTGTGGTTGTTGGAGGTCAATCATCTGAGCTCCAGGACATCACTGCAGGAGTTCCTCAGGATAGTGTCCTAGGCCCAACCATCTTCAGCTGCTTCATCAATGACCTTCCTTCAATCATAAGGTCTGAAGTGGGGATGTTCGCTGATGATTGCACAATGTTCAGCACCATTCATGACGACTCAAATACTGAAGCAGTCCATGTAGAAATACAGCATGACCTGGACACTATTCAGGCTTGGGCTGATAAGTGGCAAGTAGCTTTTGTGCCACACAAGTGCCAGGCAATGACCATCTCCAACAAGAGAGAATCTAACCATCTCCCCTTGACATTCAATGGCAATACCATTGCTGAATCCCCCACTATCAACATGCTCGGGACTACCATTGACCAGAAACTGAACTGGAGTAACCACATAAATACCGTGGCTACAAGAGCAGGTCAGAGGCTAGGAGTCCTGCAGCGAGTAACTCACCTCCTGACTCCCCTAAGCCTGTCCACCATCTACAAGGCACAAGTCAAGAGTGTGATGGAATACTCTCCACTTGCCTGGATGGGTGCAGCTCCAACAACACTCAAGAAGCTTGACACCATCCAGGACAAAGCAGCCTGCTTGATTGGCACCCCATCCACAAACATTCACTCCCTCCACCACCGGCGCACAGTGGCAGCAGTGTGTACCATCTACAAGATGCTCTGCAGCAACGCAGCAAGGCTCCTTAGACAGCACCTTCCAAACCCACGACCTCTACCACCTGGAAGGACAAGGGCAGCAGATGCATGGGAACATCACCACCTGCAAGTTCTCATCCAAGTCACACACCATCCTGACTTCGAACTATATCGCCGTTCCTTCACTGTCGCTGGGTCAAAATCCTGGAACTCCTTTCCTAACAGCACTGTGGGTGCACCTACCTCACATGGACTGCAGCAGTTCAAGAAGGCAGCTCACCACCACCTTCTCAAAGGCAATTAGGGATGGTCAATAAATGCTGGCATAGCCAGTGATGCCCACATCTCATGAATGAATAAAAAAAAGAGACGAATTGAGGCCCTTGTGGCTAATTAATTACCACTTAAGTGCATCTTCCCGCCATTGCTGGCACTTTACCAGGAGCAGGGGGTCTCTCCACCACGTGGAGAGGTTGCCCTGTAAAATCAGACTGCCTCACTGCAAGCTGGTGGAGTGGGGCCCTCCTGCTTGGGCAATCTGTGGCCCACAGAGGGCCCCCGGGGTAAAGGCCACTTCTGTGCCAAGATTCCTCCCCCCACCCTCAACAACCCACCTCCCCACCCCTCTCTGAGTCCTGCCGGACTGGCCCTGATGAGCCCACCCCGACTTACCTGCAGTCTAGGGCTCCCTGGCTGCTCCTGGTCTGGAGACTGCTGCAGTTCCAGCAGTGGCCACCACTCCCAGTGGCACTGCTGGGACTGCTAAGCTGCCAGCCCTCTGATTGACCGACAGCTCTTGGAGGCAGGATTCCTGTCCTTAAAGGGGCCGTGGCCCCGGTGCTGGGCAGTTAATTACCTGTGCGCCATTAAATGCAGCTGGGGGTCCCCAAAATGGCCTTGGCAGGATTCCCTTCACCTTTCTAGCCTGGTGTCAGAACTCCTGCCGACTGTTCAAAATTCAGCCCTCTGCCTCTATTTTTGAAGCCCAGGATCCCATATGCTTTGCTAACTAGTCCTGCGACCTTCAAAGATTTGTGCACCAGCAAGGTGCGTCTGTTCTTTCATCTCCTTTTAAAATTACACCATTAATAGGTATGATCTCTCCTCATTCTTCCTACCAAAATGTATCAACTCATGCTTTTCTGCATTGAATTTCATCTGCTATGTGTGTGCCCATTTTAATAGTTTGCCTTATGTCCTCTTGAAGTCTGTTACTATCATTATCACTGTTTAGTTCTCTTCCAAGTTTTGTGCCAACTGCAAATTTGGAAATGGTGCCTTGTAGCCCCATGTATAACAAAACAGCAATGCTCTTGTACTAAACCCTGAGGAATGCTGTTGTATTCCTCCCTCCAGTCTAGAGAAAAAAACATTCACCACAACTCTTTTTTAAAATCCCTTAGCTAATTTTGTATCTGTGCTGCTAGTGGAGGAATCCAGAACAAGAATTCGAGCTACGTTGCTTGGAGGTGATGTCAGGAAGCAATTCAGTCAAAAAGTCTGGAAAACTCTCCCTCAAAATGCTGTTGAGGCTAGGGTTCAATTGAAAATGTCTGCAGTAGGTTTTTGTGTTAGGCAGGAGTATTACCAAGATGGAGTTAAGGTATAGATCAACCGTGATCTAATTGAATGGTGGAGCAGAGTTGAGGGGCTGAATGGCCGCCTCCTGTTCCTGTGTAACCTTGCAACCAAAGGGAATTAGTTGACTGAGAAAGTAACCAGCAACATTCCAGTCTCGGGAAAGAATGAATTGGCAGCTGGTGTGGGCAAAATCACTGTGTGTCTACTAAGGTGGTGACTAACCGTCTGGAGAATTTGGGATAGTGGTAATCGTCTCTGCCCACAGCTCCCAATTGAAATATACCACAGGTCGAACATTGCACATTAAGCACATTCGCAGCCTCAATAATGAGCAGTAGCTGAGTTTATTTGTTGATTCTATGGCAGCTTGAAACAAAATGCACAAAAATATGAATGGAAACCTCATGGAATTTGGGAATTATGTTAACACCTCTTCATCTGTGTGACTGGTCCATCTTTATATGGTGGGGTTAAAATAGTGGCAATAGCTATATTCAGGAATGTACAAGCCTTGGGCAAGGTCTCTCGAGCTGAGAGAGGGTCTGGTTATTTGGGTGAAGATAAACACTTGATCTTAAAGTGAGCCTTAGCAACAGGAGGGTCTGATCAGTAGTCTTAGTTTACTGCTGTTTCTCTCAGCGACTGTCTTTCTCATGATCTGGGAAGTGCATTGAGGTGTTTATTCTACATTGAAAGTGCTGCAGGAATGCAAGGTGTTGTTCTTGGAGTTTCTGCAAGAGAACAATTTTTTCCCCCCTTTAATGTTAGTGAAGCTGGATTTGTTCTAAATTTTAAAATTCTCATCCTTGTGTTCAAATCCCTCCATGTTCTCACCCCTCCTGATCTCTATATCCTCCATTTCTGGCTTCTTGTGCACCCCAGTTTCCTTTGCCCCACTATTGTCAGCTGTGCCTTCAGCTTCCAAGGCACTAAGCTCTGGAATTCCACCCCCCCCCACCCCCAAAAAAAAAACCTTTCCACCTCTCTACCTCTCTTTAAAATACTGCTTAAAACCAACCTCTTTGACCAAGCTTTTGGTCATCTGTCCTAATGCAACCATCTTCAGCCAGAATTGCCAAGTGGATGATCCATCTCTGCCTCCTCCTGAGGTCCTCACCATCATAGATGCCAGTCTTCAGACAATTTGATTCATGCCACATGATAACAAGAAATGGCCAAAGGCACTGGATGCAGCAAAGGATCTGGGTGCTGACAACATCCTGGCTGTAGTACTGAAGACTTGTGCTCCAGAACTAAGGCTGTCCACCACAAGGCACAAGTCAGGCGTTGATGGACTACTCTTCACTTGCCTGGATGAGTGCAGTTGCAACAACACTCAAGAAGCTTAACAGCATCCAAGACAAAGCAGCCTTCTTGATTGGCACCTCATCCACCAACTATTTTAAAGTCACTCCCTCCACCTTGCACAATGGCTGTAGTGTGTACCATCTACAAGATGCACTGCAGTAACTTACCAAGGTTCCTTCGACAACACCTCTGCCATGGACTTGAACTATTTTTTTCACCTCGGATTTTAAAAAAGTGTGTGCCTTTAAGACTCTTGTAAAACAAAAGTGCACCTTTAAGGGAGAGAAAATTTTGGAAATTCTGGAGACAAAGTGTATCACAACTGCATTTTGGTTACCCTGAGCAATAGCAGTAGAGAGAGAGGTCACATGGTATGATGTGGCCATTTTGACTGTGTGTGTAACTGGCAGAAACCAGTTTGAAGCAGTTGGTTCTGAGAGTCTTTTCCAGCGAGGTGATCTGGAGAAAGGAGTTGTTCTCTTCTCCTTTAAGGAACACAATAAGTTCCTTTGCTCATTTTGTGATATAATTTAACATTTCAATATACTGACCCCCTCCCCCCCAGGCTGCCAACGTGAGAATGACCCATTTATTCCTACTTTCTGCTTTCTGCCTGTTAACCAATCCTTAATCCATGCCAGTATATTATCTCCGAACCCAGGTGCTTTAATATTAATGCAAGTTGCTGTATGCTATAAAAATAGACAATGCTCAAAATACTCAGCTCAGGCAGCATCTGTGGAGAGTGAGAGACAGAGTTAATATTTCAGGTCTGTGACCTTTCGTCAGAACTGGATGATGAGCAACATTTAAGCATGTGCAAAGCCACAGAAACACAGCTGAAGTGGGTGCAGGGAAAGGAAACGAACAGAGAGAAGAGTGGAACTTTCTCTGTACGTGTTTAGTCGTTTGCAAAATGTCTCTTCCATCCCCAAGGAATTGCACAGATTAATCGAGATAACTAAACTGGCTCTGCTTTCAGAGTCAAAACCACAATTTTGAAATGCGTTGGAAAATTACATTTTTGTTTTGTCCTCTTCCTTTTTTCTCTGCATTTAAATTCACCCAAAGAGACTGAAACCTACATCAGCATATCTTAAAGCAGTTCCACTTCTTTTAAAATAAAAACCAAATTTTTCCTTTTAACTACTACAACCTCCCCCACCCCCTCACTGTGTTGTCTAAGAAATTGATCAGAGGACCTGCTTCCTGATCTTTACTACTTGTCATGCAGGCCCCCACCTGCCAAGCATGAGGCATATTAATTTTGTCACATGGACATTAAATTTCAAACTCTTGTTGAAGTGAAGGAAGGACTTGCTTTAAAATAAATTGCCAGATCTTGGCTGGAAAGACATTTGCATACTAACAGACAGTGTTTGGAAGGACAAAGCAGCCATTCCCTAACACATTCAACCCGCAATGGACTTTTGATCACCAGACGTTGAAAGTGGCGGAGCTTGCATTCCAGGTTGACTGCTAAGATGGCTGAATACACAAGCGGACATGGGCAAACCAGCTAGTCACCTGACTAACCTACTGGGCAACCTGAGTTTTTTGAACTTGTACAAACAGTTTGGGCAGAAAGTCTGTTTGCTCCTGGACTGAGAAGATCTCTCTCCTGTCTGCTCCCATCTCTTTCTCACAAGCCTCTGAATCCACTGAAGACACATGAACCCCAAGAGGGAAAAGTCTCCTACAGCGAACAAGGTTTAAGAAGAATACTGGGCCCCAACGAAAAGCAAGATCTACCTACAATCAAGGACGCTACAGTGAGCTTGAAGAACTGTAACACAAACTCTTCAGATATTGCCTCAAACTTTTCCACTTTATTTTTCTTCTCTTTTCTGTCTCTATTTGCATGTATGTATCTCGTATGCATGCTAGCGTGGGCGCGTCATGTATCCGTAGGTGTTAACTGAATTACAGTTTAAGTTTAATAAATTTCAACTTTTCTTCGAAGAAAGCCTGTTTGTGTTGGTTTCTTTGCCTTATAATTGGAAAGCGGTGAACAAGGATTCATCGAGGGGGAGCTAAAAACAGTGTGTTTAAAATTAAAACCCTCTTACAGTAAGACCAGGTGAAGGTTGAAAGGGAGCCTAGACCTCTTTCTCACCTGGTCGTAACATACTGTTGTTCTGAAGTGATTCCATCCCTTTCCATAGCAATTATCAATGAAAGGTCACAGACCTGAAATGATAACTCTGCTTCTCTGTCCACAGATGCTGCCAGACCTGCTGAGTATTTCCAGCACTATAGGTTTTTTTGGTGCTTGACTAGATTGTGGGACAGCTGTCCCAATTTTGGCACTAGCACCCAGATGTCAGTAAGAAGGACTTTGCAGGGTTCACGGGGCTGGGTTTGCATTTGTCCTGTTCAGTGCCCACGTCAATGCTGGGTGATCCATTCGGTTTTATTCATATTCAACTTTTCTGTAGCAGTTTGATACAACTGAACGGCTTGCTCGGCCATTTCAGAGGGTAGTTAAGAGTCAACCACATTGCTGTGGTTCTGTATTCACGTGGGCCAGACAGGATAAGGATGTTAGATTTTCTTCACTAACGGACATTAGTGACCCAGATGGGTTTTTACAACAATCCAGTAGTTTCATGATCACTGTTACTGAGACTAGCTTTTCATTCCAGATTTATTTCATTATTTGAATTTAAGTTCCCCAGCTGCCATCGTGGGATTTGAACGCATGTCTCTGGGTCATAGGATCATAGGAAATAGGAGCAGGAGTAGGCCACTTGGCCCATTGAGCCTGCTCCGCCATTCAAGCAGATCATGGCTGATCATCTACCTCAATGCCATTTTTCCCCATTATCCCCATATCCCTTGATGTCATTAGTATTCAGAAATCTATCAATTTCTGTCTTGAACATGTTCAATGATTGAGCTTCCACAGCCCTTTGGGGTAGAGAATTCCACAGATTCACCAGGAGTAAAGAAACTCCTCCTCATCTCAGTCTTAAATGGCCTACCCCTTATTCTGAGACTGTGTCCCCTTGTTCTAGACGCACCAGCCAGAGGAAACATCCTATCCACATCCACCCTGTCACTGCCTGTAAGAATTTTGTAAGTTTCAATGAGATCACCACTCATTCTTCGGAACTCTAGAGAATACAGGCCCAGTTTCTGCAATCTCTCCTCATAAGACAATCCCGCCATCTGGTAAACCTCTGGGTCATTAGTCCAGGCCTCTGGATTACTAGTCCAGCATCATAACTATACTTATACCTGTGCATTAGGATAGGGATATTAGGACACCTGACCAAAAGCTTGGTTGAAGAGGTAGGCTTTAAGGAGGAGCGAGAGGTGGAGAAGAGGAGAGGTTTAGGGAAGGAATTCCAGTGTTTAGGGTCCAGGCAGCTGAAGATGCAGCCGCCAATGATGGAGCGATTAAAATCAAGGATGCGCAAGAAGCCGGAATTGGAGGAACGCAGAAATCTTGGATGGTTGTTGGGATTGTTCAGTAACTGCTGTCAAATCGCAGAATCACATCTAACTTTAGACATTGTGTTCTGAGTTTTGCGAGTAGGGGCTGATTGAGTACGGTCAGTACTCTGCCTATTGCAAACAGACGAAGGGACGTGCTGTTTGATACGAACTGCCAGTCATTGGGATGTACGGCCTACATGCCTGGCATTACACTGGCACTGGAATTCATATACCACATTATTCATTTGTGTGGTAGACAGAAGGTCTTTTTGGCTTAATGGCAGCATCCCGTTAGTGAAAAATGCCGCATTCCTCCTGGAACACAACACACTGTTCCAGTGCTCACTGCTCCATTGAGATTAAGTTCAGGGAGGTCTTTGCTGCTCGTTCACCTACCTCCAAACTTGTTGTCATGGGTTCAATCCAATTGCCTTCCTTTTTCTTGCTAAAACCTGTTTGCTATTAAGTTTTATTTTTAAACTGTTAGAATGTTGAGCTTCTTCCACAGAGCATCAGTAAATAACTTCCTCATGCTTTTCCCATTTTATTAGCTGGACGGGATGGGGGGGGTGGTCAGTATATTGAAATGTTAACATATTACAAAATGAGCAAAGAAACTTCTTGAGTTTCTATAATTGTGAGAACTGATTCTCCGCTCTAGTTGTAAAACGTAGTTACGTTTACATTAGGCTAAGATATCTGCTGTAAAATCTGGGACAATTCAGTTTACGAAGGTTGTTTGGTAGATCCCAACCTCCCAATTGTATAAATGAGAGGTACAAGTATAGATTCTCCCTTTCCCGCCCCCACCTATGGCTGATGGCTCCTACAACATTGGCAGATTACTAACTCTCTGAGTAGCCCACATGTGAACGTTGCCTCCAGTTAATGAGCAAAAAAGATGCCTGATCTGGAAATGTTTTGACTTTTCGAACCTGCCCCTACTCCTGTCTCAATGGACTGAGCAACTTGGTCAATGGTTAGTTTGCGTGAGTCACTCAAATTTCCAATTTCCTGTTTGCTTTGACTTTGCAATTTAGCATTTTAGCACAGAAGTTACAAAAGAGGAACAGTCCATACAGCCATTTCTGCCTCTGAGGGGCCCTATTAAAGATATTAGGTGGAACAATCACTGACATCACATCACCACACTATCTCATGCAAGTAGCTTTTTGTTTAGTAATTGAAAATGTTCACTCTTCTGGATACATGATCCAGCCCTGTGGATTACTAGCCCAGTAAAATGACCACTATGCTACCAGACATCCTCGCTCCCAGGCCCCGAGAAATTCCTCACAGTGCTTTCAGACTGAACACTGTCCCTCTAAAGCTCCATGTCTGCTGGAATGTCCCTCTCCAATAATCTCAGGCCCCAAATTTCCTCTCCCAGACCCTAGTATCTGTTCCAATTCTCCAAAAAAAAACTTTTGTGTGTACTCAAAAGCCACAGGACCCCAGGCCCTTCAATCATAAGGTCAGATGTGGGGATGTTCACTGATAATTGCACTATGTTCAGCACTATTCGCGACTCCTCAGATACTGAAGCAATCCGTGTTGAAATGCAACAAGACCTGGGCAATATCCAGGCTTGGGCTGATAAGTGGCAAGTAACATTCGCGCCACACAAGTGCTAGTCAGTGACTATCTCAAACAAGAGAGAATCTAACCATCTCCCCTTGATATTTAATGCCATTGCAATCGCTGAATCCCCACTATCAACATCCTGGGGGTTACCACTGACCAGAAACTGAACTGGAGTAGCCGTATAAATGCTATGGCAACAAGAGTAGGTACAGACCCAGCCCTGTCGACCCGGCAAAGTCCTACTTACTAACATCTGGGGGCTTGTGCCAAAGTTGGGAGAGCTGTCCTACAGACTAGTCAAGCAACAGCCTGACATAGTCATACTCACGGAATCATACCTTACAGACAATGTCCCAGACACCGCCATCACCATCCTCGGGTGTGTCCTGTCCCACCGGCAGGACAGACCCAGCAGAGGTGGTGGCACAGTGGTATACAGTAGGGAGGGAGTTGCCCTGGGAGTCCTCAACATCGACTCCAGACCCCATGAAATCTCACGGCATCAGGTCAAACATAGACAAGGAAACCTCCTGCTGATTACTACCTACCGTCCTCCCTCAGCTGATGAGTCACTACTCCTCCATGTTGAACACCACTTGGAGGAAGTACTGAGGGTGGCAAGGGCGCAGAATGTACTCTGGGTGGGGGACTTCAATGTCCATCACTAAGAGTGGCTTGGTAGCACCACTACTGACCGAACTGGCCAAGTCCGAAAGGACATATCTGCTAGACTGGGTCTGTGGCAGGTGGTGAGGGAACCAACAAGAGGGAAAAACATACTTGACCTCTTTCTCACCAATCTGCCTGCCACAGTGGCATCTGTCCATGACAGTATTGGTAGGAGTAACCACCGCACAGTCCTTGTGAACACAAAGTCCCGCCTTCACATTGAGGATACCGTCCATTGTGTTGTGTGGCACTACCACCATGCTAAATGGGATAGATTTCAAACAGATCTAGCAATGCAAAACTGGGCATCCATGAGGCACTGTGGGCCATTAGCAGCAGAAGAATTGTACTCAACCACAATCTGTAACCTCATGGCCCGGCATATCCCCCACTCTACCATTACCATCAATCCAAAAGACCAACCCTGGTTCCATGAAGCATGCAGGAGGGCATGCCAGGAGCAGCACCAGGCATACCTCAAAATGAGGTGTCAACCTGGTGAAGCTACAACAGAGGCCAGATGTTGTGAACTTCAGCTTTAATGATTTATGTCTATTAGTGGAATTTTTAAAAAGTCTATATCATAACACAAAAATAGTTTGCATTTATATAGTGCCTTTAAAGTTGTAAAACATTCCAACTTCACAGGAGCATTATCAAACAAAATTTGACACTGAGCCATGTAAGGAAATATTGGGATTGGTGACCAAAAACTTGGTCAAAGAAGTAGGTATTTTTCAGGAACGATTAAAATCAGACACATGCAAGAGGTCAGAATTGGAGGAGAGCAGATATCTTGGAGGGTTGTAGGGCTGGAGGAGGTAACAGAGATAGGAAGGGGCTGTTGATCATGGAGGGGTTACAATACAAGGATGACTATTTACTAGCAAAGCTTGAAAAGGCTACAATTATAAACCAGCTGATAGTCTTGAGACTGTGGACTGGAATTGAACAACTGGCAGATCAGAGTTGTACTGCTCTACTAAAGCCACAGTAAGTTTCGTTACAAAGGAGCTCTGTACAATGTCTGCTTTCCAACCCAGAATACCCATTCTCCTCATTACAGAAAGTTTAGAAGTTTTCAAGAGGCTGGTGCTATACTTGTAGATTTAACAAGGTGTCAGCTGCAGCTCAGTTTGTAAACATAAGAACTAGGAACAGGAGTAGGCCATTCAGCCCCTCAAGCCTGCTCCACCATTCAATAAGATCATGGCTGATCTGATCGTGGCCTTAACTCCACTTTCCTGCCTGTCCCCCATAACCCTCGACTCCTTTGTAGATCAAAAGTCTCTCTAACTCATCCTTGAATATGTTCAAAGACTCGAGTAGAGAATTCCAAAGATTCTCAGGGAGAAGAAATTGCTCCTCATCTCCATTTTAAATGGGAGATGCCTAATTCTGAAACCGTAACCCCGAGTTCTAGATTCCCCCATGAGGACTCTCAACTCTGAGTCAGGAAGGTGTTGTTTGAGACCCACTCCGGAGACTTGAGCACATAATCTAGGCTGACCCTCCAGTGCAGTACTGAGGGAGTACTGAGATATTAAACCAATGCCCCACCTGCGCTCTCAGGAGGATGTAAAAGATCGCATGGCACGATTTTGAAGACGAGAGGGAGTTCTTCCCAGTGTCCTGGCCAATATTTATCCCTCAACCAACATCACTAGAACCAGATTACCTGGCAATTATCTTATTGCTGTTTTGGGGAGCTTTCTGTTGTTCAAATTGGCTGCCACATTTCCTGCATTACAACAGTGAATACACATCAAAAGCAAAAACAAGAAATGCTGGAATCACTCAGCAGGTCTGGCAGCATCTGTGGAAAGAGAAGCAGAGTTAACGTTTCGGGTCAGCGACCCTTCTTCGGAACTGACAAATATTAGAAAAGTCACAGATTATAAACAAGTGAGGTGGGGGTTGGGCAAGAGATAACAAAGGAGAAGGTGCAGATTGGATCAGGCCACATAGCTGACCAAAAGGTCACGGAGCAAAGGCAAACAATATGTTAATGGTGTGTTGAAAGACAAAGCATTAGTACAGATTAGGTGTGAATATAGCAGCACACATCAAAAGCACTTCATTTTCTGTGAATTTTTTGGAATGTCCAGAGGTCATGAAAGGTGCTATAGAAAGGCAAGTCTTTCTTTTCACCCTGTAGCCCATGTGAACTCTGTTCACTGTGAGGCAGCTCTACCTTGGTGTTCGTCACAAACACAACACCTTCCTGACTCAGAGGTGAGAGTCCTCGTGGGGGAATCTAGAACTAGGGGGTGAATGGAGGTGAGGAGTAATTTCTTCTCTCCGAGGGTTGTTAATCTTTGGAATTCTCTACCCCAGAGTCATTAAATATATTGTCACTTCTGCGTCACCGAGTACCCAAAAGCAGACAATGTTAGCAATCAGTTATGAACCCGAAATCCAAACCACTTCCTTGCAGCTGCTTGAGGCCTCTGTAGTTGGCTATTACAATGATGGAGTCATTTCCTTCACAAGCCACAGGTGAAGACCACAGGCTGGGGCTGAGATGCTATTTCTTCAGGCAGAATCAACAGCCCCACACGGAGTGTTGAGCGTGTGTAGTTCCTCACCGTTCTACGCTAGAACTGATGGTAAAGGAATAACCTGGAAAGTGGTGCATCTATACAGGAGAAAATACACCGAACATTTCTGGACTTTTTATGGTAAGATTTTTTTTATGTTGTGCCTTTGGCGTTCTATTACTGGCAAGTTTATTGAACCTGACAATATAAATAAAAGTTCAAAAAGGGCCCGTCTTTTTTTTTCATTCAGTTATGAAGTTAGATGTTTATGGTTAAGAGTAAGGTTAAGAGAATTCAGAAACAAGACGATTTGGTAATGTAGGTTTTTCAAGTCAATAGAGAATTGGGGGAGCTGGAGGTTTGGGGGAGTTGGGGCTGGGGACAGTGGGTTAGGAGAAAGATGAGGTGGTGGAGGGAGATTATAGGGCTGGGAGATGGGGAGTGTATTCAGTGAGAGAGTTGCAGTGAGTGGGGTCAAAGCAGGTGGTTTTTGTCATTGGTGAGGAGCAAGGGTTAATGTGTGTAATGGGAGAGTGCTGTGAAAGCTGGATAGGAGGCTGCTCGAATTCGCTTTACCTTATTTGCCCAAACCATACAATAGCCAATTCCAGTTCCTACACTTCCCTTTTTGTCTCAGCCTCCAAACAGTTTCTCTCACTTGTGTGTTCCACCAGCCTGTCCTCATCCAGGTTTGATATCAATCATTACATGTTGGCTTCCATCTTGCTGTGTACTCTACCTTGTACTTGAGGGCTTCATTTTACATATTTATATCTGTAAAGGAACATGTAGGACAGCTTTACAGAGGCTTACAGACAAAACAAATGGAGGGAAATAGACTTGCAAAACAGTGAAAATAGTCAAAGATGAATGGAAAGCTATATCATGATTAAAATCTATGAATTACACATAGAGGGGAGGAGAAATTGAGACAATAAGAAAGTTGCATTTCTTGTTTTTAGTTCAGATTTCCAGCATCTGCCGCATTTTGCTTTTATTTTAGTGTTTAATTCACTGCCACTTCTCTTCCAGGAATGCCTACCTTGAGGTTCTACTCTTCTCTTTTAAAACCTGTTAAATTTCTAACTTTTCCCAATTCTGATGAAAGGTCACTGACCTGAAACGTTAACTCTGCTCCTCTCTCCACGGATGCTGCCAGACCTGCTGAGTATTTCCAGCATTTCTTGTTTTTATTTCCAATTTCCAGCATCTGCAGTATTTTGCTTTTATTATCTTCTTCTTTGGCCTCCTTATCTCGAGAGACAATGGATACGCGCCTGGAGGTGGTCAGTGGTTTGTGAAGCAGCGCCTGGAGTGGCTATAAAGGCCAATTCTAGAGTGACAGGCTCTTCCACAGGTGCTGCAGAGAAATTTGTTTGTCGGGGCTGTTGCACAGTTGGCTCTCCTGCTCTCTGTCTTCTGAGTTCACTGCTCTTTTATCCTCCTTAAATTTCTCTCTCTCAGTGTAAACTCCTTAAACCATATTCATGGCCTCCTCCTCAACCTTGCCATCGCACATGGTCTCACTACTCTGGTCATATCAATCACAGATAAAGCCATTTCTGATCACTTCCTTGTATCACTCTCCACCCACATCCCCCTTCGACACCCTAACTCCATCTCATTCTGTATCCACCCCTGGAAAAAACTATCCCCAATTCACTTACAACTGCCCTTTCGAAGTCCCACCTGTCCAGTCTTTGCCCTTCCGTTCACCACGTCATTTCTGCAGCTACTGATTTGCTAAACGGTACCCTCACCTCCACCTTTGATGCCCCAGTCCCCAATAAAACCATTACTTTCTCTCACCTGACGTTTCCCCAGGTACAGCCCTCATCTCTGCTCTCTTAGGTCCAAGGGACACAGACTTGAAAGGATATGGAGCTACGATGTTGTGGCCATTACGGAGACGTGGATATCACAGGGGCAGGAATGGATGTTGGATGTTCCGGGGTTTAGATGTTTCAAAAGGAATAGGGAGGGAGGTAAAAGAGGTGGGGGAGTGGCATTGTTAATCAGGGATAGTATCACAGCTGCAGAAAGGGAGGTCGTCGAGGAGGGTTTGTCGACTGAGTCATTATGGGTGGAAGTCAGAAACAGGAAAGGAGCAGTCACTTTGTTGGGAGTTTTCTATAGACCCCCCAATAGCAACAGAGACACGGAGGAACAGATTGGGAGGCAGATTTTGAGAAGGTGCAGAAGTAACAGGGTTGTTGTCATGGGTGACTTCAACTTCCCTAATATTGATTGGAACCTCCTGAGTGCAAATAGTTTGGATAGAGCAGTTTTTGTCAGGTGTGTCCAGGAAGGTTTCCTGACTCAATATGTAGATAGTCTCCCCTCTAGTCGGCCTATGTTGGACTTGGTGCTTGGCAACAAAACAGGCCACGTGGCAGATCTCTCGGTGGGAGAGCATTTCGGTGATAGTGATCACAACTCCCTGACCTTTACAGTAGTCATGGAGAGGGACAGGAGCAGACGGGATGGGAAAATATTTAATTGGGGGAGGGGGAATTACAATGCTATTAGGCAGGAACTGGGGAGCATAAAATGGGGACAGATGTTCTCAGGGAAATGCATGACAGAAATGTGGAGGTTGTTTAGGAAGCACTTGCTGCGACTGCTGGATAGGTTTGTCCCGATGAGGCAGGGAAGGGATGGTAGGGTGAAGGAACCTTGGATGACAAGAGATGTGGAACAGCTAGTCAAGAGGAAGAAGGAAGCTTACTTAAGGTTGAGGAAGCAAGGATCAGACAGGGCTCTAGAGGGTTACAAGGTAGCCATGAAGGAACTGAAGAATGGACAGGAGAGCTAGAAGGGGACATGAAAAAGTCTTGGCGGGTAGGATTAAGGAAAATCCCAAGGCGTTCTACACTTATGTGAGGAACAAGAGGATGGCCAGAGTGAGGGTAGGGCCGATCAGGGATAGTGGAGGGAACGTGCCTGGAGTCGGAGGAGGTAGGGGAGGTCCCAAATGAATACTTTGCTTCAGTATTCACGAGTGAGAGGGACCTGGTCGTTTGTGAGGACAGCGTGGAACAGGCTGATATGCTCGAACAGGTTGAGGTTAAGAGGGAGGATGTGCTGGAAATTTTGAATGATATGAGGACAGATAAGTCCCCGGGGCCAGACGGGATATACCCAAGGATATTACGGGAAGCGAGGGAAGAGATTGCTGCGCCTTTGGCGATGATCTTTACTTCTTTACTGTCCACTGGAGTAGTGCCGGATGATTGGAGGGTGGCAAATGTTATTCCCTTCTTCAAGAAAGGGAATAGGGATAACCCTGGGAATTATAGACCAGTCAGTCTTACGTCGGTAGTGGGCAAATTATTGGAGAGGATTCTGAGAGACAGGATTTATGATTATTTGGAAAAGCATAGTTTGATTAGAGACAGTCAGCATGGCTTTGTGAGGGGCAGGTCATGCCTCACAAGCCTTATTGAATCCTTTGAAGATGTGACAAAACACGTTGATGAAGGAAGAGCAGTGGATTTAGTTTAGAGATACAGCACCGAAACAGGCCCTTCGGCCCACCAAGTCTGTGCCGACCATCAACCACCCATTTATACTAATCCTACATTAATCCCATATTCCTACCACATCCCCACCTGTCCCTATATTTCCCTACCATCTACCTATACTGGGGGCAATTTATAATGGCCAATTTACCTACCAACCTGCAAGTCTTTTGGCTTGTGGGAGGAAAGCGGAGCACCCGGAGAAAACCCACACAGACACAGGGAGAACTTGCAAACTCCACACAGGCAGTACCCAGAATTGAACCTGGGTCGCTGGAGCTGTGAGGCTGCGGTGCTAACCACTGCGCCACTGTGCCGCCCATGGATGTGGTGTATATGGATTTTAGCAAGGCGTTTGATAAGGTTCCCCATGGTAGGCTCATTCAGAAAGTAAGGAGGCATGGGATACAGGGAAAGTTGGCTGTCTGGATACAAAATTGGCTGGCCCATAGAAGACAGAGGGTGGTAGTAGATGGAAAGTATTCAGCCTGGAGCTCGGTGACCAGTGGTGTTCCGCAAGGATCTGTTCTGGGACCTCTGCTCTTTGTGATTTTTCTAAATGACTTGGATGAGGAAGTGGAAGGCTGGGTTAGCAAGTTTGCCGATGACACGAAGGTTGCTGGAGTTGTGGATAGTGTGGAAGGCTGTTGTAGGTTGCAACGGGACATTGAAAGGATGCAGAGCTGGGCTGAGAAGTGGCAGATGGAGTTCAACCTGGAAAAGTGTGAAGTGATTCATTTTGGAAGGTCGAATTTGAATGCGGAATACAGGCTTAAAGACAGGATTCTTGGTAGTGTGGAGGAACTGAGGGATCTTGGGGTCCATGTCCATAGATCGCTCAAAGTTGCCACCCAAGTTGATAGGGTTGTTAAGAAGGCGTATTGTGTGTTGGCTTTCATTAACAGGGGGATTGAGTTTAAGAGTCGCGAGGTTATGCTGCAGCTCTATAAGGCCCTGGTTCGACCACACTTGGAATATTGTGTTCAGTTCCGGTCGCCTCATTATAGGAAGGATGTGGAAGCTTTAAAGAGGGTACAGAGGAGATTTACCAGGATGCTGCCTGGACTGGAGGGCATGTCCTACGAAGAAAGATTGAGGGAGCTGGGGCTTTTCTCATTGGAGCGAAGAAGGATGAGAGGTGACTTGATAGAGGGGTACAAGATGATGAAAGGCATAGATAGAGTGGATAGTCAGAGACTTTTTCCCAGGGTGGAAAGGGCTATCACCAGGGGGCATAATTTTAAGGTGATTGGAGGAAGGTTTCGGGGAGATGTCAGAGGTAGGTTCTTTACACAGAGAGTGGTGGGTGCGTGGAATGCACTGCCAGCGGTGGTAGTAGAAGCAGATACATTAGGGACATTTAAGCGACTCTTGGATAGGTATATGGATGATAGTAGAATGAAGGGTAGGTAGTTAGTTTGATCTTAGAGTAGGTTAAAGGTTCGGCACAACATTGTGGGCCGAAGGGTCTGTACTGTGCTGTACTGTTCTATGTTCTAACTAGTTTAGTCATCCACTGCCAGATCTGGCTGGACCACATAAAACACTATCAGGTCCTGCTCTCGTCTGCTAAAACTGCTCACTATTCTAGGATCACCCTGGAATGCAAAGATAACCCCGGCTTCTTTTCTCTACTGCAAACGATCCACTCCTCTCCCCTGTCCCCTCCACCCTCACCTCCAACAATAAGTGTGAGGAGCTCATGGACGTCTTTACCACTAAGATCAAGATCATCCGCTGTCTCTGCTGTGTCCCTCCCTTCCACGAGCCCAATTAGACTTGCTACGTTTTCTAAAACATTCACTTTGCTTATAGTTTGTTTTGTTCCACAAATTACAAGAAAACAAACTGATGACTCAATCCACAAAAATTAGTAATGCTTAACTGGATTAGTGCATTTTGTACCCACGATTACAGATCTGAAATGGGCACCGATTCAAAATGATTATGGAAAAATTAAAATCGCTGGGAAAGAAAAGAGGAAAATGATAATGATTTTAAAAAGCTGTTATATTGCGCTCATTCCCAGGAAATGAATGCTGAATCAATATCTGGCTCAAATATGTTATTAACTATGGTCATACAATCACCCGAAGTGGCCAGCTCCTGTCCACTGTAGATTCTTCTCCTGATGATCAGCTGGGCTCTCTCCTCGAGATCTCCTTCCAACAATTCTGCAGGGCTCTCCTTCCCTCGACTGCAGGAAAGGTCTCCAATATGTTGAATCTTTTATACCCTTTTTCCAGGGAATGGTTTAGTTTACTATATTGACAGGCCATAGCGCCCTATTAAACTTCTTTTAACAGCATAAAACCCAATTATATTCTGCACCCTGCTTTACACCATGATTTAGATCCTCCCTGAAAACTGTCCATCATTCTTTCACTTTCTCCAGTAATCTTCTATTATGTGAAGCCCTATGTAGTCAAATTTGTAGAAAAAGATGTTTGTATGTTGTTGGAACACTGGGCTTCACCTTATCTAGGTCCCAAGCCTAGTCTTCATAAACTAAAGCACTAATGTTTCTTGTTTGGCTGTATTATCTCTGTTTTTATCTGTTTTATTCTCTTGGCTTAGCAAGCTCAGTGGGTTTATTCCAGAAAAAGTGGACAAAATTTGTTTCAGTTCGTTTTGTTGCAGGCCATGATGGGAAAAATGGCCAACATGACCAGCTTTTTGCCGTGAATTTGTTAAAAAAAGTTATTTTTTGTCCTACAGCTCACCTGTCCAAATGTCCTTCAAAGCTCCCCCTTGCCCCAGTCCTGAACTCACATCTTTCTCTAGTTTCTGTCCTATCTCCCCCTCTGGCCCTCCCTGAGCTCATCTTGTTCATGAGCCCACTTCCTGCTCCCTCGATCTTATTTGTAATGAGCAACTTTTTATGTTGTCTGATGCATCATAAATGAGATGTCTGGAGTACAGGTTGCTGAAGATCTCAAACAGCTAACAAACATATACAGTGCAGGGCTATCTACTTACAGGACTTGCCTCTCGGTGTTGTACAGTAGCAGAGTGAGACTGGCATGTAGTCACATGACCCTTTCCTGGCACTCAACTCATTAGCATACTAAGATCTTAAAGGGACATCACTCTTAAAGGCAATCACACAACACTATTCCCACTAAACTGCTGACCACACAACTTCCCCTCCCTTCCCCTCGGATTGTTTTCACTGGAATGATGGAGGTGGAGGGGCGACATGATAGAGGTTTAGAAAGTTATGAGTGGCATGGACAGAGTGGATAGTCAGAAGCTTTTTCCCAGGGTGGAAGAGTCAGTTACTAGGGGACATAGGTTTAAGGTGAGAGGGGCAAAGTTTAGAGGGGATGTGCGAGGCAAATTCTTAACACAGAGGGTGGTGAGTGCCTGGAACTTGCTGCCGGGGGAGGTGGTGGAAGCAGGTAGCGACGTTGAAGAGGCATCTTGACAAACACATGAATAGGATGGGAATAGAGAGATACGGTCCCCGGAAGTGCAGAAAGTTTTAGTTTAGGCAGGCATCAAGATTGGCACAGGCTTGGAGGGCCAAATAGCCTGCTCCTGTGCTATACTGTTCTTTGTTCTTTGTCCTGTCTCCCAGGTTAGCCAATATTGTAAACGGTTGTCTCTTCAGGTGTTGTCCCTTTTCTTTAAATCTGCTGCCATCACCCCTCTCCTCAGAAAACCAGCACTTGACCCCATCGTTTTTGCAAACTACCATCCCATCTCTAACCTGCCTTTCATCCAAAATCTTTGAACATGTTGTCGCCTCCCAAATCCACGCCCAATTTATCTGGAATTCCATGTTTGAATACCTTCAATCAGGTTTCTGTCCCTGCCACAGTACCAAAACTCCGATCAAAGTCACAAATGACATCTTGTGTGACTGTGCCAAAGGTAAACTTTCCCTCCTCTCCTTCCTGACCTGCCTGCAGCCTTTGACATGCTGACCACACCATCCTCCTTCAATGCCTCTCCACTGTTGTCCAGCTGGGTGGGACTGCACTTGTCTCATCCATTCTTATTTATTTAATTGTAGCCAGAGTTATCACTTGCAATGGCTTCTCTTCCTGCTCCCGCACCTCTGGTGATCCCCAAGGATGCATCCTTGGCCCCTTCCTATTTCTCATCTAGATGCTGGCCCTTGATGAGATCATTCAAAAGCAGAGCATTAGTTTTCACATGTACGCTGATGACACTCAGCTCGACCTCACCATCACCTCTCTCAACTCGTCCACTGTTGCTAAACTATCTGACTACTTCGTCAACATCCAGTACTGGATGAGCAGATCTTCTTCTCTTCTTCTTCTTCTTTGGCCTACTTGTCTCGAGAGACAATGGGTAAGCGCCTGGAGGTGGTCAGTGGTTTGTGAAGCAGTGCCTGGTGTGGCTATAAAGGCCAATTCTAGAGTGACAGACTCTTCCACAGGCGCTGCAGATAAAATTGGTTGTCGGGGCTGTTACACAGTTGGTTCTCTCCTTGCACTTCTGTCTTTTTTCCTGCCAACTGCCAAGTCTCTTCGACTCGCCACTCTTTAGCCTCACCTTTATAGCTGTCCGCCAGCTCTGGCGATCACAATGGCAGATATGCTATGAGCAGATATTTCACAATAATATTGTGAAGACTGAAGCCATTGTCTTCAGTCCCCACTCTAAACTCCGTTCCCTAGCTACCAACTCCAACCCTCTCCCTGGCAACAGTCTGAGACTAAACCAGACTGTTTGGAATCTTGGTGTCATATTTGACCCTGAAAGTAGCTTCTTATCTCATATTTGTGCCATCACGAAGACTGCCTATTTCCACCTCCGTAACATCACCCAACTTTGTCCCTGAATCAGCTCATCTGCTGCTGAAATTCTCATTCATGTCTTTGTTACCTCTAGATTTGACTATTCCAATACATTCCTGGTGGCCTCCCACATTCGACCCATAAACGTGAGGTCATCCAAAACTCTGCTGCCCGTGTCCTAACTCTCACCAAATCCTGTTCACCTTTCACTCCTGTGCTCACTGAGCTACACTATCTCCAGGCCAAACAACGCCTCAATTTTAAAATTCTCACCCTATTTTGTAAATCCCTCCATGGTCTTACCCCTCCCTATCTCTGTAATCTCCTCCAGCTCCACAACCCTCTGAAATATTTGCGCTCCTCTAATTCTGGCCTCTTGAGCATCCCCGATTTTAATCGCTCCACCATTGGCAGCCACACCTTCAGTTGCCTATACTCTGGAATTTCCTCCCTACACCTCTACGCCTCTCTACTTTGCTTTCCCCCCCTTAAGACTCCTTAAAACCGACCTCTTTGACCACGCTTTTGGTCATTTGACCTACGATCTCCTTATGTGACTCATGTCATATTTTGTTTTGTAAAACTGCTGTGAATCGCCTTGAGATGTTTTATTGCATTAAAGGTGCTAAATAAGTATAAGTTGTTGTTGAATGGGTCCATCTACCTTTCCCTAACCTTCAGTGGCATCATCATCTCTGAGTTCCCATCATCTTCAACTGACTATTGACCACTAGTTCAACCAGCAAAGCCATAAAAGCACCATGGCTGAGGCTGGGTCAGTATCTCAGGATTCCCTACCTAACACCACTATGGAAGCACCATCACCGTAATGACTGCAGGGATTTAAGGTGAAGGCCCATTACCTCTTCAGGGTAACTAAGGATGGGCAATAATGTGGCTTTGCCACCATCACCCAAATCCCCAGAACAACTAAAAAGAAAGTCCAGCAACAGCATAAATAATAAACAAACTGATCATTCATTCATCTTATTGCTGTTTGAAAAATGGCTGCCATATTTAGCAACTTAAGAACATAAATAAGACTTGGAGTAGGACATTATGGATGTTTGAACCTGCTCCTCTATTCAATAAGATCATGGCTGAATGTCTTTCCCACTCTATCCCCATATCCTTTGATTCCTTTAGTGTCCAAAAGTCTATCGATAACAGTTTTGAATATACTCATTGGCTGAGCATCTCCAACCCTCTCGAGTAAAGAGTTCCAAAGATCCACAACCTTCTGAGTGAAGAAATTTCTCCCCATCTCATTCCTAAATGATCGACCCCTTATCCTGAGCCGGACCCCATGTTTCAGACACTCCAGCCAGGGGAAACAGTATCTCAGCATTTACCTTGTCAAAGTCATCTTTTATACATTTATACATAGAACATAGAACAGTACAGCACAGTACAGGCCCTTCGGCCCACGATGTTGTGCCGAACCTTTAACCTACTCTAAGATCAAACTAACTACCTACCCTTCATTCTACTATCATCCATGTACCTATCCAAGAGTCGCTTAAATGCCCCTAATGTATCTGCTTCTACTACCACCACTGGCAGCGCATTCCACGCACCCACCACTCTGTGTAAAGAACCTACCTCTGACATCTCCCCGAAACCTTCCTCCAATCACCTTAAAATTATGCCCCCTGGTGATAGCCCTTTCCACCCTGGGAAAAAGTCTCTGGCTATCCACTCTATCTATGCCTCTCATCATCTTGTACCCCTCTATCAAGTCACCTCTCATCCTTCTTCGCTCCAATGAGAAAAGCCCCAGCTCCCTCAATCTTTCTTCGTAGGACATGCCCTCCAGTCCAGGCAGCATCCTGGTAAATCTCCTCTGCACCCTCTCTAAAGCTTCCACATCCTTCCTATGATTAGGCGACCAGAACTGAACACAATATTCCAAGTGTGGTCGAATCAGGGCCTTATAGAGCTGCAGCATAACCTCGCGGCATAACAACCCTATCAACTTGGGTGGCAACTTTGAGCGACCTATGGACACGGATCCCTAGATCCCTCTGTTCCTCCATACTACCAAGAATCCTGTCTTTAAGCCTGTATTCTGCATTCAAATTCGACCTTCCAAAATGAACCACTTCACACTTTTCTAGGTTGCACTCCATCTGCCACTTCTCAGCCCAGCTCTCCATCCTGTTAATGTCCCGTTGCAACCTACAACAGCCTTCCACACTATCCACAACTCCAGCAACCTTCGTGTCATCGGCAAACTTGCTAACCCAGCCTTCCACTTCCTCATCCAAGTCATTTAGAAAAATCACAAAGAGCAGAGGTCCCAGAACAGATCCTTGCGGAACACCACTGGTCACTGAGCTCCATGCTGAATACTTTCCATCTACTACCACCCTCTGACTTCTATGGGCCAGCCAATTTTGTATCCAGACAGCCAACTTTCCCTGAATCCCATGCCTCCTTACTTTCTGAATGAGCCTACCATGGGGAACCTTATCAAATGCCTTGCTAAAATCCATATACACCACATCCACTGCTCTTCCTTCATCAATGTGTTTTGTCACATCTTCAAAGAATTCAATAAGGCTTGTGAGGCATGACCTGCCCCTCACAAAGCCATGCTGACTGTCTCTACTCAAACCATGCTTTTCCAAATAATCATAAATCCTGTCTCTCAGAACCCTCTCCAATAATTTGCCCACTACCGACGTAAGACTGACTGGTCTATAATTCCCAGGGTTATCCCTATTCCCTTTCTTGAACAAGGGAATAACATTTGCCACCTCCAATCATCCGGCACTACTCCAGTGGACAGTGAAGAAGTAAAGATCATCGCCAAAGGCGCAGCAATCTCTTCCCTCGCTTCCCGTAATATCCTTGGGTATATCCCGTCTGGCCCCGGGGACTTATCTGTCCTCATATCATTCAAAATTTCCAGCACATCCTCCCTCTTAACCTCAACCTGTTCGAGCATATCAGCCTGTTCCACGCTGTCCTCACAAATGACCAGGTCCCTCTCTCTAGTGAATACTGAAGCAAAGTATTCATTTGGGACCTCCCCTACCTCCTCCGACTCCAGGCACAAGTTCCCTCCACTATCCCTGATCAGCCCTACCCTCACTCTGGCCATCCTCTTGTTCCTCACATAAGTGTAGAACGCCTTGGGATTTTCCTTAATCCTACCCGCCAAGACTTTTTCATGTCCCCTTCTAGCTCTCCTAAGTCCATTCTTCAGTTCCTTCCTAGCTACCTTGTAACCCTCTAGAGCCCTGTCTGATCCTTGCTTCCTCAACCTTAAGTAAGCTTCCTTCTTCCTCTTGACTAGCTGTTCCACATCTCTTGTCATCCAAGGTTCCTTCACCCTACCATCCCCTGCCTCATCGGGACAAACCTATCCAGCAGTTGCAGCAAGTGCTCCCTAAACAACCTCCACATTTTTGTCGTGCATTTCCCTGAGAACATTTGTTCCCAATTTATGCTCCCCAGTTCCTGCCTAATAGCATTGTAATTCCCCCTCCCCCAATTAAATATTTTCCCATCCCGTCTGCTCCTGTCCCTCTCCATGACTACTGTAAAGGTCAGGGAGTTGTGATCACTATCACCGAAATGCTCTCCCACCGAGAGATCTGCCACGTGGCCTGTTTCGTTGCCAAGCACCAAGTCCAACATAGGCCGACTAGAGGGGAGACTATCTACATATTGAGTCAGGAAACCTTCCTGGACACACCTGACAAAAACTGCTCCATCCAAACTATTTGCACTAAGGAGGTTCCAATCAATATTAGGGAAGTTGAAGTCACCCATGACAACAACCCTGTTACTTCTGCACCTTTCCAAAATCTGCCTCCCATTCTGTTCCTCCGTGTCTCTGTTGCTATTGGGGGGTCTATAGAAAACTCCCAACAAAGTGACTGCTCCTTTCCTGTTTCTGACTTCCACCCATAATGACTCAGTAGACAAACCCTCCTCGACGACCTCCCTTTTATCTTTTATACATTTCCATTGGATAACCGCTCATTCTTCTAAACTCCAAAGAATATTGGCTTACATATTTATAGTCACTGCATTTTTTTGGAAACAATTTTGTGCGTGAATTGTATTGGCCACTTTGCTGACAGTCAGAACACAAAATATGTAATAAAACTGAACAGGGACAGTTCATGTCATGAACTCTGGATACCACAGCTATCATTCACTGGAAAGGCACAACTGTAGTCAGTCTAAGATTACGTGAGGAGATTTTGTGATGTTATCTTGCTGCTATTTGTTTCACAGAGTCAGTCACTAACACCTCTGTGTCACCTACGTACATGGAAAGATTTTCAATGATGTGATGAGTAAAAATTTCCCCACTCAACATATTATCAGCTTTAACCTCATTCGGCCCCTCAAGCCTGCTCCGCCATTTGATAAGATCTTGGCCTCAACTCTACTTTCCTGTCTAACACCCTTTGACACCCTATCTAACTCAGCCTTGAGTATATATTCAATAACCCTGCCTCCACTGCTCTCTGGGGAAGAGAGTTCCACAGTCAAATGGGTTAGTAATCATAGAATATCATGGAATTCCAGTATAAATTACAACACTATATAATACTGATGACATAGAAATCACAGAATCATAGAAATTTACAGCCTGGAAGGAGGACATCCGACTAGTAGTCATCCAGCATAATCCCACTTTCCGCTCTGGGTCCGTCGCCTTGTAGGTTTTGGCACTTCAAGTGCAAATACTTTTAAAATATTAAGAGGGTTTCTGCCTCTACCAGCCAAAAGTCACGACTCACGTTGAGTTGAGTGGACATTATGCTTTTGGGGAGCTTTGCCGGTCTTTCGTGTACCGAACAACATAGGATGAATTTCCCTTTTCACTGTTTTGTTAAGCTGCATTAAATCCACACAGATACAGAGAGTGCCGTTTGGTTCTGGAACTGGAACCATAGGCGAACACCACTCTGTTGGTTTCATGACTGGAGAAATGACTCCCATTGTGGTCATCTCTTCCAGCTGATTTTGTACTTGGTTCTTCAAGGGGTGTGGTATCTTTCTGGGTGTAAAGATACATACCTGGGTCTGGCATCTTTTAGTCTAATTTTGTACTCTGTCTTCAGCCTTTCTAGACCCAAAAACAGTTTGGGATAGACTGCTTGAAAGCAACTGTTTGACTTTGGCTGTTTGACTTCATCCACCTGTTTGAGTAGATGTAGGTCTAAGCATGTTTTTCTGCTTAACAGAGAAAATCCTTGGCTTTTTAAAATGTGTAGAGTTTCCATAATCTGCCCCACTTTATATTGGAGAGGTGCTTGATGCTTACCCTTCACCTTCTGTTGGATCTATCCTGGACCATACAACTGTGCGTCCACTGGTTGTAATCAATGTCTCGTCACCATGGCTCTCAGTCTAACAGAACTGTGAAGCTTGCACCTGTGTTCAATTTGAAATTAATAATATGTTCATTGACAGATGTCTTCCATCCAAAATCCTTGATTGGGGTCGTTAACTTCCCCTCGGAAGTCTCCTGGTTTATCTTTCAATGGAAGCTGTTCCACCTCGTTCACCGCTCTGTGTGCGAAGGCATTTTGTTTTGTAAATTTGAGAGAAGAGGTCTCGCTCTGGCACATCTTTCTGAAGTGGTCTTTCTTTTTACAATTAAAGCATTCCATTTTATTAGCAGGACACTGGCCATGTCTGTGGGTCTTTCTGGCTCCACAGCGCTGGTACAGTTTCCTGGTGTCTTGCACCCACTCAGCTGTGTGTACTTTCTTATCCGGAGATTGCTTTGCCATCCTGGGCTTCAGGAACTGGACAGACATCGGATTTTTTCTGATTCAAGGCCCCCCTCAGGCCATAGAATGGCTCTGTTTTGCCTTTGGACTTTGCCTGTCGCACCATCTGAATCGCCTTCTCGAGTGTGAGGTCTTCTTTTGACTGCAAAAGACCTGACAAGGACTTGTCAGCTATTCCCACTACTATTTGGTCCCTGATCAATTCAGACTTCCATTCTCTGTACTCGCAGCCCTCAGCTAATCTGTACAAATCATTAATGAAAGCATCCATGGATTCGCCTATCTTCCGAACTCTCTTATTAAACTTTAATTTTTCCAGGATCTTACTACTTCACAAAATAAAATATTTGTTAAATGCTTGTAACACGTCTTCAAATTTTTCTGCAGCTTCAATAGAACCTACGGAGTATAAAAGGGTATTAACTTGCTCAGCCTCTGATTTAGTGTGTAGCTGAGAAGCTATTCTAAATCTGAGAAACTTTTTTCTCCACATGGGCCAATTCTGTATTTGATTGGGTTCTTCCCAATTCTGGAAGCTTTCAGGCATCATGTGTTTCAAATCCATTCTTTGAGAGACTTTTTTTTAGGATGTTCCCCCTTCTTTAATAATTTTTTTTTTAGGCTTGCTTGTTTTAATGGAGGGTGTCCCCGCTACTTTCCAGAGTTCCTGCGCTTTTCGGGGATTTCCCGTTCTTTGCCCTCGCGGACAGGCCAAGTAAAGGATTTATTTTTTTTCTTTCTGTGCGTAGTGTGCCATTAGAAAATTACTTAAACCTTTTCAAAGCACTTGTTATCCAATCCCCAACTGTCTGTACCATGACTCACCCAATTGCTGGATTTTTCTCAAAGGCCACCATGCTTCTGTGGTGCAGCCTGTGCATCTGTGCGCTAACTAACCGACTATCCATGTTGGAGCAGCTCTGGACCACTTCACAGCCTCTTCTGAAGGTAAGTAGTCTTCTTCAGTCTTCTGGCTCTACTGTACTGGGCAAGTATTTTTCTTTAAATGTTTTCATGGTTTACCACTGCCACAATGTTGTGTATTGTTTTAACATAGATTGAGTGTTGTTCACAGAGTCTCAGGAGTCTTTGTAGGGCTAAAGAATAACTCGTTTATTATATACATATAGCTATTTACTCTCTCCACAAGCCTGTCTCGCCAGCACATCTCGTGCTGCTTCTAGCTTCTTCCAAGCCTAACACCCATGTGACTATTACATTGTCATCACTACAGTGGGAGGGGTTTACTCTCACTGTCTCAAACATTAACCCTTTCAGGCCCTTATACTATACCGATGGGTTCTGACCATGGAACTTGGGCTTGCGATACGGCTTTCCTGGATCAGGCTAGTACATTACTTCGGTTTTCTTTGTGCTGATCAAAAGGCTGAAGTTGTTGCATGCATTGAGTACAAAAGCAGGGAACCTTTAAAAAGCTCTGGTTAGGCCACAGCTAGAGTATTGCATCCAGTCCTGATCACCACACTTTAGGAAGCATGTGAGGGTCCTTGAGAGGGTGCAGAGGAGATTTACCAGAATGGTCCCAGGGATGGGGAATTTAGTTACAAGATTTGGTTGGAAAAGCTGGGGTTGCTCTCCCTGGAGCAAAGGAAATTGAGGGTAGATTTGATTTGTACAAGATTATGACAGGTTTAAATAAGTTAGGCAAGGAAAAATTGTTCCCATTAACTGATGGTGCAAGGACTAGGGGACACAGATTGAAGGTTTTGGGCAAGAGATGCAGGGGGAATATGAGGAAGAACTTTTTTACACAGCGAGTGGTAATGACCTGGAACTCGCTGACCACGCGAGTGGTGGAAGTGGAGACAGTCAATGATTTCAAACGGAAGTTAGACGCCCACTTGGTGATGGAGGGTGCCAACCATGAGGCAAACCATGACCAGCTTTCACAACAGCTCTTGTCTTGTACCTTAATAAGGGCATCGCAGCAACTTCATAAGGTCATAAGCCTGTTCGAAGCAATGAGTAAGACTTTGCAGGGATCGTTACTGGGGAAGACTGACGGCCAAACTCTCTTACACAGGCACAAAACTTTTCCCTTGACATTCAATGACATTATCATTGCTGAATCCCCCACCATCAGCATCCTGGGGGTTACCATTGACCAGAAACTTAACTGAAATGGCCATATAAACACAGTGGCAACAACAGCAGGTCAGTGGCTGAGACTTCTGCAGTGAGTAACTCACCTCCTGTCTCCCCAATGCCTGTCCACCATCTACAAGGCACAAGTTAAGAGTGTGTTGGAATACTGTCCACTTGCCTGGATGAGTGCAGCTCCAACAAGAGATTCAACACCATCCAAGATAAAGCATCCCACTTGTTCGGCACCCCATCCACCACCTTAAAAATTTACCCCATCCACCACCGATGCACAGTGGCAACAGTGTGTACCATCCACAAGATGCACTGCAGTATGTTGCCAAGGCTCCTTTTGATAGTATCTTCCAAACCCATGACCTCTAGCACCTTCAAGAACAAGGGCAGTAGATGCATGGGAACACCACCACCAGCAAGTTCCCCTCCAAGCCCCACACCATCCTGACTTGGAACTATATTGGCGTTCCTTCACTGTCGCTTGGTCAAAATCCTGGAACTCCCTTCCTCATAGCACTGTGGGTGTACCCGCACCAGATGGACTGCAGCGGTTCAAGAAGAAGATCTATCACCACCTTCTCAAGGGCAATTAGGGATGGGCAATAAATGTTGGCCTTGCCAGCGATGCCCACATCTCATGTATGAACAAATATGAACAGGTTTCCTCTGTGTCTGTCTGCAATGACCAATGTGGCTAACAATGATGCTCTTGTGTTCCATGAGAACTGAGAGGAATTCTGGACCAAGGTCACCATGCGCCAATGGCACAAGGCTCTTAAAAGGATAGGGCCCTGTGAGGTTGCCCCCTGTGAGAAGATGATCAATTCCTTCATATGTGGAAGTCAAGACTGATGCGAAGACAGAGGAAAGCCACGCCCTAAGATTGGTAATTCAATATTTATTTTGTACTTCTGATATTTTTGTGTACAAATTTGATTAAAAGGTTTCTTACACAGAATTACATAGAATTTACAGTACAGCAACAGGCCATTTGGCCCAACTGTGCTTATGTACCACACATGCCTCCTTCCACCCTACTACATCTAACTCTAACAACATATGCTTCTATTCTTTTCCCCCTCATGTGTTTATCGAGGTGCCCCTGTAGTGCATCATTTTTTGTTAATTCCTTGCCTTTCCTGAAATAAGTTAATTTCTCCACCCCCACTCCAATCCCCACCACCATCACTCCCTAAAGGTGATCTGACTTGCTCCGAGGTATAGATTCATGATGGGAACTTCCTGTCCTCTGATCACTCACCCAAATAACCCTTCCTTAGAAATGGGGGTGAGCATTGGTAGCCGAGGAGGGAAGCACCAAAGCTGAGACTGATCCTGTCCTTACCTGTAGCCCTTACTACCTCTCCCACCTCCTTAAAACCCAGCTCACATCTTGAAATTGAGGTAGTTAGGATACAGACCAGCCATGAATGGGAGAGCAAGTTCGATGGCCTGAATGGCTTCCTCCTGTTCCAAAGGGATCCTCCTAGTCACTGTGGCTCAGTACCACATTAGTCAGGACAGTTACCCACTACTCAAGGAGAAGTTGCATTGTCCTTTTTTTTGTCCCTTTCTATTTTGTATACAGATGTAAAACCTCACAAACTTGCCACATTCCGGAAGTTTCTATGGCTCTCGTGTGTTCTGGTAGAATCCAGCCTTTAATGAATACCAAAAACTGATTTTTGCAGTTTGCTGCTGCTTAATGTTCTGTTTTTGTGTAAAACTACAGCAGGCAAATTAAGAAGCAGTGTTGATGCTGATATTTTGAAATGTCTTACTTCCTGTGCCATGGTGTGTTAGCTGATGACCCTGATTTCCTCAGTGTTATAGGCAGCCCAGTGCAAACAAAGTTCAGCAAGTTTACATGTAAAATGGCGACTACACTTCAGAAGTACTTTATCAGCTGGAAACCACTTTAGGATGTCCTGACGTCATGAACAGCAGGATAGATATACAAATTCTTCCTTCTTTCTTTGAGAGTGCAATGGCCGATAAAAGGTTTTCTTAAAAAAAAAGTGTAAAGCCCACTTCAGTGCCTGTTAAAGTGTGCTTCAGAACTGGGACTGTGATTACTTAATTGACATTTAATTGTGAGGTTCCTGTCTATGGACATTGAGTCAAACAATGAGATGTTAGGACAGTTGATCAAAAGCTTGATCAGAGAGGTGGGGTCGAAGGAGGGTTTTAAAGAAGGAGGTGGGGGGTGGGGGGGGAGGGTGGAGAGGCAGAGAGGTTTAGGGAGGGAATTCCAGAGTGTTCCCCTTCAATGATAGAAGACACAGCCATCAATAGTATGTCGAAGGAAAGGGGGATACGCAAGAGACCAGACTTAGAGCAACAGAGAAATTGGTTAAGGTTAAGAGTTAAGTGCCTGCCCCCGTGGAATAGCTATGAGAGTCTGATGGAGTACCAAGGCAGGGGCTCCCCCCACTTTCTGGCCCGCAGCTGGGACCCCCGCCGCCTGAATAAAATCCGGACCAATATCTTCTTATGTGGCTTGGTGTCATATTTTGTTTTTTAATGCTCCTGTGAAGCGCCTTGGGATGTTTTATTATGTTAAAGGCGCTACATAAGTATAAGTTGTTGTTGTTTTAATGAATGTTAAAAATGTTGGAATATTATTCAATCAGCAGGAGACGTCGCACATTTCCCTGGAAACATTCCTCGCTTAATCTTCACCGCAAAAAAACAGATGAATGAGTCTTTCATCTGAATGCTATGTATTGAATCTGCTGCATTTATGTACACAAAAGAACAAAGAAAATTACAGCACAGGAACAGGCCCTTCGGCCCTCCAAGCCTGCGCCGATCCAGATCCTCTATCTAAACAGGTCGCCTATTTTCTAAGGGTCTGTATCTCTTTGCTTCCTGCCCATTCATGTATCTGTCTAGATACATCTTAAAAGACGCTATCGTGCCCGTGTCTACCACCTCCGCTGGCAACGCGTTCCAGGCACCCACCACCCTCTGCGTAAAGAACTTTCCACGCATATCCCCCTTAAACTTTTCCCCTCTCACTTTGAACTCGTGGCCCCTAGTAATTGAATCCCCTACTCTGGGAAAAAGCTTCTTGCTATCCACCCTGTCTATACCTCTCATGATTTTGTACACCTCAATCAGGTCCCCCCTCAACCTCCGTCTTTCTAATGAAAATAATCCTAATCTACTCAACCTCTCTTCATAGCTAGCGCCCTCCATACCAGGCAACATCCTGGTGAACCTCCTCTGCACCCTCTCCAAAGCATCCACATCCTTTTGGTAATGTGGCGACCAGAACTGTACGCAGTATTCCAAATGTGGCCGAACCAAAGTCCTATACAACTGTAACATGACCTGCCAACTCTTGTACTCAATACCCCGTCCGATGAAGGAAAGCATGCCGTATGCCTTCTTGACCACTCTATTGACCTGCGTTGCCACCTTCAGGGAACAATGGACCTGAACACCCAAATCTCTCTGCACATCAATTTTCCCCAGGACTTTTCCATTTACTGTATGGTTCACTCTTGAATTGGATCTTCCAAAATGCATCACCTCGCATTTGCCCTGATTGAACTCCATCTGCCATTTCTCTGCCCAACTCTCCAATCTATCTATATTCTGCGGTATTCTCTGACAGTCCCCTTCACTATCTGCTACTCCACCAATCTTAGTGTCGTCTGCAAACTTGCTAATCAGACCACCTATACTTTCCTCCAAATCATTTATGTATACCACAAACAACAGTGGTCCCAGCACGGATCCCTGTGGAACACCACTGGTCACACGTCTTCATTTTGAGAAACTCCCTTCTACTGCTACTCTCTGTCTCCTGTTGCCCAGCCAGTTCTTTATCCATCTAGCTAGTACACCCTGGACCCCATGCGACTTCACTTTCTCCATCAGCCTACCATGGGGAACCTTATCAAACGCCTTACTGAAGTCCATGTATATGACATCTACAGCCCTTCCCTCATCAATCAACTTTGTCACTTCCTCAAAGAATTCTATTAAGTTGTTAAGACATGACCTTCCCTGCACAAAACCATGTTGCCTATCACTGATAAGCCCATTTTCTTCCAAATGGGAATAGATCCTATCCCTCAGTATCTTCTCCAGCAGCTTCCCTACCACTGACATCAGGCTCACCGGTCTATAATTACCTGGATTATCCCTGCTACCCTTCTTAAACAAGGGGACAACATTAGCAATTCTCCAGTCCTCCGCGACCTCACCCGCGTTTATGGATACTGCAAAGATATCTGTTAAGGCCCCAGCTATTTCCTCTCTCGCTTCCCTCAGTAACCTGGGATAGATCCCATCCGGACCTGGGGACTTGTCCACCTTAATGCCTTTTAGAATACCCAACACTTCCTCCCTCCTTATGCCGACTTGACCTAGAGTAATCAAACATCTGTCCCTAACCTCAACATCCGTCATGTCCCTCTCCTCGGTGAATACCGATGCAAAGTACTCGTTTAAAATCTCACCCATTTTCTCTGACTCCACGTATAATTTTCCACCTTTGTCCTTGAGTGGGCCAATCCTTTCTCTGGTTACCCTCTTGCTCCTTATATATGAATAAAAGGCTTTGGGATTTTCCTTAACCCTGTTTGCTAAAGATATTTCATGACCCCTTTTAGCCCTCTTAATTCCTCGTTTCAGATTGGTCCTACATTGCCGATATTCTTTCAAAGCTTCGTCTTTCTTCAGCCTCCTAGACCTTATGTATGCTTCCTTTTTCCTCTTAGCTAGTCTCACAATTTCACCTGTCATCCATGGTTCCCTAATCTTGCCATTTCTATCCCTCATTTTCACAGGAACATGTCTCTCCTGAACGCTAATCAACCTCTCTTTAAAAGCCTCCCACATATCACATGTGGATTTACCTTCAAACAGCTGCTCCCAATCTACATTCCCCAGCTCCTGCCGAATTTTGGTATAGTTGGCCTTCCCCCAATTTAGCACTCTTCCTTTCGGACCACTCTCGTCTTTGTCCATGAGTATTCTAAAACTTACTGGAGTTGTGATCACTATTCCCAAAGTAGTCCCCTACTGAAACTTCAACCACCTGGCCGGGCTCATTCCCCAACTCCAGGTCCAGTATGGCCCCTTCCCGAGTTGGACTATTTACATACTGCTCTAGAAAACCCTCCTGGATGCTCCTTACAAATTCTGCTCCATCTAGACCTCTAACACTAAGTGAATCCCAGTCAATGTTGGGAAAATTAAAATCTCCTATCACCACCACCCTATTGCTCCTACATCTTTCCATAATCTGTTTACATATTTGTACCTCTATCTCACGCTCGCTGTTGGGAGGCCTGTAGTACAGCCCCAACGTTGTTACCGCACCCTTCCTATTTCTGAGTTCTGCCCATATTGCCTCACTGCTCGAGTCCTCCATAGTGCCCTCCTTCAGCACAGCTGTGATATCCTCTTTGACCAGTAATGCAACTCCTCAACCCCTTTTACCTCCCTCTCTATCCCGCCTGAAGCATCGATATCCTGGGATATTTAGTTGCCAAACGTGCCCTTCCCTCAACCAAGTCTCAGTAATAGCAATAACATCATACTCCCAGGTACTAATCCAAGCCCTAAGTTCATCTGCCTTACCTACTACACTTCTTGCATTAAAACAAATGCACCTCAGACCACCAGTCCCTTTGCGTTCATCATCTGCTCCCTGCCTACTCTTTCCCTTAGTCACGCTGACTTCATTATCTAATTCCTTACAGACTTTAGTTACTACCTCCTTACTGTCCATTGAACCTCCTCATTTGGTTCCCATCCCCCTGCCACATTAGTTTAAACCCTCCCCAACAGCGTTAGCAAAAGCACCCCCAAGGACATTGGTTCCAGTCCGGCCCAGGTGTAGACCGTCCAATTTGTAATAGTCCCACCTCCCCCAGAACCGGTCCCAATGTCCCAAAAATCTGAACCCCTCCTTCCTGCACCATCTCTCAAGCCACGCATTCATCCTGACTATTCTTTCATTTCTACTCTGACTATCACATGGCACTGGTCGCAATCTTGAGATTACTACCTCTGAGGTCCTACTTTTTAACTTGGCTCCTAACTCCCTAAATTCTGCTTGTAGGACCTCATCCCGTTTTTTACCTATATCATTGGTGCCTATGTGCACAACGACAACTGGCTGTTCACCCTCCCCCTTCAGAATGTTCTGCAGCCGATCTGAGACTTCCCTGACCCGTGCACCTGGGAGGCAACATACCATTCGGGAGTCTCGTTTTCGACCACAGAACCGCCTATCTACCGGTATACCTGTTTTGGAGGGAGATGACCGCAGGGGACACCTGCACTGCCTTCCTGCTCTTTCTCTGCCTTTTGGTCATTACAGATTGTGCATTGTACATAAGACACTCCTGAGAAATGATTGTTTCTCTTACGATGGGTAAAGTTGACCCTTAACTTCCTCACTAAGAATGTTGGCAAATGGCCTAGTCCCTCATCAGAGGACCAGCTGCCAGAAAATTGCCTGAGGTCACTCTCGATTCTCTCCTCCCCTCTAGAGAGGTGCCCTGGCCTGTGTTCAACGCTCACTCACAACGAAGTGGTTGCTATGGGAACCTGGCACTGCAAGGAATAGTGAGGCCCACGCTACTTGTCCCTTCCCAAATGTCATTTTCCACAGAGTTGTGCTCCCAGTATCTGCTGGAATGTGGGAAAAGAAAGAATCTTCCGATTTGCTTGGGAGACTTGCACTCAGTGCCATAGAAACCAGAATGGAGGCAGTGGCCCTGCGCCCGGTTATTGAGATTCCAAGTGTGCAGAGTCACCTGACTGGCTCTGGAAAGATGCTGGGACCCATGTGGTTGGTGAAGGTTGTCTCAGAAACATTTCCCAAAGGTCAACAGATTTTTGTGTTGCTGCGAAGAGAAGGAGCTAAATAAATTAAGGAAATGTGAGGGTTTTCCTAGAAACCTGGGTTGGAAAGTGATAGGAAGAAAAGAAAGAAAGCAAGAGAGAGAGAGAGGGAGAGGGAAAAATAGAGGACGGGGGAAGGAGAGAGGGTGGGGGAAAGAAAGGCGTGGAGGGAGAGGGAGAAAGAGACAGGAGTATGGAGGGAGAGAGGGAGGGGGAAAGAAAGGCGGAGAGGGAGAAAGAGACAGGAGTATGGAGATGGAGAGAGAGGGAGAAAGAGAGGGGGAGGAGAGAGAGGGGAGGGAGAGGGAGAGGTGGAGGGGAGTGGGGAGAGAGAAAGACGGGGAAGGAGAGAGGGAACTGGAGAAAGAGAATTGGGGGGAGAGAGGCGGAGACAGAGGGGGGAGAAAGAGAGGTGAGGGAAAGGAGAGAGAGGGGGGAGCTAGAAAAAGAAGAGTGGGGAGGAAGAGAGGGAGGAGATTGTGAGAGGAATTGGGGGGGAAAGGGAGGGAAAGGGGAGACAGGCTGGGAGAGTAAAGGGGGGGGGGAGAGAGTGGGAGAGGAGAAGAGAAAGAGAGGAGTGGGGGAAGAAGAAAGTGAGAGGAGTGAGAGAGTGGGGAGAGAGAGAGAAAGAGGAGTGGGATGAGAGGGGGGAGTACAGAATCAGTAAGGGGGGAGAGAGAGTGAAGAGTGGGAGGGCAAATGAGTGAGGGGGCAGAGAGAAAGAGTAGGAGGGAGAGAGAGGAGAGAGAGAACAGGGAGTGGGAGGGAGAGAGAGTGGGGGAGGAGTGCGAGGGAAGGAGAGAGAGGAAGGTCGGGAGGGAAGATAGAGAGAAGCCAGAAATGATCAGTTCTGCCCTTTAACCATTTGGCTATCACCTCCTTGGTACATTCTATGTCTTTTCCTGTGTGTGAGACTGTTGTTTGTGAGTACCTGTGGGTTGCTCCTGTCCTTTTCCCCCTTCACTTTCTTCTGTGTCTCACTGAAACAGTTTGACTGCTCACTATCTCATTGTGGGCTCTTGCTTTGCACAAATTGGCTGCCGCCTTTCCTACACTTCAACACTTCAGAAAGTGCTTGATTGGCTGCCAAGTGCTTTGGGTTGGTCCTGAGGTTGTGACAGGCACTATAAAAATGCAAGTTTGTTTGAATGATGCTGTCCAGGGATTCCTTCATTGCTGTTCCAAAACTAGGTGGTCAAGTGATGAGAGAGAGTGGGTGGATTACAGGATGAGTTTAGATTTGGAGACATGAAATAGATATAAATGATGAAAGACTGTCCATTAGGAGGGATAAAAAATAAACATGTTTAGAGCCATGACTCATTGACTAAACATCTTTAGCTCATAAAGTTGTCAACAACAATCATGTAATAGATGCACCTTGAGGGTATTTGATTATAAATTAGAACAAATTACCCCAACTTACACAGATCTGTGTAATCACATTTGGAATAATAAGGTAAATTTGACCCAGTTCCACAAGTCAAACAGCCTGTCACATGCCCTAAGTTCAAGGATTGACACCAATCCCGGGATAAGATGATTAATACCATCTCAATAAATATCTTTTAAAAAAAAAAAACAGGCAGAGAATCCTGGTTAGAAATAGAATCAGATCGCCAACTCTGGGTCTTCAACATCAGTCCCGTCACTCCACAGGTTGCAGCATGTTATTAAGCTTTCACACCCAGTCAGAAAACAGCCAGATTAACCACTCTAGTAACCCCAGAATGAAATAGACCAAACCAGATATCTTTAGACAACAACAAATTAATTATATATTTAAAAAAACTAAATCTTAATCACTATTAAGATAAACCTATGTCTTATAACTTCTTATTATAATCTAACTTCCCCCATTCACACACATACACTCAAAAACTAACAGTTAACTGGTTTTAAAAATTGAGTTTTAAAAAAATTAGCTGTCTCTTGAGAATAAATAAAACAAGTAAGTATTTTGTAGGTTACGTTCCTGGTGGGTGAGGTTGTCTAATGTGAAAATAATCTATGGTCACTCAAAGTCTTCATCCGGATTTGATGAAAATAGTCCTTCAGTAGATAGGCATTCAACTCTTCGGCTGCAGTAGGCATTAAACAGTTCCTTGAATGAAGAGCACAGCAATACAAATAATTTCATGAAAAGAAAGGCTTTTCTTCTTTACTCAGGGAATTAACTTGGCTTGTAGCTCCTTGTAGAATTTTTCTGAGAGAGAATAAAACAGCTCCTTTTCTTCAGTACACCTCGCTGGAAAATCTCTCCAAACTAACTGGTTTCAGCTGATTTCTGCCAGTTCCCTGCACAGTCAAAGTGGAAACATCATACCATGTAACCTCTCTCTCTCCTGCTGTTGCCCCTGGTAACAAAAATGCAGTTGCTGCAAATAGTGTCTCAGAACATTCTCTCCCTTAAAGGTGCACTATTTTTTAACAGAGTGTTAAAGGCACACATACTGTTTTTAAACCGAGGAGGAAAATAATTACAGGTCCATGACAACATGAACTCTCACTTCAAACTGCCCCACATGTTCAAACAGACTGTTTTTCACCCCATCTCCAATATTTTTAGAATTAATAAATTGAAGTGTTCAAACATAATGATAAAAAAAAAACACAGCATTTTAAAGAAAAAAGATTTGTCTCCCAGGGCTGCTCCTGTGTCCTTGAAATAAAACTTTAATTCCTGGAAATGCCTGGACAATTCTAGAAGGTTGGCAACCCTTGCATTAAGAGCTGTAAAGGCCAGAGCCAAAAAGGTTAACCAGAGCCAGTGTGAAGCAAGAGCCTTGGTTGTTGGCAAGGAAATCAATTAGAATGACATATATAAGGTGGGATGTAAAAGCAGACGGCTGTCCTGGAGTTTTACATCCTCTTAATTTGGTAGCAGGTGTTGGGGGCACAGTGGGAAGGGTCGGGACGTGGTGGGAAAGGTCGGAGGGCGCGGGGGCAAGAGGTGGTGGGAGGGGCTGTTGGAGCTATTAGATTAGTTCCACTCCCCACTGCTTTTCCTCCGTAACCAACAAATTTTTCCTTTTCATGTCTTAAAGTGGATGTAACAAAGGTTCTGTAGTCTGATTCCTGGGATGAGGGGATTATCCTATCAGCAGAGATTGAATAGACTAGGCTCATATTTCCTAGAATTTAAAAGAATGAGAGGTGATCTCATTAAAGCATATAAAATTGGGAAGGGTTTTGACAGGGTAGATACTGGGAAGATGTTTCCCCTGAGTGGGGAATCTAGAACACGGGCTCGCAGTTTCAATAGAAGTGATCGGTCTTTTCAGACTGAGAGGAGGAGAGATTTCTTCACTCAGAGGGTTGTGAATCTTTGGATTTCTCTACTGCAGAGAGCTGTGGGTGCTCAGTCGTTGAGTATATTCAAGACAGATCTGTGCCTTCTAGTTACTGAGCTCCCTGCTAATGTTTCTCTTTATTTACTCTATCAAAATTCCTCAGAAATACACAGGAATCCCAAAACAGCAAAAAGAAAGATCCGCATTTATATAGCACCTTTCATGACCCCAGGATGTCTCAAAGTGCCTAATAGCCAATGAAGGACATTTGAAGGGCAGTTAATTTTGTAATATAGGAAACATCATGGCCACTTTGTGCACAGCAAGCTCCCACAAGATAAATGACCAGATCATATGCTTTTTTATATTAGGTGAGGGTTAAATATTGGCCAGGACACTAGGGAGAATGCCCCTGCTCCTCTTCGAAATAGGATCTTTTTTTTTTTAGAATTAGAACATTACAGCGCAGTACAGGCCCTTCGGCCCTCGATGTTGCGCCGACCTGTGAAACCATCTGACCTACACTATTCCATTTTCATCCATATGTCTATCCAATGACCACTTAAATGCCCTTAAAGTTGGCGAGTCTACTACTGCTGCAGGAAGGGCGTTCCACACCCCTACTACTCTCTGAGTAAAGAAACTACCTCTGACATCTGTCCTATATCTATCACATATATATCTCTTCTCCAACATACTGGTCAAGAAAGTTCTCCTGAACACATTTTAGAAATCTCTCCCCTTCCTTAGCTTTTATTCTAATATTATCCTAATCAATATTTGGGTAATTAAATTCCGCCACTATCACCACTCTAAAGTTCTTGCACATCTCTGATTTCTGGAAGATTTGCTCCCCTATCTCTTTTTCTCAGTATTTGGAGGCCTATAGAATAACCCAATAGCATGATCATACCCTGTTGGCTTTTCAATTCTAACCAAATGGGTTCCATCTTTGCCTCCTCAAGGACATCCTCCTTTTCCAACACTGCAATGTCTTTCCTAATCAATACTGTCACCCTACTTCCCTTTTACCCTTCCCTTTCTTTTCTGAACACTTTGCATCCATGAATATTAAGCGCCCAGTCCTCACCATTTTTAAGCCACATTTCCATTATTGCCACTACATCATAATCCCACATGCGCTTATTTGCACTTGTAGCTCACTAACCTTATTCACCACACTTTGTGCATTTACATACATGCATGCATTCCAAACCTGTCCTTGTAGTCCTTCTTAGTCTGCTTCTATCTAATATGGTATTACTTCCTTCTCCAGTACTATCCAACACTCTCATACCTTTATGCACCTTATTCCTCTTTTCTACTTCTATATGCTGGTGCCCACCCCCCTGCCAATTTAGTTTAAACCCTCTCAACCACACTAGTAAATCTCCCAGTGAGGAGAATGGTCACAGTCCTGTTGAGGTGCAACCTGTCCCTTTTGAATCGGTGCCTCCTACACCAGATCTGGTCCCAATGACCCAAGAATCTGAAGCCCTCCCTCCTGTACCATGCTTCAAGCCATGCACTGATCCTCCCTATCTTCCTATTTCTACTCTCGCTAGCACGTGACACTGGAAGTAATCCAGAGATTACTAGCTTCGAGTTTCTACTTTTTAATCTTCCTCCCTAGCTCCTCAAAATCTGACTGTAGGACCTCAATGCTTGCTCTATATCGTTGCCACAACTTCTGGCTCATTCCCTTCCTCCTGCAGAATATTCTGCACTCTGTCGGTGATATCCTTTACCCTGGCCCCAGGGAGGCAACACACCATGCAGGATTCACAATGACAACTGCAGAAATGCCTGTTTGTCCCTCCAATTATGGAAACTCCTTTAACGACTGCATATCTACTCTTTGCTATTCCCTCTTGTTCAGTCCCTTGCCCATTGATGCCATGGTCTGGACTGCACTCCTTCAAGGTGCTGCCACTCCCAGCAGCACATTCAACTAGATATAAAATAAAAACAGAGATGAAGAAATCTATTATGTCCACCTAAAGAGATGAAGGTTCAATGTCTCAACCGAAAAATGGTATCTCCGACAGTGCAGCAGTCGCTCAGTACTGCACTGCAGCGTCAGCCTGGATTATGGGCTCAAATCCACAAAGTGGGACTTGAACCCAAAACATTCTGACTCATGTGTGGGACTCCTTTTTCATTCAAATTTGTCTCGTTACTTTAATCAACAGAGTACACACATTCAATTGTAACAATGCAGGATACGGTCTTTATTGAGAGACCATATTCACAATTCCTGTATGAGTTTTTCTTTTAATTTATTCATTCATGGGATATGGGCGTCACTGGCCAGGCCAGCATTTATTGCCTATCCCTAATTGCCCTTGAGAAGGTGGTGGTGAGCTGCCTTCTTGAACCGCTGCAGTCCGTGTGGGGTAGGTAGACCCACAGTGCTGTTAGGAAGGCAGTTCCAGGATTTTGACCCAGCGACAGTGAAGGAACGGCGATATAGTTCCAAGTCAGGATGGTGTGTGGCTTGGAGGGGAACTTGCAGATTAAAGCCTGGCTCGGGTATAAAATTAAAACCCGACCCAACCACAGCCAACCCGAACCTGACCCGGGCCCGAGTCCTTCAATTTTTTTCTTGTCCGAAAATATCAGACACTGACCTAAAAATATCAAACATGTTATTAGTACAGAAAAGAAATCGCATCAAAACATAGATTAAAAAGAAAACAATATGAAACAAACCCCGGCCACAGCCAACCCCAACCCGAACCTGACCCAACCCGAGCCCGAATGTTGCACACAGAAAATAGACCCAACCCGATAGATGTAGTCAGCTTTGGGTCAGATAGCTATGCTTTATTGCAGATGGTGGTGTTCCCATGTCCTTCTAGGTGGTAGTGGTCATGGGTTTGGACGGTGCTGTCGAAGGAGCCTTGGCGAGTTGCTACAATGCATTCTTGTAGATGGTACACACTGACGCCACTGTGTGTCGGTGGTGGAGGGAGTGAATGTTAAAGGTTGGGGTGCCAATCAAGTGGGCGGTTTTGTCCTGGATGTATCGAGCTTCTTGAGTGTTGTTGGAACTGCACCCATCAGGTGAATGGAGAGTGTTCCATCACACTCCTGACTTGTGCCTTGTAGATGGTGGACAGGAATTGGAGAGACAGAAAGTGAGTTACTCACCGCAGAATTCCCAGCCTCTGACCTGCTCTTGTAGCCTCGGTATTGATGTGGTTGGTCCAGTTCAGTTTCTGGTCAATGGCGACACCTAGGATGTTGATAGTGGGGGATTCAGTGATGATAATGCCATTGAATGTCAAGGGGAGATGGTTAGATTCTGTCTTGTTTGAGATGGTCATTACCTGGCACTTGTGTGGTGCGAATGTTACTTGCCACTTATCAGCCCAAGCCTGAATGTTGTCCAGGTCTTGCTACATTTCAACATGGACTGCTTCAGTATCTGAGGAGTTGTGAATGGTGCTGAACATTGTACAATCATCAGCGAACATCCCCACTTCTGACCTTATGATTGAAGGAAGGTCATTGATGAAGCAGCTGAAGATGGTTGGGCCTAGGACACTACCCTGAGGAAGTCCTGCAGTGATGTCCTGGAGCTCAGATGATTGACCTCCAACAACCACAGCAATCTTCCTTTGCGCTAGGTATGACTCCAACCAACGGAGAGTTTTTCCCCTGATTCCCATTGACTCCAGTTTTGCTAGGGCTCCTTGATGCCATACTCAGTCAAATGCTGCCTTGATGTCAAGGGCAGTCACTCACACCTCAGTTCTGGATTTCAGCTCTTTTGTCCATGTTTGGACAAAGGCTGTAATGAGGTCAGGAACTGAGTGGGCGTGGCGGAACCCAAACTGAGCGTCGGTGCGCAGGTTATTGCTGAGCAAGTGCAACTCGATAGCACTGTCAGCAACACATCCATCACTGTTATATATTGCTTCACTCACACTTATATACCACTTTTACCTTTGATCACTACATTCCATGCATATCACTGATAAATAAAAGTGAAGCAAAGATACATAAAAGTGGCAACAGAATCCCCAGTGAAAATGTATTTATCTCTTCTGATATGAACCAATCATTTTATTACCATGGTTATATTGTCACAAATGTACAGAACAGGCTGGATGGACCAGAGGCTCATTTCCTGTCAGTTATTTTTCCATATGTCCCTCTGTAAACATCATCTATTTGCTTGTCATTTTGTAATTATGGTTGATAACTTTTGGCTGAGTGAATTGAACACCTTTCCCTGCTGTTTGAGATTCGTGCATCATAAAAGTTAAGGTGGATTTCTGTTCATTAAGCGCTGATGTCATGGTTTCTAAGCTGAGATTCCTTATAAGGATCATTGTGAAATGTGATATGCAAGAAGCCGGAAGTTGTGCTAAAACCTTCAACAGAGGAGAACTGAAGTTGAAATGTGAAACCAAGATTTAAAATGTAACAGCGGCGTCTGTATTTCAACAACAATTTTGAAATGCTTTCGGACGTCTCGAGGATGCTTTAGAAAAGTTGCGCTTTTTATGTGAAAATTGCCTGAAAGGCTGGTGGAAACAGATTCAGTTGTAATGTTTGAAAGTGAGTTGGATAAATACCTGAAAAGGAAAAATTTTCAGGGCGATGAGGAAAGATCAGGGGAGTGGGAGTAATCGGATAGCTCTTTCAAAGAACCAGCACAAGCAAAAGGGCCAAGTGGCTGTACTGCATGATGCAGTGATTCTATGATGTCTCAAACATAACTGATCAGAAATTAGAGTGCTCAATGATTCATTAGGCATTCAGATTTTAGGGTGAGCAATTGGATTATACCAGTGCCACTGTTAGCGAATAAGCACCTTGTTTTACTATAGCAGTATAGGCTCACTACAATCCCTATAATTTGTGAAATAAATTGTTGGATGCTCCAAGTTTGTTTTCTATTGACTTCAATCAATCGGGCTGCGATTCGCTATGAGCTCACTTTATGTTATTGGCTTACACCGATTTTACCCCCATTGGGTTTAGTGATGTGGAAAAGTCTTGCATTGACACTGCAGTACAGTATTGAGGATCACTAAAAACAACAGATTATCTGATCATTTAGCACAGTACTGTTTGTGGGAGCTTGCACTGCACAAATTGGCTGCTGTGTTTCCTACTTTGCAAGAGTGACTACACTTCATCAAAGCGCTTCATTGGCTGTAAATAGGTCGTGAAAGGAACGATGTAAATACAAGTATTTTCTGTTTGCTGGAAAAGACCCATTTCAACCCCATAAACCCTGTTAAGGAGCTCGCTAGAGGGCTGGCGGGGGGTGGGGATGGGGGTGGCGGTTCCGCATGGCAATTTTCAATGGTGATTTAATTGAGTCGGGCCAGCCTGGTGCGCGATGATGCACAGCTCTCAGGCTCACAGCAGCATGGCGGGAACATTAATTCTGCACGATGAAATGTTTCGGGTCCACAGGGATCTCTTGACCAGGTCAAGCACAGGACGTTTGTTCTTCATTCTGGAAGTGCTGCCTTACCTCTTTATTTCGCTGACCCTTCCAGGAGCTGTTTGCTCTCTGTGGCGAGGCAGTAGCAGGCCCCATCATGGCTGCTGCCTGCCTTTGCCGTTCACATTCTGTAGGCAGTGCCCAACTCCTCAGACGCTCAGTGACACTAGTTGGGCACTGAGTTCGCCTCCTGCCCAATTAGGGTATTAACATTTGGAGACCACATCGCATGGGGTCGAGACCCGGAAATCATCCAGGCATTAGATTTTCATTCCCTTTTGAAAATTCACTCCCAAGGCAGCGAGGAACAGACCAAATTACAGACCACTCAGTCTAACCTCAGTAGTGGGCAAATTATTGGAATCTATTCTGAGAGGCAAGATAAACTGTCACTTAGGAAGGGACAGATGAATCAAGGATAGTCAGCATAGATTTGTTAAGGGAAGATCTTGTCTGACCAACTTGCTGGAATTTTTTGAAGAAGTTACAAGATAGAAGCAAAATACTGCAGATACTGGAAATCTGAAACAAAAAGAAAAAGTGCTGAAAATACTCAGCAGGTCTGGCAGCATCTGTGGAGAGAGAAGCAGAGTTAACATTTCAGGTCAGTGACCCTTCATCAGAACTGAAATGTTAACTTTGCTTCTCTCTCCACAGATGCTGCCAGACCTGCTGAATATTTCCAGCACTTTTTCTTTTTGTACAAGGAAGATAGATTAGGGTAGTGCAGTTGATATGGTCCACATGGATTTTAGCAAGGCTTTTGACAAAGTCTCACATGACACACTGATTAAAACAATAAAATCCCATGGGATCCAGGGAAATGCAGCAAGGTGGATACAAAATTGGCTCAGTGGCAGGAAACAAAGGGTAATTGTTGACGGGTGTTTTTGCGACTGGAGGGCTGTTTCCAGTGGTGTTCCGCAGGGCTCAGTACAGGGTCCCCTGCTTTTTGTGGTGTATAATAACGATTTGGACGTAAATGTAGGAGGCATGATCAATAGGTTTGTAGACAACACAGAGATTGGCCGTGTGGTAGATAGCGAGGAGGATAGCTGTAGGCTGCAGGAAGATATTGATGGTCTGGTCAGATGGGCAGAAAAGTGGCAAATGGAATTCAATCTGGAGAAGTGTGAGGTGATGCATTTGGGGAGGTTAAACAAGGCAAAGGAATACATGATTAATGGGAAAATACTGAGAAGTGTAGAAGAAGTGAGGGACCTTGGAGTGAATGTCCACAAATCCCCGAAGGTAGCAGGACAGGTCAATAAGGCGGTTAAGAAGGCATATGGAATCCTTTCCTTTATTAGCCGAGGTATAGAATATAAGAGCAGGGAAGTTATGCTGGAACTGTATAAATCATTGGGTTAGGCCACAACTTGAGTACTGGTGCAGTTCTGGTCACCTCATTACAGAAAGGATGTAATTGTACCAGAGAGGGTACAGAGGAGATTTATGAGGATGTTGCCAGGACTGGAAAAATGCAGCTATGAGGAAAGATTGGAGAGGCTGAGGTTGTTCTCCTTGGAACAGAGAAGGCTGAGGGGGAGATCTGAATGAGTTGTACAAAATTGTGAGGGCCTGGATAGAGTGGAGGTGAAGGTCTATTCACCTTAGCAGAGAGGTCAGTGATGAGGGGGCATAGATTTAAAGTGATTGCTCGACGGATTAGAGGGGAGATGAGGAAAAACATTTTCACCCAGAGGGTGTTGGGGGTCTGGAACTCACTGCCTGAAAGGGTAGTTGAGGCAGAGAGCCTCAACTCATTCAAAAGGAGTCTGGATATGTACCTCAAGTGCCGTAATCTGCAGGGCTACAGACCAAATGCTGGAAGGTGGGATTAGAATGGATGGAACATTTTTCGGCCAGCACAGACACAATGGGCCAAGTGGCCTCTTTCTGTGCCATAAACATTCTATGATCCTATCAGGATATGACCACCAACCTCCTGGAATTGCTGTTGTTTGGACCTGAAATGCCTCCTTTCCTTTTACTACCGACATTCCTTATCTTTTAAGCAGAGTTTTGTTTCCCAGTCATTTCTGGGATCTGGTGTTGAGACACGATTTAGCCTCGAGGTAAACACGCCCTATAATACATCTGCCAACCATAACTGTCTGCTCAGCGGCTTTCCCCTTGCTGAATCAAGTTCTCCTTCATTAGTAGCTTCAGCAGAACTCACAGCAAGTATCACAGTCGGGTTTACAAGAAGTCAATATTAACAAAGGATTGAAGTAAACCTGTTCAAGTTTATAACTCAGGGCTTTTTCTTTAAATGGCTGAAATTGAATGACTCACAGACACAGATGAACAAAGAATGCTGTGTATTTACAAATGCTGCTGTGAAAGCTTTCAGCATGTTTTTCTCTCACCGGTGATCAATCTCGGTCTGCAAGAAGCTTAGATAGAAATGCCGGTGGTCATCAAGTAAGTTTTTGGGTTCCGGTTTCTCTCCTGTTCTTCTGGGGGTTGGGGGGAGGAAAGTTTTCATTCTGTTTTCTACATTTAAGCAGAAGCTGACTAAGTACATGAACGAGAAAGGAATTGAAGTATAGCCTGGAGAAAAGTGAATGCAGTGGGAGAAGGTTTGCATGGAGTGTAAACATTAGATAGAGCAGGATATAAATACTCTGTAAAATAGTAGTGGCAGTTGAAAGGAGGATGTATAGATGTGAGCGTGAACTGATAAGGGGAACCATTAAAGCTTTGGTCAAAGACTTGTTCAGTTAGATAGTGTGCTCTGCATCAAAGGAATGAAGTTTCACTGTTAGTGGAGTTTCTGATTTGTGTTGACTGTGCTATTTGTTGTAGCTGTTTTTCTGACCTGGCTGTCTTAAATGGTGGGTGAAATTAATTGCTCATTTGAAATCTTGCGGATTCCTGATTTACCCCTGCCTAGAATCAAATTGTTTTCGAGAGTCTGCATTAAGTGCTGCTGGAGAACGCAGAGTGTGAAGAAGGGAGTTTGGTAAGTGAGTGGATTTTAAGGGTTAATCGCTCTTTAGTCTAGTTTTTATTTTGTTTACATTTAACAATTAACTGAAATTAATGTTTAAGTTATAAGGTGAATTAGGTTTCTTGCAGTTTTAAACGGGGTAAACTAGCTCTCTGAGAGTAGCTGTAGCTTGTTAATTAGGTAGCTAGCTTAAACTGGTTTCTGAGCTCTAGCGGAGCTCTAGCAAAGCTGACACATCATTGTTTTCAGAGAGTACAAATTCAGGGGACTCTCAGTGCTGCTTGTCTGCACTGAGTGCTGCTGGAAGGCACAGAGTGTGAAGGAGCGAGTTTGGTAAAGAGGGGAACTATAAATTAATTAAGAGAAAATAAATGTAATTAAATTAACACAATAAGGATGGCAGGACAGTTGATGTGTCACGGCTGCAGTATGTGGGAGCTCCTGGATGTCATGGCAATCCATGGTAACCACGTCTGTAGTAAGCATCTGCGGTTTGAGGAGCTTCGACTCACAGTCATTGAGCTGGAGTCCAAGCTTCAGACACTGAAATGCATCAGGGGGAATGTTACCTGGAAACTTTCTTCCAGAAGGCAGTCACATCCCTTAGGATAGGGCCATCTGTTTTGGTCAGTGGTTAGGGACAGGAGGGTGTGACTGCGAGTCAGGCAGGTAAGGGGATCAAGAAGGTTGAAGTGGAGGACCATCAGCCCCTGCAATTGAACAATAAGAGCGAGGGCTGTAATGTGGATGAGCTGACTGGCCATGGCACCATGGTATAGGAAGCCGTTCAAGTGGGGGGAGCAAAAAGGAAAATAGTGGTTGTAGGGAACAGTATAGTGAGGGGGATTGATACTGTTCTCTGCAGCAAAGAGCGAGAGTCCAGAAGGCTGTGTTGCCTGCCCGGTGCCAAGGTTTGGGACATCTGCTCAGGGCTGGAAAAGAACTTACAGTGGGAGGGGGAGGATCCAGTCGTCGTGGTCCATGTAGGTATCAGCGACATAGGCAGGACAAGGAAAGAGGTTTTGCATAGTCAGTATGAGGAGCTAAGCACCAAATTAAGAAGCAGAACCTCAAAGGTGGTAATCTCTGGATTATTACCTGAGCCATGTGCAAATTGGAGAAGGGCAAATAAGGTTAGAGAAATGAATGTGTGGCTCAAAGACTGGTGTGGTAGAAGTGGGTTCCAGTTCGCGGGCCACTGGTACCAGTACTGGGGAAAGTGGGAGCTGTACTGTTGGGACGGTCTACACCTGAACCGTGCTGGGATCAGTGTTCTAGTGAGCCGCATAACTAGAGAAGAAGAGAGGGTTTTAAACTAAATAGTAGGGGCAAGGGATCACATTTGGGAAGATATGGTAAATCAAAGAGTAGAGACAAGGCAAGAGAGAAAGGTGTTAATAAGGGAAAAGATAAACAGAGCGTGACAGGAAGCGATTACAAATCTGAGAGTAAATCAGGAGACAAGGGTAGAGGTTACAAAAATAATAAAAGGACAAAACTAAAGGCTCTGTATCTGAATGAACATAGCATTCAAAATAAAACAGGTGAACTGAGCACAAATAGAAATAAATAAGTACAATCTGATAGCCATTACAGAGAAATGGCTGCAAGATGACATAGATTGGAACCTGAATATTGAAGGGTACATTTAGGAAGGACAGGAAGCTAGGAAAAGGTGGAGGGGTAGCTCTGTTAATTAATGATGATGGTATTAGCACAATCGAGAGGGGTGACCTAAGTACAGGAAACCAGGATGTAGGAGTGGTTTGGGTCGAGATGAGAAATGATAAAAGCAACAATTCACTTGTGGGAGTGATGTACAGGCCCCCTAATAGTAACCACACTGTAGGATGGGGAATAAAGGAATAAATAATGGGTGCTTATCACAAAGGTACGGCAATAATCATGGGGGATTTTAATCTATATATAGATTGGAAACATCTCATGGGCAAAGGTAGCTTAGATGAAGAGTTCATAGAATGTTTTCAGGATAGTTTCTTAGAATAGCACATTCTGGAGCCAATCAGAGAGCATGCTATACCAGAGATAGGATTAATTAATGACCTCATAGTGATGGTGCCCCTAGGCAGCAGCGGTCATAATATGATTCAATTTTACATTCAGTTTGAGGGAGAGCGAGTGGGTCCAAGACTTGTATTTTAAACTTAAATAAGGGCAATTATGAGGGCATGAAAGCAGAGCTAGCAAAGTGAACTGGCAAATTAGGTTAAGAGATAGGACAATAGAGATGCAGTGGCAGACATTTAAGGGGATATTTCAGAATACACAGAATAGAGACATTTCAATGAGAAAGAAAAATTCCAAGGGAAGTACTCACTATCCGTGGTTGACTAAAAAAGTTAAAGATAGTATCAAATTTAAAGAAAAGGCATATAATTGCACTAAGCTGGGTGACAGGTCAGAAGAGTGGATAGAATATAAAAAGCAGCAAAGAATAACTAAAAGATGAATAAGGTTGGAAAATTAGAGTACGAGAGAAAGTTGGTGAGAAATATAAAGAGTTTCTACAGATATTTTAAAAAAGGGAAATCGTTAACAAAGTGAGTCTTGTTCCGATAGAAAGTTCGTCTGGGGAATTAATAAGGGAAAATATGGAGATGGTAGATGAATTGAAAATGTGTTTTGCATTAGTCTTCAATATAGAGGATACAAGTAACATCCCAGAAATAGCTGTAAATCAGGAAATGGAAGGGAGGGAGGAACTCAAGCAAATTAAAATCATCAGGGAAGTGGTGCAAACATATGAACATATGAATTAGGAGCAGGAGTAGGCCACTCGGCCCTTCGAGCCTGCTCCGCCATTCAATAAGTTCATGGCTGAACTGATTACTCCACATTTCCACCTACCCCTGATAACCTTCCACCCCCTTGCTTATCAAGAATCTATCTACCTCTGCCTTAAAAATATTCAAAGACGCTGCTTCCACTGCCTTTTGAGGAAGAGAATTCCAAAGACTCACGACCCACTGAGAGAAAAAATTTCTCCTCATCTCTGTCTTAAATGGGTGACTCCTTATTTTTAAACAGTGACCCTTAGTTCTAGATCTTCCCACAAGGGGAAACATCCTTTCCACATCCACCATGTCAAGACCCCTCAGAATCTTATATGTTTCAATCAAGTCACCTCTTACTTTTCTAAATTCCAGCGGATACAACCCTAGCCTGTCCAATCTTTCCTCATAAGACAGCCTGCCCATTCCAGGTATTAGTCTAGTAAACCTTCTCTGTACTGCCTCCAATGCATTTAAATCCTTCCTTAAATAAGGAAACCAGTACTGTACACAGTACTCCAGATATGGTCTCACCAATGCCCTGTATAGCTGAAGCATAACCTCCCTACTTTTGTAGTCAATTCCCCTTGCGATAAACGATAATTACGTGCTGTCCCTGCATACTAACCTTCTGCGATTCATGCACTAGGACACCCAGATCCCTCTGCATCTCAGAGCTCTGCAATCTCTCACCATTTAGATAATATGCTTTTTTATTCTTCCTGCCAAAGTGGACAATTTCACACTTTCCCACATTATACTCCATTTGCCAGATCTTTGCCCACTCACTTAATCTATCTATATCCCTTTGTAGCCGCCTTGTATCCTCTTCACAAATTACTTTCCTACCTATCTTTGTGTCATCAGCGGATTTAGCAACCATACCTTCGGTCCCTTCATCTAAGTCATTTATATAAATTGTAAAAAGTTGAGGCCCCAGCACAGATCCCTGTAGCACACCACTCATTACATCTTGCCAACCAGAAAATGACCCATTTATGCCTACCCTCTGTTTCCTGTTAGCTAGCCAATCTTCTATCCATGTCAATATGTTACCCCCTCACCATGAGCTTTGATTTTCTGCAATAACCTTTGACGTGGCACCTCATCAAATGCCTTCTGGAAATCTAAGTACAATACATCCACTGGTTCCCCTTTATCCACAGCACATGTAACTCCCTCAAAGAACTCCAATACATTGGTTAAACATGATTTCCCTTTCACAAAACCATATTGACTCTGCCTGATTACCTTCAACTTTTCTAAATGCCCTGCTATAATGTCTTTAGTAATAGCTTCTAAAATTTTCCCTAAGATAGATGTTAAGCTAACTGGCCTGTAGTTTACTGCTTTATGCCTCCCTCCCTTTTTGAATAAAGAAGTTACATTTGCTATTTTCCAATCTAACGGAACCTTCCCCGAATCTAGGGAATTTTGGAAAATTAAAACTAACACATCAACTATCTCACTCGCCACATCCTTTAAGACCCTAGGATGAAGTCCATCAGGACCCAGAGACTTGTCAGCCTGCAGCTCCAACAATTTGTTCAGTACCACTTCCCTGGTGATTGTAACATTCTTGAGTTCCTCCCTCCCTTCCATTTCCTGGCTTACAGCTAATACTGGGATGTTACTTGTATCCTCTATAGTGAAGGCCGTTGCAAAATATCTGTTCAATTCATCTGCCATCTCCTTATTATCCATTATTAATTCCCCAGACTCACTTTCTATAGGACCAACGCTCACTTTGTTAACTCTCTTCTTTTCTAAATATCTATCGAAACTGTTACTATCTGTCTTTATATTTCTAGCTAGCTTTCTCTCGTACTCTAATTTTATCTTCCCTATCAATCTTGGTACTGATTCATGGACAGTAGATTGGACAGTAGCCAATGTAACTCCTTCGTCGTGAGCCTTTGGAACTCTCTTCCTCAAAAGGCGGTGGAAGCAGAGTCATTGAATATTTTTAAGGCAGAGATAGACAGATTCTTTTTAAGCAAGGGAGTGAAAGGTTATCGGGTGTAGACAGGAATGTGAAGTTGTGGTTACAATTAGATCAACCATGATCTTATTGAATGGTGGAGCAGATTTGAGGGGCTGAGTGGCCACTCCTGCTCCTAATTCGCATGTTTGTATGTGTTGTGTTGTTGCTGATTAAGGAGAAAATGGGTGATTCCAAATTTTTCTGTTCTTGTATTAAGTGAGGAATTCCACACCCACCCACCTCCAAATTATTTCAGATGCTGGAAATCTGTCATAAAAACAGCAAATGCTGGGGATACTCAGCAGGTCTGGCAGCATCTGTGGAGAGAGAAACAGAGTTGACGTTTCAGGTCGATGACCTTTCATCAGAACCTTTCATTGTTGACCTGAAACGTTAACTCTGTTCCTCTTTCCACAGATGCTACCAGACCTGATGAGTATTTCCGGCACTTTCTGTTTTTATTTTGATAATTTTTCCCTTTATGGATCAGTGAGTATTTCTACAGATCCTTGCCTTGCAATGTATGATAGGTGGAGTAGTGTTCACTGGCTGCAACAGGAATGGATTTTTCAGTTAATGCCATTTCCTCACTCTACACTTTTCTAATTTATTTACTTGACTATTGTTAAGTAAAGGGAATTAATCCATGTAAAGTATAGGGATAGGGAGGAAGCCTTCCTTCTGGCATGGAAAACAAGGCAATCCTCCAGTTACTCTCTACAGGTCTATGCGTGTGTTCATAGAGCGGTTTCATTGTGGGTGTCAGCCAGGGCTCAGTGATTGCACTCTCTCTGAGTCACATGGTTGTGGGTTGGAAATGCCACTCAAGAGACTCAACCATGTATTCTCGACTGATGCTCCCAGCCCAGTACTGAGAGGGCGCTGCATCATCAGAGGTGCTGTCATTCAGAAGCAACATCGGTAGAATAAATTATCTGGTCATTTATCTAATTGCTGCTGTTGAGAGTTTGCTGTGTGCAAATTGGCTGCCCTGTTTCATACATTACAACAATGACAACACGTCAAAAGTACTTAATTGAGTAAAATGCATTGAGGCATCTGCTGTTGGTGAAACATGCTACAAGAATGCAAGACTTTCTTTCATTAATCCATGCAAAGTAGGGTCCTTGATGTCCATAGAAGCCCGTGTTCATTTTAGAGGGTTTACTGCAAAATGTGGGCACTGCTGGCGACAATCACAGTAAATCGTCATGATGGAGATGAGATCCTGGAACTTCCTCCCTAACAGCACTGTGGGTGTACCTACCTCACATGGACTGCAGCAGTTCAAGAAGGCAGCTCACCACCACCTTCTCAAGGGCAATTAGGGATGGGTAATAAATACTGGCCTAACCAGCGACACCCACATCCCATGAACCAATAAAAGAAAACATCCTTAGTAGGGGGAGTCCCTCATGCAATGGTTTATAAAGAACAATTCACCCCTCCCCCCTTTTTTTATTATTTTACGGGATGTGGACATCATTGGAAAGGCCAGCATTTGTTACCCATCCCTAATTGCCCTTTACAACTGAGTAGCTTCCCAGGCCCTTTCAGAGGGCGGTTGAGAGTCAACCACATTACTGTGGGTCTGGCGTCACATGGAGGCCAGACCAGATTTCCTTCCCTCAAGGACATCAGTGAAGCAGATGGGTTATTCCAACAATCAATGATTGTTTCATGGTACCATTACTGAGACTAGCTTTCAATTCCAGATTTCTATTTATTAATTAATTGAATTTAAATTCCACCAACTGCTGTGTTGGGATTTGAACCCGTGTCCCCTGGGAATTAGTCTGGGCCTCTAGATTACTAGTCCAGTGACATTATCACGACGTCACTGTCTCCCCGATGCCCTCCTAAAGATGCTGCTTTAATTTACCATGGCGCCGGGGAATTGAACCTCGGGGCTGGTGACCTAGTCTGTTAACTATTATATTGGGTGTCTCCTTTACTTAAATAAACCAGCTGGGAGCTATTATAGACTCAAGTAAATCCTTTCCAAACCCAACCACACTCCCTTAAGGCTAAAGCATCAGAAGAAATGTGAAGGAATTTGAAGTATAAGCCATTATTAGATGATACACCCTCAACTCAGTGTGTTACTGAGAGGAATTGGCACAGTTACTGAGCAATCAGTCCATTGCCCAACTTAACTGTCACCAGCAGACCTCTGTAATTAAACCTCCCTCGAACCCGGCCTTATTTATCATGTGGGTAACTTACATGAAGAAAATCTGGTTTACTAAAAAAAGCCTTCCATTACACAAAGCATTAAAAGTTTCTTTTAAGGACAATTCAGTTGTTCTTGGCTTGTGCCTAAGCTGATACTATCAAGTACTAGCACAATCAATGTTGTCCCATTGGGTATAACCAGGGATCCTGCCAGAAATTAGATACCGTTGGACTTCTCTTTGATACATCTGATGGAAGCAATCCCATCGTACAAACTAGATTCCTTGTTTCTGCGGAGTTCCATATACAGCCTAGCACCAACAGAGCATCAGCTGTACAATTTAACATTGCTCCAATGGCTCAGTGGGTTCATACAGTGGGTAATAAGACCAAAGTGAGCCCAGGTTCTAGCTCTAGATTGCAATGGGCAAGCCCATCTTACAAAGGGTGACAATAGGGTTGCTACAATTATCATTTCTGATTCCTAGGTCAATGCCAGGTGGTCCGTTTGGTTTATTCTTAATCAACTTTTCTGTGACAGTATGATGCAACTGAGTGGCTTGCTAGGCCTTTTCAGAAGGCAGTTAAGAGTCAGCCAAATTATTACATTGTTGTTATGGCATTCAAGACCAATCCTGATCACACCTGAGTTTCGAAGAAGGAGATGCTGGACCACAGTCAATTACTTGCGATGAGGGGATATGGGGAGCAAGTGGGAAAGTGGTTTTGAGATAGATGATCACTCATGATCGTAGGGCTGAATGGTCTACTCCTGCTCCTATTACTGATGTTTTTACGATTTATCCCCCTCCCTGTCCCAACATCAGGACAGACTACCAGAGGTGGCGACACAGTGGTATACACTTGGGAGGGAGTTGCCCTGGAAGTCCTCACCATTGACGCCAAACCTTATGAAGTCACATGGCATCAGGTCAAACATGGGCAAGGTAACCTCCTGCTGAATATCACCTACTGTCACACCCACCCCCCCCCCCCCCCACCCCCTGGCAGATGATAAATCAGTGCTCCTCCGTGTTGAATACCAATTGGAAGAATCTTTGAGGGCAGCAAGGGCACAAAATGTACTCTGGGTGGGGTCTTCAATGCCTATCACTAAGAGTGGCTCAGTAGCACCACTACTGACTGAACTAGCTGAGTCCTGAAGGACATATCTGCCAGACTGGGCCGACAGCAAGTGGTGGGAGAACCAACATGAGAGAAAAACCTAAAATAAAAACAGAACGTGCTGGAAATACTCAGCAGGTGAGGCAGCATCTGTGGAGAGAGAAGCAGAGTTAACGTTTCAGGTCTGTGACCTTCCTTCAGAACCCTGACTGCAGGTAATGGTAGAGTGGGGGATATGCTGGGCCATGAGTTTACAGATTGTGGTTGAATACAACTCTCTTGCTTCTGATGGCCCACAGTGCATCATGGATGCCCAGTTGTGAGCTGTTAGATCTGTTCTGAATCTAGTGGTGGTGCCACACAATACAGCAGGAGGTTTCTTTACCCATTAGATTAGATTAGATTAGATTAGATTAAAATAAAAGCAAAATACTGCGGATGCTGGAAATCTGAAACAAAAACAAGAAATGCTGGAGTCACTCAGCAGGTCTGGCAGCATCTGTGGAAAGAGAAGCAGAGTTAACGTTTCAGGTCACTGACCCGAAACGTTAACTCTGCTTCTCTTTCCACAGATGCTGCCAGACCTGCTGAGTGACTCCAGCATTTCTTGTTTTTGTTTCTTTACCCATGTTTGACTCGATATCATGTGACTTCATAAGGTTTGGAGTCAATGGTGAGGACTTCCAGGGTTCTGATGAAAGGTCACAGACCTAAAACTGTAACTCTGCTTCTCTCTCCACAGATGCTGCCAGCCCGGCTGAGTATTTCCAGCACTTTCTGCTTTTATTTCAGATTTCCAGTATCTGCAGTATTTTATTTTTATTTGAGGGAAAAACCTACCTGGCCTCGCCCTCATCAATCTACTTATCACAGATGCATCTGTACATGACAGTATTAGTAAGAGTGACCGCCACACAGTCCTTGTGGAGACCAAGTCCCATCTTCACACTGAGGACACCATCCATCCTGTTGTTTGGCACTACCACCGGGCTAAATGGAATAGATTCAGAACAGATCTCGCAACTCAAAACCGGGCATCCATGATGCACTGTGGGCCATCAGCAGTAGCAGAATTCTATTCAACCACAATCTGTAACCTCATGGCCCAGCATATCTCCCACTCTACCATTACCTGCAGTAAGAGGATCAACCGTGGTTCAATGAAGAGTGCAGGAGGGCATGCCAGGAGCAACACCAGGCATACCTCAAAATGAGATGCCAACCTGGTGAAGCTACAACACAGGACTACTTGCATGCGAAAGCAGCATGCGATAGACAGGGCTAAGTTAACCCACAACCAGAGCTCTAAGCTCTGCAGTCCTGCCACATCCAATCGTGAATAGTGGTGGACAATTAAACAAATAACAGGAGGAGGCGCGCCACAAACATCCCCATCCTTAATGATAGGGGAGCCCAGCATGTTAGTGCAAATGATCAGGCTGAAGCATTTGCAACAATCTTCAGCCAAAAGTGCTGAATGGATGATCCATCTCGGACTCCCCCTGAAGTCCCCAACATCACAGTTGCCTGTTTTCAGCCAATTCGCATCACTTCGCGTGATATCAAGAAATAGCTGAAGGCTATTTGGATACTGCAAAGGCTATGGGCCCTGACAATATTCGGGCAACAGTACTGAAGACGTGCTCCAGAACTAGCTGTGCTCCTAGCCAAGCTGTTCCAGTACAGTTTTTAAAAAATTCATTGAGTGTTACTGGCCAGGCCAGCATTTGTTGCCCATCCCTAATTGCCCTTGAGAAGGTGATGGTGAGCTGCCTTTATGAACCACTACAGTCCGTCTGGTGCGGGTACACCCACAGTGCTGTTAGGAAGGGAGTTCGAGGATTTTGACCCAGTGACAGTGAAGGAACGGTGATATAGTTCCAAGTCAGGATGGTGTGTGACATGGATGAGAACTTGCAGGTGGTGGTGTTCCCATGCATCTGCTGCCCTTGCCCTTCGAGGTGGTAGAGGTCATGGGTTTGGAAGGTGCTGTCTAGTTTAGAGATACAGCACTGAAACAGGCACTTCGGCCCACCGAGTCTGTGCTGACCATCAACCACCCATTGATACTAATCCTACACTAATTCCATATTCCTACCACATCCCCACCTGTCCCTATATAGTTTCCTACCACCTACCTACACTAGGGGCAATTTATAATGGCCAATTAACCTATCAACCAGCAAGTCTTTGGCATGTGGGAGGAAACCGGAGCACCCGGAGGAAACCCACGCAGACACAGGGAGAACTTGCAAACTCCGCACAGGCAGTACCCAGAATTGAACCCGGGTCGCTGGAGCTGTGAGGCTGCGGTGCTAGCCACTGTGCCGCCTAAGGAGCTTTGGTGCGTTGCTGCTGTTCATCTTGTCTCATTTTACCAGAACCTCAATGTGAAGTAGATTTGCAATCTCATTGGCTGAGACCTCAGTGCCTAATTTTGAGGGAATGTTGCACAGTCGGAGGTGCCGTCTTTCGGATGAGACGTTAAACCGAGGCCCCGTATACCCCTCACAGGGGAACATAAAAGTTTCGGTGGTGTTATTTGAAGGACAGCAGGGTGTCCTGAGCCAGTATTCATCCTGCAATGACCATCCCTGAAAAAAGTTTATCTGCTCATTGTGGCATTTGTGGGATCTTGCAAATTGGCTGCTGCACTACAGCAATGACTACATTTCAAAAGTACCTCAATGGTTGTAAAGTGTTTTGCAATGTCATGAGGTCATGAAATATGCTTTAGAAATGCAAGTCTTTCTTTTGATTGTGTTCTCCTAGGCAAAAATCCCTTAAAATATTTCACAAGAAAACAAGTCATTGATCAGAGCAGCCCCAGGCTGTATATGGCACAGTGTTGCAGTGACTGCTACCCGGAAGAGAGAACGTAGGCTCCTTTCACCCACTTGTACTCTTGCTGCTGCTTCGCAGAGGTAAAGGCAAACCACATTCTTGCAAAAGGTTGGCAGCAAAGTGTGGGTTCAAAGGATGAAAATCATAATCTTCACTGGCAATCATGCCAGGCCACATCGGTGCAGCATTGTTAAAAAAAAAAGGGAGAAATAGTGTCTGGTAGAAGACAGTTTGCAGGAGAAAGCTGTAAATAAATTAACTTTTCATTTATCTCTGAGATCTGTTTGCTGCAATAGTCCAACAACAAACACCACCCTTCAATAACGTAACTTGGGGAAAGTAACGTGATGTATTTTGACATGATATGGGCATGGTATTTAGCAGATAGATGATTAAGTAGCATGTCATCTGAAAAGTGAAGTTGTGACTAGTCTTAAGCAGTGCACATTAATCACATTTGAGTTATTGATCTAATAATAAATATTCCTTTCAGCGACTTGTTAATTTACTCTAGCTCTCTATTGCCTTGGGCCGATTTTTTTTTATTCGTACATGGAATATGGGCGTCGCTGACTAGACCAGCATTTATTGACAATCTCTAATTGCCCTTGAGCTGAATGGCTTGCTAGGCTATTTCAGAGGGCATTTAAGCGTCAACCACATTGCCGTGGATCTGGAATCACATGTAGGCCAGACCAGGTAAGGACGGCAGATTTCCTTCCCCAGAGGACATTAGTGAACCAGATGGGTTTTTACAACAATCGACAATGGTTTCATGATCACCATTAGACTAGTTTTTTAATTCCAATTTATTAATTACCTACCACTCTGCCACTAACATAGCCAATTTGCATAAAATGGTATTAGTTTTGTTGCCAAGAATTAACTCCAAGGATGAATTAAAATGGAACATTCTGGAAATGATCCGCAGATTGAGCTGTGGTGTATTCCCTCTCTGATCTTCTTTCCTCCTTCTCTGGGATCTCTCCACAAGCTGCTAGGCATGATTCAGTAACATCCCAATCTCTGTACAAACTGAGCCACCGAGAAAGGTGGGGAGGAATGGTTGAATTTCTGCCAAATTTCCTCCAATCGCCTGACATGACTTGGGCAAAAAAGTCCATGGAATTCCCGGGAGAAACAGGACAGACTCAGTTATCCCAGATCAGGAGTACCCCAATTAAATAAGTCTGGGAGCTTCCCGGTCTTTGTAACTCAGTGCGGCTACCCACTAAGCTGATGGGGGCAGCTTGCTGCTGAGTCAGAAGGTCATGGGTTCTCCATCCGCTCATTCAGGTGGATGCAAAAGATCCCATGGCACTATTTTGAAGAAGAGCAGGGGAATTCTCCCCTGTGTCCTGAACAATATTTAACCCTCAACCGACATCACAAAAAACAGATTATCACGTCACTATCTCATTGCTGTTTGTGGGAGCTTGCTGTGCGCATATTGACAGTAGCTTTTTCCTACATCACAACAGTGATGGCACTTCAAGCTCTAAAGTGCTTTGGGATGTCCTGCATTCATCAAAGAAATGCAAGACTTTCTTAATTGCATACCTCTAGCATTCAGTTTTCCTTTCATATGTAAAGAGTAATGGTCTGTCAGTTTAATGAGCATGAAATCAAGATCAGGAAATGTGTGATAAAAGTAGATACTGAATGAGATCATGCTGCTACTGGCTGTAAAGAAATAATAACAGAAAGGACTGCAAATATAGGGCAGGCCCGTCGGTGACTGAGAGAGGTGGGGAGGACAGGTTAACATTTAGTTGGAACTGTACTTATCGGGTGAGAAACTGATCAACACAGAAGGGAGCGGTGAAAGACAGAGGTCAGATGTACAGATAGGCTCACAATTCTATAACCAAAGAACAAACCTGCATTTATACAAAGCATGTCATATCCTCAGGACATCCCAAAGCCAACTAATTACTTTTTTAATGAGTGGATTAGATCATTTTTTTTAATACATTCATGGTATGTGGGCATTGCTGGCAAGGCCAGAATTTATTGTTCATCCCTAATTGCCCTTGAGAAGGTGGTGAAGGTCGTGGCTTTCTTCAACGGCTGTAGTCCATGTGAATTATAGATTTTTTTTGTAGCAGTTTTGATACAGCTGAGTGTCTTGCTAGGCCATTTCAGAGGGCAGTTGAGAGTCAACCACATTGATGCGGGCCTGGACTCACATGTCGGCCAGACCCGGTAAGGACGGCAGATTTCCTTCCCTACCGCACATTGGTGAACCAGATGGGTTTTTACAATAATCTGGTAGTTTGATGGTCACCATTACTGACAATAGTTTTTTATTCCACATTTACTTAGTTAACTGAATTTAAATTCCCCACCTCCTGTGGTGAGATCTGCTATCATGGAATGGTTGAGGTGAATAGCATCGTTCCATTTAAGGGAAAGCTATATAAATATGTGAGGAAGAACAGAATAGAAGGAGAAGCTGATGGGGTGAGATGTGTGGAGGCATGTGTGGAGCATAAACACTGGCATAGACCAGTTGGGTCGAATGGCCTGTTTCTGCGCTGTACATTCTATTTAATTCTCTGCTATATTCATTGCCCATCCCTAGTTGCCCTGAGAGTGATATGGAGTAGAAGATTGAAATTCAAATGGATTGGATATAGACAGGGAGTGGGGTGAGCTAAATTGCTCTTGCAGAGAGCTGCATGGACTTGATGGGTCAAATGGCCTCCTGTGCTGTAAGCATTCTATGATTATGATTCTATTCTCAGAAGTGACAGTGGGGGCTAATAGCTAAAAGAAAATCATGGGGAAAGAAATAATGTTTAAAGCAATAAATAACATGCATGAACTGCAAGGCAGATTGTGCGAAATAAACCAAGGGAATTGGAAGCAATTATTTTACAGGGAGCTCTAGACTTAATGCATTCAACAGAAACCTGGCTACAAACTGGACAAAGATGGACAATAAATATAAATAGAAGATACAACAGGAAGTGGAGGGTGTGGGAGTGAGGGAATAGAAGTCATTATTGTTAGATAGGAAGCCAATTGTACACAGGATGTTCCCACAAAAAACAGATGAGATAAATAACCAATGAATCTGCTTTTGGTTGTGTTGGTTAAAGAAATATCATTGGCCAAAAAAAGCTCCCATGCTGTCCATTGATTAATGCCAAATAAACAGGAAAACGGGGTCCCGGCATCACCCAAAATTGCAACACGCCCTCAATACTAGACTTCCAGGTTGACTGCTGTACTGAGGGAGTGCTGCACTGTCGGAGGTGCTATCTTTCAGATGAGACATTAAACTAATCAGCCTCTCTTAGATATGCGCCAACTGTGCCTCTGAGTCCAAAGATTGTGAGTTCAAGTCCCATTCCTGAACTTGAGTACAACAATCTAGGCTGACGCTCCAGTGCAGTACTGAGGGGATGCTGCACTGTCGGACGTGCTGTCCTTTTTGGATGAGACATTAAACTGAGGCCCTGCATGTCCTCTCAGGTGGGTGTAAAAGAACCCATGGCACTATTTTGAAGGAGAGCAGAGGAGATATCCCCAGTGTCCTGGCCAATAATTATCTCTTAATCAACATCACAAAAACAGGTTATCTGGTTATTATTACATTGCTGTTTGTGGGAGCTTGCTGTGCACAAATTAGCTTCCGTGTTTCCTACATTACAACAATGACTACACTTCAAAAGTACTTGTACTGGTTGTAAAGTGCTTTGGGACATCCAAAGGCTGTGAAAGATGCTTCACGGCACAGAAGTGCCGGGATTAGATCATCTGCTGAAGACGTGGAGTGGAATTTGAAGTCATGACCGTCCAACTCAGAGATGAAGCAAAATGACCACTCAACCATAAAATGTAGCAGAATTTTTTTTTTGTTATTTCATTCTCAAGATTTGTGACAGTGAAAAGGCTTGCAATCATTACCAATCACTAACTGGCCTGAGAAGCTGGTGGTAAGCTGCCTTCTTGAACCATGTCCTAACTTTGTAACAATCTTTCGCAACTGTGTGGCTTCCTAGGTTACTTTAGAGTGAACCGTGGGACTGGAGTAGGCCAGACCAGGTAGGGACAACAGGCTGTCTGAAGTAAATGAATGAACCAGTTGGGATTTTTATGGCAAGCCTCCTGGTCACAACTTAGCTTATTTATTGGACCTGTGGGCTACTAGTCCATTACTATTACCATTGCACTACCATAACAGCCAGTATACTGTACAAAGTTCATCTCAGATAGGACCTTACCTGAAAAGCACTAATTAAAGGAGCCTAAACTTTGTGTCTCACTTAGTTCCAGACCATGGAGCTCCTAAATTACAAAAGTTAATTTGCAGCAAAAGGGGAGATGGTGGTGTAGTGTTAATGTCACTGGACTAGCAATCCAGAGGCTCAGGCTAATGCCTGGGAACAAGGGTTCAAATCCCAACACAGCAGCTGGTGGAATTTGATTCAATTAATTAATAAAAATCTGGAATTGAAAGCTTGTCTCAGTAATGGCGCCATGAAACTATCATCGATTGTTGTAAAAACCCATCTGGTTCACTTAATGTCCTTTAGAGAAGGAAATCTGCCATCCTTACCTGGTCTGGCCTACATGGGATTCCAGGTTGACTCTTACCTGCTCTCTGAAATGGCCCAGCAAGCCATTCAGTTCAAGAGTAATTAAGGATGGGCAACAATGCTGGCCTACCAGCGATGCCCACATCCCATGAAAGAAAAAAAATCAAAATCCTGGAACTTATTCCCTAACAGCATTGTGGGTGTACCTGCAACAGAAAGACGGCAATGATTCAAGAAGCCAGCTCACCACCATGTTCCCAAGGGCAAGTAGGGATGGGCAATAAATGCTGGGTGTTAAACATCATGAAGGGTTTTGCTAGAGTGAATGAAGAGAGGTTGTTTCCGGTGGTGGAAGGTTCAGTTAGCAGAGGCCAAAGATTTAGGGTAATTGACAAAAGAATCTGAGGCAAGTTGAGGATTTTTTTTTAATGCAGCGAGTTGATGTGATCTGGAACGCGTTGCCTGAAAAGGCAATGGAAGCAGATTCAATAATAACTTCCAAAAGGGAATTGGATAAATACTTGAATGGGGAAATTTGCAGGGCAATGGGAGGGGAGTGGGACTAATTAGGTAGCTCTTTCAAAGAGCCAGCACAGGCACGATGGGCAGAACAGCCACTTTCTCTGCTGTATCAATCTATGATTCTACCGATAGGATGATTTCAACACAGTGACAATGGAAGGAGAGGAAGAGCGACTTAGATGTTATCATTGAAAGTTCGAAAGCACTAGAAGAAAGTTGTGAAAAGAAGTGACCATAATCTATAAACAAAGTAGAGGAAGGCGTAAACAAATTGATGCAATTAGTGGAGAGTAGTGATGAGAAAAGGACCTAACAGATGATATTGGATGACCAGTTTTCAATTTATAACCTGCTTAATAGGTTGTGAGGGTTGGCAGTAATGCCTTGCCATTTATCAGAGCAGTAATCGAGTCTTGGAATAACTTGTCCTCTATATAATTGATGTTAAGGACTGATGTCTGATCTTATCGCTTTATTAGTGAGTGTGTCCCAGCTTTCATGCCTCTGTACACAATAGGTGGTTTGGACAAGTTGGGTTTTGAGGGGATATGGGTTGCACGATGATGGGAGGACTGAGGGAAGAGCGTTTGAGCTCCTGAGGATGAATGAGTTAGATTAGAAAATACTGCAATATGTATTGCTTTCAATATGAATGTGGACCTAGACAGGAGCAAGAATATCCACACATAGTGGAGCAGTACCAACAAAGGACATTTCAGTGAGTCAATAACTCTAACATTATGGATAAAATAAACAGAGACAATCCAGTAATGTCTTTGCTCTGATCTGAATCCTGTTAACACTAAGTTTTTCACATAACCGAGATGCCGGTACATTTAATGAATGATAAGTTACTGTAACTGCAAATTATGAGGTTGTTTCACAGCTTCTCTGTCTTTCTTGCCCTCCAGCCACATAACATTCAACAAAGAAGAAGTGTAAGGAAAACTATCAGGACAAGTTTGATACCATAAACAAGACCATTGCCAGGGAACAAGAACGAAGATAACCTTATTTAAAAAAAAAGTTTCAGTATTGCATTAAACGATGGCCAACTGTACTGTCGACCACAGTATCCACCAAATCCTGTTTCCCGCAGTCTACATCTTCGTCTTCATCATCGGCCTCCCGACTAGTCTCCTGTCCCTGTATCACAGTTACCAGCAGATCAGACAGAGGAATGAGCTGGGAGTCTACCTCTGCAATCTGACCATCTCAGACCTGTTGTACCTTATTTCCTTGCCCTTGTGGGTTCAGTACATGCTGCAACATGATGACTGGATCTTCTCCGCGATACTCTGCAAGCTCAGCGGCCTGCTCCTCTACCAGAATATCTACATCAGCATTGGCTTCCTCTGCTTCATCGCCATTAATCGCTTCCTCGCCGTGGTCTACCCTGTGAACTATAAATCCTTACACACCATGAAGTCCGCAGTGCTCATCAGTGTTATCATCTGGCTCAAGGAGATAGTGGTCTGCACCATTTACCTAGGCTCCAAGGTTCTCAGTAAAGATGAAGAGAATGACACCTTGTGTTTCGAACATTATCCTCTGCGCCAAATAGACATAAATTTAAATATTTATAAGCTCTCTTTTGGGTTCTTTCTCCCTTTGATTTTATTAATCTACTCTTACTATAAAGTATTGACTGTTGTCCAAAAGAGCCACGGGCTTGAAGGAGAGCGGAAACTAAGAATAAAAAAATTGGTGTCTGTGACCATCATCATTTTCCTGGTTTGTTTTGCTCCTTATCACATTTTCCTCATGGTTCGGACAATATTTGAGCGTGGCTGTGACTTTGCTGACAATATTTTTGAGGTTTACCATTTTGGGCTTCTGCTGACGAGTTTAAACTGTGTGGCCGATCCCATCTTGTACTGTTTTATATCTCAGAGTTCACAGGGCTGGTTAGCCAGGTTCCTGGATCCTGTTACAAATCTCCTTCCTGGCAGAAAGAGACGAGGAACTGAGATCTCAGAGATGAGGATCAAATCAACAGCTACAAACAAAACAATTCTTTTATATCAACAGGACGAGAAACAGGAAGAGGAAGGTTGCAATATTTCAGCAAAGGTGTGAATTGCTAATTAAATGTCCACTGGGATTTCAGAAAAGATAGCAAATGTACTTAGATGTGTAAAAGTATGATGTGTAATGGAGGCATATTTTCAGGACTGTCTGAACATTTCAGTCTATGTGTGTTGGGGATATCTGTATGTGTCAGGGGATATCTGTGTGTGTGTATCTGTATGTGTCGGGGAATATCTGTGTATGTATATCTGTTTGTGTGTGTATCTGTGTGTGTGTTGGATATCTGTGTGTGCATATCTGTCTGCGTGTGTTGGGATTATCTGTGTGTGTGTGTATTGTAATATTACTTGCTCCTTTGGTATGTTAACTATTGTAAGATTCACAGGACTACAAGTAATATCCAAACAAAAAGTGGGTTTTATTAAAAATTAACTAGAATATATAAAAACAATTACTGCATGGACCACATCTAAACACATCTCACCCTGTTAGCTACACCCACAAATCCTTGGTCATGTGTGATGCAACATCACTTCCTCCAGTGACCTTCACTTACAGCCTCTTAAGGTGGTCTACTCTTAAGGTTATCCCACAACATTCCAGTTTTTCCAAAGATAAAAACAGATGTACAATATACAATGATGTTGCTGTTTGGACTAACTATACATGATTGAAACAAAATGTTATTTACAAGTGAATAAGTTTAACACTCTCTAAAACGTAGAGAAAGTTTGCTTATTCGTCCTAAACTTGTTATCATGAACATCTTTCCAGCGTTGGGTTCGTCTTGATGACTCCGAACTCTGGTTAGCATGTTCTTCCTCTGTGCCTGTAGCCTCCGTACTTTCATCTTCAGACTTTTTCTTTGAACATGTCTGCGATGCCACAAGGTTGCCACATGTAGTGTTGTCGTACAGCTCTCTGAGTTGACTGCGGTTCTGTCTGAGAGTCACACCATTGGGTGTCTGGACCTCGTACGATCTGGGCTGGTCACATTTCCTGGCAATCTATTCTGGATACCAAGTTCCTGACGCATGATTGAGGTCTCTGACTTTCTGTCCTACTCGCAATCAAGCTAATTCTGGTCCTACTTGCCTGTCATATGATGCCTCATCTTCTCTAGTTTAGACGGAAGTATATCTTTTATTGTGGAGATGATAACTGGGCAGGGTAATTCTTACCTGCCTTCCAAACATCATCTCTGCAGTTCACGGTAATCCCATGTCTGATGGAGTAGCTCGGAGGTGCAGCATTGCAATCTTGAAATCTTGTCCTGACTGCCTGCACTTTAAGATTAGCCATTTGATGGTGTGTACCATGCGTTCAGCCATGCTGTTGGACTTTGGATAATGTGGCGATGATATCATGTGATGGACTCCTCACCTGGTGTGCATGTCTTGGAATGGTCTTCCTGCATATTGCGGCCCATTATCGGAGATGATTTCTTCTGGCTCATCAACTAGGCTGAACAGAGCACTGACCATATCAGCTACCACTGCACTTGATGTATCTCGGAGTTGCCTGATGATCGGAAACATGGTGAAGTAATCCGTAACGAGGAAGAAATCATCACCTTGAATGTGAAATAAATCTGTCCCAATCTTCGCCCATAGATACCCCCACAATGAGTCAAGTGTTCCTTCTGTTGATGTGATTGACAACTTTGACATGCCTCACAGGATTTCACCACCGTCTCAACATCACTGTTGATTCCTGCCAGTACACCATCTCTCTGCCCTTGATGCAGTTGGGTTAGAATATCAGAATACAGAGCTTTGGGTATCAGGACTTGTTTCCCTTTAAAAAAAATCACCCCCTGTAATATACCAAGCTCGTCTTGACACGGCCAGAAACAGCGTAGATGTTCTGTTACTTCCTGTATGGTGTCAGGCCATCCTTCCATAGTCACCTTCCACAAAAAGCATAAGATAGGGTCACATGCCATCTCATCTCTTAGTTGCTCACATTTGTGGAGTCCAAAACTCATGAGGTCGATCTTCAGGATATCCTCAATCTCAGTATCCATACCTTGGACATGCAAATCTGCTGAGACATCTGCATCTTTATTTGGGTTAGACCAATGTCCTTGTATGCTATAAGCTTTGCACTGGTCCTGGTATGCTAGACAACTGCGAATTGGGTGAGTCAGGCCACATTTGCCACAAGGCTTAGCAGACTTCTGAGCCTTGGTTACCATACCGGTTGTGGTAGCCGCCCCAACGCTTGTAACTTTTGGTGCCCAGCCATGATAGTTTGAAATTTCCTTCCATTATTGTGTACTGCCCTTTCTTCCTTTCGAGCAGGTCTTTTTGAAAGACCTCTATTGGGGTAGTCCAAATACTAGCTCTACAATTCCTTCCGACAATTCAATATCTGCGAAGTTGCATTCTTGAGCTTTGTCTCGGCACCTTGCAACAAATCAGTCAATGGACTCATCTTACCTTTGCCGGTAGGTCATTAGCTCAAGCTAATAAACTCAGAAATTGACCTTGACCTTCGGTTCCTCATCCAGGAATGTCCACAGTCTGCTAGGGTCCTTCTCATCCTCAACTGCCAATCCTGATTTTTTTTTTAAAATTTGTTTTGTGGGATGTGGCCCACTGGTGAGGCCAGCATTTATTGCCCATCCCTAATTGCCCTTGAACTGAGTGGCTTATTAAGAGTCAACCATATTACTGTGGGTCTGAAGTCACATGTAGGCTAGACCAGGCAAGGATGGCAGATTTCCATTGCTTGATCATTGATGATCAATCAATACATTGAGTATATTCAAGACAGAGATAGATGGAAAGACATTAGTGAACCAGATGGGTTTTTACAACCATCAACAATGGTTTCATGGTCATCATTAGGCTAACTTTTAATTTTAGATTTATCAATTGAATTTACATTTCACCATCTGCCATGGTGGGATTTGAATCCATGCCGCCAGAGCATTAGCCTGGGCTCTGGGTTACTAGCCTTATGACATTACCACTATGCTACCGCCTCCCCTTGATCTATTGCTTGCCCTGTGTAAACTTGATTTTGATAGCTTGTTTCTCTGGGTTACTCACTTCTTGATTCAGGAAACACAGTTCTATTCACTGTTGAAACAACTTAAATTCAGCTGCTAAGTCCGACTCTTTTTAATCTATAATTGGATATCTGAAAGCCATTTTGTTAATGATCTTGCTTTTTTAAAAATAAATGAATAGGATTCTTGCAGGTTTTCTTTTTCAAAGACACACTTCTTTGTTTCTTGTTTCAACAGATTTTTTTCTGCAGGCTTGCTCCTTTAAAAGTGAGACTACATCATTTTTTAAAACAAAGAGAGCAGCTCTTCATTTACACAGCTGAGTTTTTTTAAACCCAGGGAGCAGCTCTTTGTTTAAACAGGCTGGTTCATTTTTGTTTCAACTCTGAGCTGTCTTTTTTCAAACTGAGAGATGTTTTTTCCGGCTGCAGCTTGCAGTGCTGACAGCTGCCACAGCCAGCCTTTAGCTTTGTGCCGGACTTCCAGTGGCACTATTGGACTCTTGCTGCTCTTTTTGGCTTAGGCCCCACACACAAATAAAGAAATAGGAACACTAAAACAATAGTTGCTTCAGCTACTTCTTTTCAAATGTTATGACCCACCAGCAGATTAGTTGTGAGCTCTGGTCCCTTGGCACATTGCCTACTGTACTCAGAGTTTCAACACCTCCCGGGGTCCTGTCTGTAGCCGAGCTCACTGCACTGTTGTGGGTTCTCCTGCCAGCTGCTTGCCAGGATCTTCAGCCCCTCCAGGAAGGCAATCAGCTGTTTACTGTTCGTTCTTGGTGTGTTCTTCAGAAAACAAATCAAATGTTGCCATGATGTAATAATTGGTGCTTTTCAGACAAAAATCTCAATTCTGCCGCCATATAATATTACTTGTTCCTTTGATATATGCACTGTTGTAAGGTTCACAAGATCACAAGTAATATCCAAAGAAAATGTGTGTTTTTATTATAACTTAACTAGAACATATATATATTGTATATACACACACATACAGTTACTGCAGAACCATATCTAAAAACATCTCACTCTATTGGGCTACACCCACAACTCCCTTGTCATGTGTGATGCAACATCACTTCCTCCAGTGACCTTTGCTGACAGTTTCTTAAGATATGGACTTGATGAGTTGAATAGCCTCCTTCTGTGCCATAAATGACTCTATGGTCTGCTCTTAAGGTTGTCCCACAATGTGTGTGTGTGTGTGTGTGTCTGTATGTGTGTGTTTGTCTCTGTATGTGTGTGTTGGGGATATCTGTGTGTGGGCGATATATTTGACATGCAACGAGCTTCCAACCATACATTCACACTCCACCATTGGTGGCCATGCCTTCAGCTGCCTGGGCCCTAAGCTCCGAAATTCCCTCCCTAACTCAATCCATCTCTTCACCACACTATCCTAACCATTGAACCATAGAACAATTACAGCACAGGAAGAGGCCATTAAGCCCATCATGTCTGCAGCAGCTGAAAAAACTAGCCACTCAATCTAATCCCACCTTCCAGCACCTGGTCCATAGCCTCGCAGGTTACGGCACTTCAGGTGCATGTCCAAGTACCTTTTAAAAGAATTGAGGGTTTCTGCCTCCACCACCAATCCAGGCAGTGAATTCCAGACACCCACCACCCTCTGGGTGAAAAAGATTTTCCTCATGTCCCCTCTAATCTGACTACCAATCACCTTAAATCAGTGCCCCCTGGTAATTGACCTCTCCACTAAGTGAAGCAGGTCCTTCCTGTCTACTCTATCTAGGCCCCTCATAATTTTATACACCTCAATTTAGTCACCTCTCAGCCCCCTCTGTTCGAAGGAAAATAACCCTTTTCTTAAAACCTACGTCTTTGAGCAAACTTTTGGCCTTCTCCCCTTATACCTCCGAATGTGGCTCACTGTCACTTTCTGTTTGAAGGTGTACTTTGTTAAAGGCGCTTTATAAATATAAGTTGTTGCTTTTGTTGTGAGTGTGTGTGGGTATAGAGTGACTGAGTGAGTGTGTGTGTGTGTGGGTGGGGGGGTATAGAGTGACTGAGTGAGTGTGTGTGGGTGGGTATAGAGTGACTGAGTGAGTGTGTGTGTGTGTGTGTGTGGGTGGGTGGGTATAGAGTGACTGAGTGAGTGTGTGTGTGTGGGTGGGTATAGAGTGACTGAGTGAGTGTGTGTGTGTGGGTGGGTATAGAGTGACTGAGTGAGTGTGTGTGTGTGGGTGGGTGGGTATAGAGTGACTGAGTGAGTGTGTGTGTGGGGGTATAGAGTGACTGAGTGAGTGTGTGTGTGTGTGTGTGGGTATAGAGTGACTGAGTGAGTGTGTGTGTGTGGGGGTATAGAGTGACTGAGTGTGTGTGTTTCGAGTGACAGAGTGAGTGTGTGTGTGTGTGTGTGGGTGTGTATAGAGTGACTGAGTGAGTGTGTGGGTATAGAGTGACTGAGTGAGTGTGTGTGTGTGGGGGTATAGAGTGACTGAGTGTGTGTGTTTCGAGTGACAGAGTGAGTGTGGGTGGGTGGGTATAGAGTGACTGAGTGAGTGTGTGTGTGTGGTTATAGAGTGACTGAGTGAGTGTGTGTGTGGGGGGATAGAGTGACTGAATGAGTGTGTGTGTGGGAGGATAGAGTGACTGAGTGAGTGTGTGTGTGTGTGTGGGGGTATGGAGTGACTGAGTGAGTGTGTGTGTGGGAGGATAGAGTGACTGAGTGAGTGTGTGTGTGGGAGGATAGAGTGACTGAGTGAGTGTGTGTGTGTGGGTATAGAGTGACTGAGTGAGTGTGTGTGGGGGTATGGAGTGACTGAGTGAGTGTGTGTGTGTGTGTGTGGGTATAGAGTGACTGAGTGAGTGTGTGTGTGTGGGGGTATAGAGTGACTGAGTGTGTGTGTTTCGAGTGACAGAGTGAGTGTGTGTGTGTGTGTGTGGGTGTGTATAGAGTGACTGAGTGAGTGTGGGTGGGTGGGTATAGAGTGACTGAGTGAGTGTGTGTGTGTGGTTATAGAGTGACTGAGTGAGTGTGTGTGTGTGTGGGTATAGAGTGACTGAGTGAGTGTGTGTGTGGGGGGATAGAGTGACTGAGTGAGTGTGTGTGTGTGTGTGGGGGTATGGAGTGACTGAGTGAGTGTGTGTGTGGGAGGATAGAGTGACTGAGTGAGTGTGTGTGTGGGAGGATAGAGTGACTGAGTGAGTGTGTGTGTGTGGGTATAGAGTGACTGAGTGAGTGTGTGTGTGTGTGTGGGGGTATGGAGTGACTGAGTAAGTGTGTGTGTGTGGGAGGATAGAGTGACTGAGTGAGTGTGTGTGTGGGAGGATAGAGTGACTGAGTGAGTGTGTGTGTGTGGGTATAGAGTGACTGAGTGAGTGTGTGTGGGGGTATGGAGTGACTGAGTGAGTGTGTGTGTGGGAGGATAGAGTGACTGAGTGAGTGTGTGTGTGTGGGTATAGAGTGACTGAGTGAGTGTGTGTGGGGGTATGGAGTGACTGAGTGAGTGTGTGTGGGGGTATGGAGTGACTGAGTGTGTGTGTGTGTGGGGGTATAGAGTGACTGAGTGTGTGTGTGTGTGTGGGTATAGAGTGACTGAGTGAGTGTGTGTGTGTGTGGGTTTAGAGTGACTGAGTGAGTGTGTGTGTGTGGGTATAGAGTGACTGAGTGAGTGTGTGTGTGTGGGTGGGTATAGAGTGACTGTGTGTGTGTGTGTGTGTGTGTGTGTTTATCGAGTGACTGAGTGTGTCTGTGTGTGTGTGTGTGGGTGGGATATAGAGTGACTGAGTGAGTGTGTGTGTGTGTGGGGGTATAGAGTGACTGAGTGTGTGTGTGTGGGTATAGAGTGACTGAGTGAGTGTGTGTGTGTGTGGGTTTAGAGTGACTGAGTGAGTGTGTGTGTATGGGTATAGAGTGACTGAGTGAGTGTGTGTGTGTGGGTGGGTATAGAGTGACTGTGTGTGTGTGTGTGTGTGTGTGTGTTTATCGAGTGACTGAGTGTGTCTGTGTGTGTGTGTGTGGGTGGGATATAGAGTGACTGAGTGAGTGTGTGTGTGTGGGTGGGTATAGAGTGACTGAGTGTGTGTGTGTGTATAGAGTGACAGAGTGAGTGTGTGTGGGTGGGTGGGTATAGAGTGACTGAGTGAGTGTGTGTGTGGGGGGATAGAGTGACTGAATGAGTGTGTGTGTGGGAGGATAGAGTGACTGAGTGAGTGTGTGTGTGTGTGTGGGGGTATGGAGTGACTGAGTGAGTGTGTGTGTGGGAGGATAGAGTGACTGAGTGAGTGTGTGTGTGGGAGGATAGAGTGACTGAGTGAGTGTGTGTGTGTGGGTATAGAGTGACTGAGTGAGTGTGTGTGGGGGTATGGAGTGACTGAGTGAGTGTGTGTGTGTGGGTATAGAGTGACTGAGTGAGTGTGTGTGTGTGGGGGTATAGAGTGACTGAGTGTGTGTGTTTCGAGTGACAGAGTGAGTGTGTGTGTGTGTGTGGGGGTATAGAGTGACTGAGTGTGTGTGTGTGTATAGAGCGACAGAGTGAGTGTGTGTGTGTGTGGGGGTGTATAGAGTACCTGAGTGAGTGTGTGTGTGTGTGTGTGGGTATAGAGTGACTGAGTGAGTGTGTGGGTATAGAGTGACTGAGTGAGTGTGTGTGTGTGTGTGTGGGTGTGTATAGAGTGACTGAGTGAGTGTGGGTGGGTGGGTATCGAGTGACTGAGTGATTGTGTGTGTGGGTAGAGAGTGACTGAGTGAGTGTGTGTGTGGGGGTATAGAGTGACTGAGTGAGTGTGTGTGTGGGTTGGTGTAGAGTGACTGAGTGTGTGTGTGTGTGTGGGTGGGTGGGTGAGTATAGATTGAGTGTATGTGTGTGTGTGTGGGTGGGTAAAGAGTGACTGAGTGAGTGTGTGTGTGTGGGTGGGTATAGAGTGACTGTGTGTGTGTGTGTGTGTGTGTGTGTGTGTGTGTGTGTGTGTGTGTGTGTGTGTGTGTGTGTATAGAGTGACTGAGTGAGTGTGTGTGTTTGTGTGGGTGGGTATAGAGTAAGTGAGTGAGTGTGTGTGGGTCGGTATAGAGTGATTGAGTGTGTGGGTGGGTATAGAGTGACTGAGTGAGTGTGTGTGTGTAGGTCGGTATAGAGTGACTGAGTGAGTGTGTGTGTGTGGTTATGGAGTGAGTGTGTGTGTGTGGGTATAGAGTGACTGAGTTTGTGTGTGTGGGTGGGTGGGTATAGAGTGACTGAGTTTGTGTGTGTGGGTGTGTGTGTGTGTGTGTGGGTGTGTGTGTGTGTGTGGGTATAGACTGACTGAGTTTGTGTGTGTGGGTGGGTGGGTATAGAGTGACTGAGTGAATGTGTGTGGGTCGGTATAGAGTGACAGAGTGAGTGTGTGTGTGCGTGGGTATAGAGTGACTGAGTGTGTGTGTGTGTGGGTCGGTATAGAGTGACAGAGTGAGTGTGTGTGTGCGTGGGTATAGAGTGACTGAGTGTGTGTGTGTGGGTGGGTGGGTATAGAGTGACTGAGTGAATGTGTGTGGGTCGGTATAGAGTGACAGAGTGAGTGTGTGTGTGCGTGGGTATAGAGTGACTGAGTGTGTGTGTGTGTGGGTCGGTATAGAGTGACAGAGTGAGTGTGTGTGTGCGTGGGTATAGAGTGACTGAGTGTGTGTGTGTGGGTGGGTATAGAGTGACTGAGTGAGAGTGTGTGTGGGTATAGAGTGACTGAGTGAGTGTGTGTGTGGGTGGGTATAGAGTGACTGAGTGTGTGTGTGTGGGTATAGAGTGACTGAGTGAGTGTTTGGGTGGGTGGGTATAGAGTGACTGAGTGAGTGAGTGTGTGGGGGTATAGAGTGACTGAGTGAGTGTGTGGGTGAGTGGGTATAAAGTGACTGAGTGAGTGTTTGGGTGGGTGGGTATAGAGTGACTGAGTGAGTGAGTGTGTGGGGGTATAGAGTGACTGAGTGAGTGTGTGGGTGAGTGGGTATAAAGTGACTGAGTGAGTGTGTGGGTGGGTGGGTATAGAGTGACTGAGTGAGTGTGTGTGGGTATAGAGTGACTGAGTGAGTGACTGTGTGGGTGGGTATAGAGTGACTGAGTGTGTGTGTGTGTGTGTGGGTGGGTATAGAGTGACTGAGTGAGTGTGTGTGTGGGGGTATAGAGTGACTGAGTGAGTGTGTGGGTGGGTGGGTATAAAGTGACTGAGTGAGTGTGTGTGTGTGTGGGTATAGAGTGACTGAGTGAGTGTGTGTGCGTGGGTATAGAGTGACTGAGTGAGTGTGTGTGTGTGTGGGTATAGAGTGACTGAGTGAGGTACAGGTGGTACATTCCAACAAGGGTAAATGATAAGGGAACCAAAGCCAGGGTTCCTTGGCTGATGAGGGAGATAGAGAATACGATAAAACAACAGGAGAGGGTGTCTGAGGGAGTCAGGTGAATTCTTCAAGCGAGAACCAGGCCAAATACAATAAGTTGAGACGGAAGATGAAAAGGAAAATATGACTGACAAAGACAGAATATGAGATTAGAACGGCAGTTAACGTAAAAAGGAATCAATAAAACTTCTACCGGCATGTAAATGGTAAGTGGGTATTAAGAAGTGGGGTGAGGTTTATTAGGGACAAAGAGGGTGATATATGCTTCGAGGAACAGGGTAAGACTAGAATACTTAATGAGTACTTTGTATCGGTGTTTAATAAGGAAGAGGATGCTGACAAAATATCGGTAGAAGCAGAAGTGGTAGAGGCAATGGATGAAGTGAAAATTGTTAGGCAGGCTAAGCTTAGAATGGATAAGTTGCCTGGTCCGGATGGCTTGCATTCCAGGTTGCTCAAGGAAGTGGGGATGGAGCTAGGGGGAAGGGCTTACAATAATCTTCCAATCTTCCCTGGATACCGGGGAAGGTGCCAGAGGATTAGAGAGTGGCAAATGTGACACCTTTATTCAAGAAAGGGTGTAAGGACAGTGCTAGCAACTGCAGGCAATTTAACATCAGTGGTGGTAAAGTTTTAGAACAAATAATCATGGAAAAAAATCAACAGACACTTGGAGGGGTTTGAGTTAATTGCGGAGAGCCAGCAAGGATTTGTAAAAGCAAGATCATGCTTGACTAATCTAATTGATCTTTTTTATGGAAGTAACAGAGAAGCTTAATGAAGGGAAAGCAAAGGATGTTGTCTATATGGATTTTAAGAAAGCCTTTGACAAAGTATCACATAAAAGACTGATTAACAGAATTAAGGCTTATGGAATAGGAGAGTCAGTATCAGCTTGGATGAAACATTAACTTAAGGACAGAAAACAGCCAGTTGTGGTGAATGGCTGTTTTTCAGACAGGAGGATGGTAGACGGTGGTGTTCCCCAAGGGTCAGTAAAACCACTATTTTATATATTTGATATATATAAATGACTTGGATAATGGAATACAGAGTAAAATTTCAAAATTTGACGATCATACCAAACCTGGAGGAGTGGCAAAGAGTGAGGGTGATACCAATTAACTGCAGCAGGCTAGCCGAATGGGCAGACAAGTGGCAGAAGGAGTTAATACAGATTAGTGTAAGGTGATACATTTTGACAAAAGGGATAGGGAGAGGCAAAACAGATTAAGTGGCACAGTTCTAAAAAGCGCACAGGGTTTGAAGGACCTGCGCAAAGATCTTTAAAGGTGGCAGGACATATTGAGAGAGTGGTTAGTAAAGCATATAGGATCTTGGGCTTCATAAATAGAGGCATTGAGTACAAAAGTTGAGAAGTTATGCTGAACCTTTATAAAGCTCTGGTTAGACCACAAATTAGATTATTGCGTCCAGTTCTGTCATCACAATTTCGGAAGGATGTGAGGGTCCTTGAGGGGTACAGAGGATATTTGCCAGAATGGTTCCAGGAATGAGGGATTTTAGTTACAAGGTTAGGTTGGAGAAGCTGAGGTTGTTCTCCCTGGAGCAAAGGAGATTGAAGGGAGATTTGATAGAGGTATACAAGATTATGACAGATTTAGATAAGGTAGACAAAGCAAAGCTGTTCTCATGAGCTGATGATACAAGGACTCAGGAACACAGATTTAAGGTTTTGGTCAAGAGATACAGGGGGGGATGTGAGGAAGAACTTTTTTACGTAGCGAGTGGTAATGACCTGGAACTCACTGTTTACAGGGGTGGTGAACATGGAGAAAATGAATGATTTCAAAAGAAAATTGGATGGGCACTTGAGGCAAATAAACTTACAGGACTACACGGGGCGAGGGGAGGTGGTAATGGGGCTGATTGAATTGCTCTATAAAGAGCTGGCATGGACTTGATGACTTCCTTATGTGTCATTATGACTTTATGACTCTACTGAACTCAATGAGCAATTCATCTGGATACCATCACACAAAGTTCATTCATCCCTTTTCAGAAAAAGATCCAAAAAGAAACATTAGTCCCAGGAACATTTTCCAATTTGGCAAAGCAACTTCAGTAGGAGGTAACCTCATTGCTTGGAGTTCTGATATGAGTTGGGACCAGGAGGCCTGCAATGGATTATTACTCGTTATTAGCCAGAGACACGAAAGCTAATAGCAGCAACTCACCAATCCAAACAGGGATCCACCAGAGATAACATTCAACATGGGGTGGGTTAAGATGGGAGCAGATTGGCCAAAAGGTAAAATCCTTGCCCACTGTTCCCTTCCAGAGTGTATATGGACAAGGTGTATAATGGACGAGGTGTATTATCGACAGGGTGTATAATGAACAGGGCGTATAATGGCTGGGGCATTTAATGGACGGTGTGTTTCATGGGCGGGGTCTATAATGGATGGGGCGTTTAATGGACATGGTGTATAATGGACATGGTGTATAATGGACGGGGTGTATAAAGGACGGGGTGTATAAAGGACGGGGTGTATAAAGGACGGGGTGTACAGTGGACGGGGTGTACAGTGGACGGGGTGTTCAATGGACGGGGTGTATAATAAACAGGGTGTATAAAGGACGGGGTGTACAATGGACGGGGTGTATCTTGGACAGGGTGTATCTTGGATAGGGTGTATAATGGACATGGTGTATAATGGACGGGGTGTATAATGGACAGGGTGTATAATGGACAGGGTGTATAATGGACGGGGTGTATAATGAACGGGGTGTATAATGGACGGGGTGTATAATGGACGGGGTGTATAATGGACAGGGTGTATAATGGACAGGGTGTATCTTGGACGTGGTGTATAATGGACGTGGTGTATAATGGACGGGGTGTATAATGGACGGGGTGTATAATGGACGGGTGTATAATGGACGGGTGTATAATGGACGGGGTGTATAATGGACGGGGTGTATAATGAACTGGGTGTATAATGGACGGGGTGTATAATGGACGGGGTGTATAATGGACATGGTGTATAATGGACATGGTGTATAATGGACGGGGTGTATAAAGGACGGGGTGTATAAAGGACGGGGTGTACAGTGGACGGGGTGTATAATGGACAGGGTGTATAATGGACGGGGTGTATAAAGGACGGGGTGTATAAAGGACGGGGTGTATAAAGGACGGGGTGTACAGTGGACGGGGTGTACAGTGGACGGGGTGTTCAATGGACGGGGTGTATAATAAACAGGGTGTATAAAGGACGGGGTGTACAATGGACGGGGTGTATCTTGGACAGGGTGTATCTTGGATAGGGTGTATAATGGACATGGTGTATAATGGACGGGGTGTATAATGGACAGGGTGTATAATGGACAGGGTGTATAATGGACGGGGTGTATAATGAACGGGGTGTATAATGGACGGGGTGTATAATGGACGGGGTGTATAATGGACAGGGTGTATAATGGACAGGGTGTATCTTGGACGTGGTGTATAATGGACGTGGTGTATAATGGACGGGGTGTATAATGGACGGGGTGTATAATGGACGGGTGTATAATGGACGGGTGTATAATGGACGGGGTGTATAATGGACGGGGTGTATAATGAACTGGGTGTATAATGGACGGGGTGTATAATGGACGGGGTGTATAATGGACGGGGTGTATAATGGACGGGGTGTATAATGGACGGGTGTATAATGAACTGGGTGTATAATGGACGGGGTTTATAATGGACGGGGTGTACAGAGGATGGAGTGTATAATGGATGGGACGTTTAATGGACGGGGTGCAGAATGGACGGGTGTATAATGGACGGGTGTATAATGAACAGGGTGTATAATGGACGGGGTGTATAATGGACGGGGTGTATAATGGACGGGTGTATAATGAACTGGGTGTATAATGGACGGGGTTTATAATGGACGGGGTGTACAGTGGATGGAGTGTATAATGGATGGGACGTTTAATGGACGGGGTGTATAATGGACGGGGTGTATAATGGACGGGGTGTATAATGGACAGGGTGTATAATGAACTGGGTGTATAATGAACTGGGTGTATAATGGACAGGGTGTATAATGGACGGGGTGTATAATGAACTGGGTGTATAATGGACAGGGTGTATCTTGGACGTGGTGTATAATGGACAGGGTGTATAATGGACGGGGTGTATAATGGACAGGGTGTATAATGGACGGGGTGTATAATGAACTGGGTGTATAATGGACAGGGTGTATCTTGGACGTGGTGTATAATGGACAGGGTGTATAATGGACGGGGTGTATAATGGACAGGGTGTATAATGGACGGGGTGTATAAAGGACGGGTGTATAATGAACTGGGTGTATAATGGACGGGGTGTATAATGGACAGGGTGTATAATGGACGGGGTGTATAAAGGACGGGTGTATAATGAACTGGGTGTATAATGGACGGGGTGTATAATGGACGGGGTGTATAATGGACTGGGTGTATAATGGACAGGGTGTATAATGGACAGGGTGTATCTTGGACGGGGTGTATAATGGACGGGGTGTATAATGGACGGGTTTATAATGGACGGGGTGTATAATGGACAGGGTGTATAATGAACAGGGTGTATAATGGACAGGGTGTATAATGGACTGGGTGTATAATGGACTGGCTGTATAATGGACAGGGTGTATAATGGCTGGGTGTATAATGGACAGGGTGTATAATGGACAGGGTGTATAATGGACTGGGTGTATAATGGACTGGGTGTATAATGGACAGGGTGTATAATGGACTGGGTGTATAATGGACAGGGTGTATAATGGACGGGGTGTATAATGGACGGGGTGTATAATGAACAGGGTGTATAATGGACAGGGTGTATAATGGACTGGGTGTATAATGAACTGGGTGTATAATGGACTGGGTGTATAATGGACAGGGTGTATAATGGACGGGGTGTATAATGGACGGGGTGTATAATGGACGGGGTGTATAATGGACTGGGTGTATAATGGACAGGGTGTATAATGGACAGGGTGTATCTTGGACAGGGTGTATAATGGACGGGTGTATAATGAACTGGGTGTATAATGGACTGGGTGTATAATGGACAGGGTGTATAATGGACAGGGTGTATCTTGGACAGGGTGTATAATGGACAGGGTGTATCTTGGACAGGGTGTATAATGGACGGGTGTATAATGAACTGGGTGTATAATGGACTGGGTGTATAATGGACAGGGTGTATAATGGACGGGTGTATAATGGACGGGTGTATAATGGACAGGGTGTATCTTGGACAGGGTGTATAATGGACGGGTGTATAATGAACTGGGTGTATAATGGACGGGGTGTATAATGAACAGGGTGTATAATGGACGGGTGTATAATGGACAGGGTGTATAATGGACGGGTGTATAATGGACAGGGTGTATCTTGGACAGGGTGTATAATGGACGGGTGTATAATGAACTGGGTGTATAATGGACGGGGTGTATAATGAACAGGGTGTATAACGGACGGGTGTATAATGAACTGGGTGTATAATGGACTGGGTGTATAATGGACAGGGTGTATCTTGGACAGGGTGTATAATGGACGGGTGTATAATGGACTGGGTGTATAATGGACAGGGTGTATAATGGACAGGGTGTATAATGGACGGGTGTATAATGAACTGGGTGTATAATGGACTGGGTGTATAATGGACAGGGTGTATAATGGACTGGGTGTATCTTGGACAGGGTGTATAATGGACGGGTGTATAATGGACTGGGTGTATAATGGACAGGGTGTATCTTGGACAGGGTGTATAATGGACGGGTGTATAATGGACTGGGTGTATAATGGACGGGTGTATAATGAACTGGGTGTATAATGGACAGGGTGTATAATGAACTGGGTGTATAATGGACTGGGTGTATAATGGACAGGGTGTATAATGGACTGGGTGTATCTTGGACAGGGTGTATAATGGACGGGTGAATAATGGACTGGGTGTATAATGGACGGGTGTATAATGAACTGGGTGTATAATGGACAGGGTGTATAATGGACGTGTGTATAATGAACAGGGTGTATAATGAACAGGGTGTATAATGGACAGGGTGTATAATGGACAGGGTGTATAATGGACGGGTGTATAATGAACTGGGTGTATAATGGACTGGGTGTATAATGGACTGGGTGTATAATGGACGGGTGTATAATGAACAGGGTGTATAATGAACTGGGTGTATAATGGACAGGGTGTATAATGGACGGGGTGTATAATGGACGGGGTGTATAATGGACGGGGTGTATAATGGACGGGGTGTATAATGAACAGGGTGTATAATGGACAGGGTGTATAATGGACTGGGTGTATAATGAACTGGGTGTATAATGGACTGGGTGTATAATGGACAGGGTGTATAATGGACGGGGTGTATAATGGACGGGGTGTATAATGGACGGGGTGTATAATGGACTGGGTGTATAATGGACAGGGTGTATAATGGACAGGGTGTATCTTGGACAGGGTGTATAATGGACGGGTGTATAATGAACTGGGTGTATAATGGACTGGGTGTATAATGGACAGGGTGTATCTTGGACAGGGTGTATAATGGACGGGTGTATAATGAACTGGGTGTATAATGGACTGGGTGTATAATGGACAGGGTGTATAATGGACGGGTGTATAATGGACAGGGTGTATCTTGGACAGGGTGTATAATGGACGGGTGTATAATGAACTGGGTGTATAATGGACGGGGTGTATAATGAACAGGGTGTATAATGGACGGGTGTATAATGGACAGGGTGTATAATGGACGGGTGTATAATGGACAGGGTGTATCTTGGACAGGGTGTATAATGGAAGGGTGTATAATGAACTGGGTGTATAATGGACGGGGTGTATAATGAACAGGGTGTATAATGGACGGGTGTATAATGAACTGGGTGTATAATGGACTGGGTGTATAATGGACAGGGTGTATCTTGGACAGGGTGTATAATGGACGGGTGTATAATGGACTGGGTGTATAATGGACAGGGTGTATAATGGACAGGGTGTATAATGGACGGGTGTATAATGAACTGGGTGTATAATGGACTGGGTGTATAATGGACAGGGTGTATAATGGACTGGGTGTATCTTGGACAGGGTGTATAATGGACGGGTGTATAATGGACTGGGTGTATAATGGACAGGGTGTATAATGGACTGGGTGTATAATGGACAGGGTGTATAATGGACGGGTGTGTAATGAACTGGGTGTATAATGGACTGGGTGTATAATGGACAGGGTGTATAATGGACTGGGTGTATCTTGGACAGGGTGTATAATGGACGGGTGTATAATGGACTGGGTGTATAATGGACGGGTGTATAATGAACTGGGTGTATAATGGACGGGGTGTATAATGGACGGGGTGTATAATGGACGGGGTGTATAATGGACGGGTGTATAATGAACTGGGTGTATAATGGACGGGGTTTATAATGGACGGGGTGTACAGAGGATGGAGTGTATAATGGATGGGACGTTTAATGGACGGGGTGCAGAATGGACGGGTGTATAATGGACGGGTGTATAATGAACAGGGTGTATAATGGACGGGGTGTATAATGGACGGGGTGTATAATGGACGGGTGTATAATGAACTGGGTGTAAAATGGACGGGGTTTATAATGGACGGGGTGTACAGTGGATGGAGTGTATAATGGATGGGACGTTTAATGGACGGGGTGCAGAATGGACGGGTGTATAATGGACGGGGTGTATAATGGACAGGGTGTATAATGAACTGGGTGTATAATGAACTGGGTGTATAATGGACAGGGTGTATAATGGACAGGGTGTATAATGGACGGGGTGTATAATGAACTGGGTGTATAATGGACAGGGTGTATCTTGGACGTGGTGTATAATGGACAGGGTGTATAATGGACGGGGTGTATAATGGAAAGGGTGTATAATGGACGGGGTGTATAATGAACTGGGTGTATAATGGACAGGGTGTATCTTGGACGTGGTGTATAATGGACAGGGTGTATAATGGACGGGGTGTATAATGGACAGGGTGTATAATGGACGGGGTGTATAAAGGACGGGTGTATAATGAACTGGGTGTATAATGGACGGGGTGTATAATGGACAGGGTGTATAATGGACGGGGTGTATAAAGGACGGGTGTATAATGAACTGGGTGTATAATGGACGGGGTGTATAATGGACGGGGTGTATAATGAACTGGGTGTATAATGGACTGGGTGTATAATGGACAGGGTGTATAATGGACAGGGTGTATAATGGACAGGGTGTATAATGGACAGGGTGTATCTTGGACGGGGTGTATAATGGACGGGGTGTATAATGGACGGGGTGTATAAAGGACGGGGTGTATAATGGACGGGGTGGACAGTGGATGGGGTGTACAATGGACGGGGTTTATAATGGACGGGGTGTATAATGGACAGGGTGTATAATGAACAGGGTGTATAATGGACAGGGTGTATAATGGACTGGGTGTATAATGGACTGGGTGTATAATGGACAGGGTGTATAATGGACTGGGTGTATAATGGACAGGGTGTATAATGGACAGGGTGTATAATGGACTGGGTGTATAATGGACTGGGTGTATAATGGACAGGGTGTATAATGGACTAGGGGTATAATGGACAGGGTGTATAATGGACGGGGTGTATAATGGACGGGGTGTATAATGAACAGGGTGTATAATGGACAGGGTGTATAATGGACTGGGTGTATAATGAACTGGGTGTATAATGGACTGGGTGTATAATGGACAGGGTGTATAATGGACGGGGTGTATAATGGACGGGGTGTATAATGGACGGGGTGTATAATGGACTGGGTGTATAATGGACAGGGTGTATAATGGACAGGGTGTATCTTGGACAGGGTGTATAATGGACGGGTGAAAATGAACTGGGTGTATAATGGACTGGGTGTATAATGGACAGGGTGTATAATGGACAGGGTGTATCTTGGAAAGGGTGTATAATGGACGGGTGTATAATGAACTGGGTGTATAATGGACTGGGTGTATAATGGACAGGGTGTATAATGGACGGGTGTATAATGGACAGGGTGTATCTTGGACAGGGTGTATAATGGACGGGTGTATAATGAACTGGGTGTATAATGGACGGGGTGTATAATGAACAGGGTGTATAATGGACGGGTGTATAATGGACAGGGTGTATAATGGACGGGTGTATAATGGACAGGGTGTATCTTGGACAGGGTGTATAATGGACGGGTGTATAATGAACTGGGTGTATAATGGACGGGGTGTATAATGAACAGGGTGTATAATGAACTGGGTGTATAATGGACTGGGTGTATAATGGACAGGGTGTATAATGAACTGGGTGTATAATGGACAGGGTGTATAATGAACTGGGTGTATAATGGACTGGGTGTATAATGGACAGGGTGTATAATGGACTGGGTGTATCTTGGACAGGGTGTATAATGGACGGGTGTATAATGGACTGGGTGTATAATGGACGGGTGTATAATGAACTGGGTGTATAATGGACAGGGTGTATAATGGACGTGTGTATAATGAACAGGGTGTATAATGAACAGGGTGTATAATGGACAGGGTGTATAATGGACAGGGTGTATAATGGACGGGTGTATAATGAACTGGGTGTATAATGGACTGGGTGTATAATGGACTGGGTGTATAATGGACGGGTGTATAATGAACAGGGTGTATAATGAACTGGGTGTATAATGGACAGGGTGTATAATGGACGGGGTGTATAATGGACGGGGTGTATAATGGACGGGGTGTATAATGAACAGGGTGTATAATGGACAGGGTGTATAATGGACTGGGTGTATAATGAACTGGGTGTATAATGGACTGGGTGTATAATGGACAGGGTGTATAATGGACGGGGTGTATAATGGACGGGGTGTATAATGGACGGGGTGTATAATGGACTGGGTGTATAATGGACAGGGTGTATAATGGACAGGGTGTATCTTGGACAGGGTGTATAATGGACGGGTGTATAATGAACTGGGTGTATAATGGACTGGGTGTATAATGGACAGGGTGTATAATGGAAAGGGTGTATCTTGGACAGGGTGTATAATGGACGGGTGTATAATGAACTGGGTGTATAATGGACTGGGTGTATAATGGACAGGGTGTATAATGGACGGGTGTATAATGGACAGGGTGTATCTTGGACAGGGTGTATAATGGACGGGTGTATAATGAACTGGGTGTATAATGGACGGGGTGTATAATGAACAGGGTGTATAATGGACGGGTGTATAATGGACAGGGTGTATAATGGACGGGTGTTTAATGGACAGGGTGTATCTTGGACAGGGTGTATAATGGACGGGTGTATAATGAACTGGGTGTATAATGGACGGGGTGTATAATGAACAGGGTGTATAATGGACGGGTGGAGAATGAACTGGGTGTATAATGGACTGGGTGTATAATGGACAGGGTGTATCTTGGACAGGGTGTATAATGGACGGGTGTATAATGGACTGGGTGTATAATGGACAGGGTGTATAATGGACAGGGTGTATAATGGACGGGTGTATAATGAACTAGGTGTATAATGGACTGGGTGTATAATGGACAGGGTGTATAATGGACTGGGTGTATCTTGGACAGGGTGTATAATGGACGGGTGTATAATGGACTGGGTGTATAATGGACAGGGTGTATAATGGACTGGGTGTATAATGGACAGGGTGTATAATGGACGGGTGTATAATGAACTGGGTGTATAATGGACTGGGTGTATAATGGACAGGGTGTATAATGGACTGGGTGTATCTTGGACAGGGTGTATAATGGACGGGTGTATAATGGACTGGGTGTATAATGGACGGGTGTATAATGAACTGGGTGTATAATGGACGGGGTGTATAATGGACGGGGTGTATAATGGACGGGGTGTATAATGGACGGGGTGTATAATGAACTGGGTGTATAATGGAATTGGTTTTTAATGGACGGGGTGTACAGAGGATGGAGTGTATAATGGATGGGACGTTTAATGGACGGGGTGCAGAATGGACGGGTGTATAATGGACGGGTGTATAATGAACAGGGTGTATAATGGACGGGGTGTATAATGGACGGGGTGTATAATGGACGGGTGTATAATGAACTGGGTGTAAAATGGACGGGGTTTATAATGGACGGGGTTTATAATGGACGGGGTGTACAGTGGATGGAGTGTATAATGGATGGGACGTTTAATGGACGGGGTGCAGAATGGACGGGTGTATAATGGACCGGGTGTATAATGAACTGGGTGTATAATGGACTGGGTGTATAATGGACAGGGTGTATAATGGACGGGGTGTATAATGAACTGGGTGTATAATGGACAGGGTGTATCTTGGACGTGGTGTATAATGGACAGGGTGTATAATGGAGGGGGTGTATAATGGACAGGGTGTATAATGGACGGGGTGTATAATGAACTGGGTGTATAATGGACAGGGTGTATCTTGGACGTCGTGTATAATGGACAGGGTGTATAATGGACGGGGTGTATAATGGACAGGGTGTATAATGGACGGGGTGTATAAAGGACGGGTGTATAATGAACTGGGTGTATAATGGACGGGGTGTATAATGGACAGGGTGTATAATGGACGGGGTGTATAAAGGACGGGTGTATAATGAACTGGGTGTATAATGGACGGGGTGTATAATGGACGGGGTGTATAATGGACGGGTGTATAATGGACAGGGTGTATCTTGGACAGGGTGTATAATGGACGGGTGTATAATGAACTGGGTGTATAATGGACGGGGTGTATAATGAACAGGGTGTATAATGAACTGGGTGTATAATGGACTGGGTGTATAATGGACAGGGTGTATAATGAACTGGGTGTATAATGGACAGGGTGTATAATGAACTGGGTGTATAATGGACTGGGTGTATAATGGACAGGGTGTATAATGGACTGGGTGTATCTTGGACAGGGTGTATAATGGACGGGTGTATAATGGACTGGGTGTATAATGGACGGGTGTATAATGAACTGGGTGTATAATGGACAGGGTGTATAATGGACGTGTGTATAATGAACAGGGTGTATAATGAACAGGGTGTATAATGGACAGGGTGTATAATGGACAGGGTGTATAATGGACGGGTGTATAATGAACTGGGTGTATAATGGACTGGGTGTATAATGGACTGGGTGTATAATGGACGGGTGTATAATGAACAGGGTGTATAATGAACTGGGTGTATAATGGACAGGGTGTATAATGGACGGGGTGTATAATGGACGGGGTGTATAATGGACGGGGTGTATAATGAACAGGGTGTATAATGGACAGGGTGTATAATGGACTGGGTGTATAATGAACTGGGTGTATAATGGACTGGGTGTATAATGGACAGGGTGTATAATGGACGGGGTGTATAATGGACGGGGTGTATAATGGACGGGGTGTATAATGGACTGGGTGTATAATGGACAGGGTGTATAATGGACAGGGTGTATCTTGGACAGGGTGTATAATGGACGGGTGTATAATGAACTGGGTGTATAATGGACTGGGTGTATAATGGACAGGGTGTATAATGGAAAGGGTGTATCTTGGACAGGGTGTATAATGGACGGGTGTATAATGAACTGGGTGTATAATGGACTGGGTGTATAATGGACAGGGTGTATAATGGACGGGTGTATAATGGACAGGGTGTATCTTGGACAGGGTGTATAATGGACGGGTGTATAATGAACTGGGTGTATAATGGACGGGGTGTATAATGAACAGGGTGTATAATGGACGGGTGTATAATGGACAGGGTGTATAATGGACGGGTGTTTAATGGACAGGGTGTATCTTGGACAGGGTGTATAATGGACGGGTGTATAATGAACTGGGTGTATAATGGACGGGGTGTATAATGAACAGGGTGTATAATGGACGGGTGGAGAATGAACTGGGTGTATAATGGACTGGGTGTATAATGGACAGGGTGTATCTTGGACAGGGTGTATAATGGACGGGTGTATAATGGACTGGGTGTATAATGGACAGGGTGTATAATGGACAGGGTGTATAATGGACGGGTGTATAATGAACTAGGTGTATAATGGACTGGGTGTATAATGGACAGGGTGTATAATGGACTGGGTGTATCTTGGACAGGGTGTATAATGGACGGGTGTATAATGGACTGGGTGTATAATGGACAGGGTGTATAATGGACTGGGTGTATAATGGACAGGGTGTATAATGGACGGGTGTATAATGAACTGGGTGTATAATGGACTGGGTGTATAATGGACAGGGTGTATAATGGACTGGGTGTATCTTGGACAGGGTGTATAATGGACGGGTGTATAATGGACTGGGTGTATAATGGACGGGTGTATAATGAACTGGGTGTATAATGGACGGGGTGTATAATGGACGGGGTGTATAATGGACGGGGTGTATAATGGACGGGGTGTATAATGAACTGGGTGTATAATGGAATTGGTTTTTAATGGACGGGGTGTACAGAGGATGGAGTGTATAATGGATGGGACGTTTAATGGACGGGGTGCAGAATGGACGGGTGTATAATGGACGGGTGTATAATGAACAGGGTGTATAATGGACGGGGTGTATAATGGACGGGGTGTATAATGGACGGGTGTATAATGAACTGGGTGTAAAATGGACGGGGTTTATAATGGACGGGGTTTATAATGGACGGGGTGTACAGTGGATGGAGTGTATAATGGATGGGACGTTTAATGGACGGGGTGCAGAATGGACGGGTGTATAATGGACCGGGTGTATAATGAACTGGGTGTATAATGGACTGGGTGTATAATGGACAGGGTGTATAATGGACGGGGTGTATAATGAACTGGGTGTATAATGGACAGGGTGTATCTTGGACGTGGTGTATAATGGACAGGGTGTATAATGGAGGGGGTGTATAATGGACAGGGTGTATAATGGACGGGGTGTATAATGAACTGGGTGTATAATGGACAGGGTGTATCTTGGACGTCGTGTATAATGGACAGGGTGTATAATGGACGGGGTGTATAATGGACAGGGTGTATAATGGACGGGGTGTATAAAGGACGGGTGTATAATGAACTGGGTGTATAATGGACGGGGTGTATAATGGACAGGGTGTATAATGGACGGGGTGTATAAAGGACGGGTGTATAATGAACTGGGTGTATAATGGACGGGGTGTATAATGGACGGGGTGTATAATGAACTGGGTGTATAATGGACTGGGTGTATAATGGACAGGGTGTATAATGGACAGGGTGTATAATGGACAGGGTGTATAATGGACAGGGTGTATCTTGGACGGGGTGTATAATGGACGGGGTGTATAATGGACGGGGTGTATAAAGGACGGGGTGTATAATGGACGGGGTGGACAGTGGATGGGGTGTATAATGGACGGGATTTATAATGGACGGGGTGTATAATGGACAGGGTGTATAATGAACAGGGTGTATAATGGACAGGGTGTATAATGGACTGGGTGTATAATGGACTGGGTGTATAATGGACAGGGTGTATAATGGACTGGGTGTATAATGGACAGGGTGTATAATGGACAGGGTGTATAATGGACAGGGTGTATAATGGACTGGGTGTATAATGGACTGGGTGTATAATGGACAGGGTGTATAATGGACTGGGTGTATAATGGACAGGGTGTATAATGGACGGGGTGTATAATGGACGGGGTGTATAATGAACAGGGTGTATAATGGACAGGGTGTATAATGGACTGGGTGTATAATGAACTGGGTGTATAATGGACTGGGTGTATAATGGACAGGGTGTATAATGGACGGGGTGTATAATGGACGGGGTGTATAATGGACAGGGTGTATCTTGGACAGGGTGTATAATGGACGGGTGAAAATGAACTGGGTGTATAATGGACTGGGTGTATAATGGACAGGGTGTATAATGGACAGGGTGTATCTTGGACAGGGTGTATAATGGACGGGTGTATAATGAACTGGGTGTATAATGGACTGGGTGTATAATGGACAGGGTGTATAATGGACGGGTGTATAATGGACAGGGTGTATCTTGGACAGGGTGTATAATGGACGGGTGTATAATGAACTGGGTGTATAATGGACGGGGTGTATAATGAACAGGGTGTATAATGGACGGGTGTATAATGGACAGGGTGTATAATGGACGGGTGTATAATGGACAGGGTGCATCTTGGACAGGGTGTATAATGGACGGGTGTATAATGAACTGGGTGTATAATGGACGGGGTGTATAATGAACAGGGTGTATAATGAACTGGGTGTATAATGGACTGGGTGTATAATGGACAGGGTGTATCTTGGACAGGGTGTATAATGGACGGGTGTATAATGGACTGGGTGTATAATGGACTGGGTGTACAATGGACAGGGTGTATAATGGACTGGGTGTATAATGGACAGGGTGTATAATGGACGGGTGTGTAATGAACTGGGTGTATAATGGACTGGGTGTATAATGGACAGGGTGTATAATGGACTGGGTGTATCTTGGACAGGGTGTATAATGGACGGGTGTATAATGGACTGGGTGTATAATGGACGGGTGTATAATGAACTGGGTGTATAATGGACAGGGTGTATAATGGACGGGTGTATAATGAACAGGGTGTATAATGAACAGGGTGTATAATGGACAGGGTGTATAATGGACGGGTGTATAATGAACTGGGTGTATAATGGACTGGGTGTATAATGGACTGGGTGTATAATGGACGGGTGTATAATGAACTGGGTGTATAATGAACAGGGTGTATAATGAACTGGGTGTATAATGGACAGGGTGTATAAAAGACGGGGTGTATAATGGACGGGGTGTATAATGGACGTGGTGTATAATGGACGGGGTGTATAATAAACAGGGTGTATAATGGACAGGGTGTATAATGGACTGGGTGTATAATGAACTGGGTGTATAATGGACTGGGTGTATAATGGACAGGGTGTATAATGGACGGGGTGTATAATGGACGGGGTGTATAATGGACGGGGTGTATAATGGACTGGGTGTATAATGGACAGGGTGTATAATGGACAGGGTGTATCTTGGACAGGGTGTATAATGGACGGGTGTATAATGAACTGGGTGTATAATGGACAGGGTGTATAATGGACAGGGTGTATCTTGGACAGGGTGTATAATGGACGGGTGTATAATGAACTGGGTGTATAATGGACTGGGTGTATAATGGACAGGGTGTATAATGGACGGGTGTATAATGGACAGGGTGTATCTTGGACAGGGTGTATAATGGACGGGTGTATAATGAACTGGGTGTATAATGGACGGGGTGTATAATGAACAGGGTGTATAATGGACGGGTGTATAATGGACAGGGTGTATAATGGACGGGTGTATAATGGACAGGGTGTATCTTGGACAGGGTGTATAATGGACGGGTGTATAATGAACTGGGTGTATAATGGACGGGGTGTATAATGAACAGGGTGTATAATGGACGGGTGTATAATGAACTGGGTGTATAATGGATTGGGTGTATAATGGACAGGGTGTATCTTGGACAGGGTGTATAATGGACGGGTGTATAATGGACTGGGTGTATAATGGACAGGGTGTATAATGGACAGGGTGTATAATGGACGGGTGTATAATGAACTGGGTGTATAATGGACTGGGTGTATAATGGACAGGGTGTATAATGGACTGGGTGTATCTTGGACAGGGTGTATAATGGACGGGTGTATAATGGACTGGGTGTACAATGGACAGGGTGTATAATGGACTGGGTGTATAATGAACTGGGTGTATAATGAACTGGGTGTATAATGGACTGGGTGTATAATGGACAGGGTGTATAATGGACTGGGTGTATCTTGGACAGGGTGTATAATGGACGGGTGTATAATGGACTGGGTGTATAATGGACGGGTGGAAAATGGACTGGGTGTATAATGGACGGGTGTATAATGAACTGGGTGTATAATGGACAGGGTGTATAATGGACGGGTGTATAATGAACTGGGTGTATAATGAACAGGGTGTATAATGAACAGGGTGTATAATGGACAGGGTGTATAATGGACGGGTGTATAATGAACTGGGTGTATAATGGACTGGGTGTATAATAGGCTGGGTGTATAATGGACGGGTGTATAATGAACTGGGTGTATAATGAACAGGGTGTATAATGAACTGGGTGTATAATGGACGGGGTGTATAATGGACTGGGTGTATAATGAACTGGGTGTATAATGGACTGGGTGTATAATGGACGGGTATATAATGAACTGGGTGTATAATGAACAGGGTGTATAATGGACTGGGTGTATAATGAACTGGGTGTATAATGGACTGGGTGTATAATGGACGGGTGTATAATGAACTGGGTGTATAATGGACTGGGTGTATAATGGACGGGTGTATAATGAACTGGGTGTATAATGAACAGGGTGTATAATGGACGGGTGTATAATGAACTGGGTGTATAATGGACGGGGTGTATAATGGACTGGGTGTATAATGGACGGGTGTATAATGAACTGGGTGTATAATGAACTGGGTGTATAATGAACAGGGTGTATAATGGACAGGGTGTATAATGGACGGGTGTATAATGAACTGGGTGTATAATGGACGGGGTGTATAATGGACTGGGTGTATAATGGACGGGTGTATAATGGACTGGGTGTATAATGGACGGGTGTATAATGAACTGGGTGTATAATGAACAGGGTGTATAATGGACTGGGTGTATAATGAACAGGGTGTATAATGGACTGGGTGTATAATGGACGGGTGTATAATGAACTGGGTGTATAATGGACGGGTGTATAATGAACAGGGTGTATAATGGACTGGGTGTATAATGAACAGGGTGTATAATGGACTGGGTGTATAATGGACTGGGTGTATAATGGACGGGTGTATAATGAACTGGGTGTATAATGGACTGGGTGTAGATTGGACGGGTGTATAATGAACTGGGTGTATAATGGACGGGGTGTATAATGGACGGGTGTATAATGAACTGGGTGTATAATGGACGGGTGTATAATGGACAGGGTGTATAATGGACTGGGGGTATAATGGACGGGTGTATAATGAACTGGGTGTATAATGGACGGGTGTATAATGGACTGGGTGTATAATGAACTGGGTGTATAATGGACGGGTGTATAATGGACAGGGTGTATAATGGACTGGGTGTATAATGGACGGGTGTATAATGAACTGGGTGTATAATGGACGGGTGTATAATGGACTGGGTGTATAATGGACGGGTGTATAATGGACAGGCTGTATAATGGACTGGGTGTATAATGGAGGGGTGTATAATGAACTGGGTGTATAATGGACGGGTGTATAATGGACGGGTGTATAATGAACTGGGTGTATAATGAACAGGGTGTATAATGGACTGGGTGTATAATGGACGGGTGTATAATGAACTGGGTGTATAATGGACAGGGTGTATAATGGACTGGGTGTATAATGGACTGGGTGTATAATGGACGGGTGTATAATGAACTGGGTGTATAATGGACGGGTGTATAATGAACTGGGTGTATAATGAACAGGGTGTATAATGGACGGGTGTATAATGGACGGGTGTATAATGGACTGGGTGTATCTTGGACAGGGTGTATAATGGACGGGTGTATAATGAACTGGGTGTATAATGGACTGGGTGTATAATGGACAGGGTGTATCTTGGACAGGGTGTATAATGGACGGGTGTATAATGGACTGGGTGTATCTTGGACAGGGTGTATAATGGACGGGTGTATAATGAACTGGGTGTATAATGGACTGGGTGTATAATGGACAGGGTGTATCTTGGACAGGGTGTATAATGGACGGGTGTATAATGGACTGGGTGTATAATGGACGGGTGTATAATGGACTGGGTGTATCTTGGACAGGGTGTATAATGGACGGGTGTATAATGAACTGGGTGTATAATGAACTGGGTGTATAATGGACTGGGTGTATAATGGACAGGGTGTATCTTGGACAGGGTGTATAATGGACGGGTGTATAATGGACTGGGTGTATCTTGGACAGGGTGTATAATGGACGGGTGTATAATGAACTGGGTGTATAATGGACTGGGTGTATAATGGACAGGGTGTATCTTGGACAGGGTGTATAATGGACGGGTGTATAATGGACTGGGTGTATCTTGGACAGGGTGTATAATGGACGGGTGTATAATGAACTGGGTGTATAATGGACTGGGTGTATAATGGACAGGGTGTATCTTGGACAGGGTGTATAATGGACGGGTGTATAATGGACAGGGTGTATAATGGACGGGTGTATAATGAACTGGGTGTATAATGAACTGGGTGTATAATGGACGGGGTGTATAATGGACGGGGTGTATAATGGACGGGGTGTATAATGGACGGGGTGTATAATGGACAGGGTGTATCTTGGACGGGTGTATAATGGACGGGTGTATAATGAACTGGGTGTATAATGGACAGGGTGTATAATGGACGGGGTGTATAATGAACTGGGTGTATAATGCACAGGGTGTATAATGGACGGGTGTATAATGGACAGGGTGTATAATGGACTGGGTGTATAATGGACGGGTGTATAATGGACAGGGTGTATAATGGACTGGGTGTATAATGGACAGGGTGTATCTTGGACAGGGTGTATAATGGACGGGTGTATAATGAACTGGGTGTATCTTGGACAGGGTGTATAATGAACTGGGTGTATAATGGACGGGGTGTATCTTGGACAGGGTGTATAATGGACGGGTGTATAATGGACAGGGTGTATAATGGACTGGGTATATAATGGACGGGTGTATAATGGACAGGGTGTATAATGGACAGGGTGTATAATGGACGGGGTGTATAATGGACAGGGTGTATAATGGACGGGTGTATAATGAACTGGGTGTATCTTGGACAGGGTGTATAATGAACAGGGTGTATAATGGACTGGGTGTATAATGGACAGGGTGTATAATGGACAGGGTGTATAATGGACTGGGTGTATAATGGACAGGGTGTATCTTGGACAGGGTGTATAATGGACGGGTGTATAATGGACTGGGTGTATAATGAACTGGGTGTATCTTGGACAGGGTGTATAATGGACAGGGTGTATAATGGACAGGGTGTATAATGGACAGGGTGTATAATGGACGGGTGTATCTTGGACAGGGTGTATAATGGACAGGGTGTATAATGGACAGGGTGTATAATGAACAGGGTGTATAATGGACAGGGTGTATAATGGACTGGGTGTATAATGAACTGGGTGTATCTTGGACAGGGTGTATAATGGACAGGGTGTATAATGGACAGGGTGTATAATGGACGGGTGTATCTTGGACAGGGTGTATCTTGGACAGGGTGTATCTTGGACAGGGTGTATAATGGACGGGTGTATAATGAACTGGGTGTATATTGAACAGGGTGTATAATGGACGGGGTGTATCTTGGACAGGGTGTATAATGGACGGGGTGTATAATGGACGGGGTGGATCTTGGACAGGGTGTATAATGGACAGGGTGTATAATGGACTGGGTGTATAATGAACGGGGTGTATAATGGACGGGGTGTATCTTGGACAGGGTGTATAATGGACGGGGTGTATAATGGACGGGGTGTATCTTGGACAGGGTGTATCTTGGACAGGGTGTATAATGGACAGGGTGTATCTTGGACAGGGTGTATAATGGACAGGGTGTATAATGGACAGGGTGTATCTTGGACAGGGTGTATCTTGGACAGGGTGTATAATGGACAGGGTGTATCTTGGACAGGGTGTATAATGGACGGGTGTATAATGAACTGGGTGTATAATGAACAGGGTGTATAATGGACGGGGTGTATCTTGGACAGGGTGTATAATGGACGGGGTGTATAATGAACAGGGTGTATAATGGACGGGGTGTATAATGGACGGGGTGTATAATGGAAGGGGTGTATAATGAACAGGGTGTATAATGGACTGGGTGTATAATGGACTGGGTGTATAATGGACAGGGTGTATAATGGACGGGTGTATAATGGACAGGGTGTATAATGAACAGGGTGTATAATGGACTGGGTGTATAATGGACAGGGTGTATCATGGACGGGTGTATAATGGACTGGGTGTATCTTGGACAGGGTGTATAATGGACGGGTGTATAATGAACTGGGTGTATAATGGACTGGGTGTATAATGGACAGGGTGTATCTTGGACAGGGTGTATAATGGACGGGTGTATAATGGACAGGGTGTATAATGGACGGGTGTATAATGAACTGGGTGTATAATGAACTGGGTGTATAATGAACTGGGTGTATAATGGACGGGGTGTATAATGGACGGGGTGTATAATGGACAGGGTGTATCTTGGACAGGGTGTATAATGGACGGGTGTATAATGGACGGGTGTATAATGAACTGGGTGTATAATGGACAGGGTGTATAATGGACGGGGTGTATAATGAACTGGGTGTATAATGCACAGGGTGTATAATGGACAGGTGTATAATGGACAGGGTGTATAATGGACTGGGTGTATAATGGACGGGTGTATAATGGACAGGGTGTATAATGGACAGGGTGTATAATGGACTGGGTGTATAATGGACAGGGTGTATCTTGGACAGGGTGTATAATGGACGGGTGTATAATGAACTGGGTGTATCTTGGACAGGGTGTATAATGAACTGGGTGTATAATGGACGGGGTGTATCTTGGACAGGGTGTATAATGGACGGGTGTATAATGGACAGGGTGTATAATGGACTGGGTATATAATGGACGGGTGTATAATGGACAGGGTGTATAATGGACAGGGTGTATAATGGACTGGGTATATAATGAACAGGGTGTATAATGAACTGGGTGTATAATGAACAGGGTGTATAATGGACTGGGTGTATAATGGACGGGTGTATAATGGACTGGGTGTATCTTGGACAGGGTGTATAATGGACGGGTGTATAATGAACTGGGTGTATAATGGACTGGGTGTATAATGGACAGGGTGTATCTTGGACAGGGTGTATAATGGACGGGTGTATAATGGACTGGGTGTATCTTGGACAGGGTGTATAATGGACGGGTGTATAATGAACTGGGTGTATAATGGACGGGTGTATAATGAACTGGGTGTATAATGAACTGGGTGTATAATGAACTGGGTGTATAATGGACTGGGTGTATAATGGACAGGGTGTATCTTGGACAGGGTGTATAATGGACGGGTGTATAATGGACTGGGTGTATCTTGGACAGGGTGTATAATGGACGGGTGTATAATGAACTGGGTGTATAATGGACTGGGTGTATAATGGACAGGGTGTATCTTGGACAGGGTGTATAATGGACGGGTGTATAATGGACTGGGTGTATCTTGGACAGGGTGTATAATGGACGGGTGTATAATGAACTGGGTGTATAATGGACTGGGTGTATAATGGACAGGGTGTATCTTGGACAGGGTGTATAATGGACGGGTGTATAATGGACAGGGTGTATAATGGACGGGTGTATAATGAACTGGGTGTATAATGAACTGGGTGTATAATGGACGGGGTGTATAATGGACGGGGTGTATAATGGACGGGGTGTATAATGGACAGGGTGTATCTTGGACGGGTGTATAATGGACGGGTGTATAATGAACTGGGTGTATAATGGACAGGGTGTATAATGGACGGGGTGTATAATGAACTGGGTGTATAATGCACAGGGTGTATAATGGACGGGTGTATAATGGACAGGGTGTATAATGGACTGGGTGTATAATGGACGGGTGTATAATGGACAGGGTGTATAATGGACTGGGTGTATAATGGACAGGGTGTATCTTGGACAGGGTGTATAATGGACGGGTGTATAATGGACAGGGTGTATAATGGACTGGGTATATAATGGACGGGTGTATAATGGACAGGGTGTATAATGGACAGGGTGTATAATGGACTGGGTATATAATGAACAGGGTGTATAATGAACAGGGTGTATAATGGACTGGGTGTATAATGGACAGGGTGTATCTTGGACAGGGTGTATAATGGACGGGTGTATAATGGACAGGGTGTATAATGGACTGGGTGTATAATGGACGGGTGTATAATGGACAGGGTGTATAATGGACAGGGTGTATAATGGACAGGGTGTATAATGGACAGGGTGTATAATGGACAGGGTGTATCTTGGACAGGGTGTATAATGGACGGGGTGTATAATGGACAGGGTGTATAATGGACGGGTGTATAATGAACTGGGTGTATCTTGGACAGGGTGTATAATGAACAGGGTGTATAATGGACTGGGTGTATAATGGACAGGGTGTATAATGGACAGGGTGTATAATGGACTGGGTGTATAATGGACAGGGTGTATCTTGGACAGGGTGTATAATGGACGGGTGTATAATGGACTGGGTGTATAATGAACTGGGTGTATCTTGGACAGGGTGTATAATGGACAGGGTGTATAATGGACAGGGTGTATAATGGACAGGGTGTATAATGGACGGGTGTATCTTGGACAGGGTGTATAATGGACAGGGTGTATAATGGACAGGGTGTATAATGAACAGGGTGTATAATGGACAGGGTGTATAATGGACTGGGTGTATAATGAACTGGGTGTATCTTGGACAGGGTGTATAATGGACAGGGTGTATAATGGACAGGGTGTATAATGGACGGGTGTATCTTGGACAGGGTGTATCTTGGACAGGGTGTATCTTGGACAGGGTGTATAATGGACGGGTGTATAATGAACTGGGTGTATATTGAACAGGGTGTATAATGGACGGGGTGTATCTTGGACAGGGTGTATAATGGACGGGGTGTATAATGGACGGGGTGGATCTTGGACAGGGTGTATAATGGACAGGGTGTATAATGGACTGGGTGTATAATGAACGGGGTGTATAATGGACGGGGTGTATCTTGGACAGGGTGTATAATGGACGGGGTGTGTAATGGACGGGGTGTATCTTGGACAGGGTGTATCTTGGACAGGGTGTATAATGGACAGGGTGTATCTTGGACAGGGTGTATAATGGACAGGGTGTATAATGGACAGGGTGTATCTTGGACAGGGTGTATCTTGGACAGGGTGTATAATGGACAGGGTGTATCTTGGACAGGGTGTATAATGGACGGGTGTATAATGAACTGGGTGTATAATGAACAGGGTGTATAATGGACGGGGTGTATCTTGGACAGGGTGTATAATGGACGGGGTGTATAATGAACAGGGTGTATAATGGACGGGGTGTATAATGGACGGGGTGTATAATGGAAGGGGTGTATAATGAACAGGGTGTATAATGGACTGGGTGTATAATGGACTGGGTGTATAATGGACAGGGTGTATAATGGACGGGTGTATAATGGACAGGGTGTATAATGAACAGGGTGTATAATGGACTGGGTGTATAATGGACAGGGTGTATCATGGACGGGTGTATAATGGACTGGGTGTATCTTGGACAGGGTGTATAATGGACGGGTGTATAATGAACTGGGTGTATAATGGACTGGGTGTATAATGGACAGGGTGTATCTTGGACAGGGTGTATAATGGACGGGTGTATAATGGACAGGGTGTATAATGGACGGGTGTATAATGAACTGGGTGTATAATGAACTGGGTGTATAATGAACTGGGTGTATAATGGACGGGGTGTATAATGGACGGGGTGTATAATGGACAGGGTGTATCTTGGACAGGGTGTATAATGGACGGGTGTATAATGGACGGGTGTATAATGAACTGGGTGTATAATGGACAGGGTGTATAATGGACGGGGTGTATAATGAACTGGGTGTATAATGCACAGGGTGTATAATGGACAGGTGTATAATGGACAGGGTGTATAATGGACTGGGTGTATAATGGACGGGTGTATAATGGACAGGGTGTATAATGGACGGGGTGTATAATGGACTGGGTGTATAATGGACAGGGTGTATCTTGGACAGGGTGTATAATGGACGGGTGTATAATGAACTGGGTGTATCTTGGACAGGGTGTATAATGAACTGGGTGTATAATGGACGGGGTGTATCTTGGACAGGGTGTATAATGGACGGGTGTATAATGGACAGGGTGTATAATGGACTGGGTATATAATGGACGGGTGTATAATGGACAGGGTGTATAATGGACAGGGTGTATAATGGACTGGGTATATAATGAACAGGGTGTATAATGAACTGGGTGTATAATGAACAGGGTGTATAATGGACTGGGTGTATAATGGACGGGTGTATAATGGACTGGGTGTATCTTGGACAGGGTGTATAATGGACGGGTGTATAATGAACTGGGTGTATAATGGACTGGGTGTATAATGGACAGGGTGTATCTTGGACAGGGTGTATAATGGACGGGTGTATAATGGACTGGGTGTATCTTGGACAGGGTGTATAATGGACGGGTGTATAATGAACTGGGTGTATAATGGACTGGGTGTCTAATGGACAGGGTGTATATTGGACAGGGTGTATAATGGACGGGTGTATAATGGACTGGGTGTATAATGGACGGGTGTATAATGGACTGGGTGTATCTTGGACAGGGTGTATAATGGACGGGTGTATAATGAACTGGGTGTATAATGAACTGGGTGTATAATGGACTGGGTGTATAATGGACAGGGTGTATCTTGGACAGGGTGTATAATGGACGGGTGTATAATGGACTGGGTGTATCTTGGACAGGGTGTATAATGGACGGGTGTATAATGAACTGGGTGTATAATGGACTGGGTGTATAATGGACAGGGTGTATCTTGGACAGGGTGTATAATGGACGGGTGTATAATGGACTGGGTGTATCTTGGACAGGGTGTATAATGGACGGGTGTATAATGAACTGGGTGTATAATGGACTGGGTGTATAATGGACAGGGTGTATCTTGGACAGGGTGTATAATGGACGGGTGTATAATGGACAGGGTGTATAATGGACGGGTGTATAATGAACTGGGTGTATAATGAACTGGGTGTATAATGGACGGGGTGTATAATGGACGGGGTGTATAATGGACAGGGTGTATCTTGGACAGGGTGTATAATGGACGGGTGTATAATGGACGGGTGTATAATGAACTGGGTGTATAATGGACAGGGTGTATAATGGACGGGGTGTATAATGAACTGGGTGTATAATGCACAGGGTGTATAATGGACGGGTGTATAATGGACAGGGTGTATAATGGACTGGGTGTATAATGGACGGGTGTATAATGGACAGGGTGTATAATGGACTGGGTGTATAATGGACAGGGTGTATCTTGGACAGGGTGTATAATGGACGGGTGTATAATGAACTGGGTGTATCTTGGACAGGGTGTATAATGAACTGGGTGTATAATGGACGGGGTGTATCTTGGACAGGGTGTATAATGGACGGGTGTATAATGGACAGGGTGTATAATGGACTGGGTATATAATGGACGGGTGTATAATGGACAGGGTGTATAATGGACAGGGTGTATAATGGACTGGGTATATAATGAACAGGGTGTATAATGAACAGGGTGTATAATGGACTGGGTGTATAATGGACAGGGTGTATCTTGGACAGGGTGTATAATGGACGGGTGTATCATGGACAGGGTGTATAATGGACTGGGTGTATAATGGACGGGTGTATAATGGACAGGGTGTATAATGGACAGGGTGTATAATGGACAGGGTGTATAATGGACAGGGTGTATAATGGACAGGGTGTATAATGGACGGGGTGTATAATGGACAGGGTGTATAATGGACGGGTGTATAATGAACTGGGTGTATCTTGGACAGGGTGTATAATGAACAGGGTGTATAATGGACTGGGTGTATAATGGACAGGGTGTATAATGGACAGGGTGTATAATGGACTGGGTGTATAATGGACAGGGTGTATCTTGGACAGGGTGTATAATGGACGGGTGTATAATGGACTGGGTGTATAATGAACTGGGTGTATCTTGGACAGGGTGTATAATGGACAGGGTGTATAATGGACAGGGTGTATAATGGACAGGGTGTATAATGGACGGGTGTATCTTGGACAGGGTGTATAATGGACAGGGTGTATAATGGACAGGGTGTATAATGAACAGGGTGTATAATGGACAGGGTGTATAATGGACTGGGTGTATAATGAACTGGGTGTATCTTGGACAGGGTGTATAATGGACAGGGTGTATAATGGACAGGGTGTATAATGGACGGGTGTATCTTGGACAGGGTGTATCTTGGACAGGGTGTATCTTGGACAGGGTGTATAATGGACGGGTGTATAATGAACTGGGTGTATATTGAACAGGGTGTATAATGGACGGGGTGTATCTTGGACAGGGTGTATAATGGACGGGGTGTATAAAGGACGGGGTGGATCTTGGACAGGGTGTATAATGGACTGGGTGTATAATGAACGGGGTGTATAATGGACGGGGTGTATCTTGGACAGGGTGTATAATGGACGGGGTGTATAATGGACGGGGTGTATCTTGGACAGGGTGTATCTTGGACAGGGTGTATAATGGACAGGGTGTATCTTGGACATGGTGTATAATGGACAGGGTGTATAATGGACAGGGTGTATCTTGGACAGGGTGTATCTTGGACAGGGTGTATCTTGGACAGGGTGTATAATGGACGGGTGTATAATGAACTGGGTGTATAATGAACAGGGTGTATAATGGACGGGGTGTATCTTGGACAGGGTGTATAATGGACGGGGTGTATAATGAACAGGGTGTATAATGGACGGGGTGTATAATGGACGGGGTATATAATGAACAGGGTGTATAATGGACTGGGTGTATAATGGACTGGGTGTATAATGGACAGGGTGTATAATGGACGGGTGTATAATGGACAGGGTGTATAATGAACAGGGTGTATAATGGACTGGGTGTATAATGGACAGGGTGTATCATGGACGGGTGTATAATGGACTGGGTGTATCTTGGACAGGGTGTAGAATGGACGGGTGTATAATGAACTGGGTGTATAATGGACTGGGTGTATAATGGACAGGGTGTATCTTGGACAGGGTGTATAATGGACGGGTGTATAATGGACAGGGTGTATAATGGACGGGTGTATAATGAACTGGGTGTATAATGAACTGGGTGTATAATGGACGGGGTGTATAATGGACGGGGTGTATAATGGACAGGGTGTATCTTGGACAGGGTGTATAATGGACGGGTGTATAATGGACGGGTGTATAATGAACTGGGTGTATAATGGACGGGGTGTATAATGAACTGGGTGTATAATGCACAGGGTGTATAATGGACAGGTGTATAATGGACAGGGTGTATAATGGACTGGGTGTATAATGGACGGGTGTATAATGGACAGGGTGTATAATGGACAGGGTGTATAATGGACTGGGTGTATAATGGACAGGGTGTATCTTGGACAGGGTGTATAATGGACGGGTGTATAATGAACTGGGTGTATCTTGGACAGGGTGTATAATGAACTGGGTGTATAATGGACGGGGTGTATCTTGGACAGGGTGTATAATGGACGGGTGTATAATGGACAGGGTGTATAATGGACTGGGTATATAATGGACGGGTGTATAATGGACAGGGTGTATAATGGACAGGGTGTATAATGGACTGGGTATATAATGAACAGGGTGTATAATGAACAGGGTGTATAATGAACAGGGTGTATAATGGACTGGGTGTATAATGGACAGGGTGTATCTTGGACAGGGTGTATAATGGACGGGTGTATAATGGACAGGGTGTATAATGGACTGGGTGTATAATGGACGGGTGTATAATGGACAGGGTGTATAATGGACAGGGTGTATAATGGACAGGGTGTATCTTGGACAGGGTGTATAATGGACGGGGTGTATAATGGACAGGGTGTATAATGGACGGGTGTATAATGAACTGGGTGTATCTTGGACAGGGTGTATAATGAACAGGGTGTATAATGGACTGGGTGTATAATGGACAGGGTGTATAATGGACAGGGTGTATAATGGACTGGGTGTATAATGGACAGGGTGTATCTTGGACAGGGTGTATAATGGACGGGTGTATAATGGACTGGGTGTATAATGAACTGGGTGTATCTTGGACAGGGTGTATAATGGACAGGGTGTATAATGGACAGGGTGTATAATGGACGGGTGTATCTTGGACAGGGTGTATAATGGACAGGGTGTATAATGGACAGGGTGTATAATGAACAGGGTGTATAATGGACAGGGTGTATAATGGACTGGGTGTATAATGAACTGGGTGTATCTTGGACAGGGTGTATAATGGACAGGGTGTATAATGGACAGGGTGTATAATGGACGGGTGTATCTTGGACAGGGTGTATCTTGGACAGGGTGTATCTTGGACAGGGTGTATAATGGACGGGTGTATAATGAACTGGGTGTATATTGAACAGGGTGTATAATGGACGGGGTGTATCTTGGACAGGGTGTATCATGGACGGGGTGTATAATGGACGGGGTGGATCTTGGACAGGGTGTATAATGGACAGGGTGTATAATGGACTGGGTGTATAATGAACGGGGTGTATAATGGACGGGGTGTATCTTGGACAGGGTGTATAATGGACGGGGTGTATAATGGACGGGGTGTATCTTGGACAGGGTGTATCTTGGACAGGGTGTATCATGGACAGGGTGTATCTTGGACAGGGTGTATAATGGACAGGGTGTATAATGGACAGGGTGTATCTTGGACAGGGTGTATCTTGGACAGGGTGTATAATGGACAGGGTGTATCTTGGACAGGGTGTATAATGGACGGGTGTATAATGAACTGGGTGTATAATGAACAGGGTGTATAATGGACGGGGTGTATCTTGGACAGGGTGTATAATGGACGGGGTGTATAATGAACGGGGTGTATAATGGACGGGGTGTATAATGGACGGGGTGTATAATGGACGGGGTGTATAATGAACAGGGTGTATAATGGACTGGGTGTATAATGGACTGGGTGTATAATGGACAGGGTGTATAATGGACGGGTGTATAATGGACAGGGTGTATAATGAACAGGGTGTATAATGGACTGGGTGTATAATGGACAGGGTGTATCATGGACGGGTGTATAATGAACAGGGTGTATAATGGACTGGGTGTATAATGGACTGGGTGTATAATGGACAGGGTGTATAATGGACGGGTGTATAATGGACAGGGTGTATAATGGACAGGATGTATAATGGGCGGGATGAATGATGGACGGGGTGTATAATGGACAGGGTGTATAATGAACTGGGTGTATAATGGACAGGATGTATAATGGACGGGGTGTATAATGGACAGGATGTATAATGGGCGGGATGAATGATGGACGGGGTGTATAATGGACGGGGTGTATAATGGACTGGGTGTATAATGGACAGGGTGTATAATTAACAGGGTGTATAATGGACAGGATGTATAATGGGCGGGATGAATGATGGACGGGGTGTATAATGGACAGGGTGTATAATGAACTGGGTGTATAATGGACAGGGTGTATAATGAACAGGGTGTATAATGGACAGGGTGTGTAATGAACAGGGTGTATAATGGACAGGGTGTATAATGAACAGGATGTATAATGGGCGGGATGAATGATGGACGGGGTGTATAATGGACAGGGTGTATAATGAACAGGATGTATAATGGGCGGGATGAATGATGGACGGGGTGTATAATGGACAGGGTGTATAATGAACAGGATGTATAATGGGCGGGATGAATGATGGACGGGGTGTATAATGGACTGGGTGTATAATGGACAGGGTGTATAATGGACGGGGTGTATAATGGACAGGGTGTATAATGGATAGGGTGTATAATGGACAGGGTGTATAATGGACTGGGTGTATAATGGACAGGGTGTATAATGGACTGGGTGTATAATGGACAGGGTGTATAATGGACAGGGTGTATAATGGACTGGGTGTATAATGAACAGGATGTATAATGGGCGGGATGAATGATGGACGGGGTGTATAATGGACGGGGTGTATAATGGACTGGGTGTATAATGGACAGAGTGTATAATGGACTGGGTGTATAATGGACAGGGTGTATAATGGACAGGGTGTGTAATGGACTGGGTGTATAATGGACAGGGTGTATAATGGACTTGGTGTATAATGGACAGGGTGTATAATGGACTGGGTGTATAATGGACTGGGTGTATAATGGACAGGGTGTATAATGGACAGGGTGTATAATGGACTGGGTGTATAATGGACTGGGTGTATAATGGACAGGGTGTATAATGGACTGGGTGTATAATGGACGGGGTGTATAATGGACGGGGTGTATAATGGACAGGATGTATAATGGGCGGGATGAATGATGGACAGGGTGTATAATGGACGGGGTGTATAATGGACAGGATGTATAATGGGCGGGATGAATGATGGACAGGGTGTATAATGGACGGGGTGTATAATGGACGGGATGTATAATGGACGGGGTGTATAATGGACAGGATGTATAATGGGCGGGATGAATGATGGACGGGGTGTATAATGGACGGGGTGTATAATGGACTGGGTGTATAATGGCAGATCCCTTCAGGAAACACTTCTTCACAGGAAGGACAGCTGACTGTTGAGGCTAGGGGTGATCTGAAGATTTCAAATCTGTGATTAATAGATTTTTGTTAGGCAAGTGTATTAAGGGATAGATCGAAATCCCACAACCAACGGTTGCTCTGCAGTCCTGCCACATCCAGTCGTGAGTGGTGGTGGACAATTAAACAACTAACTGGAATGATGGGGGAGCCCAGCACATCAGTGCAACAATCTTCAGCCAGAAGAATCTCGGTCTCCTCCTGACGTCCCCAGCATCACAGATGCCAGACTTCAGCCAATTCGCTTCACTCTGCGTGATATCAAGAAACAACTGAAGGCACTGGATACTTCAAAGGCTATGGGCCCTGACAATATCCTAGCAATAGTACTGAAGACATGTGCTCCAGAACTTGCCGCGCCCATAGCCAAGCTGTTCCAGTACAGCTACAACACTGGCAACTACCTGTCAATGCGGAAAATTGCCCAGGTATGTCCTGTACACAAAAAGCAGGACAAGTCCAACTCGGTCAATTACCGCCCCATCAGTCTACTCTCGATCATCTGTAAAGTGATGGAAGGTGTCATTGACAGTGATATTAAGCGGCATTTGCTCAGCAAAAACTTGCTCAGTTTGGGTTCTGCCAGGGACACTCAGCTCCAGACCTCATTACAGCCTTGGTTCAAACATGGACAAAAGAGCTGAACTCAAGAGGTGAGGTGAGAGTGACTGCCCTTGACATCAAGGCAGCATTTGACCGAGTATGGAATCAAGGACCCCTAGCAAAACTGGAGTCAATGAGAATCAGGGGCAAATTCTCCACTGGTTGAAGTCACACCTAGTGCAAAGGAAGATGGTTGTGGTTGTTGTAAGTCAATCATCTCGGCACCAGGACATCACTGCAGGAGTTCTTCAGGGAAGTGTCCTTGGCCCAGCCATCTTCAGCTGCTTCATCAATCTTTCTTCAATCATAAGATCAGAAGTGGGGATGTTCGCTGATGATTGCACAATGTTCAGCACCATTCGTGACTCCTCAGATACTGAAGCAGTCCATGTAGAAATGCTGCAAGACCTGGACAATATCCAGGCTTGGGCTGATAAGTGGCAAGTAACATTCACGCCACACAAATGCCAGGCAATGACCATCTCCAACAAGAGAGAATCTAACCATCTCCTTTGACATTCAATGGCATTACCATCACTGAATCCCCCACTATCAACATCCTAGGGGCTAACATTGACCAGAAACTGAACTGCAGTAGCCATATCAATACCGTGGCTACAAGAGCAGGTCAGAGGCTAGGAATCCTGCGGCGAGTAAGGAAAGGGTAGGGCCTATCAAGAGATGTACAAGGCAACTTATGCGTGGATGAAGAAGATGTGGGTAGGCTTCTTAATGAGTCTTTGTCTTCCTAAAGGAGAGGGTTGATGCAGACATTGTATTTAAAGAGGAGGAGTGTGCAATATTAGATACGATGAGCATAATAAGAGAGGAAGTACTAGAGGAGATGACATCCTTGAAAGTGGATAAATCACCAGGGCCGGATGGATTTCATCCAAGGTTGTTAGAGGAAACCAGGGAGGAAACAGCGGATGTGCTGAGGATCATCTTCAAATCCTCACTGGATACGGGTGAGGTACCAATGCATTGGAAGTCTGCGAACGTTGTACCATTGTTTAAAAAGGGTGCGCGAGATAGGCCAAATAATTATAGGCCGGTCAGTCTGACCTCGGTGGTGGGTAAATTATTGGAATCAATTCTGAGGTACAGGATAAGCTGCCACTTAGAAAGGCACAGATTAATCAGGGATAGTCAGCATAGATTTGTTAAGAGAAGGTCATGTCTTACTAACTTGATTGAGTTTTTTGAGGAAGTAACAAGGAGGATTGATGAGGGTAGTGCAGTGAATGTGGTTTACATGGATTTTAGTAAGGCATTTGACAAGGGCCCACATGGCAGACTGGTCAGAAAAATGAAAGCCCATGTGGCAGGTTGGATCCAAAATTGGCTCAGTGACAGGAAACATAGAGACATAGAAAAATAGGAGCAGGACTACGCCATTTGGCCCTTCTGGCCTGCTCCGCCATGCAATATGATCATGGATGATCATCCAAACTCAATAACCTGTTCCCGCTTTCTCCCGTATCCCTTGATCCCTTTAGCCCTAAGAACTATATTTAACTCTTTCTTGAATATATTTAATGATTTGTCCTCAACTGCTTTCCATGGTAGAGAATTCCACAGGTTCACCACTCTCTGGGTGAAGAAATCTCTCCTCATCTCAGTCCTAAATGGCTTACCCCTTATCCTTAGACTGTGACCCCTGGTCCTTGACTCCCCCACCATCGGGAACATCCTTCCTGCATCTAGTCTGTCCAGTCCTGTTAGAATTTTGTAGGTTTCCATGCGATCCCCTCTCATTCTTCCAAACTCTAGCGAATACAAGTCTAATCAACCCAATCTCTCTTCATATGTCAGTCCTGCCATCCTAGGAATCAGTCTGGTGAACCTTCGCTGCACTCCCTCCATAGCAAAAACATCCTTCCTCAGATAAGGAAACCAAAACTGCACACATTACTCCAGATGTGGTCTCACCAAGGCTTTGTATAATTGCAGCAAGACATCTTTGCTCCTGTACTTGAAACAAACGGTAACAGTCGACGGATGTTTTTGCGAATGGAAAATGGTTTCCGGTGGCGTTCCACAGCGCTCAGTGTTGGGTCCCTTGCTGTTGTGGTATATATTAATGATTTGAACTTAAATATGGGAGACATGATTGGAAAATTTGCAGATGACACAAAAATTGGCCGTGTAGTTGATAGTGAAGAGGATAGCTGTAGACTCTAGAATGGTATCAATGGTTTGGTTGAGTGGGCAGAAAAGTGGCAAATGGAATTCAATCCAGAAAAGTGTGAGGTAATGCATTTGGGGAGGGAAAACAAAGCGAGGGAATACACAATAAACAGGAGGATATTGAGAGGGTTAGAAGAAGTGAGACACCTTGGAGTGCATGTCCATAAGTCCCTGAAGGTGGCAGGACAGGTAGATAGAGTGATGAAGAAGGCATATGGAATGCTTTCCTTTATTGGCCGAGGTGTAGAATACAAAAGCAGGATGTAATGCTGGAACTGTATAAAATGATGGTTCGGCCACAGCTGGAGTATTGCATACAGTTCTGGTCATAACATCACAGGAAGAACATAATTGCTCTGGAGAGAGTACACAGGAGATTTACAAGAATTTTGCCAGGGCTTGAAAATTGCAGCTAAGAGGAAAGATTGGATCAGCTAGGGTTGTGTCCCTTAGAACAGAGGAGGCTGAGGGGTGACTTGATTGAGGTGTATAAAATTATGAGGGGCCTAGATATACTAGACAGAAAGGACCTATTTCCCCTAGCAGACAGATCAATTACCGGGGGCACAGATTTAAGCTGATTGGTAGAAGGATTTGAGGGGACATGAGGAAAATCTTTTTCACCCAGAGGGTGGTGGGTGTCTGGAATTCACTGCCCAGCTCAGTGGTGGAGGCAGAAACCCTCAACTCATTTAAAAGGTACCTGGACATACACCTGACATGCTGTAACCTGCAAGGCTATGAACCAGGTGCTGGAAGGTAGAATTAGATTGGGTGGCTAGCTTTTCAGACAGCACAGAGACGATGGGCTGAATGGCCTCCTTCTGTGCTGTAATTTTTCTATGGTTTTATGGTACTATGAGTAACTCACCTCCTGACTCCCCAAAGCCTGTCCACCATCCACAAGGCACAAGTCAGGAGTGTGATGGAATACTCTTCACTTGCCTGGATGGGTGCAACTCCAACAGCACTTAAGAAGCTCAACACCATCCAGGACAAAGCAGTCCACTTGATTGGCATCCCATCTACAAACATTCATTAACTCCGCCACTGACGCACAGAGGTAGCAGTGTGTACCATCTACAAGATGCACTGCAGCAACTCACCAAGGCTACTCAGGCAGCACCTTCCAAACCCGCGATCTGTACCACCTAGAAGGACAAGGGCAGCAGATTCATGGGAACACCACCACCTGCAAGTTCCCCTCCAAGCCACACACCATCCTGACTTGGAACTATATCGCCGTTCCTTCACTGTCACTGGGTCAAAATCATGGAACTGCCTTCCGAACAGCACTGTTGGTGTACCTACACCCCAAGGACTGCTGCAGTTCAAGAAGGCAGCTCACCACCACCTTCTCAAGGGCAATTAGGAGTGGGCAATAAATGTTGGCCTGGCCAGCGACGCCCACATCCCATGAAAGGAATTAAAAAAGATATGGAAATGGATAGACGGACTTAAGATACAGATCAGCCGTGATTTAATTCAATGACAGAACAGGCTCGAGGGGCTGAATGGCCTTCTGTTCCTAAGTTCCTATGCACATCTATCTGATGTAAAGTTTTACTCATGCTGCACAGAACATGGGACATTGATTGTTTGCCTTCATAACCTGTTTCTTTGTTCTTATCCCCCCATCCCCCCAATCCCCACCCTACCTCAGGAAGATCTCTCAATGTTGAAGTTTTAAAAAGCACTTGATTTCCTGGTTGACTTAAAGACTGCAGTCAGGGGAATAATTTGAAGAGCGTTCTCTTCATATCGTCTCTGGAGATGACCAATCAAACGGAGTGTGATGAAGATCATTGCACCAATTGTACTCTAGATTACAATGTCCACCAGGTCCTGTTTCCCACCGTCTACATCTTCATCTTCATCATCGGCCTCCCGCTTAATCTCCTGTCCCTGTATCACAGTTACCTACAGATCAGCCAGAGGAATGAGCTGGGAGTCTATCTCTGCAATCTGACCATTTCAGACCTGTTACACCTCGCCTGTTTTCCCTTGTGGATCCAATACTTATTGATGGAAGATAATTGGGTGAATGGCGAGTTGCTGTGCAGGGTTACTGGGATCATCCTCTATGAGAATATATATGTGAGCATTGCATTCCTCTGCTGTATCTCCATGGATCGCTACCTAGCAGTGGTGCACCCTTTAAGATTCCACGCCTTCAGAACTCTGAAAGCTGCACTTCTGGTCAGTGCCCTTGTCTGGATCAAAGAAATCCTAACCAGTCTTTTCATTTTTACCCACCACGAGACTGTGAAAGATCAAAATAATCATTTATTGTGTTTCGAGCATTATCCACTGCAGTCCTGGCAAAGGAGAATAAACTATTATCGTCTCTCTGTTGGTTTCCTTTTCCCCATTTCTCTGTTGGCCTTTTCCTATTACAGGCTGTGGGTATCTATCTGGAAGAGTCGAGGCATTGAGCTGGGTCAAAAGTTAAGGATCAAAAAGTTGGTGTTGAGCACCATTATCATTTTTTGCATTTGTTTTGCCCCTTATCACGTCATGCTGCTGGTCAGAACTCTATTTGAGGACAACTGCAACTTTGTGAAGAACACGTTCCACTATTACCACTTCGGGCTGTTGTTGACTAGTTTGAACTGTGTCGCCGATCCCATTCTCTACTCCTTCGTCTCAGAGAGCACGCATGGGATCCTGATGAGGCTCCTGGAGCCTCTTGTAAACCTCCTTATCGCAAAATGAGGGAAGTAAATGCTTGCCGATTAGCACACCAGAAAGCTGCAGATTGAACTTTCACCTGAAGACCATATCAACTGGTGCCAGCCTTGGCTTATCAGGTAGCTCTCTCTCACCTCCAAATCAGAAGGTTCAGAAAGTTCCATCATAGAGAATTGAGCACGTAATCCAGGCTGACACTCCCAGTGCAGTATTGAGGGACAGCTGCACTCTTAGAGGTGCCATATTTTGCTTGGAATGTTAAATTAAGACCCGATCTTCTGTCTCAGGTAGACATAAAGTTCTGATGAAAGGTCACTGATCTGAAACGTTAACTCTGTTTCTCTCTCCACAGTTGCTGCCAGACCTGCTGAGTATTTCCAGCACTTTCTGTTTTTATTAAAGCTTCTATGCCGCTATTCAAAGAGAAGGGACATCTCCTTGATGTCCTGATCAATATTTATCCCTCAACCAACATCACTAAAGAACAGATTATCTCCTCTGCTTTACCATATTTGTTGATATTATCTGAGGCAACGTTAAAAGGGATGGGAAAACTTCTATTCAATGTATTACCCTTGATGTTCCTCTAATTTCATTTTGAATGTATTATATAATTAACCAATACTTCAAAACCCCATCCTGATATTAGATGTCTTTATACTGTGCCATCATTGGTCCTTTTATTTTGAGGGTAGGATTAAAGTTACTAGTCAGAATTAGGATTGGATTAGAGATTTCAGGAAGGATCTGCATTAGCGATTCAAGTAATGATTACAATTTAAATAAAACTTCCAAGAAATATTGGGATCAGATCAGTTTCCAGGAAGGATCAGGATTGGAATTTTTCATTCTTCCATTGATTGGAGGATCGGATTAGAGTTTCCATGAAGGAGTATAATTGGATTGGCTTCAATTAAGTATTCAAATTGGATTAGAATTTACGCTAAGACTTGGTAAGGACCAGTGCAAGATTGGAGCTTCAGGGAAGAATTAAAGGGGTCATTTTAACCTAACTAGCTAGTGGGAAGCTGATGAGATCAATGCAGCCGGTCATTTTACATCCCAACCCAATTCTACTTCCCATTGAAGTAAATGGAATATAGAGTCAGGCAGGGGATGATCCCAACCCATCCCGTTCAATCCCACCTGCAAGTTCCCCTCCAAGCCACACACCATCCTGACTTGGAACTCTATCGCCGTTCCTTCACTGTTGCTGTACCTACCCCACATGGACTGCAGCGGTTCAAGAGGCAGCTCACCACCACCTTCTCAAGGGCAGTTAGAGATGGGCAATAAATGCTGGCTGAGCCAGCAACACCCACACCCATGAATAAATTTTTAAAAAACCCTTACAGCCAGCTACCAGAGGAAACTTCTATCCACAGGGGTAAAGGAGGCTTATGTGGAGCATAAAATCCAGCACAGACCTGTTGGACCGATTGCCCTGTTTCTTTGCTGTAACATTCTATGAACTGAATGCAGAAAATGTTGGGCATGAACTGCTGGTCAGTCAGAATCTGAAAGAGAAATGACAGGTTAACATTTTGGGTCCGATCTACCATCAGAACTAGAGATTTTGAAGGGCATGGTTCAGGATTGAAAGCAAAACACTGCAGATGCTGGAAATCTGAAGTAAAAACAGAAAATGCTGGAAATGCTCAGCAAGTTAGGCAACATCTGTATAAAGAAAAACAGCGTTTCAAGTCCATGACACAGTTCAAAAGTTCAGTTGCTAAGAATTGTCCCTAGGGACATGAGACATCAATGACGCTGGTTCTTCAGTTATGTGAGTGCAATTTCAAAAGAGACTGTAGGGTTCATGTATCAACGCTTTTTGAAACTCCATCGAATTCTCATCCACTTTAACCGTACTCTCTGACATTTCTTCAGTTCCATGATTGTACATTATTGGTTAAGCTCTACCTGCCCTTGAGAAATCTGTTCAGACTTGCCCTGATTAACTCACAAGTCCCCAACTGTTTCAGAATTTCCTCCGACATTATACTCTAAAGAATAACTGGTGAAGAATGTTCTGCCTTATCTTTTTACACAGCTGAATCACATTTACAGACTGGTGCAATGTTCCATTCCAGCTAATTTAGAAAGTTATTCTCCAAGTGTCCTCTGTTCCTTCTCCAGCTTCCCTTGGGATCTTACACATGTTGCACAAGAAGTTTGGAAATGTCAAATATGACAACATAAGATAAAACCCACTGGGAATGTTCTACTAAACTCAATCCATCAAAACTCTTTGAAAATATCAATGTTGGAAAGTCTCCTTTAACTTTGATATCCCCAGGGTCTTCACAGTTGAGGCACAAGAACTTCTGACTTGTTATCAAGAACATACCGAAGACAGTGACGTACCTTCTTTCATAATATCAGGAAGACGGTGCCTCCAACAGTGATGCACTGGGAGTGTCAGTCTGGATTTTGCGCTCAAGTGTCTGGAGTGGGGCTTGAACCCACCACCTTCCCACTCAGAGACGAGAGAGTGCTACCAAATGAGGAATGGCTGACGCAATGCCACCTATGTGCAGTTAACGGCTGCTGAAAAGAGAGAACTTGCATTTTTATAGCACCTTTCATGACTTAAGGACATCCCAAAGCGCTTCACAGCCAATGATGCACTTTTTGAAGTCTAGTCCTTGCTATGATGTAGGGAAACGTGGCAGTCATTTTGCACTCAGCAAGCTTCCACAAGCAGCAGTGAGGTACAACATCCTGTGCTATGGGGTGAGAATTTACCAGCTGGCACGTGATGCAGTGCTGATCAGATGGAAGTTGCAGAGTGTTGACCACTGCATTCCCACGCAGGGAGGCAAAGTAAATGATAGATTATCACCCCAAACTCCTCTTACTTATACCTCCTAGGTGAACCAACAGAAGTCTAAAGAATGTGGAGGGAAAGCTTAATCATGTGGGCCAATTTGATTAAGTCTTTTGTACTGGTATTTGCAATAAATAGTTTATTTTTGTGGGTAGTTTATTTAAAGGTTCTATTTCTGTATCACGCATTACAAATATGAATTGTACTTGTATCTTTCTTAAATTGTAATAAGTTTGTAACATCAAAGTTAAATAAAGTTTGACAAATGCATTTTAAATAAAGTTTGACTTGGCTTGCCTACCTAAAACCCAATGATTGCAAACTCAGAGAACATCGAAAAATAGAAAAATAGCAGCAGGGGTAGGCCATTCGGCCCTTCAAGCCTGCTCCGCCATTCAATGCGATCATGGCTGATCATCCAAACTCGTACCCTGTTCCCGCTTTCTCCCCGTATCCTTTGATCCCTTTAGCCCTAAGAACTATATCTAACTCTTTCTTGAATATATTTAATGATTTGGCCTCAACTGCTTTCCGTGGTAGAGAATTCCACAGGTACACCACCCTCTGGGTGAAAAAATCTCTCCTCATCTCAGTCCTAAATGGCTTACCCCTTATCCTTAGACTGTGACCCCTGGTTCTGGACTCCCCACCATCAGGAACATCTTTCCTTCATCTAGTCTGTCCAGTCCTGTTAGAATTTTGTAGGTTTCTATAAGATCCCCTCTCATTATTCTAAACTCTAGCGAGTACAAGCCTAATCGACCCAATCGCTCTTCATATGTCAGTCCTGCCATCCCAGAAATCAGTCTGGTGAACCTTCGCTGCACTCCCTCCATAGCAAGAACATCCTTCCTCAAATAAGGAGACCAAAACTGCACACAATACTCAAGGTGTGGTCTCACCAAGGCCTTGTATAATTGCAACAAGACATCCTTGCTCCTGTACTCGAATCCTCTCGCTATGAAGGCCAACAAACCATTTGCCTTCTTAACTGCCTGCTGCACCTGCATGCTTACTTTCAGTAACTAGTGCACAAGGACCCAGGTCTCTTTGCACCTCTATCTTTCCCAATCTATCGACGTTCAGATAATAATCTGCTTACCTGTTTTTGCCACCAAAGTGGATAACCTCACATTTATCCACATTATACTGCATCTGCCATGTATTTGCCCATTCACTCAACCTGTCCAAATCACACTGGAGCTTCTTTTTTTAGAGTTAGAATTAGAATTAGAATTAGAACATTACAGCGCAGTACAGGCCCTTCGGCCCTCGATGTTGCGCCGACCTGTGAAACCATCTGACCTACACTATTCCATTTTCATCCATATGTCTATCCAATGACCACCTAAATGCCCTTAAAGTTGGCGAGTCTACTACTGTTGCAGGCAGGGCGTTCCACGCCCCTACTACTCTCTGAGTAAAGAAACTACCTCTGACATCTGTCCTATATCTATCACCCCTCAACTGAAAGCTATGTCCCCTCGTGTTTGCCATCACCATCCGAGGAAAAAGACTCTCACTATCCACCCTATCTAACCCTCTGATTATCTTATATGTCTCTATTAAGTCACCTCTCCTCCTCCTTCTCTCCAACGAAAACAACCTCAAGTCCCTCAGCCTTTCCTCGTAAGACCTTCCCTCCATACCAGGCAACATCCTAGTAAATCTCCTCTGCACTCTTTTCAAAGCTTCCACATCCTTCCTAGAATGCGGTGACCAGAACTGCACGCAATACTCCAGGTGCAGTCTCACCAGATTTTTGTACAGCTGCAGCATAACCTCGTGGCTCCGAAACTCGATCCCCCTACTAATAAAAGCTAACACACCATATGCCTTCTTAACAGCCCTATTAACCTGGGTAGCAACCTTCAGGGATTTATGTACCTGGACACCAAGATCTCTCTGCTCATCTACACTACCAAGAATCTTCCCATTAGCCCAGTACTCTGCATTCCTGTTACTCCTTCCAAAGTGAATCACCTCACACTTTTCCGCATTAAACTCCATTTGCCATCTCTCAGCCCAGCTCTGCAGCCTATCTATGTCCCTCTGTACCCTACAACATCCTTCGGCACTATCCACAACTCCACCGACGTTAGTGTCATCCGCAAATTTACTAACCCACCCTTCTACACCCTCTTCCAGGTCATTTATAAAAATGACAAACAGCAGTGGCCCCAAAACAGATCCTTGCGGTACACCACTAGTAACTAAACTCCAGGATGAACATTTGCCATCAACCACCACCCTCTGTCTGCTTTCAGCTAGCCAATTTCTGATCCAAAGCTCTAATTCACCTTCAACCCCATACTTCCGTATTTTCTGCAATAGCCTACCATGGGGAACCTTATCAAACGCCTTACTGAAATCCATATACACCACATCCACTGCTTTACCCTCATCCACCTGTTTGGTCACCTTCTCGAAAAACTCAATAAGGTTTGTGAGGCACGACCTACCCTTCACAAAACCGTGCTGACTATCGCTAATGAACTTATTCTTTTCAAGATGATTATAAATCCTATCTCTTATAACCTTTTCCAACATTTTACCCACAACCGAAGTAAGGCTCACAGGTCTATAATTACCAGGGCTGTCTCTACTCCCCTTCTTGAACAAGGGGACAACATTTGCTATCCTCCAGCCTTCCGGCACTATTCCTGTCGACAATGACGACATAAAGATCAAGGACAAAGGCTCTGCAATCTCCTCCCTGGCTTCCCAGAGAATTCTAGGATAAATCCCATCTGGCCCAGGGGACGTATCTATTTTCACACTTTCCAAAATTGCTAACACCTCCTCCTTGTGAACCTCAATCCCATCTAGCCTAGTAGCCTGAATCTCAGTATTCTCCTCGACAACACTTTCTTTCTCTACTGTAAATACTGACGCAAAATATTCATTTAACGCTTCCCCTATCTCCTCTGATTCCACACACAACTTCCCACTACTATCCTTGATTGGCCCTAATCTAACTCTAGTCATTCTTTTATTCCTGATATACCTATAGAAAGCCTTAGGGTTTTCCCTGATCCTATCCGCCAATGACTTCTCGTGTCCTCTCCTTGCTCTTCTTAGCTCTCCCTTTAGATCCTTCCTGGCTAGCTTGTAACTCTCAAGCGCCCTAACTGAGCCTTCACGTCTCATCCTAACATAAGCCTTCTTCTTCCTCTTGACAAGCGCTTCAACTTCTTTAGTAAACCACGGCTCCCTCGCTCGACAACTTCCTCCCTGCCTGACAGGTACATACTTATCAAGGACACGCAGTAGCTGCTCCTTGAATAAGCTCCACATTTCGATTGTTCCCATCCCCTGCAGTTTCCTTCCCCATCCTACACATCCTAAATCTTGCCTAATCGCACCATAATTTCCTTTCCCCCAGCTATAATTTTTGCCCTGCGGTATATACCTGTCCCTGCCCATCGCTAAGGTAAACCTAACCGAATTGTGATCACTATCACCAAAGTGCTCACCTACATCTAAATCTAACACCTGGCCGGGTTCATTACCCAGTACCAAATCCAATGTGGCATCGCCCCTGGTTGGCCTGTCCACATACTGTGTCAGAAAACCCTCCTGCACACACTGGACAAAAACTGACCCATCTAAAGTACTCGAACTATAGTATTTCCAGTCAATATTTGGAAAGTTAAAGCCCCCCATAACAACTACCCTGTTACTCTCACCCCTGTCGAGAATCATCTTTGCTATCCTTTCATCTACATCTCTGGAACTATTCGGAGGTCTATAGAAAACTCCCAACAGGGTGACCTCTCCTCTCCTGTTTCTAACCTCGGCCCATACTACCTCAGTAGACGAGTCCTCAAATGTCCTTTCTGTCGCTGTAATACTCTCCTTGATTAACAATGCCACACCCCCCCTCTTTTACCATCTTCTCTGTTCTTACTGAAACATCTAAATCCCGGAAACTGCAACATCCATTCCTGCCCCTGCTCTACCCATGTCTCCGAAATGGCCACTACATCGAGATCCCAGGTACCAACCCATGCTGCAAGCTCACCCACCTTATTCCGGATGCTCCTGGCGTTGAAGTAGACACACTTTAAACCAGGTTCTTGCTTGCCAGTGCCCTCTTGCGTCCTTGTAACCTTATCTCTGACCTCACTACTCTCAACATCCTGTACACTGGCACTACAATTTAGGTTCCCATTCCCCTGCTGAATTAGTTTAAACCCCCCCCCCGAAGAGCACTAGCAAATCTCCCCCCCAGGATATTGGTACCCCTCTGGTTCAGGTGAAGACCATCCTGTTTGTAGAGGTCCCACCTACCCCAGAAAGAGCCCCAATTATCCAGGAAACCAAAACCCTCCCTCCTACACCATCCCTGCAGCCACGTGTTCAACTCCTCTCTCTCCCTATTCCTCGCTTCGCTAGCACGTGGCACAGGCAACAACCCAGAGATAACAACTCTGTTTGTTCTCGCTCTAAGCTTCCACCCTAGCTCCCTGAATTTCTGTCTTAAATCCCCATCTCTCTTCCTACCTATGTCGTTGGTGCCTATGTGGACCACGACTTGGGGGTGCTCCCCCTCCCCCCTAAGGATCCCAAAAACACGATCCGCGACATCACGAACCCTGGCACCTGGGAGGCAACACACCAACCGTGAGTCTCTCTCGTTCCCACAGAACCTCCTATCTGTTCCCCTAACTATGGAGTCCCCAATGACTAATGCTCTGCTCCTCTTCCCCCTTCCCTTCTGAGCAACAGGGACAGACTCTGTGCCAGATACCTGTACCCCATTGCTTACAGCTGGTAAGTCGTCCCCCGCAACAGTATCTAAAACGGTATACCTGTTGTTGAGGGAAACGGCCACAGGGGATCCCTGCACTGCCTGCTGGTTCCCTCTCCTTCCCCTGACGGTAACCCATCTACCTACTTCTTTTACCTGAGGTGTGACTACCTCCCCATAACTCCTCTCAATAACCCCCTCCGCCTCCCGAATGATCCGAAGTTCATCCAGCTCCAGCTCCAGTTCCCTAACGCGGTTCTCGAGGAACCTCATCCTCCTCACAGCTCACACTCCCACCCAGCTTTGTGTCGTCTGCAAACTTGGATATATTACATTTAATTCCCTCATCTATATCATTAATATATATTGTGAATAGCTGGGGTCCTAGCACTGATCCCTGCGGTACCCCACTAGTCACTGCCTGCCACTCGGAAAAAGACCCATTTATTCCTACTCTTTGTTTCTTGTCTGCCTACCAGTTCTCTATCTATGTCAATACCTTACCCCCAATCCCATGTGCTTTAACTTTGCACACTAATCTCTTATGTGGGACCTTATCAAAAGCCTTCTGAAAGTTCAAACACACCACATCCACTGGTTCTCCCTTAGCTATTCTACTAGATACATTCTCAAAAAATTCCAGTAGATTTGTCAAGCATGATTTCCCTTTCGTAAATCCATGTTGACTTTGTCTGAAATAAAAACAAGAAGTGCTGGAACCACTCAGCAGGTCTGGCAGCATCTGTGGAAAGAGAAACAGAGTTAATGTTTCGGGTCAGTGACCCTTCTTCGGATGCTGCCAGACCTGCTGAGTGGTTCCAGCATTTCTTGTTTTTATTTCAGATTTCCAGCATCCGCAGTATTTTGCTTTTATTGACTTTGTCTGATCCTGTCACTGTTTTCCAAGTGCTCTGCTATTATATCTTTTATAATGGACTCTAGCATTTTTCCCACTACTGATGTCAGGCTAACTGGTCTATAATTCCCTGTTTTCTCTCTACCTCCTTTTTTAAAAAGTGGGATTACTTTAGCTACCCTTCAATCCGTGGTAATTGTTCCAGAGTCTATAGAATTTTGAAAAATGACCAGCAATTCATCTACTATTTCTCGGGCCACTTCCTTAAGTACTCTGGGATGTAGATTATCAGGCCCTGGGGATTTATCGGCCTTCAATCCCATCAATTTCCCTAACACCATTTCCCTACTAATACTGATTTCATACAGTTCCTCCTTCTCATTAGACCTTATGTGCCCCAACATTTCTGGGAGGTAATTTGTGTCCTCCTTTGTGAAGACAGAACCTCTAGAATAAGTACATAAAAGGCTTTAAACAAACAGTAAATTGAATTAAGTCTTTTTTGCAGCTGTTCCTGTATGTTAGGTAGAAATATGATTACTGCTAAGAACCTATGTATGTATTTAATTGGTCTGCCATTTCTTTGTTCCCCATTATAAATTCCCCCATTTCTGACTCTGAGGGACCCATGTTTGTCTTCACTAACCTTTTTCTTTTCACATATCTATAGAAGCTTTTACAGTCAGTTTTTATGTTCTTTGCACACTTACTCTCATACTTTATTTTCCCCTTCATAATCAATCCCTTTGTCCTCCTTTGCTGAATTCTAAACATGTAACTTTGAGCGGTGAGTCCCGCAGTTTATCCCATTGAATGGAAATTTTGATTGGGAAACATTATAGGAGTTATGTGGGGGGAGGGAGGTGGCAAGTAGTGTGTCCCAGGACTTGGCAATGGGGCAGCTAATCTTTCCAATACCTAATCAATGTAATCTGATCAAATGTGAAGACAGGTTAAACTGAACAGGCTGGGGCTCTGTTCTCTAGAAAAGAGAAGGCTGAGGGGTGATCAGATAGAGGTCTCCAAGATTATGAAAGGGTTTGATAAGATAGACATATAAAAGACGCAGGGGGCACCAGAACTGGGGTCAATAAATATAACATAATTACTAATAAATCCAATAGGGAATTCAGGAAAAACATCTTTACCCAGAGTGTGGTGGGAAGGTGAAACTCATTACTACAGGGAGTGGTCGAGGCAAATAACATAGATACATTTATGGGAAAGGTAGATCAGCATATGAGGGAGAAAGGAATAAAGGGAAATGTTGATGGTGTTAGATAGGGTTAAATGGTACAAGGACCAGGGGACATTGATTGAAAGTTTTGGTCAAAAGATGCAGGGAGAATATAAGGAAGCTTTTTTTACGCAGTGGGTGGAAATGACTTGGAACCTGCTGCCGACAAGGGTGGTGGAAGTGGAGACGATCAATGACTTCAAGAGGAAGCTGGATGGCCACTTGAGAGAAATAGACTTGCAAGGCCACGGGGATTGAGCCAGGAAGTGGGAGCATAGCTCCATGGCGAGCTGGCATGGACTTGATGGACTGAGTGGCCTCCTTCTGTGCTATAAATGACTCTATGACTCGATGAAGCATGGGAGAAAACGCAAGTGGAGCATAAACACTGGCATGGACCAGTTGGGTAGTATGACCAACTGTATTGTAAATACTGTGTAATACTATATAAAACAGACAGGACAGTGTAACTTCAGATATTGCAGAGTGAGCTGGGGAAAATAGGTAAGTGGGCAGATCAATGGTAGATGCAGTAGCATGTAAAGTATCACACATAGGAAATGTAGGAGACAGGTACACGTCATAGATGGTGTTGGGGACGATGCTGAAAGCAACCTCAACGTTCAACATGTTCAAAAAATTCAAAGCAACAACAGCAAGGACAATGCAATGTTCAACAATCTAGTGGAGCAGGAGACAGAGGAGGTGGCGATTACACTGTACTGTGCTCTGGTCAAAATGCATTTCAACTACTGTGTCCAGGGAGATATTCAAACACTAGAGGTCATGGAGAAAAGAGTCACGAGGCTTACTATTAGTGTCAGGGGTTTGAGTGGGGATGAAAAGCTGGGGAAACTGGTTCTTTATAACCTAGAAAGCACGCCTCCGGGAGATGTCCATGTGTAAGAATGTTGTTAAGGGATTTGAAGTGAAAACCCTGAAAATGACTTTAATTTGCTCCATATTCCTTGGTATCCTGATCAAACAAAAATCTATCAATCTCAGTCTTGAAAATTTCGATTGTCCACCACATCCACAGCCTTTTGGGGGAAGAGAGCTCCGGATTTCGACGACCCTTTAGTTTCGGTTCAAACTAGTGAAAGATAAGTTTAGCACCGAGAGCATGAGGTTTAACTCCATACAGGGAACAATCGACACATGGTGTGTTGGACTCCTGGCCAAAGTGATGGAGGTGACAGCCCTGGAATAATTTCTGAAAAAAAGACTTGAATTTATATAGCGGCTTTCAGGCCCTCCGGATGTCCCCAAAGCGTTGCGTGATGAAGTGTACTCACTGTTGTAATGTATGAAAGGCAGCAGGCAATTCATGCACAGCAAGCTCCCACAAACTTCAAAATAACGTCAAGAGATTTTTCACATCCACCTGAGAGGGCAGATGGAGCCTTGGTTTAACATCTCATCCAGAAGACAGCACCTTCAACAGTGCAGCGCTCCTTCAGTACTGTACTGGGAAGATCAGCCTAGATTATGTATTCAGAAATGATAACGGGAATGTGGAGTTGTTCTGATTTGATGAATTAAATTGGGCTTCCTCACCTGTTAGTAATTTTGTGACATTAAAAATACTTATATGGTTCATGGTGGCATCAGGGGTTGGGGTGTGGGTATCTAGAGAACTGATGGAAAGCTTGGCTCGAAGCATTCCAATTACTGAAATCTGTCCTGCGATTTAGACCTCTGTATTTATAGAATTCTGTTGAACTCCTTTGCTTACACAACATCCAGCCTTTGTTACGTCTAGACTTGACCATTCTAATGTTGTCCCACCTCCTACCTCATAACCTCCATAAACTTGAATTCATCTAAACCTCTGCTGCCCATATCCCATCACCCCTGTGCTCGCTATCCTATATTGGCTCCTGGTCTGGCAACACCTCGATTTTAAAATTCGCATCCTCGTATTCAAATCCCTCCATGGCCTCACCTCTCCCTATCCCTGTAACCTCCTCCAGCCCGACAACCCTCTGAGATCTCTGCACTCCCCTAATTCTGGCCTCTTGCACATCTCCGATTTTAATCACTGCGCCATTGGTGGCCGTGCCTTAGCAGTCTGGGCCCTATACTCTGGAATTCCCTCCCTAAACCTCTTCGCCTCTCTACTTCTCTCTCCTCCTTTAAGATGTGCCTTAAAACCCACCTCTTTGTCCAAGCTTTATGTCATCTGCCCAAATATTTCCTTACGTGGCTCAATGTCAGATTTTGTTTGATAACGCTCCTGTGATTTTACTATGTTAAAGGTATTATATAAAGGCAAGCTGTTGTTCTCTTTATTTAATATCTCCATAAGCAAAGGTCGGATTGGATAACTCGTTCAAAGAGCCGTCACAAGCATGACGGGCCAAATGGCCTTCTTCTGTCCTGTTCAATTTTCTGAGGGGAATTTTACCTCACAACTATGGGTAGGTTAGGGACTGGTGAAACATAAAAATATTTTAAATCTCAAATCCGAACTAAATCCCCCTCAAACCTGTCCAATTTCGGTGTTAACAAGGGTGGGGCGGCGGTTAGAGCAGGAAATCAACCAATCAGCTCCCAGGAGGTGGGGTGCTCAGTTAAATATTTGGATGAGGCTGCGTGACTCACATTTTAAATTTAACCCTTGCCAACCGGGTTCCCTGGGCCTCAGGAAATCCAGCAGCTGAAGGGAGGCGAAGACTGCTGCGAGGAAGAGGGAAGTGCTTTTTGCAGCACTGCTTGTGGGTCAGGGTGAGCAGGACTGCTTTCCCCAAGCACCCTCCCATCTCAGATCCCCTCCCATGTGATCAGACTCATCCCCCCTGCCATCACTGACCACCCCCACCTGCCATCTCTGCTCCCGATATCTCTCTCTCTAGGTCCCTGCAATCACCCCCCTTTCACCCTTCAAACCACTCTGTAACCCCTCTACCTCAGGATCTCTATCCCAAGCTGCAAGCTCCCTGCCTTTTCCTAAACTGTGGCTTCCTCCAAAGTGTTGCCAGCCCAACAGGGAGACAAGACTGTCAACGTCCCTGGGTTTTGGGCAGAGATCTTGTTGAAAAGTAAGCACTCATACCATGGTGTTAAAACTCACCACGTTTCTGACCAGAAATTCAAGGCCAGAATTCCATTCTCAGGTTATTCAGAATTTGAGATTTGTGACAAATGAGAATCAAACTCCCAAGAATAGTTGAAAATCAAGAAGGAAAAGGGAGGGAGGCAGGAAACTATAGGCCAATTAGCCTAACATCTGTCATAAAGCAAATGCTTGAATTCATTCTTAAGGAGATAATAGCAGGACATTTAGAAAATTATAACACAATCAGGCAGAGTCCACATGGTTTTGTGAAAGGGAAATCATATTTGACTAATTTATTAGAGTTCTTTAGTGGAAGTAACTAGCTGGGTGGATATTGGGGAACCAGTAGGTGTGGTGTATTTGGATTTCCAAAAGGCATTCGATAAGGTGCCACATAAATGGTTACATGGATAGAGGCCTGGTTAGGTAACAGGAAGCAGAGAGTCGGGACAAATGGGTAATTTTCGGGGTTGGCAAGCTGTAACTAGTGGAGTGCTACAGGGATCAGTGCTGGGGCCTCAACTATTTACAATTTATATCAATGACTTGGATGAAGGGACCCAGTGTATTGTAGCCAAATTTGTGGATGATGCAAAGATAGGTAGGAAAGCAAGTTGTGAAGCAGACACAAAGAATCTGCAAAGGAATGTCGATAGGTTAAGTATCAAGGACTTGTATTATTTTTCTCCTCGGATTAAAACAGTGTGCCTTTAAGCCAGGGAGAGAAGTTTTGGATTTTCTGAGGCAGAGTGTGCCAGCTGCACTTGTTACCCTGGGCAACAGCAGGAGAGAGAGGTCACATGGTATAATGTTTCCACTTAACTGTATGAACCAGTTTTGTTTGGAGAGACTTTCCAGCAAAGCGTACTAATGAGAAAAGAGCTGTCCATTCTCTCAGCAGAAATTCTACAAGGAGCTACAGGCCAAATTAATTGCCTAAAGGGGAAAAAAAGCCTTCTTTTAAGAGATCATTTGTATTGCTGAACTTATTTTCTTTACTTCCAAACCAGGAAGTATTTGCTTCAAAATTGAATCTCTTTTGACTGTATTTTCTGGAATTCGCCAGTGTTTGATGCCTGCTGCGACTGAAGTCTATTAAGAACAGTTTCATCATATCCATGTGGAGACTTTGAGTAGCCTTTGATTATTTTCACATTAGAATACTTCATCCATCAGGAACTTAATCCACAAAGACTTATTTATTTATTCTTAAGAAACAGCTAATGTTAAAAACACCATTTTTAAAACTAGTTAACTACTGTTATTTTTGAGTGTATGTGTGTGAATGGGAAAGTTAGATTAAAATAAGAAGTTATAAGATCTTTAGTCATAGGTTTATCTTAGTAGTGTTAATTTTTTTAATAAATAGTTAATTTTTTTGTTGTTAAAAGATGCCTGGGTTGGTCTGTTTTATTCCGGGGTTACTAGAGTGTTTAATTTGGCTGAGAATTCCGCAGACTAATGACCCTCTGAGAGAAAGAATTCCTCCTCATCTCCGTCTTAATTGAGAGACCCCTTATTATCCTGCTGAGATTGTAACATAAGTGAGTTGGCAAAAATTTGGCAGATAAGAGTATACTGTGGGAAAATGTGAGCTTGTCCACTTGGCAGGAAGAATAGAAAAACATAATTTAAATGGAGAGAGACTGCAGAACTCTGCGTTATCCTGGTACATGAGTCACACAAAATTGGTATGCAGGTACAGCAAGTGATTGGGAAGGCAAGTGGAATGTTGGCCTTTATTGCAAGAGGAATGGAGTATAAACGTAGGGAGGTGTTGCTACAGCTGTACAGGGAGTTAGGGAGACCAGCATCTGGAGTGCTGCGTACAGTTTTGGTCTCCTTACTTAAGGAGAAAGTTCATGCAGCTGATTCTGGGATGAAGGGGTTGTCTTATGAGGAAAGGTTGAACAGGTGGGCCCATACTCATTGGAGTCTGGAAGAATGAGAGGTGATCTGATTAAAACATGTAAGGTTCTGAGGGGACTTGACAAGGTGGACGCTGGGAGGATGTTTCCCTTTGTGGGAGAGACTAGAGCTGGGGGGGGCACAGTTTAAAAATAAGGGGTCTCCCATTTAAGACGGCGATGAGGGGGAATTCTTTCTCTCAGAGGGTCATTAGTTTGTGGAATTCTCTTCCTCAGGGAGCAATGGAGGTTGGGTCATTGAATATATTCAAGGCTGAGTTAGACAGATTTTTGATTGACAATGGTTATGGGGTGGGGCGGGGGGGATGGCAGACAGGGAAATGGAGTTAAGGCCATAATCAGATCAACCATGATCTTATTGGATGGTGCAGCAGGTTCAAGAGGGCAAATGACCTTCTCCTCCGATTTCTTATGTTCTTATGTTCTCCTTCTGCTGATACAGGGAGGGCAGTACAGTCCCATTGCAGTGAAAGGTACAAGTGGAATACGGAAACCTAGTATAGTTTGAGGGACGGGCTTTGTTACCATAGGGCTGCCCAGTTGTCAACAGTACTTGGGTAGGATGGGCATTACACAGACTGGCATGTGTGCATTGTCCAACAGGGGTCGGTGGTTGTTGATCGGGGTGGGCAGGAGTTACCAAGGCGGGATTGCACCCCCATATTGGGGCAGGTTAGGTCAAAGTCAACTTACAAAGGGTGCTCATGGGTTCGATTTGACTCTTTCATCACAGTGACGGTTTCCCCATGACACCCAGCTGTTAAAATAAATGCTTAATTTCCTTCACTACCTGCTGATTATAGAGACCATCTATCTACCTGTGTTAGATCAACTAACTCAGTAAATACCAGGCATATAGTAAAGGACCTGCCTGCGCCATAATACATAGTGTACACAGCACATAAACATACTATTCAGCCCAACTAGTCCCTGCTCCAACAAGACTCCTCCCCCCCACGCTATTCATCTCACCCTATCAACATGCACTTCTAGTCTTTTTTTCCTCATGTGCTTACCTATCTTCCCTTTACATGCATCTATACTATTCACCGCAACTACCCCTTGTGGTCACAAGTTCCACATTCTCTGGGTAAAGAGATTTCTCCTGAATTCTCTATTGAATTTCTTAGTGACCACCTTATATTTATGGTTCCTAGATCTGGTCTTGCTTGCAAGTGGAAACATTTTCTCGACGTCTACCCTATCAAATCCGTCACAATCTTGAAGAACTCAGCCTTCCCTTTTCTAGAGAAAAGAGCCCCAGCCTGTTCAGTCTTTCCTGATCAGTATCACCTCTCAGTTCTGCTATCATCTGGTAAGTATATTTGCACCTTCTCCAGTGTCTCTATGTGCTCTGTCGACCTCAGTGCCTAAGAGAGATTTCACTATAGTGACTGTAATGGCTCCACATTGAACATGGGGTGTGAGTATGGTTTTGTATAACTTTCAGCCTTTATAATAAGATAACGACTGTGATTGGTTCTGTGGTTTCGTTGCCTTTTACCTCCTGTAATTTGCTGCTCACATTGCTTGTTTGCATTTGCATGTCTAACTTTTTCCTGCCTCAAGTTGCAATTCCACTCCCTCGAGCCCAGTCTCAGTGCTACACCAGCCCAGTGTAAACCTAAGCAAGAGAGAATATTTACCTTATCCAACTGGAGCCAACTGCAATAAGTTAAAGTGGACAGCAAGCTTCAAGGTGTACAATTCAATCAAGCCAAACATTGTACTGGCACTAGTGCTGTTCCTTGTAGAAAATAAGTACTCAATTTCTTTCACTGGTAGATGTTCTGCTTTTTGTAGAGAGAGAGAGAGCGAGAGAAGCTGGTGAAAGTGGTGTTGTTCACTTCAGAGCACAGAATGTTAAAGGGTGATTTAATAGAGGTGTTCAAAATTATGAGGAGTTTTGATAGAGAGGTACAGTTTCCAGAAGGGTTGGCAACAAAAGGTGTGATGAAAACCACACCTACCAAAATGAGACGTATTAATTTCGTTACATGGAACAATAATTTTAAACTGTTACTGGACTGAAAAATAACTTGTTTTAAAAGATTACTGAAACATGGCTGCACATTCTCATTCTAAAGGACAGTTACCTGGAGAAGACAATGGGAGTGCCTCCCTGTTCAATTAGCCAGATGGTTTTGACCAAGAGACATTGAATGTGTAAAAGCCAGCATTCCACCACCCACCAGCACCCACCCCCATACTAAGAGTGTCTGCCAAACTTGGGAGAAATCCACAAAACGCAGGAGAGTTTGTTTCAAATAAGGAGCTGGTCACATGATTAACTTGCTGACCAACTTGGAGTTGTTTGAATTGTGCCACACAGTTGGAGAAGAGACTGCAACTGAACTTGAAGAAGAGAGCACCTATCTCTCTTTCTCTCTCTCCCTCTGTCATGCAAAATTCCAGGGACCCTCGGAAGTAACTGTAGCCTCAAGTGAGAAAACCCCTGCAGCCTTCTGGTACCGGCTAAATAAGTGAAAGTGTGCACTGGGCCCCAACAAGAACTGCAAGACTTAACGGCAATCAAAGGCTTTATATCAAATCCCAAAATGAGCAACTGAACTCCATATTACTTCAAACTCTCCTCTTTAATTCTTTCTCCTCCTCTGTCTCTATTTGTGTGCGTGTTTATCACGTATGCACGGTGTTTTAAAAACTAAACCCTGTAACGGCCAAACAGGAAAAGGCTGAGAGGGAACCCCTAGACCCCTTTTTCACCTGGTTGTAACAAAGGGTGCAGATTGAAGGCAAATTACTGACGAACCAGAGGAGAGAGGGGTGTTTTTTACACAGTGAGTTGTTGCAATCTGGAATGTACTGCCTGAAAGGGTGACGAAAGCAGATCTAACTGTAACTTTCAAAAGGCAATTGGATAAATAGTTGAAAGAAGAAATTTCAGGACTGTGGAGGAAAAAGCAGGGGGGAGTGGGTCTAATTGGATAGTTCTTTCAAAGAACACAGGTACAATGGGCCGAATGGCCTCATTCTGCTGTAAGATTCTATGATATACGCAGCTAAACTTCACTATACAGAATCCCCTCAGGACTGACAGAAAATGTCGTTAGATAATGATGGCAATTTGCTGCATCAGAAAAACGAAGAACTAACCAAAAAGCTTTGAACATCATTCGATTCTGGTTCAAACAACTATACAATATACTCATATTATTCACGCTGTTCTCAGTGTGTGCTGTACCTATCTTGTTCACCTGTCCAAAAACATGTTCATCTTAAGTGTTTGTTGTAGTGGGGCTGATTAGCATTGATCAAATCGGGTCCTGTCATTGGTTCATTAAAACTGGGTGTTGGCAATCAGCAGGGTTTGTTATTATGAAGTTAGGTTGGACTGAAAAAGCAGGGAAAGCAATTGAGGCGCATAGTTTAGGGCAGAGAGAAGACAATGTATGTGAAAAATTAATGGTTGAGGCACTTCAGCCTTTTTTATCAGTTTGTAAACTATAGGAGCGGGGGTGACTGAGGAGATCCAGATCTGAAGTTCAGGGAAAGATTGAGTTGGAGATGGAGTGATGAGTCTTGATTTCGAGATGGTGACAACACGGGGAGGAGCAAGGAGATGTAGATCAAAATCAAAGTGCCGCAGATGCTGGAAATCTGAAATAAAAACTGAAAATGCTGGAAACGCTGAGCAGGTCTGGCAGTATCTGTGGAGAGAGAGAAACAGAGTTAATGTTTCAGGTTGAAGACCCTTCATCAGAACTGGGAAAAGTTAGAAACGTAATAGGCTTTAAGTAGGTCAAATGGGGGATGGTGGAAAAGTCGGTGATAGGGAGGGAGATGGGAGACATTAAATGACAAAAGAGTTGGTGGCGCAGAGCCAAAGGGAGTGGTAACGGGACAAGTAAAGAGACAAAAGGTGGCTGTGAGCAGGTGTGAATGCCAGAATAACGAATAGCTACTACCTGAAAGTGAAAACGAAAAAAAAAACAAGATTAAGGCCGAAACATGCAAAAGAAAAGGAATCAAAATGAGGGCTGGGATTACAGTCTGAAATTGTTGAACTCTATGTTGAGTCCAGAAGGCTGTAAAGTGCCTAGTCGAAAAATGAGGTTCCGTTCCTTGAACCTGCATTGAGCGTCATTGGAACACTGTTGTAGGCGAAGGACAGAGACGTCTGCAGGAGACCAAGGTGGAGAAATAAAATGACAGGCGACCGGAAGCTTGGGGTCATACTTGCGGATTGAACGGAGGTGTTCCACAAAGCGGTCACCCAATCTGCATTTGATTTCCCCAGTGTAGAGCAGACAGCATTGTGAGCAGTAAATACAGTATACTACATTGAAAGAAGTTCACGTAAATCACTGTTTCACATGGAAAGAGTGCTTGGGGCCCTGGATGGTTATAAGAGAGGAGGTAAGAGAGCAAGTGTTGCATCTCCTGCACTTGCATGGAAAGGTGCCGTGGGAAGGGGACTAAGTGTTGAGGTGATTGAGGAGTTGACCAGGGTGTCGTCACGGGAATGGTCCCTTCAGAATGCTGACGGGAAGGGGAGGATGTGTTTGGTGGTGGCATCATGCTGGAGGTGGTGTAAATGGTGGAGGATTATTTGTTGAATATGGAGGCAAGTGGGGTGGAAAGTGAGAACAAGTGGAACCCTATTGTGGTTCTGGGGGAGAGGGGAAAGGGTGAGAGCGGAAGTGCATGAAATAGAATTCTGGAGTGACAGGCTCTTCCACAGGTGCTGCAGAGAAATTTGTTTGTCGGGGCTGTCGCACAGTTGGCTCTCCCCTTGCGCCTCTGTCTTTTTTCCTGCCAACGACTAAGTCTCTTCGACTCGCCACATTTTAGCCCCGTCTTTATGGCTGCCCGCCAGCTCTGGCGAACGCTGGCAACTAACTCCCACGACTTGTGATCAATGTCACAGGATTTCATGTCGCGTTTGCAGACGTCTTTATAGCGGAGACATGGACGGCCGGTGGGTCTGATACCAGTGGCGAGCTCGCTGTACAATGTGTCTTTGGGGATCCTGCCATCTTCCATGCGGCTCACATGGCCAAGCCATCTCAAGCGCCGCTGACTCAGTAGTGTGTACAAGCTGGGGATGTTGGCCGCCTCGAGGACTTCTGTGTTGGAGACACGGTCCTGCCACCTGATGCCAAGTATTCTCCGGAGGCAGCGAAGATGGAATGAATTGAGACGTCGCTCTTGGCTGACATACGTTGTCCAGGCCTCGCTGCCATAGAGCAAGGTACTGAGTGACTGATTACAAAATGAGTCTTAATCAATAATGAAATAAATCAATATCTTAAAGCTCCTTATTTTTCCCTAGCCCTCATGCACATGCATATATATACACAAAAAAGGGTTAACCGGGGAAAAAAAGGATTTTGTTTTACATCTGTTTCATAGGAATGAAAGGAATAATAAAAAATAACTTAGTCTCTTATGATCTGGAAGGAAGATCTTTGGTTAGGCGAGGTGTCCCAAAGTCAAATACTTGGATGCCACTTGAATCTTTCCGGGTGAAGTCGATGAACAGTCTGCGTGGGTAGGCATTCAAGAAAATTCAACTGCAGCAGGCTTCATATAGGTCTTCCATCAGGGTGTAGCAACAGGTGTCAGTTCTCTGTTGCACATCGATGCAAAAGTCCTTTTTAAAGAGACAAGATTTCTGCAAGCATTCAGGGTTTCTTAAAAAATGTAAGAATCAACAGTACCACTCTTGATGCAGAGATTCTGTACAGAGAGGTAACACTTTTTCCAGGGTCGTCATCTGATCTCCAGGCATGTCAGAATCAAATTTCAAATGCCTGCTTTTTGTCCAGACATGCTGGCTTTTTAAAGTTCAAAACTGAAAGTGAAACTTCTCTCTCTTGTCACTGAAAGAGTGGCTCTGAGGTCAAACCCCTTACTGGTTTCCTTGAAATTACCTGCTTTCTTGTCCTTGTTTACAAGTTCAGCTCCTGTTGAACTTCCTTTCAAACCATTCATAAAGTTCAGGTGTCTCAATGTCCACTGAAATCCTTTCTCAGTTTTTTAAAACACACAGAATCCTTAGTTTTCAATGCAAAAACAAAATCCTTGTAACAAAGTGTAGTCCAGTTAGCTATGGGAGTTTCTGGGATTATAATGAATATTTGTAGACAGCTTATCCCCAGAAATGGAGACAACGAAGTTGAGGAAGGGAAAGGAGGAGTCGGAGATGGGCCATGTGAAAGTGAAGAAGGTGGGAAATTGGACGTTTTCCAGTTCAGGACATGAGCAGGAAATGGCACTGATACAGTCATCAATGGACTGGAAGAAGAGGCGAGGGGGGCCGGGCTCAGGTAGGACTGGAACAAGGAATGTTCCACATATCCTACAAAAAGGCAGGCATAGCTAGGACCATGTGGGTACCCAAAGAAATACCTATTATTTGGAGGAGGTGAGATGAGTTAAAGGAGAAATTGTTCAATGTGAGAACACATTCAGCCAGGCAGAAGATGGTGGTGGTGGATGGAAACAGGTTGGGCAGGAACAGGTTGAAACAATAGGTATATCGGGGCAGTCCTGTTTGTGGATCGTGGGAAGGAGGTAGAAGCACGCTGTTCGGGGCTGGGGGACTATGAACTTGGAGGGGGGGGGGGGTGCAGGGAATGATGTCCAGAGGAAATGAGGTCAGTGATAGTTCTGGAAACAATGGCTCGATGTCTAGGGTCATGGCCAGGGGGAAGTGTCAGAGAGTTGGCTTTTGGCTTCTACTATGTAGAGGTCAGTTCGCTAGACAATAACAGCTCCATCCTTGACAGCAGGTTTGTTGAGAATGTTAGAGTTGGACCTGAGATAACGGAGTGCAGTAAGCTCAGAGGGAGATAGGTTAGAGTGAGTGAGGGAGCAGAGAAATTGAGATGGCCAATGTCACACCGGCAGTTCTCAATGAACATAACAAGACAGGGTAAGAGGTCTGAGGGAGGGGTCCAGATGGAGGGAGAATATTCCAGACAGGTGAAAGGGTCCACTGAGCAGGGGGGAGGACACCTAGCCAAAGAAGTGGGCGTGAAGGCGACAGAAGAGCTCAGTGCCACGCCGAGCTTGAAATTCATGAGGTGAAGGTGAGGAAGTGAAGCTGAGGCCTTTGCTAAAGACAGATCGTCCAGGGTCCGAGAGGGGAAAGGCAGAGGGTATTGTGAGTACACAGTGAAGGGGTTAAGTAGGCATAAAATGTGAATTAGAAAGGCAACTCAGCAGAATAGAGTTAAGTCAGGGTGGGGAAAAGACAAACAAGCTGCAAGGGCAAAAGGCAGGATTAGGGAGTGACGGTTGAGGCTGAGTCTCCTCGCGGCCACACAATTAACCAACTGTGGAATGTTGTTTAAGGCGAAACAAAGAGATAATGAACTCAGGCTGGAAATATCTGGTATGAGTACTGATAAGACTGGAACGGTGTGTTTATTCGAGTGTATGATCAATCATCCATTGTTTGACTATATTGCATGACAAGAACAGGATATAAGCTTGTATCTTTGAGTGTAAGATCAGAGTGTTATCTTGGACTGCACGAGATGGTCTCTCCCTGCATATACTTGAATAAATGATCAAAACCTGTACCTGAGTCTCCTCATGTGGTGATTGAGTTGTCCCACAACAACTGCAAGAAGTACGATTAGAAGAAGTGATGCAGTCAGAGGGAAGTGAAGGCGAAGAAAGATCTGGAGGGGTGTTGGTACCCATGAGTTGTTGAAACTTGCAATCCTTCACACCTGAAAGGAAGATATAAAGTTCTTTTTCAAAGCGTCAGATGAGGTGAGGGAGGAAATGAAACTGCGTAGCAGGACAGCTTTGAGATAGACTGAGTTGGTGCTGCTGAAGAGAGAGGTCAAATGTCACTGAATGCAAACCTCAGGATGCGGTGAGAACAGCTGAATGTCTCAGAGATATGTGTAATCGTAGGTGGATCCGCAACATGAAGGGTGAAATTTCAGTTGGAATCCATATGGAATAAGTTGGAATCAGGGACAGTTGCTCCAGAAGGAGCAAGAAGGGAAATAGAAAACAACTCAGGTGAACAAGGTAGAAAAGACAAACAGAAATCCTGTCAGAGAGAAGAGCAGAATTCAAGGTGGGCATTCCTGGAAGAGAAAAGCCAATGAACTAAACACTAATACAAAAGCAAAATACTGCAGATGCTGGAAATCTGAAATAAAAACAGAAAATGCTGGAAATATTCAGCAGGTCTGGCAGCATCTGTGGAGCGAGAAGCAAAGTTAACGTTTCAGGTCTGTGACCTTTCATCAGAACTGGCAAAGGTTAGAAATGGAAAAGGTTTTAAGTAGGTCAAATGGGGGAGGGTGGAAAAGGAACAAAAGGGAAGATCTGTGATAGGGCAGAAGATGGGACACATTAAATAACAATAGAGTTAGTGGTGCAGAGCAAAAGCAATGCAGGAGTTGAGCAGCAATGGGAGAAGAGATTCCAAGTACTGACTGGAGTAACTATCAAGTAAATGAAGAGAGACAGCCCAGTAATATCTCAGTCTGATGCTGCTCCTGTTAACACAGTATTGTGCCCACTTTTTACACAGTCTTCGTCCTGCAGAATATAACTGAACTCACAAAGGCAAGGAAGTGAGGTACAACAGGTCTGAGATGGTCAGATTTCAGAGGTAGACTCCTAGCTCGTTCCTCTGTCTGATCTTCAGGTAACTGTGATACAGGGACAGGAGATTGGTTGGGAGGCCACTGATGAGGATGACGATGTTGTGACGGAGCTCACACCTGCCAAATGGAAACATATTAATTTTGTCATATGGGGCACTACTTGAAACTTTTTATTGGACATTGCAAAGAACTTGTTTTAAAAAAAGAACTGAGTGGCAGAAAACATGGTTGCACCTTTGCATTCTGAAAGCCATGAATGGAGAGACAATGGGCATGCTCCTTGATTCAATTAACGAGATCGGTCTGGACAATAGCGATGATCAAAAGACACCAACAGCTTTTGACTTTGTATGAGACAAAACACCACCCGCTACCGAATATGTCTGAGAGGCTCTGAATTCCAACAACCCTCCCAGAAGTTGCTGTTTCAAACAAAGAGATGATCACATGACCTACCTGCTGGTAAGATGGAAGCCTTTTTTAAATTGTGCCACACAGAATGGAAAAAGACTGCAACTGGATTGGCAGAATGAAGATCTCTCTCTCTCTCTGTCTCTCTTACCAGAAAAGTCCCAGGAAGACCATGGTGGCAGCTTCTCCGCTTCAAGACGACAGACAAAACCTCTCTTCGGCCATCAGGTACCAGAGAAGCAAGCTTGAAATTGTGCACTGGGGCCCAGTGAGGACTTACCAACTCTACTTCACCTTGCCTCTGCTAATTCTGTCATCCCCTTTGTATCTATTTGTGTGTGTGCCTCTCGTATGCATGCGAATGTGGTTATTTTACTAATTTTAACCGTGTTAGAGTGATAAGGTTAATAAACTTACATCTTTCTTGATTAAACCGAAGAAAACCTGTCTGATTGGATCATTGGCAAGTGTAATGAGAGTGCAGCGAGCAAGGGCTCACTGAGGTGGTAAACTAAAAGCACTGGGTTTTAAAAGATAAACCCTGTTACAGCCAAACCACGAAAGGGGCAAGCGGGGGCACCTGAGACTCCCTTTTCACCCAGTCGTAATAGTGTAGATGATGGGAAATGCAACAGAATATTCAACAGAAATGATCAGTCACCATAACTGGAGAATATTTTGTGCAGAGGGCTCTTTGTTTCTACCAGAAACAACAGTAGAAGCAGAATCCATTGTGCCTTTCCAAGACAACAGGACAAATCTTTAAAAATAATTCAATGGTTTGGGGAAAAAATCAAGGGGATTGTTCAGAGAGCTCTCACAGGATTAACATGGCTCCACAGTTGTGGCTCCATAGGCCGTACCTCACCTCTGAACAAAGAACAAGAACAAAGAACAGTACAGCACAGGAACAGGCCATTCGGCCCTCCAAGCCTGCGCCAATCCTGATGCCTGTCTAAACTAAAACCTTCTGTACTTCCGGGGTCCGTATCCCTGTATTTCCATCCTATTCATGTATTTGTCAAGATGCCTCTTAAACGTCGCTATCGTACCTGCTTCCACCACCTCCCCTGGCACCAAGTTCCAGGCACTCACCACCCTCTGTGTAAAAAACTTGCCTCACACATCCCCTCTAAACTTTGCCCCTCACACCTTAAACCTATGTCCCCTAGCAACTGACTCTTCCACCCTGGGAAAAAGCTTCTGACTATCCACTCTGTCCATGCCGCTCATAACTTTGTAAACCTCTATCATGTCACCCCTCCACCTCCGTCGTTCCAGTGAAAACAATCCGAGTTTATCCAACCTCTCCTCATAGCTAATGCCCTCCAGACCAGGCAACATCCTGGTAAACCTCCTCTGTACCCTCTCCAAAGCCTCCACGTCCTTCTGGTAGTGTGGCGACCAGAATTGCACGCAATATTCTAAGTGTGGCCTAACTAAGGTTCTGTACAGCTGCAACATGACTTGCCTATTTTTATACTCTCTGCCCCGACCAATGAAAGCAAGCATGCCGTATGTCTTCTTGACTACCTCTGGTTTCAGAAGGTTGTGGGTTCAAGCCCCACTCCAAAGGCTTGGTATTTAAAATCTAGTCTCATGCTCCTAGTGCAGTACTGAGGTAGTGCTGCACTGTCAGAGGTGCTGTCTTTTAAATGAGAGGTTAAACCAGGGCCCCGTCTTCTTTCTCAGTTAGAAATAAAAGCTATCATGGCACAAGAGCAAGGGAGGTCTCCCGAACCAACATCACAAAAATAGATTATTTGGTTGTTACCGCATTGCTATTTGTGGGAGTTTGCTGTGCACAAATTGCATGTATTTCCTGCAACAGTAACTACACTTCAAAAGTACTTCATTGACTGTGGAGAGCTTTGGGACGTCCAGGGTAATGAAAGAACACAACGTAGAATATAAGGACACAGATTGAAGGTTTCGGGCAAGAGCGCGAGGGGAGGTGTGAGGAAGAACTTTTTTACACAGCGAGTGGTAATGAGCTGGAACTCGTTGCCTACAAGGGTGGTGGAAGCAGAGACAATCAACGATTTCAAAGGAAATTTGATGGGCACTTGAGGGAAATAAACATCCAGGGCTAGGGGGATATAGCTGGGGAATGGGGATGACTGGATTGCACTACAGAGAGCTGGCATGAACTCGATGGGACAAATGGCCTACTTCTATAATAATAAAAACAAAATACTGCGGATGCTGGAAATCTGAAATAAAAACAAGAAATGCTGGAACCACTCAGCAGGTCTGGCAGCATCTGTGGAAAGAGAAGCAGAGTTAACGTTTCGGGTCAGTGACCCTTCATCGGAACTGACAAATATTAGAAAAAGCAGAGTTAACTTCTATGCTGTAATGACTCTATGAGAAACGTAAGTCTATCTTCCTGTCTTCTACAATTCAGTGATTATATTGTTTGGTAAATTCTTTGATTTTTTTTCCTGCAGGGGAAATAATTACAGTAATGAAGAATTACTAAGCAAATTATCATAACCATAAAAAGATTCAATGCTCAGGAGTCAGTAGAAAGAATATTCATGAGACAAGGAAGTTTCAGTACTACATTAAACGATGGCCAACTGTACTGTTACCCACAGTATCCACCAGATCCTGTTTCCCGCAGTCTACATCTTCGTCTTCATCATCGGCCTCCCGACTAATCTCCTGTCCCTGTATCACAGTTACCAGCAGATCAGACAGAGGAATGAGCTGGGAGTCTACCTCTGCAATCTGACCATCTCAGACCTGTTGCACCTTATTTCCTTGCCCTTGTGGGTTCAGTACATGCTGCAACACAATGACTGGATCTTCTCCACGATACTCTGCAAGCTCAGCGGCCTGCTCCTCTACCAGAATATCTACATCAGCATTGGCTTCCTCTGCTTCATCGCCATTAATCGCTTCCTCGCCGTGGTCTACCCTGTGAACTTTAAATTCTTACACACCATGAAGTCCGCAGTGCTCATCAGTGTTATCATCTGGCTCAAGGAGATAGTGGTCTGCACCATTTACCTAGGCTCCAAGGTTCTCAGTAAAGACGAAGAGAATGACACCTTGTGTTTCGAACATTATCCTCTGCGCCAAATAGACAGAAATTTAAATATTTACAAGCTCTCTGTTGGGTTCTTTCTCCCTTTGATTTTATTAATCTACTCTTACTATAAAGTATTGACAGTTGTCCAGAAAGTCCGTGGGCTTCCAGGAGGGCGGAAACTAAGAATAAAAAAATTGGTGTGCGTGACAATCATCATTTTCCTGGTTTGTTTTGCTCCTTATCACATTTTCCTCATGGTTCGGACAATATTTGAGCGTGGCTGTGACTTTGCTGACAATATTTTTGAGGTTTACCATTTTGGGCTTCTGCTGACGAGTTTAAACTGTGTGGCCGATCCCATCTTGTACTGTTTTATATCTCAGAGTTCACAGGGCTGGTTAGCCAGGTTCCTGGATCCTGTTACAAATCTCCTGCCTGGCAGAAAGAGACAGGGAATCGAATCACCAGTTAGAAATAATTTTGGACTTGTATCACAAGCTCACGAGGACCAGGAAGAAAATGTTTGCCAAAAGTCAGCAAAGGTGTGAATCACTAATGGAACTGTCACTGGGATTTCAGTGTAAACAGCATGTTATTAGCTGTGAATGGTCAATGATCAATACATGATGGGTAATGGAATCATATTACAAGGATTGTCTTAATATGTCGAATGCTGATGGGTCTGTGTGTGCATCTGCGTATATTTGCATGTGTTACATTTGCATTTCTGTGTATATGTATGTGTTCATGTATATGTGTATTTGTGTGTGTATGTATGGGCATGCGTGTGTCTGTATCTCCGTCTGTGTACACCTTAATCTTATTTCAAAAATTTCCTCCCGCCAACTTTCTCTTTGCTCCTAAAGTCACAGACCGAGGACTTCCATTCCACAAAGCCAATCACCTCCAGTACATTGAATTACATTGAATTTACAGCACAGAAACAGGCCATTCGGCCCAGCAGGACCATACCAGTGTTTGTACTCCACACCAGCCTCCTCCCATCCGACTTCATCTCACCTTATCAAGATATTCCTCTGAGCCATGCTCCTTCATTTATCTAGTTCAACAACCTGCATTTAAATAGCGCCTTTAATGTGGTTAAACATCCCAAGGTGCTTTGCAGAAGCACTATCAAACAAAATTTGACACCGAACCACTAGGGGGTTGGAGTTTAAAAATAGGGCAGTCTTGTTACAACTGTACAGGGTGTTGGTGAGGTCACACCTGGAGTACTGTGTACTGTTTTTGTCCCCGTATTTAAGAAAGGATATACTGGCATTGGAGGCAATTCAAAAGAGATTCACTAGGCTGATTCCTGGGATGAAGGGGTTGACTTATCAAGCACGGCTAAACAGGTTAGGCCTTTATTCATTAGAGTTTAGAAGAATGAGGGGTGATCTTATTGAAACGTACAAGATTCTGAGGGGGCTTGACAGGGTAGATGTTGAGAAGATGTTTCCACTAATGGGGGAATCTTGAACTAGGGGACATAGTTACAGAATAAGGGGACACTCATTTAAAACTGAGATGCGAAGGAATTTCTTCTCTCAGAGGATAGTGACTGTCTGGAGTTGTGGAGGCTAGATCACTGAAAGTATTTAAAGAGGAGGTAGATAGATTTTTGAAGTATCGGGGAGTTGAGGGCTATGGGGAGCTGGCACGGAAGAGGAGTTGAGGTCTGGGGCAGATCAGCCATGATCTGATTGAATGGTGGGGCAGGCTTGAGGGGCTGAATGGCCTGCTCCTGTTCCTATTTCTTATGTTCTTATGTTCACACAAGGTGATACTACGGGCCAGATTTTGCGATAGAAATAACAATGAGGCTGCTAATTCGCTATTGTCCCTTTTGTGCGACCTGGAAACTGATTTCACTTCCCCCACCCCCCCGCACCATATTTGAGCATTTTAGTGCTTCTTTCTTGGCGGGCAGCCATAAAGACGGGGCTAAAGTGTGGCAAGTCGAAGAGACTTAGTAGTTGGCAGGAAAAAAGACAGAGATGCAAGGGGAGAGCCAACTGTGTAACAGCCCCGACAAACAAATTTCTCTGCAGCACCTGTGGAAGAGCCTGTCACTCTAGAATTGGCCTTTATGGCCACTCCAGGCGCTGCTTCACAAACCACTGACCACCTCCAGGCGCTTACCCATTGTCTCTCGAGATAAGGAGACCAAAGAAGAAGAAGAATTTGAGCATTTTAGTGCGAGATATTTCAGAGCTATTTATTTGCAGGGAGCAGAGTAACAAAGCAATTGTTCTGTTATTATCTTCTTTGCTCCTCTTTCTCAACCTGTTAAATCTGTAATCAATTTCTGTAATCATTTTAAATCTGTAATCATGGGTAAAAAATAAACTAACCCCATTAATTCTAACAAGTTTTTGAGTGAGTGATCAATTTGTTCTCTTGTAATTCCAGGGTCAAAACGAGCTCTAAGCCTGAGTGAATATTTTAAAACACTTGGGCCGTATTGCTCATTAAAACTGCTACACAAATACAAGTTGTCCATGTTGTTGTTGGTACATTAAACTCATACACTGAGCAGAACCCCAAGCAATGGGACAGAGCATCCCATTATTTTCTGACTAGAGAGATACCCCATGAATCTATAGCCTCTCACCATTTGACACTGAGTGTGAGGTCCATTAATGTTAATCAGAGAGGCTCAGTCAGAGAAAACCATTCACAAAGACAGAATTGTAGAAAGCACTTAAATTACGGCATGAGATAACTAGGTTAGCTGAACTGACACAAGAAAATTTAATACAAGAACAGCAGAAAAAGCTTGTCCCCATCATAATGTTTAGTAATGGAATTAACAGATGAGTCAGAGTGTGTTGGTGCTGCTGCCAGTGTGAAATGCAAGGAGTAACTGGCTCACTCAGCCGGTCCACGTAGATCACAGGTCAGTTAACAGATTTTAATTCATCTACAACATGAGCATGTTAAGAACCTTCTCTCTTTCAGTTAGACACGTTTGTGTATATAGTCACCACCCTGGAGTGGGAGAGGAAGGAGAGATGAAGCAAATTCTTATCTTGGAGTGTAATAATTTCCTTGGTTAATGAGATCACTCCGTCAGTTCAGTTATCTCCCACAAAGAAAGAGTAAAATGGAAAATTGTTGCGAGGTTTTCACTCACTGTTATCACACATGTAGGCTGCCCAAAGGAGGAAGGACAGCCTCTTCAAGCCCAACACACCAACACTCACATTCCGTGCCAACCAAGGGGAGGGAATGTACAGCTGGGGTACTGGGTACAGGAGGTGCTGGCCCTGGGAGGTATACAGTCAGCACAAAGCCCACGATCATCACTGGTGGGTTTCGGGTCATTATGAAGGAGAGGACAACATGGTTACGTGGAGATTATTGTGAACTGAATGATTTGGCAGAGACTGGCACCTAACCGATGCCAGTGCACAGACACGGAGAAGTTCACAGGGGCATTAGGGGAGAGGCACCAAGCTCGTAACCTGATGAAAATTTATCAACAGTCGGTATTTATTGCAGAGGATCATCCCCCTCAGCACGCCTCACCTCTCATGGGCTTCTGAGTTTACAGTCAGGCCTCTCGCAATGGGAAACACATCCACTACGTTCCAACACGTGTCTGATTCCGTTTGCACACAGGCTCCCAGCACACATTAATAACATCGGCGTTTTTAGACAGGCATATAAATTGAGGAGAATTTACATAAACTGGACGTATTCCCTGGAATATAAAAGTTTAAGGGGAGATTTGATGGAGATTGTTCAGATTTTGAAAGTAATTGGTGGGTTAGAGGCGAGATTTTCCGCTGGTGGGGGAATCTAGGAAAAGAGGACACGATCAGAAAAATCAGAGCTCGGGCACTCAGCAGAGAATTTAGCAAACACATCTACACAAAGGGTGGTAGAAGTGTGGAACTCTCTCCCACAAAGCAGTAGATTCTCACTCAAGTAATAGCAATAAACCGTAGATTGATAGATTTATGCTCGCCAATGGTATTCAGGGATATTGGGCCAAGGTGAATGAAGTTGGGATACAGATCAGCCATGACACAATCTCAGTGAATGACAGAACAGACTCTGAAACAAACGTTGACCAACAGCTGAAAGAAATGTGGCATAGCAGCTCAAGAAAGTCCCTGATGACAAAGCGACGATGTGAAAAGAAGTCATTACACGGGCTTTGGAATTTCAGCAGGAGATATAACCACCATTGGGAGATATACGCCCCATTGTGATTTATACACACGCACCATTGTGAGATATATCCACTATTGTGAGATATAATAGCATTGTGATGGGAATGGAAAGGAAGTCAATGAAGGAAATTGGGAAGAGGAGAGAAAATGAAAATAAAACTTTTGAAAGGAAAAGGAAGGAGAAGGTCAGAATTACTTGAGAGGGAGGGGGGAGACTGCCAGTGAAAAAGGAAGGGAACTGAGTACCAGTGTTAAAGGAAGTGTGCAGAATGCCAGTGTTAATGAGTGCAGAATGCCAGGGTTAAAGGGTGCAGAGTGCCCGTGTTAAAAGAAGGGTCTGAGTGCCCGTGTTAAAGGAAAGGTCCGAGTGCCCGTGTTAAAGGAAGGGTCCGAGTGCCCGTGTTAAAGGAAGGGTCCGAGTGCTCGTGTTAAAGGAAGGGTCCGAGTGCCAGTGTTAAAGGAAGGGTCTGAGTGCCCGTGTTAAAGGAAGGGTCTGAGTGCCCGTGTTAAAGGAAGGGTCCGAGTGCCCGTGTTAAAGGAAGGGTCCGAGTGCCCGTGTTAAAGGAAGGGTCTGAGTGCCCGTGTTAAAGGAAGGGTCTGAGTGCCAGTGTTAAAGGAAGGGTCTGAGGGCCCGTGTTAAAGGAAGGGTCCGAGTGCCCGTGTTAAAGGAAGGGTCCAAGTGCCCGTGTTAAAGGAAGGGTCTGAGTGCCAGTGTTAAAGGAAGGGTCTGAGTGCCCGTGTTAAAGGAAGGGTCTGAGTGCCCGTGTTAAAGAAAGGGTCTGAGTGCCCGTGTTAAAGGAAGGGTCTGAGTGCCCGTTTTAAAGGAAGGGTCCGAGTGCCCGTGTTAAAGGAAGGGTCCAAGTGCCCGTGTTAAAGGAAGGGTCTGAGTGCCAGTGTTAAAGGAAGGGTCCAAGTGCCCATGTTAAAGGAAGGGTCTGAGTGCCAGTGTTAAAGGAAGGGTCTGAGTGCCCGTGTTAAAGGAAGGGTCCGAGTGCCCGTGTTAAAGGAAGGGTCCAAGTGCCCATGTTAAAGGAAGGGTCTGAGTGCCAGTGTTAAAGGAAGGGTCTGAGTGCCCGTGTTAAAGGAAGGGTCTGAGTGCCAGTGTTAAAGGAAGGGTCCAAGTGCCTGTGTTAAAGGAAGGGTCCAAGTGCCCGTGTTAAAGGAAGGGTCTGAGTGCCAGTGTTAAAGGAAGGGTCCGAGTGCCCGTGTTAAAGGAAGGGTCCGTGCCCGTGTTAAAGGAAGGGTCTGAGTGCCAGTGTTAAAGGAAGGGTCCAAGTGCCCGTGTTAAAGGAAGGGTCTGAGTGCCCGTGTTAAAGGAAGGGTCCGAGTGCCCGTGTTAAAGGAAGGGTCCAAGTGCCCGTGTTAAAGGAAGGGTCTGAGTGCCAGTGTTAAAGGAAGGGTCCAAGTGCCCGTGTTAAAGGAAGGGTCCAAGTGCCCGTGTTTAAGGAAGGGTCTGAGTGCCAGTGTTAAAGGAAGGGTCCAAGTGCCCGTGTTAAAGGAAGGGTCTGAGTGCCAGTGTTAAAGGAAGGGTCCAAGTGCCCGTGTTAAAGGAAGGGTCCGAGTGCCCGTGTTAAAGGAAGGGTCCAAGTGCCCGTGTTAAAGGAAGGGTCTGAGTGCCAGTGTTAAAAGAAGGGTCTGAGTGCCAGTGTTAAAGGAAGGGTCCAAGTGCCCGTGTTCAAGGAAGGGTCTGAGTGCCAGTGTTAAAAGAAGGGTCTGAGTGCCAGTGTTAAAGGAAGGGTCTGAGTGCCAGTGTTAAAGGAAGGGTCCAAGTGCCCGTGTTAAAGGAAGGGTCTGAGTGCCAGTGTTAAAAGAAGGGTCTGAGTGCCCGTGTTAAAGGAAGGGTCTGAGTGCCAGCGTTAAAAGAAGGGTCTGAGTGCCAGTGTTAAAGGAAGGGTCCAAGTGCCCGTGTTAAAGGAAGGGTCTGAGTGCCAGTGTTAAAAGAAGGGTCTGAGTGCCCGTGTTAAAGGAAGGGTCTGAGTGCCAGTGTTAAAAGAAGGGTCTGAGTGCCCGTGTTAAAGGAAGGGTCTGAGTGCCAGTGTTAAAAGAAGGGTCCAAGTGCCCGTGTTAAAGGAAGGGTCTGAGTGCCAGTGTTAAAAGAAGGGTCTGAGTGCCCGTGTTAAAGGAAGGGTCTGAGTGCCAGTGTTAAAAGAAGGGTCTGAGTGCCAGTGTTAAAGGAAGGGTCTGAGTGCCAGTGTTAAAAGAAGGGTCTGAGTGCCAGTGTTAAAGGAAGGGTCTGAGTGCCAGTGTTAAAAGAAGGGTCTGAGTGCCAGTGTTAAAGGAAGGATCTGAGTGCCAGTGTTAAAAGAAGGTTGCAGAGTTCCAGCATTTAAGGAAGGGATCAGATGGCCAGTGTTTTTTATTCATTCCTAGGATGTGGGCATCACTGGCTAGGTCAGCATTTATTGCCGATCCCTAATTGCCCTTGTAAAACTGAATGGCTTGCCAGGCCATTTCAGAGGGCAGTCAAGAGTCGACCATATTACTCCATGTCTGGAGTAACATGTAGGCCATGTTAGAGAAACCTCCAGACCTGTTTGTGAAGAAGACAAGGATGCTTTGGTAGAAATTGTTTATTGCCTGCCACAGAACTTACTTCTGCTCTTCAAACAACACCCTAAGCCAGTACTGGCTGGCTCTTTATATATACACACATCAATACAATTAACTAATTGACACAACACCTGTTCACTCTATCATCTTGAACTACCAGGCATTTATCATCCATTAACAGACCTTTAGACCAAAACAGGCCAGACCAAGTGAGGATGGCAGATTTCCTTCCCTAAAGGACACGAGTAAACTAGATGGGTTTTTACAACAATCGACAATAGTTTTACGGTCACCATTAGACTATTTGTTTCAAATTCAGATGTATTCAATGAATTCAAATTTCACCATCTGATGTGGTGGGATTCGAAGCCATGTCCCCAGAGCATTACCACAACATCACCACAACACCACTAACGTTAGTTAAAGGAAGGGATCAGAATGCCAATGCAAAAGAAAGGGTGCAGATTGCCAACATTAAAGGAAGGGATCAGAGTGCCAGGGTTAAGGAAAGGTTGCAGAGTCACAGCGTTTAAAGATGGGTGCAGAGTGCCAGTGTTAGAGGAAGGGTGCAGACTGTCAGTGTTTAAGGAAGGGTACAGAATCACAGTGTTCAAAGATGGGTGCAGAGTTCCAGTGTAAAAGAAAGGGTGCAGAGTGCCAGTGCTAAAGGAAGGGTTCAGATTGTCAGTATTAAAGGCGGGTCCAGAGTTTGAGGGCTAAAGGAAGGGTTCAGAGTGCCAGTGTAAAAGTAAGGGTGCAGAGTGCCAGTGCAAAAGGAAGGGTGCAGAGTGCCAGTGTTAAAGGAAGGGTGCAGAGTGCCAGTGTTAAAGGAAGGGTTCAGCGTTCCAGTGATAAAGGAAGGGTTCAGAGTGCCAGTGCAAAAGAAAGGGGGCAGAGTGCCAGTGTTAAAGGAAGGGCTCATCGTTCCAGTGATAAAGGAAGGGTTCAGAGTGCCAGTGTAAAAGAAAGGGTGCAGAGTGCCAGTGCTAAAGGAAGGGTTCAGATTGTCAGTATAAAGGCGGGTCCATAGTTTGAGTGCTAAAGGAAGGGTTCAGAGTGCTAGTGTAAAAGTAAGGGTGCAGAGTGCCAGTGCAAAAGGAAGGGTGCAGAGTGCCAGTGTTAAAGGAAGGGTGCAGAGTGCCAGTGTTAAAGGAAGGGTTCAGTGTGCCAGTGTAAAAGAAAGGCTGCATAGTATCAGTATTAAAGGAGGGTCCAGAGAGCCAGTGTAAAAGAAAGGGTACAGAGTGCCAGTGTTAAAGGAAGGGTTCAGAGTGCGAGTGTAAAAGAAAGGGAGCAGAGTATCAGTGTTTAAGGAAGAATTCAGATTGTCAGTATTAAAGGAGGGTCCAGAGTGCCAGTGTAAAAGAAAGGGTGCACAGTGCCAGTGTTAAAGGAAGGGTTCAGAGTGCCAGTGTTAAAGGAAGGGTTCAGTGTGCCAGTGTTAAACGAAGTGTTCAACGTGCCAGTGTGAGAGGAAGGATTCAGTGTGCCAGTCTAAAAGAAAGTGTGCAGAGTATCAGTGTCCAAGGAAGGGTTCAGAGTGTCAGTATTAAAGGAGGGCCCAGAGTTTGAGTGCTAAAGGAAGGGTTCAGAGTGCCAGTGTAAAAGAAGGGGTGCAGAGGATCAGTGTTAAAGGAAGGGTTCAGAGCTCCAGTGTTATAGGAAGGGTTCAGAGTGCCAGTGTTAAAGGAAGGATTCGGAGTGCCAGTGCAAAAGAAAGGGTGAAGAGTATCAGTGTTAAAGGAAGGGTGCAGAGTGCCAGTGTTAAAGGAAGGGTTCAGAGTGCCAGTGTAAAAGAAAGGTTTCAGCGTATCAGTGTCTAAGGAAGGGGTCAGAGTGTCAGTGTTAAAGGAAGGGTTCTAAGTGTCAGTGCGAAAGGAGGGTCCAGAGTGTGAGTGTTCAAGTCAGGGTTCAGAGTGCCAGTGCAAAAATATGGGTGCAGAATATCAGTGTTAAAGGAAGTGTTCAGAGAGTCAGTGCTAAAGATAGGGTTCAGAGTGACAGTGTAAAAGAAAGGGTGCAGAGTGTCAGTGTTAAAGGAGGGTCCAGAGTGTCAGTGTTAAAGGAGGGTCCAGAGTGTCAGTGTTAAAGTCAGGGTTCAGAGTGCCAGTGTAAAAATATGGGTGCAGAATATCAGTGTTAAAGGAAGTGTTCAGAGAGTCAGTGCTAAAGATAGGGTTCAGAGTATCAGTGTCAAAGGAACGGTCCAGTGTGCCAGCGTAAAAGAAAGTGTGTGGAGTATCAGTGTTAAAAGAAGGGTTCAGAGAGTCAGTGCTAAAGATAGGGTGCAGAGTTCCAGTGTTAAAGGAAGGGTTCAGAGTGCCAGTGTTAAAGGAAGGGTTCAGTGTGCCAGTGTTAAACGAAGTGTTCAACGTGCCAGTGTGAGAGGAAGGATTCAGTGTGCCAGTCTAAAAGAAAGTGTGCAGAGTATCAGTGTCCAAGGAAGGGTTCAGAGTGTCAGTATTAAAGGAGGGCCCAGAGTTTGAGTGCTAAAGGAAGGGTTCAGAGTGCCAGTGTAAAAGAAGGGGTGCAGAGGATCAGTGTTAAAGGAAGGGTTCAGAGCTCCAGTGTTATAGGAAGGGTTCAGAGTGCCAGTGTTAAAGGAAGGATTCGGAGTGCCAGTGCAAAAGAAAGGGTGAAGAGTATCAGTGTTAAAGGAAGGGTGCAGAGTGCCAGTGTTAAAGGAAGGGTTCAGAGTGCCAGTGTAAAAGAAAGGTTTCAGCGTATCAGTGTCTAAGGAAGGGGTCAGAGTGTCAGTGTTAAAGGAAGGGTTCTAAGTGTCAGTGCGAAAGGAGGGTCCAGAGTGTGAGTGTTCAAGTCAGGGTTCAGAGTGCCAGTGCAAAAATATGGGTGCAGAATATCAGTGTTAAAGGAAGTGTTCAGAGAGTCAGTGCTAAAGATAGGGTTCAGAGTGACAGTGTAAAAGAAAGGGTGCAGAGTGTCAGTGTTAAAGGAGGGTCCAGAGTGTCAGTGTTAAAGTCAGGGTTCAGAGTGCCAGTGTAAAAATATGGGTGCAGAATATCAGTGTTAAAGGAAGTGTTCAGAGAGTCAGTGCTAAAGATAGGGTTCAGAGTATCAGTGTCAAAGGAACGGTCCAGTGTGCCAGCGTAAAAGAAAGTGTGTGGAGTATCAGTGTTAAAAGAAGGGTTCAGAGAGTCAGTGCTAAAGATAGGGTGCAGAGTTCCAGTGTTAAAGGAAGGGTTCAGAGTGCCAGTGTAAAAGAAAGGGTGCAGAGTATCAGTGTTAAAGGAAGGGGTCAGAGTGTCAGTGTTAAAGGAGGGTCCAGAGTGTCAGTGTTAAAGGAGGGTCCAGAGTGTCAGTGTTAAAGGAGGGTCCAGAGTGTCAGTGTTAAAGTCAGGGTTCAGAGTGCCAGTGTAAAAATATGGGTGCAGAATATCAGTGTTAAAGGAAGTGTTCAGAGAGTCAGTGCGAAAGATAGGGTTCAGAGTATCAGTGTTAAAGGAACGGTCCAGTGTGCCAGTATAAAAGAAGGGGTGCAGAGGATCAGTGTTGAAGAAAGGGTTCAGAGCTCCAGTGTTAGAGGAAGGGTTCAGAGTGCCAGTGTTAAAGGAAGGATTCAGAGTGCCAGTGTAAAAGAAAGGGTACAGAGTGCCAGTGTAAAAGAAAGGGTACCGGGTGCCAGTGTGAGCGGAAGGGTTCAGAGTGCCAGTGTAAAAGAAAGGGTACAGAGTGCCAGTGTTAAAGGAAGGGTTCAGAGTGCCAGTGTGAGAGGAAAGGTTCAGAGTGCCAGTGTAAAAGAAAGGGTACAGAGTGCCAGTGTTAAAGGAAGGGTTCAGAGTACCAGTGTGAGAGGAAGGGTTCAGTGTGCCAGTGGAAAAGAAAGGGTGCAGAGTATCAGTATTAAAGGAGGGTCCAGAGGGCCAGTGTAAAAGAAAGGGTACAGAGTGCCAGTGTTAAAGGAAGGGTTCAGAGTACCAGTGTGAGAGGAAGGGTTCAGTGTGCCAGTGTAAAAGAAAGGCTGCATAGTATCAGTATTAAAGGAGGGTCCAGAGGGCCAGTGTAAAAGAAAGGGTACAGAGTGCCAGTGTTAAAGGAAGGGTTCAGAGTGCCAGTGTGAGAGGAAAGGTTCAGAGTGCCAGTGTAAAAGAAAGGGTACAGAGTGCCAGTGTTAAAGGAAGGGTTCAGAGTACCCGTGTGAGAGGAAGGGTTCAGTGTGCCAGTGGAAAAGAAAGGGTGCAGAGTATCAGTGTTAAAGGAAGGGTTCAGAGTGCCAGTGTAAAAGAAAGGGTGCAGAGTTCCAGTGTCAAAGGAGGGTCCAGAGTGCCCGTGTAAAAGAAAGGATGCAGAGTGCCAGTGTTAAAGGAAGGTTCGGAGTGCCAGTGTAATAGAAAGGGTGCAGAGTGCCAGTGTTAAAGGAAGGGTTCGGAGTGCCAGTGTAAAGGAAAGGGAGCAGTGTTTCAGTGTTAAAGGAAGGGTTCAGAGTGCCAGTGTAAAAGAAAGGGTGCAGAGTATCAGTGTTGAAGGAAGGGTGCAGAGTGCCAGTGTTAAAGGAAGGGTTCAGAGTGCCTGTGTGAAAGGAAGGGTTCAGTGTGCCAGTGTTAAACGAAGTGTTCAAAGTGCCAGTGTGAGAGGAAGGGTTCAGAGTGCCAGTGTAATAGAAAGGGCAGACAGTGCCACTGTGAGCGGAAGGGTTCAGAGTGCCAGTGTAAACAAAATGGTGCAGACTATCAGTGTGAAAGGAAGGGCTCAGGTTTCCAGTGTTAAAGGAAGGGTTCAGAGCTCCAGTGTTTTAGGAAGGGTTCAGAGTGCCAGTGTTAAAGGAAGGGTGCAGAGTGCCAGTGTTAAAGGAAGGGTTCAGAGTGCCAGTGTTAAAGGAAGGGTGCAGAGTTTCAGTGTTAAAGGAAGGATTCAGAGTGCCAGTGTAAAAGAAAGGGAACAGATTATCTGTGTTTAAGGAAAGGTTCAGAGTGCCAGTGTAAAAGAAAGAGTGCAGATTATCTGTGTTAAACGAAAGGTTCAGAGTGCCAGTGTAAAAGAAAGGGTGCAGAGTGCCAGTGTGAGAGGAAAGGTTCAGAGTGCCAGTGTAAAAGTAAGGCTGCAGAGTACCAGTGTTAAAGGAAGGGTTCAGAGTGCCAGTGTAATAGAAAGTGTACACAGTCCCAGGGTGAGCGGAAGGGTTCAGAGTGCCAGTGTAAAAGCAAGGGTGCAGAGTTTCAGTGTTAAAGGAAGGGTTCAGAGTGCCAGTGTAAAAGAAAGGGTGCAGAGTTCCAGTGTTAAAGGAAGGGTTCAGAGTTCCAGTGTTAAGCAAAGTTTTCAAAGTGCCAGTGTGAGAGGAAGGCTTCAGAGTGCCAGTGTAATAGAAATGGTACACAGTGCCAGTGTGAGCGGCAGGTTCAGAGTGCCAGTGTAAAAGAAAGGGTGCAGAGTTTGAGTGTGAAAGGAAAGATTCAGAGTGCCAGTGTTAAAGAAGGAGTGCAGATTATCTGTGTTAAAGGAAAGGTTCAGAGTGCCAGTGTAAAAGAAAGGGTGCAGAGTGCCAGGGTGAGAGGAAAAGTTCAGAGGGCCAGTGTAAAAGAAAGGGTTCAGAGTACCAGTGTTAAAGGAAGGGTTCAGAGTATCAGTGTAATAGAAAGTGTACACAGTGCCAGTGTGACCGGAAAGATTCAGAGTGCCAGTGTAAAAGAAAGGGTGCAGATTATCTGTGTTTAAGGAAAGTTTCAGAGTGCCAGTGTTAAAGAAAGAGTGCAGATATCTGTGTTAAAGGAAAGGTTCAGAGTGTCAGTGTTAAAGAAGGAGTGCAGATTATCTGTGTTAAAGGAAAGGTTCAGAGTGCCAGTGTAAAAGAAAGGGTGCAGAGTGCCAGTGTGACCGGAAGGGTTCAGAGTGCCAGTGTAAAACAAAGGGTGCAGAGTTTCAGTGTTAAAGGAAGGGTTCAGAGTGCCAGTGTAAAAGAAAAGGTGTAGAGTATCAGTATTAAAGGAAGGGTTCAGAGTGCCAGTGTAAAAGAAAGGGTGTAGAGTATCAGTGTTAAAGGAAGGGTGCAGTGTGCCAGTGTAAAAGAAAGGGTTCAGAGTACCAGTATTAAAGGAAGGGTTCTCAGTGTCAGTGTTGAAGGAAGGGTTCAGGTTTCCAGTGTTAAAGGAAAGGTTCAGAGCTCCAGTGTTATAGGAAGGGTTCAGAGTGCCAGTGTTAAAGGAAGGGTTCAGAGTGCCAGTATAAAAGAAAGGGTGAAGAGTATCAGTGTTATAGGAAGGGTTCAGAGTGCCAGTGTTAAAGGAAGGGTTCAGAGTGCCAGTGAAAAAGAAAGGGAACAGATTATCTGTGTTTAAGGAAAGGTTCAGAGTGCCAGTGTAAAAGAAAGGGTGAAGAGTATCAGTGTTAAAGGAAGGGTTCAGATTGTCAGTATTAAAGGAAGGGTTCAGAGTGCCAGTGTAAAAGAAAGGGTGCAGAGTATCAGTGTTGAAGGAAGGGTGCAGAGTGCCAGTGTTAAAGGAAGGGTTCAGAGTGCCTGTGTGAAAGGAAGGGTTCAGTGTGCCAGTGTTAAATGAAGTGTTCAAAGTGCCAGTGTGAGAGGAAGGGTTCAGAGTGCCAGTGTAATAGAAAGGGTAGACAGTGCCACTGTGAGTGGAAGGGTTCAGAGTGCCAGTGTAATAGAAAGGGTGCAGAGTATCAGTGTGAAAGGAAGGGCTCAGGTTTCCAGTGTTAAAGGAAGGGTTCAGAGCGCCAGTGTTTTAGGAAGGGTTCAGAGTGCCAGTGTTAAAGGAAGGGTGCAGAGTGCCAGTGTTAAAGGAAGGGTTCAGAGTGCCAGTGTTAAAGGAAGGGTGCAGAGTTTCAGTGTTAAAGGAAGGGTTCAGAGTGCCAGTGTAAAAGAAAGGGAACAAATTATCTGTGTTTAAGGAAAGGTTCAGAGTGCCAGTGTAAAAGAAAGAGTGCAGATTATCTGTGTTAAACGAAAGGTTCAGAGTGCCAGTGTAAAAGAAAGGGTGCAGAGTGCCAGTGTGAGAGGAAAGGTTCAGAGTGCCAGTGTAAAAGTAAGGCTGCAGAGTACCAGTGTTAAAGGAAGGGTTCAGAGTGCCAGTGTAATAGAAAGGGTACACAGTCCCAGTGTGAGCGGAAGGGTTCAGAGTGCCAGTGTAAAAGCAAGGGTGCAGAGTTTCAGTGTTAAAGGAAGGGTTCCGAGTGCCAGTGTAAAAGAAAGGGTGCAGAGTTCCAGTGTTAAAGGAAGGGTTCAGAGTTCCAGTGTTAAGCAAAGTTTTCAAAGTGCCAGTGTGAGAGGAAGGCTTCAGAGTGCCAGTGTAATAGAAATGGTACACAGTGCCAGTGTGAGCGGCAGGTTCAGAGTGCCAGTGTAAAAGAAAGGGTGCAGACTATCTGTGTTAAAGGAAAGGTTCAGAGTGCCAGTGTTAAAGAAAGAGTGCAGATTATCTGTGTTAAAGGAAAGGTTCAGAGTGCCAGTGTTAAAGAAGGAGTGCAGATTATCTGTGTTAAAGGAAAGGTTCAGAGTGCCAGTGTAAAAGAAAGGGTGCAGAGTGCCAGTGTGAGAGGAAAAGTTCAGAGGGCCAGTGTAAAAGAAAGGGTTCAGAGTACCAGTGTTAAAGGAAGGGTTCAGAGTATCAGTGTAATAGAAAGTGTACACAGTGCCAGTGTGACCGGAAGGGTTCAGAGTGCCAGTGTAAAAGAAAGGGTGCAGAGTTTCAGTGTTAAAGGAAGGGTTCAGAGTGCCAGTGTAAGAGAAAGGGTGCAGATTATCGATGTTCAAGTAAAGGTTCAGAGTGCCAGTGTCAAAGAAAGGGTGTAGAGTATCAGTGTTAAAGGCAGGGTGCAGTGTATCCGTATTAAAGGAGGGTCCATGTTTGAGTGCTAAAGGAAGGGTTCAGTGAGCCAGTGTAAAAGAAAGGGTTCAGAGTATCAGTATTAAAGGAAGGGTTCAGAGTGCCAGTGTAAAAGAAAGGGTGTAGAGTATCAGTGTTAAAGGAAGGGTGCAGTGTGCCAGTGTAAAAGAAAGGGTTCAGAGTACCAGTATTAAAGGAAGGGTTCTCAGTGTCAGTGTTGAAGGAAGGGTTCAGGTTTCCAGTGTTAAAGGAAAGGTTCAGAGCTCCAGTGTTATAGGAAGGGTTCAGAGTGCCAGTGTTAAACGAAGTGTTCAAAGTGCCAGTGTGAGAGGAAGGGTTCAGAGTGCCAGTGTAATAGAAAGGGCAGACAGTGCCACTGTGAGCGGAAGGGTTCAGAGTGCCAGTGTAAACAAAATGGTGCAGACTATCAGTGTGAAAGGAAGGGCTCAGGTTTCCAGTGTTAAAGGAAGGGTTCAGAGCTCCAGTGTTTTAGGAAGGGTTCAGAGTGCCAGTGTTAAAGGAAGGGTGCAGAGTGCCAGTGTTAAAGGAAGGGTTCAGAGTGCCAGTGTTAAAGGAAGGGTGCAGAGTTTCAGTGTTAAAGGAAGGATTCAGAGTGCCAGTGTAAAAGAAAGGGAACAGATTATCTGTGTTTAAGGAAAGGTTCAGAGTGCCAGTGTAAAAGAAAGAGTGCAGATTATCTGTGTTAAACGAAAGGTTCAGAGTGCCAGTGTAAAAGAAAGGGTGCAGAGTGCCAGTGTGAGAGGAAAGGTTCAGAGTGCCAGTGTAAAAGTAAGGCTGCAGAGTACCAGTGTTAAAGGAAGGGTTCAGAGTGCCAGTGTAATAGAAAGTGTACACAGTCCCAGGGTGAGCGGAAGGGTTCAGAGTGCCAGTGTAAAAGCAAGGGTGCAGAGTTTCAGTGTTAAAGGAAGGGTTCAGAGTGCCAGTGTAAAAGAAAGGGTGCAGAGTTCCAGTGTTAAAGGAAGGGTTCAGAGTTCCAGTGTTAAGCAAAGTTTTCAAAGTGCCAGTGTGAGAGGAAGGCTTCAGAGTGCCAGTGTAATAGAAATGGTACACAGTGCCAGTGTGAGCGGCAGGTTCAGAGTGCCAGTGTAAAAGAAAGGGTGCAGAGTTTGAGTGTGAAAGGAAAGATTCAGAGTGCCAGTGTTAAAGAAGGAGTGCAGATTATCTGTGTTAAAGGAAAGGTTCAGAGTGCCAGTGTAAAAGAAAGGGTGCAGAGTGCCAGGGTGAGAGGAAAAGTTCAGAGGGCCAGTGTAAAAGAAAGGGTTCAGAGTACCAGTGTTAAAGGAAGGGTTCAGAGCATCAGTGTAATAGAAAGTGTACACAGTGCCAGTGTGACCGGAAAGATTCAGAGTGCCAGTGTAAAAGAAAGGGTGCAGATTATCTGTGTTTAAGGAAAGTTTCAGAGCGCCAGTGTTAAAGAAAGAGTGCAGATTATCTGTGTTAAAGGAAAGGTTCAGAGTGTCAGTGTTAAAGAAGGAGTGCAGATTATCTGTGTTAAAGGAAAGGTTCAGAGTGCCAGTGTAAAAGAAAGGGTGCAGAGTGCCAGTGTGACCGGAAGGGTTCAGAGTGCCAGTGTAAAACAAAGGGTGCAGAGTTTCAGTGTTAAAGGAAGGGTTCAGAGTGCCAGTGTAAAAGAAAAGGTGTAGAGTATCAGTATTAAAGGAAGGGTTCAGAGTGCCAGTGTAAAAGAAAGGGTGTAGAGTATCAGTGTTAAAGGAAGGGTGCAGTGTGCCAGTGTAAAAGAAAGGGTTCAGAGTACCAGTATTAAAGGAAGTGTTCTCAGTGTCAGTGTTGAAGGAAGGGTTCAGGTTTCCAGTGTTAAAGGAAAGGTTCAGAGCTCCAGTGTTATAGGAAGGGTTCAGAGTGCCAGTGTTAAAGGAAGGGTTCAGAGTGCCAGTATAAAAGAAAGGGTGAAGAGTATCAGTGTTATAGGAAGGGTTCAGACTGCCAGTGTTAAAGGAAGGGTTCAGAGTGCCAGTGAAAAAGAAAGGGAACAGATTATCTGTGTTTAAGGAAAGGTTCAGAGTGCCAGTGTAAAAGAAAGGGTGAAGAGTATCAGTGTTAAAGGAAGGGTTCAGATTGTCAGTATTAAAGGAAGGGTTCAGAGTGCCAGTGTAAAAGAAAGGGTGCAGAGTATCAGTGTTGAAGGAAGGGTGCAGAGTGCCAGTGTTAAAGGAAGGGTTCAGAGTGCCTGTGTGAAAGGAAGGGTTCAGTGTGCCAGTGTTAAATGAAGTGTTCAAAGTGCCAGTGTGAGAGGAAGGGTTCAGAGTGCCAGTGTAATAGAAAGGGTAGACAGTGCCACTGTGAGTGGAAGGGTTCAGAGTGCCAGTGTAATAGAAAGGGTGCAGAGTATCAGTGTGAAAGGAAGGGCTCAGGTTTCCAGTGTTAAAGGAAGGGTTCAGAGCTCCAGTGTTTTAGGAAGGGTTCAGAGTGCCAGTGTTAAAGGAAGGGTGCAGAGTGCCAGTGTTAAAGGAAGGGTTCAGAGTGCCAGTGTTAAAGGAAGGGTGCAGAGTTTCAGTGTTAAAGGAAGGGTTCAGAGTGCCAGTGTAAAAGAAAGGGAACAAATTATCTGTGTTTAAGGAAAGGTTCAGAGTGCCAGTGTAAAAGAAAGAGTGCAGATTATCTGTGTTAAACGAAAGGTTCAGAGTGCCAGTGTAAAAGAAAGGGTGCAGAGTGCCAGTGTGAGAGGAAAGGTTCAGAGTGCCAGTGTAAAAGTAAGGCTGCAGAGTACCAGTGTTAAAGGAAGGGTTCAGAGTGCCAGTGTAATAGAAAGGGTACACAGTCCCAGTGTGAGCGGAAGGGTTCAGAGTGCCAGTGTAAAAGCAAGGGTGCAGAGTTTCAGTGTTAAAGGAAGGCTTCCGAGTGCCAGTGTAAAAGAAAGGGTGCAGAGTTCCAGTGTTAAAGGAAGGGTTCAGAGTTCCAGTGTTAAGCAAAGTTTTCAAAGTGCCAGTGTGAGAGGAAGGCTTCAGAGTGCCAGTGTAATAGAAATGGTACACAGTGCCAGTGTGAGCGGCAGGTTCAGAGTGCCAGTGTAAAAGAAAGGGTGCATACTATCTGTGTTAAAGGAAAGGTTCAGAGTGCCAGTGTTAAAGAAAGAGTGCAGATTATCTGTGTTAAAGGAAAGGTTCAGAGTGCCAGTGTTAAAGAAGGAGTGCAGATTATCTGTGTTAAAGGAAAGGTTCAGAGTGCCAGTGTAAAAGAAAGGGTGCAGAGTGCCAGTGTGAGAGGAAAAGTTCAGAGGGCCAGTGTAAAAGAAAGGGTTCAGAGTACCAGTGTTAAAGGAAGGGTTCAGAGCATCAGTGTAATAGAAAGTGTACACAGTGCCAGTGTGACCGGAAGGGTTCAGAGTGCCAGTGTAAAAGAAAGGGTGCAGAGTTTCAGTGTTAAAGGAAGGGTTCAGAGTGCCAGTGTAAGAGAAAGGGTGCAGATTATCGATGTTCAAGTAAAGGTTCAGAGTGCCAGTGTCAAAGAAAGGGTGTAGAGTATCAGTGTTAAAGGCAGGGTGCAGTGTATCCGTATTAAAGGAGGGTCCATGTTTGAGTGCTAAAGGAAGGGTTCAGTGAGCCAGTGTAAAAGAAAGGGTTCAGAGTATCAGTATTAAAGGAAGGGTTCAGAGTGCCAGTGTAAAAGAAAGGGTGTAGAGTATCAGTGTTAAAGGAAGGGTGCAGTGTGCCAGTGTAAAAGAAAGGGTTCAGAGTACCAGTATTAAAGGAAGGGTTCTCAGTGTCAGTGTTGAAGGAAGGGTTCAGGTTTCCAGTGTTAAAGGAAAGGTTCAGAGCTCCAGTGTTATAGGAAGGGTTCAGAGTGCCAGTGTTAAAGGAAGGGTTCAGAGTGCAAGTAAAAAAGAAAGGGTGAAGAGTATCAGTGTTATAGGAAGGGTTCAGAGTGCCAGTGTGAAAGGAAGGGTTCAGAGTGCCAGTGAAAAAGAAAGGGAACAGATTATCTGTGTTTAAGGAAAGGTTCAGAGTGCCAGTGTAAAAGAAAGAGTGCAGATTATCTGTGTTAAACGAAAGGTTCAGAGTGCCAGTGTAAAAGAAAGGGTGAAGAGTATCAGTGTTAAAGGAAGGGTTCAGATTGTCAGTATTAAAGGAAGGGTTCAGAGTGCCAGTGTAAAAGAAAGGGTGCAGAGTATCAGTGTTGAAGGAAGGGTGCAGAGTGCCAGTGTTAAAGGAAGGGTTCAGAGTGCCAGTGTGAAAGGAAGGGTTCAGTGTGCCAGTGTTAAATGAAGTGTTCAAAGTGCCAGTGTGAGAGGAAGGGTTCAGAGTGCCAGTGTAATAGAAAGAGTAGACAGTGCCACTGTGAGTGGAAGGGTTCAGAGTGCCAGTGTAATAGAAAGGGTGCAGAGTATCAGTGTGAAAGGAAGGGCTCAGGTTTCCAGTGTTAAAGGAAGGGTTCAGAGCTCCAGTGTTTTAGGAAGGGTTCAGAGTGCCAGTGTTAAAGGAAGGGTGCAGAGTGCCAGTGTTAAAGGAAGGGTTCAGAGTCCCAGTGTTAAAGGAAGGGTGCAGAGTTTCAGTGTTAAAGGAAGGGTTCAGAGTGCCAGTGTCAAAGAAAGGGAACAAATTATCTGTGTTTAAGGAAAGGTTCAGAGTGCCAGTGTAAAAGAAAGAGTGCAGATTATCTGTGTTAAACGAAAGGTTCAGAGTGCCAGTGTAAAAGAAAGGGTGCAGAGTGCCAGTGTGAGAGGAAAGGTTCAGAGTGCCAGTGTAAAAGTAAGGCTGCAGAGTACCAGTGTTAAAGGAAGGGTTCAGAGTGCCAGTGTAATAGAAAGGGTACACAGTCCCAGTGTGAGCGGAAGGGTTCAGAGTGCCAGTGTAAAAGCAAGGGTGCAGAGTTTCAGTGTTAAAGGAAGGGTTCAGAGTGCCAGTGTAAAAGAAAGGGTGCAGAGTTTCAGTGTGAAAGGAAGGATTCAGAGTGCCAGTGTACAATAAAGGGTGCAGACTATCTGTGTTTAAGGAAAGGTTCAGAGTGCCAGTGTTAAAGAAAGAGTGCAGATTATCTGTGTTAAAGGAAAGGTTCAGAGTGCCAGTGTTAAAGAAGGAGTGCAGATTATCTGTGTTAAAGGAAAGGTTCAGAGTGCCAGTGTAAAAGAAAGGGTGCAGAGTGCCAGTGTGAGAGGAAAAGTTCAGAGGGCCAGTGTAAAAGAAAGGGTTCAGAGTACCAGTGTTAAAGGAAGGGTTCAGCGTATCAGTGTAATAGAAAGTGTACACAGTGCCAGTGTGACCGGAAGGGTTCAGAGTGCCAGTGTAAAAGAAAGGGTGCAGAGTTTCAGTGTTAAAGGAAGGGATCAGAGTGCCAGTGTAAGAGAAAGGGTGCAGATTATCGATGTTAAAGTAAAGGTTCAGAGTGCCAGTGTAAAAGAAAGGGTGTAGAGTATCAGTGTTAAAGGCAGGGTGCAGTGTATCCGTATTAAAGGAGGGTCCATGTTTGAGTGCTAAAGGAAGGGTTCAGTGTGCCAGTGTAAAAGAAAGGGTTCAGAGTATCAGTATTAAAGGAAGGGTTCAGAGTGCCAGTGTAAAAGAAAGGGTGTAGAGTATCAGTGTTAAAGGAAGGGTGCAGTGTGCCAGTGTTAAAGAAAGGGTTCAGGGTATCAGTATTAAAGGAAGCGTTCTCAGTGTCAGTGTTGAAGGAAGGGTTCAGGTTTCCAGTGTTAAAGGAAAGGTTCAGAGCTCCAGTGTTATAGGAAGGGTTCAGAGTGCCAGTGTTAAAGGAAGGGTTCAGAGTGCCAGTGTAAAAGAAAGGGTGAAGAGTATCAGTGTTATAGGAAGGGTTCAGAGTGCCAGTGTTAAAGTAAGGGTTCAGAGTGCCAGTGAAAAAGAAAGGGAACAGATTATCTGTGTTTAAGGAAAGGTTCAGAGTGCCAGTGTAAAAGAAAGAGTGCAGATTATCTGTGTTAAACGAAAGGTTCAGAGTGCCAGTGTAAAAGAAAGGGTGAAGAGTATCAGTGTTAAAGGAAGGGTTCAGATTGTCAGTATTAAAGGAGGGTCCAGAGTGCCAGTGTTAAAGGAGGGTCCAGAGTGCCAGTGTAAAAGAAAGGGTGCAGAGTTCCAGTGTTAAAGGAAGGGTTCAGAGTGCCAGTGTAAAAGAAAGGATTCAGAGTATCAGTGTCAAAGGAAGGCTTCAGAGTATCAGTGTCAAAGGAAGGGTTCAGAGTGCCAGTGCAATAGAAAGGGTCCAGAGTGCCAGTGTGGGCGTGAGGGTACAGAGTGCCAGTGTAAAAGAAAGGGTTCAGAGTATCAGTGTTAAAGGAAGTGTTCAGGTTTCCAGTGTTGAAGAAAGGGTTCAGTACTCCAGTGTTATAGGAAGGGTTCAGAGTGCCAGTGTTAAAGGAAGGGTTCAGAGTGCCAGTGTAAAAGAAAGGGTGAAGAGTATCAGTGTTCAAAGAAGGGTTCAGAGTGCCAGTGTTAAAGGAAGGGTTCAGAGTGCCAGTGTAAACGAAAGGGTGCAGAGTATCAGTGTGAAAGGAAGGGCTCAGGTTTCCAGTGTTAAAGGAAGGGTTCAGAGCTCCAGTGTTTTAGGAAGGGTTCAGAGTGCCATTGTTAAAGGAAGGGTGCAGAGTATCAGTGTTAAAGGAAGGATTCAGAGTGCCAGTGTAAAAGAAAGGGAACAAATTATCTGTGTTGAAGGAAAGGTTCAGAGTGCCAGTGTAAAAGAAAGAGTGCAGATTTTCTGTGTTAAACGAAAGGTTCAGAGTGCCAGTGTAAAAGAAAGGGTGCAGAGTGCCAGTGAGAGAGGAAAGGTTCAGAGTGCCAGTGTAAAAGTAAGGCTGCAGAGTACCAGTGTTAAAGGAAGGGATCAGAGTGCCAGTGTAATAGAAAGGGTACACAGTCCCAGTGTGAGCAGAAGGGTTCAGAGTGCCAGTGTAAAAGGAAGGGTGCAGAGTTTCAGTGTTAAAGGAAGGGTTCAGAGTGCCAGTGTAAAAGAAAGGGTGCAGAGTTCCAGTGTTAAAGGAAGGGTGCAGAGTGCCAGTGTTAAAGGAAGGGTTCAGAGTGCCAGTGTTAAAGGAAGGGTGCAGAGTGCCAGTGTTAAAGGAAGGGTTCAGAGTGCCAGTGCAAAAGAAAGGATGCAGAGTTTCAGTGTTAAAGGAAGGGTTCAGAGTGCCAGTGTAAGAGAAAGGGTGCAGACTATCTGTGTTTAAGGAAAGGTTCAGCGTGCCAGTGTAAAAGAAAGGGTGCAGAGTTCCAGTGTTAAAGGACGGGTTCAGAGTGCCAGTGTAAAAGAAAGGCTTCAGAGTATCAGTGTCAAAGGAAGGGTTCAGAGTGCCAGTGTAATAGAAAGGGTCCAGAGTGCCAGTGTGGGCGTGATGGTACAGAGTGCCAGTGCAAAAGAAAGGGTTCAGAGTGCCAGTATAAAAGAAAGGGTGAAGAGTATCAGTGTTAAAGGAAGGGTTCTGATTGTCAGTATTAAAGGAGGGTACAGAGTGCCAGTGTTAAAGGAGGGTCCAGAGTGCCAGTGTAAAAGAAAGGGTGCAGAGTTCCAGTGTTAAAGGTAGGGTTCAGAGTGCCAGTGTAAAAGAAAGGATTCAGAGTATCAGTGTCAAAGGAAGGGTTCAGAGTTCCAGTGTAAAAGGAAGGGTTCAGAGTGCCAGTGTAAAAGAAAGGGTTCAGAGAATCAGTGTTAAAGGAAGGGTTCAGGTTTCCAGTGTTAAAGGAAGGGTTCAGAGCTCCAGTGTTATAGGAAGGGTTCAGAGTGCCAGTGTTAAAGGAAGGGTTCAGAGTGCCAGTGTAAAAGAAAGGGTGAAGACTATCAGTGTTAAAGGAAGGGTTCAGAGTGCCAGTGTAAAAGAAAGGATGCAGAGTTTCAGTGTTAAAGGAAGGGTTCAGAGTGTTAGTGTAAGAGAAAGGGTGCAGATTATCTATGTTAAAGGAAAGGTTCAGCGTGCCAGTGTAAAAGAAAGGGTGCAGAGTTCCAGTGTTAAAGGAAGGGTTCAGAGTGCCAGTGTAAAAGAAAGGATTCAGAGTATCAGTGTCAAAGGAAGGGTTCAGAGTGCCAGTGTAAATGAAAGGGTCCAGAGTGCCAGTGTGGGCGTGAGGGTACAGAGTGCCAGTGCAAAAGAAAGGGTGCAGAGTTTCAGTGTTAAAGGAAGGGTTCAGAGTGCCAGTGTAAAAGAAAGGGTGCAGATTATATGTGTTAAAGGAAGTGTTCAGAGTGCCAGTGTTAAAGGAAGGGTTCAGAGTGCCAGTGTAAAAGAAAGGGTGAAGAGTATCAGTGTTAAAGGAAGGGTTCAGATTGTCAGTATTAAAGGAGGGTCCAGAGTGCCAGTGTTAAAGGAGGGTCCAGAGTGCCAGTGTAAAAGAAAGGGTGCAGAGTTCCAGTGTTAAAGGTAGGGTTCAGAGTGCCAGTGTAAAAGAAAGGATTCAGAGTATCAGTGTCAAAGGAAGGGTTCAGAGTTCCAGTGTAAAAGGAAGGGTTCAGAGTGCCAGTGTAAAAGAAAGGGTTCAGAGTATCAGTGTTAAAGGAAGGGTTCAGGTTTCCAGTGTTAAAGGAAGGGTTCAGAGCTCCAGTGTTATAGGAAGGGTTCAGAGTGCCAGTGTTAAAGGAAGGGTTCAGAGTGCCAGTGTAAAAGAAAGGGTGAAGAGTATCAGTGTTAAAGGAAGGGTTCAGAGTGCCAGTGTAAAAGAAAGGGTGCAGATTATATGTGTTAAAGGAAGTGTTCAGAGTGCCAGTGTTAAAGGAAGGGTGCAGAGTGCCAGTGTTAAAGGAAGGGTTCAGAGTGCCAGTGCAAAAGAAAGGATGCAGAGTTTCAGTGTTAAAGGAAGGGTTCAGAGTGCCAGTGTAAGAGAAAGGGTGCAGACTATCTGTGTTTAAGGAAAGGTTCAGCGTGCCAGTGTAAAAGAAAGGGTGCAGAGTTCCAGTGTTAAAGGACGGGTTCAGAGTGCCAGTGTAAAAGAAAGGCTTCAGAGTATCAGTGTCAAAGGAAGGGTTCAGAGTGCCAGTGTAATAGAAAGGGTCCAGAGTGCCAGTGTGGGCGTGATGGTACAGAGTGCCAGTGCAAAAGAAAGGGTTCAGAGTGCCAGTATAAAAGAAAGGGTGAAGAGTATCAGTGTTAAAGGAAGGGTTCTGATTGTCAGTATTAAAGGAGGGTCCAGAGTGCCAGTGTTAAAGGAGGGTCCAGAGTGCCAGTGTAAAAGAAAGGGTGCAGAGTTCCAGTGTTAAAGGTAGGGTTCAGAGTGCCAGTGTAAAAGAAAGGATTCAGAGTATCAGTGTCAAAGGAAGGGTTCAGAGTTCCAGTGTAAAAGGAAGGGTTCAGAGTGCCAGTGTAAAAGAAAGGGTTCAGAGAATCAGTGTTAAAGGAAGGGTTCAGGTTTCCAGTGTTAAAGGAAGGGTTCAGAGCTCCAGTGTTATAGGAAGGGTTCAGAGTGCCAGTGTTAAAGGAAGGGTTCAGAGTGCCAGTGTAAAAGAAAGGGTGAAGACTATCAGTGTTAAAGGAAGGGTTCAGAGTGCCAGTGTAAAAGAAAGGATGCAGAGTTTCAGTGTTAAAGGAAGGGTTCAGAGTGTTAGTGTAAGAGAAAGGGTGCAGATTATCTATGTTAAAGGAAAGGTTCAGCGTGCCAGTGTAAAAGAAAGGGTGCAGAGTTCCAGTGTTAAAGGAAGGGTTCAGAGTGCCAGTGTAAAAGAAAGGATTCAGAGTATCAGTGTCAAAGGAAGGGTTCAGAGTGCCAGTGTAAATGAAAGGGTCCAGAGTGCCAGTGTGGGCGTGAGGGTACAGAGTGCCAGTGCAAAAGAAAGGGTGCAGAGTTTCAGTGTTAAAGGAAGGGTTCAGAGTGCCAGTGTAAAAGAAAGGGTGCAGATTATATGTGTTAAAGGAAGTGTTCAGAGTGCCAGTGTTAAAGGAAGGGTTCAGAGTGCCAGTGTAAAAGAAAGGGTGAAGAGTATCAGTGTTAAAGGAAGGGTTCAGATTGTCAGTATTAAAGGAGGGTCCAGAGTGCCAGTGTTAAAGGAGGGTCCAGAGTGCCAGTGTAAAAGAAAGGGTGCAGAGTTCCAGTGTTAAAGGTAGGGTTCAGAGTGCCAGTGTAAAAGAAAGGATTCAGAGTATCAGTGTCAAAGGAAGGGTTCAGAGTTCCAGTGTAAAAGGAAGGGTTCAGAGTGCCAGTGTAAAAGAAAGGGTTCAGAGTATCAGTGTTAAAGGAAGGGTTCAGGTTTCCAGTGTTAAAGGAAGGGTTCAGAGCTCCAGTGTTATAGGAAGGGTTCAGAGTGCCAGTGTTAAAGGAAGGGTTCAGAGTGCCAGTGTAAAAGAAAGGGTGAAGAGTATCAGTGTTAAAGGAAGGGTTCAGAGTGCCAGTGTAAAAGAAAGGGTGCAGATTATATGTGTTAAAGGAAGTGTTCAGAGTGCCAGTGTTAAAGGAAGGGTTCAGAGTGCCAGTGTAAAAGAAAGGGTGAAGAGTATCAGTGTTAAAGGAAGGGTTCAGATTGTCAGTATTAAAGGAGGGTCCAGAGTGCCAGTGTTAAAGGAGGGTCCAGAGTGCCAGTGTAAAAGAAAGGGTGCAGAGTTCCAGTGTTAAAGGTTGGGTTCAGAGTGCCAGTGTAAAAGAAAGGATTCAGAGTATCAGTGTCAAAGGAAGGGTTCAGAGTTCCAGTGTTAAAGGAAGGGCTGAGTGCCAGTGTAAAAGAAAGGGTTCAGAGTATCAGTGTTAAAGGACGGGTTCAGGTTTCCAGTGTTAAAGGAGGGGTTCAGAGCTCCAGTGTTATAGGAAGGGTTCAGAGTGCCAGTGTTAAAGGAAGGGTTCAGATTGCCAGTGTAAAAGAAAGGTTAAGAGTATCAGTGTTATTGGAAGGCTTCAGAGTGCCAGTGTGAAAGGAAGGGTTTAGAGTGCCAGTGTAAACGAAAGGGTGCAGAGTATCAGTGTGAAAGGAAGGGCTCAGGTTTCCAGTGTTAAAGGAAGGGTTCAGAGTGCCAGTGTTAAAGGAAGGGTGCAGAGTGCCAGTGTTAAAGGAAGGGTTCAGAGTGCCAGTGTTAAAGGAAGGGTGCAGAGTTTCAGTGTTAAAGGAAGGGTTCAGAGTGCCAGTGTAATAGAAAGGGTACACAGTCCCAGTGTGAGCAGAAGGGTTCAGAGTGCCAGTGTAAAAGGAAGGGTGCAGAGTTTCAGTGTTAAAGGAAGGGTTCAGAGTGCCAGTGTAAAAGAAAGGGTGCAGAGTTCCAGTGTTAAAGGAAGTGTGCAGAGTGCCTGTGTTAAAGGAAGGGTTCAGAGTGCCAGTGTTAAAGGAAGGGTGCAGAGTGCCAGTGTTAAAGGAAGGGTTCAGAGTGCCAGTGCAAAAGAAAGGATGCAGAGTTTCAGTGTTAAAGGAAGGGTTCAGAGTGCCAGTGTAAGAGAAAGGGTGCAGACTATCTGTGTTTAAGGAAAGGTTCAGCGTGCCAGTGTAAAAGAAAGGGTGCAGAGTTCCAGTGTTAAAGGTAGGGTTCAGAGTGCCAGTGTAAAAGAAAGGATTCAGACTATCAGTGTCAAAGGAAGGGTTCAGAGTTCCAGTGTAAAAGGAAGGGTTCAGAGTGCCAGTGTAAAAGAAAGGGTTCAGAGTATCAGTGTTAAAGGAAGGGTTCAGGTTTCCAGTGTTAAAGGAAGGGTTCAGAGCTCCAGTGTTATAGGAAGGGTTCAGAGTGCCAGTGTTAAAGGAAGGGTTCAGAGTGCCAGTGTAAAAGAAAGGGTGAAGAGTATCAGTGTTAAATGAAGGGTTCAGAGTGCCAGTGTAAAAGAAAGGGTGCAGATTATATGTGTTAAAGGAAGTGTTCAGAGTGCCAGTGTTAAAGGAAGGGTTCAGAGTGCCAGTGTAAAAGAAAGGGTGAAGAGTATCAGTGTTAAAGGAAGGGTTCAGATTGTCAGTATTAAAGGAGGGTCCAGAGTGCCAGTGTTAAAGGAGGGTCCAGAGTGCCAGTGTAAAAGAAAGGGTGCAGAGTTCCAGTGTTAAAGGTAGGGTTCAGAGTGCCAGTGTAAAAGAAAGGATTCAGAGTATCAGTGTCAAAGGAAGGGTTCAGAGTTCCAGTGTAAAAGGAAGGGTTCAGAGTGCCAGTGTAAAAGAAAGGGTTCAGAGTATCAGTGTTAAAGGACGGGTTCCGGTTTCCAGTGTTAAAGGAGGGGTTCAGAGCTCCAGTGTTATAGGAAGGGTTCAGAGTGCCAGTGTTAAAGGAAGGGTTCAGATTGCCAGTGTAAAAGAAAGGGTGAAGAGTATCAGTGTTATTGGAAGGGTTCAGAGTGCCAGTGTTAAAGGAAGGGTTTAGAGTGCCAGTGTAAACGAAAGGGTGCAGAGTATCAGTGTGAAAAGAAGGGCTCAGGTTTCCAGTGTTAAAGGAAGGGTTCAGAGTGCCAGTGTTAAAGGAAGGGTGCAGAGTGCCAGTGTAAAAGAAAGTGTGCAGAGTTCCAGTGTCAAAGGAAGGGTTCAGAGTTCCAGTGTTAAAGGAAGGGTTCAGAGTGCCAGTGTAAAAGCAAGGGTGCAGAGTTTCAGTGTTAAAGGAAGGGTTCAGAGTGCCAGTGTAAAAGAAAGGGTGCAGAGTTCCAGTGTTAAAGGAAGTGTGCAGAGTGCCTGTGTTAAAGGAAGGGTTCAGAGTGCCAGTGTTAAAGGAAGGGTGCAGAGTGCCAGTGTTAAAGGAAGGGTTCAGAGTGCCAGTGCAAAAGAAAGGATGCAGAGTTTCAGTGTTAAAGGAAGGGTTCAGAGTGCCAGTGTAAGAGAAAGGGTGCAGACTATCTGTGTTTAAGGAAAGGTTCAGCGTGCCAGTGTAAAAGAAAGGGTGCAGAGTTCCAGTGTTAAAGGTAGGGTTCAGAGTGCCAGTGTAAAAGAAAGGATTCAGACTATCAGTGTCAAAGGAAGGGTTCAGAGTTCCAGTGTAAAAGGAAGGGTTCAGAGTGCCAGTGTAAAAGAAAGGGTTCAGAGTATCAGTGTTAAAGGAAGGGTTCAGGTTTCCAGTGTTAAAGGAAGGGTTCAGAGCTCCAGTGTTATAGGAAGGGTTCAGAGTGCCAGTGTTAAAGGAAGGGTTCAGAGTGCCAGTGTAAAAGAAAGGGTGAAGAGTATCAGTGTTAAATGAAGGGTTCAGAGTGCCAGTGTAAAAGAAAGGGTGCAGATTATATGTGTTAAAGGAAGTGTTCAGAGTGCCAGTGTTAAAGGAAGGGTTCAGAGTGCCAGTGTAAAAGAAAGGGTGAAGAGTATCAGTGTTAAAGGAAGGGTTCAGATTGTCAGTATTAAAGGAGGGTCCAGAGTGCCAGTGTTAAAGGAGGGTCCAGAGTGCCAGTGTAAAAGAAAGGGTGCAGAGTTCCAGTGTTAAAGGTAGGGTTCAGAGTGCCAGTGTAAAAGAAAGGATTCAGAGTATCAGTGTCAAAGGAAGGGTTCAGAGTTCCAGTGTAAAAGGAAGGGTTCAGAGTGCCAGTGTAAAAGAAAGGGTTCAGAGTATCAGTGTTAAAGGACGGGTTCCGGTTTCCAGTGTTAAAGGAGGGGTTCAGAGCTCCAGTGTTATAGGAAGGGTTCAGAGTGCCAGTGTTAAAGGAAGGGTTCAGATTGCCAGTGTAAAAGAAAGGGTGAAGAGTATCAGTGTTATTGGAAGGGTTCAGAGTGCCAGTGTTAAAGGAAGGGTTTAGAGTGCCAGTGTAAACGAAAGGGTGCAGAGTATCAGTGTGAAAAGAAGGGCTCAGGTTTCCAGTGTTAAAGGAAGGGTTCAGAGTGCCAGTGTTAAAGGAAGGGTGCAGAGTGCCAGTGTTAAAGGAAGGGTTCAGAGTCCCAGTGTTAAAGGAAGGGTGCAGAGTTTCAGTGTTAAAGGAAGGGTGCATGGTGCCAGTGTTAAAGGAAGGATTCACAGTGCCAGTGTAAAAGAAAGGGAACAGATTATATGTGTTTAAGGAAAGGTTCAGAGTGCCAGTGTAAAAGAAAGAGTGCAGGTTATCTGTGTTAAACGAAAGGTTCAGAGTGCCAGTGAAAAAGTAGGGCTGCAGAGTACCAGTGTTAAAGGAAGGGTTCAGAGTGCCAGTGTAATAGAAAGGGTACACAGTCCCAGTGTGAGCGGAAGGGTTCAGAGTGCCAGTGTAAAAGCAAGGGTGCAGAGTTTCAATGTTAAAGGAAGGGTTCAGAGTGCCAGTGTAAAAGAAAGGGTGCATAGTGACAGTGTTAAAGGAAGGGTGCAGAGTGCCAGTGTGAGAGGAAGCGTTCAGAGTGCCAGTGTTAAAGGAAGGGTGCAGAGTGCCAGTGTTAAAGGAAGGGTTCAGAGTGCCAGTGTAAAAGAAAGGATGCAGAGTTTCAGTGTTAAAGGAAGGGTTCAGAGTGCCAGTGTTAAAGGAAGGGTGCAGACTGCCAGTGTTAAAGGAAGGGTTCAGAGTGCCAGTGTAAAAGAAAGGGTGCAGAGTTCCAGTGTTAAAGGAAGGGTTCAGAGTGCCAGTGTAAAAGAAAGGCTTCAGAGTATCAGTGTCAAAGGAAGTGTTCAGAGTGCCAGTGTAATAGAAAGGGTCCAGAGTGCCAGTGTGGGCGTGAGGGTACAGAGTGCCAGTGCAAAAGAAAGGGTGCAGAGTTTCAGTGTCAAAGGAAGGGTTCAGAGTGCCAGTGTAATAGAAAGGGTCCAGAGTGCCAGTGTGGGCGTGATGGTACAGAGTGCCAGTGCAAAAGAAAGGGTTCAGAGTGCCAGTATAAAAGAAAGGGTGAAGAGTATCAGTGTTAAAGGAAGGGTTCAGATTGTCAGTATTAAAGGAGGGTCCAGAGGGCCAGTGTTAAAGGAGGGTCCAGAGTGCCAGTGTAAAAGAAAGGGTGCAGAGTTCCAGTGTTAAAGGTAGGGTTCAGAGTGCCAGTGTAAAAGAAAGGATTCAGAGTATCAGTGTCAAAGGAAGGGTTCAGAGTTCCAGTGTAAAAGGAAGGGTTCAGTGTGCCAGTGTAAAAGAAAGGGTTCAGAGAATCAGTGTTAAAGGAAGGGTTCAGGTTTCCAGTGTTAAAGGAAGGGTTCAGAGCTCCAGTGTTATAGGAAGGGTTCAGAGTGCCAGTGTTAAAGGAAGGGTTCAGAGTGCCAGTGTAAAAGAAAGGGTGAAGACTATCAGTGTTAAAGGAAGGGTTCAGAGTGCCAGTGTAAAAGAAAGGATGCAGAGTTTCAGTGTTAAAGGAAGGGTTCAGAGTTTTAGTGTAAGAGAAAGGGTGCAGATTATCTATGTTAAAGGAAAGGTTCAGCGTGCCAGTGTAAAAGAAAGGGTGCAGAGTTCCAGTGTTAAAGGAAGGGTTCAGAGTGCCAGTGTAAAAGAAAGGATTCAGAGTATCAGTGTCAAAGGAAGGGTTCAGAGTGCCAGTGTAAATGAAAGGGTCCAGAGTGCCAGTGTGGGCGTGAGGGTACAGAGTGCCAGTGCAAAAGAAAGGGTGCAGAGTTTCAGTGTTAAAGGAAGGGTTCAGAGTGCCAGTGTAAAAGAAAGGGTGCAGATTATATGTGTTAAAGGAAGTGTTCAGAGTGCCAGTGTTAAAGGAAGGGTTCAGAGTGCCAGTGTAAAAGAAAGGGTGAAGAGTATCAGTGTTAAAGGAAGGGTTCAGGTTTCCAGTGTTAAAGGAAGGGTTCAGAGCTCCAGTGTTATAGGAAGGGTTCAGAGTGCCAGTGTTAAAGGAAGGGTTCAGAGTGCCAGTGTAAAAGAAAGGGTGAAGACTATCAGTGTTAAAGGAAGGGTTCAGAGTGCCAGTGTAAAAGAAAGGATGCAGAGTTTCAGTGTTAAAGGAAGGGTTCAGAGTGTTAGTGTAAGAGAAAGGGTGCAGATTATCTATGTTAAAGGAAAGGTTCAGCGTGCCAGTGTAAAAGAAAGGGTGCAGAGTTCCAGTGTTAAAGGAAGGGTTCAGAGTGCCAGTGTAAAAGAAAGGATTCAGAGTATCAGTGTCAAAGGAAGGGTTCAGAGTGCCAGTGTAAATGAAAGGGTCCAGAGTGCCAGTGTGGGCGTGAGGGTACAGAGTGCCAGTGCAAAAGAAAGGGTGCAGAGTTTCAGTGTTAAAGGAAGGGTTCAGAGTGCCAGTGTAAAAGAAAGGGTGCAGATTATATGTGTTAAAGGAAGTGTTCAGAGTGCCAGTGTTAAAGGAAGGGTTCAGAGTGCCAGTGTAAAAGAAAGGGTGAAGAGTATCAGTGTTAAAGGAAGGGTTCAGATTGTCAGTATTAAAGGAGGGTCCAGAGTGCCAGTGTTAAAGGAGGGTCCAGAGTGCCAGTGTAAAAGAAAGGGTGCAGAGTTCCAGTGTTAAAGGTAGGGTTCAGAGTGCCAGTGTAAAAGAAAGGATTCAGAGTATCAGTGTCAAAGGAAGGGTTCAGAGTTCCAGTGTAAAAGGAAGGGTTCAGAGTGCCAGTGTTAAAGGAAGGGTTCAGGTTTCCAGTGTTAAAGGAAGGGTTCAGAGCTCCAGTGTTATAGGAAGGGTTCAGAGTGCCAGTGTTAAAGGAAGGGTTCAGAGTGCCAGTGTAAAAGAAAGGGTGAAGAGTATCAGTGTTAAATGAAGGGTTCAGAGTGCCAGTGTAAAAGAAAGGGTGCAGATTATATGTGTTAAAGGAAGTGTTCAGAGTGCCAGTGTTAAAGGAAGGGTTCAGAGTGCCAGTGTAAAAGGGTGAAGAGTATCAGTGTTAAAGGAAGGGTTCAGATTGTCAGTATTAAAGGAGGGTCCAGAGTGCCAGTGTTAAAGGAGGGTCCAGAGTGCCAGTGTAAAAGAAAGGGTGCAGAGTTCCAGTGTTAAAGGTAGGGTTCAGAGTGCCAGTGTAAAAGAAAGGATTCAGAGTATCAGTGTCAAAGGAAGGGTTCAGAGTTCCAGTGTAAAAGGAAGGGTTCAGAGTGCCAGTGTAAAAGAAAGGGTTCAGAGTATCAGTGTTAAAGGACGGGTTCCGGTTTCCAGTGTTAAAGGAGGGGTTCAGAGCTCCAGTGTTATAGGAAGGGTTCAGAGTGCCAGTGTTAAAGGAAGGGTTCAGATTGCCAGTGTAAAAGAAAGGGTGAAGAGTATCAGTGTTATTGGAAGGGTTCAGAGTGCCAGTGTTAAAGGAAGGGTTTAGAGTGCCAGTGTAAACGAAAGGGTGCAGAGTATCAGTGTGAAAAGAAGGGCTCAGGTTTCCAGTGTTAAAGGAAGGGTTCAGAGTGCCAGTGTTAAAGGAAGGGTGCAGAGTGCCAGTGTAAAAGAAAGGGTGCAGAGTTCCAGTGTCAAAGGAAGGGTTCAGAGTTCCAGTGTTAAAGGAAGGGTTCAGAGTGCCAGTGTAAAAGCAAGGGTGCAGAGTTTCAGTGTTAAAGGAAGGGTTCAGAGTGCCAGTGTAAAAGAAAGGGTGCAGAGTTCCAGTGTTAAAGGAAGTGTGCAGAGTGCCTGTGTTAAAGGAAGGGTTCAGAGTGCCAGTGTTAAAGGAAGGGTGCAGAGTGCCAGTGTTAAAGGAAGGGTTCAGAGTGCCAGTGCAAAAGAAAGGATGCAGAGTTTCAGTGTTAAAGGAAGGGTTCAGAGTGCCAGTGTAAGAGAAAGGGTGCAGACTATCTGTGTTTAAGGAAAGGTTCAGCGTGCCAGTGTAAAAGAAAGGGTGCAGAGTTCCAGTGTTAAAGGTAGGGTTCAGAGTGCCAGTGTAAAAGAAAGGATTCAGACTATCAGTGTCAAAGGAAGGGTTCAGAGTTCCAGTGTAAAAGGAAGGGTTCAGAGTGCCAGTGTAAAAGAAAGTGTTCAGAGTATCAGTGTTAAAGGAAGGGTTCAGGTTTCCAGTGTTAAAGGAAGGGTTCAGAGCTCCAGTGTTATAGGAAGGGTTCAGAGTGCCAGTGTTAAAGGAAGGGTTCAGAGTGCCAGTGTAAAAGAAAGGGTGAAGAGTATCAGTGTTAAATGAAGGGTTCAGAGTGCCAGTGTAAAAGAAAGGGTGCAGATTATATGTGTTAAAGGAAGTGTTCAGAGTGCCAGTGTTAAAGGAAGGGTTCAGAGTGCCAGTGTAAAAGAAAGGGTGAAGAGTATCAGTGTTAAAGGAAGGGTTCAGATTGTCAGTATTAAAGGAGGGTCCAGAGTGCCAGTGTTAAAGGAGGGTCCAGAGTGCCAGTGTAAAAGAAAGGGTGCAGAGTTCCAGTGTTAAAGGTAGGGTTCAGAGTGCCAGTGTAAAAGAAAGGATTCAGAGTATCAGTGTCAAAGGAAGGGTTCAGAGTTCCAGTGTAAAAGGAAGGGTTCAGAGTGCCAGTGTAAAAGAAAGGGTTCAGAGTATCAGTGTTAAAGGACGGGTTCCGGTTTCCAGTGTTAAAGGAGGGGTTCAGAGCTCCAGTGTTATAGGAAGGGTTCAGAGTGCCAGTGTTAAAGGAAGGGTTCAGATTGCCAGTGTAAAAGAAAGGGTGAAGAGTATCAGTGTTATTGGAAGGGTTCAGAGTGCCAGTGTTAAAGGAAGGGTTTAGAGTGCCAGTGTAAACGAAAGGGTGCAGAGTATCAGTGTGAAAAGAAGGGCTCAGGTTTCCAGTGTTAAAGGAAGGGTTCAGAGTGCCAGTGTTAAAGGAAGGGTGCAGAGTGCCAGTGTTAAAGGAAGGGTTCAGAGTCCCAGTGTTAAAGGAAGGGTGCAGAGTTTCAGTGTTAAAGGAAGGGTGCATGGTGCCAGTGTTAAAGGAAGGATTCACAGTGCCAGTGTAAAAGAAAGGGAACAGATTATATGTGTTTAAGGAAAGGTTCAGAGTGCCAGTGTAAAAGAAAGAGTGCAGGTTATCTGTGTTAAACGAAAGGTTCAGAGTGCCAGTGAAAAAGTAGGGCTGCAGAGTACCAGTGTTAAAGGAAGGGTTCAGAGTGCCAGTGTAATAGAAAGGGTACACAGTCCCAGTGTGAGCGGAAGGGTTCAGAGTGCCAGTGTAAAAGCAAGGGTGCAGAGTTTCAATGTTAAAGGAAGGGTTCAGAGTGCCAGTGTAAAAGAAAGGGTGCATAGTGACAGTGTTAAAGGAAGGGTGCAGAGTGCCAGTGTGAGAGGAAGCGTTCAGAGTGCCAGTGTTAAAGGAAGGGTGCAGAGTGCCAGTGTTAAAGGAAGGGTTCAGAGTGCCAGTGTAAAAGAAAGGATGCAGAGTTTCAGTGTTAAAGGAAGGGTTCAGAGTGCCAGTGTTAAAGGAAGGGTGCAGACTGCCAGTGTTAAAGGAAGGGTTCAGAGTGCCAGTGTAAAAGAAAGGGTGCAGAGTTCCAGTGTTAAAGGAAGGGTTCAGAGTGCCAGTGTAAAAGAAAGGCTTCAGAGTATCAGTGTCAAAGGAAGTGTTCAGAGTGCCAGTGTAATAGAAAGGGTCCAGAGTGCCAGTGTGGGCGTGAGGGTACAGAGTGCCAGTGCAAAAGAAAGGGTGCAGAGTTTCAGTGTCAAAGGAAGGGTTCAGAGTGCCAGTGTAATAGAAAGGGTCCAGAGTGCCAGTGTGGGCGTGATGGTACAGAGTGCCAGTGCAAAAGAAAGGGTTCAGAGTGCCAGTATAAAAGAAAGGGTGAAGAGTATCAGTGTTAAAGGAAGGGTTCAGATTGTCAGTATTAAAGGAGGGTCCAGAGGGCCAGTGTTAAAGGAGGGTCCAGAGTGCCAGTGTAAAAGAAAGGGTGCAGAGTTCCAGTGTTAAAGGTAGGGTTCAGAGTGCCAGTGTAAAAGAAAGGATTCAGAGTATCAGTGTCAAAGGAAGGGTTCAGAGTTCCAGTGTAAAAGGAAGGGTTCAGTGTGCCAGTGTAAAAGAAAGGGTTCAGAGAATCAGTGTTAAAGGAAGGGTTCAGGTTTCCAGTGTTAAAGGAAGGGTTCAGAGCTCCAGTGTTATAGGAAGGGTTCAGAGTGCCAGTGTTAAAGGAAGGGTTCAGAGTGCCAGTGTAAAAGAAAGGGTGAAGACTATCAGTGTTAAAGGAAGGGTTCAGAGTGTTAGTGTAAGAGAAAGGGTGCAGATTATCTATGTTAAAGGAAAGGTTCAGCGTGCCAGTGTAAAAGAAAGGGTGCAGAGTTCCAGTGTTAAAAGAAGGGTTCAGAGTGCCAGTGTAAAAGAAAGGATTCAGAGTATCAGTGTCAAAGGAAGGGTTCAGAGTTCCAGTGTAAAAGGAAGGGTTCAGTGTGCCAGTGTAAAAGAAAGGGTTCAGAGAATCAGTGTTAAAGGAAGGGTTCAGGTTTCCAGTGTTAAAGGAAGGGTTCAGAGCTCCAGTGTTATAGGAAGGGTTCAGAGTGCCAGTGTTAAAGGAAGGGTTCAGAGTGCCAGTGTAAAAGAAAGGATGCAGAGTTTCAGTGTTAAAGGAAGGGTTCAGAGTGTTAGTGTAAGAGAAAGGGTGCAGATTATCTATGTTAAAGGAAAGGTTCAGCGTGCCAGTGTAAAAGAAAGGGTGCAGAGTTCCAGTGTTAAAAGAAGGGTTCAGAGTGCCAGTGTAAAAGAAAGGATTCAGAGTATCAGTGTCAAAGGAAGGGTTCAGAGTGCCAGTGTAAATGAAAGGGTCCAGAGTGCCAGTGTGGGCGTGAGGGTACAGAGTGCCAGTGCAAAAGAAAGGGTGCAGAGTTTCAGTGTTAAAGGAAGGGTTCAGAGTGCCAGTGTAAAAGAAAGGGTGCAGATTATATGTGTTAAAGGAAGTGTTCAGAGTGCCAGTGTTAAAGGAAGGGTTCAGAGTGCCAGTGTAAAAGAAAGGGTGAAGAGTATCAGTGTTAAAGGAAGGGTTCAGATTGTCAGTATTAAAGGAGGGTCCAGAGTGCCAGTGTTAAAGGAGGGTCCAGAGTGCCAGTGTAAAAGAAAGGGTGCAGAGTTCCAGTGTTAAAGGTAGGGTTCAGAGTGCCAGTGTAAAAGAAAGGATTCAGAGTATCAGTGTCAAAGGAAGGGTTCAGAGTTCCAGTGTAAAAGGAAGGGTTCAGAGTGCCAGTGTAAAAGAAAGGGTTCAGAGTATCAGTGTTAAAGGAAGGGTTCAGGTTTCCAGTGTTAAAGGAAGGGTTCAGAGCTCCAGTGTTATAGGAAGGGTTCAGAGTGCCAGTGTTAAAGGAAGGGTTCAGAGTGCCAGTGTAAAAGAAAGGGTGAAGAGTATCAGTGTTAAAGGAAGGGTTCAGAGTGCCAGTGTAAAAGAAAGGGTGCAGATTATATGTGTTAAAGGAAGTGTTCAGAGTGCCAGTGTTAAAGGAAGGGTTCAGAGTGCCAGTGTAAAAGAAAGGGTGAAGAGTATCAGTGTTAAAGGAAGGGTTCAGATTGTCAGTATTAAAGGAGGGTCCAGAGTGCCAGTGTTAAAGGAGGGTCCAGAGTGCCAGTGTAAAAGAAAGGGTGCAGAGTTCCAGTGTTAAAGGTTGGGTTCAGAGTGCCAGTGTAAAAGAAAGGATTCAGAGTATCAGTGTCAAAGGAAGGGTTCAGAGTTCCAGTGTTAAAGGAAGGGCTGAGTGCCAGTGTAAAAGAAAGGGTTCAGAGTATCAGTGTTAAAGGACGGGTTCAGGTTTCCAGTGTTAAAGGAGGGGTTCAGAGCTCCAGTGTTATAGGAAGGGTTCAGAGTGCCAGTGTTAAAGGAAGGGCTCAGATTGCCAGTGTAAAAGAAAGGTTAAGAGTATCAGTGTTATTGGAAGGGTTCAGAGTGCCAGTGTGAAAGGAAGGGTTTAGAGTGCCAGTGTAAACGAAAGGGTGCAGAGTATCAGTGTGAAAGGAAGGGCTCAGGTTTCCAGTGTTAAAGGAAGGGTTCAGAGTGCCAGTGTTAAAGGAAGGGTGCAGAGTGCCAGTGTTAAAGGAAGGGTTCAGAGTGCCAGTGTTAAAGGAAGGGTGCAGAGTTTCAGTGTTAAAGGAAGGGTTCAGAGTGCCAGTGTAATAGAAAGGGTACACAGTCCCAGTGTGAGCAGAAGGGTTCAGAGTGCCAGTGTAAAAGGAAGGGTGCAGAGTTTCAGTGTTAAAGGAAGGGTTCAGAGTGCCAGTGTAAAAGAAAGGGTGCAGAGTTCCAGTGTTAAAGGAAGTGTGCAGAGTGCCTGTGTTAAAGGAAGGGTTCAGAGTGCCAGTGTTAAAGGAAGGGTGCAGAGTGCCAGTGTTAAAGGAAGGGTTCAGAGTGCCAGTGCAAAAGAAAGGATGCAGAGTTTCAGTGTTAAAGGAAGGGTTCAGAGTGCCAGTGTAAGAGAAAGGGTGCAGACTATCTGTGTTTAAGGAAAGGTTCAGCGTGCCAGTGTAAAAGAAAGGGTACAGAGTTCCAGTGTTAAAGGTAGGGTTCAGAGTGCCAGTGTAAAAGAAAGGATTCAGACTATCAGTGTAAAAGGAAGGGTGCAGAGTTCCAGTGTAAAAGGAAGGGTTCAGAGTGCCAGTGTAAAAGAAAGGGTTCAGAGTATCAGTGTTAAAGGAAGGGTTCAGGTTTCCAGTGTTAAAGGAAGGGTTCAGAGCTCCAGTGTTATAGGAAGGGTTCAGAGTGCCAGTGTTAAAGGAAGGGTTCAGAGTGCCAGTGTAAAAGAAAGGGTGAAGAGTATCAGTGTTAAATGAAGGGTTCAGTGTGCCAGTGTAAAAGAAAGGGTGCAGATTATATGTGTTAAAGGAAGTGTTCAGAGTGCCAGTGTTAAAGGAAGGGTTCAGAGTGCCAGTGTAAAAGAAAGGGTGAAGAGTATCAGTGTTAAAGGAAGGGTTCAGATTGTCAGTATTAAAGGAGGGTCCAGAGTGCCAGTGTTAAAGGAGGGTCCAGAGTGCCAGTGTAAAAGAAAGGGTGCAGAGTTCCAGTGTTAAAGGTAGGGTTCAGAGTGCCAGTGTAAAAGAAAGGATTCAGAGTATCAGTGTCAAAGGAAGGGTTCAGAGTTCCAGTGTAAAAGGAAGGGTTCAGAGTGCCAGTGTAAAAGAAAGGGTTCAGAGTATCAGTGTTAAAGGACGGGTTCCGGTTTCCAGTGTTAAAGGAGGGGTTCAGAGCTCCAGTGTTATAGGAAGGGTTCAGAGTGCCAGTGTTAAAGGAAGGGTTCAGATTGCCAGTGTAAAAGAAAGGGTGAAGAGTATCAGTGTTATTGGAAGGGTTCAGAGTGCCAGTGTTAAAGGAAGGGTTTAGAGTGCCAGTGTAAACGAAAGGGTGCAGAGTATCAGTGTGAAAAGAAGGGCTCAGGTTTCCAGTGTTAAAGGAAGGGTTCAGAGTGCCAGTGTTAAAGGAAGGGTGCAGAGTGCCAGTGTTAAAGGAAGGGTTCAGAGTGCCAGTGTTAAAGGAAGGGTGCAGAGTTTCAGTGTTAAAGGAAGGGTGCATGGTGCCAGTGTTAAAGGAAGGATTCACAGTGCCAGTGTAAAAGAAAGGGAACAGATTATATGTGTTTAAGGAAAGGTTCAGAGTGCCAGTGTAAAAGAAAGAGTGCAGGTTATCTGTGTTAAACGAAAGGTTCAGAGTGCCAGTGAAAAAGTAGGGCTGCAGAGTACCAGTGTTAAAGGAAGGGTTCAGAGTGCCAGTGTAATAGAAAGGGTACACAGTCCCAGTGTGAGCGGAAGGGTTCAGAGTGCCAGTGTAAAAGCAAGGGTGCAGAGTTTCAATGTTAAAGGAAGGGTTCAGAGTGCCAGTGTAAAAGAAAGGGTGCATAGTGACAGTGTTCAAGGAAGGGTGCAGAGTGCCAGTGTTAGAGGAAGCGTTCAGAGTGCCAGTGTTAAAGGAAGGGTGCAGAGTGCCAGTGTTAAAGGAAGGGTTCAGAGTGCCAGTGTAAAAGAAAGGATGCAGAGTTTCAGTGTTAAAGGAAGGGTTCAGAGTGCCAGTGTTAAAGGAAGGGTGCAGACTGCCAGTGTTAAAGGAAGGGTTCAGAGTGCCAGTGTAAAAGAAAGGGTGCAGAGTTCCAGTGTTAAAGGAAGGGTTCAGAGTGCCAGTGTAAAAGAAAGGCTTCAGAGTATCAGTGTCAAAGGAAGTGTTCAGAGTGCCAGTGTAATAGAAAGGGTCCAGAGTGCCAGTGTGGGCGTGAGGGTACAGAGTGCCAGTGCAAAAGAAAGGGTGCAGAGTTTCAGTGTTAAAGGAAGGGTGCAGAGTGCCAGTGTTAAAGGAAAGGTGCAGAGTGCCAGTGTTAAAGGAAGGGTTCAGAGTGCCCGTGTAAAAGAAAGGATGCAGAGTTTCAGTGTTAAAGGAAGGGTTCAGAGTGCCAGTGTAAGAGAAAGGGTGCAGATTATCTATGTTAAAGGAAAGGTTCAGTGTGCCAGTGTAAAAGAAAGGGTGCAGAGTTCCAGTGTTAAAGGACGGGTTCAGAGTGACAGTGTAAAAGAAAGGCTTCAGAGTATCAGTGTCAAAGGAAGGGTTCAGAGTGCCAGTGTAATAGAAAGGGTCCAGAGTGCCAGTGTGGGCGTGAGGGTACAGAGTGCCAGTGCAAAAGAAAGGGTGCAGAGTTTCAGTGTTAAAGGAAGTGTTCAGAGTGCCAGTGTAAAAGAAAGGGTGCAGATTATATGTGTTAAAGGAAGTGTTCAGAGTGCCAGTGTTAAAGGAAGGGTTCAGAGTGCCAGTGTAAAAGAAAGGGTGAAGAGTATCAGTGTTAAAGGAAGGGTCAGATTGTCAGTATTAAAGGAGGGTCCAGAGTGCCAGTGTTAAAGGAGCGTCCAGAGTGCCAGTGTAAAAGAAAGGGTGCAGAGTTCCAGTGTTAAAGGTAGGGTTCAGAGTGCCAGTGTAAAAGAAAGGATTCAGAGTATCAGTGTCAAAGGAAGGGTTCAGAGTTCCAGTGTTAAAGGAAGGGTTCAGAGTGCCAGTGTAAAAGAAAGGGTTCAGAGTATCAGTGTTAAAGGAAGGGTTCAGGTTTCCAGTGTTAAAGGAAGGGTTCAGAGCTCCAGTGTTATAGGAAGGGTTCAGAGTGCCAGTGTTAAAGGAAGGGTTCAGAGTGCCAGTGTAAACGAAAGGGTGCAGAGTATCAGTGTGAAAGGAAGGGCTCAGGTTTCCAGTGTTAAAGGAAGGGTTAAGAGCTCCAGTGTTTTTGGAAGGGTTCAGAGTGCCAGTGTTAAAGGAAGGGTGCAGAGTGCCAGTGTTAAAGGAAGGGTTCAGAGTGCCAGTGTTAAAGGAAGGGTGCAGAGTTTCAGTGTTAAAGGAAGGATTCAGAGTGCCAGTGTAAAACAAAGGGAACAGATTATCTGTGTTTAAGGAAAGGTTCAGAGTGCCAGTGTAAAAGAAAGAGTGCAGATTATCTGTGTTAAATGAAAGGTTCAGAGTGCCAGTGTAAAAGAAAGGGTGCAGAGTACCAGTGTGAGAGGAAAGGTTCAGAGTGCCAGTGTAAAAGTAAGGCTGCAGAGTACCAGTGTTAAAGGAAGGGTTCAGAGCTCCAGTGTTGTAGGAAGGGTTCAGAGTGCCAGTGTTAAAGGAAGGGTTCAGAGTGCCAGTGTAAAAGAAAGGGTGAAGAGTATCAGTGTTAAAGGAAGTGTTCAGAGTGCCAGTATAAAAGAAAGGGTGCAGATTATATGTGTTAAAGGAAGTGTTCAGAGTGCCAGTGTAAAAGAAAGGGTGAAGAGTATCAGTGTTAAAGGAAGGGTTCAGATTGTCAGTATTAAAGGAGGGTCCAGAGTGCCATTGTAAAAGAAAGGGTGCAGAGTTCCAGTGTTAAAGGTAGGGTTCAGAGTGCCAGTGCAAAAGAAAGGGTGCAGAGTTTCAGTGTTAAAGGAAGGGTGCAGAGTGCCAGTGTTAAAGGAAAGGTGCAGAGTGCCAGTGTTAAAGGAAGGGTTCAGAGTGCCCGTGTAAAAGAAAGGATGCAGAGTTTCAGTGTTAAAGGAAGGTTTCAGAGTGCCAGTGTAAGAGAAAGGGTGCAGATTATCTATGTTAAAGGAAAGGTTCAGTGTGCCAGTGTAAAAGAAAGGGTGCAGAGTTCCAGTGTTAAAGGACGGGTTCAGAGTGACAGTGTAAAAGAAAGGCTTCAGAGTATCAGTGTCAAAGGAAGGGTTCAGAGTGCCAGTGTAATAGAAAGGGTCCAGAGTGCCAGTGTGGGCGTGAGGGTACAGAGTGCCAGTGCAAAAGAAAGGGTGCAGAGTTTCAGTGTTAAAGGAAGTGTTCAGAGTGCCAGTGTAAAAGAAAGGGTGAAGAGTATCAGTGTTAAAGGAAGGGTCAGATTGTCAGTATTAAAGGAGGGTCCAGAGTGCCAGTGTTAAAGGAGGGTCCAGAGTGCCAGTGTAAAAGAAAGGGTGCAGAGTTCCAGTGTTAAAGGTAGGGTTCAGAGTGCCAGTGTAAAAGAAAGGATTCAGAGTATCAGTGTCAAAGGAAGGGTTCAGAGTTCCAGTGTTAAAGGAAGGGTTCAGAGTGCCAGTGTAAAAGAAAGGGTTCAGAGTATCAGTGTTAAAGGAAGGGTTCAGGTTTCCAGTGTTAAAGGAAGGGTTCAGAGCTCCAGTGTTATAGGAAGGGTTCAGAGTGCCAGTGTTAAAGGAAGGGTTCAGAGTGCCAGTGTAAACGAAAGGGTGCAGAGTATCAGTGTGAAAGGAAGGGCTCAGGTTTCCAGTGTTAAAGGAAGGGTTAAGAGCTCCAGTGTTTTTGGAAGGGTTCAGAGTGCCAGTGTTAAAGGAAGGGTGCAGAGTGCCAGTGTTAAAGGAAGGGTTCAGAGTGCCAGTGTTAAAGGAAGGGTGCAGAGTTTCAGTGTTAAAGGAAGGATTCAGAGTGCCAGTGTAAAACAAAGGGAACAGATTATCTGTGTTAAATGAAAGGTTCAGAGTGCCAGTGTAAAAGAAAGGGTGCAGAGTACCAGTGTGAGAGGAAAGGTTCAGAGTGCCAGTGTAAAAGTAAGGCTGCAGAGTACGAGTGTTAAAGGAAGGGTTCAGAGCTCCAGTGTTGTAGGAAGGGTTCAGAGTGCCAGTGTTAAAGGAAGGGTTCAGAGTGCCAGTGTAAAAGAAAGGGTGAAGAGTATCAGTGTTAAAGGAAGTGTTCAGAGTGCCAGTATAAAAGAAAGGGTGCAGATTATATGTGTTAAAGGAAGTGTTCAGAGTGCCAGTGTAAAAGAAAGGGTGAAGAGTATCAATGTTAAAGGAAGGGTTCAGATTGTCAGTATTAAAGGAGGGTCCAGAGTGCCATTGTAAAAGAAAGGGTGCAGAGTTCCAGTGTTAAAGGTAGGGTTCAGAGTGCCAGTGTAAAAGAAAGGATTCAGAGTATCAGTGACAAAGGAAGGGTTCAGAGTTCCAGTGTTAAAGGAAGGGTTCAGAGTGCCAGTGTAAAAGAAAGGGTTCAGAGTATCAGTGTTAAAGGAAGGGTTCAGGTTTCCAGTGTTAAAGGAAGAGTTCAGAGCTCCAGTGTTATAGGAAGGGTTCAGAGTGCCAGTGTTAAAGGAAGGGTTCAGAGTGCCAGTGTAAAAGAAAGGGTGAAGAGTATCAGTGTTATAGGAAGGGTTCAGAGTGCCAGTGTTAAAGGAAGGGTTTAGAGTGCCAGTGTAAACGAATGGGTGCAGAGTATCAGTGTGAAAGGAAGGGCTCAGGTTTCCAGTGTTAAAGGAAGGGTTCAGAGCTCCAGTGTTTTAGGAAGGGCTCAGGTTTCCAGTGTTAAAGGAAGGGTGCAGAGTGCCAGTGTTAAAGGAAGGGTTCAGAGTGCCAGTGTTAAAGGAAGGGTGCAGAGTTTCAGTGTTAAAGGAAGGATTCAGTTTGCCAGTGTAAAAGAAAGGGAACAGATTATCTGTGTTAAAGGTAGGGTTCAGAGTGCCAGTGGAAAAGAAAGGATTCAGAGTATCAGTGTCAAAGGAAGGGTTCAGAGTTCCAGTGTTAAAGGAAGTGTTCAGAGTGCCAGTGTAAAAGAAAGGGTTCAGAGTATCAGTGTTAAAGGAAGGGTTCAGGTTTCCAGTGTTAAAGGAAGGGTTCAGAGCTCCAGTGTTATAGGAAGGGTTCAGAGTGCCAGTGTAAAAGGAAGGGTTCAGAGTGCCAGTGTAAAAGAAAGGGTGAAGAGTATCAGTGTTAAAGGAAGTGTTCAGAGTGCCACTGTAAAAGAAAGGGTGCAGATTATATGTGTTAAAGGAAGTGTTCAGAGTGCCAGTGTTAAAGGAAGGGTTCAGAGTGCCAGTGTAAAAGAAAGGGTGAAGAGTATCAGTGTTAAAGGAAGGGTTCAGATTGTCAGTATTAAAGGAGGGTCCAGAGTGCCAGTGTTAAAGGAGGGTCCAGAGTGCCAGTGTAAAAGAAAGGGTGCAGAGTTCCAGTGTTAAAGGTAGGGTTCAGAGTGCCAGTGTAAAAGAAAGGATTCAGAGTATCAGTGTCAAAGGAAGGGTTCAGAGTTCCAGAGTTAAAGGAAGGGCTGAGTGCCAGTGTAAAAGAAAGGGTTCAGAGTATCAGTGTTAAAGGAAGGGTTAAGGTTTCCAGTGTTAAAGGAGGGGTTCAGAGCTCCAGTGTTATAGGAAGGGTTCAGAGTGCCAGTGTTAAAGGAAGTGTTCAGAGTGCCAGTGTAAAAGAAAGGGTGAAGAGTATCAGTGTTATAGGAAGGGTTCAGAGTGCCAGTGTTAAAGGAAGGGTTTAGAGCGCCAGTGTAAACGAAAGGGTGCAGAGTATCAGTGTGAAAGGAAGGGCTCAGGTTTCCAGTGTTAAAGGAAGGGTTCAGAGTGCCAGTGTTAAAGGAAGGGTGCAGAGTGCCAGTGTTAAAGGAAGGGTTCAGAGTGCCAGTGTTAAAGGAAGGGTGCAGAGTTTCAGTGTTAAAGGAAGGGTGCAGAGTGTCAGTGTTAAAGGAAGGATTCAGAGTGCCAGTGTAAAAGAAAGGGAACAGATTATCTGTGTTTAAGGAAAGGTTCAGAGTGCCAGTGTAAAAGAAAGAGTGCAGGTTATCTGTGTTAAACGAAAGGTTCAGAGTGCCAGTGTAAAAGTAAGGCTGCAGAGTACCAGTGTTAAAGGAAGGGTTCTGAGTGCCAGTGTAATAGAAAGGGTACACAGTCCCAGTGTGAGCGGAAGGGTTCAGAGTGCCAGTGTAAAAGCAAGGGTGCAGAGTTTCAGTGTTAAAGGAAGGGTTCAGAGTGCCAGTGTAAAAGAAAGGATGCAGTGTTTCAGTGTTAAAGGAAGGGTTCAGAGTGCCAGTGTAAAAGAAAGGGTGCATAGTGACAGTGTTAAAGGAAGGGTGCAGAGTGCCAGTGTTAAAGGAAGGGTTCAGCGTGCCAGTGTTAAAGGAAGGGTGCAGAGTGCCAGTGTTAAAGGAAGGGTTCAGAGTGCCAGTGTAAAAGAAAGGATGCAGAGTTTCAGTGTTAAAGGAAGGGTTCAGAGTGCCAGTGTAAAAGAAAGGGTGCAGAGTTCCAGTGTTAAAGGACGGGTTCAGAGTGCCAGTGTAAAAGAAAGGCTTCAAAGTATCAGTGTCAAAGGAAGGGTTCAGAGTGCCAGTGTAATAGAAAGGGTCCAGAGTGCCAGTGTGGGCGTGAGGGTACAGAGTGCCAGTGCAAAAGAAAGGGTGCCGAGTTTCAGTGTTAAAGGAAGGGTTCAGAGTGCCAGTGTTAAAGGAAGGGTGCAGAGTGCCAGTGTTAAAGGAAGGGTTCAGAGTGCCAGTGTAAAAGAAAGGATGCAGAGATTCAGTGTTAAAGGAAGGGTTCAGAGTGCCAGTGTAAGAGAAAGGGTGCAGATTATCTATGTTAAAGGAAAGGTTCAGCGTGCCAGTGTAAAAGAAAGGGTGCAGAGTTCCAGTGTTAAAGGACGGGTTCAGAGTGCCAGTGTAAAAGAAAGGCTTCAGAGTATCAGTGTCAAAGGAAGGGTTCAGAGTGCCAGTGTAATAGAAAGTGTCCAGAGTGCCAGTGTGGGCGTGAGGGTACAGAGTGCCAGTGCAAAAGAAAGGGTGCAGAGTTTAAGTGTTAAAGGAAGTGTTCAGAGTGCCAGTGTAAAAGAAAGGGTGCAGATTATATGTGTTAAAGGAAGTGTTCAGAGTGCCAGTGTTAAAGGAAGGGTTCAGAGTGCCAGTGTAAAAGAAAGGGTGAAGAGTATCAGTGTTAAAGGAAGGGTTCAGATTGTCAGTATTAAAGGAGGGTCCAGAGTGCCAGTGTTAAAGGAGGGTCCAGAGTGCCAGTGTAAAAGAAAGGGTGCAGAGTTCCAGTGTTAAAGGTAGGGTTCAGAGTGCCAGTGTTAAAGGAAGGGTTCAGAGTGCCAGTTTAAACGAAAGGGTGCAGAGTATCAGTGTGAAAGGAAGGGCTCAGGTTTCCAGTGTTAAAGGAAGGGTTCAGAGCTCCAGTGTTTTAGGAAGGGTTCAGAGTGCCAGTGTTAAAGGAAGGGTGCAGAGTGCCAGTGTTAAAGGAAGGATTCAGAGTGCCAGTGTTAAAGGAAGGATTCAGAGTGCCAGTGCAAAAGAAAGGGAACAGATTATCTGTGTTTCAGGAAAGGTTCAGAGTGCCAGTGTAAAAGAAAGAGTGCAGATTATCTGTGTTAAACTAAAGGTTCAGAGTGCCAGTGTAAAAGAAAGGGTGCAGAGTGCCAGTGTGAGAGGAAAGGTTCAGAGTGCCAGTGTAAAAGTAAGGCTGCAGAGTACCAGTGTTAAAGGAAGGGTTCAGAGTTCCAGTGTTATAGGAAGGGTTAAGAGTGCCAGTGTTAAAGGAAGGGTTCAGAGTGCCAGTGTAAAAGAAAGGGTGAAGAGTATCAGTGTTAAAGGAAGGGTTCAGATTGTCAGTATTAAAGGAGGGTCCAGAGTGCCAGTGTTAAAGGAGGGTCCAGAGTGCCAGTGTAAAAGAAAGGGTGCAGAGTTCCAGTGTTAAAGGTAGGGTTCAGAGTGCCAGTGTAATAGAAAGGATTCAGAGTATCAGTGTCAAAGGAAGGGTTCAGAGTGCCAGTGTAAAAGAAAGGGTTCAGAGTATCAGTGTAAAAGAAAGGTTTCAGCGTATCAGTGTCTAAGGAAGGGGTCTGAGTGTCAGTGTTAAAGGAAGGGTTCTAAGTGTCAGTGCTAAAGGAGGGTCCAGAGTGTGAGTGTTCAAGTCAGGGTTCAGAGTGCCAGTGTAAAAATATGGGTGCAGAATATCAGTGTTAAAGGAAGTGTTCAGAGAGTCAGTGCTAAAGATAGGGTTCAGAGTATCAGTGTCAAAGGAACGGTCCAGTGTGCCAGCGTAAAAGAAAGTGTGTGGAGTATCAGTGTTAAAAGAAGGGTTCAGAGAGTCAGTGCTAAAGATAGGGTGCAGAGTTCCAGTGTTAAAGGAAGGGGTCAGAGTGCCAGTGTAAAAGAAAGGTTTCAGAGTATCAGTGTCGAAGGAAGGGTTCAGAGTGCCAGTGTAAAAGAAAGGGTGCAGAGTTCCAGTGTTAAAGGAAGGGTTCAGAGTGCCAGTGTAAACGAAAGGGTGCAGAGTATCAGTGTTAAAGGAAGGGGTCAGAGTGTCAGTGTTAAAGGAGGGTCCAGAGTGTCAGTGTTAAAGGAGGGTCCAGAGTGTCAGTGTTAAAGTCAGGGTTCGGAATGCCAGTGTAAGAATATGGGTGCAGAATATCAGTGTCAAAGGAAGGGGTCAGAGTGTCAGTGTTAAAGGAAGGGTTCTAAGTGTCAGTGCTAAAGGAGGGTCCAGAGTGTGAGTGTTCAAGTCAGGGTTCAGAGTGCCTGTGTAAAAATATGGGTGCAGAATATCAGTGTTAAAGGAAGTGTTCAGAGAGTCAGTGCGAAAGATAGGTTTCAGAGTATCAGTGTTAAAGGAAAGGTCCAGTGTGCCAGTATAAAAGAAGGGGTGCAGAGGATCAGTGTTGAAGAAAGGGTTCAGAGCTCCAGTGTTAAAGGAAGGATTCAGAGTGCCAGTGCAAAAGAAAGGGTACAGAGTGCCAGTGTGAGCGGAAGGGTTCAGAGTGCCAGTGTAAAAGAAAGGGTACAGAGTGCCAGTGTTAAAGGAAGGGTTCAGAGTACCAGTGTGAGAGGAAGGGTTCAGTGTGCCAGTGGAAAAGAAAGGGTGCAGAGTATCAGTGTTAAAGGAAGGGTTCAGAGTGCCAGTGTAAAAGAAAGGGTGCAGAGTTCCAGTGTCAAAGGAGGGTCCAGAGTGCCCGTGTAAAAGAAAGGGTGCAGAGTGCCAGTGTTAAAGGAAGGTTCGGAGTGCCAGTGTAATAGAAAGGGTACAGAGTGCCAGTGTTAAAGGAAGGGTTCGGAGTGCCAGTGTAAAGGAAAGGGAGCAGTGTTTCATTGTTAAAGGAAGGGTTCAGAGTGCCAGTGTAAAAGAAAGGGTACAGAGTATCAGTGTTGAAGGAAGGGTGCAGAGTGACAGTGTTAAAGGAAGGGTTCAGAGTGCCTGTGTGAAAGGAAGGGTTCAGTGTGCCAGTGTTAAACGAAGTGTTCAAAGTGCCAGTGTGAGAGGAAGGGTTCAGAGTGCCAGTGAAATAGAAAGGGTGCAGAGTATCAGTGTGAAAGGAAGGGCTCAGGTTTCCAGTGTTAAAGGAAGGGTTCAGAGCTCCAGTGTTTTAGGAAGGGTTCAGAGTGCCAGTGTTAAAGGAAGGGTGCAGAGTGCCAGTGTTAAAGGAAGGATTCAGAGTGCCAGTGTTAAAGGAAGGGTGCAGAGTTTCAGTGTTAAAGGAAGGATTCAGAGTGCCAGTGTAAAAGAAAGGGAACAGATTATCTGTGTTTAAGGAAAGGTTCAGAGTGCCAGTGTAAAAGAAAGAGTGCAGATTATCTGTGTTAAACGAAAGGTTCAGAGTGCCAGTGTAAAAGAAAGGGTGCAGAGTGCCAGTGTGAGAGGAAAGGTTCAGAGTGCCAGTGTAAAAGTAAGGCTGCAGAGTACCAGTGTTAAAGGAAGGGTTCAGAGTGCCAGTGTAATAGAAAGGGTGCAGAGTTCCAGTGTTAAAGGAAGGGTTCAGAGTGCCAGTGTAATAGAAAGGGTACACAGTCCCAGTGTGAGCGGAAGGGTTCAGAGTGCCAGTGTAAAAGCAAGGGTGCAGAGTTTCAGTGTTAAAGGAAGGGTTCCGAGTGCCAGTGTAAAAGAAAGGGTGCAGAGTTCCAGTGTTAAAGGAAGGGTTCAGAGTTCCAGTGTTAAGCAAAGTTTTCAAAGTGCCAGTGTGAGAGGAAGGCTTCAGAGTGCCAGTGTAATAGAAATGGTACACAGTGCCAGTGTGAGCGGCAGGTTCAGAGTGCCAGTGTAAAAGAAAGGGTGCAGAGTTTCAGTGTGAAAGGAAGGATTCAGAGTGCCAGTGTAAAATAAAGGGTGCAGATTATCTGTGTTTAAGGAAAGGTTCAGAGTGCCAGTGTTAAAGAAAGAGTGCAGATTATCTGTGTTAAAGGAAAGCTTCAGAGTGCCAGTGTTAAAGAAGGAGTGCAGATTATCTGTGTTAAAGGAAAGGTTCAGAGTGCCAGTGTAAAAGAAAGGGTGCAGAGTGCCAGTGTGAGAGGAAAAGTTCAGAGGGCCAGTGTAAAAGAAAGGGTTCAGAGTACCAGTGTTAAAGGAAGGGTTCAGAGTATCAGTGTAATAGAAAGTGTACACAGTGCCAGTGTGACCGGAAGGGTTCAGAGTGCCAGTGTAAAAGAAAGGGTGCAGAGTTTCAGTGTTAAAGGAAGGGTTCAGAGTGCCAGTGCAAGAGAAAGGGGGCAGATTATCGATGTTAAAGTAAAGGTTCAGAGTGCCAGTGTAAAAGAAAGGGTGTAGAGTATCAGTGTTAAAGGAAGGGTGCAGTGTATCAGTATTAAAGGAGGGTCCAGAGTTTGAGCGCGAAAGGAAGGGTTCAGTGTGCCAGTGTAAAAGAAAGGGTTCAGAGTATCAGTATTAAAGGAAGGGTTCTCAGTGTCAGTGTTGAAGGAAGGGTTCAGGTTTCCAGTGTTAAAGGAAAGGTTCAGAGCTCCAGTGTTATAGGAAGGGTTCAGAGTGCCAGTGTTAAAGGAAGGGTTCAGAGTGCCAGTGTAAAAGAAAGGGTGAAGAGTATCAGTGTTATAGGAAGGGTTCAGAGTGCCAGTGTTATAGGAAGGGTTCAGAGTGCCAGTGTTATAGGAAGGGTTCAGAGTGCAAGTGTTAAAGTAAGGGTTCAGAGTGCCAGTGAAAAAGAAAGGGAACAGATTATCTGTGTTTAAGGAAAGGTTCAGAGTGCCAGTGTAGAAGAAAGAGTGCAGAATATCTGTGTTAAACGAAAGGTTCAGAGTGCCAGTGTAAACGAAAGGGTGAAGAGTATCAGTGTTAAAGGAAGGGTTCAGATTGACAGTATTAAAGGAGGGTCCAGAGTGCCAGTGTTAAAGGAGGGTCCAGAGTGCCAGTGTAAAAGAAAGGGTGCAGAGTTCCAGTGTTAAAGGAAGGGTTCAGAGTGCCAGTGTAAAAGAAAGGATTCAGAGTATCAGTGTCAAAGGAAGGCTTCAGAGTATCAGTGTCAAAGGAAGGGTTCAGAGTGCCAGTGTAAAAGAAAGGGTCCAGAGTGCCAGTGTGGGCGTGAGGGTACAGAGTGCCAGTGTAAAAGAAACGGTTCAGAGTATCAGTGTTAAAGGAAGTGTTCAGGTTTCCAGTGTTGAAGAAAGGGTTCAGAGCTCCAGTGTTATAGGAAGGGTTCAGAGTGCCAGTGTTAAAGGAAGGGTTCAGAGTGCCAGTGTAAAAGAAAGGGTGAAGAGTATCAGTGTTCAAAGAAGGGTTCAGAGTGCCAGTGTTAAAGGAAGGTTTCAGAGTGCCAGTGTAAACGAAAGGGTGCAGAGTATCAGTGTGAAAGGAAGGGCTCAGGTTTCCAGTGTTAAAGGAAGGGTTCAGAGCTCCAGTGTTTTAGGAAGGGTTCAGAGTGCCATTGTTAAAGGAAGGGTTCAGAGTGCCAGTGTTAAAGGAAGGGTTCAGAGTGCCAGTGTAAAAGAAAGGGTGAAGTGTATCAGTGTTCAAAGAAGGGTTCAGAGTGCCAGTGTTAAAGGAAGGGTTCAGAGTGCCAGTGTAAAAGAAAGGGTGAAGAGTATCAGTGTTCAAAGAAGGGTTCAGAGTGCCAGTGTTAAAGGAAGGTTTCAGAGTGCCAGTGTAAACGAAAGGGTGCAGAGTATCAGTGTGAAAGGAAGGGCTCAGGTTTCCAGTGTTAAAGGAAGGGTTCAGAGCTCCAGTGTTTTAGGAAGGGTGCAGAGTGCCAGTGTAAAAGCAAGGGTGCAGAGTTTCAGTGTTAAAGGAAGGGTTCAGAGTGCCAGTGTAAAAGAAAGGGTGCAGAGTGACAGTGTTAAAGGAAGGGTGCAGAGTGCCAGTGTTAAAGGAAGGGTTCAGAGTGCCAGTGTTAAAGGAAGGGTGCAGAGTGCCAGTGTTAAAGGAAGGGTTCAGAGTGCCAGTGTAAAAGAAAGGATGCAGAGTTTCAGTGTTAAAGGAAGGGTTCAGAGTGCCAGTGTTAAAGGAAGGGTGCAGAGTGCCAGTGTTCAAGGAAGGGTTCAGAGTGCCAGTGGAAAAGAAAGGGTGCAGAGTTCCAGTGTTAAAGGAAGGGTTCAGAGTGCCAGTGTAAAAGAAATGCTTCAGAGTATCAGTGTCAAAGGAAGGGTTCAGAATGCCAGTGTAATAGAAAGGGTCCAGAGTGCCAGTGTGGGCGTGAGGGTACAGAGTGCCAGTGCAAAAGAAAGGGTGCAGAGTTTCAGTGTTAAAGGAAGAGTTCAGAGTGCCAGTGGAAAAGAAAGGGTGCAGAGTTTCAGTGTTAAAGGAAGGGTTCAGAGTGCCAGTGTTAAATGAAGGGTGCAGAGTGCCAGTGTTAAAGGAAGGGTTCAGAGTGCCAGTGTAAAAGAAAGGATGCAGAGTTTCAGTGTTAAAGGAAGGGTTCAGAGTGCCAGTGTAAGAGAAAGGGTGCAGATTATCTATGTTAAAGGAAAGGTTCAGCGTGCCAGTGTAAAGGAAAGGGTGCAGAGTTCCAGTGTTAAAGGACGGATTCAGAGTGCCAGTGTAAAAGAAAGGCTTCAGAGTATCAGTGTCAAAGGAAGGGTTCAGAGTGCCAGTGTAATAGAAAGGGTCCAGAGTGCCAGTGTGGGCGTGAGGGTACAGAGTGCCAGTGCAAAAGAAAGGGTGCAGAGTTTCAGTGTTAAAGGAAGTGTTCAGAGTGCCAGTGTAAAAGAAAGGGTGCAGATTATATGTGTTAAAGGAAGAGTTCAGAGTGCCAGTGTTGAAGGAAGGGTTCAGAGTGCCAGTGTAAAAGAAAGGGTGAAGAGTATCAGTGTTAAAGGAAGGGTTCAGATTGTCAGTATTAAAGGAGGGTCCAGAGTGCCAGTGTTAAAGGAGGGTCCAGAGTGCCAGTGTAAAAGAAAGGGTACAGAGTTCCAGTGTTAAAGGTAGGGTTCAGAGTGCCAGTGTAAAAGAAAGGATTCAGAGTATCAGTGTCAAAGGAAGGGTTCAGAGTTCCAGTGTTAAAGGAAGGGTTCAGAGTGCCAGTGTAAAAGAAAGGGTTCAGAGTATCAGTGTTAAAGGAAGGGTTCAGGTTTCCAGTGTTAAAGGAAGGGTTCAGAGCTCCAGTGTTATAGGAAGGGTTCAGAGTGCCAGTGTTAAAGGAAGGGTTCAGAGTGCCAGTGTAAAAGAAAGGGTGAAGAGTATCAGTGTTCAAAGAAGGGTTCAGAGTGCCAGTGTTAAAGGAAGGGTTCAGAGTGCCAGTGTAAACGAAAGGGTGCAGAGTATCAGTGTGAAAGGAAGGGCTCAGGTTTCCAGTGTTAAAGGAAGGGTTCAGACCTCCAGTGTTTTAGGAAGGGTTCAGAGTGACAGTGTTAAAGGAAGGGTTCAGAGTGCCAGTGTTAAAGGAAGGGTGCAGAGTGCCGGTGTTAAAGGAAGGGTTCAGAGTGCCAGTGTAAAAGTAAGGCTGCAGAGTACCAGTGTTAAAGGAAGGGTCCAGAGTGCCAGTGTAAAAGAAAGGGTGCAGAGTTCCAGTGTTAAAGGTAGGGTTCAGAGTGCCAGTGTAAAAGAAAGGGAGCAGATTATCTGTGTTTAAGGAAAGGTTCAGAGTGCCAGTGTAAAAGAAAGAGTGCAGATTATCTGTGTTAAAAGAAAGGGTGCAGAGTGCCAGTGTGAGAGGAAAGGTTCAGAGTGCCAGTGTAAAAGTACGGCTGCAGAGTACCAGTGTGAAAGGAAGGGTTCAGAGCTCCAGTGTTATAGGAAGGGTTCAGAGTGCCAGTGTAAAAGAAAGGGTTCAGAGTATCAGTGTTAAAGGAAGGGTTCAGGTTTCCAGTGTTAAAGGAAGGGTTCAGAGCTCCAGTGTTATAGGAAGGGTTCAGAGTGCCAGTGTTAAAGGAAGGGTGAAGAGTATCAGTGTTATAGGAAGGGTTCAGAGTGCCAGTGTTAAAGGAAGGGTTTAGAGTGCCAGTGGAAACGAAAGGGTGCAGAGTATCAGTGTGAAAGGTTGGGCTCAGGTTTCCAGTGTCAAAGGAAGGGTTCAGAGCTCCAGTGTTTTAGGAAGGGTTCAGAGTGCCAGTGTTAAAGGAAGGGTGCAGAGTGCCAGTGTTAAAGGAAGGGTTCAGAGTGCCAGTGTTAAAGGAAGGGTGCAGAGTTTCAGTGTTAAAGGAAGGGTGCAGAGTGCCAGTGTTAAAGGAAGGATTCAGAGTGCCAGTGTAAAAGAAAGGGAACAGATTATCTGTGTTTAAGGAAAGGTTCAGAGTGCCAGTGTAAAAGAAAGAGTGCAGGTTATCTGTGTTAAACGAAAGGTTCAGAGTGCCAGTGTAAAAGTAAGGCTGCAGAGTGCCAGTGTGAGAGGAAAGGTTCAGAGTGCCAGTGTAAAAGTAAGGCTGCAGAGTACCAGTGTTAAAGGAAGGGTTCAGAGCTCCAGTGTTATAGGAAGGGTTCAGAGTGCCAGTGTAAAAGAAAGGGTGAAGAGTATCAGTGTTAAAGGAAGTGTTCAGAGTGCCAGTGTAAAAGAAAGGGTGCAGATTATATGTGTAAAAGGAAGTGTTCAGAGTGCCAGTGTAAAAGAAAGGGTGAAGAGTATCAGTGTTAGAGGAAGGGTTCAGATTGTCAGTATGAAAGGAGGGTCCAGAGTGCCAGTGTTAATGGAAGGGTTTAGAGTGCCAGTGTAAACTAAAGGGTGCAGAGTATCAGTGTGAAAGGAAGAGCTCAGGTTTCCAGTGTCAAAGGAAGGGTTCAGAGCTCCAGTGTTTTAGGAAGGGTTCAGATTGTCAGTATGAAAGGAGGGTCCAGAGTGCCAGTGTTAATGGAGGGTCCAGAGTGCCAGTGTAAAAGAAAGGGTGCAGAGTTTCAGTGTTAAAGATAGGGTTCAGAGTGCCAGTGTAAAAGAAAGGATTCAGAGTATCAGTGTCAAAGGAAGGGTTCAGAGTTCCAGTGTTAAAGGAAGGGTTCAGAGTGCCAGTGTAGAAGAAAGGGTTCAGAGTATCAGTGTGAAAGGAAGGGTTCAGGTTTCCAGTGTTAAAGGAAGGGTTCAGAGCTCCAGTGTTATAGGAAGGGTTCAGAGTGCCAGTGTTAAAGGAAGGGTTCAGAGTGCCAGTGTAAAAGAAAGGGTGAAGAGTATCAGTGTTTTAGGAAGGGTTCAGAGTGCCAGTGTGAAAGGAAGGGTGCAGAGTATCAGTGTGAAAGGAAGGGCTCAGGTTTCCAGTGTCAAAGGAAGGGTTCAGAGCTCCAGTGTTTTAGGAAGGGTTCAGAGTGCCAGTGTTAAAGGAAGGGTGCAGAGTGCCAGTGTTAAAGGAAGGGTTCAGAGTGCCAGTGTTAAAGGAAGGGTGCAGAGTTTCAGTGTTAAAGGAAGGGTGCAGAGTGCCAGTGTTAAAGGAAGGATTCAGAGTGCCAGTGTAAAAGAAAGGGAACAGATTATCTGTGTTCAAGGAAAGGTTCAGAGTGCCAGTGTAAAAGTAAGGCTGCAGAGTACCAGTGTTAAAGGAAGGGTTCAGAGTGCCAGTGTAATAGAAAGGGTACACAGTCCCAGTGTGAGCGGAAGGGTTCAGAGTGCCAGTGTAAAAGCAAGGGTGCAGAGTTTTAGTGTTAAAGGAAGGGTTCAGAGTGCCAGTGTAAAAGAAAGGGTGCAGAGTGACAGTGTTAAAGGAAGGGTGCAGAGTGCCAGTGTTAAAGGAAGGGTTCAGAGTGCCAGTGTTAAAGGAAGGGTGCAGAGTTTCAGTGTTAAAGGAGGGTCCAGAGTGCCAGTGTAAAAGAAAGGGTGCAGAGTGCCAGTGTTAAAGGAATGGTTCAGAGTGCCAGTGTAAAAGAAAGGGTGAAGAGTATCAGTGTTAAAGGAAGTGTTCAGAGTGCCAGTGTAAAAGAAAGGGTGCAGATTATATGTGTAAAAGGAAGTGTTCAGAGTGCCAGTGTAAAAGAAAGGTTGAAGAGTATCAGTGTTAAAGGAAGGGTTCAGATTGTCAGTATTAAAGGAGGGTCCAGAGTGCCAGTGTTAAAGGAGGGTCCAGAGTGCCAGTGTAAAAGAAAGGGAACAGATTATCTGTGTTTAAGGAAAGGTTCAGAGTGCCAGTGTAAAAGAAAGAGTGCAGGTTATCTGTGTTAAACGAAAGGTTCAGAGTGCCAGTGTAAAAGTAAGGCTGCAGAGTACCAGTGTTAAAGGAAGGGTTCAGAGTGCCAGTGTTATAGAAAGGGTACACAGTCCCAGTGTGAGCGGAAGGGTTCAGAGTGCCAGTGTAAAAGCAAGGGTGCAGAGTTTCAGTGTTAAAGGAAGGGTTCAGAGTGCCAGTGTAAAAGAAAGGGTGCAGAGTGACAGTGTTAAAGGAAGGGTGCAGAGTTTCAGTGTTAAAGGAAGGATTCAGAGTGCCAGTGTCAAAGAAAGGGAACAGATTATCTGTGTTTAAGGAAAGGTTCAGAGTGCCAGTGTAAAAGAAAGAGTGCAGATTATCTGTGTTAAACGAAAGGTTCAGAGTGCCAGTGTAAAAGAAAGGGTGCAGAGTGCCAGTGTGAGAGGAAAGGTTCAGAGTGCCAGTGTAAAAGTAAGGCTGCAGAGTACCAGTGTTAAAGGAAGGGTTCAGAGCTCCAGTGTTATAGGAAGGGTTCAGAGTGCCAGTGTAAAAGAAAGGGTGAAGAGTATCAGTGTTAAAGGAAGTGTTCAGAGTGCCAGTGTAAAAGAAAGGGTGCAGATTATATGTGTAAAAAGAAGTGTTCAGAGTGCCAGTGTAAAAGAAAGGGTGAAGAGTATCAGTGTTAAAGGAAGGGTTCAGATTGACAGTATGAAAGGAGGGTCCAGAGTGCCAGTGTTAATGGAAGGGTTTAGAGTGCCAGTGTAAACTAAAGGGTGCAGAGTATCAGTGTGAAAGGAAGGGCTCAGGTTTCCAGTGTCAAAGGAAGGGTTCAGAGCTCCAGTGTTTTAGGAAGGGTTCAGATTGTCAGTATGAAAGGAGGGTCCAGAGTGCCAGTGTTAATGGAGGGTCCAGAGTGCCAGTGTAAAAGAAAGGGTGCAGAGTTTCAGTGTTAAAGGTAGGGTTCAGAGTGCCAGTGTAAAAGAAAGGATTCAGAGTATCAGTGTCAAAGGAAGGGTTCAGAGTTCCAGTGTTAAAGGAAGGGTTCAGAGTGCCAGTGTAGAAGAAAGGGTTCAGAGTATCAGTGTGAAAGGAAGGGTTCAGGTTTCCAGTGTTAAAGGAAGGGTTCAGAGCTCCAGTGTTATAGGAAGGGTTCAGAGTGCCAGTGTTAAAGGAAGGGTTCAGAGTGCCAGTGTAAAAGAAAGGGTGAAGAGTATCAGTGTTTTAGGAAGGGTTCAGAGTGCCAGTGTGAAAGGAAGGGTGCAGAGTATCAGTGTGAAAGGAAGGGCTCAGGTTTCCAGTGTCAAAGGAAGGGTTCAGAGCTCCAGTGTTTTAGGAAGGGTGCAGAGTTTCAGTGTTAAAGGAAGGGTGCAGAGTGCCAGTGTTAAAGGAAGGATTCAGAGTGCCAGTGTAAAAGAAAGGGAACAGATTATCTGTGTTCAAGGAAAGGTTCAGAGTGCCAGTGTAAAAGTAAGGCTGCAGAGTACCAGTGTTAAAGGAAGGGTTCAGAGTGCCAGTGTAATAGAAAGGGTACACAGTCCCAGTGTGAGCGGAAGGGTTCAGAGTGCCAGTGTAAAAGCAAGGGTGCAGAGTTTTAGTGTTAAAGGAAGGATTCAGAGTGCCAGTGTCAAAGAAAGGGAACAGATTATCTGTGTTTAAGGAAAGGTTCAGAGTGCCAGTGTAAAAGAAAGAGTGCAGATTATCTGTGTTAAACGAAAGGTTCAGAGTGCCAGTGTAAAAGAAAGGGTGCAGAGTGCCAGTGTGAGAGGAAAGGTTCAGAGTGCCAGTGTAAAAGTAAGGCTGCAGAGTACCAGTGTTAAAGGAAGGGTTCAGAGCTCCAGTGTTATAGGAAGGGTTCAGAGTGCCAGTGTAAAAGAAAGGGTGAAGAGTATCAGTGTTAAAGGAAGTGTTCAGAGTGCCAGTGTAAAAGAAAGGGTGCAAATTATATGTGTAAAAAGAAGTGTTCAGAGTGCCAGTGTAAAAGAAAGGGTGAAGAGTATCAGTGTTAAAGGAAGGGTTCAGATTGACAGTATGAAAGGAGGGTCCAGAGTGCCAGTGTTAATGGAAGGGTTTAGAGTGCCAGTGTAAACTAAAGGGTGCAGAGTATCAGTGTGAAAGGAAGGGCTCAGGTTTCCAGTGTCAAAGGAAGGGTTCAGAGCTCCAGTGTTTTAGGAAGGGTTCAGATTGTCAGTATGAAAGGAGGGTCCAGAGTGCCAGTGTTAATGGAGGGTCCAGAGTGCCAGTGTAAAAGAAAGGGTGCAGAGTTTCAGTGTTAAAGGTAGGGTTCAGAGTGCCAGTGTAAAAGAAAGGATTCAGAGTATCAGTGTCAAAGGAAGGGTTCAGAGTTCCAGTGTTAAAGGAAGGGTTCAGAGTGCCAGTGTAGAAGAAAGGGTTCAGAGTATCAGTGTGAAAGGAAGGGTTCAGGTTTCCAGTGTTAAAGGAAGGGTTCAGAGCTCCAGTGTTATAGGAAGGGTTCAGAGTGCCAGTGTTAAAGGAAGGGTTCAGAGTGCCAGTGTAAAAGAAAGGGTGAAGAGTATCAGTGTTTTAGGAAGGGTTCAGAGTGCCAGTGTGAAAGGAAGGGTGCAGAGTATCAGTGTGAAAGGAAGGGCTCAGGTTTGCAGTGTCAAAGGAAGGGTTCAGAGCTCCAGTGTTTTAGGAAGGGTGCAGAGTTTCAGTGTTAAAGGAAGGGTGCAGAGTGCCAGTGTTAAAGGAAGGATTCAGAGTGCCAGTGTAAAAGAAAGGGAACAGATTATCTGTGTTCAAGGAAAGGTTCAGAGTGCCAGTGTAAAAGTAAGGCTGCAGAGTACCAGTGTTAAAGGAAGGGTTCAGAGTGCCAGTGTAATAGAAAGGGTACACAGTCCCAGTGTGAGCGGAAGGGTTCAGAGTGCCAGTGTAAAAGCAAGGGTGCAGAGTTTTAGTGTTAAAGGAAGGGTTCAGAGTGCCAGTGTAAAAGAAAGGGTGCAGAGTGACAGTGTTAAAGGAAGGGTGCAGAGTGCCAGTGTTAAAGGAAGGGTTCAGAGTGCCAGTGTTAAAGGAAGGGTGCAGAGTTTCAGTGTTAAAGGAGGGTCCAGAGTGCCAGTGTAAAAGAAAGGGTGCAGATTATATGTGTAAAAGGAAGTGTTCAGAGTGCCAGTGTAAAAGAAAGGTTGAAGAGTATCAGTGTTAAAGGAAGGGTTCAGATTGTCAGTATTAAAGGAGGGTCCAGAGTGCCAGTGTTAAAGGAGGGTCCAGAGTGCCAGTGTAAAAGAAAGGGAACAGATTATCTGTGTTTAAGGAAAGGTTCAGAGTGCCAGTGTAAAAGAAAGAGTGCAGGTTATCTGTGTTAAACGAAAGGTTCAGAGTGCCAGTGTAAAAGTAAGGCTGCAGAGTACCAGTGTTAAAGGAAGGGTTCAGAGTGCCAGTGTTATAGAAAGGGTACACAGTCCCAGTGTGAGCGGAAGGGTTCAGAGTGCCAGTGTAAAAGCAAGGGTGCAGAGTTTCAGTGTTAAAGGAAGGGTTCAGAGTGCCAGTGTAAAAGAAAGGGTGCAGAGTGACAGTGTTAAAGGAAGGGTGCAGAGTTTCAGTGTTAAAGGAAGGATTCAGAGTGCCAGTGTCAAAGAAAGGGAACAGATTATCTGTGTTTAAGGAAAGGTTCAGAGTGCCAGTGTAAAAGAAAGAGTGCAGATTATCTGTGTTAAACGAAAGGTTCAGAGTGCCAGTGTAAAAGAAAGGGTGCAGAGTGCCAGTGTGAGAGGAAAGGTTCAGAGTGCCAGTGTAAAAGTAAGGCTGCAGAGTACCAGTGTTAAAGGAAGGGTTCAGAGCTCCAGTGTTATAGGAAGGGTTCAGAGTGCCAGTGTAAAAGAAAGGGTGAAGAGTATCAGTGTTAAAGGAAGTGTTCAGAGTGCCAGTGTAAAAGAAAGGGTGCAGATTATATGTGTAAAAAGAAGTGTTCAGAGTGCCAGTGTAAAAGAAAGGGTGAAGAGTATCAGTGTTAAAGGAAGGGTTCAGATTGACAGTATGAAAGGAGGGTCCAGAGTGCCAGTGTTAATGGAAGGGTTTAGAGTGCCAGTGTAAACTAAAGGGTGCAGAGTATCAGTGTGAAAGGAAGGGCTCAGGTTTCCAGTGTCAAAGGAAGGGTTCAGAGCTCCAGTGTTTTAGGAAGGGTTCAGATTGTCAGTATGAAAGGAGGGTCCAGAGTGCCAGTGTTAATGGAGGGTCCAGAGTGCCAGTGTAAAAGAAAGGGTGCAGAGTTTCAGTGTTAAAGGTAGGGTTCAGAGTGCCAGTGTAAAAGAAAGGATTCAGAGTATCAGTGTCAAAGGAAGGGTTCAGAGTTCCAGTGTTAAAGGAAGGGTTCAGAGTGCCAGTGTAGAAGAAAGGGTTCAGAGTATCAGTGTGAAAGGAAGGGTTCAGGTTTCCAGTGTTAAAGGAAGGGTTCAGAGCTCCAGTGTTATAGGAAGGGTTCAGAGTGCCAGTGTTAAAGGAAGGGTTCAGAGTGCCAGTGTAAAAGAAAGGGTGAAGAGTATCAGTGTTTTAGGAAGGGTTCAGAGTGCCAGTGTGAAAGGAAGGGTGCAGAGTATCAGTGTGAAAGGAAGGGCTCAGGTTTCCAGTGTCAAAGGAAGGGTTCAGAGCTCCAGTGTTTTAGGAAGGGTGCAGAGTTTCAGTGTTAAAGGAAGGGTGCAGAGTGCCAGTGTTAAAGGAAGGATTCAGAGTGCCAGTGTAAAAGAAAGGGAACAGATTATCTGTGTTCAAGGAAAGGTTCAGAGTGCCAGTGTAAAAGTAAGGCTGCAGAGTACCAGTGTTAAAGGAAGGGTTCAGAGTGCCAGTGTAATAGAAAGGGTACACAGTCCCAGTGTGAGCGGAAGGGTTCAGAGTGCCAGTGTAAAAGCAAGGGTGCAGAGTTTTAGTGTTAAAGGAAGGATTCAGAGTGCCAGTGTCAAAGAAAGGGAACAGATTATCTGTGTTTAAGGAAAGGTTCAGAGTGCCAGTGTAAAAGAAAGAGTGCAGATTATCTGTGTTAAACGAAAGGTTCAGAGTGCCAGTGTAAAAGAAAGGGTGCAGAGTGCCAGTGTGAGAGGAAAGGTTCAGAGTGCCAGTGTAAAAGTAAGGCTGCAGAGTACCAGTGTTAAAGGAAGGGTTCAGAGCTCCAGTGTTATAGGAAGGGTTCAGAGTGCCAGTGTAAAAGAAAGGGTGAAGAGTATCAGTGTTAAAGGAAGTGTTCAGAGTGCCAGTGTAAAAGAAAGGGTGCAAATTATATGTGTAAAAAGAAGTGTTCAGAGTGCCAGTGTAAAAGAAAGGGTGAAGAGTATCAGTGTTAAAGGAAGGGTTCAGATTGACAGTATGAAAGGAGGGTCCAGAGTGCCAGTGTTAATGGAAGGGTTTAGAGTGCCAGTGTAAACTAAAGGGTGCAGAGTATCAGTGTGAAAGGAAGGGCTCAGGTTTCCAGTGTCAAAGGAAGGGTTCAGAGCTCCAGTGTTTTAGGAAGGGTTCAGATTGTCAGTATGAAAGGAGGGTCCAGAGTGCCAGTGTTAATGGAGGGTCCAGAGTGCCAGTGTAAAAGAAAGGGTGCAGAGTTTCAGTGTTAAAGGTAGGGTTCAGAGTGCCAGTGTAAAAGAAAGGATTCAGAGTATCAGTGTCAAAGGAAGGGTTCAGAGTTCCAGTGTTAAAGGAAGGGTTCAGAGTGCCAGTGTAGAAGAAAGGGTTCAGAGTATCAGTGTGAAAGGAAGGGTTCAGGTTTCCAGTGTTAAAGGAAGGGTTCAGAGCTCCAGTGTTATAGGAAGGGTTCAGAGTGCCAGTGTTAAAGGAAGGGTTCAGAGTGCCAGTGTAAAAGAAAGGGTGAAGAGTATCAGTGTTTTAGGAAGGGTTCAGAGTGCCAGTGTGAAAGGAAGGGTGCAGAGTATCAGTGTGAAAGGAAGGGCTCAGGTTTCCAGTGTCAAAGGAAGGGTTCAGAGCTCCAGTGTTTTAGGAAGGGTGCAGAGTTTCAGTGTTAAAGGAAGGGTGCAGAGTGCCAGTGTTAAAGGAAGGATTCAGAGTGCCAGTGTAAAAGAAAGGGAACAGATTATCTGTGTTCAAGGAAAGGTTCAGAGTGCCAGTGTAAAAGTAAGGCTGCAGAGTACCAGTGTTAAAGGAAGGGTTCAGAGTGCCAGTGTAATAGAAAGGGTACACAGTCCCAGTGTGAGCGGAAGGGTTCAGAGTGCCAGTGTAAAAGCAAGGGTGCAGAGTTTTAGTGTTAAAGGAAGGGTTCAGAGTGCCAGTGTAAAAGAAAGGGTGCAGAGTGACAGTGTTAAAGGAAGGGTGCAGAGTGCCAGTGTTAAAGGAAGGGTTCAGAGTGCCAGTGTTAAAGGAAGGGTGCAGAGTTTCAGTGTTAAAGGAGGGTCCAGAGTGCCAGTGTAAAAGAAAGGGTGCAGAGTGCCAGTGTTAAAGGAATGGTTCAGAGTGCCAGTGTAAAAGAAAGGGTGAAGAGTATCAGTGTTAAAGGAAGTGTTCAGAGTGCCAGTGTAAAAGAAAGGGTGCAGATTATATGTGTAAAAGGAAATGTTCAGAGTGCCAGTGTAAAAGAAAGGTTGAAGAGTATCAGTGTTAAAGGAAGGGTTCAGATTGTCAGTATTAAAGGAGGGTCCAGAGTGCCAGTGTTAAAGGAGGGTCCAGAGTGCCAGTGTAAAAGAAAGGGAACAGATTATCTGTGTTTAAGGAAAGGTTCAGAGTGCCAGTGTAAAAGAAAGAGTGCAGGTTATCTGTGTTAAACGAAAGGTTCAGAGTGCCAGTGTAAAAGTAAGGCTGCAGAGTACCAGTGTTAAAGGAAGGGTTCAGAGTGCCAGTGTTAAAGGTAGGGTTCAGAGTGCCAGTGTAAAAGAAAGGATTCAGAGTATCAGTGTCAAAGGAAGGGTTCAGAGTTCCAGTGTTAAAGGAAGGGTTCAGAGTGCCAGTGTAGAAGAAAGGGTTCAGAGTATCAGTGTGAAAGGAAGGGTTCAGGTTTCCAGTGTTAAAGGAAGGGTTCAGAGCTCCAGTGTTATAGGAAGGGTTCAGAGTGCCAGTGTTAAAGGAAGGGTTCAGAGTGCCAGTGTAAAAGAAAGGGTGAAGAGTATCAGTGTTTTAGGAAGGGTTCAGAGTGCCAGTGTGAAAGGAAGGGTGCAGAGTATCAGTGTGAAAGGAAGGGCTCAGGTTTCCAGTGTCAAAGGAAGGGTTCAGAGCTCCAGTGTTTTAGGAAGGGTGCAGAGTTTCAGTGTTAAAGGAAGGGTGCAGAGTGCCAGTGTTAAAGGAAGGATTCAGAGTGCCAGTGTAAAAGAAAGGGAACAGATTATCTGTGTTCAAGGAAAGGTTCAGAGTGCCAGTGTAAAAGTAAGGCTGCAGAGTACCAGTGTTAAAGGAAGGGTTCAGAGTGCCAGTGTAATAGAAAGGGTACACAGTCCCAGTGTGAGCGGAAGGGTTCAGAGTGCCAGTGTAAAAGCAAGGGTGCAGAGTTTTAGTGTTAAAGGAAGGGTTCAGAGTGCCAGTGTAAAAGAAAGGGTGCAGAGTGACAGTGTTAAAGGAAGGGTGCAGAGTGCCAGTGTTAAAGGAAGGGTTCAGAGTGCCAGTGTTAAAGGAAGGGTGCAGAGTTTCAGTGTTAAAGGAGGGTCCAGAGTGCCAGTGTAAAAGAAAGGGTGCAGAGTGCCAGTGTTAAAGGAATGGTTCAGAGTGCCAGTGTAAAAGAAAGGGTGAAGAGTATCAGTGTTAAAGGAAGTGTTCAGAGTGCCAGTGTAAAAGAAAGGGTGCAGATTATATGTGTAAAAGGAAATGTTCAGAGTGCCAGTGTAAAAGAAAGGTTGAAGAGTATCAGTGTTAAAGGAAGGGTTCAGATTGTCAGTATTAAAGGAGGGTCCAGAGTGCCAGTGTTAAAGGAGGGTCCAGAGTGCCAGTGTAAAAGAAAGGGAACAGATTATCTGTGTTTAAGGAAAGGTTCAGAGTGCCAGTGTAAAAGAAAGAGTGCAGGTTATCTGTGTTAAACGAAAGGTTCAGAGTGCCAGTGTAAAAGTAAGGCTGCAGAGTACCAGTGTTAAAGGAAGGGTTCAGAGTGCCAGTGTTATAGAAAGGGTACACAGTCCCAGTGTGAGCAGAAGGGTTCAGAGTGCCAGTGTAAAAGCAAGGGTGCAGAGTTTCAGTGTTAAAGGAAGGGTTCAGAGTGCCAGTGTAAAAGAAAGGGTGCAGAGTGACAGTGTTAATGGAAGGGTGCAGAGTTTCAGTGTTAAAGGAAGGATTCAGAGTGCCAGTGTCAAAGAAAGGGAACAGATTATCTGTGTTTAAGGAAAGGTTCAGAGTGCCAGTGTAAAAGAAAGAGTGCAGATTATCTGTGTTAAACGAAAGGTTCAGAGTGCCAGTGTAAAAGAAAGGGTGCAGAGTGCCAGTATGAGAGGAAAGGTTCAGAGTGCCAGTGTAAAAGTAAGGCTGCAGAGTACCAGTGTTAAAGGAAGGGTTCAGAGCTCCAGTGTTATAGGAAGGGTTCAGAGTGCCAGTGTAAAAGAAAGGGTGAAGAGTATCAGTGTTAAAGGAAGTGTTCAGAGTGCCAGTGTAAAAGAAAGGGTGCAGATTATATGTGTAAAAAGAAGTGTTCAGAGTGCCAGTGTAAAAGAAAGGGTGAAGAGTATCAGTGTTAAAGGAAGTGTTCAGAGTGCCAGTGTAAAAGAAAGGGTGCAGATTATATGTGTAAAAAGAAGTGTTCAGAGTGCCAGTGTAACAGAAAGGGTGAAGAGTATCAGTGTTAAAGGAAGGGTTCAGATTGACAGTATGAAAGGAGGGTCCAGAGTGCCAGTGTTAATGGAAGGGTTTAGAGTGCCAGTGTAAACTAAAGGGTGCAGAGTATCAGTGTGAAAGGAAGGGCTCAGGTTTCCAGTGTCAAAGGAAGGGTTCAGAGCTCCAGTGTTTTAGGAAGGGTTCAGATTGTCAGTATGAAAGGAGGGTCCAGAGTGCCAGTGTTAATGGAGGGTCCAGAGTGCCAGTGTAAAAGAAAGGGTGCAGAGTTTCAGTGTTAAAGGTAGGGTTCAGAGTGCCAGTGTAAAAGAAAGGATTCAGAGTATCAGTGTCAAAGGAAGGGTTCAGAGTTCCAGTGTTAAAGGAAGGGTTCAGAGTGCCAGTGTAGAAGAAAGGGTTCAGAGTATCAGTGTGAAAGGAAGGGTTCAGGTTTCCAGTGTTAAAGGAAGGGTTCAGAGCTCCAGTGTTATAGGAAGGGTTCAGAGTGCCAGTGTTAAAGGAAGGGTTCAGAGTGCCAGTGTAAAAGAAAGGGTGAAGAGTATCAGTGTTTTAGGAAGGGTTCAGAGTGCCAGTGTGAAAGGAAGGGTGCAGAGTATCAGTGTGAAAGGAAGGGCTCAGGTTTCCAGTGTCAAAGGAAGGGTTCAGAGCTCCAGTGTTTTAGGAAGGGTTCAGAGTGTCAGTGTTAAAGGAAGGGTGCAGAGTGCCAGTGTTAAAGGAAGGGTTCAGAGTGCCAGTGTTAAAGGAAGGGTGCAGAGTTTCAGTGTGAAAGGAAGGGTGCAGAGTGCCAGTGTTAAAGGAAGGATTCAGAGTGCCAGTGTAAAAGAAAGGGAACAGATTATCTGTGTTCAAGGAAAGGTTCAGAGTGCCAGTGGAAACGAAAGGGTGCAGAGTATCAGTGTGAAAGGAAGGGCTCAGGTTTCCAGTGTCAAAGGAAGGGTTCAGAGCTCCAGTGTTTTAGGAAGGGTTCAGTGTGCCAGTGTTAAAGGAAGGGTGCAGAGTGCCAGTGTTAAAGGAAGGGTTCAGAGTGCCAGTGTTAAAGGAAGGGTGCAGAGTTTCAGTGTTAAAGGAAGGGTGCAGAGTGCCAGTGTTAAAGGAAGGATTCAGAGTGCCAGTGTAAAAGAAAGGGAACAGATTATCTGTGTTTAAGGAAAGGTTCAGAGTGCCAGTGTAAAAGAAAGCGTGCAGGTTATCTGTGTTAAACGAAAGGTTCAGAGTGCCAGTGTAAAAGTAAGGCTGCAGAGTGCCAGTGTTAAAGGAAGGGTTCAGAGTGCCAGTGTTATAGAACGGGTACACAGTCCCAGTGTGAGCGGAAGGGTTCAGAGTGCCAGTGTAAAAGCAAGGGTGCAGAGTTTCAGTGTTAAAGGAAGGGTTCAGAGTGCCAGTGTAAAAGAAAGGGTGCAGAGTGACAGTGTTAAAGGAAGGGTGCAGAGTTTCAGTGTTAAAGGAAGGATTCAGAGTGCCAGTGTCAAAGAAAGGGAACAGATTATCTGTGTTTAAGGAAAGGTTCAGAGTGCCAGTGTAAAAGAAAGAGTGCAGATTATCTGTGTTAAACGAAAGGTTCAGAGTGCCAGTGTAAAAGAAAGGGTGCAGAGTGCCAGTGTGAGAGGAAAGGTTCAGAGTGCCAGTGTAAAAGTAAGGCTGCAGAGTACCAGTGTTAAAGGAAGGGTTCAGAGCTCCAGTGTTATAGGAAGGGTTCAGAGTGCCAGTGTAAAAGAAAGGGTGAAGAGTATCAGTGTTAAAGGAAGTGTTCAGAGTGCCAGTGTAAAAGAAAGGGTGCAGATTATATGTGTAAAAGGAAGTGTTCAGAGTGCCAGTGTAAAAGAAAGGGTGAAGAGTATCAGTGTTAGAGGAAGGGTTCAGATTGACAGTATGAAAGGAGGGTCCAGAGTGCCAGTGTTAATGGAAGGGTTTAGAGTGCCAGTGTAAACTAAAGGGTGCAGAGTATCAGTGTGAAAGGAAGGGCTCAGGTTTCCAGTGTCAAAGGAAGGGTTCAGAGCTCCAGTGTTTTAGGAAGGGTTCAGATTGTCAGTATGAAAGGAGGGTCCAGAGTGCCAGTGTTAATGGAGGGTCCAGAGTGCCAGTGTAAAAGAAAGGGTGCAGAGTTTCAGTGTTAAAGGTAGGGTTCAGAGTGCCAGTGTAAAAGAAAGGATTCAGAGTATCAGTGTCAAAGGAAGGGTTCAGAGTTCCAGTGTTAAAGGAAGGGTTCAGAGTGCCAGTGTAGAAGAAAGAGTTCAGAGTATCAGTGTGAAAGGAAGGGTTCAGGTTTCCAGTGTTAAAGGAAGGGTTCAGAGCTCCAGTGTTATAGGAAGGGTTCAGAGTGCCAGTGTTAAAGGAAGGGTTCAGAGTGCCAGTGTAAAAGAAAGGGTGAAGAGTATCAGTGTTTTAGGAAGGGTTCAGAGTGCCAGTGTGAAAGGAAGGGTGCAGAGTATCAGTGTGAAAGGAAGGGCTCAGGTTTCCAGTGTCAAAGGAAGGGTTCAGAGCTCCAGTGTTTTAGGAAGGGTTCAGAGTGCCAGTGTTAAAGGAAGGGTGCAGAGTGCCAGTGTTAAAGGAAGGGTTCAGAGTGCCAGTGTTAAAGGAAGGGTGCAGAGTTTCAGTGTTTTAGGAAGGGTTCAGAGTGCCAGTGTAAAAGAAAGGGAACAGATTATCTGTGTTCAAGGAAAGGTTCAGAGTGCCAGTGTAAAAGTAAGGCTGCAGAGTACCAGTGTTAAAGGAAGGGTTCAGAGTGCCAGTGTAATAGAAAGGGTACACAGTCCCAGTGTGAGCGGAAGGGTTCAGAGTGCCAGTGTAAAAGCAAGGGTGCAGAGTTTTAGTGTTAAAGGAAGGGTTCAGAGTGCCAGTGTAAAAGAAAGGGTGCAGAGTGACAGTGTTAAAGGAAGGGTGCAGAGTGCCAGTGTTAAAGGAAGGGTTCAGAGTGCCAGTGTTAAAGGAAGGGTGCAGAGTTTCAGTGTTAAAGGAGGGTCCAGAGTGCCAGTGTAAAAGAAAGGGTGCAGAGTGCCAGTGTTAAAGGAATGGTTCAGAGTGCCAGTGTAAAAGAAAGGGTGAAGAGTATCAGTGTTAAAGGAAGTGTTCAGAGTGCCAGTGTAAAAGAAAGGGTGCAGATTATATGTGTAAAAGGAAGTGTTCAGAGTGCCAGTGTAAAAGAAAGGGTGAAGAGTATCAGTGTTAAAGGAAGGGTTCAGATTGTCAGTATTAAAGGAGGGTCCAGAGTGCCAGTGTTAAAGGAGGGTCCAGAGTGCCAGTGTAAAAGAAAGGGAACAGATTATCTGTGTTTAAGGAAAGGTTCAGAGTGCCAGTGTAAAAGAAAGAGTGCAGGTTATCTGTGTTAAACGAAAGGTTCAGAGTGCCAGTGTAATAGTAAGGCTGCAGAGTACCAGTGTTAAAGGAAGGGTTCAGAGTGCCAGTGTTATAGAAAGGGTACACAGTCCCAGTGTGAGCGGAAGGGTTCAGAGTGCCAGTGTAAAAGCAAGGGTGCAGAGTTTCAGTGTTAAAGGAAGGGTTCAGAGTGCCAGTGTAAAAGAAAGGGTGCAGAGTGACAGTGTTAAAGGAAGGGTGCAGAGTTTCAGTGTTAAAGGAAGGATTCAGAGTGCCAGTGTCAAAGAAAGGGAACAGATTATCTGTGTTTAAGGAAAGGTTCAGAGTGCCAGTGTAAAAGAAAGAGTGCAGATTATCTGTGTTAAACGAAAGGTTCAGAGTGCCAGTGTAAAAGAAAGGGTGCAGAGTGCCAGTGTGAGAGGAAAGGTTCAGAGTGCCAGTGTAAAAGTAAGGCTGCAGAGTACCAGTGTTAAAGGAAGGGTTCAGAGCTCCAGTGTTATAGGAAGGGTTCAGAGTGCCAGTGTAAAAGAAAGGGTGAAGAGTATCAGTGTTAAAGGAAGTGTTCAGAGTGCCAGTGTAAAAGAAAGGGTGCAGATTATATGTGTAAAAAGAAGTGTTCAGAGTGCCAGTGTAAAAGAAAGGGTGAAGAGTATCAGTGTTAAAGGAAGGGTTCAGATTGACAGTATGAAAGGAGGGTCCAGAGTGCCAGTGTTAATGGAAGGGTTTAGAGTGCCAGTGTAAACTAAAGGGTGCAGAGTATCAGTGTGAAAGGAAGGGCTCAGGTTTCCAGTGTCAAAGGAAGGGTTCAGAGCTCCAGTGTTTTAGGAAGGGTTCAGATTGTCAGTATGAAAGGAGGGTCCAGAGTGCCAGTGTTAATGGAGGGTCCAGAGTGCCAGTGTAAAAGAAAGGGTGCAGAGTTTCAGTGTTAAAGGTAGGGTGCAGAGTGCCAGTGTAAAAGAAAGGATTCAGAGTATCAGTGTCAAAGGAAGGGTTTAGAGTTCCAGTGTTAAAGGAAGGGTTCAGAGTGCCAGTGTAGAAGAAAGGGTTCAGAGTATCAGTGTGAAAGGAAGGGTTCAGGTTTCCAGTGTTAAAGGAAGGGTTCAGAGCTCCAGTGTTATAGGAAGGGTTCAGAGTGCCAGTGTTAAAGGAAGGGTTCAGAGTGCCAGTGTAAAAGAAAGGGTGAAGAGTATCAGTGTTTTAGGAAGGGTTCAGAGTGCCAGTGTGAAAGGAAGGGTGCAGAGTATCAGTGTGAAAGGAAGGGCTCAGGTTTCCAGTGTCAAAGGAAGGGTTCAGAGCTCCAGTGTTTTAGGAAGGGTTCAGAGTGCCAGTGTTAAAGGAAGGGTGCAGAGTGCCAGTGTTAAAGGAAGGGTTCAGAGTGCCAGTGTTAAAGGAAGGGTGCAGAGTTTCAGTGTTAAAGGAAGGGTGCAGAGTGCCAGTGTTAAAGGAAGGATTCAGAGTGCCAGTGTAAAAGAAAGGGAACAGATTATCTGTGTTCAAGGAAAGGTTCAGAGTGCCAGTGTAAAAGTAAGGCTGCAGAGTACCAGTGTTAAAGGAAGGGTTCAGAGTGCCAGTGTAATAGAAAGGGTACACAGTCCCAGTGTGAGCGGAAGGGTTCAGAGTGCCAGTGTAAAAGCAAGGGTGCAGAGTTTTAGTGTTAAAGGAAGGGTTCAGAGTGCCAGTGTAAAAGAAAGGGTGCAGAGTGACAGTGTTAAAGGAAGGGTGCAGAGTGCCAGTGTTAAAGGAAGGGTTCAGAGTATCAGTGTCAAAGGAAGGGTTCAGAGTTCCAGTGTTAAAGGAAGGGTTCAGAGTGCCAGTGTAGAAGAAAGGGTTCAGAGTATCAGTGTGAAAGGAAGGGTTCAGGTTTCCAGTGTTAAAGGAAGGGTTCAGAGCTCCAGTGTTACAGGAAGGGTTCAGAGTGCCAGTGTTAAAGGAAGGGATCAGAGTGCCAGTGTAAAAGAAAGGGTGAAGAGTATCAGTGTTTTAGGAAGGGTTCAGAGTGCCAGTGTGAAAGGAAGGGTGCAGAGTATCAGTGTGAAAGGAAGGGTTCAGGTTTCCAGTGTCAAAGGAAGGGTTCAGAGCTCCAGTGTTTTAGGAAGGGTTCAGAGTGTCAGTGTTAAAGGAAGGGTGCAGAGTGCCAGTGTTAAAGGAAGGGTTCAGAGTGCCAGTGTTAAAGGAAGGGTGCAGAGTTTCAGTGTTAAAGGAAGGGTGCAGAGTGCCAGTGTTAAAGGAAGGATTCAGAGTGCCAGTGTAAAAGAAAGGGAACAGATTATCTGTGTTCAAGGAAAGGTTCAGAGTGCCAGTGGAAACGAAAGGGTGCAGAGTATCAGTGTGAAAGGAAGGGCTCAGGTTTCCAGTGTCAAAGGAAGGGTTCAGAGCTCCAGTGTTTTAGGAAGGGTTCAGAGTGCCAGTGTTAAAGGAAGGGTGCAGAGTGCCAGTGTTAAAGGAAGGGTTCAGAGTGCCAGTGTTAAAGGAAGGGTGCAGAGTTTCAGTGTTAAAGGAAGGGTGCAGAGTGCCAGTGTTAAAGGAAGGATTCAGAGTGCCAGTGTAAAAGAAAGGGAACAGATTATCTGTGTTTAAGGAAAGGTTCAGAGTGCCAGTGTAAAAGAAAGAGTGCAGGTTATCTGTGTTAAACGAAAGGTTCAGAGTGCCAGTGTAAAAGTAAGGCTGCAGAGTGCCAGTGTTAAAGGAAGGGTTCAGAGTGCCAGTGTTATAGAAAGGGTACACAGTCCCAGTGTGAGCGGAAGGGTTCAGAGTGCCAGTGTAAAAGCAAGGGTGCAGAGTTTCAGTGTTAAAGGAAGGGTTCAGAGTGCCAGTGTAAAAGAAAGGGTGCAGAGTGACAGTGTTAAAGGAAGGGTGCAGAGTTTCAGTGTTAAAGGAAGGATTCAGAGTGCCAGTGTCAAAGAAAGGGAACAGATTATCTGTGTTTAAGGAAAGGTTCAGAGTGCCAGTGTAAAAGAAAGAGTGCAGATTATCTGTGTTAAACGAAAGGTTCAGAGTGCCAGTGTAAAAGAAAGGGTGCAGAGTGCCAGTGTGAGAGGAAAGGTTCAGAGTGCCAGTGTAAAAGTAAGGCTGCAGAGTACCAGTGTTAAAGGAAGGGTTCAGAGCTCCAGTGTTATAGGAAGGGTTCAGAGTGCCAGTGTAAAAGAAAGGGTGAAGAGTATCAGTGTTAAAGGAAGTGTTCAGAGTGCCAGTGTAAAAGAAAGGGTGCAGATTATATGTGTAAAAGGAAGTGTTCAGAGTGCCAGTGTAAAAGAAAGGGTGAAGAGTATCAGTGTTAGAGGAAGGGTTCAGATTGACAGTATGAAAGGAGGGTCCAGAGTGCCAGTGTTAATGGAAGGGTTTAGAGTGCCAGTGTAAACTAAAGGGTGCAGAGTATCAGTGTGAAAGGAAGGGCTCAGGTTTCCAGTGTCAAAGGAAGGGTTCAGAGCTCCAGTGTTTTAGGAAGGGTTCAGATTGTCAGTATGAAAGGAGGGTCCAGAGTGCCAGTGTTAATGGAGGGTCCAGAGTGCCAGTGTAAAAGAAAGGGTGCAGAGTTTCAGTGTTAAAGGTAGGGTTCAGAGTGCCAGTGTAAAAGAAAGGATTCAGAGTATCAGTGTCAAAGGAAGGGTTCAGAGTTCCAGTGTTAAAGGAAGGGTTCAGAGTGCCAGTGTAGAAGAAAGGGTTCAGAGTATCAGTGTGAAAGGAAGGGTTCAGGTTTCCAGTGTTAAAGGAAGGGTTCAGAGCTCCAGTGTTATAGGAAGGGTTCAGAGTGCCAGTGTTAAAGGAAGGGTTCAGAGTGCCAGTGTAAAAGAAAGGGTGAAGAGTATCAGTGTTTTAGGAAGGGTTCAGAGTGCCAGTGTGAAAGGAAGGGTGCAGAGTATCAGTGTGAAAGGAAGGGCTCAGGTTTCCAGTGTCAAAGGAAGGGTTCAGAGCTCCAGTGTTTTAGGAAGGGTTCAGAGTGCCAGTGTTAAAGGAAGGGTGCAGAGTGCCAGTGTTAAAGGAAGGGTTCAGAGTGCCAGTGTTAAAGGAAGGGTGCAGAGTTTCAGTGTTAAAGGAAGGGTGCAGAGTGCCAGTGTTAAAGGAAGGATTCAGAGTGCCAGTGTAAAAGAAAGGGAACAGATTATCTGTGTTCAAGGAAAGGTTCAGAGTGCCAGTGTAAAAGTAAGGCTGCAGAGTACCAGTGTTAAAGGAAGGGTTCAGAGTGCCAGTGTAATAGAAAGGGTACACAGTCCCAGTGTGAGCGGAAGGGTTCAGAGTGCCAGTGTAAAAGCAAGGGTGCAGAGTTTTAGTGTTAAAGGAAGGGTTCAGAGTGCCAGTGTAAAAGAAAGGGTGCAGAGTGACAGTGTTAAAGGAAGGGTGCAGAGTGCCAGTGTTAAAGGAAGGGTTCAGAGTGCCAGTGTTAAAGGAAGGGTGCAGAGTTTCAGTGTTAAAGGAGGGTCCAGAGTGCCAGTGTAAAAGAAAGGGTGCAGAGTGCCAGTGTTAAAGGAATGGTTCAGAGTGCCAGTGTAAAAGAAAGGGTGAAGAGTATCAGTGTTAAAGGAAGTGTTCAGAGTGCCAGTGTAAAAGAAAGGGTGCAGATTATATGTGTAAAAGGAAGTGTTCAGAGTGCCAGTGTAAAAGAAAGGTTGAAGAGTATCAGTGTTAAAGGAAGGGTTCAGATTGTCAGTATTAAAGGATGGTCCAGAGTGCCAGTGTTAAAGGAGGGTCCAGAGTGCCAGTGTAAAAGAAAGGGAACAGATTATCTGTGTTTAAGGAAAGGTTCAGAGTGCCAGTGTAAAAGAAAGAGTGCAGGTTATCTGTGTTAAACGAAAGGTTCAGAGTGCCAGTGTAAAAGTAAGGCTGCAGAGTACCAGTGTTAAAGGAAGGGTTCAGAGTGCCAGTGTTATAGAAAGGGTACACAGTCCCAGTGTGAGCGGAAGGGTTCAGAGTGCCAGTGTAAAAGCAAGGGTGCAGAGTTTCAGTGTTAAAGGAAGGGTTCAGAGTGCCAGTGTAAAAGAAAGGGTGCAGAGTGACAGTGTTAAAGGAAGGGTGCAGAGTTTCAGTGTTAAAGGAAGGATTCAGAGTGCCAGTGTCAAAGAAAGGGAACAGATTATCTGTGTTTAAGGAAAGGTTCAGAGTGCCAGTGTAAAAGAAAGAGTGCAGATTATCTGTGTTAAACGAAAGGTTCAGAGTGCCAGTGTAAAAGAAGGAGTGCAGATTATCTGTGTTAAAGGAAAGGTTCAGAGTGCCAGTGTAGAAGAAAGGGTTCAGAGTATCAGTGTGAAAGGAAGGGTTCAGGTTTCCAGTGTTAAAGGAAGGGTTCAGAGCTCCAGTGTTATAGGAAGGGTTCAGAGTGCCAGTGTTAAAGGAAGGGTTCAGAGTGCCAGTGTAAAAGAAAGGGTGAAGAGTATCAGTGTTTTAGGAAGGGTTCAGAGTGCCAGTGTGAAAGGAAGGGTGCAGAGTATCAGTGTGAAAGGAAGGGCTCAGGTTTCCAGTGTCAAAGGAAGGGTTCAGAGCTCCAGTGTTTTAGGAAGGGTTCAGAGTGCCAGTGTTAAAGGAAGGGTGCAGAGTGCCAGTGTTAAAGGAAGGGTTCAGAGTGCCAGTGTTAAAGGAAGGGTGCAGAGTTTCAGTGTTAAAGGAAGGGTGCAGAGTGCCAGTGTTAAAGGAAGGATTCAGAGTGCCAGTGTAAAAGAAAGGGAACAGATTATCTGTGTTCAAGGAAAGGTTCAGAGTGCCAGTGTAAAAGTAAGGCTGCAGAGTACCAGTGTTAAAGGAAGGGTTCAGAGTGCCAGTGTAATAGAAAGGGTACACAGTCCCAGTGTGAGCGGAAGGGTTCAGAGTGCCAGTGTAAAAGCAAGGGTGCAGAGTTTTAGTGTTAAAGGAAGGGTTCAGAGTGCCAGTGTAAAAGAAAGGGTGCAGAGTGACAGTGTTAAAGGAAGGGTGCAGAGTGCCAGTGTTAAAGGAAGGGTTCAGAGTATCAGTGTCAAAGGAAGGGTTCAGAGTTCCAGTGTTAAAGGAAGGGTTCAGAGTGCCAGTGTAGAAGAAAGGGTTCAGAGTATCAGTGTGAAAGGAAGGGTTCAGGTTTCCAGTGTTAAAGGAAGGGTTCAGAGCTCCAGTGTTACAGGAAGGGTTCAGAGTGCCAGTGTTAAAGGAAGGGATCAGAGTGCCAGTGTAAAAGAAAGGGTGAAGAGTATCAGTGTTTTAGGAAGGGTTCAGAGTGCCAGTGTGAAAGGAAGGGTGCAGAGTATCAGTGTGAAAGGAAGGGTTCAGGTTTCCAGTGTCAAAGGAAGGGTTCAGAGCTCCAGTGTTTTAGGAAGGGTTCAGAGTGTCAGTGTTAAAGGAAGGGTGCAGAGTGCCAGTGTTAAAGGAAGGGTTCAGAGTGCCAGTGTTAAAGGAAGGGTGCAGAGTTTCAGTGTTAAAGGAAGGGTGCAGAGTGCCAGTGTTAAAGGAAGGATTCAGAGTGCCAGTGTAAAAGAAAGGGAACAGATTATCTGTGTTCAAGGAAAGGTTCAGAGTGCCAGTGGAAACGAAAGGGTGCAGAGTATCAGTGTGAAAGGAAGGGCTCAGGTTTCCAGTGTCAAAGGAAGGGTTCAGAGCTCCAGTGTTTTAGGAAGGGTTCAGAGTGCCAGTGTTAAAGGAAGGGTGCAGAGTGCCAGTGTTAAAGGAAGGGTTCAGAGTGCCAGTGTTAAAGGAAGGGTGCAGAGTTTCAGTGTTAAAGGAAGGGTGCAGAGTGCCAGTGTTAAAGGAAGGATTCAGAGTGCCAGTGTAAAAGAAAGGGAACAGATTATCTGTGTTTAAGGAAAGGTTCAGAGTGCCAGTGTAAAAGAAAGAGTGCAGGTTATCTGTGTTAAACGAAAGGTTCAGAGTGCCAGTGTAAAAGTAAGGCTGCAGAGTGCCAGTGTTAAAGGAAGGGTTCAGAGTGCCAGTGTTATAGAAAGGGTACACAGTCCCAGTGTGAGCGGAAGGGTTCAGAGTGCCAGTGTAAAAGCAAGGGTGCAGAGTTTCAGTGTTAAAGGAAGGGTTCAGAGTGCCAGTGTAAAAGAAAGGGTGCAGAGTGACAGTGTTAAAGGAAGGGTGCAGAGTTTCAGTGTTAAAGGAAGGATTCAGAGTGCCAGTGTCAAAGAAAGGGAACAGATTATCTGTGTTTAAGGAAAGGTTCAGAGTGCCAGTGTAAAAGAAAGAGTGCAGATTATCTGTGTTAAACGAAAGGTTCAGAGTGCCAGTGTAAAAGAAAGGGTGCAGAGTGCCAGTGTGAGAGGAAAGGTTCAGAGTGCCAGTGTAAAAGTAAGGCTGCAGAGTACCAGTGTTAAAGGAAGGGTTCAGAGCTCCAGTGTTATAGGAAGGGTTCAGAGTGCCAGTGTAAAAGAAAGGGTGAAGAGTATCAGTGTTAAAGGAAGTGTTCAGAGTGCCAGTGTAAAAGAAAGGGTGCAGATTATATGTGTAAAAGGAAGTGTTCAGAGTGCCAGTGTAAAAGAAAGGGTGAAGAGTATCAGTGTTAGAGGAAGGGTTCAGATTGACAGTATGAAAGGAGGGTCCAGAGTGCCAGTGTTAATGGAAGGGTTTAGAGTGCCAGTGTAAACTAAAGGGTGCAGAGTATCAGTGTGAAAGGAAGGGCTCAGGTTTCCAGTGTCAAAGGAAGGGTTCAGAGCTCCAGTGTTTTAGGAAGGGTTCAGATTGTCAGTATGAAAGGAGGGTCCAGAGTGCCAGTGTTAATGGAGGGTCCAGAGTGCCAGTGTAAAAGAAAGGGTGCAGAGTTTCAGTGTTAAAGGTAGGGTTCAGAGTGCCAGTGTAAAAGAAAGGATTCAGAGTATCAGTGTCAAAGGAAGGGTTCAGAGTTCCAGTGTTAAAGGAAGGGTTCAGAGTGCCAGTGTAGAAGAAAGGGTTCAGAGTATCAGTGTGAAAGGAAGGGTTCAGGTTTCCAGTGTTAAAGGAAGGGTTCAGAGCTCCAGTGTTATAGGAAGGGTTCAGAGTGCCAGTGTTAAAGGAAGGGTTCAGAGTGCCAGTGTAAAAGAAAGGGTGAAGAGTATCAGTGTTTTAGGAAGGGTTCAGAGTGCCAGTGTGAAAGGAAGGGTGCAGAGTATCAGTGTGAAAGGAAGGGCTCAGGTTTCCAGTGTCAAAGGAAGGGTTCAGAGCTCCAGTGTTTTAGGAAGGGTTCAGAGTGCCAGTGTTAAAGGAAGGGTGCAGAGTGCCAGTGTTAAAGGAAGGGTTCAGAGTGCCAGTGTTAAAGGAAGGGTGCAGAGTTTCAGTGTTAAAGGAAGGGTGCAGAGTGCCAGTGTTAAAGGAAGGATTCAGAGTGCCAGTGTAAAAGAAAGGGAACAGATTATCTGTGTTCAAGGAAAGGTTCAGAGTGCCAGTGTAAAAGTAAGGCTGCAGAGTACCAGTGTTAAAGGAAGGGTTCAGAGTGCCAGTGTAATAGAAAGGGTACACAGTCCCAGTGTGAGCGGAAGGGTTCAGAGTGCCAGTGTAAAAGCAAGGGTGCAGAGTTTTAGTGTTAAAGGAAGGGTTCAGAGTGCCAGTGTAAAAGAAAGGGTGCAGAGTGACAGTGTTAAAGGAAGGGTGCAGAGTGCCAGTGTTAAAGGAAGGGTTCAGAGTGCCAGTGTTAAAGGAAGGGTGCAGAGTTTCAGTGTTAAAGGAGGGTCCAGAGTGCCAGTGTAAAAGAAAGGGTGCAGAGTGCCAGTGTTAAAGGAATGGTTCAGAGTGCCAGTGTAAAAGAAAGGGTGAAGAGTATCAGTGTTAAAGGAAGTGTTCAGAGTGCCAGTGTAAAAGAAAGGGTGCAGATTATATGTGTAAAAGGAAGTGTTCAGAGTGCCAGTGTAAAAGAAAGGTTGAAGAGTATCAGTGTTAAAGGAAGGGTTCAGATTGTCAGTATTAAAGGATGGTCCAGAGTGCCAGTGTTAAAGGAGGGTCCAGAGTGCCAGTGTAAAAGAAAGGGAACAGATTATCTGTGTTTAAGGAAAGGTTCAGAGTGCCAGTGTAAAAGAAAGAGTGCAGGTTATCTGTGTTAAACGAAAGGTTCAGAGTGCCAGTGTAAAAGTAAGGCTGCAGAGTACCAGTGTTAAAGGAAGGGTTCAGAGTGCCAGTGTTATAGAAAGGGTACACAGTCCCAGTGTGAGCGGAAGGGTTCAGAGTGCCAGTGTAAAAGCAAGGGTGCAGAGTTTCAGTGTTAAAGGAAGGGTTCAGAGTGCCAGTGTAAAAGAAAGGGTGCAGAGTGACAGTGTTAAAGGAAGGGTGCAGAGTTTCAGTGTTAAAGGAAGGATTCAGAGTGCCAGTGTCAAAGAAAGGGAACAGATTATCTGTGTTTAAGGAAAGGTTCAGAGTGCCAGTGTAAAAGAAAGAGTGCAGATTATCTGTGTTAAACGAAAGGTTCAGAGTGCCAGTGTAAAAGAAAGGGTGCAGAGTGCCAGTGTGAGAGGAAAGGTTCAGAGTGCCAGTGTAAAAGTAAGGCTGCAGAGTACCAGTGTTAAAGGAAGGGTTCAGAGCTCCAGTGTTATAGGAAGGGTTCAGAGTGCCAGTGTAAAAGAAAGGGTGAAGAGTATCAGTGTTAAAGGAAGTGTTCAGAGTGCCAGTGTAAAAGAAAGGGTGCAGATTATATGTGTAAAAAGAAGTGTTCAGAGTGCCAGTGTAAAAGAAAGGGTGAAGAGTATCAGTGTTAAAGGAAGGGTTCAGATTGACAGTATGAAAGGAGGGTCCAGAGTGCCAGTGTTAATGGAAGGGTTTAGAGTGCCAGTGTAAACTAAAGGGTGCAGAGTATCAGTGTGAAAGGAAGGGCTCAGGTTTCCAGTGTCAAAGGAAGGGTTCAGAGCTCCAGTGTTTTAGGAAGGGTTCAGATTGTCAGTATGAAAGGAGGGTCCAGAGTGCCAGTGTTAATGGAGGGTCCAGAGTGCCAGTGTAAAAGAAAGGGTGCAGAGTTTCAGTGTTAAAGGTAGGGTTCAGAGTGCCAGTGTAAAAGAAAGGATTCAGAGTATCAGTGTCAAAGGAAGGGTTCAGAGTTCCAGTGTTAAAGGAAGGGTTCAGAGTGCCAGTGTAGAAGAAAGGGTTCAGAGTATCAGTGTGAAAGGAAGGGTTCAGGTTTCCAGTGTTAAAGGAAGGGTTCAGAGCTCCAGTGTTATAGGAAGGGTTCAGAGTGCCAGTGTTAAAGGAAGGGTTCAGAGTGCCAGTGTAAAAGAAAGGGTGAAGAGTATCAGTGTTTTAGGAAGGGTTCAGAGTGCCAGTGTGAAAGGAAGGGTGCAGAGTATCAGTGTGAAAGGAAGGGCTCAGGTTTCCAGTGTCAAAGGAAGGGTTCAGAGCTCCAGTGTTTTAGGAAGGGTTCAGAGTGTCAGTGTTAAAGGAAGGGTGCAGAGTGCCAGTGTTAAAGGAAGGGTTCAGAGTGCCAGTGTTAAAGGAAGGGTGCAGAGTTTCAGTGTTAAAGGAAGGGTGCAGAGTGCCAGTGTTAAAGGAAGGATTCAGAGTGCCAGTGTAAAAGAAAGGGAACAGATTATCTGTGTTCAAGGAAAGGTTCAGAGTGCCAGTGTAAAAGTAAGGCTGCAGAGTACCAGTGTTAAAGGAAGGGTTCAGAGTGCCAGTGTAATAGAAAGGGTACACAGTCCCAGTGTGAGCGGAAGGGTTCAGAGTGCCAGTGTAAAAGCAAGGGTGCAGAGTTTTAGTGTTAAAGGAAGGGTTCAGAGTGCCAGTGTAAAAGAAAGGGTGCAGAGTGACAGTGTTAAAGGAAGGGTTCAGAGTGCCAGTGTAAAAGAAAGGGTGCAGAGTGACAGTGTTAAAGGAAGGGTGCAGAGTGCCAGTGTTAAAGGAAGGGTTCAGAGTGCCAGTGTTAAAGGAAGGGTGCAGAGTTTCAGTGTTAAAGGAGGGTCCAGAGTGCCAGTGTAAAAGAAAGGGTGAAGAGTATCAGTGTTAAAGGAAGTGTTCAGAGTGCCAGTGTAAAAGAAAGGGTGCAGATTATATGTGTAAAAGGAAGTGTTCAGAGTGCCAGTGTAAAAGAAAGGTTGAAGAGTATCAGTGTTAAAGGAAGGGTTCAGATTGTCAGTATTAAAGGAGGGTCCAGAGTGCCAGTGTTAAAGGAGGGTCCAGAGTGCCAGTGTAAAAGAAAGGGAACAGATTATCTGTGTTTAAGGAAAGGTTCAGAGTGCCAGTGTAAAAGAAAGAGTGCAGGTTATCTGTGTTAAACGAAAGGTTCAGAGTGCCAGTGTAAAAGTAAGGCTGCAGAGTACCAGTGTTAAAGGAAGGGTTCAGAGTGCCAGTGTTATAGAAAGGGTACACAGTCCCAGTGTGAGCGGAAGGGTTCAGAGTGCCAGTGTAAAAGCAAGGGTGCAGAGTCTCAGTGTTAAAGGAAGGGTTCAGAGTGCCAGTGTAAAAGAAAGGGTGCAGAGTGACAGTGTTAAAGGAAGGGTGCAGAGTTTCAGTGTTAAAGGAAGGATTCAGAGTGCCAGTGTCAAAGAAAGGGAACAGATTATCTGTGTTTAAGGAAAGGTTCAGAGTGCCAGTGTAAAAGAAAGAGTGCAGATTATCTGTGTTAAACGAAAGGTTCAGAGTGCCAGTGTAAAAGAAAGGGTGCAGAGTGCCAGTATGAGAGGAAAGGTTCAGAGTGCCAGTGTAAAAGTAAGGCTGCAGAGTACCAGTGTTAAAGGAAGGGTTCAGAGCTCCAGTGTTATAGGAAGGGTTCAGAGTGCCAGTGTAAAAGAAAGGGTGAAGAGTATCAGTGTTAAAGGAAGTGTTCAGAGTGCCAGTGTAAAAGAAAGGGTGCAGATTATATGTGTAAAAAGAAGTGTTCAGAGTGCCAGTGTAAAAGAAAGGGTGAAGAGTATCAGTGTTAAAGGAAGTGTTCAGAGTGCCAGTGTAAAAGAAAGGGTGCAGATTATATGTGTAATAAGAAGTGTTCAGAGTGCCAGTGTAACAGAAAGGGTGAAGAGTATCAGTGTTAAAGGAAGGGTTCAGATTGACAGTATGAAAGGAGGGTCCAGAGTGCCAGTGTTAATGGAAGGGTTTAGAGTGCCAGTGTAAACTAAAGGGTGCAGAGTATCAGTGTGAAAGGAAGGGCTCAGGTTTCCAGTGTCAAAGGAAGGGTTCAGAGCTCCAGTGTTTTAGGAAGGGTTCAGATTGTCAGTATGAAAGGAGGGTCCAGAGTGCCAGTGTTAATGGAGGGTCCAGAGTGCCAGTGTAAAAGAAAGGGTGCAGAGTTTCAGTGTTAAAGGTAGGGTTCAGAGTGCCAGTGTAAAAGAAAGGATTCAGAGTATCAGTGTCAAAGGAAGGGTTCAGAGTTCCAGTGTTAAAGGAAGGGTTCAGAGTGCCAGTGTAGAAGAAAGGGTTCAGAGTATCAGTGTGAAAGGAAGGGTTCAGGTTTCCAGTGTTAAAGGAAGGGTGCAGAGTGCCAGTGTTAAAGGAAGGGTTCAGAGTGCCAGTGTTAAAGGAAGGGTGCAGAGTTTCAGTGTTAAAGGAAGGGTGCAGAGTGCCAGTGTTAAAGGAAGGATTCAGAGTGCCAGTGTAAAAGAAAGGGAACAGATTATCTGTGTTCAAGGAAAGGTTCAGAGTGCCAGTGTAAAAGTAAGGCTGCAGAGTACCAGTGTTAAAGGAAGGGTTCAGAGTGCCAGTGTAATAGAAAGGGTACACAGTCCCAGTGTGAGCGGAAGGGTTCAGAGTGCCAGTGTAAAAGCAAGGGTGCAGAGTTTCAGTGTTAAAGGAAGGGTTCAGAGTGCCAGTGTAAAAGAAAGGGTGCAGAGTGACAGTGTTAAAGGAAGGGTGCAGAGTGCCAGTGTGAAAGGAAGGGTTCAGAGTGCCAGTGTTAAAGGAAGGGTGCAGAGTTTCAGTGTTAAAGGAGGGTCCAGAGTGCCAGTGTAAAAGAAAGGGTGCAGAGTGCCAGTGTTAAAGGAATGGTTCAGAGTGCCAGTGTAAAAGAAAGGGTGAAGAGTATCAGTGTTAAAGGAAGTGTTCAGAGTGCCAGTGTAAAAGAAAGGGTGCAGATTATATGTGTAAAAGGAAGTGTTCAGAGTGCCAGTGTAAAAGAAAGGTTGAAGAGTATCAGTGTTAAAGGAAGGGTTCAGATTGTCAGTATTAAAGGAGGGTCCAGAGTGCCAGTGTTAAAGGAGGGTCCAGAGTGCCAGTGTAAAAGAAAGGGTGCAGAGTTCCAGTGTTAAAGGTAGGGTTCAGAGTGCCAGTGTAAAAGAAGGGATTCAGAGTATCAGTGTCAAAGGAAGGGTTCAGAGTTCCAGTGTTAAAGGAAGGGTTCAGAGTGCCAGTGTAAAAGAAAGGGTTCAGAGTATCAGTGTTAAAGGAAGGGTTCAGGTTTCCAGTGTTAAAGGAAGGGTTCAGAGCTCCAGAGTTATAGGAAGGGTTCAGAGTGCCAGTGTTAAAGGAAGGGTTCAGAGTGCCAGTGTAAAAGAAAGTGTGAAGAGTATCAGTGTTATAGGAAGGGTTCAGAGTGCCAGTGTTAAAGGAAAGGTTTAGAGTGCCAGTGTAAACGAAAGGGTGCAGAGTATCAGTGTGAAAGGAAGGGCTCAGGTTTCCAGTGTCAAAGGAAGGGTTCAGAGCTCCAATGTTTTAGGAAGGGTTCAGAGTGCCAGTGTTAAAGGAAGGGTGCAGAGTGCCAGTGTTAAAGGAAGGGTTCAGAGTGCCAGTGTTAAAGGAAGGGTGCAGAGTTTCAGTGTTAAAGGAAGGGTGCAGAGTGCCAGTGTCAAAGGAAGGATTCAGAGTGCCAGTGTAAAAGAAAGGGAACAGATTATCTGTGTTTAAGGAAAGGTTCAGAGTGCCAGTGTAAAAGAAAGAGTGCAGGTTATCTGTGTTAAACAAAAGGTTCAGAGTGCCAGTGTAAAAGTAAGGCTGCAGAGTACCAGTGTTAAAGGAAGCGTTCAGAGAGCCAGTGTAATAGAAAGGGTACACAGTCCCAGTGTGAGCGGAAGGGTTCAGAGTGCCAGTGTAAAAGCAAGGGTTCAGAGTATCAGTGTTAAAGGAAGGGTTCAGATTGCCAGTGTAAAAGAAAGGGTGCAGAGTGACAGTGTTAAAGGAAGGGTGCAGAGTGCCAGTGTTAAAGGAAGGGTTCAGAGTGCCAGTGTTAAAGGAAGGGTGCAGAGTGCCAGTGTTAAAGGAAGGGTTCAGAGTGACAGTGTAAAAGAAAGGATGCAGAGTTTCAGTGTTAAAGGAAGGGTTCAGAGTGCCAGTGTTAAAGGAAGGGTGCAGAGTGCCAGTGTTAAAGGAAGGGTTCAGAGTGCCAGTGTAAAAGAAAGGGTGCAGAGTTCCAGTGTTAAAGGCCGGGTTCAGAGTGCCAGTGTGAAAGAAAGGCTTCAGAGTATCAGTGTCAAAGGAAGGGTTCAGAGTGCCAGTGTAATAGAAAGTGTCCAGAGTGCCAGTGTGGGCGTGAGGGTACAGAGTGCCAGTGCAAAAGAAACGGTGCAGAGTTTCAGTGTTAAAGGAAGGGTTCAGAGTGCCAGTGTTAAAGGAAGGGTGCAGAGTGCCAGTGTTAAAGGAAGGGTTCAGAGTGCCATTGTAAAATAAAGGATGCAGAGTTTCAGTGTTAAAGGAAGGGTTCAGAGTGCCAGTGTAAACGAAAGGGTGCAGAGTATCAGTGTGAAAGGAAGGGCTCAGGTTTCCAGTGTTAAAGGAAGGTTTCAGAGCTCCAGTGTTTTAGGAAGGGTTCAGAGTGCCAGTGTTAAAGGAAGGGTGCAGAGTGACAGTGTTAAAGGAAGGGTGCAGAGTTTCCGTGTTAAAGGAAGGATTCAGAGTGCCAGTGTCAAAGAAAGGGAACAGATTATCTGTGTTTAAGGAAAGTTTCAGAATGCCAGTGTAAAAGAAAGAGTGCAGATTATCTGTGTTAAACGAAAGGTTCAGAGTGCCAGTGTAAAAGAAAGGGTGCAGAGTGCCAGTGTGAGAGGAAAGGTTCAGAGTGCCAGTGTAAATGTAAGGCTGCAGAGTACCAGTGTTAAAGGAAGGGTTCAGAGCTCCAGTGTAAAAGAAAGGGTGAAGAGTATCAGTGTTAAAGGAAGTGTTCAGAGTGCCAGTGTAAAAGAAAGGGTGCAGATTATATGTGTAAAAAGAAGTGTTCAGAGTGCCAGTGTAAAAGAAAGGGTGAAGAGTATCAGTGTTAAAGGAAGGGTTCAGATTGTCAGTATGAAAGGAGGGTCCAGAGTGCCAGTGTTAATGGAAGGGTTTAGAGTGCCAGTGTAAACTAAAGGGTGCAGAGTATCAGTGTGAAAGGAAGGGCTCAGGTTTCCAGTGTCAAAGGAAGGGTTCAGAGCTCCAGTGTTTTAGGAAGGGGTCAGATTGTCAGTATGAAAGGAGGGTCCAGAGTGCCAGTGTTAATGGAGGGTCCAGAGTGCCAGTGTAAAAGAAAGGGTGCAGAGTTTCAGTGTTAAAGGTAGGGTTCAGAGTGCCCGTTTAAAAGAAAGGATTCAGAGTATCAGTGTCAAAGGAAGGGTTCAGAGTTCCAGTGTTAAAGGAAGTGTTCAGAGTGCCAGTGTAGAAGAAAGGGTTCAGAGTATCAGTGTGAAAGGAAGGGTTCAGGTTTCCAGTGTTAAAGGAAGGGTTCAGAGCTCCAGTGTTATAGGAAGGGTTCAGAGTGCCAGTGTTAAAGGAAGGGTTCAGAGTGCCAGTGTAAAAGAAAGGGTGAAGAGTATCAGTGTTTTAGGAAGGGTTCAGAGTGCCAGTGTGAAAGGAAGGGTGCAGAGTATCAGTGTTAAAGGAAGTGTTCAGAGTGCCAGTGTAAAAGAAAGGGTGCAGATTATATGTGTAAAAAGAAGTGTTCAGAGTGCCAGTGTAAAAGAAAGGGTGAAGAGTATCAGTGTTAAAGGAAGGGTTCAGATTGTCAGTATGAAAGGAGGGTCCAGAGTGCCAGTGTTAATGGAAGGGTTTAGAGTGCCAGTGTAAACTAAAGGGTGCAGAGTATCAGTGTGAAAGGAAGGGCTCAGGTTTCCAGTGTCAAAGGAAGGGTTCAGAGCTCCAGTGTTTTAGGAAGGGGTCAGATTGTCAGTATGAAAGGAGGGTCCAGAGTGCCAGTGTTAATGGAGGGTCCAGAGTGCCAGTGTAAAAGAAAGGGTGCAGAGTTTCAGTGTTTAAGGTAGGGTTCAGAGTGCCAGTGTAAAAGAAAGGATTCAGAGTATCAGTGTCAAAGGAAGGGTTCAGAGTTCCAGTGTTAAAGGAAGGGTTCAGAGTGCCAGTGTAGAAGAAAGGGTTCAGAGTATCAATGTGAAAGGAAGGGTTCAGGTTTCCAGTGTTAAAGGAAGGGTTCAGAGCTCCAGTGTTATAGGAAGGGTTCAGAGTGCCAGTGTTAAAGGAAGGGTTCAGAGTGCCAGTGTAAAAGAAAGGGTGAAGAGTATCAGTGTTTTAGGAAGGGTTCAGAGTGCCAGTGTGAAAGGAAGGGTGCAGAGTATCAGTGTGAAAGGAAGGGCTCAGGTTTCCAGTGTCAAAGGAAGGGTTCAGAGCTCCAGTGTTTTAGGAAGGGTTCAGAGTGCCAGTGTTAAAGGAAGGGTGCAGAGTGCCAGTGTTAAAGGAAGGGTGCAGAGTGCCAGTGTTAAAGGAAGGGTGCAGAGTTTCAGTGTTAAAGGAAGGGTGCAGAGTGCCAGTGTAAAAGAAAGGATTCAGAGTATCAGTGTCAAAGGAAGGGTTCAGAGTTCCAGTGTTAAAGGAAGGGTTCAGAGTGCCAGTGTAGAAGAAAGGGTTCAGAGTATCAGTGTGAAAGGAAGGGTTCAGGTTTCCAGTGTTAAAGGAAGGGTTCAGAGCTCCAGTGTTATAGGAAGGGTTCAGAGTGCCAGTGTTAAAGGAAGGGTTCAGAGTGCCAGTGTAAAAGAAAGGGTGAAGAGTATCAGTGTTTTAGGAAGGGTTCAGAGTGCCAGTGTGAAAGGAAGGGTGCAGAGTATCAGTGTGAATGGAAGGGCTCAGGTTTCCAGTGTCAAAGGAAGGGGTCAGAGCTCCAGTGTTTTAGGAAGGGTTCAGAGTGTCAGTGTTAAAGGAAGGGTGCAGAGTGCCAGTGTTAAAGGAAGGGTTCAGAGTGCCAGTGTTAAAGGAAGGGTGCAGAGTTTCAGTGTTAAAGGAAGGGTGCAGAGTGCCAGTGTTAAAGGAAGGATTCAGAGTGCCAGTGTAAAAGAAAGGGAACAGATTATCTGTGTTCAAGGAAAGGTTCAGAGTGCCAGTGTAAAAGTAAGGCTGCAGAGTACCAGTGTTAAAGGAAGGGTTCAGAGTGCCAGTGTAATAGAAAGGGTACACAGTCCCAGTGTGAGCGGAAGGGTTCAGAGTGCCAGTGTAAAAGCAAGGGTGCAGAGTTTCAGTGTTAAAGGAAGGGTTCAGAGTGCCAGTGTAAAAGAAAGGGTGCAGAGTGACAGTGTTAAAGGAAGGGTGCAGAGTGCCAGTGTGAAAGGAAGGGTTCAGAGTGCCAGTGTTAAAGGAAGGGTGCAGAGTTTCAGTGTTAAAGGAGGGTCTAGAGTGCCAGTGTAAAAGAAAGGGTGCAGAGTGCCAGTGTTAAAGGAATGGTTCAGAGTGCCAGTGTAAAAGAAAGGGTGAAGAGTATCAGTGTTAAAGGAAGTGTTCAGAGTGCCAGTGTAAAAGAAAGGGTGCAGATTATATGTGTAAAAGGAAGTGTTCAGAGTGCCAGTGTAAAAGAAAGGGTGAAGAGTATCAGTGTTAAAGGAAGGGTTCAGATTGTCAGTATTAAAGGAGGGTCCAGAGTGCCAGTGTTAAAGGAGGGTCCAGAGTGCCAGTGTAAAAGAAAGGGTGCAGAGTTCCAGTGTTAAAGGTAGGGTTCAGAGTGCCAGTGTAAAAGAAAGGATTCAGAGTATCAGTGTCAAAGGAAGGGTTCAGAGTTCCAGTGTTAAAGGAAGGGTTCAGAGTGCCAGTGTAAAAGAAAGGGTTCAGAGTATCAGTGTTAAAGGAAGGTTTCAGGTTTCCAGTGTTAAAGGAAGGGTTCAGAGCTCCAGAGTTATAGGAAGGGTTCAGAGTGCCAGTGTTAAAGGAAGGGTTCAGAGTGCCAGTGTAAAAGAAAGTGTGAAGAGTATCAGTGTTATAGGAAGGGTTCAGAGTGCCAGTGTTAAAGGAAAGGTTTAGAGTGCCAGTGTAAACGAAAGGGTGCAGAGTATCAGTGTGAAAGGAAGGGCTCAGGTTTCCAGTGTCAAAGGAAGGGTTCAGAGCTCCAATGTTTTAGGAAGGGTTCAGAGTGCCAGTGTTAAAGGAAGGGTGCAGAGTGCCAGTGTTAGAGGAAGGGTTCAGAGTGCCAGTGTTAAAGGAAGGGTGCAGAGTTTCAGTGTGAAAGGAAGGGCTCAGGTTTCCAGTGTCAAAGGAAGGGTTCAGAGCTCCAATGTTTTAGGAAGGGTGCAGAGTGCCAGTGTCAAAGGAAGGATTCAGAGTGCCAGTGTAAAAGAAAGGGAACAGATTATCTGTGTTTAAGGAAAGGTTCAGAGTGCCAGTGTAAAAGAAAGAGTGCAGGTTATCTGTGTTAAACAAAAGGTTCAGAGTGCCAGTGTAAAAGTAAGGCTGCAGAGTACCAGTGTTAAAGGAAGCGTTCAGAGAGCCAGTGTAATAGAAAGGGTACACAGTCCCAGTGTGAGCGGAAGGGTTCAGAGTGCCAGTGTAAAAGCAAGGGTTCAGAGTATCAGTGTTAAAGGAAGGGTTCAGATTGCCAGTGTAAAAGAAAGGGTGCAGAGTGACAGTGTTAAAGGAAGGGTGCAGAGTGCCAGTGTTAAAGGAAGGGTTCAGAGTGCCAGTGTTAAAGGAAGGGTGCAGAGTGCCAGTGTTAAAGGAAGGGTTCAGAGTGACAGTGTAAAAGAAAGGATGCAGAGTTTCAGTGTTAAAGGAAGGGTTCAGAGTGCCAGTGTTAAAGGAAGGGTGCAGAGTGCCAGTGTTAAAGGAAGGGTTCAGAGTGCCAGTGTAAAAGAAAGGGTGCAGAGTTCCAGTGTTAAAGGACGGGTTCAGAGTGCCAGTGTGAAAGAAAGGCTTCAGAGTATCAGTGTCAAAGGAAGGGTTCAGAGTGCCAGTGTAATAGAAAGTGTCCAGAGTGCCAGTGTGGGCGTGAGGGTACAGAGTGCCAGTGCAAAAGAAACGGTGCAGAGTTTCAGTGTTAAAGGAAGGGTTCAGAGTGCCAGTGTCAAAGGAAGGATTCAGAGTGCCAGTGTTAAAGGAAGGGTTCAGAGTGCCATTGTAAAATAAAGGATGCAGAGTTTCAGTGTTAAAGGAAGGGTTCAGAGTGCCAGTGTAAACGAAAGGGTGCAGAGTATCAGTGTGAAAGGAAGGGCTCAGGTTTCCAGTGTTAAAGGAAGGTTTCAGAGCTCCAGTGTTTTAGGAAGGGTTCAGAGTGCCAGTGTTAAAGGAAGGGTGCAGAGTGACAGTGTTAAAGGAAGGGTGCAGAGTTTCAGTGTTAAAGGAAGGATTCAGAGTGCCAGTGTCAAAGAAAGGGAACAGATTATCTGTGTTTAAGGAAAGGTTCAGAGTGCCAGTGTAAAAGAAAGAGTGCAGATTATCTGTGTTAAACGAAAGGTTCAGAGTGCCAGTGTAAAAGAAAGGGTTCAGAGCTCCAGTGTTATAGGAAGGGTTCAGAGTGCCAGTGTAAAAGAAAGGGTGAAGAGTATCAGTGTTAAAGGAAGTGTTCAGAGTGCCAGTGTAAAAGAAAGGGTGCAGATTATATGTGTAAAAAGAAGTGTTCAGAGTGCCGGTGTAAAAGAAAGGGTGAAGAGTATCAGTGTTAAAGGAAGGGTTCAGATTGTCAGTATGAAAGGAGGGTCCAGAGTGCCAGTGTTAATGGAAGGGTTTAGAGTGCCAGTGTAAACTAAAGGGTGCAGAGTATCAGTGTGAAAGGAAGGGGTCAGGTTTCCAGTGTCAAAGGAAGGGTTCAGAGCTCCAGTGTTTTAGGAAGGGTTCAGATTGTCAGTATGAAAGGAGGGTCCAGAGTGCCAGTGTTAATGGAGGGTCCAGAGTGCCAGTGTAAAAGAAAGGGTGCAGAGTTTCAGTGTTAAAGGTAGGGTTCAGAGTGCCAGTGTAAAAGAAAGGATTCAGAGTATCAGTGTCAAAGGAAGGGTTCAGAGTTCCAGTGTTAAAGGAAGGGTTCAGAGTGCCAGTGTAGAAGAAAGGGTTCAGAGTATCAGTGTGAAAGGAAGGGTTCAGGTTTCCAGTGTTAAAGGAAGGGTTCAGAGCTCCAGTGTTATAGGAAGGGTTCAGAGTGCCAGTGTTAAAGGAAGGGTTCAGAGTGCCAGTGTAAAAGAAAGGGTGAAGAGTATCAGTGTTTTAGGAAGGGTTCAGAGTGCCAGTGTGAAAGGAAGGGTGCAGAGTATCAGTGTGAAAGGAAGGGCTCAGGTTTCCAGTGTCAAAGGAAGGGTTCAGAGCTCCAGTGTTTTAGGAAGGGTTCAGAGTGCCAGTGTTAAAGGAAGGGTGCAGAGTGCCAGTGTTAAAGGAAGGGTTCAGAGTGCCAGTGTTAAAGGAAGGGTGCAGAGTTTCAGTGTTAAAGGAAGGGTGCAGAGTGCCAGTGTTAAAGGAAGGATTCAGAGTGCCAGTGTAAAAGAAAGGGAACAGATTATCTGTGTTCAAGGAAAGGTTCAGAGTGCCAGTGTAAAAGTAAGGCTGCAGAGTACCAGTGTTAAAGGAAGGGTTCAGAGTGCCAGTGTAATAGAAAGGGTACACAGTCCCAGTGTGAGCGGAAGGGTTCAGAGTGCCAGTGTAAAAGCAAGGGTGCAGAGTTTCAGTGTTAAAGGAAGGGTTCAGAGTGCCAGTGTAAAAGAAAGGGTGCAGAGTGACAGTGTTAAAGGAAGGGTGCAGAGTGCCAGTGTTAAAGGAAGGGTTCAGAGTGCCAGTGTTAAAGGAAGGGTGCAGAGTTTCAGTGTTAAAGGAGGGTCCAGAGTGCCAGTGTAAAAGAAAGGGTGCAGAGTGCCACTGTTAAAGGAATGGTTCAGAGTGCCAGTGTAAAAGAAAGGGTAAAGAGTATCAGTGTTAAAGGAAGTGTTCAGAGTGCCAGTGTAAAAGAAAGGGTGCAGATTATATGTGTAAAAGGAAGTGTTCAGAGTGCCAGTGTAAAAGAAAGGGTGAAGAGTATCAGTGTTAAAGGAAGGGTTCAGATTGTCAGTATTAAAGGAGGGTCCAGAGTGCCAGTGTTAAAGGAGGGTCCAGAGTGCCAGTGTAAAAGAAAGGGTGCAGAGTTCCAGTGTTAAAGGTAGGGTTCAGAGTGCCAGTGTAAAAGAAAGGATTCAGAGTATCAGTGTCAAAGGAAGGGTTCAGAGTTCCAGTGTTAAAGGAAGGGTTCAGAGTGCCAGTGTAAAAGAAAGGGTTCAGAGTATCAGTGTTAAAGGAAGGGTTCAGGTTTCCAGTGTTAAAGGAAGGGTTCAGAGCTCCAGAGTTATAGGAAGGGTTCAGAGTGCCAGTGTTAAAGGAAGGGTTCAGAGTGCCAGTGTAAAAGAAAGGGTGAAGAGTATCAGTGTTATAGGAAGGGTTCAGAGTGCCAGTGTTAAAGGAAAGGTTTAGAGTGCCAGTGTAAACGAAAGGGTGCAGAGTATCAGTGTGAAAGGAAGGGCTCAGGTTTCCAGTGTCAAAGGAAGGGTTCAGAGCTCCAATGTTTTAGGAAGGGTTCAGAGTGCCAGTGTTAAAGGAAGGGTGCAGAGTGCCAGTGTTAATGGAAGGGTTCAGAGTGCCAGTGTTAAAGGAAGGGTGAAGAGTTTCAGTGTTAAAGGAAGGGTGCAGAGTGCCAGTGTTAAAGGAAGGATTCAGAGTGCCAGTGTAAAAGAAAGGGAACAGATTATCTGTGTTTAAGGAAAGGTTCAGAGTGCCAGTGTAAAAGAAAGAGTGCAGGTTATCTGTGTTAAACGAAAGGTTCAGAGTGCCAGTGTAAAAGTAAGGCTGCAGAGTACCAGTGTTAAAGGAAGCGTTCAGAGAGCCAGTGTAATAGAAAGGGTACACAGTCCCAGTGTGAGCGGAAGGGTTCAGAGTGCCAGTGTAAAAGCAAGGGTTCAGAGTATCAGTGTTAAAGGAAGGGTTCAGAGTGCCAGTGTAAAAGAAAGGGTGCAGAGTGACAGTGTTAAAGGAAGGGTGCAGAGTGCCAGTGTTAAAGGAAGGGTTCAGAGTGCCAGTGTTAAAGGAAGGGTGCAGAGTGCCAGTGTTAAAGGAAGGGTTCAGAGTGACAGTGTAAAAGAAAGGATGCAGAGTTTCAGTGTTAAAGGAAGGGTTCAGAGTGCCAGTGTTAAAGGAAGGGTGCAGAGTGCCAGTGTTAAAGGAAGGGTTCAGAGTGCCAGTGTAAAAGAAAGGGTGCAGAGTTCCAGTGTTAAAGGACGGGTTCAGAGTGCCAGTGTGAAAGAAAGGCTTCAGAGTATCAGTGTCAAAGGAAGGGTTCAGAGTGCCAGTGTAATAGAAAGTGTCCAGAGTGCCAGTGTGGGCGTGAGGGTACAGAGTGCCAGTGCAAAAGAAACGGTGCAGAGTTTCAGTGTTAAAGGAAGGGTTCAGAGTGCCAGTGTTAAAGGAAGGGTGCAGAGTGCCAGTGTTAAAGGAAGGGTTCAGAGTGCCATTGTAAAATAAAGGATGCAGAGTTTCAGTGTTAAAGGAAGGGTTCAGAGTGCCAGTGTAAACGAAAGGGTGCAGACTATCAGTGTGAAAGGAAGGGCTCAGGTTTCCAGTGTTAAAGGAAGGTTTCAGAGCTCCAGTGTTTTAGGAAGGGTTCAGAGTGCCAGTGTTAAAGGAAGGGTGCAGAGTGCCAGTGTTAAAGGAAGGGTTCAGAGTGCCAGTATTAAAGGAAGGGTGCAGAGTTTCAGTATTAAAGGAAGGATTCAGAGTGCCATTGTAAAAGAAAGGGAACAGATTATCTGTGTTTAAGGAAAGGTTCAGAGTGCCAGTGTAAAAGAAAGAGTGCAGATTATCTGTGTTAAACGAAAGGTTCGGAGTCCCAGTGTAAAAGAAAGGGTGCAGAGTGCCAGTGTGAGAGGAAAGGTTCAGAGTGCCAGTGTAAAAGTAAGGCTGCAGAGTACCAGTGTTAAAGGAAGGGTTCAGAGTGCCAGTGTAATAGAAAGGGTACACAGTCCCAGTGTGAGCGGACGGGTTCAGAGTGCCGGTGTAAAAGCAAGGGTGCAGAGTTTCAGTGTTAAAGGAAGGGTTCAGAGTGCCAGTGTAAAAGAAAGGGTGCAGAGTTCCAGTGTTAAAGGAAGGGTTCAGAGTGCCAGTGTTAAAGGAAGGGTGCAGAGTGCCAGTGTTAAAGGAAGGGTTCAGAGTGCCAGTGCAATCGAAAGGGTACACAGTGCCAGTGTGAGCGGCAGGTTCAGATTGCCAGTGTAAAAGAAAGGGTGCAGAGTTTCAGTGTGAAAGAAAGGATTCAGAGTGCCAGTGTAAAAGTAAGGGTGCAGATTATCTGTGTTTAAGGAAAGGTTCAGAGTGCCAGTGTTAAAGAAAGAGTGCAGATTATCTGTGTCAAAGGAAAGGTTCAGGGTGCCAGTGTTAAAGAAAGAGTGCAGATTATCTGTGTTAAAGGAAAGATTCAGAGTGCCAGTGTAAAGGAAAGGGTACAGAGTGCCGGTGTTAAAGGAAGGGTTCAGAGTGCCAGTGTGAGAGGAAGGGTTCAGTGTGCCAGTGGAAAAGAAAGGGTGCAGAGTATCAGTGTTAAAGGAAAGATTCAGAGTGCCAGGGAAAAAGAAAGGGTGCAGAGTTCCAGTGTTAAAGGAAGGTTCGGAGTGCCAGTGTAATAGAAAGGGTACAGAGTGCCAGTGTTAAAGGAAGGGTTTGGAGTGCCAGTGTATAGGAAAGGGAGTAGTGTTTCAGTGTTAAAGGAAGGGTTCAGAGTGCCAGTGTAAAAGAAAGGGTGCAGAGTATCAGTGTTGAAGGAAGGGTGCAGAGTGCCAGTGTTAAAGGAAGGGTTCAGAGTGCCAGTGTTAAACAAAGTGTTCAAAGTGCCAGTGTGAGAGGAAGGGTTCAGAGTGCCAGTGTAATAGAAAGGGTAGACAATACCACTGTGGGCGGAAGGGTTCAGGGTGCCAGTTTAAAAGAAAGGGTGCAGATTATCTTTGTTTAAGGAAGGGTTCAGAGTGCCAGTGTAAAAGAAAGGGAACAGATTATCTGTGTTTAAGGAAAGGTTCAGAGTGCCAGTGGGATAGAAAGGGTACACAGTCCCAGTGTGAGCGGCAGGGTTCAGAGTGCCAGTGTCAAAGCAAGGGTGCAGAGTTTCAGTGTTAAAGGAAGGGTTCAGAGTGCCAGTGTAAAAGAAAGGGTGCAGAGTTCCAGTGTCAAAGGAAGGGTTCAGAGTTGCAGTGTTAAAGGAAGGGTTCAGAGTGCCAGTGTAAAAGCAAGGGTGCAGAGTTTCAGTGTTAAAGGAAGGGTTCAGAGTGCCAGTGTAAAAGAAAGGGTGCAGAGTTCCAGTGTCAAAGGAAGGGTTCAGAGTTCCAGTGTTGAAGGAAGGTTTCAGAGTGCCAGTGTTCAAGAAAGGGTGCAGAGTTTCAGTGTCAAAGGAAGGTTTCAGAGTTCCAGTGTTAAAGGAAGCGTTCAGAGTGCCAGTGTAAAAGAAAGGGTGCAGAGTTCCAGTATCAAAGGAAGGGTGCAGAGTTCCAGTGTTAAAGGAAGGGTTCAGAGTGCCAGTGTAAAAGAAAGGGTGCAGAGTTCCAGTGTTAAAGGAAGGGTTCAGAGTGCCAGTCTTAAGCAAAGTTTTCAAAGTGCCAGTGTGAGACGAAGGGTTCAGAGTGCCAGTGTAATAGAAAGGGTACACAGTGCCAGTGTGAGCGGCAGGTTCAGAGTGCCAGTGTAAAAGAAAGGGTGCAGAGTTTCAGTGTGAAAGGAAGGATTCAGAGTGCCAGTGTAAAAGAAAGGGTGCAGATTATCTGTGTTTAAGGAAAGGTTCAGAGTGCCAGTGTTAAAGAAAGAGTGCAGATTATCTGTGTTAAAGGAAGGGTTCAGAGTTCCAGTGTAAAAGAAAGGGTGCAGAGTGCCAGTGTGAGAGGAAAAGTTCAGAGTGCCAGTGTAAAAGAAAGGGTTCAGAGTACCAGTGTTAAAGGAAGGGTTCAGAGTATCAGTGTAATAGAAAGTGTACACAGTGCCAGTGTGAGCGGAAGGGTTCAGAGTGCCAGTGTAAAAGAAAGGGTGCAGAGTTCCAGTGTTAAAGGAAGGGTTCAGAGTGCCAGTGTAAAAGAAAGGATTCAGAGTATCAGTCTCAAAGGAAGGGTTCAGAGTTCCAGTGTTAAAGGAAGGGTTCAGAGTGCCAGGTTTAAAGAAAGGATTCAGATTATCAGTGATTAAGGAAGGGTTCAGAGTGCCAGTGTAAAAGCAAGGTTGCAGCGTCCCAGTGTGAGCGGAAGGGTTCAGAGTGCCAGTGTAAAAGAAAGGGTGCAGAGTTCCAGTGTCAAAGGAAGGGTTCAGATTTCCAGTGTTAAAACAAGGGTGCAGAGTTTCAGTGTTAAAGGAAGGGTTCAGAGTGCCAGTGTAAAAGAAAGGGTGCAGAGTTTCAGTGTTAAAGGAAGGGTTCAGAGTGCCAGTGTAAAAGCAAAGGTGCAGAGTTTCAGTGTTAAAGGAAGGGTTCAGAGTGCCAGTGTAAAAGCAATGGTGCGGAGTTTCAGTGTTAAAGGAAGGGTTCAGAGTGCCAGTGTAAAAGCAAGGGTGCAGAGTTTCAGTGTTAAAGGAAGGGTTCAGAGTGCCAGTGTAAAAGAAAGGGTTCAGAGTATCAGTATTAAAGGAAGGGTTCACATTGTCAGTGTTGAAGGAAGGGTTCAGGTTTCCAGTGTTAAAGGAAAGGTTCAGAGCTCCAGTGTTATAGGAAGGGTTCAGAGTGCCAGTGTAAAAGAAAGGGTGCAGAGTATCAGTGCTTTAGGAAGGGTTCAGAGTGCCAGTGTTAAAGGAAGGGTGCAGAGTGCCAGTGTTCAAAGAAGGGTGCAGAGTGCCAGTGTAAAAGAAAGGATGCAGAGTTTCAGTGTTAAAGGAAGGGTTCAGAGTGTTAGTGTAAGAGAAAGGGTGCAGATTATCTATGTTAAAGGAAAGGTTCAGCGTGCCAGTGTAAAAGAAAGGGTGCAGAGTTCCAGTGTTAAAGGAAGGGTTCAGAGTGCCAGTGTAAAAGAAAGGATTCAGAGTATCAGTGTCAAAGGAAGGCTTCAGAGTGCCAGTGTAAATGAAAGGGTCCAGAGTGCCAGTGTGGGCGTGAGGGTACAGAGTGCCAGTGCAAAAGAAAGGGTGCAGAGTTTCAGTGTTAAAGGAAGGGTTCAGAGTGCCAGTGTAAAAGAAAGGGTGCAGATTATATGTGTTAAAGGATGTATTCAGAGTGCCAGTGTTAAAGGAAGGGTTCAGAGTGCCAGTGTAAAAGAAAGGGTGAAGAGTATCAGTGTTCAAGGAAGGGTTCAGATTGTCAGTATTAAAGGAGGGTCCAGAGTGCCAGTGTTAAAGGAGGGTCCAGAGTCCCAGTGTAAATGAAAGGGTGCAGATGATCTGTGTTAAAGTAAGGGTTCAGAGTGCCAGTGTGAAAGAAAGGATGCAGAGTTTCAGTGTTAAAGGAAGGGTTCAGAGTGCCAGTGTAAAAGGAAGGGTCCAGAGTGTCCGTGTTAAAGTCAGGGTTCAGAATGCCAGTGTAAAAGTATGGGTGCAGAGTATCAGTGTTAAAGGAAGGGTTCAGAGTGCCAGTGTAAAAGAAAGGGTGCAGAGTATCAGTGTTAAAGGAAGGGTTCAGAGTGTCAGTGTAAGTGAAAGTGTGTGGAAAAGCAGTGTTAAAAGAAGGGTTCAGAGTGTCAGTGTTAAAGATAGGGTTCAGAGTATCAGTGTTAAAGAAAGGGTTCAGAGTGCCAGTGTTAAAGGAAGGGTTCAGAGCTTCAGTGTTAAAGGAAGGGTTCAGAGCTTCAGTGTTAAAGGAAGGGTTCAGAGTGCCAGTGTAAAAGAAAGGGTGAAGAGTATCAGTGTTAAAGGAAGGGTGCAGAGTGCAAGTGTAATAGAAAGGGTGAAGAGTATCAGTGTTAAAGGAAGGGTGCAGAGTGCCCGTGTAAAAGAAAGGGTGAAGAGTATCAGTGCTAAAGGAAGGGTTCAGAGTGCCAGTGTTAAAGGAAGGGTTCAGAGTGCCAGTGTAAAAGAAGGGGGTGCAGAGTATTTGTGTTAAAGGAAGGGTTCAGAGTGCCAGTGTTAAAGGAAGGGTTCAGAGTGCCAGTGTTAAAGGAAGGGTTCAGAGTGCCAGTGTAAAAGAAGGGGGTGCAGAGTATCAGTGTTAAAGGAAGGGTTCAGGGTTCCAGTATTCAAGGAAGGGTTCAGAGCTTCAGTGTTAAAGGAAGGGTTCAGAGTGCCAGTGTAAAAGAAAGGGTGAAGAGTATCAGTGTTAAAGGAAGGGTGCAGAGTGCCAGTGTAAAAGAAAGGGTGAAGAGTATCAGTGTTAAAGGAAGGGTTCAGAGTGTCAGTATTAAAGGAGGGTCCAGAGTTTGAATGCTAAAGGAAGGGTTCAGAGTGCCAGTGCAAAAGAAAAGGTGAAGACTGTCAGTGTTGAAGAAAGGGTTCAGAGTATCAGTATTAAAGGAAGGGTTCCAACTGTCAGGGTTATAGGAGGGTCCAGAGTGTCAGTGTTAAATTCAGGGTTCAGAATGCCAGTGTAAAAGTATGGGTGCAGAGTATCAGTGTTAAAGGAAGTGTTCAGAGTGCCAGTGTAAAAGAAAGGGTGCAGAGTATCAGTGTTAAAGGAAGTGTTCAGAGTGCCAGTGTTAAAGGAAGGGTGCAGAGTGCCAGTGTTCAAAGAAGGGTGCAGAGTGCCAGTGTTCAAGGAAGTGTTCAGAGTGCCAGTGTAAAAGAAAGGGTGCAGAGTTTCAGTGTTTTAGGAAGGGTTCAGAGTGCCAGTGTTAAAGGAAGGGTGCAGAGTGCCAGTGTTCAAAGAAGGGTGCAGAGTGCCAGTGTTAAAGGAAGGGTTCAGAGTGCCAGTGTAAAAGAAAGGATGCAGAGTTTCAGTGTTAAAGGAAGGGTTCAGAGTGCCAGTGTAAGAGAAAGGGTGCAGATTATCTATGTTAAAGGAAAGGTTCAGCGTGCCAGTGTAAAAGAAAGGGTGCAGAGTTCCAGTGTTAAAGGAAGGGTTCAGAGTGCCAGTGTAAAAGAAAGGATTCAGAGAATCAGTGTCAAAGGAAGGGTTCAGAGTGCCAGTGTAAATGAAAGGGTCCAGAGTGCCAGTGTGGGCGTGAGGGTACAGAGTGCCAGTGCAAAAGAAAGGGTGCAGTGTTTCAGTGTTAAAGGAAGGGTTCAGAGTGCCAGTGTAAGAGAAAGGGTGCAGATTATCTATGTTAAAGGAAAGGTTCAGCGTGCCAGTGTAAAAGAAAGGGTGCAGAGTTCCAGTGTTAAAGGAAGGGTTCAGAGTGCCAGTGTTAAAGGAAGGGTGCAGAGTGCCAGTGTTCAAAGAAGGGTGCAGAGTGCCAGTGTAAAAGAAAGGATGCAGAGTTTCAGTGTTAAAGGAAGGGTTCAGAGTGTTAGTGTAAGAGAAAGGGTGCAGATTATCTATGTTAAAGGAAAGGTTCAGCGTGCCAGTGTAAAAGAAAGGGTGCAGAGTTCCAGTGTTAAAGGAAGGGTTCAGAGTGCCAGTGTAAAAGAAAGGATTCAGAGTATCAGTGTCAAAGGAAGGCTTCAGAGTGCCAGTGTAAATGAAAGGGTCCAGAGTGCCAGTGTGGGCGTGAGGGTACAGAGTGCCAGTGCAAAAGAAAGGGTGCAGAGTTTCAGTGTTAAAGGAAGGGTTCAGAGTGCCAGTGTAAAAGAAAGGGTGCAGATTATATGTGTTAAAGGATGTATTCAGAGTGCCAGTGTTAAAGGAAGGGTTCAGAGTGCCAGTGTAAAAGAAAGGGTGACGAGTATCAGTGTTCAAGGAAGGGTTCAGATTGTCAGTATTAAAGGAGGGTCCAGAGTGCCAGTGTTAAAGGAGGGTCCAGAGTCCCAGTGTAAATGAAAGGGTGCAGATGATCTGTGTTAAAGTAAGGGTTCAGAGTGCCAGTGTGAAAGAAAGGATGCAGAGTTTCAGTGTTAAAGGAAGGGTTCAGAGTGCCAGTGTAAAAGAAAGGGTCCAGAGTGTCCGTGTTAAAGTCAGGGTTCAGAATGCCAGTGTAAAAGTATGGGTGCAGAGTATCAGTGTTAAAGGAAGGGTTCAGAGTGCCAGTGTAAAAGAAAGGGTGCAGAGTATCAGTGTTAAAGGAAGGGTTCAGAGTGTCAGTGTAAGTGAAAGTGTGTGGAAAAGCAGTGTTAAAAGAAGGGTTCAGAGTGTCAGTGTTAAAGATAGGGTTCAGAGTATCAGTGTTAAAGAAAGGGTTCAGAGTGCCAGTGTTAAAGGAAGGGTTCAGAGCTTCAGTGTTAAAGGAAGGGTTCAGAGCTTCAGTGTTAAAGGAAGGGTTCAGAGTGCCAGTGTAAAAGAAAGGGTGAAGAGTATCAGTGTTAAAGGAAGGGTGCAGAGTGCAAGTGTAATAGAAAGGGTGAAGAGTATCAGTGTTAAAGGAAGGGTGCAGAGTGCCCGTGTAAAAGAAAGGGTGAAGAGTATCAGTGTTAAAGGAAGGGTTCAGAGTGCCAGTGTTAAAGGAAGGGTTCAGAGTGCCAGTGTAAAAGAAGGGGGTGCAGAGTATTTGTGTTAAAGGAAGGGTTCAGAGTGCCAGTGTTAAAGGAAGGGTTCAGAGTGCCAGTGTTAAAGGAAGGGTTCAGAGTGCCAGTGTAAAAGAAGGGGGTGCAGAGTATCAGTGTTAAAGGAAGGGTTCAGGGTTCCAGTATTAAAGGAAGGGTTCAGAGCTTCAGTGTTAAAGGAAGGGTTCAGAGTGCCAGTGTAAAAGAAAGGGTGAAGAGTATCAGTGTTAAAGGAAGGGTGCAGAGTGCCAGTGTAAAAGAAAGGGTGAAGAGTATCAGTGTTAAAGGAAGGGTTCAGAGTGTCAGTATTAAAGGAGGGTCCAGAGTTTGAATGCTAAAGGAAGGGTTCAGAGTGCCAGTGCAAAAGAAAAGGTGAAGACTGTCAGTGTTGAAGAAAGGGTTCAGAGTATCAGTATTAAAGGAAGGGTTCCAACTGTCAGGGTTATAGGAGGGTCCAGAGTGTCAGTGTTAAATTCAGGGTTCAGAATGCCAGTGTAAAAGTATGGGTGCAGAGTATCAGTGTTAAAGGAAGTGTTCAGAGTGCCAGTGTAAAAGAAAGGGTGCAGAGTATCAGTGTTAAAGGAAGTGTTCAGAGTGCCAGTGTTAAAGGAAGGGTGCAGAGTGCCAGTGTTCAAAGAAGGGTGCAGAGTGCCAGTGTTCAAGGAAGTGTTCAGAGTGCCAGTGTAAAAGAAAGGGTGCAGAGTTTCAGTGTTTTAGGAAGGGTTCAGAGTGCCAGTGTTAAAGGAAGGGTGCAGAGTGCCAGTGTTCAAAGAAGGGTGCAGAGTGCCAGTGTTAAAGGAAGGGTTCAGAGTGCCAGTGTAAAAGAAAGGATGCAGAGTTTCAGTGTTAAAGGAAGGGTTCAGAGTGCCAGTGTAAGAGAAAGGGTGCAGATTATCTATGTTAAAGGAAAGGTTCAGCGTGCCAGTGTAAAAGAAAGGGTGCAGAGTTCCAGTGTTAAAGGAAGGGTTCAGAGTGCCAGTGTAAAAGAAAGGATTCAGAGAATCAGTGTCAAAGGAAGGGTTCAGAGTGCCAGTGTAAATGAAAGGGTCCAGAGTGCCAGTGTGGGCGTGAGGGTACAGAGTGCCAGTGCAAAAGAAAGGGTGCAGTGTTTCAGTGTTAAAGGAAGGGTTCAGAGTGCCAGTGTAAGAGAAAGGGTGCAGATTATCTATGTTAAAGGAAAGGTTCAGCGTGCCAGTGTGAAAGAAAGGGTGCAGAGTTCCAGTGTTGAAGGAAGGGTTCAGAGTGCCAGTGTAAAAGAAAGGATTCAGAGTATCAGTGTCAAAGGAAGGGTTCAGAGTGCCAGTGTAAATGAAAGGGTCCAGAGTGCCAGTGTGGACGTGAGGGTACAGAGTGCCAGTGCAAAAAATAGTGTGCAGAGCTTCAGTGTTAAAGGAAGGGTTCAGAGTGCCAGTGTAAAAGAAAGGGTGCAGATTATATGTGTTAAAGGAAGTATTCAGAGTGCCAGTGTTAAAGGAAGGGTTCAGAGTGCCAGTGTAAAAGAAAGGGTGAAGAGTATCAGTGTTAAAGGAAGGGTTCAGATTGTCAGTATTAAAGGAGGGTCCAGAGTGCCAGTGTTAAAGGAGGGTCCAGAGTGCCAGTGTAAATGAAAGGGTGCAGAGTATCAGTGTAAATGAAAGTGTGTGGAAAAGCCGTGTTAAAAGAAGGGTTCAGAGTGCCAGTGTTAAAGGAAGGGTTCAGAGCTTCAGTGTTAAAGGAAGGGTTCAGAGTGCCAGTGTAAAAGAAAGGGTGAAGAGTATCAGTGTTGAAGGAAGGGTGCAGAGTGCCCGTGTAAAAGAAGGGGGTGCAGAGTATTAGTGTTAAAGGAAGGGTTCAGGGTTCCAGTATTAAAGGAAGGGTTCAGAGCTTCAGTGTTAAAGGAAGGGTTCAGAGTGCCAGTGTAAAAGAAAGGGTGCAGAGTTCCAGTGTCAAAGGAAGGGTTCAGAGTTCCAGTGTTAAAGGAAGGGTTCAGAGTGCCAGTGTAAAAGCAAGGGTGCAGAGTTTCAGTGTTAAAGGAAGGGTTCAGAGTGCCAGTGTAAAAGAAAGGGTGCAGAGTTCCAGTGTCAAAGGAAGGGTTCGGAGTTCCAGTGTTAAACGAAGGGTTCAGAGTGCCAGTGTAAAAGAAAGGGTGCAGAGTGCCAGTGTGAGAGGAAAGGTTCAGAGTGCCAGTGTAAAAGTAAGGCTGCAGAGTACCAGTGTTAAAGGAAGGGTTCAGAGTGCCAGTGCAATAGAAAGGGTACACAGTCCCAGTGTGAGTGGAAGGGTTCAGAGTGCCAGTGTAAAAGCAAGGGTGCAGAGTTTCAGTGTTAAAGGAAGGGTTCAGAGTGCCAGTGTAAAAGAAAGGGTGCAGAGTTCCAGTGTCAAAGGAAGGGTTCAGAGTGCCAGTGTTGAAGGAAGGTTTCAGAGTGCCAGTGTTAAAGAAAGTGTGCAGAGTTTCAGTGTCAAAGGAAGGGTTCAGAGTTCCAGTGTTAAAGGAAGCGTTCAGAGTGCCAGTGTAAAAGAAAGGGTGCAGAGTTCCAGTATCAAAGGAAGGGTGCAGAGTTCCAGTGTTAAAGGAAGGGTTCAGAGTGCCAGTGTAAAAGAAAGGGTGCAGAGTTCCAGTGTTCAAGGAAGGGTTCAGAGTGCCAGTCTTAAGCAAAGTTTTCAAAGTGCCAGTGTGAGACGAAGGGCTCAGAGTGCCAGTGTAATAGAAAGGGTACACAGTGCCAGTGTGAGCGGCAGGTTCAGAGTGCCAGTGTAAAAGAAAGGGTGCAGAGTTTCAGTGTGAAAGGAAGGATTCAGAGTGCCAGTGTAAAAGAAAGGGTGCAGATTATCTGTGTTTAAGGAAAGGTTCAGAGTGCCAGTGTTAAAGAAAGAGTGCAGATTATCTGTGTTAAAGGAAGGGTTCAGAGTTCCAGTGTAAAAGAAAGGGTGCAGAGTGCCAGTGTGAGAGGAAAAGTTCAGAGTGCCAGTGTAAAAGAAAGGGTTCAGAGTTCCAGTGTTCAAGGAAGGGTTCAGAGTGCCAGGTTTAAAGAAAGGATTCAGATTATCAGTGTTTAAGGAAGGGTTCAGAGTGCCAGTGTAAAGGCAAGGGTGCAGCGTCCCAGTGTGAGCGGAAGGGTTCAGAGTGCCAGTGTAAAAGAAAGGGTGCAGAGTTCCAGTATCAAAGGAAGGGTTCAGATTTCCAGTGTTAAAACAAGGGTGCAGAGTTTCAGTGTTAAAGGAAGGGTTCAGAGTGCCAGTGTAAAAGAAAGGGTGCAGAGTTTCAGTGTTAAAGGAAGGGTTCAGATTTCCAGTGTTAAAACAAGGGTGCAGAGTTTCAGTGTTAAAGGAAGGGTTCAGAGTGCCAGTGTAAAAGCAATGGTGCGGAGTTTCAGTGTTAAAGGAAGGGTTCAGAGTGCCAGTGTAAAAGCAAGGGTGCAGAGTTTCAGTGTAAAAGAAAGGGTTCAGAGTATCAGTGCTTTAGGAAGTGTTCAGAGTGCCAGTGTTGAAGGAAGGGTTCAGGTTTCCAGTGTTAAAGGAAAGGTTCAGAGCTCCAGTGTTATAGGAAGGGTTCAGAGTGCCAGTGTAAAAGAAAGGGTGCAGAGTATCAGTGCTTTAGGAAGGGTTCAGAGTGCCAGTGTTAAAGGAAGGGTTCAGAGTGCCAGTGTAAAAGAAAGGATGCAGAGTTTCAGTGTTAAAGGAAGGGTTCAGAGTGTTAGTGTAAGAGAAAGGGTGCAGATTATCTATGTTAAAGGAAAGGTTCAGCGTGCCAGTGTAAAAGAAAGGGTGCAGAGTTCCAGTGTTAAAGGAAGGGTTCAGAGTGCCAGTGTAAAAGAAAGGATTCAGAGTATCAGTGTCAAAGGAAGGGTTCAGAGTGCCAGTGTAAATGAAAGGGTCCAGAGTGCCAGTGTGGGCGTGAGGGTACAGAGTGCCAGTGCAAAAGAAAGGGTGCAGAGTTTCAGTGTTAAAGGAAGGGTTCAGAGTGCCAGTGTAAAAGAAAGGGTGCAGATTATATGTGTTAAAGGATGTATTCAGAGTGCCAGTGTTAAAGGAAGGGTTCAGAGTGCCAGTGTAAAAGAAAGGGTGAAGAGTATCAGTGTTAAAGGAAGGGTTCAGATTGTCAGTATTAAAGGAGGGTCCAGAGTGCCAGTGTTAAAGGAGGGTCCAGAGTCCCAGTGTAAATGAAAGGGTGCAGATTATCTGTGTTAAAGTAAGGGTTCAGAGTGCCAGTGTGAAAGAAAGGATGCAGAGTTTCAGTGTTAAAGGAAGGGTTCAGAGTGCCAGTGTAAAAGAAAGGGTGCAGAGTTTCAGTGTTTTAGGAAGGGTTCAGAGTGCCAGTGTTAAAGGAAGGGTGCAGAGTGCCAGTGTTCAAAGAAGGGTGCAGAGTGCCAGTGTTAAAGGAAGGGTTCAGAGTGCCAGTGTAAAAGAAAGGATGCAGAGTTTCAGTGTTAAAGGAAGGGTTCAGAGTGCCAGTGTAAGAGAAAGGGTGCAGATTATCTATGTTAAAGGAAAGGTTCAGCGTGCCAGTGTAAAAGAAAGGGTGCAGAGTTCCAGTGTTAAAGGAAGGGTTCAGAGTGCCAGTGTAAAAGAAAGGATTCAGAGAATCAGTGTCAAAGGAAGGGTTCAGAGTGCCAGTGTAAATGAAAGGGTCCAGAGTGCCAGTGTGGGCGTGAGGGTACAGAGCGCCAGTGCAAAAGAAAGGGTGCAGTGTTTCAGTGTTAAAGGAAGGGTTCAGAGTGCCAGTGTAAGAGAAAGGGTGCAGATTATCTATGTTAAAGGAAAGGTTCAGCGTGCCAGTGTAAAAGAAAGGGTGCAGAGTTCCAGTGTTAAAGGAAGGGTTCAGAGTGCCAGTGTAAAAGAAAGGATTCAGAGTATCAGTGTCAAAGGAAGGGTTCAGAGTGCCAGTGTAAATGAAAGGGTCCAGAGTGCCAGTGTGGGCGTGAGGGTACAGAGTGCCAGTGCAAAAGATAGGGTGCAGAGTTTCAGTGTTAAAGGAAGGGTTCAGAGTGCCAGTGTAAAAGAAAGGGTGCAGATTATATGTGTTAAAGGAAGTATTCAGAGTGCCAGTGTTAAAGGAAGGGTTCAGAGTGCCAGTGTAAAAGAAAGGGTGAAGAGTATCAGTGTTAAAGGAAGGGTTCAGATTGTCAGTATTAAAGGAGGGTCCAGAGTGCCAGTGTTAAAGGAGGGTCCAGAGTGCCAGTGTAAATGAAAGGGTGCAGAGTATCAGTGTAAATGAAAGTGTGTGGAAAAGCAGTGTTAAAAGAAGGGTTGAGAGTGTCAGTGTTAAAGATAGGGTTCAGAGTATCAGTGTTAAAGAAAGGGTTCAGAGTGCCAGTGTTAAAGGAAGGGTTCAGAGCTTCAGTGTTAAAGGAAGGGTTCAGAGCTTCAGTATTAAAGGAGGGTCCAGAGTGCCAGTGTTAAAGGAGGGTCCAGAGTCCCAGTGTAAATGAAAGGGTGCAGATTATCTGTGTTAAAGTAAGGGTTCAGAGTGCCAGTGTGAAAAAAAGGATGCAGAATTTCAGTGTAAAAGGAAGGGTTCAGAGTGCCAGTGTAAAAGAAAGGGTCCAGAGTGTCCGTGTTAAAGTCAGGGTTCAGAATGCCAGTGTAAAAGTATGGGTGCAGAGTATCAGTGTTAAAGGAAGGGTTCAGAGTGCCAGTGTAAAAGAAAGGGTGCAGAGTATCAGTGTTAAAGGAAGGGTTCAGAGTGTCAGTGTAAATGAAAGTGTGTGGAAAAGCAGTGTTAAAAGAAGGGTTCAGAGTGTCAGTGTTAAAGATAGGGTTCAGAGTATCAGTGTTAAAGAAAGGGTTCAGAGTGCCAGTGTTAAAGGAAGGGTTCAGAGCTTCAGTGTTAAAGGAAGGGTTCAGAGCTTCAGTGTTAAAGGAAGGGTTCAGAGTGCCAGTGTAAAAGAAAGGGTGAAGAGTATCAGTGTTAAAGGAAGGGTGCAGAGTGCCAGTGTAATAGAAAGGGTGAAGAGTATCAGTGTTAAAGGAAGGGTGCAGAGTGCCCGTGTAAAAGAAAGGGTGAAGAGTATCAGTGTTAAAGGAAGGGTTCAGAGTGCCAGTGTTAAAGGAAGGGTTCAGAGTGCCAGTGTAAAAGAAGGGGGTGCAGAGTATTAGTGTTAAAGGAAGGGTTCAGAGTGCCAGTGTTAAAGGAAGGGTTCAGAGTGCCAGTGTTAAAGGAAGGGTTCAGAGTGCCAGTGTAAAAGAAGGGGGTGCAGAGTATCAGTGTTAAAGGAAGGGTTCAGGGTTCCAGTATTAAAGGAAGGGTTCAGAGCTTCAGTGTTAAAGGAAGGGTTCAGAGTGCCAGTGTAAAAGAAAGGGTGAAGAGTATCAGTGTTAAAGGAAGGGTGCAGAGTGCCAGTGTCAAAGGAAGGGTTCAGAGTTCCAGTGTTGAAGGAAGGTTTCAGAGTGCCAGTGTTAAAGAAAGTGTGCAGAGTTTCAGTGTCAAAGGAAGGGTTCAGAGTTCCAGTGTTAAAGGAAGCGTTCAGAGTGCCAGTGTAAAAGAAAGGGTGCAGAGTTCCAGTATCAAAGGAAGGGTGCAGAGTTCCAGTGTTAAAGGAAGGGTTCAGAGTGCCAGTGTAAAAGAAAGGGTGCAGAGTTCCAGTGTTCAAGGAAGGGTTCAGAGTGCCAGTCTTAAGCAAAGTTTTCAAAGTGCCAGTGTGAGACGAAGGGTTCAGAGTGCCAGTGTAATAGAAAGGGTACACAGTGCCAGTGTGAGCGGCAGGTTCAGAGTGCCAGTGTAAAAGAAAGGGTGAAGAGTTTCAGTGTGAAAGGAAGGATTCAGAGTGCCAGTGTAAAAGAAAGGGTGCAGATTATCTGTGTTTAAGGAAAGGTTCAGAGTGCCAGTGTTAAAGAAAGAGTGCAGATTATCTGTGTTAAAGGAAGGGTTCAGAGTTCCAGTGTAAAAGAAAGGGTGCAGAGTGCCAGTGTGAGAGGAAAAGTTCAGAGTGCCAGTGTAAAAGAAAGGGTTCAGAGTTCCAGTGTTCAAGGAAGGGTTCAGAGTGCCAGGTTTAAAGAAAGGATTCAGATTATCAGTGTTTAAGGAAGGGTTCAGAGTGCCAGTGTAAAGGCAAGGGTGCAGCGTCCCAGTGTGAGCGGAAGGGTTCAGAGTGCCAGTGTAAAAGAAAGGGTGCAGAGTTCCAGTATCAAAGGAAGGGTTCAGATTTCCAGTGTTAAAACAAGGGTGCAGAGTTTCAGTGTTAAAGGAAGGGTTCAGAGTGCCAGTGTAAAAGAAAGGGTGCAGAGTTTCAGTGTTAAAGGAAGGGTTCAGATTTCCAGTGTTAAAACAAGGGTGCAGAGTTTCAGTGTTAAAGGAAGGGTTCAGAGTGCCAGTGTAAAAGCAATGGTGCGGAGTTTCAGTGTTAAAGGAAGGGTTCAGAGTGCCAGTGTAAAAGCAAGGGTGCAGAGTTTCAGTGTAAAAGAAAGGGTTCAGAGTATCAGTGCTTTAGGAAGTGTTCAGCGTGCCAGTGTTGAAGGAAGGGTTCAGGTTTCCAGTGTTAAAGGAAAGGTTCAGAGCTCCAGTGTTATAGGAAGGGTTCAGAGTGCCAGTGTAAAAGAAAGGGTGCAGAGTATCAGTGCTTTAGGAAGGGTTCAGAGTGCCAGTGTTAAAGGAAGGGTTCAGAGTGCCAGTGTAAAAGAAAGGATGCAGAGTTTCAGTGTTAAAGGAAGGGTTCAGAGTGTTAGTGTAAGAGAAAGGGTGCAGATTATCTATGTTAAAGGAAAGGTTCAGCGTGCCAGTGTAAAAGAAAGGGTGCAGAGTTCCAGTGTTAAAGGAAGGGTTCAGAGTGCCAGTGTAAAAGAAAGGATTCAGAGTATCAGTGTCAAAGGAAGGGTTCAGAGTGCCAGTGTAAATGAAAGGGTCCAGAGTGCCAGTGTGGGCGTGAGGGTACAGAGTGCCAGTGCAAAAGAAAGGGTGCAGAGTTTCAGTGTTAAAGGAAGGGTTCAGAGTGCCAGTGTAAAAGAAAGGGTGCAGATTATATGTGTTAAAGGATGTATTCAGAGTGCCAGTGTTAAAGGAAGGGTTCAGAGTGCCAGTGTAAAAGAAAGGGTGAAGAGTATCAGTGTTAAAGGAAGGGTTCAGATTGTCAGTATTAAAGGAGGGTCCAGAGTGCCAGTGTTAAAGGAGGGTCCAGAGTCCCAGTGTAAATGAAAGGGTGCAGATTATCTGTGTTAAAGTAAGGGTTCAGAGTGCCAGTGTGAAAGAAAGGATGCAGAGTTTCAGTGTTAAAGGAAGGGTTCAGAGTGCCAGTGTAAAAGAAAGGGTGCAGAGTTTCAGTGTTTTAGGAAGGGTTCAGAGTGCCAGTGTTAAAGGAAGGGTGCAGAGTGCCAGTGTTCAAAGAAGGGTGCAGAGTGCCAGTGTTAAAGGAAGGGTTCAGAGTGCCAGTGTAAAAGAAAGGATGCAGAGTTTCAGTGTTAAAGGAAGGGTTCAGAGTGCCAGTGTAAGAGAAAGGGTGCAGATTATCTATGTTAAAGGAAAGGTTCAGCGTGCCAGTGTAAAAGAAAGGGTGCAGAGTTCCAGTGTTAAAGGAAGGGTTCAGAGTGCCAGTGTAAAAGAAAGGATTCAGAGAATCAGTGTCAAAGGAAGGGTTCAGAGTGCCAGTGTAAATGAAAGGGTCCAGAGTGCCAGTGTGGGCGTGAGGGTACAGAGCGCCAGTGCAAAAGAAAGGGTGCAGTGTTTCAGTGTTAAAGGAAGGGTTCAGAGTGCCAGTGTAAGAGAAAGGGTGCAGATTATCTATGTTAAAGGAAAGGTTCAGCGTGCCAGTGTAAAAGAAAGGGTGCAGAGTTCCAGTGTTAAAGGAAGGGTTCAGAGTGCCAGTGTAAAAGAAAGGATTCAGAGTGCCAGTGTGGGCGTGAGGGTACAGAGTGCCAGTGCAAAAGATAGGGTGCAGAGTTTCAGTGTTAAAGGAAGGGTTCAGAGTGCCAGTGTAAAAGAAAGGGTGCAGATTATATGTGTTAAAGGAAGTATTCAGAGTGCCAGTGTTAAAGGAAGGGTTCAGAGTGCCAGTGTAAAAGAAAGGGTGAAGAGTATCAGTGTTAAAGGAAGGGTTCAGATTGTCAGTATTAAAGGAGGGTCCAGAGTGCCAGTGTTAAAGGAGGGTCCAGAGTGCCAGTGTAAATGAAAGGGTGCAGAGTATCAGTGTAAATGAAAGTGTGTGGAAAAGCAGTGTTAAAAGAAGGGTTGAGAGTGTCAGTGTTAAAGATAGGGTTCAGAGTATCAGTGTTAAAGAAAGGGTTCAGAGTGCCAGTGTTAAAGGAAGGGTGCAGAGTTTCAGTGTTAAAGGAAGGGTTCAGAGTGCCAGTGTTAAAGAAAGAGTGCAGATTATCTGTGTTAAAGGAAGGGTTCAGAGTTCCAGTGTAAAAGAAAGGGTGCAGAGTGCCAGTGTGAGAGGAAAAGTTCAGAGTGCCAGTGTAAAAGAAAGGGTTCAGAGTTCCAGTGTTCAAGGAAGGGTTCAGAGTGCCAGGTTTAAAGAAAGGATTCAGATTATCAGTGTTTAAGGAAGGGTTCAGAGTGCCAGTGTAAAGGCAAGGGTGCAGCGTCCCAGTGTGAGCGGAAGGGTTCAGAGTGCCAGTGTAAAAGAAAGGGTGCAGAGTTCCAGTATCAAAGGAAGGGTTCAGATTTCCAGTGTTAAAACAAGGGTGCAGAGTTTCAGTGTTAAAGGAAGGGTTCAGAGTGCCAGTGTAAAAGAAAGGGTGCAGAGTTTCAGTGTTAAAGGAAGGGTTCAGATTTCCAGTGTTAAAACAAGGGTGCAGAGTTTCAGTGTTAAAGGAAGGGTTCAGAGTGCCAGTGTAAAAGCAATGGTGCGGAGTTTCAGTGTTAAAGGAAGGGTTCAGAGTGCCAGTGTAAAAGCAAGGGTGCAGAGTTTCAGTGTAAAAGAAAGGGTTCAGAGTATCAGTGCTTTAGGAAGTGTTCAGAGTGCCAGTGTTGAAGGAAGGGTTCAGGTTTCCAGTGTTAAAGGAAAGGTTCAGAGCTCCAGTGTTATAGGAAGGGTTCAGAGTGCCAGTGTAAAAGAAAGGGTGCAGAGTATCAGTGCTTTAGGAAGGGTTCAGAGTGCCAGTGTTAAAGGAAGGGTTCAGAGTGCCAGTGTAAAAGAAAGGATGCAGAGTTTCAGTGTTAAAGGAAGGGTTCAGAGTGTTAGTGTAAGAGAAAGGGTGCAGATTATCTATGTTAAAGGAAAGGTTCAGCGTGCCAGTGTAAAAGAAAGGGTGCAGAGTTCCAGTGTTAAAGGAAGGGTTCAGAGTGCCAGTGTAAAAGAAAGGATTCAGAGTATCAGTGTCAAAGGAAGGGTTCAGAGTGCCAGTGTAAATGAAAGGGTCCAGAGTGCCAGTGTGGGCGTGAGGGTACAGAGTGCCAGTGCAAAAGAAAGGGTGCAGAGTTTCAGTGTTAAAGGAAGGGTTCAGAGTGCCAGTGTAAAAGAAAGGGTGCAGATTATATGTGTTAAAGGATGTATTCAGAGTGCCAGTGTTAAAGGAAGGGTTCAGAGTGCCAGTGTAAAAGAAAGGGTGAAGAGTATCAGTGTTAAAGGAAGGGTTCAGATTGTCAGTATTAAAGGAGGGTCCAGAGTGCCAGTGTTAAAGGAGCGTCCAGAGTCCCAGTGTAAATGAAAGGGTGCAGATTATCTGTGTTAAAGTAAGGGTTCAGAGTGCCAGTGTGAAAGAAAGGATGCAGAGTTTCAGTGTTAAAGGAAGGGTTCAGAGTGCCAGTGTAAAAGAAAGGGTGCAGAGTTTCAGTGTTTTAGGAAGGGTTCAGAGTGCCAGTGTTAAAGGAAGGGTGCAGAGTGCCAGTGTTCAAAGAAGGGTGCAGAGTGCCAGTGTTAAAGGAAGGGTTCAGAGTGCCAGTGTAAAAGAAAGGATGCAGAGTTTCAGTGTTAAAGGAAGGGTTCAGAGTGCCAGTGTAAGAGAAAGGGTGCAGATTATCTATGTTAAAGGAAAGGTTCAGCGTGCCAGTGTAAAAGAAAGGGTGCAGAGTTCCAGTGTTAAAGGAAGGGTTCAGAGTGCCAGTGTAAAAGAAAGGATTCAGAGAATCAGTGTCAAAGGAAGGGTTCAGAGTGCCAGTGTAAATGAAAGGGTCCAGAGTGCCAGTGTGGGCGTGAGGGTACAGAGCGCCAGTGCAAAAGAAAGGGTGCAGTGTTTCAGTGTTAAAGGAAGGGTTCAGAGTGCCAGTGTAAGAGAAAGGGTGCAGATTATCTATGTTAAAAGAAAGGTTCAGCGTGCCAGTGTAAAAGAAAGGGTGCAGAGTTCCAGTGTTAAAGGAAGGGTTCAGAGTGCCAGTGTAAAAGAAAGGATTCAGAGTATCAGTGTCAAAGGAAGGGTTCAGAGTGCCAGTGTAAATGAAAGGGTCCAGAGTGCCAGTGTGGGCGTGAGGGTACAGAGTGCCAGTGCAAAAGATAGGGTGCAGAGTTTCAGTGTTAAAGGAAGGGTTCAGAGTGCCAGTGTAAAAGAAAGGGTGCAGATTATATGTGTTAAAGGAAGTATTCAGAGTGCCAGTGTTAAAGGAAGGGTTCAGAGTGCCAGTGTAAAAGAAAGGGTGAAGAGTATCAGTGTTAAAGGAAGGGTTCAGATTGTCAGTATTAAAGGAGGGTCCAGAGTGCCAGTGTTAAAGGAGGGTCCAGAGTGCCAGTGTAAATGAAAGGGTGCAGAGTATCAGTGTAAATGAAAGTTTGTGGAAAAGCAGTGTTAAAAGAAGGGTTGAGAGTGTCAGTGTTAAAGATAGGGTTCAGAGTATCAGTGTTAAAGAAAGGGTTCAGAGTGCCAGTGTTAAAGGAAGGGTTCAGAGCTTCAGTGTTAAAGGAAGGGTTCAGAGCTTCAGTATTAAAGGAGGGTCCAGAGTGCCAGTGTTAAAGGAGGGTCCAGAGTCCCAGTGTAAATGAAAGGGTGCAGATTATCTGTGTTAAAGTAAGGGTTCAGAGTGCCAGTGTGAAAGAAAGGATGCAGAGTTTCAGTGTAAAAGGAAGGGTTCAGAGTGCCAGTGTAAAAGAAAGGGTCCAGAGTGTCCGTGTTAAAGTCAGGGTTCAGAATGCCAGTGTAAAAGTATGGGTGCAGAGTATCAGTGTTAAAGGAAGGGTTCAGAGTGCCAGTGTAAAAGAAAGGGTGCAGAGTATCAGTGTTAAAGGAAGGGTTCAGAGTGTCAGTGTAAATGAAAGTGTGTGGAAAAGCAGTGTTAAAAGAAGGGTTCAGAGTGTCAGTGTTAAAGATAGGGTTCAGAGTATCAATGTTAAAGAAAGGGTTCAGAGTGCCAGTGTTAAAGGAAGGGTTCAGAGCTTCAGTGTTAAAGGAAGGGTTCAGAGCTTCAGTGTTAAAGGAAGGGTTCAGAGTGCCAGTGTAAAAGAAAGGGTGAAGAGTATCAGTGTTAAAGGAAGGGTGCAGAGTGCCAGTGTAATAGAAAGGGTGAAGAGTATCAGTGTTAAAGGAAGGGTGCAGAGTGCCCGTGTAAAAGAAAGGGTGAAGAGTATCAGTGTTAAAGGAAGGGTTCAGAGTGCCAGTGTTAAAGGAAGGGTTCAGAGTGCCAGTGTAAAAGAAGGGGGTGCAGAGTATTAGTGTTAAAGGAAGGGTTCAGAGTGCCAGTGTTAAAGGAAGGGTTCAGAGTGCCAGTGTTAAAGGAAGGGTTCAGAGTGCCAGTGTAAAAGAAGGGGGTGCAGAGTATCAGTGTTAAAGGAAGGGTTCAGGGTTCCAGTATTAAAGGAAGGGTTCAGAGCTTCAGTGTTAAAGGAAGGGTTCAGAGTGCCAGTGTAAAAGAAAGGGTGAAGAGTATCAGTGTTAAAGGAAGGGTGCAGAGTGCCAGTGTAAAAGAAAGGGTGAAGAGTATCAGTGTTAAAGGAAGGGTTCAGAGTGTCAGTATTAAAGGAGGGTCCAGAGTTTGAATGCTAAAGGAAGGGTTCAGAGTGCCAGTGTAAAAGAAAAGGTGAAGACTGTCAGTGTTGAAGAAAGGGTTCAGAGTATCAGTATTAAAGGAAGGGTTCCAACTGTCAGTGTTATAGGAGGGTCCAGAGTGTCAGTGTTAAATTCAGGGTTCAGAATGCCAGTGTAAAAGTATGGGTGCAGAGTATCAGTGTTAAAGGAAGTGTTCAGAGTGCCAGTGTAAAAGAAAGGGTGCAGAGTATCAGTGTTAAAGGAAGTGTTCAGAGTGCCAGTGTTAAAGGAAGGGTGCAGAGTGCCAGTGTTCAAAGAAGGGTGCAGAGTGCCAGTGTTCAAGGAAGGGTTCAGAGTGCCAGTGTAAAAGAAAGGGTGCAGAGTTTCAGTGTTTTAGGAAGGGTTCAGAGTGCCAGTGTTAAAGGAAGGGTGCAGAGTGCCAGTGTTCAAAGAAGGGTGCAGAGTGCCAGTGTTAAAGGAAGGGTTCAGAGTGACAGTGTAAAAGAAAGGATGCAGAGTTTCAGTGTTAAAGGAAGGGTTCAGAGTGCCAGTGTAAGAGAAAGGGTGCAGATTATCTATGTTAAAGGAAAGGTTCAGCGTGCCAGTGTAAAAGAAAGGGTGCAGAGTTCCAGTGTTAAAGGAAGGGTTCAGAGTGCCAGTGTAAAAGAAAGGATTCAGAGAATCAGTGTCAAAGGAAGGGTTCAGAGTGCCAGTGTAAATGAAAGGGTCCAGAGTGCCAGTGTGGGCGTGAGGGTACAGAGTGCCAGTGCAAAAGAAAGGGTGCAGTGTTTCAGTGTTAAAGGAAGGGTTCAGAGTGCCAGTGTAAGAGAAAGGGTGCAGATTATCTATGTTAAAGGAAAGGTTCAGCGTGCCAGTGTAAAAGAAAGGGTGCAGAGTTCCAGTGTTGAAGGAAGGGTTCAGAGTGCCAGTGTAAAAGAAAGGATTCAGAGTATCAGTGTCAAAGGAAGGGTTCAGAGTGCCAGTGTAAATGAAAGGGTCCAGAGTGCCAGTGTGGGCGTGAGGGTACAGAGTGCCAGTGCAAAAGATAGGGTGCAGAGTTTCAGTGTTAAAGGAAGGGTTCAGAGTGCCAGTGTAAAAGAAAGGGTGCAGATTATATGTGTTAAAGGAAGTATTCAGAGTGCCAGTGTTAAAGGAAGGGTTCAGAGTGCCAGTGTAAAAGAAAGGGTGAAGAGTATCAGTGTTAAAGGAAGGGTTCAGATTGTCAGTATTAAAGGAGGGTCCAGAGTGCCAGTGTTAAAGGAGGGTCCAGAGTGCCAGTGTAAATGAAAGGGTGCAGAGTATCAGTGTAAATGAAAGTGTGTGGAAAAGCAGTGTTAAAAGAAGGGTTGAGAGTGTCAGTGTTAAAGATAGGGTTCAGAGTATCAGTGTTAAAGAAAGGGTTCAGAGTGCCAGTGTTAAAGGAAGGGTTCAGAGCTTCAGTGTTAAAGGAAGGGTTCAGAGCTTCAGTGTTAAAGGAAGGGTTCAGAGTGCCAGTGTAAAAGAAAGGGTGAAGAGTATCAGTGTTGAAGGAAGGGTGCAGAGTGCCCGTGTAAAAGAAGGGGGTGCAGAGTATTAGTGTTAAAGGAAGGGTTCAGGGTTCCAGTATTAAAGGAAGGGTTCAGAGCTTCAGTGTTAAAGGAAGGGTTCAGAGTGCCAGTGTAAAAGAAAGGGTGCAGAGTTCCAGTGTCAAAGGAAGGGTTCAGAGTTCCAGTGTTAAAGGAAGGGTTCAGAGTGCCAGTGTAAAAGCAAGGGTGCAGAGTTTTAGTGTTAAAGGAAGGGTTCAGAGTGCCAGTGTAAAAGAAAGGGTGCAGAGTTCCAGTGTCAAAGGAAGGGTTCAGAGTTCCAGTGTTAAAGGAAGGGTTCAGAGTGCCATTGTAAAAGAAAGGGTGCAGAGTGCCAGTGTGAGAGGAAAGGTTCAGAGTGCCAGTGTAAAAGTAAGGCTGCAGAGTACCAGTGTTATAGGAAGGGTTCAGAGTGCCAGTGCAATAGAAAGGGTACACAGTCCGAGTGTGAGCGGAAGGGTTCAGAGTGCCAGTGTAAAAGCAAGGGTGCAGAGTTTCAGTGTTAAAGGAAGGGTTCAGAGTGCCAGTGTAAAAGAAAGGGTGCAGAGTTCCAGTGTCAAAGGAAGGGTTCAGAGTTCCAGTGTTGAAGGAAGGTTTCAGAGTGCCAGTGTTAAAGAAAGTGTGCAGAGTTTCAGTGTCAAAGGAAGGGTTCAGAGTTCCAGTGTTAAAGGAAGCGTTCAGAGTGCCAGTGTAAAAGAAAGGGTGCAGAGTTCCAGTATCAAAGGAAGGGTGCAGAGTTCCAGTGTTAAAGGAAGGGTTCAGAGTGCCAGTGTAAAAGAAAGGGTGCAGAGCTCCAGTGTTAAAGGAAGGGTTCAGAGTGCCAGTCTTAAGCAAAGTTTTCAAAGTGCCAGTGTGAGACGAAGGGTTCAGAGTGCCAGTGTAATAGAAAGGGTACACAGTGCCAGTGTGAGCGGCAGGTTCAGAGTGCCAGTGTAAAAGAAAGGGTGCAGAGTTTCAGTGTGAAAGGAAGGATTCAGAGTGCCAGTGTAAAAGAAAGGGTGCAGATTATCTGTGTTTAAGGAAAGGTTCAGAGTGCCAGTGTTAAAGAAAGAGTGCAGATTATCTGTGTTAAAGGAAGGGTTCAGAGTTCCAGTGTAAAAGAAAGGGTGCAGAGTGCCAGTGTGAGAGGAAAAGTTCAGAGTGCCAGTGTAAAAGAAAGGGTTCAGAGTTCCAGTGTTCAAGGAAGGGTTCAGAGTGCCAGTGTAAAAGAAAGGATTCAGATTATCAGTGTTTAAGGAAGGGTTCAGAGTGCCAGTGTAAAAGCAAGGGTGCAGCGTCACAGTGTGAGCGGAAGGGTTCAGACTGCCAGTGTAAAAGAAAGGGTGCAGATTATATGTGTTAAAGGATGTATTCAGAGTGCCAGTGTTAAAGGAAGGGTTCAGAGTGCCAGTGTAAAAGAAAGGGTGCAGATTATATGTGTTAAAGGAAGTATTCAGAGTGCCAGTGTTAAAGGAAGGGTTCAGAGTGCCAGTGTAAAAGAAAGGGTGAAGAGTATCAGTGTTAAAGGAAGGGTTCATAGTGTCAGTATTAAAGGAGGGTCCAGAGTTTGAATGCTAAAGGAAGGGTTCAGAGTGCCAGTGTAAAAGAAAAGGTGAAGACTGTCAGTGTTGAAGAAAGGGTTTAGAGTATCAGTATTAAAGGAAGGGTTCCAACTGTCAGTGTTATACGAGGGTCCAGAGTGTCAGTGTTAAATTCAGGGTTCAGAATGCCAGTGTAAAAGTATGGGTGCAGAGTATCATTGTTAAAGGAAGTGTTCAGAGTGCCAGTGTAAAAGAAAGGGTGCAGAGTATCAGTGTTAAAGGAAGTGTTCAGAGTGCCAGTGTTAAAGGAAGGGTGCAGAGTGCCAGTGTTCAAAGAAGGGTGCAGAGTGCCAGTGTTCAAGGAAGGGTTCAGAGTGCCAGTGTAAAAGAAAGGGTGCAGAATTTCAGTGTTTTAGGAAGGGTTCAGAGTGCCAGTGTTAAAGGAAGGGTGCAGAGTGCCAGTGTTCAAAGAAGGGTGCAGAGTGCCAGTGTTAAAGGAAGGGTTCAGAGTGCCAGTGTAAAAGAAAGGATGCAGAGTTTCAGTGTTAAAGGAAGGGTTCAGAGTGCCAGTGTAAGAGAAAGGGTGCAGATTATCTATGTTAAAGGAAAGGTTCAGCGTGCCAGTGTAAAAGAAAGGGTGCAGAGTTCCAGTGTTAAAGGAAGGGTTCAGAGTGCCACTGTAAAAGAAAGGATTCAGAGAATCAGTGTCAAAGGAAGGGTTCAGAGTGCCAGTGTAAATGAAAGGGTCCAGAGTGCCAGTGTGGGCGTGAGGGTACAGAGTGCCAGTGCAAAAGAAAGGGTGCAGTGTTTCAGTGTTAAAGGAAGGGTTCAGAGTGCCAGTGTAAGAGAAAGGGTGCAGATTATCTATGTTAAAGGAAAGGTTCAGCGTGCCAGTGTAAAAGAAAGGGTGCAGAGTTCCAGTGTTAAAGGAAGGGTTCAGAGTGCCAGTGTAAAAGAAAGGATTCAGAGTATCAGTGTCAAAGGAAGGGTTCAGAGTGCCAGTGTAAATGAAAGGGTCCAGAGTGCCAGTGTGGGCGTGAGGGTACAGAGTGCCAGTGCAAAAGATAGGGTGCAGAGTTTCAGTGTTAAAGGAAGGGTTCAGAGTGCCAGTGTAAAAGAAAGGGTGCAGATTATATGTGTTAAAGGAAGTATTCAGAGTGCCAGTGTTAAAGGAAGGGTTCAGAGTGCCAGTGTAAAAGAAAGGGTGAAGAGTATCAGTGTTAAAGGAAGGGTTCAGATTGTCAGTATTAAAGGAGGGTCCAGAGTGCCAGTGTTAAAGGAGGGTCCAGAGTGCCAGTGTAAATGAAAGGGTGCAGAGTATCAGTGTAAATGAAAGTTTGTGGAAAAGCAGTGTTAAAAGAAGGGTTGAGAGTGTCAGTGTTAAAGATAGGGTTCAGAGTATCAGTGTTAAAGAAAGGGTTCAGAGTGCCAGTGTTAAAGGAAGGGTTCAGAGCTTCAGTGTTAAAGGAAGGGTTCAGAGCTTCAGTATTAAAGGAGGGTCCAGAGTGCCAGTGTTAAAGGAGGGTCCAGAGTCCCAGTGTAAATGAAAGGGTGCAGATTATCTGTGTTAAAGTAAGGGTTCAGAGTGCCAGTGTGAAAGAAAGGATGCAGAGTTTCAGTGTAAAAGGAAGGGTTCAGAGTGCCAGTGTAAAAGAAAGGGTCCAGAGTGTCCGTGTTAAAGTCAGGGTTCAGAATGCCAGTGTAAAAGTATGGGTGCAGAGTATCAGTGTTAAAGGAAGGGTTCAGAGTGCCAGTGTAAAAGAAAGGGTGCAGAGTATCAGTGTTAAAGGAAGGGTTCAGAGTGTCAGTGTAAATGAAAGTGTGTGGAAAAGCAGTGTTAAAAGAAGGGTTCAGAGTGTCAGTGTTAAAGATAGGGTTCAGAGTATCAATGTTAAAGAAAGGGTTCAGAGTGCCAGTGTTAAAGGAAGGGTTCAGAGCTTCAGTGTTAAAGGAAGGGTTCAGAGCTTCAGTGTTAAAGGAAGGGTTCAGAGTGCCAGTGTAAAAGAAAGGGTGAAGAGTATCAGTGTTAAAGGAAGGGTGCAGAGTGCCAGTGTAATAGAAAGGGTGAAGAGTATCAGTGTTAAAGGAAGGGTGCAGAGTGCCCGTGTAAAAGAAAGGGTGAAGAGTATCAGTGTTAAAGGAAGGGTTCAGAGTGCCAGTGTTAAAGGAAGGGTTCAGAGTGCCAGTGTAAAAGAAGGGGGTGCAGAGTATTAGTGTTAAAGGAAGGGTTCAGAGTGCCAGTGTTAAAGGAAGGGTTCAGAGTGCCAGTGTTAAAGGAAGGGTTCAGAGTGCCAGTGTAAAAGAAGGGGGTGCAGAGTATCAGTGTTAAAGGAAGGGTTCAGGGTTCCAGTATTAAAGGAAGGGTTCAGAGCTTCAGTGTTAAAGGAAGGGTTCAGAGTGCCAGTGTAAAAGAAAGGGTGAAGAGTATCAGTGTTAAAGGAAGGGTGCAGAGTGCCAGTGTAAAAGAAAGGGTGAAGAGTATCAGTGTTAAAGGAAGGGTTCAGAGTGTCAGTATTAAAGGAGGGTCCAGAGTTTGAATGCTAAAGGAAGGGTTCAGAGTGCCAGTGTAAAAGAAAAGGTGAAGACTGTCAGTGTTGAAGAAAGGGTTCAGAGTATCAGTATTAAAGGAAGGGTTCCAACTGTCAGTGTTATAGGAGGGTCCAGAGTGTCAGTGTTAAATTCAGGGTTCAGAATGCCAGTGTAAAAGTATGGGTGCAGAGTATCAGTGTTAAAGGAAGTGTTCAGAGTGCCAGTGTAAAAGAAAGGGTGCAGAGTATCAGTGTTAAAGGAAGTGTTCAGAGTGCCAGTGTTAAAGGAAGGGTGCAGAGTGCCAGTGTTCAAAGAAGGGTGCAGAGTGCCAGTGTTCAAGGAAGGGTTCAGAGTGCCAGTGTAAAAGAAAGGGTGCAGAGTTTCAGTGTTTTAGGAAGGGTTCAGAGTGCCAGTGTTAAAGGAAGGGTGCAGAGTGCCAGTGTTCAAAGAAGGGTGCAGAGTGCCAGTGTTAAAGGAAGGGTTCAGAGTGCCAGTGTAAAAGAAAGGATGCAGAGTTTCAGTGTTAAAGGAAGGGTTCAGAGTGCCAGTGTAAGAGAAAGGGTGCAGATTATCTATGTTAAAGGAAAGGTTCAGCGTGCCAGTGTAAAAGAAAGGGTGCAGAGTTCCAGTGTTAAAGGAAGGGTTCAGAGTGCCAGTGTAAAAGAAAGGATTCAGAGAATCAGTGTCAAAGGAAGGGTTCAGAGTGCCAGTGTAAATGAAAGGGTCCAGAGTGCCAGTGTGGGCGTGAGGGTACAGAGTGCCAGTGCAAAAGAAAGGGTGCAGTGTTTCAGTGTTAAAGGAAGGGTTCAGAGTGCCAGTGTAAGAGAAAGGGTGCAGATTATCTATGTTAAAGGAAAGGTTCAGCGTGCCAGTGTAAAAGAAAGGGTGCAGAGTTCCAGTGTTGAAGGAAGGGTTCAGAGTGCCAGTGTAAAAGAAAGGATTCAGAGTATCAGTGTCAAAGGAAGGGTTCAGAGTGCCAGTGTAAATGAAAGGGTCCAGAGTGCCAGTGTGGGCGTGAGGGTACAGAGTGCCAGTGCAAAAGATAGGGTGCAGAGTTTCAGTGTTAAAGGAAGGGTTCAGAGTGCCAGTGTAAAAGAAAGGGTGCAGATTATATGTGTTAAAGGAAGTATTCAGAGTGCCAGTGTTAAAGGAAGGGTTCAGAGTGCCAGTGTAAAAGAAAGGGTGAAGAGTATCAGTGTTAAAGGAAGGGTTCAGATTGTCAGTATTAAAGGAGGGTCCAGAGTGCCAGTGTTAAAGGAGGGTCCAGAGTGCCAGTGTAAATGAAAGGGTGCAGAGTATCAGTGTAAATGAAAGTGTGTGGAAAAGCAGTGTTAAAAGAAGGGTTGAGAGTGTCAGTGTTAAAGATAGGGTTCAGAGTATCAGTGTTAAAGAAAGGGTTCAGAGTGCCAGTGTTAAAGGAAGGGTTCAGAGCTTCAGTGTTAAAGGAAGGGTTCAGAGCTTCAGTGTTAAAGGAAGGGTTCAGAGTGCCAGTGTAAAAGAAAGGGTGAAGAGTATCAGTGTTGAAGGAAGGGTGCAGAGTGCCCGTGTAAAAGAAGGGGGTGCAGAGTATTAGTGTTAAAGGAAGGGTTCAGGGTTCCAGTATTAAAGGAAGGGTTCAGAGCTTCAGTGTTAAAGGAAGGGTTCAGAGTGCCAGTGTAAAAGAAAGGGTGCAGAGTTCCAGTGTCAAAGGAAGGGTTCAGAGTTCCAGTGTTAAAGGAAGGGTTCAGAGTGCCAGTGTAAAAGCAAGGGTGCAGAGTTTCAGTGTTAAAGGAAGGGTTCAGAGTGCCAGTGTAAAAGAAAGGGTGCAGAGTTCCAGTGTCAAAGGAAGGGTTCAGAGTTCCAGTGTTAAAGGAAGGGTTCAGAGTGCCATTGTAAAAGAAAGGGTGCAGAGTGCCAGTGTGAGAGGAAAGGTTCAGAGTGCCAGTGTAAAAGTAAGGCTGCAGAGTACCAGTGTTATAGGAAGGGTTCAGAGTGCCAGTGCAATAGAAAGGGTACACAGTCCGAGTGTGAGCGGAAGGGTTCAGAGTGCCAGTGTAAAAGCAAGGGTGCAGAGTTTCAGTGTTAAAGGAAGGGTTCAGAGTGCCAGTGTAAAAGAAAGGGTGCAGAGTTCCAGTGTCAAAGGAAGGGTTCAGAGTTCCAGTGTTGAAGGAAGGTTTCAGAGTGCCAGTGTTAAAGAAAGTGTGCAGAGTTTCAGTGTCAAAGGAAGGGTTCAGAGTTCCAGTGTTAAAGGAAGCGTTCAGAGTGCCAGTGTAAAAGAAAGGGTGCAGAGTTCCAGTATCAAAGGAAGGGTGCAGAGTTCCAGTGTTAAAGGAAGGGTTCAGAGTGCCAGTGTAAAAGAAAGGGTGCAGAGCTCCAGTGTTAAAGGAAGGGTTCAGAGTGCCAGTCTTAAGCAAAGTTTTCAAAGTGCCAGTGTGAGACGAAGGGTTCAGAGTGCCAGTGTAATAGAAAGGGTACACAGTGCCAGTGTGAGCGGCAGGTTCAGAGTGCCAGTGTAAAAGAAAGGGTGCAGAGTTTCAGTGTGAAAGGAAGGATTCAGAGTGCCAGTGTAAAAGAAAGGGTGCAGATTATCTGTGTTTAAGGAAAGGTTCAGAGTGCCAGTGTTAAAGAAAGAGTGCAGATTATCTGTGTTAAAGGAAGGGTTCAGAGTTCCAGTGTAAAAGAAAGGGTGCAGAGTGCCAGTGTGAGAGGAAAAGTTCAGAGTGCCAGTGTAAAAGAAAGGGTTCAGAGTTCCAGTGTTCAAGGAAGGGTTCAGAGTGCCAGTGTAAAAGAAAGGATTCAGATTATCAGTGTTTAAGGAAGGGTTCAGAGTGCCAGTGTAAAAGCAAGGGTGCAGCGTCACAGTGTGAGCGGAAGGGTTCAGACTGCCAGTGTAAAAGAAAGGGTGCAGATTATATGTGTTAAAGGATGTATTCAGAGTGCCAGTGTTAAAGGAAGGGTTCAGAGTGCCAGTGTAAAAGAAAGGGTGCAGATTATATGTGTTAAAGGAAGTATTCAGAGTGCCAGTGTTAAAGGAAGGGTTCAGAGTGCCAGTGTAAAAGAAAGGGTGAAGAGTATCAGTGTTAAAGGAAGGGTTCATAGTGTCAGTATTAAAGGAGGGTCCAGAGTTTGAATGCTAAAGGAAGGGTTCAGAGTGCCAGTGTAAAAGAAAAGGTGAAGACTGTCAGTGTTGAAGAAAGGGTTTAGAGTATCAGTATTAAAGGAAGGGTTCCAACTGTCAGTGTTATACGAGGGTCCAGAGTGTCAGTGTTAAATTCAGGGTTCAGAATGCCAGTGTAAAAGTATGGGTGCAGAGTATCATTGTTAAAGGAAGTGTTCAGAGTGCCAGTGTAAAAGAAAGGGTGCAGAGTATCAGTGTTAAAGGAAGTGTTCAGAGTGCCAGTGTTAAAGGAAGGGTGCAGAGTGCCAGTGTTCAAAGAAGGGTGCAGAGTGCCAGTGTTCAAGGAAGGGTTCAGAGTGCCAGTGTAAAAGAAAGGGTGCAGAATTTCAGTGTTTTAGGAAGGGTTCAGAGTGCCAGTGTTAAAGGAAGGGTGCAGAGTGCCAGTGTTCAAAGAAGGGTGCAGAGTGCCAGTGTTAAAGGAAGGGTTCAGAGTGCCAGTGTAAAAGAAAGGATGCAGAGTTTCAGTGTTAAAGGAAGGGTTCAGAGTGCCAGTGTAAGAGAAAGGGTGCAGATTATCTATGTTAAAGGAAAGGTTCAGCGTGCCAGTGTAAAAGAAAGGGTGCAGAGTTCCAGTGTTAAAGGAAGGGTTCAGAGTGCCACTGTAAAAGAAAGGATTCAGAGAATCAGTGTCAAAGGAAGGGTTCAGAGTGCCAGTGTAAATGAAAGGGTCCAGAGTGCCAGTGTGGGCGTGAGGGTACAGAGTGCCAGTGCAAAAGAAAGGGTGCAGTGTTTCAGTGTTAAAGGAAGGGTTCAGAGTGCCAGTGTAAGAGAAAGGGTGCAGATTATCTATGTTAAAGGAAAGGTTCAGCGTGCCAGTGTAAAAGAAAGGGTGCAGAGTTCCAGTGTTGAAGGAAGGGTTCAGAGTGCCAGTGTAAAAGAAAGGATTCAGAGTATCAGTGTCAAAGGAAGGGTTCAGAGTGCCAGTGTAAATGAAAGGGTCCAGAGTGCCAGTGTGGGCGTGAGGGTATAGAGTGCCAGTGCAAAAGATAGGGTGCAGAGTTTCAGTGTTAAAGGAAGGGTTCAGAGTGCCAGTGTAAAAGAAAGGGTGCAGATTATATGTGTTAAAGGAAGTATTCAGAGTGCCAGTGTTAAAGGAAGGGTTCAGAGTGCCAGTGTAAAAGAAAGGGTGAAGAGTATCAGTGTTAAAGGAAGGGTTCAGATTGTCAGTATTAAAGGAGGGTCCAGAGTGCCAGTGTTAAAGGATGGTCCAGAGTGCCAGTGTAAATGAAAGTGTGTGGAAAAGCAGTGTTAAAAGAAGGGTTGAGAGTGTCAGTGTTAAAGATAGGGTTCAGAGTATCAGTGTTAAAGAAAGGGTTCAGAGTGCCAGTGTTAAAGGAAGGGTTCAGAGCTTCAGTGTTAAAGGAAGGGTTCAGAGCTTCAGTGTTAAAGGAAGGGTTCAGAGTGCCAGTGTAAAAGAAAGGGTGAAGAGTATCAGTGTTGAAGGAAGGGTGCAGAGTGCCCGTGTAAAAGAAGGGGGTGCAGAGTATTAGTGTTAAAGGAAGGGTTCAGGGTTCCAGTATTAAAGGAAGGGTTCAGAGCTTCAGTGTTAAAGGAAGGGTTCAGAGTGCCAGTGTAAAAGAAAGGGTGCAGAGTTCCAGTGTCAAAGGAAGGGTTCAGAGTTCCAGTGTTAAAGGAAGGGTTCAGAGTGCCAGTGTAAAAGCAAGGGTGCAGAGTTTCAGTGTTAAAGGAAGGGTTCAGAGTGCCAGTGTAAAAGAAAGGGTGCAGAGTTCCAGTGTCAAAGGAAGGGTTCAGAGTTCCAGTGTTAAAGGAAGGGTTCAGAGTGCCAGTGTAAAAGAAAGGGTGCAGAGTGCCAGTGTGAGAGGAAAGGTTCAGAGTGCCAGTGTAAAAGTAAGGCTGCAGAGTACCAGTGTTAAAGGAAGGGTTCAGAGTGCCAGTGCAATAGAAAGGGTACACAGTCCGAGTGTGAGCTGAAGGGTTCAGAGTGCCAGTGTAAAAGCAAGGGTGCAGAGTTTCAGTGTTAAAGGAAGGGTTCAGAGTGCCAGTGTAAAAGAAAGGGTGCAGAGTTTCAGTGTTTTAGGAAGGGTTCAGAGTGCCAGTGTTAAAGGAAGGGTGCAGAGTGCCAGTGTTCAAAGAAGGGTGCAGAGTGCCAGTGTTAAAGGAAGGGTTCAGAGTGCCAGTGTAAAAGAAAGGATGCAGAGTTTCAGTGTTAAAGGAAGGGTTCAGAGTGCCAGTGTAAGAGAAAGGGTGCAGATTATCTATGTTAAAGGAAAGGTTCAGCGTGCCAGTGTAAAAGAAAGGGTGCAGAGTTCCAGTGTTAAAGGAAGGGTTCAGAGTGCCAGTGTAAAAGAAAGGATTCAGAGAATCAGTGTCAAAGGAAGGGTTCAGAGTGCCAGTGTAAATGAAAGGGTCCAGAGTGCCAGTGTGGGCGTGAGGGTACAGAGTGCCAGTGCAAAAGAAAGGGTGCAGTGTTTCAGTGTTAAAGGAAGGGTTCAGAGTGCCAGTGTAAGAGAAAGGGTGCAGATTATCTATGTTAAAGGAAAGGTTCAGCGTGCCAGTGTAAAAGAAAGGGTGCAGAGTTCCAGTGTTAAAGGAAGGGTTCAGAGTGCCAGTGTAAAAGAAAGGATTCAGAGAATCAGTGTCAAAGGAAGGGTTCAGAGTGCCAGTGTAAATGAAAGGGTCCAGAGTGCCAGTGTGGGCGTGAGGGTACAGAGTGCCAGTGCAAAAGATAGGGTGCAGATTATATGTGTTAAAGGAAGTATTCAGAGTGCCAGTGTTAAAGGAAGGGTTCAGAGTGCCAGTGTAAAAGAAAGGGTGAAGAGTATCAGTGTTAAAGGAAGGGTTCAGATTGTCAGTATTAAAGGAGGGTCCAGAGTGCCAGTGTTAAAGGAGGGTCCAGAGTGCCAGTGTAAATGAAAGGGTGCAGAGTATCAGTGCAAATGAAAGTGTGTGGAAAAGCAGTGTTAAAAGAAGGGTTGAGAGTGTCAGTGTTAAAGATAGGGTTCAGAGTATCAGTGTTAAAGAAAGGGTTCAGAGTGCCAGTGTTAAAGGAAGGGTTCAGAGCTTCAGTGTTAAAGGAAGGGTTCAGAGCTTCAGTGTTAAAGGAAGGGTTCAGAGTGCCAGTGTAAAAGAAAGGGTGAAGAGTATCAATGTTGAAGGAAGGGTGCAGAGTGCCCGTGTAAAAGAAGGGGGTGCAGAGTATTAGTGTTAAAGGAAGGGTTCAGGGTTCCAGTATTAAAGGAAGGGTTCAGAGCTTCAGTGTTAAAGGAAGGGTTCAGAGTGCAAGTGTAAAAGAAAGGGTGCAGAGTTCCAGTGTCAAAGGAAGGGTTCAGAGTTCCAGTGTTAAAGGAAGGGTTCAGAGTGCCAGTGTAAAAGCAAGGGTGCAGAGTTTCAGTGTTAAAGGAAGGGTTCAGAGTGCCAGTGTAAAAGAAAGGGTGCAGAGTTCCAGTGTCAAAGGAAGGGTTCAGAGTTCCAGTGTTAAAGGAAGGGTTCAGAGTGCCAGTGTAAAAGAAAGGGTGCAGAGTGCCAGTGTGAGAGGAAAGGTTCAGAGTGCCAGTGTAAAAGTAAGGCTGCAGAGTACCAGTGTTAAAGGAAGGGTTCAGAGTGCCAGTGCAATAGAAAGGGTATACAGTCCCAGTGTGAGCGGAAGGGTTCAGAGTGCCAGTGTAAAAGCAAGGGTGCAGAGTTTCAGTGTTAAAGGAAGGGTTCAGAGTGCCAGTGTAAAAGAAAGGGTGCAGAGTTCCAGTGTCAAAGGAAGGGTTCAGAGTTCCAGTGTTGAAGGAAGGTTTCAGAGTGCCAGTGTTAAAGAAAGTGTGCAGAGTTTCAGTGTCAAAGGAAGGGTTCAGAGTTCCAGTGTTAAAGGAAGCGTTCAGAGTGCCAGTGTAAAAGAAAGGGTGCAGAGTTCCAGTATCAAAGGAAGGGTGCAGAGTTCCAGTGTTAAAGGAAGGGTTCAGAGTGCCAGTGTAAAAGAAAGGGTGCAGAGTTCCAGTGTTAAAGGAAGGTTTCAGAGTGCCAGTCTTAAGCAAAGTTTTCAAAGTGCCAGTGTGAGACGAAGGGTTCAGAGTGCCAGTGTAATAGAAAGGGTACACAGTGCCAATGTGAGCGGCAGGTTCAGAGTGCCAGTGTAAAAGACAGGGTGCAGAGTTTCAGTGTGAAAGGAAGGATTCAGAGTGCCAGTGTAAAAGAAAGGGTGCAGATTATCTGTGTTTAAGGAAAGGTTCAGAGTGCCAGTGTTAAAGAAAGAGTGCAGATTATCTGTGTTAAAGGAAGGGTTCAGATTTCCAGTGTAAAAGAAAGGGTGCAGAGTGCCAGTGTGAGAGGAAAAGTTCAGAGTGCCAGTGTAAAAGAAAGGGTTCAGAGTTCCAGTGTTCAAGGAAGGGTTCAGAGTGCCAGGTTTAAAGAAAGGATTCAGATTATCAGTGTTTAAGGAAGGGTTCAGAGTGCCAGTGTAAAAGCAAGGGTGCAGCGTCCCAGTGTGAGCGGAAGGGTTCAGAGTGCCAGTGTAAAAGAAAGGGTGCAGAGTTCCAGTGTCAAAGGAAGGGTTCAGATTTCCAGTGTTAAAACAAGGGTGCAGTGTTTCAGTGTTAAAGGAAGGGTTCAGAGTGCCAGTGTAAAAGAAAGGGTGCAGAGTTTCAGTGTTAAAGGAAGGGTTCAGATTTCCAGTGTTAAAACAAGGGTGCAGAGTTTCAGTGTTAAAGGAAGGGTTCAGAGTGCCAGTGTAAAAGCAATGGTGCGGAGTTTCAGTGTTAAAGGAAGGGTTCAGAGTGCCAGTGTAAAAGCAAGGGTGCAGAGTTTCAGTGTAAAAGAAAGGGTTCAGAGTATCAGTGCTTTAGGAAGGGTTCAGAGTGCCAGTGTTGAAGGAAGGGTTCAGGTTTCCAGTATTAAAGGAAAGGTTCAGAGCTCCAGTGTTATAGGAAGGGTTCAGAGTGCCAGTGTAAAAGAAAGGGTGCAGAGTATCAGTGCTTTAGGAAGGGTTCAGAGTGCCAGTGTTAAAGGAAGGGTGCAGAGTGCCTGTGTTCAAAGAAGGGTGCAGAGTGCCAGTGTTCAAGGAAGGGTTCAGAGTGCCAGTGTAAAAGAAAGGATGCAGAGTTTCAGTGTTAAAGGAAGGGTTCAGAGTGTTAGTGTAAGAGAAAGGGTGCAGATTATCTATGTTAAAGGAAAGGTTCAGCGTGCCAGTGTAAAAGAAAGGGTGCAGAGTTCCAGTGTTAAAGGAAGGGTTCAGAGTGCCAGTGTAAAAGAAAGGATTCAGAGCATCAGTGTCAAAGGAAGGGTTCAGAGTGCCAGTGTAAATGAAAGGGTCCAGAGTGCCAGTGTGGGCGTGAGGGTACAGAGTGCCAGTGCAAAAGAAAGGGTGCAGAGTTTCAGTGTTAAAGGAAGGGTTCAGAGTGCCAGTGTAAAAGAAAGGGTGCAGATTATATGTGTTAAAGGATGTATTCAGAGTGCCAGTGTTCAAGGAAGGGTTCAGAGTGCCAGTGTAAAAGAAAGGGTGAAGAGTATCAGTGTTAAAGGAAGGGTTCAGATTGTCAGTATTAAAGGAGGGTCCAGAGTGCCAGTGTTAAAGGAGGGTCCAGAGTCCCAGTGTAAATGAAAGGGTGCAGATTATCTGTGTTAAAGTAAGGGTTCAGAGTGCCAGTGTGAAAGAAAGGATGCAGAGTTTCAGTGTTAAAGGAAGGGATCAGAGTGCCAGTGTAAAAGAAAGGGTCCAGAGTGTCCGTGTTAAAGTCAGGGTTCAGAATGCCAGTGTAAAAGTATGGGTGCAGAGTATCAGTGTTAAAGGAAGTGTTCAGAGTGCCAGTGTAAAAGAAAGGGTGCAGAGTATCAGTGTTAAAGGAAGGGTTCAGAGTGTCAGTGTAAATGAAAGTGTGTGGAAAAGCAGTGTTAAAAGAAGGGTTCAGAGCTTCAGTGTTAAAGGAAGGGTTCAGACCTTCAGTGTTAAAGGAAGGGTTCAGAGTGCCAGTGTAAAAGAAAGGGTGAAGAGTATCAGTGTTAAAGGAAGGGTGCAGAGTGCCAGTGTAATAGAAAGGGTGAAGAGTATCAGTGTTAAAGGAAGGGTGCAGAGTGCCCGTGTAAAAGAAAGGGTGAAGAGTATCAGTGTTAAAGGAAGGGTTCAGAGTGCCAGTGTTAAAGGAAGGGTTCAGAGTGCCAGTGTAAAAGAAGGGGGTGCAGAGTATCAGTGTTAAAGGAAGGGTTCAGAGTGCCAGTATTAAAGGAAGGGTTCAGAGCTTCAGTGTTAAAGGAAGGGTTCAGAGTGCCAGTGTAAAAGAAAGGGTGAAGAGTATCAGTGTTGAAGGAAGGGTGCAGAGTGCCCGTGTAAAAGAAGGGGGTGCAGAGTATTAGTGTTAAAGGAAGGGTTCAGGGTTCCAGTATTAAAGGAAGGGTTCAGAGCTTCAGTGTTAAAGGAAGGGTTCAGAGTGCAAGTGTAAAAGAAAGGGTGCAGATTATCTGTGTTAAAGGAAGGGTTCAGAGTTCCAGTGTAAAAGAAAGGGTGCAGAGTGCCAGTGTGAGAGGAAAAGTTCAGAGTGCCAGTGTAAAAGAAAGGGTTCAGAGTTCCAGTGTTCAAGGAAGGGTTCAGAGTGCCAGTTTTAAAGAAAGGATTCAGATTATCAGTGTTTGAGGAAGGGTTCAGAGTGCCAGTGTAAAAGCAAGGGTGCAGCGTCCCAGTGTGAGCGGAAGGGTTCAGAGTGCCAGTGTAAAAGAAAGGGTGCAGAGTTCCAGTGTCAAAGGAAGGGTTCAGATTTCCAGTGTTAAAACAAGGGTGCAGTGTTTCAGTGTTAAAGGAAGGGTTCAGAGTGCCAGTGTAAAAGAAAGGGTGCAGAGTTTCAGTGTTAAAGGAAGGGTTCAGATTTCCAGTGTTAAAACAAGGGTGCAGAGTTTCAGTGTTAAAGGAAGGGTTCAGAGTGCCAGTGTAAAAGCAATGGTGCGGAGTTTCAGTGTTAAAGGAAGGGTTCAGAGTGCCAGTGTAAAAGCAAGGGTGCAGAGTTTCAGTGTAAAAGAAAGGGTTCAGAGTATCAGTGCTTTAGGAAGGGTTCAGAGTGCCAGTGTTGAAGGAAGGGTTCAGGTTTCCAGTATTAAAGGAAAGGTTCAGAGCTCCAGTGTTATAGGAAGGGTTCAGAGTGCCAGTGTAAAAGAAAGGGTGCAGAGTATCAGTGCTTTAGGAAGGGTTCAGAGTGCCAGTGTTAAAGGAAGGGTGCAGAGTGCCTGTGTTCAAAGAAGGGTGCAGAGTGCCAGTGTTAAAGGAAGGGTTCAGAGTGCCAGTGTAAAAGAAAGGATGCAGAGTTTCAGTGTTAAAGGAAGGGTTCAGAGTGTTAGTGTAAGAGAAAGGGTGCAGATTATCTATGTTAAAGGAAAGGTTCAGCGTGCCAGTGTAAAAGAAAGGGTGCAGAGTTCCAGTGTTAAAGGAAGGGTTCAGAGTGCCAGTGTAAAAGAAAGGATTCAGAGCATCAGTGTCAAAGGAAGGGTTCAGAGTGCCAGTGTAAATGAAAGGGTCCAGAGTGCCAGTGTGGGCGTGAGGGTACAGAGTGCCAGTGCAAAAGAAAGGGTGCAGAGTTTCAGTGTTAAAGGAAGGGTTCAGAGTGCCAGTGTAAAAGAAAGGGTGCAGATTATATGTGTTAAAGGATGTATTCAGAGTGCCAGTGTTAAAGGAAGGGTTCAGAGTGCCAGTGTAAAAGAAAGGGTGAAGAGTATCAGTGTTAAAGGAAGGGTTCAGATTGTCAGTATTAAAGGAGGGTCCAGAGTGCCAGTGTTAAAGGAGGGTCCAGAGTCCCAGTGTAAATGAAAGGGTGCAGATTATCTGTGTTAAAGTAAGGGTTCAGAGTGCCAGTGTGAAAGAAAGGATGCAGAGTTTCAGTGTTAAAGGAAGGGTTCAGAGTGCCAGTGTAAAAGAAAGGGTCCAGAGTGTCCGTGTTAAAGTCAGGGTTCAGAATGCCAGTGTAAAAGTATGGGTGCAGAGTATCAGTGTTAAAGGAAGGGTTCAGAGTGCCAGTGTAAAAGAAAGGGTGCAGAGTATCAGTGTTAAAGGAAGGATTCAGAGTGTCAGTGTAAATGAAAGTGTGTGGAAAAGCAGTGTTAAAAGAAGGGTTCAGAGCTTCAGTGTTAAAGGAAGGGTTCAGAGCTTCAGTGTTAAAGGAAGGGTTCAGAGTGCCAGTGTAAAAGAAAGGGTGAAGAGTATCAGTGTTAAAGGAAGGGTGCAGAGTGCCAGTGTAATAGAAAGGGTGAAGAGTATCAGTGTTAAAGGAAGGGTGCAGAGTGCCCGTGTAAAAGAAAGGGTGAAGAGTATCAGTGTTAAAGGAAGGGTTCAGAGTGCCAGTGTTAAAGGAAGGGTTCAGAGTGCCAGTGTAAAAGAAGGGGGTGCAGAGTATCAGTGTTAAAGGAAGGGTTCAGAGTGCCAGTATTAAAGGAAGGGTTCAGAGCTTCAGTGTTAAAGGAAGGGTTCAGAGTGCCAGTGTAAAAGAAAGGGTGAAGAGTATCAGTGTTAAAGGAAGGGTGCAGAGTGCCAGTGTAAAAGAAAGGGTGAAGAGTATCAGTGTTAAAGGAAGGGTTCAGAGTGTCAGTATTAAAGGAGGGTCCAGAGTTTGAATGCTAAAGGAAGGGTTCAGAGTGCCAGTGTAAAAGAAAAGGTGAAGACTGTCAGTGTTGAAGAAAGGGTTCAGAGTATCAGTATTAAAGGAAGGGTTCCAACTGTCAGTGTTATAGGAGGGTCCAGAGTGTCAGTGTTAAATTCAGGGTTCAGAATGCCAGTGTAAAAGTATGGGTGCAGAGTATCAGTGTTAAAGGAAGTGTTCAGAGTGCCAGTGTAAAAGAAAGGGTGCAGAGTATCAGTGTTAAAGGAAGTGTTCAGAGTGCCAGTGTTAAAGGAAGGGTGCAGAGTGCCAGTGTTCAAAGAAGGGTGCAGAGTGCCAGTGTTCAAGGAAGGGTTCAGAGTGCCAGTGTAAAAGAAAGGGTGCAGAGTATCAGTGTTTTAGGAAGGGTTCAGAGTGCCAGTGTTGAAGGAAGGGTGCAGAGTGCCAGTGTTCAAAGAAGGGTGCAGAGTGCCAGTGTTAAAGGAAGGGTTCAGAGTCCCAGTGTAAATGAAAGGGTGCTGATTATCTGTGTTAAAGTAAGGGTTCAGAGTGCCAGTGTGAAAGAAAGGATGCAGAGTTTCAGTGTTAAAGGAAGGGTTCAGAGTGCCAGTGTAAAAGAAAGGGTCCAGAGTGTCCGTGTTAAAGTCAGGGTTCAGAATGCCAGTGTAAAAGTATGGGTGCAGAGTATCAGTGTTAAAGGAAGTGTTCAGAGTGCCAGTGTAAAAGAAAGGGTGCAGAGTATCAGTGTTAAAGGAAGGATTCAGAGTGTCAGTGGAAATGAAAGTGTGTGGAAAAGCAGTGTTAAAAGAAGGGTTCAGAGCTTCAGTGTTAAAGGAAGGGTTCAGAGCTTCAGTGTTAAAGGAAGGGTTCAGAGTGCCAGTGTAAAAGAAAGGGTGAAGAGTATCAGTGTTAAAGGAAGGGTGCAGAGTGCCAGTGTAAAAGAAAGGGTGAAGAGTATCAGTGTTAAAGGAAGGGTTCAGAGTGCCAGTGTTAAAGGAAGGGTTCAGAGTGCCAGTGTAAAAGAAGGGGGTGCAGAGTATCAGTGTTAAAGGAAGGGTTCAGAGTGCCAGTATTAAAGGAAGGGTTCAGAGCTTCAGTGTTAAAGGAAGGGTTCAGAGTGCCAGTGTAAAAGAAAGGGTGAAGAGTATCAGTGTTAAAGGAAGGGTGCAGAGTGCCAGTGTAAAAGAAAGGGTGAAGAGTATCAGTGTTAAAGGAAGGGTTCAGAGTGTCAGTATTAAAGGAGGGTCCAGAGTTTGAATGCTAAAGGAAGGGTTCAGAGTGCCAGTGTAAAAGAAAAGGTGAAGACTGTCAGTGTTGAAGAAAGGGTTCAGAGTATCAGTATTAAAGGAAGGGTTCCAACTGTCAGTGTTATAGGAGGGTCCAGAGTGTCAGTGTTAAATTCAGGGTTCAGAATGCCAGTGTAAAAGTATGGGTGCAGAGTATCAGTGTTAAAGGAAGTGTTCAGAGTGCCAGTGTAAAAGAAAGGGTGCAGAGTATCAGTGTTAAAGGAAGTGTTCAGAGTGCCAGTGTTAAAGATAGGGTTCAGAGTATCAGTGTTAAAGAAAGGGTTCAGAGTGCCAGTGTTAAAGGAAGGGTTCAGAGTGCCAGTGTTAAAGGAAGGGTTCAGAGCTTCAGTGTTGAAGGAAGGGTTCAGAGTGCCAGTGTAAAAGAAAGGGTGAAGAGTATCAGTGTTAAAGGAAGGGTGCAGAGTTTCAGTGTTAAAAGAAGGGTTCAGAGTGTCAGTGTTAAAGATAGGGTTCAGAGTATCAGTGTTAAAGAAAGGGTTCAGAGTGCCAGTGTTAAAGGAAGGGTTCAGAGTGCCAGTGTTAAAGGAAGGGTTCAGAGCTTCAGTGTTGAAGGAAGGGTTCAGAGTGCCAGTGTAAAAGAAAGGGTGAAGAGTATCAGTGTTAAAGGAAGGGTGCAGAGTGCCAGTGTAATAGAAAGGGTGAAGAGTATCAGTGTTAAAGGAAGGGTGCAGAGTGCCCGTGTAAAAGAAAGGGTGAAGAGTATCAGTGTTAAAGGAAGGGTTCAGAGTGCCAGTGTTAAAGGAAGGGTTCAGAGTGCCAGTGTAAAAGAAGGGAGTGCAGAGCATTAGTGTTAAAGGACGGGTTCAGGGTTCCAGTATTAAAGGAAGGGTTCAGAGCTTCAGTGTTAAAGGAAGGGTTCAGAGTGCCAGTGTAAAAGAAAGGGTGAAGAGTATCAGTGTTAAAGGAAGGGTGCAGAGTGCCAGTGTAAAAGAAAGGGTGAAGAGTATCAGTGTTAAAGGAAGGGTTCAGAGTGTCAGTATTAAAGGAGGGTCCAGAGTTTGAATGCTAAAGGAAGGGTTCAGAGTGCCAGTGTAAAAGAAAAGGTGAAGACTGTCAGTGTTGAAGAAAGGGTTCAGAGTATCAGTATTAAAGGAAGGGTTCCAACTGTCAGTGTTATAGGAGGGTCCAGAGTGTCAGTGTTAAATTCAGGGTTCAGAATGCCAGTGTAAAAGTATGGGTGCAGAGTATCAGTGTTAAAGGAAGTGTTCAGAGTGCCAGTGTAAAAGAAAGGGTGCAGAGTATCAGTGTTAAAGGAAGTGTTCAGAGTGCCAGTGTTAAAGGAAGGGTGCAGAGTGCCAGTGTTCAAAGAAGGGTGCAGAGTGCCAGTGTTCAAGGAAGGGTTCAGAGTGCCAGTGTAAAAGAAAGGGTGCAGAGTATCAGTGTTTTAGGAAGGGTTCAGAGTGCCAGTGTTGAAGGAAGGGTGCAGAGTGCCAGTGTTCAAAGAAGGGTGCAGAGTGCCAGTGTTAAAGGAAGGGTTCAGAGTGCCAGTGTAAAAGAAAGGATGCAGAGTTTCAGTGTTAAAGGAAGGGTTCAGAGTGCCAGTGTAAGAGAAAGGGTGCAGATTATCTATGTTAAAGGAAAGGTTCAGCGTGCCAGTGTAAAAGAAAGGGTGCAGAGTTCCAGTGTGAAAGGAAGGGTTCAGAGTGCCAGTGTAAAAGAAAGGATTCAGAGTATCAGTGTCAAAGGAAGGGTTCAGAGTGCCAGTGTAAATGAAAGGGTCCAGAGTGCCATTGTGGGCGTGAGGGTACAGAGTGCCAGTGCAAAAGAAAGGGTGCAGAGTTTCAGTGTTAAAGGAAGGGTTCAGAGTGCCAGTGTAAGAGAAAGGGTGCAGATTATCTATGTTAAAGGAAAGGTTTAGCGTGCCAGTGTAAAAGAAAGGGTGCAGAGTTCCAGTGTTAAAGGAAGGGTTCAGAGTGCCAGTGTAAAAGAAAGGATTCAGAGTATCAGTGTCAAAGGAAGGGTTCAGAGTGCCAGTGTAAATGAAAGGGTCCAGAGTGCCAGTGTGGGCGTGAGGGTACAGAGTGCCAGTGCAAAAGATAGGGTGCAGAGTTTCAGTGTTAAAGGAAGGGTTCAGAGTGCCAGTGTAAAAGAAAGGGTGCAGATTATATGTGTTAAAGGAAGTATTCAGAGTGCCAGTGTTGAAGGAAGGGTTCAGAGTGCCAGTGTAAAAGAAAGGGTGAAGAGTATCAGTGTTTTAGGAAGGGTTCAGAGTGCCAGTGTTGAAGGAAGGGTGCAGAGTGCCAGTGTTCAAAGAAGGGTGCAGAGTGCCAGTGTTAAAGGAAGGGTTCAGAGTGCCAGTGTAAAAGAAAGGATGCAGAGTTTCAGTGTTAAAGGAAGGGTTCAGAGTGCCAGTGTTAAAGGAAGGGTTCAGAGCTTCAGTGTTAAAGGATGGGTTCAGAGCTTCAGTGTTAAAGGAAGGGTGAAGAGTATCAGTGTTGAAGGAAGGGTGCAGAGTGCCCGTGTAAAAGAAGGGGGTGCAGAGTATTAGTGTTAAAGGAAGGGTTCAGGGTTCCAGTATTAAAGGAAGGGTTCAGAGCTTCAGTGTTAAAGGAAGGGTTCAGAGTGCCAGTGTAAAAGAAAGGGTGAAGAGTATCAGTGTTAAAGGAAGGGTGCAGAGTGCCAGTGTAAAAGAAAGGGTGAAGAGTATCAGTGTTATGGAAAGATGTAGGAGCAACGGGGTGGTGGTGATAGGAGATTTTAATTTTCCCAACATTGACTGGGATTCGCTTAGTGTTAGAGATCCAGATGGAGCAGAATTTGTTAGGAGCATCCAGGAAGGTTTTCTAGAGCAGTATGTAAATAGTCCAACTCGGGAAGGGGCCATACTGGACCTGGTGTTGGGGAATGAGCCCGGCCAGGTTGTTGAAGTTTCAGTAGGGGACTACTTTGGGAATAGTGATCACAATTCCGTAAGCTTTAAAATACTCATGGACAAAGACGAGAGTGGTCCTAAAGGAAGAGTGCTAAATTGGGGGAAGGCCAACTATACCAAAATTCGGCAGGAGCTGGGAAATGTAGATTGGGAGCAGCTGTTTGAAGGTAAATCCACATTTGATATGTGGGAGGCTTTTAAAGAGAGGTTGATTAGCGTTCAGGAGAGACATGTTCCTGTGAAAATGAGGGATAGAAATGGCAAGATTCGGGAACCATGGATGACAGGTGAAATTGTGAGACTAGCTAAGAGGAAAAAGGAAGCATACATAAGGTCTAGGCGGCTGATGAAAGACGAAGCTTTGAAAGAATATCGGGAATGTAGGACCAATCTGAAACGAGGAATTAAGAGGGCTAAAAGGGGTCATGAAATATCTTTAGCAAACAAGGTTAAGGAAAATCCCAAAGCCTTTTATTCATATATAAGGAGAAAGAGGGTAACTAGAGAAAGGATTGGCCCACTAAAGGACAAAGGAGGAATGTTATGCTTGGACTCAGAGAAAATGGGTGAGATTCTAAACGAGTACTTTGCATCGGTATTCACCGAGGAGAGGGACATGACGGATGTTGAGGTGAGGGATAGATGTTTGATTACTCTCGGTCAAGTCGGCATAAGGAGGGAGGAAGTGTTGGGTATTCTAAAAGGCAGTAAGGTGGACAAGTCCCCGGGTCCGGATGGGATCTATCCCAGGTTACTGAGGGAAGCGAGAGAGGAAATAGCTGGGGCCTTAACAGATATCTTTGCAGCATCCTTAAACACGGGTGAGGTCCCGGAGGACTGGAGAATTGCTAATGTTGTCCCCTTGTTTAAGAAGGGTAGCAGGGATAATCCAGGTAATTATAGACCGGTGAGCCTGACGTCAGTGGTAGGGAAGCTGCTGGAGAAGATACTGAGGGATAGGATCTATTCCCATTTGGAAGAAAATGGGCTCATCAGTGATAGGCAACATGGTTTTGTGCAGGGAAGGTCATGTCTTACCAACTTAATAGAATTCTTTGAGGAAGTGACAAAGTTGATTGATGAGGGAAGGGCTGTCGATGTCATATACATGGACTTCAGTAAGGCGTTTGATAAGGTTCCCCATGGTAGGCTGATGGAGAAAGTGAAAGCGCTTGGGGTCCAAGGTGTACTAGCTAGATGGATAAAGAACTGGCTGGGCAACAGGAGACAGAGAGTAGCAGTAGAAGGGAGTTTCTCAAAATGGAGACGTGTGACCAGTGGTGTTCCACAGGGATCCGTGCTGGGACCACTGTTGTTTGTGATATACATTAATGATTTGGAGGAAAGTATAAGTGGACTGATTAGCAAGTTTGCAGATGACACTAAGATTGGTGGAGTAGCAGATAGTGAAGGGGACTGTCAGAGAATACAGCAGAATATAGATAGATTAGAGAGTTGGGCAGAGAAATGGCAGATGGAGTTCAATCAGGGCAAATGCAAGGTGATGCATTTTGGAAGATCCAATTCAAGAGTAAACTATACAGTAAATGGAAAAGTCCTGGGGAAAATTGATGTCCAGAGAGATTTGGGTGTTCAGGTCCACTGTTCCCTGAAGGTGGCAACGCAGGTAAATAGAGTGGTCAAGAAGGCATACGGCATGCTTTCCTTCATCGGACGGGGCATTGAGTACAAGAGTTGGCAGGTCATGTTACAGTTGTATAGGACTTTGGTTCGGCCACATTTGGAATACTGCGTACAGTTCTGGTCGCCACATTATCAAAAGGATGTGGATGCTTTGGAGAGGGTGCAGAGGAGGTTCACCAGGATGTTGCCTGGTATGGAGGGCGCTAGCTATGAAGAGAGGTTGAGTAGATTAGGATTATTTTCATTAGAAAGACGGAGGTTGAGGGGGGACCTGATTGAGGTGTACAAAATCATGAGAGGTATAGACAGGGTGGATAGCAAGAGGCTTTTTCCCAGAGTGGGGGTTTCAATTACTAGAGGACACGAGTTCAAAGTGAAAGGGGAATTGTTTAGGGGGGATATGCGTGGAAAGTTCTTTACGCAGAGGGTGGTGGGCACCTGGAACGCATTGCCAGCGGATGTGGTAGATGCGGGCACGATGGAGTCTTTTAAGATGTATCTAGACAGATACATGAATGGGCAGGAAGAAAAGAGATACAGAACCTTAGAAAATAGGCGACATGTTTAGAGAGAGGATCTGGATCGGCGCAGGCTTGGAGGGCCGAAGGGCCTGTTCCTGTGCTGTAATTATCTTTGTTCTTTGTTCTTTGTTCTTTTGTTAAAGGAAGGGTTCAGAGTGTCAGTATTAAAGGAGGGTCCAGAGTTTGAATGCTAAAGGAAGGGTTCAGAGTGCCAGTGTAAAAGAAAAGGTGAAGACTGTCAGTGTTGAAGAAAGGGTTCAGAGTATCAGTATTAAAGGAAGGGTTCCAACTGTCAGTGTTATAGGAGGGTCCAGAGTGTCAGTGTTAAATTCAGGGTTCAGAATGCCAGTGTAAAAGTATGGGTGCAGAGTATCAGTGTTAAAGGAAGTGTTCAGAGTGCCAGTGTAAAAGAAAGGGTGCAGAGTATCAGTGTTAAAGGAAGTGTTCAGAGTGTCAGTGTTATAGGAGGGTCCAGAATGTCAGTGCTAAATTCAGGGTTCAGAATGCCAGTGTAAAAGAAAGGTTGCAGAGTTCCAGTGTTAAAGGAAGGGTTCAGAGTGCCAGTGTAAAGGAAGGGATTCAGAGTATCAGTGTTAAAGGAAGGGTTCAGAGTTCCAGTGTTCAAGGAAGGGTTCAGAGTGCCAGTGTCAAAGGAAGGGTTCAGAGTGCCAGTGTAAAAGAAAGGGTGAAGAGTATCAGTATTAAAGGAGGGTCCAGAGTTTGAATGCTAAAGGAAGGGTTCAGAGTGCCAGTGTAAAAGAAAAGGTGAAGACTGTCAGTGTTGAAGAAAGGGTTCAGAGTATCAGTATTAAAGGAAGGGTTCCAACTGTCAGTGTTTTAGGAGGGTCCAGAGTGTCAGTGTTAAATTCAGGGTTCAGAATGCCAGTGTAAAAGTATGGGTGCAGAGTATCAGTGTTAAAGGAAGGGTTCAGAGTGTCAGTGTTAAAGGAGGGTCCAGTGTGTCAGTGCTAAAGGAAGGGTTCAGAGTGTCAGTGTAAAAGAAAGGGTGCAGATTATATGTGTTAAAGGAAAGGTTCAGAGTGCCAGTGTAAAAGAAAGGTTGCAGAGTTCCAGTGTTAAAGGAAGGGTTCAGAGTGCCAGTGTAAAGGAAGGGATTCAGAGTATCAGTGTTAAAGGAAGGGTTCAGAGTTCCAGTGTTCAAGGAAGGGTTCAGAGTGCCAGTGTTAAAGGAAGGGTTCAGAGTGCCAGTGGAAAAGAAAGGGTGAAGAGTATCAGTGTTAAAGGAAGGGTTCAGATTGTCAGTATTAAAGGAGGGTCCAGAGTGCCAGTGTTAAAGGAGGGTCCAGAGTGCCAGTGTAAATGAAAGGGTGCAGAGTATCAGTGTTAAAGTAAGGGTTCAGAGAGCCAGTGTAATAGAAAGGGTACACAGTGCCAGTGTGAGCGGAAGCATACAGAGTGCCAGTGTAAAAGAAAGTGTGTGGAGTAGCAGTGTTAAAAGAAGGGTTCAGAGTGTCAGTGTTCAAGATAGGGTTCAGAGTATCAGTGTTAAAGAAAGGGTTCAGAGTGCCAGTGTTAAAGGAAGGTTTCAGAGTGCCAGTGTAAAAGAAGGGGTGCAGAGTATTAGTGTTAAAGGAAGGGTTCAGAGTGCCAGTGTTAAAGGAAGGGTTCAGGGTTCCAGTGTTAAAGGAAGGGTTCAGAGCTTCAGTGTGATAGGAAGGGTTCAGAGTGCCAGTGTTAAAGGAACTGTTCAGGGTTCCAGTATTAAAGGAAGGGTTCAGAGCTTCAGTGTGATAGGAAGGGTCCAGAGTGCCAGTGTTAAAGGAAGGGTTCAGATTGCCAGTGTAAAAGAAAGGGTGAAGATTATCAGTGTTAAAGGAAGGGTGCAGAGTGCCAGTGTTAAAAGAAGGGTTCAGAGTGTCAGTGTTAAAGATAGGGTTCAGAGTATCAGTGTTAAAGAAAGGGTTCAGAGTGCCAGTGTTAAAGGAAGGGTTCAGAGTGCCAGTGTTAAAGGAAGGGTTCAGAGCTTCAGTGTTGAAGGAAGGGTTCAGAGTGCCAGTGTAAAAGAAAGGGTGAAGAGTATCAGTGTTAAAGGAAGGGTGCAGAGTGCCCGTGTAAAAGAAAGGGTGAAGAGTATCAGTGTTAAAGGAAGGGTTCAGAGTGCCAGTGTTAAAGGAAGGGTTCAGAGTGCCAGTGTAAAAGAAGGGAGTGCAGAGTATTAGTGTTAAAGGAAGGGTTCAGGGTTCCAGTATTAAAGGAAGGGTTCAGAGCTTCAGTGTTAAAGGAAGGGTTCAGAGTGCCAGGGTAAAAGAAAGGGTGAAGAGTATCAGTGTTAAAGGAAGGGTGCAGAGTGCCAGTGTAAAAGAAAGGGTGAAGAGTATCAGTGTTAAAGGAAGGGTTCAGAGTGTCAGTATTAAAGGAGGGTCCAGAGTTTGAATGCTAAAGGAAGGGTTCAGAGTGCCAGTGTAAAAGAAAAGGTGAAGACTGTCAGTGTTGAAGAAAGGGTTCAGAGTATCAGTATTAAAGGAAGGGTTCCAACTGTCAGTGTTAAAGGAGGGTCCAGAGTGTCAGTGTTAAATTCAGAGTTCAGAATGCCAGTGTAAAAGTATGAGTGCAGAGTATCAGTGTTAAAGGAAGTGTTCAGAGTGCCAGTGTAAAAGAAAGGGTGCAGAGTATCAGTGTTAAAGGAAGGGTTCAGAGTGTCAGTGTTATAGGAGGGTCCAGAATGTCAGTGTTAAATTCAGGGTTCAGAATGCCAGTGTAAAAGAAAGGTTGCAGAGTTCCAGTGTTAAAGGAAGGGTTCAGAGTGCCAGTGTAAAGGAAGGGATTCAGAGTATCAGTGTTAAAGGAAGGGTTCAGAGTTCCAGTGTTCAAGGAAGGGTTCAGAGTTCCAGTGTTAAAGGAAGGGTTCAGAGTGCCAGTGTAAAAGAAAGGGTGAAGAGTATCAGTGTTAAAGGAAGCGTTCAGAGTGTCAGTATTAAAGGAGGGTCCAGAGTTTGAATGCTAAAGGAAGGGTTCAGAGTGCCAGTGTAAAAGAAAAGGTGAAGACTGTCAGTGTTGAAGAAAGGGTTCAGAGTATCAGTATTAAAGGAAGGGTTCCAACTGTCAGTGTTTTAGGAGGGTCCAGAGTGTCAGTGTTAAATTCAGGGTTCAGAATGCCAGTGTAAAAGTATGGGTGCAGAGTATCAGTGTTAAAGGAAGGGTTCAGAGTGTCAGTGTTAAAGGAGGGTCCAGTGTGTCAGTGCTAAAGGAAGGGTTCAGAGTGTCAGTGTAAAAGAAAGGGTGCAGATTATATGTGTTAAAGGAAAGGTTCAGAGTGCCAGTGTAAAAGAAAGGTTGCAGAGTTCCAGTGTTAAAGGAAGGGTTCAGAGTGCCAGTGTAAAGGAAGGGATTCAGAGTATCAGTGTTAAAGGAAGGGTTCAGAGTTCCAGTGTTCAAGGAAGGGTTCAGAGTGCCAGTGTTAAAGGAAGGGTTCAGAGTGCCAGTGGAAAAGAAAGGGTGAAGAGTATCAGTGTTAAAGGAAGGGTTCAGATTGTCAGTATTAAAGGAGGGTCCAGAGTGCCAGTGTTAAAGGAGGGTCCAGAGTGCCAGTGTAAATGAAAGGGTGCAGAGTATCAGTGTTAAAGTAAGGGTTCAGAGAGCCAGTGTAATAGAAAGGGTACACAGTGCCAGTGTGAGCGGAAGCATACAGAGTGCCAGTGTAAAAGAAAGTGTGTGGAGTAGCAGTGTTAAAAGAAGGGTTCAGAGTGTCAGTGTTCAAGATAGGGTTCAGAGTATCAGTTTTAAAGAAAGGGTTCAGAGTGCCAGTGTTAAAGGAAGGTTTCAGAGTGCCAGTGTAAAAGAAGGGGTGCAGAGTATCAGTGTTAAAGGAAGTGTTCAGAGTGCCAGTGTTAAAGGAAGGGTTCAGGGTTCCAGTGTTAAAGGAAGGGTTCAGAGCTTCAGTGTGATAGGAAGGGTTCAGAGTGCCAGTGTTAAAGGAACTGTTCAGGGTTCCAGTATTAAAGGAAGGGTTCAGAGCTTCAGTGTGATAGGAAGGGTCCAGAGTGCCAGTGTTAAAGGAAGGGTTCAGATTGCCAGTGTAAAAGAAAGGGTGAAGATTATCAGTGTTAAAGGAAGGGTGCAGAGTGCCAGTGTTAAAAGAAGGGTTCAGAGTGTCAGTGTTAAAGATAGGGTTCAGAGTATCAGTGTTAAAGAAAGGGTTCAGAGTGCCAGTGTTAAAGGAAGGGTTCAGAGTGCCATTGTTAAAGGAAGGGTTCAGAGCTTCAGTGTTGAAGGAAGGGTTCAGAGTGCCAGTGTAAAAGAAAGGGTGAAGAGTATCAGTGTTAAAGGAAGGGTGCAGAGTGCCAGTGTAATAGAAAGGGTGAAGAGTATCAGTGTTAAAGGAAGGGTGCAGAGTGCCCGTGTAAAAGAAAGGGTGAAGAGTATCAGTGTTAAAGGAAGGGTTCAGAGTGCCAGTGTTAAAGGAAGGGTTCAGAGTGCCAGTGTAAAAGAAGGGAGTGCAGAGCATTAGTGTTAAAGGACGGGTTCAGGGTTCCAGTATTAAAGGAAGGGTTCAGAGCTTCAGTGTTAAAGGAAGGGTTCAGAGTGCCAGTGTAAAAGAAAGGGTGAAGAGTATCAGTGTTAAAGGAAGGGTGCAGAGTGCCAGTGTAAAAGAAAGGGTGAAGAGTATCAGTGTTAAAGGAAGGGTTCAGAGTGTCAGTATTAAAGGAGGGTCCAGAGTTTGAATGCTAAAGGAAGGGTTCAGAGTGCCAGTGTAAAAGAAAAGGTGAAGACTGTCAGTGTTGAAGAAAGGGTTCAGAGTATCAGTATTAAAGGAAGGGTTCCAACTGTCAGTGTTAAAGGAGGGTCCAGAGTGTCAGTGTTAAATTCAGAGTTCAGAATGCCAGTGTAAAAGTATGAGTGCAGAGTATCAGTGTTAAAGGAAGTGTTCAGAGTGCCAGTGTAAAAGAAAGGGTGCAGAGTATCAGTGTTAAAGGAAGGGTTCAGAGTTCCAGTGTTCAAGGAAGGGTTCAGAGTGCCAGTGTTAAAGGAAGGGTTCAGAGTGCCAGTGGAAAAGAAAGGGTGAAGAGTATCAGTGTTAAAGGAAGGGTTCAGATTGTCAGTATTAAAGGAGGGTCCAGAGTGCCAGTGTTAAAGGAGGGTCCAGAGTGCCAGTGTAAATGAAAGGGTGCAGAGTATCAGTGTTAAAGTAAGGGTTCAGAGAGCCAGTGTAATAGAAAGGGTACACAGTGCCAGTGTGAGCGGAAGCATACAGAGTGCCAGTGTAAAAGAAAGTGTGTGGAGTAGCAGTGTTAAAAGAAGGGTTCAGAGTGTCAGTGTTCAAGATAGGGTTCAGAGTATCAGTGTTAAAGAAAGGGTTCAGAGTGCCAGTGTTAAAGGAAGGTTTCAGAGTGCCAGTGTAAAAGAAGGGGTGCAGAGTATTAGTGTTAAAGGAAGGGTTCAGAGTGCCAGTGTTAAAGGAAGGGTTCAGGGTTCCAGTGTTAAAGGAAGGGTTCAGAGCTTCAGTGTGATAGGAAGGGTTCAGAGTGCCAGTGTTAAAGGAACTGTTCAGGGTTCCAGTATTAAAGGAAGGGTTCAGAGCTTCAGTGTGATAGGAAGGGTCCAGAGTGCCAGTGTTAAAGGAAGGGTTCAGATTGCCAGTGTAAAAGAAAGGGTGAAGATTATCAGTGTTAAAGGAAGGGTGCAGAGTGCCAGTGTTAAAAGAAGGGTTCAGAGTGTCAGTGTTAAAGATAGGGTTCAGAGTATCAGTGTTAAAGAAAGGGTTCAGAGTGCCAGTGTTAAAGGAAGGGTTCAGAGTGCCAGTGTTAAAGGAAGGGTTCAGAGCTTCAGTGTTGAAGGAAGGGTTCAGAGTGCCAGTGTAAAAGAAAGGGTGAAGAGTATCAGTGTTAAAGGAAGGGTGCAGAGTGCCCGTGTAAAAGAAAGGGTGAAGAGTATCAGTGTTAAAGGAAGGGTTCAGAGTGCCAGTGTTAAAGGAAGGGTTCAGAGTGCCAGTGTAAAAGAAGGGAGTGCAGAGTATTAGTGTTAAAGGAAGGGTTCAGGGTTCCAGTATTAAAGGAAGGGTTCAGAGCTTCAGTGTTAAAGGAAGGGTTCAGAGTGCCAGGGTAAAAGAAAGGGTGAAGAGTATCAGTGTTAAAGGAAGGGTGCAGAGTGCCAGTGTAAAAGAAAGGGTGAAGAGTATCAGTGTTAAAGGAAGGGTTCAGAGTGTCAGTATTAAAGGAGGGTCCAGAGTTTGAATGCTAAAGGAAGGGTTCAGAGTGCCAGTGTAAAAGAAAAGGTGAAGACTGTCAGTGTTGAAGAAAGGGTTCAGAGTATCAGTATTAAAGGAAGGGTTCCAACTGTCAGTGTTAAAGGAGGGTCCAGAGTGTCAGTGTTAAATTCAGAGTTCAGAATGCCAGTGTAAAAGTATGAGTGCAGAGTATCAGTGTTAAAGGAAGTGTTCAGAGTGCCAGTGTAAAAGAAAGGGTGCAGAGTATCAGTGTTAAAGGAAGGGTTCAGAGTGTCAGTGTTATAGGAGGGTCCAGAATGTCAGTGTTAAATTCAGGGTTCAGAATGCCAGTGTAAAAGAAAGGTTGCAGAGTTCCAGTGTTAAAGGAAGGGTTCAGAGTGCCAGTGTAAAGGAAGGGATTCAGAGTATCAGTGTTAAAGGAAGGGTTCAGAGTTCCAGTGTTCAAGGAAGGGTTCAGAGTTCCAGTGTTAAAGGAAGGGTTCAGAGTGCCAGTGTAAAAGAAAGGGTGAAGAGTATCAGTGTTAAAGGAAGCGTTCAGAGTGTCAGTATTAAAGGAGGGTCCAGAGTTTGAATGCTAAAGGAAGGGTTCAGAGTGCCAGTGTAAAAGAAAAGGTGAAGACTGTCAGTGTTGAAGAAAGGGTTCAGAGTATCAGTATTAAAGGAAGGGTTCCAACTGTCAGTGTTTTAGGAGGGTCCAGAGTGTCAGTGTTAAATTCAGGGTTCAGAATGCCAGTGTAAAAGTATGGGTGCAGAGTATCAGTGTTAAAGGAAGGGTTCAGAGTGTCAGTGTTAAAGGAGGGTCCAGTGTGTCAGTGCTAAAGGAAGGGTTCAGAGTGTCAGTGTAAAAGAAAGGGTGCAGATTATATGTGTTAAAGGAAAGGTTCAGAGTGCCAGTGTAAAAGAAAGGTTGCAGAGTACCAGTGTTAAAGGAAGGGTTCAGAGTGCCAGTGTAAAGGAAGGGATTCAGAGTATCAGTGTTAAAGGAAGGGTTCAGAGTTCCAGTGTTCAAGGAAGGGTTCAGAGTGCCAGTGTTAAAGGAAGGGTTCAGAGTGCCAGTGGAAAAGAAAGGGTGAAGAGTATCAGTGTTAAAGGAAGGGTTCAGATTGTCAGTATTAAAGGAGGGTCCAGAGTGCCAGTGTTAAAGGAGGGTCCAGAGTGCCAGTGTAAATGAAAGGGTGCAGAGTATCAGTGTTAAAGTAAGGGTTCAGAGAGCCAGTGTAATAGAAAGGGTACACAGTGCCAGTGTGAGCGGAAGCATACAGAGTGCCAGTGTAAAAGAAAGTGTGTGGAGTAGCAGTGTTAAAAGAAGGGTTCAGAGTGTCAGTGTTCAAGATAGGGTTCAGAGTATCAGTTTTAAAGAAAGGGTTCAGAGTGCCAGTGTTAAAGGAAGGTTTCAGAGTGCCAGTGTAAAAGAAGGGGTGCAGAGTATCAGTGTTAAAGGAAGTGTTCAGAGTGCCAGTGTTAAAGGAAGGGTTCAGGGTTCCAGTGTTAAAGGAAGGGTTCAGAGCTTCAGTGTGATAGGAAGGGTTCAGAGTGCCAGTGTTAAAGGAACTGTTCAGGGTTCCAGTATTAAAGGAAGGGTTCAGAGCTTCAGTGTGATAGGAAGGGTCCAGAGTGCCAGTGTTAAAGGAAGGGTTCAGATTGCCAGTGTAAAAGAAAGGGTGAAGATTATCAGTGTTAAAGGAAGGGTGCAGAGTGCCAGTGTTAAAAGAAGGGTTCAGAGTGTCAGTGTTAAAGATAGGGTTCAGAGTATCAGTGTTAAAGAAAGGGTTCAGAGTGCCAGTGTTAAAGGAAGGGTTCAGAGTGCCATTGTTAAAGGAAGGGTTCAGAGCTTCAGTGTTGAAGGAAGGGTTCAGAGTGCCAGTGTAAAAGAAAGGGTGAAGAGTATCAGTGTTAAAGGAAGGGTGCAGAGTGCCAGTGTAATAGAAAGGGTGAAGAGTATCAGTGTTAAAGGAAGGGTGCAGAGTGCCCGTGTAAAAGAAAGGGTGAAGAGTATCAGTGTTAAAGGAAGGGTTCAGAGTGCCAGTGTTAAAGGAAGGGTTCAGAGTGCCAGTGTAAAAGAAGGGAGTGCAGAGCATTAGTGTTAAAGGACGGGTTCAGGGTTCCAGTATTAAAGGAAGGGTTCAGAGCTTCAGTGTTAAAGGAAGGGTTCAGAGTGCCAGTGTAAAAGAAAGGGTGAAGAGTATCAGTGTTAAAGGAAGGGTTCAGAGTGTCAGTATTAAAGGAGGGTCCAGAGTTTGAATGCTAAAGGAAGGGTTCAGAGTGCCAGTGTAAAAGAAAAGGTGAAGACTGTCAGTGTTGAAGAAAGGGTTCAGAGTATCAGTATTAAAGGAAGGGTTCCAACTGTCAGTGTTAAAGGAGGGTCCAGAGTGTCAGTGTTAAATTCAGAGTTCAGAATGCCAGTGTAAAAGTATGAGTGCAGAGTATCAGTGTTAAAGGAAGTGTTCAGAGTGCCAGTGTAAAAGAAAGGGTGCAGAGTATCAGTGTTAAAGGAAGGGTTCAGAGTGTCAGTGTTATAGGAGGGTCCAGAATGTCAGTGTTAAATTCAGGGTTCAGAATGCCAGTGTAAAAGAAAGGTTGCAGAGTTCCAGTGTTAAAGGAAGGGTGCAGAGTGCCAGTGTTAAAGAAAGGGTTCAGAGTGCCAGTGTTAAAGGAAGGGTTCAGGGTTCCAGTGTTAAAGGAAGGGTTCAGAGTGCCAGTGTTAAAGGAAGGGTTCAGAGTGCCAGTGTAAAAGAAAGGGTGAAGAGTATCAGTGTTAAAGGAAGGGTTCAGATTGTCAGTATTAAAGGAGGGTCCAGAGTGCCAGTGTTAAAGGAGGGTCCAGAGTGCCAGTGTAAATGAAAGGGTGCAGAGTATCAGTGTTAAAGTAAGGGTTCAGAGTGCCAGTGTAATAGAAAGGGTACACAGTGCCAGTGTGAGCGGAAGCGTACAGAGTGCCAGTGTAAAAGAAAGTGTGTGGAGTAGCAGTGTTAAAAGAAGGGTTCTGAGTGTCAGTGTTCAAAATAGGGTTCAGAGTATCAGTGTTAAAGAAAGGGTTCAGAGTGCCAGTGTTAAAGGAAGGGTTCAGAGTGCCAGTGTAAAAGAAGGGGTGCAGAGTATTAGTGTTAAAGGAAGGGTTCAGAGTGCCAGTGTTAAAGGAAGGGTTCAGGGTTCCAGTGTTAAAGGAAGGGTTCAGAGCTTCAGTGTGACAGGAAGGGTCCAGAGTGCCAGTGTAAAAGAAAGGGTGAAGATTATCAGTGTTAAAGGAAGGGTGCAGAGTGCCAGTGTTAAAGAAAGGGTTCAGAGTGCCAGTGTAAAAGAAAGGGTGAAGATTATCAGTGTTAAAGGAAGGGTGCAGAGTGCCAGTGTTAAAGAAAGGGTTCAGAGTGCCAGTGTTAAAGGAAGGGTTCAGAGTGCCAGTGTTAAAGGAAGGGTTCAGAGTGCCAGTGTTAAAGGAAGGGTTCAGGGTTCCAGTGTTAAAGGAAGGGTTCAGAGCTTCAGTGTGATAAAAAGGGTTCAGAGTGCCAGTGTTAAAGAAAGGGTTCAGAGTGCCAGTGTTAAAGGAAGGGTTCAGGGTTCCAGTGTTAAAGGAAGGGTTCAGAGCTTCAGTGTGATAAAAAGGGTTCAGAGTGCCAGTGTTAAAGAAAGGGTTCAGAGTGCCAGTGTAAAAGAAAGGGTGCAGAGTATCAGTGTTAAAGGAAGGGTTCAGAGTGTCAGTGTTATAGGAGGGTCCAGAATGTCAGTGTTAAATTCAGGGTTCAGAATGCCAGTGTAAAAGAAAGGTTGCAGAGTTCCAGTGTTAAAGGAAGGGTTCAGAGTGCCAGTGTAAAGGAAGGGATTCAGAGTATCAGTGTTAAAGGAAGGGTTCAGAGTTCCAGTGTTCAAGGAAGGGTTCAGAGTTCCAGTGTTAAAGGAAGGGTTCAGAGTGCCAGTGTAAAAGAAAGGGTGAAGAGTATCAGTGTTAAAGGAAGGGTTCAGAGTGTCAGTATTAAAGGAGGGTCCAGAGTTTGAATGCTAAAGGAAGGGTTCAGAGTGCCAGTGTAAAAGAAAAGGTGAAGACTGTCAGTGTTGAAGAAAGGGTTCAGAGTATCAGTGTTAAAGGAAGGGTTCCAACTGTCAGTGTTTTAGGAGGGTCCAGAGTGTCAGTGTTAAATTCAGGGTTCAGAATGCCAGTGTAAAAGTATGGGTGCAGAGTATCAGTGTTAAAGGAAGGGTTCAGAGTGTCAGTGTTAAAGGAGGGTCCAGTGTGTCAGTGCTAAAGGAAGGGTTCAGAGTGTCAGTGTAAAAGAAAGGGTGCAGATTATATGTGTTAAAGGAAAGGTTCAGAGTGCCAGTGTAAAAGAAAGGTTGCAGAGTTCCAGTGTTAAAGGAAGGGTTCAGAGTGCCAGTGTAAAGGAAGGGATTCAGAGTATCAGTGTTAAAGGAAGGGTTCAGAGTTCCAGTGTTCAAGGAAGGGTTCAGAGTGCCAGTGTTAAAGGAAGGGTTCAGAGTGCCAGTGGAAAAGAAAGGGTGAAGAGTATCAGTGTTAAAGGAAGGGTTCAGATTGTCAGTATTAAAGGAGGGTCCAGAGTGCCAGTGTTAAAGGAGGGTCCAGAGTGCCAGTGTAAATGAAAGGGTGCAGAGTATCAGTGTTAAAGTAAGGGTTCACAGAGCCAGTGTAATAGAAAGGGTACACAGTGCCAGTGTGAGCGGAAGCATACAGAGTGCCAGTGTAAAAGAAAGTGTGTGGAGTAGCAGTGTTAAAAGAAGGGTTCAGAGTGTCAGTGTTCAAGATAGGGTTCAGAGTATCAGTGTTAAAGAAAGGGTTCAGAGTGCCAGTGTTAAAGGAAGGTTTCAGAGTGCCAGTGTAAAAGAAGGGGTGCAGAGTATTAGTGTTAAAGGAAGGGTTCAGAGTGCCAGTGTTAAAGGAAGGGTTCAGGGTTCCAGTGTTAAAGGAAGGGTTCAGAGCTTCAGTGTGATAGGAAGGGTCCAGAGTGCCAGTGTTAAAGGAAGGGTTCAGATTGCCAGTGTAAAAGAAAGGGTGAAGATTATCAGTGTAAAAGAAAGGGTGAAGAGTATCAGTGTTAAAGGAAGGGTGCAGAGTGCCAGTGTTAAAGGAAGGGTTCAGATTGCCAGTGTAAAAGAAAGGGTGAAGATTATCAGTGTTAAAGGAAGGGTGCAGAGTGCCAGTGTTAAAGGAAGGGTTCAGGGTTCCAGTGTTAAAGGAAGGGTTCAGAGCTTCAGTGTTAAAGGAAGGGTTCAGATTGCCAGTGTAAAAGAAAGGGTGAAGATTATCAGTGTTAAAGGAAGGGTGCAGAGTGCCCGTGTAAAAGAAAGGGTGAAGAGTATCAGTGTTAAAAGGAACGGTTCAGATTGTCAGTATTAAAGGAGGGTTCAGAGTGCCAGTGTAAAAGAAAGGGTGAAGAGTATCAGTGTTAAAGGAAGGGTGCAGAGTCCCAGTGTAATAGAAAGGGTGAAGAGTATCGGTGTTAAAGGAAGGGTTCAGAGTGCCAGTGTTAAAGGAAGGGTGCAGAGTGCCAGTGTAAAAGAAAGGGTGAAGAGTATCAGTGTTAAAGGAAGGGTTCAGAGTGCCAGTGTTAAAGGAAGGGTTCAGAGTGCCAGTGTAAAAGAAGGGGGTGCAGAGTATTAGTGTTAAAGGAAGGGTTCAGAGTGCCAGTGTAAAAGAAAAGGTGAAGACTGTCAGTGTTAAAGAAAGGGTGAAGAGTATCAGTGTTAAAGGAAGGGTTCAGAGTGCCAGTGTTAAAGGAAGGGTTCAGAGTGCCAGTGTAAAAGAAGGGGGTGCAGAGTATTAGTGTTAAAGGAAGGGTTCAGAGTGCCAGTGTAAAAGAAAAGGTGAAGACTGTCAGTGTTAAAGAAAGGGTTCAGAGTATCAGTATTAAAGGAAGGGATTCAGAGTATCAGTGTTATAGGAGGGTCCAGAGTGTCAGTGTTAAATTCAGGGTTCAGAATGCCAGTGTAAAAGTATGGGTGCAGAGTATCAGTGTTAAAGGAAGTGTTCAGAGTGCCAGTGTAAAAGAAAGGGTGCAGAGTATCAGTGTTAAAGGAAGTGTTCAGTGTGTCAGTGCTAAAGGAAGGGTTCGGAGTGCCAGCGTAAAAGAAAGTGTGTTGAGTAGCAGTGTTAAAAGAAGGGTTCAGAGTGTCAGTGTTAAAGAAAGGGTTCAGAGTATCAGTGTTCAAGGAAGGTTTCAGTGTGTCCGTGTAATAAAAGGGTGCAGAGTATCAGTGTTAAAGGAATGGTGCAGAGTTGCAGTGCTAAAGGAAGGTTTCAGCGTGCCAGTGTTAAAGAAAGGGTGCAGAGTATCAGTGTTCAAGGAAGGTTTCAGAGTGCCAGTGTAAAAGAAAGGGTGCAGAGTATCAATGTTAAAGGAAGGGTTCAGAGTTTCAGTATTAATGGAGTGTCCAGAGTGTATGTGCGAAAGCAAGTTTGCAGACTGCCAGTGTGAGAGGAAGGGTTCAGAGTTTCAGTGTGAAAGAAAGGGTGCACAATATCAGTGTTAAAGGAAGGGTTCAGAGTACCAGTGTAAAAGAACGGGTGCAGACTGCCAGTGTTAAATTCAGGGTTCAGAATGCCAGTGTAAATGTATGGGTGCAGAGTATCAGTGTTGAAGAAAGGGTTCAGAGTGCCAGTGTAAAAGAAAGGGTGCAAAGTGTCAGTGTTAAAGGAAGGGTTGAGAGTGTCAGTGTTAAAGGAGGGTCCAGAGTGTCAGTGCTAAAGGAAGGGTTCAGAGTATCAGTGTTAAAGGAAGGTTTCAGAGTGCCGGTGTAATAAAAGGGTGCAGAGTATCAGTGTTAAAGGAAGGGTGCAGAGTGCCAGTGTAAAAGAAAGGGTGCAGAGTGTCAGTGTGAGAGGAAGGGTTCAGAGCTCCTTCGTTTTAGGAAGGGTTCAGAGTGCCAGTGTTAAAGGAAGGTTTCAGTGTCTTCGTGAGAGAGGAAGGTTTCAGAGTGCCAGTTGAAAAAAAAGGGTGCAGAGTGCCAGTGTCAGAGGAAGGGTTCAGAGTACCAGTGTAAACGAAAGGGTGCAGAGTGCCAGTGTTCAAGGAAGGGTGCAGAGTGCCAGTGTTAGAGGCAGGGTTCAGAGTTTCAGTGTTAAAGGATGGGTACAGAGTGCCAGGGTGTAAGGAAGGGTGCAGAGTGCCAGGGTGTAAGGAAGGGTTCAGAGTGCCATTCTAAACCCAACATCGATTGATCTTCAGATGTCTAATATTGCTGAAGGAACACAGGATGTGGCTTATGGTTTTGGATGGTGCTGTCTTTTCACCTTTCTGATAAGTTGTAGATGATAAAGTTTGCTATGAGTTTCATCTGCGTTTGCCATTCGCAATTCTACTTATACCAAAACACTTGTGAATTTGATGCAAACCAAATGGGAGAGAGCTTACCAATTGCAACATCGAAAAAGTAATCGGCAAAATTCAAGTTGCACAATTCAAAAATAGACATCAGGATTGTACGGAGGTATGTATTCCATTTTTACATAAATCTCCAGAAAGCTGGGTAGGAAATCAAGTGTAGACAAAGTAAGTGGATAAGTAATGGTTGAGTGACTTTCAATTTTTTTTTAGAGGTTTGTAAACTATTATCAATTTTCATCTAATCCACCCATTGGAAAACTAACACGATGGAGTGCAACTTTGGTTTTGCAGTCTGCCTGGCTTTCCTCACAGTAATTGGTGCAGCCTGAAAGATGTTTAACTACAATGATGAGAATTTTAAATTGGAGATTTTGGGGAACCAACTGGGATTGAGGTGATGGGTGCGTGGTGCAGGAGAGGGCACAGGCAGCAGAGCTATGGATGAGCACTGCAGAAGTACAGCACGATCCAGGGAAATGCAGCCCATTTGATCTGGAATGTCATCCACTAGCCTAGACAATTACCACCGGTGGACAGTGACTGCAGTGTATACCATCTACAGGACGCACTGCAGAAACTCTCCAAGACTTCTTTGACAGCACCTTCCAAACCTGCGACTTCTACCACCTGGAAGAACAAGGGCAGCAGATGCATGGGAACACCACCACCTGCAGGTTTCCCCTCCAAATCACACACCATCCTGACTTGGAACAATATCGCCATTCCTTCACTGTCGCTGGGTCAAAATCCTAATACTCTCTTCCTAGCAGCACTGCAGTAGTTCATGAAGGCAGCTCATCACCACTTTCTCGAGGCCAATTAGGGATGGATAATAAAAGCTGGCCTTGCCAACGACGCCCACATCCAAGAATTAATATCGAGTAAAAATCACACAACTTGAGAGGTTAAGAGAATTTTTAATACAAAGGGCTGTTAAGGCACCAAACCTCTCACCAGTGAATCAGAAGGTTGGTGGGTTCAGGTCCCACTCCAGACACAATAATGCCAGAAACATCAATATTTAAAAATTCAAATGGTATGAGGAAAGGGCAGGGGAATTGGACAGATTGGATGGATCTTCCAGAGAGCTGACAGTGACACAATGGGCCAAATGGCCCCCATTTGTACTGTAAGTTTCTGACTATATTGTTTCATAGCTTCTTTGCTTTTCCCCTAGGAGACAAGTTTCAGTAAAGAAGAATTAACTAGAAAGCTAGCAGAAAAAGTTTGATACTACAAACAGGTGTGTTACTGAAGAACTTGTAAAAATATTTATTTGACGAAGTTTCAGTATTGTGTTGAACGATGGCCAACTGTACTGTCGACCACAGTATCCACCAAATCCTGTTTCCCGCAGTCTACATCCTTGTCTTCATCATCGGCCTCCCGACTAATCTCCTGTCCCTGTATCACAGTTACCAGCAGATCAGACAGAGGAATGAGCTGGGAGTCTACCTCTGCAATCTGACCATCTCAGACCTGTTGCACCTTATTTCCTTGCCCTTGTGGGTTCAGTACATGCTGCAACATGATGACTGGATCTTCTCCGCGATACTCTGCAAGCTCAGCGGCCTGCTCCTCTACCAGAATATCTACATCAGCATTGGCTTCCTCTGCTTCATCGCCATTAATCGCTTCCTCGCCGTGGTCTACCCTTTGAACTTTAAATCCTTACACACCATGAAGTCCGCAGTGCTCATCAGTGTTATCATCTGGCTCAAGGAGATAGTGGTCTGCACCATTTACCTAGGCTCCAAGGTTCTCAGTAAAGACGAAGAGAATGACACCTTGTGTTTCGAACATTATCCTCTGCGCCAAATAGACAGAAATTTAAATATTTATAAGCTCTCTGTTGGGTTCTTTCTCCCTTTGATTTTATTAATCTACTCTTACTATAAAGTATTGACAGTTGTCCAGAAAGTCCGTGGGCTTCCAGGAGAGCGGAAACTAAGAATTAAAAAATTGGTGTCTGTGACCATCATCATTTTCCTGGTTTGTTTTGCTCCTTATCACATTTTCCTCATGGTTCGGACAATATTTGAGCGTGGCTGTGACTTTGCTGACAATATTTTTGAGGTTTACCATTTTGGGCTTCTGCTGACGAGTTTAAACTGTGTGGCCGATCCCATCTTGTACTGTTTTATATCTCAGAGTTCACAGGGCTGGTTAGCCAGGTTCCTGGATCCTGTTACAAATCTCCTGCCTGGCAGAAAGAGACAAGAAATTGAGATCTCAGCGCTGAAGATCAAATCAATAGATATGAATAAAACTGACTTTACATGTTAAGGATACCATGATGTGGAGGAATGTAGATGACAAAGGTTCTATTTAATGGGTAATGGTGATGTGTTTATGGGATTACATTATGAGAACAACTTGCCTAAACTTGTTTTATATTCCCTCCAGTATAGGAGATTACAGAGTGAATGATCAAGGTGTGAAGTATTTTCTCCTGGTCAGAGAATCAAAAAACAAGGGGCAAAAAACAGTAAAATTAGAGTGAAGCCATTTTCAAACAAAGGATAGTCGAACTCTGAAATTCTCTCCACTAAAAGGATGTGAATGTTGTCCGTCAATTGGAATTGTCAAGACTGCCACTTCGGAACCGAAGAAGGGTCACTGACCCGAAACGTTAACTCTGCCTCTCTTTCCACAGATGCTGCCAGACCTGCTGTGTGGTTCCAGCATTTCTTGTTTTTATTTCAGATTTCCAGCATCCGCAGTATTTTGCTTTTATCATGTAATTTTTGAAGTTTAGTTACGAATATTTTGTAAGAAAACATGGCAACCAATCTGCTTGCACAGTTTCTCACAAACATCAGATAATCTGTTATTTTTACTAATGGTTGATTAAAGATAAAACATTTGTATGTGAGTCAAACATTAGGAAGTCTGGGTCACAGAGATATCAGCTTTTTCTCTGAAAACATCTAGACTTGTAACCATATCTGATGTCATCATGTTGCTTTAAGGGGGAAGATTTTTTTTTGGTCTTAGTAATTAGCTAAAATTTAAACTCCCCCTTCTATGTTAAACATGAGTTGAAAGCGACTGCCCTTGACATCAAGGCAGCATTTGACTGAGTGAAGCATCAAGGAGCCCTAGCAAAACTGAAGTAAATGAGAATCGGGGGACACTCTCCGCTGGTTAGAGTTATACCTAGCACAAAGGAAGATGGTTGTGGTTATTGGAGGTCAATCATCTCAGCTCAGCATTCTTGGCCCAACCATCTTCAGCTGTTTCATCAGTGACGTTCCTTCAATCATAAGGTCAGACATGGGGATGTTCGCTGATGATTGCACAATGTTCAGCACCATTCACGATTCCTCAGATACAGAAGCAGCCTGTATCCAGATGCAGCAAGACCTGGACAACATTCAGGCTTGGGCTGCTAAGTTGCAAGTAACATTCGTACCACACAATCTCCAACAAGAGAGAGTCTAACCATCTCCCCTTGATGTTTAATGGCACTACCATCGCTAAATTGCCCCACCGCCCACTATCAACATCCTGCGGGTAGGGTAGGGTGGGGGGGTTTCCACTGGACCAGAAACTGAAATGGACCAACCGCATAAATGCTGTGGCTACAAGAGCAGGTCAGAGGCTGGGAATCCTGCGGCGAGTAACTCACCTCCTGACTCCCCAAAGCCTGTCCACCATCTACAAGGCACAAGTCAGGAGTGTGATGGAATACTCTCCACTTGCCTGGATAAGTGCAGCTCCAACAACACTCAAGAAACTCGACACTGCCCAGGACAAAGCAGCCAGCTTGACAGGCGCCCCATCCACCACCTTCAATGTTCAGTCCCTTCACAACCGACGCACAGTGGCAGCAGTGTGTACCATCTATAAGATGCACTGCAGCAACTCACCAAGGCTCCTTCGACAGCACCTTACAAACCCGCGACCTCTACCACCTAGAAGGACAAAAGCAGCAATTGTTTGGGAACACCACCACCTACAAGTTCTCCTCCAAGCCACACACCATCCTGACTTGGAACTATATCACTGCTCCTTCATTGTTGCTGGGTCAAAATCCTGAAACTCCCTTCCTAACAGTACTGTGGGTGTACCTAAACCTCAAGGACTGTGGTGGGACAGGCAATAAATCCTGGCCTGGCCAGCAATGCCCACATCCCACGAACGAATAAAAAAAATTAAAGTTGTGACCAAATGAATGAAGTAAAGCTTCAAAAACAATGCTCGCCTCAAATGTTTTACAATGTGTCATAAACAAGCAAATGCTGTTTTTCTTTTTAGATATGGAATAGAGCTTTGAATTAGAGCTACAAGAATTAGAGCTTTCAGAAAGATTTATAATTGGTTTAGAGTTTTGAGTAAATAATGGGACTAGTTTAAGAGCTTTGGGTAAGAAGCAAAATCGGAATCGAATTTCTGGTAAAGACTGTGATTGAATTACAACTACCGGTGAGAAATTGACTTGGATTAGGGATTCTGGTGAAGATTGGAATTGGACTAGAGCTTCAGCTAAGTGTTGGATTATAGTTTTTGGGGTAGGTTTGGGTTGGATTCAAGTTTTGGGGTGAGGTTGGAATTGGATTAGCACTTTCATTAAAGTTTTGGAGTTGGATTAGAAGTTCAGGTAAATATTATGATTGGATTAGAAGTTTTAGTAAATTGAGATTAAATTTGAGCTTCTGGTCAAATATTGGAATGGGATTGGAGTACTGGTGGAAACGGGGATTAGATTACAGCTTCAAGTAATAATTGGTGCTAGCTAAGAATATGGCTGTGGAAGAAAATCTGTTTTTTAATTGTAACACTTTTATATTATATAATCTTTTCATTTAAATTGGTTAGGCCTCTAAGTTGACCGTCTCTTAGAACTCCTTTGTCCATTTGTCTTTGTATATAGGTGGAGAGCAGAGTAAGCTCATAATTCTGTCTGAAGTCTCAATGTGGTTACATGCAAAAGAAATTATGTCCTCACCATGGCCGGAATTTCACGCACAACACTACCCCCCCACCCCACCCACTCCCGCCTTGCCTCGCTGGGGTCTGGCCAATTGTCCCCGGCAAGGCCCCAAAAAACTACCGGGGCTGTCCTTCCTCTTACTCTGGTGGCTCGGGTGTAGTCCCAGCAGTGACTACCACTCCCAGTGGCACTGCTGGAAATAAGAGCTGCCGGACTGCTGATTGGCCAGCAGCTCCGTTAGGCGGGACTTCCAGCCTTAAAGAGGTGGCAGCCCCGCCCAAGACCAATTAAGGGCCTGGGGAGCGAAAAATCCTGGCCTGGCTCCCCAGAGAATTTTCGGCCGGTGGGCAGGGCCTCAGACCCAACATAAAATTCTGGAATATTAAACTTTGGTTACTTTGATACCTTTTCATCGAAAGGAAACTAAATTAAAAATGCACTGAACGTCCTTTCTTTTTTTATTCAGCCATGGGATGAGCGCATCGCTAGCAAGGCCAGCATGTATTCACCATCCCTAGTTGTCCTTCAGAAGGTAGTGGTTGGATGCTTTCTACATGAACCACTGCAGTCCATGTGGCAAAGGTACTCCCACAGTGCTGTTCAGGAGCAAGTTCCAGGAATTTGACCCGGCGACAATGAAGAAATGGCACATATGTCCAAGTCGGCATGGTGTGTGACTTAAAGGATGGTGTTCACAACCTACCGGACAAGTATCAAACAAAGAAAATTTTCAGATGTGGTTGTTAAGCCTAACAGTGTAGCCACCATAAAATAACCTTGGTTGGGAATTTACTCAGAGCTGCTCGCATTCCAATTTGTAACATCACAGGAAGTGTGGCAGAATTCCTATTTACACATATAAGTGAGATTTCTGCCACACGTTGAAGTTACAGCAGTAGAATGAGAGCTGAGCCAAGAAACTTCCCAGTCCTTGTTTTACAAAATTTGTCTCCCTGCATATGGTTTCAGCACGAGTAGTTCCTCCTTAGTATTGGCGCTAGGTATCAATATTCACTGACATGGAATACAAATATCTCCCACTATTGTCTCTTTGGCCCATCTTGTTTTGACATTTCTATATCCAATACCCCATCAGAAAATGATAAATACACCAGGATTTTGTAGCTATGAGGGAGAACGTCATAGAGCTGAAAGCTCCAGGTTATGTCAATCCGAGTTCCAGCAACAATGTAACATATTTATGAAAGTTAATTACTATATTCATTTTATTATGGCGAATTCTTCATTTCTATATAAATTTACATATTACAATAAATGCAATGTATAACTTTATCTGAAAAGTGGAGTGTTTTTCCACCTATTGGGGATATCGGAAGAGTATGGTGGACATTTCATATATCTTTCCAGTGTTTCACTTCAAAGCTTGGTAGGAGCATTTGAGGTTCAAAGAACAGAGTTCGTACACAGGGCGGTGCAGTGGTTAGCACCGCAGCCTCACAGCTCTAGGGACCTGGGTTCAATTCTGGGTACTGCCTGTGCGGAGTTTACAAGTTCTCCCTGTGAACGTGTTTTCGCCGGGTGCTCCGGTTTCCTCCCACCGCCAAAGACTTGCAGATGATAGGTAAATTGACCATTGCAAATTGCCCCTAGTGTAGGTAGGTGGTAGGGAATATGGGATTACAGTAGGGTTAGTATAAATGGGTGGTTCTTGGTCGGCACAGACTCGGTGGGCCGAAGGGCCTGTTTCAGTGCTGTATCTCTAAATAAAGTTTAGTTTAGTTTAGAGATACAGCACTGAAACAGGCCCTTCGGCCCACCCAGTCTGTGCCGACCATCAACCACCCATTTATACTAATCCTACACTAATCCCATATTCCTACCAAACATCCCCACCTGTCCCTATATAAAATAAACAAACAAGTCCTAAAATACTCGAGTCACAGAAATATTTGAGTTTTTTTTTCCTTTATTCTTCAGTCTTCTGAGGCACAATGAAACCCCGAATGGTACTGGCACAATTATCTAGAGAACAGTTTAGAAATGACTGACACAGCCAAAGGAATAACATGTTTTGTGAGAAAAAAAATTGCAGCATTTATTCTTGAAGTGAAAGTGGAACAGCAAAACAGCCATAAAAAATGACAAATTTTAAAAAGAGCAACATTGCATTATAACCTACCTGTCGTGTAAATATCATTACATTGATTAGTTAGTGTAAGCCTAACTGGAACTTTCTCAGTTGAAAGGTTGGTGAGAGTGGTTGTAATTCTATATTAAAAATTCCTTTTTTGGTTCATTTTGTGACCTAGTTTGATTGGGCCTGTCCTAGTGTGATTTCCAGCAGTTGTTTGATCATTGAAGAGTGCTGGTCATGGAACAGCAAGCCATCCACTTCCATTCCCAGATTGCCGGTTTTTCCACTTCGAATTCCATGTTTCACCAGCAACTCCAGCAACTTTTCTTCCTGAGGGCAGATGCAAAGATTGACTACAGAACTGAGAGGTTATACGCAGCAGGAAAGATTGAACAGGCATTGGCTCTTAAATTGTAGAAAAGAGAAGGCTGAGAATTGATCTGAAATGGTAGACGTTAAGAACATATCCCCACTTGTGGGGTAAGACCAAAATTAGAGGCCATAAATATAAGATAGTTATTAATAAATTCAATAGGAAAATCTGGAGAAACATCTTTGCTCAAAGAGTGGTCAGAATGTGAAACTTGCTACTAGAAGGAGTGGCTGAGGCAAAAGGCATAAAAGTACTTTAGGAAATGAGAGAGAAAGGGACAGAAGGTATGCTGATAAGGCAAGATGAAGAGAGGTGGGAGGACATTTGTGTGGAGCATAAACACCAGCATAGACCAGTTGGGCTGATGGCCTTGTTTCTGTGCTGTAGATTCAATGTAACATTCGGTATACGCCAAAGGATACAGCATTGTGTTAGAAATGTCTAATGTGCTTCTGGGTCTGAGAAAAATGGTGGTAAAACATAGCCTCACCCTTCCATTTACACATCGTATGTCATCCTGGTATTACCCAAAGCAACTGAGGAGAACCTGCTTCACTGATGTCAGAGATGAATTACCACAAAAGTCAAAAGGGTCCGTTAACCTATTCTGTTCCTCCTATCACCAAAAACTAGTGGACAGGTACAAAAAAATAATTAAAAAGGCTAATGGTCTTTATCTCAAGAGGGCTGAAATACAAAGAGGTGGAAGTTATCTTATAGTTATCTGGTTAAACTCCATTTAGCGTGTTGTGTTCACTTCTGGGAACTGTATCTCAGAAAGTATATAATGGCCTTGGAGAGAGTGCAGCACAGATTCACCAGAATGATACCAGGGCCAGAAGAGTTAAATTATGAGGCTTGTATTCCTTTGAGTATAGAAAATTAAAGGGGTGGTCACACTGAGGTATTTAAGACGATCAAAGGAGTTGATAGAGAGGAACAATTTACTAGTAGAGGGAGTTCCAGAAAAAAATGGGCAGAACATTAAAATTAGAGCTAGGCCATTCAAGTGTGATGTCAGGAAGCACTCATTCAAGCAAACAGCAGTGAAATACTGGAACTCTCTCTCAAAAACCTATTGAAGTCGGGCTCAATTGAGAATTTTGAAAACTGAGATTGAGATATTTTTGGTAGGGAAGGGTATTGAGAGATACAGAGCAGATAGGCAGCACAGTGGCGCAGTGGTTAGCACCACAGCCTCACAGCTCCAGGGACCCGGGTTCAATTCTGGGTACTGCCTGTGCGGAGTATGCAAGTTCTCCCTGTGACCGCGTGGGTTTTCGCCGGGTGCTCCGGTTTCCTCCCACAGCCAAAGACTTGCAGGTGACAGGTAAATTGGCCATTGTAAATTGCCCGTAGCGTAGGTAGGTGGTAGGGAATATGGGATTACTGTAGGGTTAGTATAAATGGGCGGTTGTTGGTCGGCACAGACTCGGTGGGCTGAAGGGCCTGTTTCAGTGCTGTATCTCGAAATAAAATAAATAAACAGAGGAAAGATACAGATCAGACATGACCAAATTGAATGCCAGAGCAGGCTCAAGGGGCTGCATTGCCTCCTCCTTTTCCTATGTTCCATATGTGTTTTGAGCTATTTGTTTACCCAACAACAGTTACTGCATTTCAAAGAAAGTTATTGGGTGTAAAACACTTTGGGACACTTCTAAGAAACAGAGGATGGTGCTATGTAAAGACTTTCCTTCTGGGTGAATGATAATGAAACAGGTAAATTGCAATGACAACTTGCAATTATGTAGCTCCTTTACCAAAGGAAAATGACCCAAGGTGGAGCATAATCAGATAAATAATTGTCACCGAGTCAAAGGAGGAGACATTAAGATGGGCGACCAAAAGATGGGTCAAAGAATTAACTTGTACCCAATTTGTTGGTGAGCAGGATGTGATGTAGGAAACCAATGAGAAGGAAACAAAAAGTACAAGAAATGACTGACACGATTAATCCATTTCCAAAACAAGTTGAATATTCTTTTTTATTTGAGGCCTAAAGGCTAACACTACAATCTAGGCCTCTATCAAGGTGGAAATAGATTAGAAGACACAACAAATCAAGAAGTACTGGTTTGACAGAAAAAGAAGAGACTTGCATTTATATAGCATCTTTCATGATGTCAGGACATCCCAAAGCACTTTACAGTCAATGAAGTACCTTTCACGTGTAGTCACTGTAGGGAACTGTGGCAGCCAATTTGCACACAGCAAGCTCCCACAAACAGCAATGTGATAACGAGCAGGTAATCTGTTTTGTTCGTGATGTTGGTTGAGGAATATTGGCCCAGGACAAAACTTCACATTCTCTTCTTTGAAAGCTTTTGGGTATAGGAGGAGGGGAAAACTCGGAAAGGGTAGGAATTCCACAGTTTTGAGATCCTGGGAAGGAATGAGCCCGAGGAGACAGTGCAACAAATCTTGATTGCAAAATACAGGGAAGAGAAAGAGTCTGAAAGCTTAGGCTCTGAAGGAATCAGTCAGTAAAACTCATGGTCAATGAGCTGAGTATTATTGACAGAATTAACTGCGACAGGAAGAGTGTGTGCATCGATAGAGGCAGGTAGTGAGAAAAGGATCACATGCAACTCCACTGGAGGGAGGGGATAGAGAGAACTGGTCATCTATCTTGGTGAGAAAATAAATCCCTCCGTTACTTACCTTATGGACAGTAGGCAGTGCTGAGAAACATTCAACCATTTCAGAAGTCTTAGGGAACCCAACTGCTTTGCGTAGGTACCGTTCGTGGATTGTACAGTTGTTGAGGATGTACAGACCGCAGGCTACAGCATAGCCTCCCCAGTTTGATACACCTAGTAAAACAAATTGATTTTAAAATTGCTTTTTCTGCTGTTTACAGACTGGAAGAGCTCCATTTTGAGTTGACCAAATCTCAAGGACTCAAGAGAGAGAGGAAGGGCTACTCTGCCTATCAATCCCACTAATTCCAGAGCCTGCAACTGTTCTATGATAGATATCCACTCCACATTACCCGTTAATCTCCTTCATGAAACACGAATGTCCTTTGCTGAAAAAAAATATCCTGCCTAGAAGCTACTGAGAGAAACCAGTTACAGGGATAGACTTAAATGCTGGAAACCTCCAGTGCAGTGGGATTAGTTAGGACTGCTTTAACAAAGACCCAGCTCAGACAGGATGGGCTGAATGGTCTCCTTCTGTACTGTAAACTTCCATGGTACCCCATATTCATAGATCTTCATTTCAAAGCAAATTCCCCATCTGCCCATCTCTGAGTCAACTGTGTCATGGAAGGAAGTGCAGATGAGCTTTTAAAATAAATATCACGGTACTTCCTCTTTTTCACGTTATTTTATGTGTAACACAGATGTGCATAAACCTCCACTGGAATATCTTAGATCGTAAGCGAGGAATAAGCAGTTCCAAAATCAGCCACTTATGAGGTCTAATGAACTAATTGGTCTAACCAGTCCTCTCAGCTATGTTGCAAATTAGTTGCTGCCCCATCTCCAATGATAATTATAAACAATGACTACTTTCATTTAAAAACCTGCTCCCCATGTTGGAGAGCAATGCCTGTCTTCTGCAACTTCCCCCTATGTAACATTTCCATTGGGCGGCCCGTTGATCTGATCTATTCCAACACAGAGTTACGGACATCCCTTTGCTGAACAGGGCAAATGCACAATTTGCACAAATTGATGGGCTTGACCTGACAATAGATTGTAGACCCTCATCTTGTGATGTCTACATTACTATCGGTTCCTTGTTTATCCTTGTGAGTGAAGTCAACAGCAGGAGACTTGTTTATCTTTCTATGCAAAAGCACCTAGTGTCTAAACGTATGGGCCATAAATTTGGATTCTGTAGTTTCGCTGAATGAGTGCTCTTTTGGTACCAAAATGGCGTTGGCACCACGCATGCTTAATTCCAGCTCAGCCCTCACCTAATGCCATGTTGGTGAGGGTGTTAGTGTGGGCGCTAGGAGCGTACAGCGGAATTATAGAGTAGACTGAGCACAACATCAGTCAAAATGTAACACTGATTTGATGCCAGTGTTGCCATTTCCAACCTCGTAGCTCTAGCTACCGCCCTGTCTTAAACACATGCAGCTGAACAAGTGTTCAGAAGGAGGCAGGGCCCCCACCAGTGCTATTTAAAGGCATCAACAACTTGCAGCTTAGTTGCTGATGACTCTCTACTTGCTCTGTTTGAGTTTGTGGAAGTGCTGGGTGTTTCGAGGAGCTGTTAACAATTGGTAGTCTGCACATGGAGAAGGCGTTGGCTGTGACTACAGGAGTTCAGGTCACACCACTTGCCCCCCTCCAGTCATTGGTGCTATAGTCACTTGCAGCATGAGGGGGAGATGGAGCAGAGGCAGCAAAGAGAACAAGCTACTCACAAATGAAGGAGGAGGAGGGTAGAAGGGTTCTCCACCGGAGGCCTTATATACCTAATGGTTTTTTTCACTAACACTTCACTTACCTCCACTTAAGCCAAGCACAATAAGTGCATTATCAGCACTTTATGAAGGAGGTGCTCACAGAACTCTTGTGATCATACCTGCAACCTCAGGGTAGGGCACGAACGGCATTGCCAGTGGCTGTGTAGGTGACCGTGGCACTGAATTTCTACACGTCAGAATTCTTCCAGACTGGAGCATCATCTCCTATTTCATCATCCACGGCTGTGCCAGAGAGGTGACATACACTCTTTATGCCAGGAGTGGGGATTTTGTTGTGTTCTCTCTGAACACAGAGAAGTAGGTGGCGCATGCCAGGATAGTTAAGTTTAGTTTAGAGATACAGCACCGAAACAGGCCCTTCGGCCCACCGAGTCTGTGCCGACCATCAACCACCAATTTATGCTAATCCTACACTAATCCCATATTCCTACCACTTCCCCACCTGTCCCTATATTTCCCTACCACCTACCTATACTAGAGGCAATTTATAATGGCCAATTTACCTATCAACCTGCAAGTCTTTGGCTTGTGGGAGGAAACCGGAGCACCCGGAGGAAACCCACGCAGACACAGGGAGAACTTGCAAACTCCACACAGGCAGTCCCCAGAATTGAACCCGGGTCGCTGGAGCTGTGAGGCTGCAGTGCTAACCACTGCGCCACTGTGCCGCCCCTAGTGGGCTTCCCCATGGTGCAGGGTGCCAGTGACTACACATGGCTTTGCAAGCACCGCATCTCAATGCTGAGATGCACCGTAACTGTGAAGGTTATCACTTGCTGAATGTGTAGTTGGTGTGCGAGTGCACTCAGTGCATTGTGCCAGTGAATGTCCGCTATCCTGGCAGCAGTCAGTTTAGACAGTTGACAGGGCAAAGTTGCAGCCAGTATGATGGGTTGAAGTGTGTCTATTTTAACGCAAGAAGTGTCAGGAATAAGGGTGATGAACTTAGAGCATGGATCAGTACTTGGAGCTACGATGTTGTGGCCATTACGGAGACTTGGATATCACAGGGGCAGGAATGAATGTTGGATGTTCCGGGGTTTAGATGTTTCAAAAGGAATAGGGAGGGAGGTAAAAGAGGTGGGGGAGTGGCATTGCTAATCAGGGATAGTATCACAGCTGCAGAAAGGGAGGTCGTCGAGGAGGGTTTGTCCACTGAGTCATTATGGGTGGAAGTCAGAAACAGGAAAGGAGCAGTCACTTTATTGGGAGTTTTCTATAGACCCCCCCAATAGCAACAGAGACATGGAGGAACAGATTGGGAGGCAGATTTTGGAAAGGTGCAGAAGTAACAGGGTTGTTGTCATGGGTGACTTCAACTTCCCAAATATTGATTGGAACCTCCTTAGTGCAAATAGTTTGGATGGAGCAATTTTTGTCAGGTGTGTCCAGGAAGGTTTCCTGACTCAATATGTAGATAGGCCGACTAGCGGGGAGACTATGTTGGACTTGGTGCTTGGCAACGAACCAGGCCAGGTGGCAGATCTCTCGGTGGGAGAGCATTTCGGTGATAGTGATCACAACTCCCTAACCTTTACTGTAGTCATGGAGAGGGACAGGAGCAGACGGGATGGGAAAATATTTAATTGAGGGAGGGGGAATTACAATGCTATTAGGCAGGAACTGGGGAGTATAATATGGGAACAGATGTTCTCAAAGAAATGCACGACAGAAATGTGGAGGTTGTTTAGGGAGCACTTGCTGCGACTGCTGGATAGGTTTGTCCCGATGAGGCAAGGAAGGGATGGTAGGGTGAAGGAACCTTGGATGACAAGAGATGTGGAACAGCTAGTCAAGAGGAAGAAGGAAGCTTACTTAAGGTTGAGGAAGCAAGGATCAGACAGGGCTCTAGAGGGTTACAAGGTAGCCAGGAAGGAACTGAAGAATGGACTTAACAGAGCTAGAAGGGGACATGAAAAAGTCTTGGCGGGTAGGATTAAGGAAAATCCCAAGGCGTTCTACACTTCTGTGAGGAACAAGAGGATGGCCAGAGTGAGGGTAGGGCCGATCAGGGATAGTGGAGGGAACTTGCGCCTGGAGTCGGAGGAGGTAGGGGACGTCCTAAATGAATACTTTGCTTCAGTATTCACCAGTGAGAGGGACCTGGTCGTTTGTGAGGCAAATTATTGGAGAGGATTCTGAGAGACAGGATTTATGATTATTTGGAAAAGCATAGTTTGATTTGAGACAGTCAGCATGGCTTTGTGAGGGGCAGGTCAAGCCTCACAAGCCTTATTGAATTCTTTGAAGATGTGACAAAACACACTGATGAAGGAAGAGCAGTGGATGTGGTGTATATGGATTTTAGCAAGGCGTTTGATAAGGTTCCCCATGGTAGGCTCATTCAGAAAGTAAGGAGGCATGGGATACAGGGAAAGTTGGCTGTCTGGATACAGAATTGGCTGGCCCATAGAAGACAGAGGGTGGTAGTAGATGGAAAGTATTCAGCCTGCAGCTCGGTGACCAGTGGTGTTCCGCAGGGACCTGTTCTGGGTCCTCTGCTCTTCGTGATTTTTATAAATGACTTGGATGAGGAAGTGGAAGGCTGGGTTAGCAGGTTTGCCGATGACATGAAGGTTGCTGGAGTTGTGGATTGTGTGGAAGGCTGTTGTAGGTTGCAACGGGACATTGACAGGATGCAGAGCTGGGCTGAGAAGTGGCAGATGGAGTTCAACCTGGAAAAGTGTGAAGTGATTCATTTTGGAAGGTCCAATTTGAATGCAGAATACAGGCTTAAAGACAGGATTCTTGGTAGTGTGGAGGAACAGAGGGATCTTGGGGTCCATGTCCATAGATCGCTCAAAGTTGCCACCCAAGTTGATAGGGTTGTTAAGAAGACATATGGTGTGTTGGCTTTCATTAACAGGGGGATTGAGTTTAAGAGCCGCGAGGTTATGCTGTAGCTTTATAAAGCCCTGGTTAGACCACATTTGGAATATTGTGTTCAGTTCTGGTCGCCTCATTATAGGAAGGATGTGGAAGCTTTAGAGAGGGTGCAGAGGAGATTTACCAGGATGCTGCCTGGACTGGAGGGCATGTCTTACGAGGAAAGGGTGAGGGAGCTAGGGCTTTTCTCATTGGAGCGAAGAAGGATGAGAGGTGACTTGATAGAGGGGTACAAGATGATGAGAGGCATAGATAGAGTGGATAGCCAGAGACTTTTTCCCAGGGCGGAAAGGGCTATCACCAGGGAGCATAATTTTAAGGTGATTGGAGGAAGGTTTCGGGGAGATGTCAGAGGTAGGTTCTTTACACAGAGAGTGGTGGGTGCGTGGAATGCACTGCCAGCGGTGGTAGTAGAAGCAGATACGTTAGGGGCATTTAAGCGACTCTTGGATAGGTACATGGATGATAGTAGAATGAAGGGTAGGTAGTTAGTTTGATCTTAGAGTAGGTTAAAGGTTCGGCACAACATCGTGGGCCGAAGGGCCTGTACTGTGCTGTACTGTTCTATGTTCAGTCATAATGCTTTTATTCAGTGCCATTCCACTGTTCCCTCAATATGTCAGCCACCAAAGTATGGTCGCTGAGCTCCAAGCCTGGCTCATGATTCCTCTCCATAAACCAACCACACGTGGCCAGCATGCATAAAATGAAAGCCATGTTGCCACAAGAAACATCACCAAACAGGCCATTGGGGTGTTAAAGCAACACTACTCTGCTCAACCAGTCTGGAGGAGCCAGAGCAGGTGTCCCTTTTCAGTGTAATCTGCTATATCCTCCACAACCTGGGCCGTCACATGTGAACAGCCCTCACCATCAGGGATATGGCAAAATCCTCATGAGAGGGAAGAGGAGGAGGAGCAGAAGGCAGTGGCATCCATGTCCTGGCCAGGCTGTCCATGATTGCTCGTTTGACTACGGTTCCCATGACCATAACCCCAAATCCCCATTGTACAACAGTCTCACACCTTACTATCCCTCTGGTCCAGGCCATCACAGCTTCCTCTTGGCCAATAATGCTGAAATGAAAGCCACCACAAAACAACAATTCCATACCAACTTTATCCAACAAAGCACCCTAAACTCAACTAATCACCCTAGTGCATTTCATTCATGCCTGTGTCTTTGCCTTGCCTAGTGCTCCTACACAGCATGACTGTTGGAAGACCTCTGACTTTCACTGGGGGAGACTCAGTTGGCCTTGCAGCTCTAGGCTACAGAAGACCAGGCTTTGGACTGTACTATCACAGCATGGGCGACAGCAATCTGGGCAGGCAGATAGGCAACAGCGAGGGCACTGGTAGAGGGGCAATGGTGGAAACACAAATGCTGTCACCCTGAGAGTTAACTGCGATTTGTGCGCCATGGAACAACCGTCATTCCTACTGGAGGCCAGATTGCTTGACTGCTGTGCGAGCCTGAAAGCCCCTTTGAACACTGGCATCCATAACCATGATAGCAGGAGACTGAGCCTGCATGGCAACAAGCTGACAGTTCATGACTTCAGTCTGAGCTTGCTCTTCAGCAGTCAGACGTTATGTGGCTTCTGCTTGTGTTGCAATGGAAGCTGAGACATCAGCCGTCAGTGTTCTTATGGAGTGGGCAGTACTTCCATGCTGGAAAGGATGGGGTCTATGCAAAGCCATGTGCAATTTGGAGCTGGACTCCTCCATGCCCCTTGACAGTGACCATAAGGTCTCTGGCAGGCCTGCCAATGCACCAAGTATTTTTGTGTACATTCCGTCAGTTTTTTTTTCTGTACATCGCCCCATCCAAGACCTCATCTGGATTCCCTGCAGTTGAACTCATTTAAATGAGGGCTGCATTTGCTAACAACGCACCACTAGGTGGTGCAGTGCTTGCACATGCGCAAATGCAGGCTCCTCAACAGGAACGTCAGTGTCAGAGATGTTCAGGCAGCTGCCAGGATTAAAGATGGCGCTGCTCAATTTATCACAGGAAATGCTCGTGGCTAGATTGTTCCAGCAAACTAACCTTACATTAAGTTGGGTGAAAGCCCAGTAATATGCTATGTAATTATAGGATACTAACTGTAATCCTCGGATCTATTTAATATTCCAGTAATCCTATTAAATACAAAAGGAATTTTATAATTGAATTTCCATTGGAATATAGTGAATTGGCACCCCGATCGATGGAAAAGAAAATCGGACAGAGTATAAAATGTGCTGCCAATTCGTTATTGCGATTCGCTTATATGACTGACCAGGACTGATTTCACCCGAATGCAGCAACTAGCTCCCGCCCCACAGCGCTCCCTTCCACCCCCCCACCAACAACTCCCTTTCTTAACCCTCCTCCCTATATCGCTTCCCCACACCCCCACCCACCCCCCAGCCGTTAGCTCCAGACCTTGTTGCTCCCCCCCACTTCCCTGGCCGAAAGTTCCCCTCACGCACCACCCCACTCTCCGGCTGTTCACTTCCCCCTGCGCGCTCCCCCCACCCCCAGACACAAGCTCTGGGCCGTGCTGCTTCCCTCCTCTCGGCCACTCACTCCCACATTTCATCAGCCTCCATGCGCCGCCCGAATTAGCAAGGGGTGACGGGTTGACGTAGGAGTGAGTGGCCGAGAGGAGGGATGCGGTGCAGCCTAGAGCTAGCGGCTGGAGGAAGGGGGCGAAGAGCGAGTGGAGAGAGCTCCAGCCTCAAAGATTCCCATACAGCCGCATCCTCCAGCCGAGCGAGGGGCTGGATACCCGAAGACGCATTATCACATGTGCGCAAACATGGACATGGCATGGATACACGATGATGTTAGCGCAGCGTGAGGACGTCATCCCACACATGTGCCACTAAGTCTTGGCAAGATGTAGCTGCGCAGCTTGGTGCACTCTGATGACATCAGCTGTGTTGTCAGGAATCACTCTGAGCCAGGCTCTGGATTACCAGTCCAATGACATTACCAATACGCCATTGCCTCCCCTGTGTGAGGTCATTAAACTTCTTGCAGCACTGCATCCAGGTACTTGGCGCGACACCTTTCACATCGACCTTTATGTTATCTGCTCCCATTCCCCTCAAGGGCTTGTCCGGAGGGCATCCTGACCCCATGTGAGCCCCCTCTCCTCCTGTACCAGGGCCTCAAGTGCTACATCAGAAAGTCAGGGAGTCACTCTATGCCATGTTGTATCGTCTTCACTCTTCCTGTAGGTCAAACGCACTTCTACAACCTCAAGCTCCTGCAGCAGCCAGAATGCACCTCCCCTTTAAGAACTCGGGCCCCTCAAGTTAGCATCCTGCCTGCGCTATTTTGAACAGGTGCGGGCTAATTGTGCATCGCAATTTGCATGCCCGTTTTCAGAGGCTATTGGTTTTTTAGCCCATAAAGGCTTGGATCTCTCCAGAAACTAACCAAATTGATCATCTCCGCCAATCACAGCCAGGAGATGCCACAGCATACACTCAGCATGGCTCTGATTAGTAAACCGAACAGTTTGAGAATTATAACACACACCCTTCCTCTCTCCAGGACTCCCCAGTATTCTAATGATCAGCACCACTACTCGGTTTCCAGAATGTCACAGATTGAATAACTGTCTAAAGGTGCTTCTGAAATCATTTAATTAAAAACCTTAGATTTTGCATTTTCAAGGTAAACCTTTAGTCTCCAATTCAGTACAAAAGCCAAAAAACCCACCTGCAATGACCGTAAAATTTGCTTCGACGTTGCAAGCTATCAGGTCCCCATTGGGAATGTGTTTTTTGACGGCCTCTTTCACCTTTCCCATTCCCAGTTCGTTCCCTCCATCCCCGACACCTGGAGAACAAAGAGACACAATGGACCCTGGGGCAAACAGACCAATGGGCGGTATTGGAGGCAGACTGTCTCGGGCCAATTCAAGAGAGAACTGGACAGATAATTGGCAGAGAAAGGGACTGAGGGATGAGAGAGATGGATCTACTATATGGAAGACCAAACAATCTCTTCCAATCCTGTTCACTTCTCTGCAATAAAAACAGGAAACGCTGGAAATACTCAGCAGGTCTGGCAGCATCTGTGGAGAGAGAAGCAGAGTTAACGTTTCAGGTCAGTGACCCTTCTTCAGAACCCACTTCTCTGCACCTACCTTTGTGCCCGTGCTTTCCCACAGCTGCGTATTTGGGGTGTATTATTAAGAAGATTTTCAAAGGACGTATTTACAATACAAAATAACTAACATTTGCTGAAATTTTAGGCTGAACCCTTATAATTACCATCAGCAAGGAGACGTTCTTAAAAAAAAAAAACAGCTCCAGGGATTATCATTAACTTTTGAAATAGCATCAGGAAATGATCAGCATCTAAAGAGAATGATAGAGCGATGTTGTGGATAGATCCTTTCATCAGAAGTGGCACAGACACTTTTGCAGGACTAACCCAGGTATATTGAAGGGAGAAAGAAGAGGAACAGATGGAGATCAAGAGTTTAAATTACTAACTGCCTTCATAAAGAGTCCATTGTGATGGGTGAGCTTAAACAGTGAGTGACATCTCAGCCAAATTTTCACCAACTATTTGCAACAACTCATGCATTAATGTAGTAAAACATCCACAGGTGCTTCATTGGAGCGTAATCAGAACAGAAATGTTAGACACCGAACCAAAGGAGGAGACATTAGGACAGGTCAAAGAGGCCGGTTTTAACCAGCATTTTAAAGGAGGAGAAAGAGATAAAGAGGTTTAGGGAGGGAATTCCAGACTTTAGGGCCTAGGCAGCTGATTGCACTGCCACCAATGGTGGAGTAATTAAAAATCAGGGATGTGCAAGAGGGCAGAATTGGAGGAATGCAGAGATCTCGGAGGAGGTTACAGAAATAGAAAGGGAGGGGGACAAAGCTATAGTGGGATCTGAATACAAGGATGAGAATTTTAAAGTTGAGGCACTGTCGGATTGGGAGCCAATGTAGGTCAGCGAGCGCAGAGGGTGACAGGACTTGGTGCAGATTAGAATAAGTACTGCGGACATGCAACACTTCCTGCAGGGATTCCTGGATAGCAATCCGGAGTGAGAACCCTGGCTGATGTCTTCCCCCTCCTTAGCCCAAGAGAGCCGAGGTGACCCCTGAACTTTGGCTAGATACCAAGATTTGGACTGAGAGATGTTGAAGGAACAGGGGTAAATATGCAAGTCAGGATATTGTGCAACTTGGAGGTACACAATAACATGAGAAATAGGAGCAGGAGTAGGTCATATGGATCCTCAATAAGATTATGGCTGATCTTCGACATTATCTTCACTTTGCTACCCTTTCCCCATATCCCTTGATGTCTTTCGTCCAAAACTCTATCCATCTCAGCCTTGAATATACTCAACGACTCAATAGCTACAGCCTTCTGCAGTACAAAATTTGAAAGATCCACAACCCTCTGAGTGAAGAAGTTTCTCCTCATTTCAGTCCCAGATAGTTGACCCCCTATCCTGAGACTATGCCCCCTAGATTTTAGATTCTCCAGCCAAGGAGATCAATCTTTCAGCATCTACCCTGTCAAGCCATCTCAGAATCTTATGTTTCAATGATATTTTCTATAACTAGCCTGGAGTTCATTTTCTCTCTCCCTCCTTTCTGGAATACTGGTGTTCCTTTTTCTACCTTCCAATCCACTGGGACCGTTCCAAAATCTAGAGAATTCTTGACAATACCTTTTGTTTCGGCGGACAAGGGGACTGCTGGGTAAGTAAACCTAAATATTCGGGCAGTTTAAAATAACTTATCTTTTGTTGCAGCAGCTTTTTCTGAAGCAGCGATAGTGCGAGCGAGTGATCAGCTGGGAAGGTGAGTTTCAGTTTAAAATAACTTACCTTTTGTTTCGGCGGACAAGGGGACTGCTGGGTAAGTAAAGCTATATATTCGGGCAGTTGCTAAACCCGAAACACTACACGTATAGTGTCTCCCACCCATCCTCCTCCTCTAACCAAAACAAAAGGCCTCTTGTGTGGAGGGTTTGGTAAAGTAAGGTTTTCCTTTTTTTTTAAATCTCTTTTGTCAATTTAGTGCAGAGGGGATGGAAGCTAGGGCAGTTGCATGCTCCTCTTGCAGGATGTGGGAGGTGAGGGTCACCACTTGTGTCCCTGCTGACTTCACCTGTGAGAAGTGCACCCAACTCCAGCTCCTCGCAGACCGCGTTAGGGAACTGGAGCTGGATGAACTTCGGATCATTCAGGATACTGAGGGGGTGATAGCGAGCAGTTATAGGGAAGTAGTGACACCGAAGTTACAGGATAAAGGTAGCTGGGTGACCGTCAGGGGAGGGAAAGGGAATAGGCGCACAGTGCAGGGATCCCCTGTGGCCGTTCTCCTCAATAATACGTATACCGTTTTGGATACGGTTGCAGGGGACGACCTACCAGAGGAAAGACACAGTGGCCAGGTCTCTGGCACTGAGCCTGGCTCAGTGGCTCAGAAGGGAAGGGGGGAGAATAGGAGAGCGATAGTGATAGGAGATTCAATGGTTAGAGGAACAGACAGGAGATTCTGTGGTCGCGAACGAGACTCCCGGATGGTATGTTGCCTCCCGGGTGCCAGGGTCAGGGATGTCTCGGATCGAGTCCACAGGATTCTTAAGGGGGAGGGGGAGCAGCCAGAGGTCGTGGTACATATCGGTACCAATGACATAGCTAGGAAAACGGATGAGGACCTGAAGAGCGAATATAGGGAGTTAGGTTGGAAGCTGAAAGGCAGGACGAGCAGAGTAATAACCTCAGGATTGATACCGGTGCCACGTGCTAGTGAGGCTAGAAACAGAGAGCGAGTGCAGCTGAACACGTGGCTACAGAACTGGTGTAGGAGGGAGGGATTCAGATATGTGGATCATTGGGATACCGTCTGGGGAAGGTGGGACCTGTACAAGAAGGACGTGTTGCATTTGAACTAGAGGGGTACCAATATCCTGGACGGGAGGTTTGCTAGAGCTCTTCGGGAGGGTTTAAACTAGTTTGGCAGGGGGATGGGAACCGGAGCCACGGATCAGTGGATGGGGTAGCTGTTGAACAGGCAGAAACCGAGTGCAGAGAGTCTGTGAGGAAGGTTAGACAGTTGACAGGGCAAAGTTGCAGCCAGTATGATGGGTTGAAGTGTGTCTATTTTAACGCAAGAAGTGTCAGGAATAAGGGTGATGAACTAAGAGCATGGATCAGTACTTGGAGCTACGATGTTGTGGCCATTACAGAGACGTGGATATCACAGGGGCAGGAATGGATGTTGGATGTTCCGGGGTTTAGATGTTTCAAAAGGAATAGGGAGGGAGGTAAAAGAGGTGAGGGAGTGGCATTGTTAATCAGGGATAGTATCACAGCTGCAGAAAGGGAGGTCGTCGAGGAGAGTTTGTCCACTGAGTCATTATGGGTGGAAGTCAGAAACAGGAAAGGAGCAGTCACTTTGTTGGGAGTTTTCTATAGACCCCCCAATAGCAACAGAGACACGGAGGAACAGATTGGGAGGCAGATTTTGGAAAGGTGCAGAAGTAACAGGGTTGTTGTCATGGGTGACTTCAACTTCCCTAATATTGACTGGAACCTCCTTAGTGCAAATAGTTTGGATGGAGCAGCTTTTGTCAGGTGTGTCCAGGAAGGTTTCCTGACTCAATATGTAGATAGGCCGACTAGAGGGGAGACTATGTTGGACTTGGTGCTTGGCAACGAACCAGGCCAGGTGGCAGATCTCTCGGTGGGAGAGCATTTCGGTGATAGTGATCACAACTCCCTGACCTTTACAGTAGTCATGGAGAGGGACAGGAGCAGACGGGATGGGAAAATATTTAATTGGGGGAGGGGGAATTACAATGCTATTAGGCAGGAACTGGGGAGCATAAATTGGGAACAGATGTTCTCAAAGAAATGCACGACAGAAATGTGGAGGTTGTTTAGGGAGCACTTGCTGCGACTGCTGGATAGGTTTGTCCCGATGAGGCAGGGAAGGGATGGTAGGGTGAAGGAACCTTGGATGATGTGGAACAGCTAATCAAAAGGAAGAAGGAAGCTTACTTAAGGTTGAGGAAGCAAGGATCAGACAGGGCTCTAGAGGGTTACAAGGTAGCCAGGAAGGAACTGAAGAATGGACTTAGGAGAGCTCGAAGGGGACATGAAAAAGTCTTGGCGGGTAGGATTAAGGAAAATCCCAAGGCGTTCTACACATGTGAGGAACAAGAGGATGGCCAGAGTGAGGGTAGGGCTGATCAGGGATAGTGGAGGGAACGTGCCTGGAGTCGCAGGAGGTAGGGGAGGTCCCAAATGAATACTTTGTTTCAGTATTCACTAGTGAGAGGGACCTGGTCGTTTGTGAGGACTGCGTGGAACAGGCTGATATGCTTGAACAGGTTAAGGTTAAGAGGGAGGTTGTGCTGGACTGGAGTAGTACTAGATGATTGGAGGGTGGCAAATGTTATTCCCTTGTTCAAGAAAGGGAATAGGGATAACCCTGGGAATTATAGACCAGTCAGTCTTACGTCGGTAGTGGGCAAATTATTGGAGAGGATTCTGAGCGACAGGATTTATGAATATTTGGAAAAGCATGGTTTGATTAGAGACAGTCAGCATGGCTTTGTGAGGGGCAGGTCATGCCTCACAAGCCTTATTGAATTCTTTGAGGATGTGACAAAACACATTGATGAAGGAAGAGCAGTGGATGTGGTGTATATGGATTTTAGCAAGGCGTTTGATAAGGTTCCCCAGGGTAGGCTCATTCAGAAAGTAAGGAGGCATGGGATTCAGGGAAAGTTGGCTGTCTGGATACAAAATTGGCTGGCCCATAGAAAACAGAGGGTGGTAGTAGATGGAAAGTATTCAGCATGGAGCTCGGTGACCAGTGGTGTTCCACAAGGATCTGTTCTGGGACCTCTGCTCTTTGTGATTTTTATAAATGACTTGGATGAGGAAGTGGAAGGCTGGGTTAGCAAGTTTGCCGATGATACAAAGGTTGCTGGAGTTGTGGATAGTGTGGAAGGCTGTTGCAGATTGCAACGGGACATTGACAGGATGCAGAGCTGGGCTGAAAAGTGGCAGATGGAGTTCAACCTGGAAAAGTGTGAAGTGATTCATTTTGGAAGGTCCAATTTGAATGCGGAATACAGGCTTAAAGACAGGATTCTTGGTAGTGTGGAGGAACAGAGGGATCTTGGGGTCCATGTCCATAGATCACTCAAAGTTGCCACCCAAGTTGATAGGATTGTTAAGAAGACGTATGGTGTGTTGGCTTTCATTAACAGGGGGATTGAGTTTAAGAGCCGCGAGGTTATGCTGCAGCTCTATCAGGCCCTGGTTAGACCACACTTGGAATATTGTGTTCAGTTCTGGTCGCCTCATTATAGGAAGGATGTGGAAGCTTTAGAGAGGGTGCAGAGGAGATTTACCAGGATGCTGCCTGGACTGGAGGGCATGTCCTACGAAGAAAGATTGAGGGAGCAAGGGCTTTTCTCATTGGAGTGAAGAAGGATGAGAGGTAACTTGATAGAGGGGTACAAGATGATGAGAGGCATAGATAGAGTGGATTGTCAGAGACTTTTTCCCAGGGTGGAAAGGGCTATCACCAGGGGGCATAATTTTAAGGTGATTGGAGGAAGGTTTCGGTGAGATGTCAGAGGTAGGTTCTTTACACAGAGAGTGGTGGGTGCGTGGAATGCGCTGCCAGCGGTGGTAGTCGAAGCTGATACATTAGGGGCATTTAAGCGACTCTTGGATAGGTACATGGATGATAGTAGAATGAAGGGTAGGTAGTTAGTTTGATCTTAGAGTAGGTTAAAGGTTCGGCACAACATCGTGGGCCGAAGGGCCTGTACTGTGCTGTACTGTTCTATGTTCTATGTTCAATGCATCCACAATTACTGCAGTTACCTCTTTTAAAACCCTCGGTGCAGGGGATTTGTCAGAGGTGATGGTGTTCCTATTACATTGCTGCTCTTGTCCTTCTGGGAGGCAGAATTCTCGGGGAGAGAGAGGTGCTGTTGAAATAACCTTGGTGACCTGCTGCACTGCATCCTATAGCTCCTAATAATTGTGGCCACAGTGCACTGATGGGGGAGGGTATGGGCAACAAGTCCAGGGGCAAGGACACCGATTGAGTAAACTGCTCTGTCCAGGATAGTGCCGAGCTTCTCGAGTTTAGTTCTGGCTTTACCCATTCCATGCAATTGACGCAATCCTTTTTCTCAAAGTACATAGGTTAAGTTTCCAACCCAACCTAAATTGGTACTTGTTCGGTTGCTGCTCTCCTGCCATTTACACCTCATCCAGACACATCTTTTGTTGCTTTACTTGTTCCATGACCACTTCCCATGGCTTTGTAAAATGAAACCTCTGTCATTTAATCTCTCCTGCCCTTCACCCCATCACAGACCTTCCCTATTGTTCTTCTTTCTCCTCCCCCCTTTCATTTGCTCAAAACCCATTACATTTCTAACTTTTGCCAGTTCTGATGAAAGGTCACACAGACCTGAAATGTTAACTCTGTTTTTCCTGCTGCCTGACCTGCTGAGTATTTCTAGCATTTTCTGTTTTTGTTGTTCTAAGTTGGCACTTACCTGTTGTGAGGATTCCAGGGATGTCCTGTGCTGTTAGGAACAGTTTGTCAATGGGATCCACCAAATGTTTAATGTTCACTTTCCGCGCATTGTAATAATTGCCATCTGCAGCCATTCCAGCACGTTCTATCGCTATGAGATGGTCGAACCTGTCCAAATACAAATCATGCAAAATTACTTAAGAACTTGTTAATGGCTGAACCCACACATCAGTTACTTGTTACTGCAAGATGTTCACAATCTAATGATCCAATGAACTACCTTTTTTTATTTATCTTTTTCCCCTCTAATTCAAGTGACTTCAGCATGTAATCTCGGCTGACATCTCAGTGCTTTAACATCTCACACTGAAGAATGCCTGCAGAGTCTCATCGACAGGTTTGCGTCTGCCTGCAATGAATTTGGCCTAACCATCAGCCTCAAGAAAACGAACATCATGGGGCAGGATGTCAGAAATGCTCCATCCATCAATATTGGCGACCACGCTCTGGAAGTGGTTCAAGAGTTCACCTACCTAGGCTCAACTATCACCAGTAACCTGTCTCTAGATGCAGAAATCAACAAGCGCATGGGTAAGGCTTCCACTGCTATGTTCAGACTGGCCAAGAGAGTGTGGGAAAATGGCGCACTGACACGGAACACAAAAGTCCGAGTGTATCAGGCCTGTGTCCTCAGTACCTTGCTCTACGGCAGCGAGGCCTGGACAACGTATGCCAGCCAAGAGCGACGTCTCAATTCATTCCATCTTCGCTGCCTTCGGAGAATACTTGGCATCAGGTGGCAGGACTATATCTCCAACACAGAAGTCCTTGAAGCGGCCAACATCCCCAGCTTATACACACTACTGAGAAGCGGCCAACATCCCCAGCTTATACACACTACTGAGTCAGCGGCGCTTGAGATGGCTTGGCCATGTGAGCCGCATGGAAGATGGCAGGATCCCCAAAGACACATTGTACAGCGAGCTCGCCACTGGTATCAGACCCACCGGCCGTCCATGTCTCCGTTATAAAGACGTCTGCAAACGCGACATGAAATCGTGTGACATTGATCACAAGTCGTGGGAGTCAGTTGCCAGCATTCGCCAGAGCTGGCGGGCAGCCATAAAGACAGGGCTAAATTGTGGCGAGTCGAAGAGACTTAGTAGTTGGCAGGAAAAAAGACAGAGGCGCAAGGGGAGAGCCAACTGTGCAACAGCCCCAACAAACAAATTTCTCTGCAGCACCTGTGGAAGAGCCTGTCACTCCAGAATTGGCCTTTATAGCCACTCCAGGCGCTGCTTCACAAACCACTGACCACCTCCAGGCGCGTATCCATTGTCTCTCGAGATAAGGAGGCCCAAAAGAAGAACTGCAGGAGTGACCCCCTAATTTTACTAATGGATGATGTCCAATTGGAGAGTGACCCCTAGTTTTACTAGTGGGCGATGTCCCTTTGTCTCCACAACCGATGTTTTACAGTTAAGTTTTACCTTGGAAAGTGGGGATTCCCATCATGACAAAGGAATTTTAGGGATGAATCCTCACCATCATCCTGAAAGCTAACAACAGGTACAGGTCTTTTCATCACTCCTAAGGACAAAAAAGAGCAGAGACTTGAAGTAAATGAATGAATGAATATTCAATGAATGGCCCGACACTGGGAAGTTCTGAGGAACAAAGGGATCTTGGCGTATTTGTCCATAAATCTCTGAAGGCAGAAGGGCAGGTTAATAGGGTGGTGAAAAAGGCATATGGGACACTTGCTTTTATCAATCGAGGCATTGATTACAAAAGCAGGGAGGTCATGTTGGAGTTGTATAGAACTTTGGTAAGGCCACATCCAGAGTACTGTGTGCAATTCTGGTCATCACATTATAGGAAGCATGTAATTGCACTTGAGGGGGTGCAAAGGTGATTCACCAGGATGGTGCCTGGGATGGAACATTTAAGCTATGGAGAGAGGTTGGATAGGCTTGGGTTGTTTTCACTGGAGCAGAGAAGACTGAGGGGTGACCAGATCGAGGTGTACAAGATCATGAGGGGCATGGACAGGGTGGATAGGGAGCAGCTGTTCCCCTTAGTTGAAGACTCAGTTACGAGGGGACACAAGTTTAAGGTGAGGGGCGGGAGGTTCAAGGGGGATTTGAGGAAGAACTTTTTTACCCAGCGGGTGGTAACAGTCTGGAATGCACTGCCTGGGAGGGTGGTAGAGGCAGGTTGCCTCACATCCTCTAAAAAGTATCTGGATGAGCACTTGGCACGTCATAACATTCAAGGCTATGGGCCAAGTGCTGGCAAATGGGATTAGGTAGACAGGTCAGGTGTCTTTAATGCATTGGTGCAGACTCGATGGGCCAAAGGGAGTCTTCTGCACTGTATTATTCTGTGATTCTGTGATTAAAGAGAAACTGTGAATATTGGAAATGCACAGGCGATAAGTCAGGATCTGTAAGAGGAAGGCACAGATTAATCCGAACGGATGAATAGTCCCATTCCAAATATTAACCTATCTTTCTCTTCTAGATGCTGGCATGGCCCTGTGAGGACTTCCAACATGAACTGTGAGGGGGATAGTGAGAGACTTCAAGACAACATAGACAGGCTGGTTGAATGGGTGGACACGTGGTAGATGAAATTTAATGTAGAGAAATGTAAGAATGGTTCCAGGGATGACAGACTTCAGTTATGTGGATAGACTGGAGAAGCTCGGGTTGTTTGCCTTAGAGAAGAGAAGGTTGAAAGGAGATTTGATAGAGGTGTTCAAAATTATGTGGGGTCTAGACAGGGTAAAGAGAGAGAAACTATTCTCATTGGAGGAAGGGTTGAGACCAGAGGACACAGATTTAAGGTGATTTTTGCCAATTGAAGCAATGGTGACAGGAGGAACAACTTTTTTTTTTAACGCAGTGAGTGGTTAGGATCTGGAATGTACTGCCTGAGAGTGTGGTGGAGGCAGATTCAATCGTAGCTTTCAAAGGGAATTAGATAATTATCTGAAGAGAAGAGATTTTCAGGGCTACAGGAAAAGGGCAGGGGAGCGGGACTAGCTGAGTTGCTCTTGCAGAGAGCCGGCACGAACATGACGGGCCGAAGGCCTCCTTCTGTGCTGTAACCAATCTATGATTCTATGTTGTCTTGACAAGCTTTCAATGTTCAGTGCCATCAGTGATAAAGGATTTAAGAGGTTTCTGCATGATAAGTGGGCTGATAAGTGGCAAGTAACATTCGTGCCACACAAGTGCCAGGCAATGAACATCTCCAATAAGAGACAATCTAACCATCTTCCCTTGACCTTCAATGGCATTACCACCACTGAATCCCCCACTATCAACATCCTAGGGGCTACCATTGACCAGAAATTGAACTGTACTAGCCACATAAATACTGTGGCTACAAGAGCAAGTCAGAGGCTGGGAATTCTGTGGCAAGTAACGCACCTCCTGACTTCCCAATCCCTGTCCACCATCTACAAGGCACAAGTCAGGAGTATAATGGAATACTCTCCATTTGCCTGGATGGGTGCAGCTCCAACAACAGTCAAGAAACTTGACACCATCCAAGACAAAGCAGCCCTCTTGTTTGGCACCCCATCCACCACCTTAAACATTCACTCCCTCCACCACTGACATACTGTGGCAGCAGTGTGTACCATCTACAAGATGCACTGCAGCAACTCACCAAGACTCCTTCGACAGCACCTTCCAAATCCATGACCTCTACCATCTAGAAGGACAAGGACAGCAGACGCATGGGAACACCACCACCTGCAAGTTCCCCTCCAAGTCACACATCATCCTGATTTGGAGCTGTATCGCTGTTCCTTCACTGTCACTGGATCAAAATCCTGGAACTCACTTCCTAACAGCACTGTGGTTGTACCCACACCAGATGGACTGCAGTGGTTCAAGAAGGCAGCTCACCACCACCTTCTCGAGGGCAATTAGGGATGGGCAACAAATACTGGCCTTGCCAGTGATACCCACACCCCGTGAAATGAATTTTTAAAAATATTGGTTGATTATCAACTATCGGGCTTGCTAAGGGCATTTGTATACATAGCCACACAAACCAAGTCCCAGGCTTATTCTCCACATTCCCACCAAAACAATGGCAGAGTCAGGCCATTTCAGGTGTGCAGTGGATGCTACAGGTGATGCCAGTACTCAGGCAGGGTTTCTTTCCTCACTTGATTGTAGCAGAGGTGGCTGGACAGCAAAGTGCATGGGTGTGGACACCCCATAATGGATACAGTCAGTGATGACCCTCATCGATTGACCAACCAACCATTATTCTCGGTCAAAGGCTTGTGCATGAAGAATGGGTAAAGTGTTGGAGGTGCTGCTTGTCTCTGCCATAACACACTGCCTTTAGGATAGAAGTGGGGTAGCTCGCTGGGAGTCAGGAGGGAAAGAGGAGAAAACATCCAAGACCATTCCTTACGAATGCCTAAATAGCTTCCTTACAGGTAAAAAAGCTGTGGCCAATGAAAAGACTAACAAAGAAAAAGAAACAGCTATGGTAAAACCCACAGCAAATCATTAATCATCACTTGCTGCCAGATCAAACAGAACTTTTAAAGGAAAAAATAAGCACCTAGTTCAAAAGCTTCTTCAATTATCTTCTTGTTCATCTCCAAGGCTCTTTGATCTGTTACGATGACAACACTTTTCTTCTGGGCCTGCAACATAGCTGCTATGGCAATAGCTCCGGGAGGCCCATCCGTCTCCTCTGGAGGCTGGTGATTGAAGTGGGTTGGAAATCCAGTGGTTATGAGCACAGATTTTGCATGCGAGAGAGAGAGACAGGCTTTGATCAGCTGGTCTTCGATGAACAAATGCTTGATACCTCGATCGCCTGTCCAGGACAGAAACACATTTCATTCAGACTTAATTCCAATCAGTTCAATTACATTGTAAGACGTGGAGTCGAATTTTATAAGTTTGAATAAAATAGCAATTGGAACAGGGCCCAAATGTTACTGCAAGTTGATAATGGGTGAGTACAGTACAGATTCTTTACAGTAATGGGGTTTCCAGTTGGGGAACTGTAATGGAACCAATGGAAACTGCACACAAACCATCCAACATTACTAACAGTAGGGTAAGCAGTCATCTTAGTGTCACATTTGGTAACGTAGTTTCAGACAAGAATCTTGTTACAGGCACTTCTTGTGGCAATAGGCTTTCTATTGAAAGAATCTCTGCCAAGCTCCCTAGCGGGTGAAGCCACAGACTGGTGAGTTATCCCCAACTCTGTAACCTCCTCAGCAATTAGAGGGAAAAGACACTCTTCATGTGCCCAAAGTTGGGATGGTCATGTCATATCCAGTGCTTGCTGAAAAGATTAGGTTATTAAATCAACAGGGGCAAAACCAATATACAAACACTCTACAGATATTTCCACACCAGATGGATGGCAGCGGTTCAAGAAGGCAGCTTACCACCACCTTCTCAAGGGCAATTAGGTCTGGGCAATAAATGCTAGCCTAGCCAGCGACGCCCACATCCCATGAATGAATAAAAAAAGGTCTCTGTCTCCAAGTGTAACATCACAGGGTGGGTTAGTTAGGTTTGGCAGACCATGGGGGGAGGAAGTTGGGAAGTCGAATGAGATTGGGCCATCTTTGCAGGAAGAGACCCAAGCTGGAAACTGGGGAATACTTTGGTCCGATAGTCAAGCTGGGAAAAACCACACAGATTCACTGGGCCAATCATGGGGACTTGAGACGGGTGAAGGAGGTTCCTGGGACTGCAGTGGAGATGGTCCTCCAAAGGCATGTTGGCTGATTTCAAAATGATAGGGGAGAGGAGGAAAGGGTTGGGTTGGAATCTATCAATGAAGCTAGATAGCTGCAGAAACTCAGTGCAGTTTCCTGCCAAACTGTCACCATCACATCCAGACTATGCGGCACCATTTCTAGGCTAAGGTTTCTGTTTCCTGTTCCTAAGTGCACTCTCACATTTGAACTCTGAACTCCACTATCATTTAGCTCTGACTTGCATTCTTTTCTTACCTGGATCTTGGTGAATCAGAGAATCCAGTGCCTTGAATTTCTCAACTGCGGTAACCGAGACAATGCTGTAATGGGGCGGATTCTGAGAAATGCAGAAAATGCGCGGGGTTTCTGTGTCAGCAGCGCAGCCGCTGGCCACCTGCTGCTGACTCCTCAGGTCAGTGATGAACATGCAGCCAGGAGCATGTGTGAAAGCCAGAGGGGATTCTGAAAATAAGAGGAATTGGACCAGTTAGAAGATATTTATATGATTTGAAAGAGAAGGCTGGAATCAACTTGATATTGTGTTATGACCTCAGTGAGACTATTAACGTTAAAACATGAGATATGAGCTCCCCAGACCAATTTAAAGAATTCAGTGGCAAGATTTCACATTTTAAGACTTTTACTATTACAACTAAATAGTACCTTGTAAGTAGCTGATACTCCAAATTACAGAGAAAGGTATTTTCTTCACTTGTTATAAGACTTGAAAACCTTACACCTCATTTATACAGTTCTCCTCGAAACAAAATCTTTGCAGCGAAAGTCCCAAACTCCATCCAGGTGCAATGGGTTGGATCTCCCAGACCTTCTCAAAGTCAATGTCCTCTTTGCTCACTTCCCCTTTTTTAGAACAAGCTATTTTAGATCTAGAGCTAATTAATAATCTTGTTGTAAAAGAACCTTTAGGGATGAGTGACCATAATATGATTGAAAGTGAGGTAGTTCAATCTGAAGCCAGGGCGTTAAATTTGAACAAAGGAAATTATGAAGGTATGAGGGGCAAATTGGCTGAGGTGGATTGGGAAAGTACATTAAAAGGTATGACAGTACATAGGCAATGGATAGCCTTTAAAGAATTACTACATAATTTACAGCAACTATTCATACCTTCAAGACACAAAAACCCAAAAAGAAAAGTTAGTCAACATGGCTAACAAAGGAAGTTAAGGATTGTATGAGATTAAAAGAAAAGGCCTATAAAGTTGCCAGAAATAGTAGTAAACCTGAGGATTGGGAGGATTTTAAAATACAGCAAAGGAGGACCAAGAAACAGATAAAGTAAGAGAGAATAGAATATGAATGTAAACTAGTAAAAAACATGAAAATGGACTGTAAACGCTTCTATAAGTATGTAAAAAGGAAATGTTTGGCTAAGACAAATGTTGGCAGAGCCAAGAGAATTTATAATGGGGAATGGAGAAATGGCAGAGAAGCTAAATGATTACTTTGTGTCTGTCTTCACTGAGGAAGATACAAGAAATCTCCCAGAATTAGGGATCCAATGGACTAGTGAGAATGAAGAATTGAAGTAAGTATTAGTAAGAAGGTTGTATTGGAAAAATTAATGGGGCTGAAGGTTGATACATCCCCAGGACCTGATATTTCACATTCCAGAGTGCTGAAAGAGGTAGCCCTGGAGATAGTGGATGCATTGGTGATCACATCATAGGGCGGCACAGTAGCGCAGTGGTTAGCACCGCAGCCTCACAGCTCCAGCGACCCAGGTTCGATTCTGGGTACTGCCTGTGTGGAGTTTGCAAGTTCTCCCTGTGTCTGCGTGGGTTTCCTCCGGGTGCTCCGGTTTCCTCCCACAGCCAAAAGACTTGCAGGTTGATAGGTGAATTGGCCATTATAAATTGCCATTAGTGTAGGTAGTAGGGGGATATAGGGACAGGTGAGGATGTGGTAGGAATATGGGATTAGTGTAGGATTAGTATAAATGGGTGGTTAATGGTCGGCACAGACTCAGTGGGCCGAAGGGCCTGTTTCAGTGCTGTATCTCTAAATCTAAAATCTAAATCTAAAATCTTCCAAAATTCTATAGATTCTGGAACAGTTCCTGCAGATTGGAAGGTAGCAAATGTCACCCCACTATTTAAGAAAGGAGGGAGAGAGAAAATAGGGAACTACAGACCTGTTAGCCTTACATCAGTAGTAAGGAAAATGCTAGAATGTATTCTAAAGGATGTGATAAATGGACACATGGATAATAAAGATCTGATTGGGCATAGTCAACATAGATTTATGAATGGGAAATCATGATTAATGAACGTGTTGCAGTTTTTTGTGGAAGTTACTAACAGAATTAATAAAGGGGAGTTGGTGGATGTTGGATTTTCAGAAGGTTTTTGATAACCCACAGTAGGTTCGTTAGCAAAATTAAAGCACATGGGAGAGAAGGTCATATACTGGCATGGATTAAGGATTAGTTAACAGGCAGGAAACAGAGAGTAGGATTAAACGGGTCATTCTTGCGTTGACAGGCTGTGACTAGTGGAGTACCGCAAGGATCAGTGCAGAACCCCAGCTGTTCACAATATATATCAATGATTTGGATATGGAGACCAAATGTAATATTTCCAATTTCACAACTAGGTGCAAACAAGTCTGGTGGACCTTTGTTGCACTCCCTCTAAAGGTAAGGGGACCAAAACTGCAGACAGTACTCCAGGTGCGGTCTAACCAAGGTTCTGTACAATTGAAGCAAGACTTCGCTACTCCTGTACTCAAACCCTCTTGCGATAAAGGCTAACATACCACTAGCCTTCCTAATTGCTTGCTGCACCTGCATGTGAGCTTTCAGTGACTTATTGACAAGGACACCTAGGTCCCTTTGTACATCTATATTTTCTTATCTCTTACCATTTAAGAAACACTCTACATATCTGTTCCTCCTACCAAAGTGGATAACCTCACATTTTTCCACATTATATTCCATCTGCCATATTCTTGCCCACTTACTAAGTCTGTCCAAATGCCCTTGTGTGTTGTGAGGAAGATGGATCAGGCCTAAGAGTGGATCCACAGAAGACTAGACCAATCAAGGAGTTTCCAGCTCCTAGGTACATGACTGAGCAACAGAGATTCAACCAAGTTGGAAAGTTTTTTGCCCAACCTAGCTGTAGGCAATGAGCCACTACATCAACTGTTAAGACAGGACAATACATGGTGTTGGCAGGAAGCACAACAGAGATCGTTTGAGAGAATCAAGGGAATGCTGATATCACCCAATATCACAACAACACTGAGACACCCACCATCATTGCTGCAGATGCAACAGGACTGGGAGCTGTACTGTTTCAAATTCAGACAGATGGAAAGCACAGAGCAGTTTACTATGCATCCCGTTCACTGACAAAGACTGAATCGAGAAATGCAGGAATAGAGAAAGAAGCATTTGTGGCTACATGGGCTTGTGAAAAGTTTGCAGACGATGTTATCAGCCTTCACTTCAAGATAGAGACAGGCCACAAACCATTGGTAACTCTCCTAAATGCAAAGGAATTAGCAAAGATGCCTCCACGAGTACAAAGATTCAGACTAAGGATGATGAGGTTGGATGCAAAGACAGAGTCTGTTCCAGGAAAGCAGCAGATGCTTTGTCGCACATCCCAGTGGCAAGACCTGAACAAGGTGATGTATCCCTTGTTGAAAAGGTAGAAACCTTTGCATCAACAACCAAAACTCTACCAGTAGAGCATGGCTACCCGACCTGGACCCAACCAGACCCAATGACGTGGTCTCCCTTCCGCATCCAGCATTCGGGCTCGGGTTGGGTCGGGCCAGGTCAGACACAGTGCTGCCTTTTGATCGGGAAGAGAAAAGCTTCAAAATTTGAACAGCCAGAACGTCAAGGTGGGAATCGTGCATTCGGACTCCACGCTAGTCTGCAGTGAGAGATTCCACCCAAGGTAGAGCACAACCTCTTTGATATAATCAACTTCATTCCAGTAGTTGGGTCGGGTTGGGCACAGGGAAAAAAAAAAATCAAAGGATTCTGGTCGGGTCGGGTTCGGGTTGGATGTGGTTCAGTCAGGCTCAGGTCGGGTTTCATTTGCATACCCAAGCAGGCCTTTATCTACCAGTCACAACTCAGAGACTGAACGAAATCAGAGATACACAGAAATTTGATGAAGAATGTGCTCAAGTCAGACAGTACTGTGTCTAAGGATGGCCAACACACATTCCACACAATCCCATTCTCAGTCAGTACTATGAACAGAGAGTACATCTCAGTGTAGTTGATGATTTAATCTATGATGAGAGATTGGTCATTCTGAGAGTTCTGAGACTAGACGTACTACAAAGATTGCATCAAGGACATCTGAGCATCACAAAATGTCAAGCCAGAGCAAGAAATTCTGTTTGGTGCACAGGTCTCTCAAAATCACTCCAAGAGATGATATCAAGATGTATCCCTTGGGCATCATCAGGAGACAAGAGAACCACTGAAGTCTTGATTCCATCAAGACCATGGGAACGTCTTTGCTTGAATCTTTTTGAACACAGAGGTAAAATGTTCTTGATTGTAGGAGATTAACTCAAGATTGATAGAAGTCAAGTGACTGCAGGCTTCTGAAGCAGTGATTACATCATTGAAGGAGATATTTGCAACACATGGAATCCCAGAGCTTGTAATCTCAGACAATGGACCACAGTTTGCCAACGAATACTTTAAAGAGTTCACATTATCATAGGAATTTGTTCATACCACCAGCTCACCAAGATACCCTGAAGCCAACGGTGAAGCTGAAAGAGGAATGCGTACAGTAAAAGCATCGTTGCAGAAGAATGAAGACATCCACTTCTGAGCTATCAAGAATCAAAACTACAGAATGGTCTAGTACCATGTGAACTCCTATTGGGAAGACGACTGAAAACCCAACTACTTACTCTCACACATCAACTCGTACTTGTGGCATGAGTGTATGACTTGGAAAAAGTGAAGGAGAGGATGGAGATCGCTCCAGAGGTGGGACCACGACAAACGTCACAAAACATGAAACCTACCAGGCATCCAAACAGGAGAGCCAGTTTGGATCCGAGAACAAAATTGGTATAGAGAAGTGATTCAGCAGACACCATATCTAAGGTCCTACGTTATCCAGACAGAGTGTGGTATGGTGGTGAGATGAAATAAACATGTAGCCATACAGAAGTAGCCTCCTATCCAGGGAAATCAGTTATCTCACAAAAATAATGGACATGATGCTGTATTCATCCACCAATCCAGATGAACCTGAGTCATCTACCAATTCCACTCTTGCACAGCAGTGTCAGAGAGACTACTCAGAGGACTTGAAACCTCAATCCCCTTCAAAAGAAAAGAGGACTCGTTACGGTAGACTTGTGAAATTGCCACAGCGGTTATCTATGTAAAAAAAATGGAAGTCAGAGACTTGGGAGAGATGTAAGATAATGCGGTATACTGCACATTGGGCTGTTACTGGGTTAATATGCTAATCATACCTCATTACAGGAAGTGACATAACACCACGTGTGTGAATCCCTTGGAAGATGTAGCCATAGCACTAAGATGTGTTTTTATAAAGCTCCAGTTTAACCGTCTTTTAACCCATCTGACTCTTCAGATATTCTGTACTAGACTAATAGTAAGCAGAATATTACAGATGAGGGGTTTCAGCAACAGATGAGCTGAGGGAAGGTCGGAGTCGAGCGACGTTATAGAGGTGGAAGTAGGCAGTCTTGGTGATGGTGCACACTTGTGATCAAAAACTCAGCCCGGGGTCAAACACCAAGGTTGTGAATGGGCTTGCTCAGCTAAGACAGTTACCAGGGATGGAAATGGTGGACTGGGAACAGAGTTTGTGGTGGAGAACGAAAGACAATGGCTTCAGTCATTCCAATATCCAGCAGGAGGCAATTTCTGCTCATCCAATATCAATAATATAAATAATAGAGGTAAAAATTTAAATTCAAATGAACTGAGAAAATAGAAGAAAAAAAGATACAATAAGTGAAGATAAGATCATGTTACATTTTGAAGTAAAATTGGAGCTTTAGTAGTTTAGTATTAATATGACTGTATTAAAACTATCCTTGGTGAATCATTGAAGTTACAGTACAGAAGGAGGTTTTTGGGACCATTAATACTGTGCCAATGTTAGATCTTAGTAAACTGCCATTTCCTGCCCTTTAACCACATCCTTTGATACCCTTCCTTTTCAACTCATAATCCAATTCACTTTTAACGATGTTAGCCTCTGCCTCAACAGCCACCAGTTGTACAGCATTTACAATCCATATGTATGTTGAAGTCCCATCTATGAGCGTCACTGATATATTAGGATTTTGACATTGGTTGCTGTGTTTCCTACATTACAACAGCGACTACACTTCAATTAATTGGCTGTGAAAAGCTTTGGGATATCCTGAGGTCAAGAAAGGTGCTATATAAATGGAAGATCTTTCTTTATGATCCCGATGTGAAAATATTTCTTCTGAATCCCCCAGCAATAGTGTTCCGTCTATGCCTCCTCAGTGATTTGAATCATCACCTAAATTTCCCGCTTCTGATTTCTCTGCTGCCCTCACTCAACCTCAGTCTTCCTAACTGTCACAGGTCATTTTAAAGATCTGATCACTTCCTGGTTTCCTTATATATCCTTAGATGTCATGCTTCCTGCTTCAATCCTTTCTACAATCTTCCTCTGCCCCTGCAGAAAACTATCCCCTACTCCCTCTCCCGATTCTTCTCAACTTCCTCCCTTCTGGCCTCCACCAGCCCGAATGGATCTGCTTGCTCCACTCAACCTGCTCAACAGTTCCCTTGCTTTTGCCTTCGATGCTTCACACTGTTCCACAATTCTCATCTCTGGACCCTTAAAAAACATTCCCAAAGACCTGATGCATAATCAGCCATTTTTATCCATCATTTAAAGCAATATCACACCTCCCATTTCTCATCCAAACTCTCCAACTACTCAAGGATTATTCTGAAATATGAAGATAATCCTAGGGTTCTCTTTTCAACAATAAATGCCACCTCTATCCATCCCATTTATTATTGTGTATCTAAATCACTCGGCTATTCAGCCAGTATATACAGAGGCCATTACACATTTATTGCACTGTACATATATTAGCTATCGCTCATTTGGTACCTCTCTCGCCCAAGAATCAGAAGGTTGTGGGCACCAGACCATTCCAGAGATTTCGGCACAAAATCTAGGCCAACACTCCTAATGCAGTACTGAAGGAGCTGCACTATCAGAGGTACTGTCTTTCAAATGAGACATTAAACCAAGACCCTGTCTGCCCTCTTCGCTGGATGTAAAAAATCCCATGGACCCTTTGAGCAGAAACAGGAATGTTTTACCCAGTGTCCTGGCCAACATTTATCCTGCAATCAACACTGCCAAAACCAGATTATCTGGTCCCTTATTTCACTGCTGTTGTGGGAACTTGTCCTCCACTAATTGGCGGCTGCATTTCATACAACAACGACTACATGTCAAAAATACTTCATTGGCTCTAAAGATGTCCTGAGGTTGTGAAATGTGCTATATAATTGGAAGATCTTTTTTCAATTTTATTGGCAGCAAAATTATTCACATAAAAATTCTAGAGTTCTACCACACAACCACTCAAGTCCCTTATCTGTATCTTACTGCAGCTGCGGACAGCTTCTGCTGCAGTGACTCCACAGGCCCAGAAGACTGGAACGTCACCAGGATGTGCTTCAACTGTGTCCCCAAAATCTGGGTTGGACAAGTCTTCAATTCCGATTAATCCTGAGGGTGGTAAAGTGAATGTGTTTTAATACCTGTGTAGTTTTTTTTATTGGAGAAACATTTAAAATCAGCTAAAACAATGCACAGGAAGAAAACAAATGTTGACTGTTCCCCCTTCAAGAATCTTACTTACCTCGCTCTGTGACTAGTAGGATGACTTCAAAATTTAATCTATTGTGGAGACTCTGTGTAGCCTTTCCTCAGGAGATACCTTGAACTGGGTAGACTTCATGATCTAATGGTGGGGGAGGCTCCTTTGCTGATGTGACATTATCTCCTCACTGTTTTACTCTACGGTTAGACCACATCTGGAGTACCAAAGGGATTTAAGGAGCCATGTACACAGATCACTAAAATGTAGTACACAGGTGCAAAAAAGTAATTAAAAAGGCTAATGGCCTGTTCGTCATTCTAACTAGAGGGCTGGAATAAAGAGGAGGAAGTCTTGCTACAGCTATATAAAGCTATGGTCAGACCATATCTAGAGCACTGTGTACAGTTCTGAGCATCACACCTTCGAAAGGATACATTAGCCTTGCAAGGAGAGTAGCACAGATTCACCAGAACATTACCAGGGCTCCAAGGATTAGATTATTAGGTGAGATTACATAAACTAGGCTTGGAATCCCTGGAATATTAGAGGTGATTTGAAAGAAGTTTTTAGGATTTTAAATTGATTGAGTAGATAGAAACTTCTTCCCCTGGTGGGGTGTCTAGGACAAATGGACATAACCTTAAAATCAGAGCCAGGTCATTCCAGAGAGAATTTATGGGCTGGATTTTACGCCGGGCGGACGGGAGCTGGCCACCGACATAAAAGTCGGTGGCAAACCCACTTTCGCCCAGCCCAGGGATCCAACCCGCATTTTACGGGTCACTGGGCTTTAATTGTTCTGAAACAGGACTTCCACCCACTTGAGGGAGGAAGTCCTGCCTCATTGAGCTGCTAGCCAATCATGGGGCTGGCAGCTCTTAGTCCCAGCAGCGCTACCGGGAGCGGTGGCCACTGCTGGGACTGCAGCCCAGCCAAGGACATGGAACCAGGACTGGAGGTAAGTTTGGTTTGCCTCATCGCGCAAATCGGTCAAAGCCCAGCAAGGCAAGGGTGGTCATTTGTGGCGGAGGAAGGGGGGGGGGGGCGTGTCGGGTCCTGGGGGAGGTTGGGGAAGCGGGGGTGGCCCTCAATCTGGCACCCTGCCTTTCACGTCTACTGGACGCCCGCTTACCACAGATAAAATACCCGTGGAGGCGGGCGACGGCCCTAAGCGGCCAATAAGTAGCCACTTAAGGGCCTTGATTGGCCTGAGGTGGGCAGCCCATTTCTCACCCCCCTGCACAGCTCACGTAAGGTGGGGCGGAGGCGGGAGTGGGCTGGGAAGGCCTCCCGGAGCCTCCTGCTCACTTTTACACCACCCCCCGCCACATTCCGGCTCACTGGGCTGGCATAAAACTCCAGCCTATGAAACACTTGTTCACTCAAAGGCTGGAAGAAGTGTGGAACTCTCTCTCTCTCCCACAAAAAGCAGTAGATGCCAGTTCAATTAATCATTGTAAATCTGAGATCGAAAGATGTTTGCTAGCCATGGGCATTAAGGAATACAAACATATGAAATATGAGAAGTAGGCCACTCGGCCCCTTGAGCCTGCTCCGCCATTCAGTAAGATCATGGCTGATCTGTTTGTGTCTCGAATTCTACACTCCCATCTACCCCCAATAACCTTTGATT